>NW_024063295.1:1245127-2490255 GCF_006381635.1 Hibiscus syriacus
GGTGGTGTATCCAATGTTTGTTTCTTTCGAGGAGACATGCTTCTGTTAGTTAATGCGAATGTAAAGAAATGAAAATGAAAAAAATGCAAAATATGTTTAAATGCATAATGCATGTAATGTTCGAGGCATTGGCCCAAAAAATGTATCTTTTATTATGAATAATCCTTATTGGGGATAAAAGTGTTACGTCTTGAGAGATAAAAACATTTTTATGGTATAGATCCCGAACAGCCCCTGACAAGTTGATTCGTCTTCCGTCTTTTTTTTGCCACCGGTTGAATATCTTGTAGAACCGTTCTAGCTCATTTGGCTAAACTAGTGCCAGTGACGAGCTGCTTGCCCCAAAAAGAGGTCTCGAAGGACTGCATCCCCGACTTTCACTCTCTACCGAGCTTGTTTCTAACGAAAGTGCCATTGGAGCCCTCCATTCGAAGTTTATCGTCTTATTTCTTGAATTCGTCAATAATGGTCTCCATCTTAGCTAGGGTTTTCCCATCTTATTATCGTAGTTTTCGAAAGGATCGTCCGGGTCAGTAACATTTTCCTCGTCTTGCCCCTATAACCTTTGCCCCTGAGTATTCTTTGACCATGGCTGAACTTTTAAGCTTTTCATCTCTTTGCATTATAACCCCTTTGTCCATTAATGCAGATTATTCATGTTTAACAAACACATTTTTGGTGGATCAATACTTCTTTTAAATAACGCGAATGATGAAAACAAAATAAAAGAGAACAAAATAAAAAGAGTTAGTGAGGTAAATCAAAACAATAGTAAAAGTGAAAAATCCTATCCCACATGATATCTACCCCACATGCTAATTTCAAACAAATCCTAACCGCATATTTGTCTAGTTCACATGCTTTGAACAGAAAGTAAAGCATGAAACAAAGCAGCCTAGGGTTTGGAATGAGGTTTTGGGGTGGGCTCTAATTCCCTGTAATCTCCCGGTTTGGGTTCTAAAAACGGTACCCGAGTTCTCTTTGCTGGTTCCCCTTGGGCTTGCCAGACCCTTAGTCCTAAACTTATTACAAGCTTATGTGGACTAAGTTAAACTCGAGAGGATACATTCCCTTATGCCCATACGGAGAATAAATTCACACTAAAGCATAAGGTATATGAATCCCGAAGGTTGCTTGTTAGGCCTATACGGAGAATAAATTCTCACGAGAGTGTCGCTTTCACCCTACTTAAAAACGGGTTTGGAGCCCGGGTTTAGAGCTTGAGAATGAAAATTTTGAAAATCTATCCCCAATGAAGTAACCAAGCTGTCGCGACCGTCTTTCGGGTGGGCCCGAAATTGGGCTTTGACTTGGATAATATGGATTAGAGTCACCACCGATCATTTTAAAAACAGTTAGGTGCATCGGACACCCTCTTACCTGATCTTTGTTTTACCAGAAATGCGTCGGGTTCGGGAGTCGGTTACAGTCAATGAAGGATTAGCACCATTGAACCGCCCTTTCGGTACCAATTAATTTTTGGTTGTCTTTATTTGCGAAAATTTAAAATTAAAATTAAAATTTAAAAGTTCAATTCGAATTACTTACTTTTGACTGGTTGGAATTTATTCTAAAAAGTCAACAATGTTAGATAAAAAAATACACCGATATTAAAAAAGGGAAAAAATGATAACATAATAAATCAAAGGGGAAAAATATAAAATAAGAAATAAATAAAATAAGGTAAAAATAATAATTAAAAAAGTGTTAAATAAAAAAGTAGTAAGTTGAGGAGAGGAAAAAGAAATTAATAAAAAAGATAAAAAGAAGGAACAAAAGAAATATAAGCCTCTAAAAAACTAAATAAAAAAATAATAATAAATAAGTAAAATAAAACAATATTTAAAAGGAAAATAAATAAATAAATAATATATAAATAAAATAAAATAGCAAACTAAAATAAAAAAAGGTTAGTTAAAATAACGAGGGACCGAATTAAAAGAAAATGAAACTGGGGATTAAAATTATAATGAAATCGGGGCAAGATGAATGACTAAAAACCGAATTCTCCCTCTTATGCGTGAAAACACGCGGATCCTCTACTGTCTAGGTTAAGTCGCGGGTCGGCTCGGCGGGCGATATAAAAACCCAAAATTTCCCATATTTACTCATTTCTTATCCTCTCTCGAAATATCATATTCTTCTCCCTCACCAGACTCTCTCAAATCTCCCAGAACATGGCCACCGCTCCGTGACCCCTCTGTCGTCGCACCGACTGCCGCCGGCGGTGGCCGAAGGAAAAACCACTTAGCCCGAAACACTCTCATCTACCCCCGGTCCCAAATCTGAGGCCTAAACATCCAAAAGATAACCCCCACCGACGTAGATCTGAACCACAAGGTTTCGGATTTCACATTTTTTTGGGGAAAAACTTCTTTCTCTAACGCTTCTCCTCCGATGCTGTCCCTCGACCCCTTTGACAAGAAAAGGCCCTGGCTTTTTCCATCCTTGTTGGTATTTATAATGCTTTTATTGGGTTCGATTGGTCTGATGTTTTGTGTTTTGTTGGTATTTTTTGGCTCGATCTATGTTTTATGGTTGATGGTTTTGTGTTGTAATGGATTTTTTGACTTATATATGGTTTCAATGTTGGTTTTCGGTGGCTCTCTTTGTGTACTGTCGTGGGTATTTTCGTGGTGTCGTTGTTGATGTGTGGTGGGGTATTTATACCCACCACCGATGCTCTCTACTCCGCCCTCCACGGGCTGTTCCGATATTATCGGGTTGTTGATGATGTTATGGGTTGTTGCCGAGTACCCCGGGATGGTTTAATCCCGGGGATCTCGGCCGGAGACTATTGGTTGTTGGCATGATTCTTGGTATCCTTCTGTGCGGCATTGACTTCATGACTAGGGTTTTGCAAACCCTAAGCTATACCGGACTAGTTCAAGCCCAATTTTCGGACTATGGACTTGGACAGATTAGACCCCAAACATACCTTAAACAAAAAAGGTAAAAATAAGTTATAATAATAAATAATAATAATGAATAAATAATAATAATAAATATTTAAAATATTTTTTTTAAAAACTATATAATATAAATTTTTTAAAAATTCTTAAAACTGTATATTATATATAAATTTTCAAAATGTTTTTTTAAAACTATATAATTTTCAAAAATGTTTTAAAAACTATATAATTTTCAAAAATGGTTTAAAAACTATATAATTTTCAAAAAAAATTTAAAAATTATATATTATATATAAGTTTTCAAAAAACTATATATTATATAAGTTTTCAAAATGATTTTAAAAACTATATATTATATAGATTTCAAATCTATTTTAAAAACTATATATTATATACATTTTCAAAAACCGTTTGCAAACTATATAATATATATATACATATGTATATATATGTATAAAATAAAATAAAATAAAATATGGACGAAAATGAGTGTCTACACATATATAATACTTTGTATTTACTTTTTATCAACTGAAAATATTAACATAAAATAAAGTACTCAAAGACAAAGGAGCATTAGACATCACGATTTATTTCTCAATCTAGTGGCACGACCAACATTAAATATAAGATAAATACATGTTCATTACTTAAATTATTATTTTTATTCTATATTAATATTTAAATTTTCATTTTCTTCAAAATCATATCTAATGTTTGTCTTTTGTCTTGTTTTGGTACATCATCGTTAAAAACTTAATAAAACTATAGTATGTAACACTGTAATTAAATTACATCATTCATTATTCAATTATCTTCTCACTCTTATTTTGGTCACTAAGGTTTAATTTTTTTTATTTAATTATTGAACTTTCAAATTACTCCTAATATAATCACTCAAACTTTCAATTGTAATTTTCTTATTTTAATTATATATTAATAAAATAATAATAATAATACATGTCAAAAAAATTATTAATAAAATAAATTAGAGTGATTAAAACATGAGCAATTTGAAAGTTGAGTAGTTAAATTGAATTATTTTTAACTTTGGTGACCAAAATATGAGTGAGAAGATAGTTGAGTGATGAATGATATAATTTATCCATAAAAGTGTCACTGACAATAATTCTATTAAAGTTTTAGCGATAAGGTACAAAACTAAACAAAAGATCTATGTTAGGTGTAATTTTTTTAAAAAATAGAAGATTAAATACCAAAACGTGACAAAAGTAAATTTTTAGTTTACCTGTGGTGTGTTTCTGAGGCATATAATACATTATTGAGTAAGGATTTGAGGCCCATCAAGATAATTTATGGTCCATTTGGTTTTAGAAAATATATGTTATTTTTATTTTCAATATCTTAGAAAATAGAGAACTTTGAAGAAAATGTGTTTGGTTGTAAATTTAAAAAATGATTTCTGGAAAATAAAAATAAAAACAAGTGGAAATATGAAAACATAAAAAAGATGTTTTTAGCATTTTCATTAAAATTTGTTTTGGAATTTTGAAAAATAGGAAACATAAGATTCATATTTTTAACTTAACTTATGTATGTTCAAATCCTTCTAACAATATTTTTTTTACTTATGGTATCAGAAACCCTAAATATTTTACAAAAAAAATCAATGTGGTCCCTAAATTTTTTCATAATCAATATGATCCTTAAATTAATTTTTTAAATAATTTAATTTTATAGTGTTTTTATATTTAATATGTTAAATATCTTAATAATCGTTTATATTTTATATTTTCAAGTTTAATACTTTCTTAATTTTTTCAAAAATTAAATAAGTCCTCAAACTTTTTAACAAATCAATTAGACCCTTGCACTTAGCCAAAATGTCAATTAAGTTAATCTATCACATTATCATCCATCGTGTACTATCATAACAACATCGTGAACTATCAAATCAATATGGTAGATTACCATGTAAACGTCGTAACAACCAATGTTTGATTCTGTTGATCAAAAGGTTAGATTGTTTTTTTCTAGATTAAGGGTCTCATTTAGTGCCAAAAACAATTCAAAGACTACAATAGTTTTTAAGTTTTAGGGCCTTAAATATCATTAGACATTTTTTTTTATTTTGATGACACTTTTGTGTATCTTGCTGATAATAATATTTTTGTTTATTTTTTAATTTAATCGATGTTCAATATGCATTAACGTTATATTCTTACTGTAACCTAAAATAAATTTTGTTTATGAAATTTCTTTATCAATTTTATTATTTTATATTTGTATAACTCACATGTTCAATTTACGTATTAAATATTTTAATAATTATATTTTAATTTAATTAGTTAATAACTATTTGTTCATCTCTATTTTTAAAAATTAGATACTAGATATATTTTCACTATTTTTATTTATGAATTCAACTTTTTAATTACATTAACCAAACATGTTTTCTAATTTTCAAGAAATTGAAATTGAAAATTATTTTTTGAAAATAAAAATAAAAAATATTTTTAGAACCAAAGAACCATTAATTTCTTGGTGGAGAGCTATAGTAAGTCTTGTGGCCCTTGGAACGATCCTTTAAATCACATAAGTCGTTGTCGACAAAATCTCAAGGCTGGGTTTTTTGGCCCAATACCCGAAGCGGGTTAATTATTTAGGGTATTGGTCCAACATGGACTTTATTTTGGAAACTATGGCATTATCTACAGTGAACACCGAACTCGTCACCTCGAGATGATGAGTTCCTGAAGATATTATTTTTAAATTGTCCCCGTGAAGTGAGCCTCACGTGGGCCATTATTTTATTATCATTAAAATGACTCGTCACCTCGGCATAACAAGTTCATTTAAAAAATATTTTTTAAATTACAAAAATAAAATAAAATAAAAAATATAAATTAAAAAAAAATTAAGTTGATCTCGTCATGTCGAGGTGCCGAGTTCCTTCAAATTTTAAAAATAGTCGTTGGTCAACGACTATATGGGTAACGGTCAATGCTAACGGTCACTTTCGATCGGGTATTTTTCCCAACTAGTCGTTTATAGCCGTTGGATGTAAGGCTATAAATAAGGGTTTGGGGGTTTTGGTTTATAACACCCCTGACTCGTACCCGACCCAAATACAAGTCCGAGGTGCCACATTTGACTTTTCAAACATACGAAAATTTACCAATAGGCATAATTTTAAAACTTATTGTTCCAAACAAAATAAAGAAAACAATAACATTCTAAATCGTAAATCATTTCACAAATATCTTAATAATTTACATAGATAACCTCAAAGGTAAAAGTTTACAAAATACAATATATATATATATATATATATATATTCAAAATCGACCAGAGCATTTCAAATTAAACATATAATACATGCCAACTGTTTACAAAATAAACAACAACCTACATTTAATTTGCAATGATATGATCTTTAGAAACGTATGCTATCCCATCAATCTTCAACCTTCTTCAAACCTACGCGTGAGAAAACACACGCTAAGTCGATGACTTAGTGAGGCAATACTATAGTGCTAACTTGCTCACATGAATCTTATTTGTTTTATTAAAATTGTTTTTCAAAGAGCTTCAATGAATTCCATATTAAAAGTATACTTATGATTAATTATGTTGTATATGTCTTTGTTCCAATTGCCCAAAGTATACTATTGAGAAATCTAGATATTTGAGTACTATGAGGTTGTGCACTAATGTTGTCACCACAGCTCGTAATTTACACCAAAGTGCAACATAATTATCTCGAGGGACCACATAGTTTGCACTGAAGTGCCACATAGGGTTGCACCGAAGTGCCACATATTTATCCCAGAGGATCACATAATTGTCCCGGAGGACCACATAGACCGTCAACTCTTGGCATCCCAAAGATCGGGTTAGTGACTAAAATGAGAATTTTTTAAATTTAGAGACCAATTTAGGAAACATTGAAACGTTCAAGGATTTAAATAGGAATATTTTAGTGTTGGATTAAATTGTAATTATAGAATGAGTTAGGGGCATTATGGTAATTTAAACTTAAAAGAATTTTCCCCCCTTAAAAATAGAAACATGTGGGCTTTGAAGAGTCATATGAAACTCTTCTTCTTCTTCTTTCTTCTTCCCGTGTGCTTAAGCTCAAGCCTCAAAGGTGAGTTTTAATTTTGATGGTTAATTCTTGAATGTTTGAGTTGGGTTTTATTCTTTGAGTGTTATATAAGCTTAAGGAAAGCTTAAATTGTCTCAAAACAATAAGATGAAGAAAATATAAGGGATTAAAGAGATGAAGGGAATAAGTGAAATCTTGGAAAAAAGTTCTTTGATGAAGTTTGAGACTAATGAAGGGATGTACCGATACCCTATAGTGTGTACCAGTACACTTCAAAAGTGAAAATATAAATAGATATTTCCTTTAATTTAGAAATGAAAGATTAGAGTATAACAATTGGAATACTGATATGTATCAATACATGATTGTGTAGACATCGATCGAAAGCAAAGTTCAGATAGGACGACAGAGTAAGATTCGCAAGAAAGAACAAGAGCTTGGTAGTGTTTATTGAGACCATGACATGATATTAAGTGTACGCGATGTCTAAGGAATTAAGACTTGCGACGAGTCTAATTTCGATAATAGATGACATGAGTATAAGAATACAAGCATGGGGTGATATGAAATTTATGAATACTGGAGCATAATCTTGTAGTGAAATAGTGCTAGATGTATATGAGTAAATGCATGTGTCTAATTATTGAGTGCATCGTTATATGTGAACTATGTGAATATATGTATGTGTGATAATAGGTTACGTGATCGTAAGAGATAAAATAAATGATAAAAGATATGTGAAAGTGATATGACTTATATGTGTTTCTATTAGAATGTTACATGATATGTTATGTATATTAAATGAGTTATGTAAATATATGACAGTGTAATAAGCTATGTTAAAGGTTATAATGGAATTATATGATGGTATAAGAAATGATATGGATTATATATGAAAACATGTATATGTTATGAGATAAGACATATGACTATGAGCTATGTGAAAGAGAATACAAGTAAATGTGAAAAGCCATGTGATATAAGAATGTGATTTACATGGAAATATGCTACTTGAAAGTAAACTATGTGCCTATGTGAAGATTGTGAAATGGTATAAGAGATAATGCCCATGTCATGTGTTATGAGAGCTATAGGTATAGTTGGCATGCCAAGAGTCGAGGGTTCTACGTGGTCATTCGGGATATATGCGTTCTACGTGGTCCTTCGGGACATATGTGTTCTATGTGGTCCTTTGGGACATAGTGGTCCTTCGGGAAAAATTTCTACGCATCCCTATTGGGATTTATATGAGCTGTGGTGACAACATTGTGCACAACCTCTATATACTTACATACCTTAAGGGGGTGTTGGTTGGGGGAAAGTGGGATTCCCATGGGAATGAAATCCATATTCCCCCGTTTGGTTGGCCGGGAATGTTGTTCATGGTAATGTTTTATTACCAATAGTGGATTTTTGTTGTATTTTACCGGATTGCCATTACCCCTTCTCTTAGGTATTGTTAGATTACCGACGTTTTGAACTAAAATGCCCTTAAATATTTTTTTCTTTAAAAAATATCCTTTTTCTGTCATTGAATAATAAATATTCTACGAAGGTTAAATTACAAATTTATCCTTAAACTATTTTTATATTTACAAAAAAAATCTATAATTAAAATTTTATATGAAGTTCAGGGGTTAAAATAAAATTTTACCCTTTCATTAAACCTTTTTATATTTTCAATTTTGTAAAACATTATATAAATTTTATGAATTTAATTTTTTTTAAAGAAAATATATAAATATTTTCCAACTTGTTAAAAAAAATATATAAAAAGGACAATTTGGTCAAATATACATTCTAATAATTTTTTATTCCTTTAGCCAAACACATAATATTACATTCCTACTAAACCAACCAAACACAAAATACAACATTCCAGTAATCTTATTCCCTGGTAATATTTTATTCCCACTGGTAATCTTACATTCCGTGAACCAAACGCACCCTAAGTTCTCAGAAGTGTGCATGGGCTTTAAAGAGAATAAATAACTTGATATAATGATATGTGTGTTCCTCGTGAAATGATATATGTGATATATGATATGTATAAGTGATAAGTTAGGATCATATGATAATAATGATAATAAGTGCATATATGTAATTGTGATATGAGATGCTATGTGTTTGTGTATGATATGATCATAGTAATTGTTCATGTATTGAGGTGATTTAGAGATTATATAATATGTTCATGTTAAGTATATGCTCATATGATAGAAAGGAAGTAATGATAAGCATGTTTATAATGGTTTAAATATGTATGTAAGTAGAATGTGTATTATATAATATGTACATACGTTTGTTAATTACATATGTATTTACATGTCTCACTAAGTCTATGATTTAGCATGTTAGTGTATTACACGTAGGTGTTGATAAGCAAGAGGATAAAGCCTAGTACCAACATAATAGCATATATCCACTCGAATATCATATCAGAAATATTTTGGAAAGTATGTTTTGTTATGTAAATCAGTATGTTGGCATGTCAATTAAGTTATTAAGTATTTATGCTCTGATAGAGTTTGATAATGTTTTGAATATGTTTATGTAAAAAAATAACTTTATAGAATGGAAGTTTTAAATTTTTTATGGTTTTTATAAAAATACATGTTTTGAACAATAATGTGACACCTCAGATTCGTATTCGGGTCGGATATGGGTTGGGCTGTTGCATTTAATGGTATCAGAGCTAAGGTTTAGATGATTTTAAGGTTAAACCAAAGGTAAAAGAGTTTTAAAATGTGTACATGCCAACATAGAGTGGAAAATCTCTGATATGATAGTGTAAGGAGTATGATGTATTGCTAATAAAATAAGATCAATTTAATATAGTAGAAATCCGATTGTGAAAATTTTGAAGAAAAGTGAGAGGTAAATCTAATGGTGATAATAATTCACTTTCCCTGGCCAGGCAGGATGAAGAGCAGACACCTCAAGAAGTGTCTCATAAGATCAAAGTTTGATTTTAGAAAGTTGAAATCATATTAGAATAGTGATAGAAGATCTTCATTGTTTTGAATCAGAAAAAGTGATATGTAATAGTTTTGTTAGTACGTGGATAAGATAGAATATGGCGAACAAGTGTCACCATAAGAACGTTAAAAAAATCAAAGGAGGTGGTGAGTATTTGTAGAAGAGTTCAAGAATAAGTGCATCAGTGACAAGTGTATAAGATATATGGAGATAGAGTTTATGAATTTGAAACAAGGGAATTGTAAAATGTATGGATAAGAGTGCAGTTAGATAAGCTAGAGGAATTGCTCTTAGGCTAAATTAAATGACAATGAGGTATGCAAGTGGTTTGTGAATGGCTTGTGCCCAGATGGAAGGAGTGTTATAGTGATAAAGTTCTAAGGAGAGAGTTCAAAATGATTAAGAGAACTGGTATTTTGGATTTCAAATACAACCTTGGTTGGGATTAGTTGAATTCCATGTCAAAAGATCAAATCTTATGAAAGCCAGGTATATTTTAAATAGTAGGGTCTGGTACTGGAAGATTAAATAAGAGTTAAGAATGAATATGAAGTTAAGTTTAGAAAGGAAAGTAATGGATTGGATTAAAAGTTCTGCCAGAAATTATGTAAAGCAAATTATTTTAAAGGGATCAAGTGATATAGGTACTGCTTTGTAAGAGTTTAAGAATGGGTACATTGATGATTGGTTTATAAGATAAAGGAAGTTGTAATGTTTAAGTTCGAACCAAGGAAAATGAATAAGAATGTGAGTTTGATGAGTCAAATAAATTAATGCTAAGTTAGTTTTGACCGAAAAAAGTGTATATGATTGAAAGAACTATTGTTAACTGACAAGGTTAAGTGATAAAGAAAGTATTAGAGTTAAAGGATATGTGTATTGTGATTCGAACAAGGATTTTACAAAGAATAAGATTCGTGCAAGGAGTGTTGACTATCAGAGTTATGAAAATGTTATGAAGATTAATGATCAAGGATAAGTATAAAGGATATGAAAAGATTATATGAGTATAAAGGAAAAGATATGATCCATGTTTTAAGGAGATTTTGATTGCTAGAATAATAATTAGATGGAAAATTTAAGATGAAGTTAAAGTTTAAAGGATCAAGTACGATAAAGATTATATTGAGGCATGGATTGTAAATATGATTAGAAGTAAGAACGGTGTGTCAGATGATGTGAAAGATTAGTTGATTCAGTAAAGTGTATGTTTTAATCATTTTTGATGAAGATTTATAGATTTCATTTTGATTAAGTAGATTTAATCAGAGAAATAAAGAAGGATTATATGTATTAAGGAAGTTTAAGAAGTAGTTAAGGGATGATGAAATATAAGTTGGTGATCATTGCAAGGCAATTAGAGGTTAATGAGGAAAGTGAGTAAGTGATGATTTTTGAGTGAAAGAATTGATGAGTAATGTTTACATGATAAATGGTATAATATGAATGTAGAAAGGAAAAAGGTAGTTGAAGAAGTGAAGCAATGAAAGCCAAGTTTGTTAATGATAACTCAAAAGATTAAAGTGAGGAGACAACTGAAGAATATGAATAGGATATGGGTGGATAATATATTCATCTATTAGTACAATGAAAATTCGAGGACGAATGTTCTTAAAGGATGGGATATTTGTAACATCCTAAAGATTGGGTTAGTGACTAAAATGAGAATTTTTGAAATTTGGGGATCAATTTAGGAAAAATTGAAAAGTTTAAGAATTTAAATAGGAATATTTTAGTGTTGGATTAAATTGTATTTATGGAATGAGTGAGGGGTATTATGGTAATTTAAGCTTAAAAGATATTTTCCCCTTAATAAGAGTGAAACATGTGGGCTTTGATGAGTTATATGGAACTCTTATTCTTCTTCATTCCTTCCTTCTTCCCGTGTCCTTAAGCTCAAGCCTCAAAGGTGAGTTTTAATTTTGATGGTTAATTCTTGAATGTTTGAGTTGGGATTTATTCTTTGAGTGTTATATAAGCTTAAGGAAAGCTTAAATTGTCTCAAAACAATAAGATGAAAAAAATATAAGGGATTAAAGAGAGGAATAGAATAAGTGAAATCTTGGAAGAGGGTTCTTTGATAAAGTTTGAGACTAAATTTAATTTGTCAATAGTTGAATTAAGAGATATGAAGTGATAGATTTGAATTTAAAATAAATAGAAGATTTGATATGATTATTGAATTTCATATGGAAGATATGATTTTAGGGTTAGAGATGTGATTAATGAGTAGAAATGGGTTTAAGCATGTGTATATGAGTTATGAATATGTAAAGGGTTGAAACATGAAGTATTTGTGAGGAATTGAGTGAATTTTCGGGCTCAAAACATGATTTTTGGGTAGGGTGTATCGGTACACATTCAACATGTACCGATACACTAAGACCAATTTTGAAGAACATCTTCATGGTGCATCGATACATTAAGGAGTGTATCGATACCCCCTTGAAACGAAAATTTCAAATGTAATTTGTGTACCGATACATAGGCAGTGTATCGATACACCAATTAAGGGATGTATCGATACCCTATAGTGTGTACCAGTACACTTCAAAAGGGAAAATATAAATAGATATTTCCTTTAATCTAAGAAATGAAAGATTAGAGTATAACAATTGGAATACTAATATGTATCAATACATGATTGTGTAGACATCGATCGAAAGAAAAGTTCAGATAGGATGACAGAGTAAGATTCGCAAGAAAGAACAAGAGCTTGGTAGTGTTTATTGAGACCATGTGAGTACATGATATTAAGTGTACGTGATGTCTAAGGAATTAAGACTTGCGATGAGTCTAATTCCGATAATATATGACATGAGTATAAAAATACAAGCATTGGGTGATATGAAATTTATGAATAATGTAGCATAATCATGTAGTGATATAGTGCTAGATGTATATTAGTAAATGCATGTGTCTAATTGTTGAGTGCATCGTTATATGAACTATGTGAATGTAAGTATGTGTGATAATAGGTTAGGTGATCGTAAGAGATAAAATAAGTGATAAAAGATATGTGAAAGTGATATGACTTATATGTGTTTCTATTAGAATGTTACATGATATGTTATGTATATTAAATGAGTTATGTGAATATATGATAGTGTAATAAGCTATGTTAAAGGTTATAATGGAATTATGTGATGGTATAAGAAATGATAAGAATTATATATGAAAACATGTATATGTTATGAGATAAGTCATATGACTATGAGCTATGCGAAAGAGAATACTAGTAAATGTGAACATTTATGTGAAACATGAATGTGATTTACATGGAAATATGCTACGTGAAAGTAAACTATGTGCCTATGTGAAGATTATGAAATGGTATAAGAGATAATGCCCATGTCATGTGTTATGAGAGCTATAATTATAATTGACATGCCAAGAGTCGAGGGTTCTATGTGGTCCTTTGGGACATATGTGTTATACGTGGTCCTTCAAGACATATGTGTTATATGTGGTCCTTCGGGACAAATTTTTACGCATCCCTAGTGAGATTTATACGAGCTATGGTGACAGCATTGTGCACAACCCCTATGTACTCACATACCTTAAGTTCTCATAAGTGTGCATGGGCTTTAAAGAGAATAAATAATTTTATATAATGATATGTGTGTTCCTCGTGAAATGGTATATGTGAATATGTATAAGTAATAAGTTAGGATCATATGATAATAATGATAATAAGTGCATATGTGTAATTGTGATATGAGATGCTATATGTTTGTGTATGATATGATCATAGTAATTGTTCATGTATTGAGGTGATTTAGAGATTATATAATATTTTCATTTTAAATATATGCTCATATGACATAAATGAAGTAATGATAAGCATGTTTATAATGGTTTAAATATGTACGTAAGTAGAATGTGTATTATATAATATGTACATGCATTTGTTAATTTCATATGTATTTACATGTCTCACAAATTCTATGACTTAGCGTGTAAGTGTATTACACGTAGGTGTTGATAAGCAAGAGGATAAAGCATAGTACTAGCAGAACATCATATCTTCACTCGAAGATCATATCAGAAATATTTTGTAAAGTATTTCTGTTATGTAAATCAGTATGTTGGCATGTCAATTAAGTTATTAAGTATGCATTCTCTGATAGAGTTTGATAATGTTTTAAATATGTTTATGTAAAAGAATAACTTTATAGAATGGAAGTTTTAAATTTTCTATGGTTTTTATAAAAGTACATGTTTTGAACAGTAATGTGACACCTCGGATTCGTATTCGAGTCGGATACAGGTTGGGGGTATTACACATATACATTGGGCTTTTAATCACATCATTAGGTTTAATCCTTATTCAAAGTGTTTCTTATTCACATAGCTTCTATGTCATAGAATATATTCACATTCACTGGTTTGAAGCTCATATTCATATTTTCAATGTTCATAACAGATTGTTTGTACAATTGGAAATTGAATAAAACATTTAAATAAACCATAAAATAAATATATAGTTTTCGATCGAAAACATTGAGGTGGGCTTATCGCAAGCCTTCCTCAATTCTATTACGAAAAGAGAAGTTGCACTCACCTTTGCCTCGCTAAAGTCTAATCCAAATCTTTTCAAGTCGATATTCGAAATGCCAAGCTGACTAGAAATTCACTTGTGTTCAGTCACTACACAAACAATCTAGAATCAATATCAATCTCATCTCAATAAAATCGAATCATAATAACTTGATATACAAGAACCCTATTTTTCGTTTCATACTTGGGGGTATCAATACACTCCTCAGTGTATCGAGACACAAATAGCACTCGATATTTTAGGTGTATCGATACACTCCTCAATGTACCGATATAAAAATAGCACTCGATGTTTTAAGGGTATCAATACACTCTCAGTATACCGATACACACTCATACAATCACTCATATTCAACATGATGTATCGGTACTTCTTCTAAGTGTACCCATACACTAAGCCCATAATGGCCATTTTCAGCTCGAAAATCACTTAAAATCCACCCAAAAACTCTCTTAAACACATTCTTTGAGTTTATAAACTCACATTTATACCTTCAAACCAACTTGTACACATTAATAACTCTCAAACATCCCAAATTCTCATTTAAACACTTGAATCTTCAAATCATACTCAACATTCAAACATGTTATTACCCAATTCTATTACTCCTAATCTTTGGATTAGACTATTGACAAGTCAAATATCCAACTAAAACTTCAAAAACTACACCATAATAACAATTCACCTAAAAGCCCATTTTACAAATACATCTCTAAAACACTCATATTATTGTTTTAATGGTATATAAGCTTTCCTTAAGCTTATATACCATCCAAACTTCCATTACTAAACCAAAAATTAAAGTAAAACTACAAATCCAACTTCTTACCTTAGAAGAGGAAGCTCACGTAGAAGAAGAACAATGAAGTGTTTCCAGACACTTTTCTCTCTTTTACACTAATATATACTAAAATATCATTAGCCTATAATTTACCATTTTGCCCTTGTTATAATTCATTTTTGTTATATTACCCAAAACAAATTCCTCCATAAATAACTAAACTTATCACTTTATTCTAATTCAACCACTGAATTTAGAAGTTCTTACCATTTGGTCACTGACCCAATACTTGGGATGTTACAGATCTCCCCCTTAAGAAAATTTGTCCTCGAATTTTCATTGCACAAAAAGGTGAGGATATTGCTTCCTCATATCCTCCTCACATTACCACATAACTTATTCTACTTTATGGTTTCTCCAAAGAACCTTCATTAGTGGAATTATTTTATTCCGTAACTGCTTGCTCTCGAAAGCTAAAATCTAAACCGGTTCTTCTTCATATGACAAATCAGATTGAACTTCGACTTCATCTGGAGTTATGATGTGTGAAGGATCAGATCGATACCGCCAAAGCATATACACATGAAAGACATTGTGAATCTTTTCCATTTCTGGTGGCAATGCTAACTGATAGGCTACAGATCCAACCTTTTTCAGAATTTCATATGGTCCAATAAACCTATGACTCAACTTTCCTTTACGCCCAAATCTAAGCACTTTCTTCCAAGGTGATACTTTTAAAAACACCTTATCGCCCTCTTGAAATTCAATCTATTTTCTTTTCAGATCGGCGTATGACTTTTGTCTGTTCGAGGCAACTTTCAAATTGTGCTGAATCACTTGAACTTTTCTTCCACTTCTTTGATCAAATCCAGACCATGAACTTCCCGATCCTTTAATTCATACCAATTGAATGGTGTTCTGCACTTTTTCCATATAATTCTTCATACGGTTCCAATATATATTGGATTGGTAGCTGTTATTATAGGTAAATTCAACAATAGGCAAATATATTTCCCATGATCCAGCAAAATCAATCACACAAGCTCTCAACATATCCTCCAGAATCTGAATTGTTCTCTTGATTGTCCATCAGTCTGAGGATGAAATGCCGTGCTAAAATTCAATCGGGTACCCAAAGTTCCTTGCAAATATTTCCAGAATCTCAAAGTGAATATGGGATCTCTATCAGAAACTATCGAGAGTGGAATACCATGTAGCCTTACGATCTCCTTGATATACAACTCCACATGTTTCTCCATAGAGAAGTCCGTTCGCACTAGAATGAAATGCGCAGTCTTGGTAAGACGATCAACAATTACCCAAATCGAATCCTTTTTACCCGACGATAAAGGCAAACCCATTACGAAGTCTATCGTAATGTTTTACCATTTCCATTGCGGAATTGAGATGGGTTGCAACAAACCGGAAGGAACCTGATGTTCAGCTTTCACTTGTTGACAATTTAACCACTTTGCTACAAATTCTGTAATATCTTTCTTCATACCCGGCCACCAATAATGCTCTTTCAAATCTTGATACATCTTGTTCCCTCCTGTGTGCATCGTCAAGGGACTACAATGTGCTTCATACAAAATATCTCGTTTCATCTCACAGTCCTTAGGAACATACACATGATTCTTGAAATATAAGCATCAATTTGACTTAACTTCAAATTTTCAAGTCCACATTTCTCTACTCGTTCAAACAAGCTAAACACTTATAATCTTTCTTTTGTAACTCCTGGATCCAATCCAAAAACATTGATTTCAACTTTAATTCAGCCATCAATGCACCATTTTCTTTTACCATCAACCGACCATTCAAACTACTTAAAGCGGTAAAAGTCTTCCGACTAAGAGCATTCGCTACGACGTTGGCTTTCCCTGGATAATAGGCAATGATCGCATAATAGTCCTTCAGCAACTCCATCCATATTCTTTGCCTTAAATTTAACTCCTTTTGAGTAAAAAAATAATTCAAGGTCTTATGATCAGTGAAGATGTAGCAACGTTCACCATACAAATAGTGCCGCCAATTTTCTATACAAAGAACACATCTGCTAACTCCAAATCATGCATCGGATAATTCTTTTCATGAGGCTTCAGCTTTATCAAGGCATAAGTAACTACCTTTCCATCTTGCATTATGACACATCCCAAACCATTATGGGATGCGTCGCTAAAAATTGTGAAATCCTTGTTTGATTCCGGTTGCACCAATATCGGAGCTTCAATCAAAACTTTCTTCAATGTTTCAAATCTTTTCTAGCAATCAGGAGTCCATTAAAAATGCACATCCTTCCTTAATAATTTGGTTAAAGGTAAAAATATCATAGAAAAGTTTTTGACAAACCTCTGATAATAACTACGAGACCTAAGAAACTTCAAACTTCCGACACATTTTTCGGAATCTCCCATTCTAATATAGCTTTAACTTTCTGTGGGTCTACCCAAATACCCTCTACCAAAACCACGTGTCCAAGGAATGCCACTTCAGATAACCAAAAATCAAACTTTGAAAACTTCGCATAAAGCTTCTTATCTCGCAACGTTTGAAGAACTATCCGAAGATGAACATCATGCTCCTCCTTCGACTTAGAATACACTAATATGTCATCAATAAAGACGACCACGAACTGATCAAGGTACGGTTGAAAAACTCTATTCATCAAGTCCATAATCACTGCAGATGCATTTGGTAACCCGAATGTCATTACAACAAATTCATAATGACCATACCGAGTCCTAAACGTTGCTTTAGGAACATATTTTTCTTGAATTTTCAACTGATGATACCCAGAGCGTAAATTGATCTTTGAAAATACGGTTGCTCCCTTGAGTTGATCAAATAGATCGTCTATCCTTGGAAGAGGATAGTTGTTCTTTATGGTCGCCTTATTAAGCTGACGATAATCTATACAGAGGCGCATTGAACCATATTTCTTCTTTACGAATAACACTGGAGCACCCAAGGAGACACACTAGGTCTAATAAACCCTTTATCCAAAAGCTCCTACAACTAAGTTTTTAACCTTTTCAACTCTCTCGGAGCCATCCTATATGGAGCCATCGAAATGGGTGTTGATCCTGACATTAATTTAATTTGAAACTCAACCTCCCTATATGGAGGTAATCCCAGAAAATCATCCGGAAACACGTCTGGAAATTCTCTAACTGTCAGAATATCTTGAAGCTTACTTCGTGCAGTTCTTATATCAATTACATTAGCAATATATGCCTGACATCCTTGTCGCATCAACTTCTAAGCCAACATTACTGATATCACATTAGTTAAAGGATGGATTCTTTCGTTGACCACACTAACTTTCAATCCCTCTAGACTTGTTAACTGCACTCGCTTCAGTCGACAATCTAAGTTGGAATAATAATGATAAACCAGTCCATCCCAGAATAACCTCAAATTCATCAAAGGGTAATTCCATTATATTAGCAGGGAATTCAATTCCTGAATCCTTATGAGACACCCTTTACAAACTTGTCTCACCCGAGCACTATTTCCTAATGGATTCGTCATAATCATCTCACTACGAATAGGCTCTAACGAAAGACTTAATTCTTTAACCAATTTACTACTGACATAGGAGTAATTTGAGCTAGAATCAATCAAAACTAAGATAGATTTACCATCTATCTAAAAAGTCCTGCAATAATTAAAACCTACAAAAGAAAATAGTAAACTAAGTTAGACTAATATAATGTGACAAAGAGAACTTGATATGGCTAAAAATATTGTCAGTTGCCAATCCCCGGCAACGGCGCCAAAAACTTGATCGCTTGTAAATGTATATGCTAAGGCAAGCAAATCTGTGCAAGTATACACAATCGATGCAAGTAATATAGTAGTGAGTGAGTATCATCTTCACAGGTATTAGATTAGAAATATATTTTCACCACAACTAGAACTAATGTCACAAGCTAAGTCCTACTAAGTATTATCCTAAGAACTAATATTAATGAAATAATAAATTGATTCAATGATTTTAGAAAGGTTTGCTTGAGGTAAAATTATTATGCAGACTAATAAAACAAGTGATAGTTTAAATATAATGCAAACAACCTCACTTATTCAGACGTATCATAGAGCACTTATGCTAAACCATTGTCTTCATGTTTGCGTATCATGAGTACTATAAAATTATATGCAAATAATGTGCAAGTATACATAATCACAAAAGTAATAAAGTGATGAGTGAGTATCGTCTTCACAGGGATTGGAAGGATATTGAGTGAAGTTTATGCACTATTCTATCTAAGTATAGTTAGTCTTGATATATACAAATGTCACGGCAAATGAAAAATGTATGATGGTGGATATGAATGAATGGTCTGATGGTGTAGTAAATGGAAATGCAGTGGCAAGAACAGATGTTTAATGTTGAGTATGGTGAAATGTCAAGGCAATAAAAAATGGTAAAAACAGTAAATAAATAAAAAAATGAAAAGATGATAATCCTAACGTGACAAGCTTCCAATGGAATGAATGATAGGGATTGATTTAAGGATGCTAAACATATTCCTCAAGCATATTTAAGCTATCTAATCCTTACTTGCTCGATAGGGCTTTCCTAAAATGTTCTCAAAGGAACCTAACAGAATAGGATGCCAAGGCATCTGCTCTCACTCAACGATGTTGGCCAGCCTACCCTATTGATAAAAACACCCTTTTTAGTCTTTGAAATCTTATCCTAGTCTCTCCCGAGATCTAAGGATTAGGTTATAATATCCCTAGGCCGGTTCAAAGCCCCTTGAAAAGATTATAACCCATTGCTTATGAGGATCTTGTCTTGCGGTTCTCTCAAATACTTACAAGTATTTTTAGCTTAGGTTTCTCCCGAATACCTAATTTCATCTAAGAAATGGACATTTTCATGCCTCTTACAAGCCTAGATGGTGAAGCATTCATAAGAAAAGCAAATAAAAAGCCAAGATAAGCTTAAATATACCATTAAAATAAAGTCTAAACATTCATTAAACCAACCACCACCAAATAAGTTAGTTCATGGTGGGGTTAGAAATATCCACAAAGTAAATCATGAAAATATTCGTTACAATCAACCCACAAATAATTAAAAAAAATAGCAGCAAAGGGAAGTGAGAATAAACCTTCGACGTGCGCCACCGAATGTCTCCTCGGCCACCACGAACCACTTTAGCTTGCTAGCTCCTCTCGGCACCTAGCTCGCCACTCCTTGAAGCTTTATCAATAGAGGAAAACCCAAGGAAGAAGAAAGGAAAAGGGAAAATAAAAATGAGATTTTTCTGCTCTACTCTATGCGTCTCATTTCTTCCACACTCTCTCTCTCTTGTGAGGTGTAATATATAATAAAAATATCTAGGGGTAATGATGAGGTTGTTGGGTGATTGTTGGGTGCAAAATACCCCTCATACCCCTAGAGTCACACCTTGTGTGTGAACCTTATCCTGCATGTGGCAGTAGTCCCATAGCAGGCTGTTACAACCATCATTTCACGTGAAGAGCCAGCTGTCCTCGTACAACTGTATCTTTTTTTCGTTTTCTACGCCAAAAATGGCAAGGCATTTCAATCTGCGTGTGATGTCACGACATTACTTCCTAGCTCTCCTATTTTGCTTGTTATTTTCTACACATCACTAAAAACCACACCTTCCTCCTCATATAGCACCTTAATAAAATAAAATAACACAACCACCACAAATGAAATTATATACAGCTACATACATCTAAAATGACCTATATGTACCCTTAAACAAACAATAACTTAAGTCAAAAAGGCCTTAAAAGTACTCTTTTTACGGAGTTATCACACCCCCAAACTTAAGCTATTGCTTGTCCTCAAGCAATGGATAATAATTAACACAATCAAAATGTCATGACAATTTTCATCAATAGGACAAGAAAAAAATTGAATTTCAACCCTTAGAAAAATTGGCATCAACATGCTAGACATATCAAGAATTCAATTACTTTTCCCTAGGTCAAGATTCTTTATGGTGTTGTGTGTGTTTGATTGTATCTAATCTATACTTAACGAATTTAGGAAATTTCTAATTGAGTTCCCGTTTTTCCACGGCATTTACTCATTCATTAAGCACATTTATACTCACTTTTCACTTACTACACATTTTTTCTTCTTCTTTTTTTTCACTTTTTCTTTTTTTTTTTCCTTTTTTTTACAATGCTACAAAGGGAGTCAGCTCATCACACCTACCATCCCACACTCTAGGTGAAAGGGAGCATACCTTCCACCCCCAAGCTAGTCAGGTAGAGTCATCCCGTGACTACTTTCATTTACTCGTATGCGCATGGCTGCCATTTATTAAAGAGAGTTCCAGACAATGCCACGGCAAAGAAGAGTGTCCCTCTACAGCTATGCCGAAGCATTTATTCACGATTAAACAAAATTCAGGGATAAGAGAGTTCTTAAAAAATGATTTATCATTTAAGCATAATATCATATTTTAATGCCAAGGCTAACCAGAGTTCTTTCATAAAACTTTCTAAGTTCCTTAAGTATAAAAAACATACAAATCGTGTAAGATAATTCACAAAGCATCAAGCCCTAGAGTTAGTTCTATCATTCTCAACAGTCATTTACATTCAATTTCTAGCCTAAAAAAATTCATCATCATCGGGTATCATTAAAATATTTCATCTAATTGTCCTATCATTTACTGATGCCATAACATAACATTTTGCTAATATTATCATGCACATGTTCTATAAAGAACACTACATCCCCCAAACTTTAGAGAAGCATTTCCTCAATGCTAAATAAAAACTAAGTTAAAATTATACTACATGATATGCGATGCAATGCAATGCAATGCAATGTACCTTGTCTTCCTAAGATGGTGGTGGAGTCACGCTGGCAGTGCTAGTAGTATTGCGCCTGGTGCACTTCCTCAATGGGGTGGGTATGCGTCAGGCTCAGAATTGGGTTCAGCAGGTGGTGTGCTAGGGCCTTTAGTGTTCTTAGATGTTGAGGTCTCCATACGCCCAACAGATGACTTCAGACGTCATCTAGTTCATGTTGACTGGAAGATTACAATTCAAATGTAGGAGCAAGTCCTTATAAACAGGTGCCACGACTGTGACTTGTTAGAGCCTCGATTGCATCTATCTTTGCCGTGGCATATTGGTTTGCAGCAGCCTGTGAAGTTCATCGTGAGATTTCATCATATTCATCCTCCAAAACACCCTTGGTCCTAAAAAGAAGTATATTAAAATTTAAAATAAAGAAATAAAACAAAGAAAAATAAACAAACAAACAAACACTCACAACAAAACAAAACTTCTAAAACATAAATTAAAAAGGGTTCAAGGGATGCAAACATCAAAACATCATGAATTGTCATGGAATTTTTGTCGCGTTCAATTGGAGCACCAGTATAGACCAAAATGCTCCACACATATATCATCGCCACCTTTTGTGTAAGTTGATAGAACCCGATTTGTAGGAACTTTGCAGTAGTCCTCTCTTTTCTCTCCCCGTTTTTGTGGCATCTTTTAATTGCTTGGGCAGCAAAGTCGTTCAAGAAGTAGGGGTCATCATCCTGCATCAATCTGTTCTTGCCCTGGCTATTCAAGTACGGAAGCAAAACACCACTAACGAGAAAATTGAAAATTTCAGCGTACCACGACAATGCCGTGGCAAATAATAATTTCTCACAAGGAATTATTTCTCCATTTTATTCCTTAGTCCTTTACAATTTCTAGCCTAGAAAAATGGGAAACTAATTGGGGTTGAGTAAATTCAATGAAATCAACAGGTTTAGATTTCGTACCTGGTCTAGCTATGAGTAAGCTAGATTGGCCCGTCTCATTTGAAATATCCTTATGCTCATCTTTGTCTTCTTTATCGAGCTTCATGTACTCAAAAGTGCCTACAAAATTATCTTGGCATGATTCTGCAGCTTCCCTTTGGTCATCAACTCCTTCTAGTGGGGTGTTTTCTTTTGCCGTGGCATTATTTTGCCTGCCATCATTGGGTTTACTCATTGAACCTTCAACTTTGTTCTCTAGAGAATGTGAGTCCTCTTACAATTAAGATTCTTTAAGTATAATCTCATAGTTGGGTTCTTCGAATATTTCCCCCTCAAACTTAGCATCTTCGTAGATCTGGGTGTCACTCCCTAAGGTGAATGTACTAAATTGCTCACTGCTTTTAGCCTTAGTGACTTCAGTATCACTAGGAAATCTGTCTGGTTGGTATTCTTGTAATGCCTTGGCAATTTGACCCACTTGCATTTCCAAAGCTCTCAAGGGCAAATTATGACTTTGCAACCATGCCCCTTGACTTTGTAATAATTCTTCTTGACACTTAATAGATGTGTCATTTTCTTGTAATAGAGTCTTTGTAGTTGCTATAAAGTCTTGCCTAGCGGCCTCTGGAGAACTTGTATTCAGTGAAGATGATATCCCCTTATTATGCCATGGCATATTCGTTCGAACGGCTGTAGGCTCATCCATATACTGCTGCTGAGTGAGATGACTGACATTACGAGCTCCTTGATTTTCCCATGAGAAATTAGGATGTTGACTCCATCCATTGAAGCTTCCTACATAGTTGATGGATTTTTTATTGTTCAGGCATTCGCATTTATGGTGATTGCCACGGCGTAAAAGACATGCCGAGCTTGCAACCTTTACTTTTTTCACCTCATTAGAATGTTGCAAATCCATCAACATATTGGTGATAGTAGAGAGTTGGGCCGATACTAAATCTTCAGTTTCTAACTTGAATGTCCCGGATACCTTCCTTCTAGTTTCAAACCTTAATGAGGGAAATTGGTAATCATGGTTAGCAATTCGATAAAGAATGCCAAAAGCCTCTTCAGGTGATTTGTTAAGTAAAGTGCCATTTGTCCAGGCATCTAGCATCATCCTCGTGGGTGCTTTGGCTCCATTGTAGAACATCACGACTTGAGTCTAGTCGTGGAATCCATGGTTGGTACATTTGCGAAGCAATTCTTTGTAGCAGTCCCAACACTCATGCATTGACTCGTCATCAGCTTGGTGAAAAGATGCTATGTCATTCCTAAGATGGATTTTCATATTCGGTGGATTATGCCGTAGCAAAAATATTTTTCACAATTCAGCCCAATACCTTATCGATCCAGAAGGTAATCCATTGAGCCATGCCCTGGCATGATCTTTCAAAGAATATGGAAATAACTTCAATTTTAGCATATCTTCATGCACAACTTCTTATCGAAAGGAGTCACAGACCTCCAAAAATGATAGAACATGTTGCCTTGCATCCTAATGAGGAGCACAACCAAACTTTCCAATCAAGTCCAACATGTCGAACATAACCGGTTTGAGCTCGAATTGGGTTGCCTGAATCTTGGGAGCTATAATAGCAGGTTTTAGGTCATCCAAGGTAGGAGCTAAGTAATCTCTAATAGTTTATGGTCGAGCAGCATTCCCATCATTTAAAATTGTCGTGGCATTTAGAACTGCAGGATCCTTCACTTGATTTTGAACAACATGAGCCTCAGGTTCAATATGAAATAATGGTTCTTTGGGTCTCTTATGTGTCATGAGACAACGTAACACCTGAAAAAGGTAAATATAAAAAAAAGTAATTATGTACAAATAAAAGAAATAAAACGGTGCAACAACTAAACTCAACATCATCAATTGCCAAACCCCGGCAACGGCGCCAAAAACTTGTTTGCGTATCGTAAGTTCTATAAAATTATACGCAAATAATGTGCAAGTATACACAATCATAAAAGTAATAAAGTGATGAGTGAGTATCGTCTCCACAGGGATTGAAAGGATATTGAGTGAAGTTTATGCACTATTATATCTAAGTATAGTTAGTCTTGATATATACAAATGTCACGGCAAATGAAAAATGTATGATGGTGGATATGAATGAATGGTCTGATGGTATAGTAAATGGAAATGCAGTGGCAAGAAAAGATGTTTAATGTTGAGTATAGTGAAATGTCAAGGCAATGACAAATTGTAAAAATAGTAAATTAAAAAAATAAATAAAAAGAAGATAATCCTCACGTGACAAGCTTCCAATGGAATTAATGATAGGGATTGATTTAAGGATGCTAAACTTATTCCTCAGGCATATTTAAGCTATCTAATCCTTACTTGCTCGACAGGGATTTCCTAAAATGTTCTCAAATGAACCTAACAAAATAGGATGCCAAGGCATCTGCTCTTACTCAACGATGTTGGCCAGCCTACCCTATTGATAAAGACACCCTTTTTAGTCGTTGAAATCCTATCCTAGTCTCTCCCGAGATCTAAGGGATTAGGTTATAATATCCCTAGCCGGTTCAAATCCCCTTGAAAAGATTATAAGCCATTGCTTATGAGGATCTTGTCTTGTAGTTCTCTCGAATACTTCCAAGTATTTTTACCTTAGGTTTCTCCCGAATACCTAAAATTCATCTAAGAAATAGACATTTCCATGCCTCTTACAACCCTAGATGGTGAAGCATTCATAAGCAAAGCAAATAAAGAACCAAGATAAGCTTAAATATACCATTAAAATAAAGTCTAAACATCCATTAAACCAACCACCACTAAATAAGTTAGTTCATGGTGGGGTTCGAAATATCCAAAAAGTAAATCATGAAAATATTCGTTCCAATCAACCCATAAATAAATAAATAAAATAGCAGCAAACGGAAGTGAGAATAAGCCTTCGACGCGCGCCACCGGAGGTCTCCTCGGCCACCACGAACCACCTTAGCTCGCTAGCTCCTCTTGGCACCTAGCTCGCCACTCCTTGAAGCTTTATCAATGGAGGAAAACCCAAGGAAGAAGAAAGGAAAAGGGAAAATAAAAATGAGATTTTTCTACTCTACTCTATGCGTCTCATTTTTTCCACATGCTTTATCTCTTGTGAGGTGTAATATATAATAAAAATATCCAGGGGTAATGATGAGGTTGTTGGGTGATTGTTGGGTGCAAAATACCCCTCATAACCCTAGAGTCACACCTTGTGTGTCAACCTTATCCTCCAGGTGGCAGTGGTCCCATAGCAGGATGTTACAACCATTATTTCACGTGCAGAGCCAGCTCGTACAACTGTATCTTTTTGTCATTTTCTGCACCAGAAATGCCAAGGCATTTTAATCTGTGTGTGATGCCACAACATTACTTCCCAGCTCTTCTATTTTGCTTGTTATTTTCTGAACATCACTAAAAACCACACCTTCCTCCTCATATAGCACCTTAATAAAATAAAATAACACAACCATCATAAATGCAATTATATGCAGCTATATACATCTAAAATGACCTATATGTACCCTTAAACAAACAATAACTTAAGTCAAAAAGGCCTTAAAAGTAGTCTATTTACGGAGTTATCACTTGACAACAAATATTATCAGTTTAGAATGACTTATTATGACTCACTAAAACTGCCCGACATGATTACTAGCTATTCTTAGACGGTTGCTACAGCAATACCTCTCGATGTTAACTGTAGACATATTCTCTCCTACTCTAGCATATACCCCTTTTAGTCGTTTGAAACTCACTCCTTATCTCTAAGGCATACAAGTTAGAACTTCACCATCCCATATTCATTTCATTGCTCACGTTGATCTATCTTAATTCTCTCCAATTTAAGAATCACTTATCTAGACAAAAGACTATCTCTCGATGCTCTTATAATGCCAAGACATGTTTTACTAAAACCCAAGGTTATCTCTCGATGCTCTTACAGTGTTAAGGTAAAATATTTAAACTATGAACAAAACAGTCATAAGCAAAACATACTTCATCATTCATAAACAAAAAATATTGTTCAGGAAAAAAAAAGTTTAACACCAAGTAAAGCATTCATGGTGCTATCAAAATCATCCAAGATTCAACATTTAATAAAACCCCAAATAGATAAAGAGTTAAAAACAAAGAAAGAACGACTCCCAAAACCGAGGGCTCTATCGCGACAATCCTGATCAGCATCGCGCCTGCCTTGGTGATCACCCTCTCTCGAGGCCTGATCATCGCTCTGCTATCGTCTAGCTATGGAGGACACCAAGGAAGGTTGGTGGGTAGACGGTCGGAAAACTCTGCAGTTGCTTGCTCATGCCTTAGGTCAAGCTCTTCTCTCATCTTATTTGCCTCCCTTTTTGGCAGCTACGACTGGTTATTTATAAGAAAAGACCTCTTAAGTCTTTATCTATTTTTGGAGTTTCCTTAACTAGCCGTTATTAATTGCCCGTACTTAAAAAGAAAGGTGGCTGGCGGCTGTCTGAATAATTGAGGCTTGCTTGCACGTGAAGTAGGTCATCCAGCTGGCGTGTGACATAGGTGGTTTAGCCACACCTGCTTCAGAATTCCTCAAATAAATCTTTCCTTGGTGAGACAAATCTTCTCCTCACATTCTCATATGTTCCGTTGGCCTCTACACTTTTACATTGTCACGACTGAATTGTTCTTCCTCTGTAGGATTCCTACACAAACACAACCTAAACAACCCTTTCTCTTCAGCAGCATCAGTCAAACCAAATAAATCTTGCCTAAGCAAAATTATCCACCACAATCTAATATAACCTATATGCAACTAAATGCAACTAAAAATGCAGTGCATACTTTGTCTAGACTAGCAATAACTTAAGTGAAAAGATTAGGAATTAAATCTTTTTACGGAGTTATCACACCCTAAACTTAAGCTATTACTTATCCTCAAGCAATGAATACTAGCTAGAAGAGAATTAAAATTGTCATGGCAAAGCAGTATTAAGAAAATCATATGGTTTGAGATTTCAGCCCTCAGCAAAAATTGTTTGGCCTCAACATGTTGACAATCATACCAGTCAAGTCCTTCCCTAGTCAGGATCCCTTGCTATTGTGTGTGCGTGATTTTAACCATTCTATGCATAGAGGTAATTTGAAAACTTAAAGTAAGCACTCCTGGTTTGTCAAGGCAACAAATTATTCATCAGGCTTAGTTTATACTTCTAGTTATTTATCAACTTTTATTCTCTTTATTCCTTTTTTTCTAGGGGAGTCAGCTCATCACAACTACCGTTCCACACTCTAGGTGAAAGGGAGCATACCTTCCACCCCCAAGCTAGTCGGACAGAGTCATCTTGTGACTACTTTCATTCACTCATATTCCTTGGCTACTCTTAATTTATTTTAGAGTTTTTCTTGCTCATGCCTTTGCACAGAGGAGTGTCCGTTTGTATTTTCAAGTTTTTAAACACTAGAGAGTTTCCACTTTACCCTTAGAATATTTTTGCAGTCTCGGCAAATAGAAAGTTCTTTCCTAAAAATTTACAGATTACCTAGAGCAAAAATAGCCTACAATCGTGTTTATAAATTTCAAGGAATCAAGCCTAGGGTTGGTTCTCTTCTTTAGACAGTCTTAACAATAATTCTGGCCTAGGCAATAAAATTTTTCATTCATCATTAGGCATCCCTAATTCGTTCCTAACAATAATCTCAACCTGCTTATGTCATGACAACCAAAATTCTCAACCAATTAACAACAATTGCTTATATCAAAGTATAGCAGAATATGGTACAATACCTCCCCCAAACTTGAAGGATGCATTATCCTCAATGCATGAAAATAAACTACATTATTCTAAATGCATATGCGAAAAAGAAAAAAAACTAAAGTAAAGACTCACTGTGGTGGGGTGGCTTGACTA
Organism: Hibiscus syriacus; assembly: GCF_006381635.1. Classification (NCBI taxonomy): domain Eukaryota; kingdom Viridiplantae; phylum Streptophyta; class Magnoliopsida; order Malvales; family Malvaceae; genus Hibiscus; species Hibiscus syriacus. Next base: position 1,274,076 of record NW_024063295.1, read on the forward strand.
GACGCCCTCGTTCGGCGTCGTTTGGGAGGAGAGAGACTCTCAGATCCAGAGTCTACTACTAATGGTTGATAAGGAGACGACTGAAGTATACGGCCTGCGGTTCTTTTGTAGCGTTTCTTGCTGGATGAGGCTCGTGCTGGAGTGGATTGCTCGGTCGTAGGAGTTTTTTGTACTGGGATTGGTGTTGGACTTGTACTTACTGCTGGGACTAGAAGTATTGGACGGACAGGGACTGAGTAGGATCATGCTCGGGTTGCAGCGGTGCTGGAGTAAGATCTTCATCGGAGAAGAAGTGGGGTGGAGTATCATCACTGCTTTCGGAGATTGAAAAGGATGAGGAGCTGATAAATTCTTCTGTGTCGCCTGGCCTTCCTCTGGTACAGGTGGTACTTGAGTTGCTAGTGGTGGCACATCAACGGGTACTTCTGGGGGAACGTCTGGAGGTGCATACGATGTCGAGGCATGGAATGTTCTCCCACGCATTGTATTTAAGGATAACAGTGGGGAAGGTCGATAGTCTGATGTTTGAGTTTGGGAGCAACTCCTTGAAGAAGACGTTGATTTACATATCCCTAGCCTTGACATACTCAAAGTAAATTTCCATGTGGTCCTCCAAGAGACCGATCTTTTCACGTGTTTCTCGAGTGCGCGTGACCACAACAGTCATTCTAGCTATGGTAATCGATTTTGCTCCTCGCTCCAAACTTTTCTTTGGGTTGTCGTCATTGAAACTCATCAACTCGGGGACCTTTTTCTTTGTGATGCCCTCCTTTGGTTTAATTTAATCATTAAAGTGATCCTCAGAAACCTTCTTCTTCTTGCATAATGCGGTTATCAAGTTGGGAAACAAAAGGTTACCCCGGTTTCTCTTGGCACAGTCATAGATCTGCTCAAAAATGAGTTCTCCAACGTCAATCTTCCTCCCGTAAATGATCGAGTGTAGGAGCATCAATCTCTTCTCGAGGACAGTGGTGTTGTGAGATGTTGGCATCAGCTTGCCTTTGAGAAAGTAGTTCCACAGTTTCACGTACGGTTTCAGTGCTCGATGATCAACTCTTTTACTAGTTGAGGCAATCCCTTGAACTTGGACCACCCAAAGCAAAGATCCTACAGTAAGCCACTGTATGTTTCTTGATCGGCCTCTGCCATAAATCTCTTGTGTTACTCTTCAACTTTTCCCAGCTTAAAATATCGGTTGAGTGCAGAAAGGGAAAATCGTATGAGCTTTCCTCGAACGTAAACTGTATGGCTAGACGGGTCCTCGAGATGGACATAGAATTCTCGTACCATCGTCGGTGCTACAGCTTTAGGATTGCAAGCAAACTTCTCCAGTTGCGCTTCTTTATCACGTCCATCACCTCTGGTTCAAACGACTCCTCTTCCTCGACTGGAAAACGAATACATTTTCCAAATATACTTGGCGTTTCTAGAAGGTCTTGAAGCGTGCTTCTGCTTCGGCTGTTTGGAAACGTTCGAAACTTTGTGTTGGGGCTGGGGCTTTCCTTGTTCTCACCATTATACTTGGCTGACTTTTGTGGTGGCGATGGGGAGGTATTGTTGAGAGAAGAAAAGATTTTCTTGTTTGTAGAGAGAGAGGGAAACACGATGAAGAAGAAGAGGTTGAGTAGTTTTTCTTGGGAAAGTGATGGGTGGTTTCGGGGAAATTCAGTCCTTTCATGGTGGGGAAAAGATTTCTCATTAAATGAAAAATATTTGATTGGACGTAAAGGGGGAGAAAAGGTTTCTTCCGCTCTTTATTCTACCGCCAAAACCGTATACCCTAGGTCTTTTTCTTCATGAATGCTTCAACTCCCCATGCTGCCACGTGTTCTTTGCTTGCCTACAATAAGAAAGAAGAAAATAATAAAATAAAACATATTAATGCATAAAATAACTTAACTTATTTATGTATAAAATTCATATTTTCGTTACCTAGGCAACAAATATTTGCTCAATTAAGTAAAGCAAATTCTTGGGCATCATGTGCCAATGATGTCGGTTTGTTGTTCATGATTGGGGCTCTTTTGTACTCTTTGAGTCTCTTCCAGTTCACCTTGAAGATGAAACCATCGTTTTGGTTTCGAATTTCAATTGCTCCATTGTCATAGACTTGGTGAACGATAAATGGTCTTGACCATCTTGATTTCAGCTTGCTTGGGAATAACTTATAGCGTGAATTGTAGAGCAGTATTTGTTGTCCAATATAAAATTGTCTAGGTAATATTTTTCTGTCATGCCATCGTTTTGTTTTCTCCTTTTAAAGGTAGACATTCTCGTATGCATGTGCTCTAAATTTATCCATCTCCTTCAGCTCCAAGAGTCTTCTTTCTCCAGCAAGCTGAGCATCCATGTTTATCTTTTTGATGGCCCAGTAGGCTTTATGTTCAAGTTCAACCGGTAGATGACATTCCTTTCTATAGACCAGCTTGAACGGGGACATTCCCAATGGTGTCTTGAATGTTGTGCGATAAGCCCATAGTGTTTCATCTAGCTTTGGCGACCAGTCTTTTCGATTCGGGTTGACCACTTTTTTAAGGAGCTGCTTAATCTCCGGTTAGACACTTCAGCTTGTCCATTCGTTTGAGGGTGATACATTATAGCAATCATATGTCATACTCTATATTATTTTAGTGCCTTGGCAATCAATCTGTTGTCAAAATGTGTGCCTTCGTCGTTAATTATAGCTCGTGGTATTCCAAAGCGGGTGAATATGATTTTTGCAAAAACTTTAGCATCGTCTTGGAATCGTTTTTAGGTGTTGCGATGGCTTCCACCCATTTTGATACATAATTCACTGCCAGGAGAATATACAAATCTCTGAATGATGATGGGAAAGGTCCTATGAAATCTATTCCCCATACGTCGAAAAGTTTGATTTCCAGAATATTTTTCCATGGCATCTTATGCCGTTTCAAGATGTTTCCTATTCTTGACATCTATCACATGACTTGTAGAATTCATGCGCATCTTTGAACAGGGTTGGCCAATAAAATCCAGACTGAAGCACTTTTGATGTTGTTCTCATTCCACCAAAATGCCCTCCATATGGTGACGAGTGGCATTGGTGTAGGATATCTTGATGTTCTTCTTCTGAAATGTATCTTCGGATTATTTGGTCTCCACATTGTTTGAATAGAAACGGTTCATCCCAGTAGTAATGTTGCACCTCATGTCGGAACTTCTTTCTGCCCTGGCTAGATAAATCAGGAGGAAAATGACCACTAACAAGAAAGTTAACAATGTCAGCATACCATGGTGCAACCGTGACAAATAATATTTTCTTGTATGGGAAATCCTTTTAATTTCTATGATGTCAAGACCATCAGGTTTGTTATCTAGCCTAGACAAATGGTCTGCCACTTGATTTTCTATACCTTTTCCATCCTTGATCTCTAAATTAAATTCTTGTAGTAGAATATCCACCGAATTAGTCTAGGCTTTGCATCTTATTAATAAGATATTTAGTGGTAGAGTGATCTGTGTGCATAATTACCTTAGTGACTATTAGATATGTCCTAAACTTATCGAATGCAAATACTACTGCTAAGAGTTCTTTTTCAGTGGTGGCATAGTTCACTTGTGCATCCTTAAGAGTTCGGCTCGCATAGTATATGACGTGAAAAATTTTACTTTTTGTTGCCCAGGCACTACTCCGACTGCATAGTCACTAGCGTCGCACATGAGCTCAAATAGTTCGTTCCAGTCTAGTGGGATAACAATTGGTGCTTCCGAAAGATTTTTCTTCAAATCTGTGAAAGTATTCAAACAATTATTAGTAAATTCAAATGGATGATTTTGTTGAAGCAAAAACATAAGGGTTTAGAAATTTTTGAAAAGTCTTTTATGAACCGCCTGTAGAAGCCTGCATGTCCAAGGAAACTACGTACACCTCGCACATTAGTAGGTGGTGGAAGATTTGCAATTGCATCCACCTTGGCTTTGTCAACTTCGATGCCATGGCATAAAATTTTGTGACCCAACACTATTCCTTCAGTCACCATAAAATGGCATTTTTCCCAGTTCAGTACTAGGTTGGCTTCTTCACAGCGTTTCAACAGCTTGGATAGATTGTCGAGACATCAGTCAAAATCATTACCCGAGATGGAGAAGTCATCCATAAATATTTCCATGCACTCTTCCACAATATTCGAAAAGATTATCATCATGCATCTTTGGAATGTAGCTGGAGCGTTACACAGTCCAAACGGAATTCGTGTAAATGTGTAAGTACCATATGGGCACGTGAAAGTTATTTTTTCTTGGTCCTCCGGTGCTATGGAAATTTGGTTATACCCGAGTATCCATCGAGGAAGTAGTAAAATGCTTTTCCCTCTAGTCTATCTAGTATTTGGTCGATAAAAAGGAGGGGAAAATGATCCTTCTTTGTGGCTTTGTTATGCTTCCTATAATCCATGCATATGCGTCATCCCGTGACTGTTCTTATGGTGAGTAGCTCGTCATGCTCGCTTTTAACCACGGTCACACCACCTTTCTTTGCTACGCATTGTATTGGGCTGACCCATGAACTATCGGATATAGGATAAATTTCTCCTGCATCCATCCATTTTATAATTTCCTTCATGACTACCTTCTTTATGATCGGGTTGAGCCGTCTTTGGGGTTCTATCGAAGTGCTATGGCTATCTTCAAGGTTGATTTTGTGCATGCATATGGTCGGACTGATTCCTTTCAATTCTGACATCGTTCATCCTATAGCTTTCCTGTGCTGTGACAAGACATTCAATAAACTATTCTCCTGTTTGGAGGTTAAGTTGGCAGAAATTATCACTGGTAGGGTTTCATCAACTCCTAGATAAGTATTTCAAATGTGATGACAAAGTTTTAAGTTCCAACTTCGGTGCATATTGTGAAGATGACTCATGATATTTAACTTCATCATAATCTAAGGGTTCAAATTCCATACCTGATCTGTTATGAAGAAGTCTCGATTAGTCCCTTGTCTTTCCTCGTATCTTGCATTGGTATTGTTTTCAGGGTGTTCATTGCTCAGTTTTCTGTGTCGAGGCCATGATTTTTAGGATCGTATTCTGAAAATAGTTCATCTGGGCCAAGTTTTCTGCTTTATGTATCTCGATTGTAGGTTCATGGTACAATATATTGTATTCATCAAGCCTTAGGGCTTCCCCTCGTCCAAGGATTGCCTTTTCTTTAATCTTATTAATGCATTGGCATTCCTCTGAATTGTCCACGTATTTCATGGAGTTGAATACGTTGATAGTGAAGCTTTTCTCGCATACTCTCATGGTGAATTCTCCTTTTTCACAATATATGAGGATTCTCCCGGTGGCTAATAAGGGGCGTCCTAGAATGATTGGTGCATTTTCATTGGTTCACAATCCAGGATGAGAAATCTACTGGAAATACGAATTTATCCACCTTAACTATTACGTCTTTATTCTGCCGTCAGGTCGCACATAAGACCAATCAGTCAACTGTAGGATGACCGAGGTGGGCTGGGAATGATACCCGTCTAGCTTCATAAATATGGACTTTGGTATCAAGTTTACACTTGATCCCAAATCAATAAGAGCTCATCCTATGAAGTCATTACCAATGGAACATGGTATTATAAAACTGCCAGGGTTTTTTTGTTTTAGTGGGAGTTTGCTTACTGTTGAACAGATTTCTGTTGTCGTGGTGACACGTTCTACCTTCCTTTTCTTTGTAACAATTTCCTTAAGATACTTGGCATAAGAAAGCATTTGCTCGATGGCTTCAAGTAAGGGCACATTAATACACAATTGATCTAAAACATTAACAAATTTCTTGAACTGGATTTCATCATCATGCTTCTTCAACCGTTGAGGGAATGGTGGTGGAGGTCTCACATCGACTGCTGATGGTGCTGAGTAATCGCTGGCCTTGACCATGATTTTTTTGTTATCCGGTCGATGCTCTTCAGAGCCTTCACTTCTTTCCTTCTCTTCAGGCACTTCTTCTCATTCAACATTCTCAGATTGATCATCCAGTTGTGTTATGCCTTGGCAAGGATTTTTCAGGTGTTCTCCCCCAAACTTGTCATCTTGGTTGACTTATTTTCCACTCCTTAGCATAAGTACATTGCATTTCTCTTTCCCAAGATGCTTAGTGACTTCAGTATCACTAGGGAGCATGTGGGAGAGAATGTAATGTCGTAGCAATTTGTCCCACTTGATTCTCCAACGCTCTGAGAGATGAATTATGGCTTTGCAAAAGCGTTGCTTAGCTTTATAGCAAATTTCCTTGATTTTTAATTGTTGTAGAGTGTTCGTGCATCAAGGTCTTTGTGGAAGCCATGAAATATTTTGTCAAGGCCATGAATTCCTGCAATGATAACTCCAAAGAATTAGTATTCGAATTGGTGTTAGAGAAAGAAGTTATAGCTTTATTATTCTTCCAAGGCTGCTGATGATGCTAATTCTAAAAATGTTGATGGTCAGAATTATTTTGTTGTGGCCTGTAGTTTGCGGCTTGATTGTTACTGTTCCCTTGATTACTCCATGAAAAATTTGGGTGTTGTCTCCAACCAGAATTGTATATACTCGAATAGGGGTTATTATTGTTCCGATTGTAGTTACCTACAAAATTAGTTGACTCATGGTTTTCAGGACATTCACTCCCATGATGATTGCCGTGACAAAATAGGCATACATTATTGGTCACCTTGACTTCTCTTACCTCATTAGGACATTGCACATTTTTCAACATATTGGTTATGGCCGAAAGTTGAGCTGCTATTGAATCTTTACCTTCTAATTCATATGCTCATGATGTTTTCTGTCAGTTCCCAATCTTGCACTTGGAAATTGATAATCGTTATTTGCTATCCTATCGAGGATGTCAAAAGCTTTCTCAGGTGATTTGTCTAGTAAGGTGTCATTCGCTGAGGCATCTAGCATCATTCGAGTTGGTGCGTTGACTCCATTGTAAAACATTACCACTTGCATCCAATTGTGAAATCCATGGTTAACACATTTGTGAAGTAGACTTCCCAGCATTTGTACATTGATTCATCATCTCCTTGGCAAAAACTAGCAATGTCATTGCGAAGATGAGTGCTCATATTGGGTGGATTGTATCGTAGTAGGAAACTCTTGAATAAGTATGCCCATGACTCCATTGAGCCGGAAGGAACTCCGCTGAGCCATGCTCTTGCTCTATCGCATAGGGAGTAAGGAAAAAGCTTTAGTTTTAGCACATCCTCATGTACTCCTTGTTGCCGAAACGAGTCACATACTTCAAGGAAAGCACGAACATGTTGTCTCGCATCTTCATTATGTGAACCACTAAATTGTCTGATAAAGTTTAACATGTTAAACATCACCGGTTTGAGTTCGAAAGTGAGTGGTTTGGATCTCAGGTGCCACTATGCCTGGATTGAGGTCATCGAGAATAGGGTTCAAATGATCTCGTATCACTCTTGGTCTTACAACTTGAAGATTAATTAATGCATCTGGATCTCCTAAATCCCCCATGTTGTGTTGCATTTGAAATTGATTTGATTGTTCTCTGGTTCGTTGGGCAAACAACCTTTGTTTGAGTGATTGCTCAATTTAGGATCGAATAGTTCCAAAGGATTACCAGAAGATCTCAAGGTCATGTAATAATTAAAACCTACAAAAGAAAATAGTAAACTACGTTAGACTAATATAATGTGACAAAGAGAACTTGATATGGCTAAAAATATCGACAGTTGTCAATCCCGGCAACGGCGCCAAAAACTTGATTGCTTGTAAATGTATATGCTAAGGCAAGCAAATATGTGCAAGTATACACAATCCATGCAAGCAATATAGTAGTGAGTGAGTATCGTCTCCACAGGGATTGAATTAGAAATATATTTTCACCACAACTAGAACTAATGTCACAAGCTAAGTCCTACTAAGTATTATCCTAATAACTAATATTAATGAACTAAGAAAATGATTCAATAATTTCAGAAAGGTTTGGTTGAGGCAAAATTAATATGCTGACTAATAAAACAAGTGATGGTTTAAATATAATGCAAACAACCTCACATATTCAAACGTATCACAGAGCACTTATGTTAAATCATTATCTTGACAACAAATATTATCAATTTAGAATGACTTATTATGACTCATTAAATATGCTCGACAGGATTACTATGTATTCTTAGACGGTTGCTACAACAATACCTCTTGGCGTTAACTATAGACGTAGTCTCTCCTACTCTAGCATCTATCCCTTTTAGTCGTTTGAAGCTCACTCCTTATCTCTAAGGCAGACAAGTTAGAACTTCATCCTGGATTCATTCCATTGCTCACGTTGATCTATCTTAATTCTCTCAAATTTAAGAATCACTTATCTAGACAAAAGGCTATCTCTCGATGCTCTTACAATGCCAAGACATGTTTTACCAAAACCCAAGGCTATCTCTCGATGCTCTTACAGTGTTAAGGTAAAATATTTAAACTATGAACAAAACAGTCATAAGCGAAACATACTTCATCATTCATAAATATAAAAATATTGTTCAGGAAAAACAAAGTTTAACACAAAGTAAAGCATTCATGGTGCTATCAAAGATCATCCAAGATTCAATATTAAATATAACCCCAAATAGATAAAGAGTTAAAAACAAAGAAAGAACGACTCCAAAAACCAGGGGCTCTGTCGCGACAATACTGATCAGCACCGCGCCTGCCTTGGTGATCACCCTCTCTCGAGGCCTGATCACCACTCTGCTATCGTCTAGCTATAGAGAACACCAAGGAAGGTTAGTGGGTAGTTGGTGGGAAAGCACTGCAGTTGTTTGCTCACGCCTTAGGCCAAGCTCTTCTCTCTTCTTCCATGCCTCCCTCTTTGGCGGCTACGACTGGTTATTTATAAGGAAATACCTCTTAAGTCTTTGTATACTTTTAGAGTTTCCTTAAATAGCCGTTATTAATTGCCCGGACTTAAAAAGGAAAGGTTGCTGGCGGCTGTCTGAATAATTGAGGCTTGCTTGCACGTGAAGTATGTCATCCAGCTGGCGTGTGACATAGGCGGTTTAGCCACACTTGCTTAAGACTTCCTTAAATAAATCTTGCCTTGGCGAGATAAATCTGTTCCTCGCGTTCTCATCTGTTCTGTTGGCCTCTACACTTTTACATTGTCACGACTGAATTGTTCTTCCTCTGTAGGATTCCTGCACAAACATAACCCAAACAACCCTTTCTCTTCAGCAGCATCAGTCAAACCAAATAAATCTTGGCTAAGCAAAACTTATCCACCACAATCTAATATAACCTATATGAAACTAAATGAAACTAAAAATACAGTGCATACTTTTTCTAGACGAGCAATAACTTCAGTGAAAAGACTAGGAATTAAGTCTTTTTACGAAGTTATCAGTACTCCAACTGAGCTTTTAACTCTTTCAACTCTCTCGGAGCCATCATATAAGTACCATCGAAATGTGTGTTGATCCTGATATTACTTTAATTTGAAACTCAAGCTCCCTATCTGGAGGTAATCCCAGTAAATCATCCAGAAACACGTCTAGAAATTCTCTGACTGTCGGAATATCTTCAACCTTACTTCCTATAGCTCTTTTATCGATTACATTAGCAATATACGCCTGACCTCCTTGTCGTATCAACTTCTGAGCTGACATTACTGACCACACTATCTTTCAATCCCTCCAACTTATTAATTGCACTCGCTTCAGTCGACAATCTAAGTTGGCATTATAATGATAAAGTCAGTCCATCCTAGAATAACTTCAAATTCATCAAAGGGTAATTCCATTAGATTAGCAGGGAATTCAATTCCTGAATTCTTATAGGACACCCTTTACAAACTTGTCTCACTCGAGCACTATTTCCTAATGGATTCGTCACAATCATCTCACTACGAATAGGCTCTAACGAAAGACTTAATTCTTTAACCAATTTACTACTAGCATAGGAATAATTTGAGCCCGAATCAATCAAAACTAAGATAGATTTACCACTATCTGAAAAGTACCTGCAATGACTTCCGGGTCATCACAACCTTTATTGGTCTTCAAATTGTAAACCCGAGCTGTAGAACGCACTTCAGATTGAGCAGTAGACTCGGATTGATTTATTCATTTTCCTCGACCTCTTTCTCTCACTGGCGCAACCATAGATCTTTCTGTCTGAGCAGGCTCTACAGTCATCATTGGGCAGTCTTGAATAAAATGCCATGCCTCACCACATTTAAAACAAACTACAGAGACCCTTCAACACACTCCACCATGGTTTTTTCCACAGAACTGACACTGTTTCGGCTTGTCCACTCCGGATTCCACTGAATAAGCTTGTCTTGCTCTTCCCAGATTTGATCCTCTACCCGAGGATGCTGCGGATTTTGCTATGGTCTGAGGTCGAGAACTTGAACCTGTACTCTTCTTCGATTGAGAAGAACAGGATGATGCACCAGATCTTTTATTCCATTGCATCCGCTACTCCACAAACCTTTCATTTTGAGCTCACTCCAAGGCTTTAGCTTGGTTCATAACCTCTTGGAAAAAAGAGAGATTAAGTGCTAACATCAGCTCTTTCAATTGGGGTCGTAAACCCTCCACAAACCAATCACAAGAATCATTCTCTGTAGAAACTAACTCGACAACAAATCTACTCAACTTGTTGAATTCGAACTCAAACTCATACACCGTGCGATTCCCCTACTTTAGATTATGAATTCCTGCTTCATCTGCCAAATAAACTGATCTCATATGTACTTGTTCTTAAACTCTTCCAGAAAGAAGGGTTAATTTACCAGATCCCTTGAAGCTCGCATCGTCACATTTGACCACCAAATTCTGGCTTGACCCCTTAATAATGAAACAACACCATCCAATTTCTCCAGTTCAAGAAATGGAGATTCTCTAACTTAACCTTCAAGTCATGAAGCCACATATCGGCAGCAACTGGACCTTCTTCTGTTTTTCCCCTAAATTTTGGCGCTCCTAAACTTCTCAATTCTTTGGGGATATTCATCTTAGGGGATGAAGAGACATGCGGTTGGAAACGTATCAGAATAACGTCCAACGTCTGGAAGAATGTCCCCTGATCTTGAACAGGCACTCCAGGTTGTGCCTGCTTCTTACTCTGTCTACTAGGGGCAGGGAGTTACTACTCTCCTCCATCCTATCACATCGGGAGCCCTCAAAATTTGACATCTATTAAGATCAAATTACTAAAGGTATTAGCGAAGATAGCATATCGATTCCCTTATCAGATCAGAAAATTTATTAAAAATTGGCAATATACTCTTTTTAAAACTGAAAACGACTTCATTCCAAACTTAAAATCACTTAAACCATAGCTCTGATATCATTAAATATAACACCCTGACCCGTACCAGACCCAGATACGAGTCTGAGGTGCCACATTTGACTTTTCAAACATACGAAAATTTACCAATAGGCAAAATTTTAAAACTTATTGTTCCAAACAAAATAAAGAAAATAATAACATTCTAAATCAGAAATCATTTCACAAATATCTTAATAATTTACATAGATAACCTCAAAGGTAAAAGTTTAAAAAATACAATATATATATATATATATATATATATATATATATATATATATTCAAAATCGACCAGAGCATTTCAAATTAAACATATAATACATGCCAACTGTTTACAAAATAAACAACAACCTACATTTAATTTGCAAGGATCTGATCTTCAAAAACGTATGCTATCCTCGATCCCAGATCAATCTTCAACCTTTTTCAAACCTATGCGTGAGAGAACACACGCTAAGTCGATGACTTAGTGAGGCAATACTATAGTGCTAACTTACTGACAGAAATCTTATTTGTTTTATTAAAACTGTTTTTCAAAGAGCTTCCTTGAATTCCTTATCAAAAGTATAATTATGATTAATTATGTTGTATATGTCTTTGTTCCAATTGCCCAAAGTATACTATTGAGAAATCTAGGTATTTGAGTACTATGAGGTTGTGCACTAATGTTGTCACCACAACTCGTAATTTGCACCGAAGTGCCACATAATTGTCCCGAGGGACCACATAGTTTGCACTGAAGTACCACATAGGGTTACACCGAAGTGCCACATATTTATCCCGGAGAACCACATAATTATCCTGAAGGACCACATAGACCCTCGACTCTTGGCATGCCAACTATTCCTCTAATCCTCATACATATACATTGGGATTTTAATCATATCATTAGGTTTAATCCTTATTCAAAGTGTTTCTTATTCACATAGCTTCTATGTCATAGAATATATTCACATTCACTGGTTCGAAGCTCATATTCACATTTTCAAAGTTCATAACATATAGTTTATACAATTGGAAATTGAATAAAACATTTAAATAAACCATAAAATAAATATATAGTTTTCGATCGAAAACACTGAGGTTGGCGTAGCGCAAGCTGATAACTCCGTAAAAAGACTTAATTTCTAGTCTTTTCACTTAAGTTATTGCTCGTCTAAACAAAGTATGCATAGCATTTTAGTTGCATATAGGTTATATTAGCTTGTGGTGGATAAATTTTGCTTAGGCAAGATTTATTTGGCTTGACTGATGTTGTGAGGGGAAAGGACTGTTTGGATTGTGTTGTACAGGAAACTTATAGAGGAAGAACATTTCAGTCGTGACAACGTAAATTTGCAAAGGCCAACGGAACAGATGAAAACGTGAGGAGCAGATTTATCTCGTCGAGGCAAGGTTTATCTGAGGAAGTCTGAAGCAGGTGTGACAAAACCACCTATGTCACAAGCCAGCTGGATAACCTACTTCACGTGCAAGCAAGCCTTAGTTATTCTGGCAGCCGTCTTTCCTTTTTAAGTCTGGACATTTATTTGACAACGGTTATTTAAGGAAACTCCAAAAAACATGCAAAGACCTAGGAGATTTTTCCTTATAAATAACCAGCCGTAGCCGCCAAAGAAAAGAGGAGGGGAAAGAAGAAGAGAGAAGAACTTTACCTAAGGCATGAGCAAGCAACTGCAGTGCTTCTTCATCGTCTACCCACAGACCTTTCCTGGTGTCCTCCATAACCAGACGTTAGCAGAGCGGTGATCAGGCCTCGAGAGAGGGTGATCACCAAGGCAGGCGTAATGCTGATCAGAATCGTCACGACAGAACCCCCGATTTTGGGAGTCGTTCTTTCTTTGTTTTAACTCTTTATCTTTTAGGGTTGTACTAAACATTAAATTTTGGATGATCTTTGATAGCACCATGAATGTCTTACTTGGTGTTAAACTTTGTTTTGCCTGAACAATATTTTTATGTTCTATGAATGATGAATTATGTTTGCTTATGATTGTTTTTCTCATTGTTTAAATATTTTACCTTACACTGTAAGAGCATCGAGAGATCGTATGGGGTTTTGGTAAAACATGTCTTGGCATTGTAAGAGCATCGAGAGATAGCATTTTGTCTAGATAGTGATTCTTAGATTCGAGAGAATTAAGATAGATCCACGTGAGCAATGGAATGAATCTGTGATGGTGAAGTTCTAACTTGTTACCTTAGAGATAAGGAGTGAGTTTCAATCGACTAAAAGGGATAGACGCTAGTGTAAGATAGACAACGCCTATAGTTTACGCTGAGAGGTATTGCTACAACAACAGTTTGACAAACCAAGGGTTGTAGTTAACGCTGAGTAATAATTCCATAGCAACTTTCTAAGAATACCTAGTAATCCTATCAGGCAGCTTAGTAAGTCATAATAATTCATTCTGAACTTAGAAATAATTGTTGTCGAATCAAAAGTTTAGCATCAGTGCTCTGTGATATGTCTGAATATGTGAGGTTGTTTGCATTATATTTAAAGTAGCACTTGTCTTGTTTTGTTTTATTATTCTGCATATTTATTTTGCCTCGACTAAACTTTCCTGAACTCATTAAATCACTTCTTTGTTTTATTAATATTAGTTCTTAAGTTGACAACTTAGTAGGACTTAGTTTGTGACATTAGTTCTAGTTGTGGTGAAAATATATTTCTCGACCAATCCCTGTGGAGACGATACTCACTTACCCTATATTACTTGAATCGATTGTGTATACTTGCACAGATTTGCTTGCCTTAGCGTAGACATTTACAAGCGATCACAAGCCTTCCTCAATTCTATTACGAAAAGAGAAGTTGCACTCACATTTGCCTCACTAAAGTCTAATCCAAATCTTTTCAAGTCGATATTCGAAATGCCAAGCTGATTGGAAATTCACTTGTGTTCAGCCACTACACAAACAATCTAGAATCAATATCAATCTCATCTCAATAAAATCGGATCGTAATAACTTGATATACAAGAACCCTAATTTTCATTTTATACTTAGGGGTATCGATACATTCCTCAGTGTACCGATACACAAATAGCACTCGATGTTTTAGGTGTATCGATACACTCCTCAGTATCGATACACAAATAGCACTCGATGTTTTGAGGGTATAGATACACTCCTCAGTGTACTGATACACACTCATACAATCACTCATATTCAACTTATGATGTATCGGTACTTCTCCTAAGTGTACCGATACATCAGGCCCATAATGGCCATTTTCAGCTCGAAAATCACTTAAAATCCACCCAAAAACTCTCTTAAACACATTCTTTGAGTTTATAAACTCACCTTTATACCTTCAAACCAACTTGTACACATTTATAACTCTTAAACATCCCAAATTCTCATTCAAACACTTGAATCTTCAAATCATACTCAACATTCAAACATGTTATTACCCAATTCTATCACTCCTCATCTTTTAATTAGACTATTGACAAGTCAAATATCCAATTAAAACTTCAAAAACTAGACCATAATAACAATTCACCTAAAAACTCATTTTACAAATCCATCTCTAAAACACTCATATTGTTGTTTTAATTCTATATAAGCTTTCCTTAAGCTTATATACCATCTAAACTTCCATTACTAAACCAAAAATTAAAGTAAAACTACAAAATCCAACTTCTTACCATAGAAGAGGAAGCTCATGTAAAGAAGAAGAAATGAAGTGTTTCTAGACAATTCTCTCTCTTTTACACCAATATATCCTAAAATATCATTACCCTATAATTTACTATTTTGCCCTTGTTATAATTCCATATTTCTTATATTACCCAACACAAATTCCTCCATAAATAACTAAACTTATCACTTTATTCTAATTCAACCACTGAATTTAGAAGTTCTTACCATTTGGTCACTGACCCAATACTTGGGATGTTACATGGTTTCTCGCCAAACCTTGAATCCAAAGAGATTAAAAAACATATATTTTGTCGAAATCTAAAAAAGCGCGAGATGACATACGGAGAGTTGCATTAGCAAATTGTGATATATCTACATCAATCTGGTCTATTTTCGGCCATATTTGTGCGTGGCTTCAAGTTGTACTCGGCGTTGATTGAGGCTTTGGTCGAACGTTAACGACCCGAGACATACACGTTCCACTTCCGAGTGGTGAAGTGATGATTACATTGGAAGACGTCGTTTACCAACTCGGTGTTCCGATGAATGGAGCCCTCGTGGTGAGTCAGAACATGTACGACCCCGCATCGTTGGTCTACCAAGTTTTGGGAAAATGGCCACCATTTGACGTCATCGACGGCTTTCGAGTACATATAACATGGCTGGAATCGGAATTCCATGTGATGAACAAGTCTACCGAGGAGGAGGTTATTTTCGCATCTCGAGCATATCTTCTCCAACTGATCAGAGGGGTATTATTGCCGGATAAATCCTGTAATTTTGTGCACATTCAGTATCTGCGATATTTGGAAGATTTCGTTATGTGTTATAATACCAATTGGGGCTCGATGATTTTGGTCTTTCTGTACCGGTAGCTTTGCAAGGCTACAATTTTCCACTCAGGTCGAAAAGTCGATGTCCCCCGCGTTTCAACATTACACTGCTGGACTTAGATTTCGATTATTCTCCCTATATTTGAAATTACGAAGCAAATGGGAAATCATATCTCACGACACCGAAAGAGAGGGAAGAATGGGAACATCATCATACCACATGAGCCAAGTCCAAGTCCAAGAAGAAAACATCGCAATCTTCTTCTTCTGCTTCAGCATATGCAACTGAAGTGTACTATTATGCATCTCAAGCTAGTTTCGATTTCTATCCTCCATTTCATACTTCAGCCGAGACTCGACCGAATTGGGTTGGAGATTCATTGGATGCATGGAAATACACTTAAGCATCTTCGACAGAATATGCGGTTGCGGGTGAGTGGGACCATATCCTATATGATCAACAAAGTAGAAGCCAAGTTGAAGCAGTTACGGTAATGATGGCTTCAAATGTCATAAATGCATCATCGCATTTCGAAGGTGGATCGAAAAGTGTGTTAAGTACACCTCCTCGACAAGACCATGACGACAATGATGACGATCAAAGCTTATGACCACGGCGCACTCGACGAGCCTCGCGACATTATCATTCGACCACTCCGCGACATTGTCAAAAACTTAGGAAATATAAATAAATTTTCTTCGTAAATATTTTTTTTTCAATTATTAAATTACTTTGTATTTTTTTAATTTTAATTTTTTTAAATTTTATTCAGTCGAACTTGTCACCTCGAGGTGACGAGTTCCAAGTGATTATTGGCCATGATCGTTGCTCATATAGCCGTTGACCAACGACTATTTTTTTGAATTTGAAGAAACTCGTCATTTCGACGTGATGAGTTCCACTTAATTTTTTTTAATTTATACTTTTTATTTTATTTTTGTAATTTTAAAAAATATTTTTTAAACAGACTTGTCAAGCCGAGGTGATGAGTCATTTAAATTATAATAAAATAATGACCCACATGAGACCCACTTCATGGGGACAATTTGAAAATAATATCTTCAGGAACTCGTCACCTACGAGTTCAGTGTTTACCGTAGAAATACCGTAGTTTTCAAAATAAAGTCCATGTGGGCCTAATACCTAAATAATTAATCTGCTTGGGGTATTGGGCCCAAAAAAAACCCTCAAAAACCGTTGACAAAATCTTAGAAAACATAATACCAACCAATGTCGTAGGTTCAACGAACGATGCTTCAAAAGTCATCCCCAAGGAGGTTTCGTCAGAATTATGAACAAATATTGGAAACATTGATCGAACGAATGGTACCAATTCCAAGAAAGAAATGCTGCCCCAACCAAAATAATAAGGATTGGCATTTGGAAAGCAGAATAACAATTGAATAATGTCTTTGATATACCTTCGGTTTAGCAGGCCTAATCTCCATGGAATCAGGCCTTGGGGTTTCATGTTCCAAAGCTTATGACAAAGTCGTTGTAACATTTAGGAAGACTACACATCAATTCGGAAAACTCTGATTGTCGTGTTAGCAGAATTAAGCAATCGTATATCCGTTCCGATTCAGGGTGAGACTTATCTCTAACAATGAACTCAAAAACAGTACCATTGACCTCGATTGAGCTACAACCAGGGGTCTTCTCTACTCCCCTTTCTCTCATCATCTTCCTAACTTTTCTTGCTTCTTCCCACATATTTGCATCCCCATACATGTTGGCAAGCAGTACATAAATGCCACTATCATGAGGGTCAAGTTCCAGAAGTTTTAAAGCAGCTCTTTCTCCCATTAGAAAATCTCCATGCATTCGACATGCAAAGAACAATGCTCCCCACACCACGGCATCAGGCTCAATTGTCATGCTCTTGATAAGCCCTTCGGCTTCATCCAAAAGCCCAGCCCTACCGAGAAGGTCCACCATACACGAATAGTGCTTAAGCTGAGGAGACAGATTGAACTTAGATGTCATCTGGATGAAGCATGTACGACCCTCTTCCACCAAACCACCGTGACAACAAGCTGACAAAACCCCGAGAAAGGTAACCTCATCTGGCCTCAAACCGACTTCAATCATCTCCGAGAAATAAGATAGGGCGTCACTTGCATTTCCGTGAAGAGCCAAACCTCCGATAATTGATGTCCAAGTCAAGGAATTCCTAGATGGCATTTCATGGAAAACCTGAAGAGCCTTTTTGATGTTCCCAGATTTAGCATACATGTCAATTAGAGCAGTCCCCAACACAACATTTAAATGAAATCTGTGCTTTTCGATATAATGATGAATCCAAATTCCGATATCGAGGGCCCAAGTTGTGAGCATGCAGATAAACAATGAACCATGGTAACCTCATCCGGATCCATACCGCCATCCTGCATTTCATGAAACAAAGCCAAAGCCTCCTTACTGCGTTTGGCTTGAATGTAACCCCCGATTATCGCATTCCATGGTACAACGTCCTTCTCAGGCATCTCGTCTAAAAGCTTCCTAGCAGCATCCAAAAGCCCAAATCTAGTATATCCAACGATCATTGTAGTACAAGAAACAATCGTTTTCTTCTCCATGTTATCGAATATCCTTTGTGCTCTCTCAAGACTCCCACACTTAATATACATGTCCATGAGTGCATTAGACAGTGGAACTGTCAAATTCAATCCATGATCTTCAATATACTTATGAAAATATCTCCCTAGTTTCAAATTTCCCAACTGTGCACATGAAGAAACCATCCCAATCATCGTCACCTGATCAGGCTCGACTCGCTCCTCTTGCATTTTCCTATAAAGTCCTATTGCCTCCTTCGCTCTCCCACTCCTAACATAGCCATTAATCAAAGAATTCCAAGAAACCAAATCTCTCACACAACTTTCATCAAACACCTTAGCTGCAAACTCCAATTCCCCAGACAACACCAAAAAGTGAATCACCCCATTGTGAACATACATATCTGCATCAAAACCCAATTTCAGAACATGGCCAAGAATCTCAAACCCCAAATATTTCAACATCAAAAAGGAGCAAACTTTAATCAAAGAAGGGTAAGTATAATTATCCGGCCTAGTACACCCATTATCCCTAAGCATCCGCTTATAAACAAAAACAGCTTCGATGGGGTTTTCACTCTCGGCACAGCCTCTAATAGTAACATTCCACGAAAAAATATTTGGGTTTTGCAGACTGTAGAGAATTTTGAAGCAATGGTCAAGGTTTTTGTGTTCTGACAAGGCGCAGAAAGCGATAAGGCGGCTGGAAAAGAACCAATCCGACATTAAGCCATTGATTGTCATTTGGGATTGGATTTGTTTTAGTTGGTGCAAACATTTGGATTTCTGTAGGATTGAGAGAAGTGGGTTATGGGGAAACAAAGCGGATGTTTTGTTACAGTTGGTGGGGGGGCTTTTTGCTTCGGAAGGAGGAAGCGAACGCGTGTGAAGAGAGGAACAAGATGAATAAAGGGGAGAAGGGTTTAAGAGTGGCTTAGAAACTGAATGCAGAGATCTGAAATTTGATGATAACATAGAGAAGGGTCATCTGTTGTAGCTCACTTCTTCGCTTGTTGTTTTATGATGAGTTGAATAAAGGCCGGACGGAAATCGATGGCTCCAAAGATGACGACAAATCTAATGCAGCATGCCACGTAATGTAACGAGAATTTTATTTAAGGGTAAACTACAAGGATGATCACTCAACTATTTTCCTTTTTATTTTAACTATCCATGTTTAGATTTGTTTCAATTAGACCATCTAATCATTTAGAAGGTTCAATCAAACTATATGTCCTTGAAATTTAACTCAAACTATATGTCCTTGAAATTTAACTCAATGATGACGTATTAGTTAAAATTTTTAGCATAATTATATATTTTGTCTCTGTTATTTATATATTCTATAAATTTAGTCTTACTTTTAATAAATTAAAATAAATTTAACCTTCAAATAAAATGATGCTTTGTGTCATTGATGACAAGTGTCATGACATGTATCATGACATGTGTCATCATTGAAGGATTAAATATATTTTAATTCAATTGATTTATTTTCCATCAATCAGAGGGTGACACGTATTTAAATGAACTACTAATATACCAATAAGAGGGTGTCATATATATATATATATATATATATATATATATATATATATATATATATATATATATATATCATAAAATACTAATATAATAAATAATATATTAATTTTAGGTAGCATGTCATTTTTTATTATTTAAATGATGACATTATATTACCTTACGGGACATATTAGTATTACCGTTAATTTTTTAATGTTAGGTGACCAAAACGAAACAAAAGTGTAAGTTTAATGATGATTTTGAAAAGAAAATAGTTGATTGGCTAAATCAGAACAATGAGAATTGTTAGGTGACTAAATACATAGGTTACCCAATAACTTTTAATTTAACAAAAATTATATAAATCTATAGAACAGTTACATTTGCTAGTATATAGAAAAGGTGAGAAAAATACATTTATTTATAATTTCATCTCAGCGTGGATTACCTCACAAAATTAGCATGCTTCTTTAGATTTACATGGCTAAAGAGGGAGCGGAAGTCTGCCTTGTATGCCTTAGCCAAGTCTTACTTCCAAAACTTAAATGTGATACAAGAGCTATTAATGGTTGCACGTATCAATCTGAACCTTGCCTTGCAGTCTATCAATGCCGTGTGAAGTGGGTTCTAAAGATGTATCAGAACTCCTGTAACCTATTTCGAGTTCTTTTTGCCTCAGTTGCAATACGCTCTGTTGATTCTCGATTGACATCCTTCCGTTCTCCAGCCTTAACCTCTGTAGTTCTCGATCTTTCTTATCGCAATACCTCAGCCATTTAAATCGTTGTTTTTCAAGCTCAAAAGCTTCCGACTGTAACTTCACTCATTCCTCATGAAGTTGCAGCATCCTCCTCTTGATCCAATCCTTTCGCACCGATGATGACCTTGTAGAGTCTTGAAATCCTTCCATCTCCAACTTGAACTGTCATGGCCAGCACATTGCGATCCGTAATGACCTTCCTCTACACTTGCTTTCTTCCTCTCATTGAGCTCAGGGATCCTTTCCCCACAAATAGCATTATTATCATCTTCATTGTCCATTTCATAATCATCCTCATTGTCATCTTCTTCCTCCTCGTACCTGTTATTGTCTTTCAAGCATCTCTCAGGAAGTATACATCCCTGGATATCAAGATCCTGGCAATTGGGTATACTCTGTCCATTATGGTAAGCACACATTTCTTGGTAAAATAAATGTTTCGAGCTCAAAATCTTCTTGACGTCTTCCTTGGCCTTACGCAAGAGGTGAGGCATCGAGTCCATTACAGAAGGATTCTCGACTACACAACTAGTTTCTCTCCCAAGAATATCATTCAATTTCTTATATCTCTTGTTCAAGTCATTGAATTTATCCTCACATTGTTGAGGTGAAACATGAGAACCTTTACAGATCATTATCTTTGATACTGTTTTCCACTTACCCTTCTTTTGTGTTTAAGTCGTTCCACACCCTCGATCGTACCATCATCTCCCACACAAGAAACAACAGCTATTAGAAGCCTAACCACATTATCTGTCCATTTCGTTCTCTTCCATGGCCATTCATTCTTGCATTTACCCCCACTGGAATTCTCACCATTTCCATCTTCGTTGTAACTTGGCTCATCTTCTTCACTCATGCTTCCATCCGTCACAGCAATAACGGGACCAACTCCCTTCCCTTTACTTACATCCGTTGAAAAGCCTTTCCAGTTCAAGCCTTTTGCCTCCATTAATCAATGGAATGGTTCGAGTTTTCAAGGCCAATCATCATGAACATATGATTGTGTGGCACCATGGAAGGTTGACCCAACTGGGGTTGTTGATCTCTGTGAATGGATGACTCGATATCAAACAGCCCTCGACTCGGACCCGATAAAAGCCCACCTCTTAAATCTGAATTATCCATCTAGTCCGAAATCCAACTCCCCCCCCCCCCAATCTACCGTTTGCTTTCACAAAAAAACACAGAAAAACAAACTCAAATTTCCATTATTTATCAGCTAGTTGAATATTCAATACAACAGAAACCTAGCTTCTCTGATCCGATTCAATTAGTCAAATCAAGTTTCTCTCATGCAGATCAATTAGAAAAACCCTAAACAGTTGTAAATTTTAGCAACTCCACTCTTCTTACTAGTTAAAAAAAAGGGTATAGAGAAACTGGGAAAACAACCGATTCGACCAACAATTTTTTATGAACAGTTATCATATCAAAATCCAAAGAATCCTTCAAAGCTTTACAATCCCAAACCTAATCACAGCAAAAATTCAGAGAAAACCCATAAAATCAATAACAATACTAAACAGCATTCAAAAAGAGAAGCTTTATAACTTCTCTCGTACTGTTTGACAATCAAAGGGAGAATAATGAGAAAGCTAAGAAACTAGAACAAAATGATTTTAGTAATTGAATTAAAGAAGTAGATTACCTGTAGTTAATGATCAGCGTAGTAAGCTAAGTTTGCAGCTGAAGTCAGGCAATACCATAGAGCTTTGCAATATGCTTCATTTACGCAGAGTCTAGCTACTAGTCCGATTTGGAAGATCCGATCTCTCAAATCGGATTTTAGATGATTTTTTCTTTCTAATTTAGATCAATCATGTTGATTTTTTGTCATTTTCGTTTGTTTCCAACCCCCTATTAAATTCTTCGTTTGTTTCCAACCCTAAACACCCATTCGAAAAACCTCTCATCCCTTCCTTAAATTACCGTCGTTTTTTTTTTTTTGTCATTTTTGGATATTTTTGGGTCGATTTTCACGTTTGTTGCCTGCATTTCATTAAAATCGAGCTACATTCTCCCATTTACTTCTCAAATCGTGATTTAAGGTATTTTTTAAAATCCTAACTTTTATTTCTTCGAATATTCTTTGTAAATTAGTTCAAAATACATATTCGGTTTAGTTTTCTAAATGATTTCGCACCGTAACATGTTTCGATTTGCACAAATTTCACTATTTTCTTTATTTATTCCAAATTAAAAAAATTATATATTTCGAATTTCATTGATTAATTATATATATATTATAAGCTAATTTATTTAGTTTATCTACATAGAAATATATTTAACGTTCATTTCAAAACTTACGCATATTTGTTCATATTTAGCTTCCATTACGTTTATATATATATATATATATTATTTACAATTTTTTTGTTATTTATACGTTTATAATTCTATATATACATTTATATTTATATTTATTTTTAAAAATATATTATTTCTTTTTTTTACTCGTGCATGTATTTAAACTCTTTAAGCCCATAAGTTTATTTAATTTTCATTACCTTGATATTGTATACTCTTTTGAGTATTGGGAATTGATATTAGCATACGTATATATATTGTGCAATTTTGTAGGTTTATCGATCCCGTTTTATTCCAATATGTCTAAACGAGCCCATTCTTCCCGATCCCACCCTCCTCCCCGAGCACCTTCTCCTCAAAATCAACCTTCAAACCCTATTCCCAATCTCGTTCCTAATCCAAATAAGCTTACCATTCAAAATTCGTGCTTTGATAAACTCGGTCCTTTGGCATCGATACTTGCAATTCTTTGAGTCTTTAACCCTTAGGGGCGAGTGTATGCCTTCTTTTTCCGCCATGACCGAGCTAAATTTCAAATACCTTCTACAACTCCAATCTTAGAAACTAGACAACACCTTCTATTCAAATGTTGTTTGTGTTGTTGATCAAACTCTAAATGCCACTGTTAGTATTGGCTCCTATCTCATGGGGCAATATCTTCACATAGATGCCACTTTTATAGCCCAAGACTTAGGTCTAGAGGTTAAGGGTATAGACAATGAGAGATATATTGTAGAATCCCCTTATAAGGTTGGTCATAATGTCAATACCCTAGACATTCATGAGTGTTTCTTACTTCTTATTATCACTTGGTGGTTTCGACCATCCAGTGGTAAATTCTCCACCCTTCGTACCGTTGATATTTGGTGGATTCATTGCTTTCAACATCATAAACAAATAAAGTTTCCTCAAATTATCTTTGGTGAGCTTGTCGACGTCATCAACAACTTTCAATCAAAGAAATTTGATACCCTTGTTTATGGTTATCTTTTTAGCCATGTCTTTCTCAAAGTCTGTATCAATGTCTCTCTAGATCCCAATATTCCCTTATCCTCCTACATTCATATTAAATCTCTTTATAAATCGGGATGGGAAAAGCTTGGGAGGACGAGGACAATAAAAAGAAAGCAAGCAGCAGGCTCTACCTCTGGTGCACCTTAGTATCATGACGATGATCTGATACGAGATGTCGATGATCCGATGAATCGTGTTCCTGTTGATCCCCCTCGAGTTGGCAGTGAGGATGCGGGTGTGATTCCACCTTACTTTTAGACGTTCACATGGAGACGATGAACATGAGGTTTGCTACCATAGAGTCTCACTTCACAGTTTTGGGGACTCATTTTTTGAGATTGGTGCTTGACAGTTATCTTTGGAGGTGATGTATATGGCCTCCCGACACGATATTCATGCTCGATTCGACTTGGTGACGGATATGATTGACGCACTTTCTCGCGACTTTGCTTCCTTCCACACTTCATATTCAATCATGATCCTCCTCCGTCGGACGCCTGATCACTTTTCTTTAATTGACTGTTTATTTTGTGCTCATGTTCGAAATTGCATTTAGAATTTATTGGATATTTTTCATCTTTCGGTTGTGGATGTCCATTTTCATACTTTTGTTATGGCTTTAGATTTTTTATGCACATGGATTCTTATATTTGTTATTTATGTCATTTTGAATGCTTGATATGGTTTATGCTATTTGATATTTGGGACATGTTATGTTTTATGACCATGTTTATTGCTTTGAGAATATTATATATGTTGACTAACCTCGTTTGGTGTGTTTGATCTTCACAGCTTTATTTGTATCTTGTTTTTAAACTTTTTGATTTAACAAAAAAGTGGAGAAATGTTAGAATAAGGCGAAGTAGTTCTTTCAAGAAAATCTTAATCTTAAAATATTTCGAAAGTTTTTTATATCAAAAAGGGAGAGATTGTTGAACCATGCTTTGAGATTTTGATATACCAAAAGTAATAAGTTTAAAGAAATTTTAAGGTTATTTTTAATTCAGTTTTTAAACATGTATTCGATTCAACCATTCGAATATAGAAATTAGTTTTAAAGTCAAAAACTTCATAATTGCTTCTTATTCTTTTGAAAAATTCAAGTCATATACTGGAAATATTTTTCAATCATTTTTACAAAGGGTTTCGGATCTTAATCGAGTCAAAAATCAATTTTTAACACTGGAGTATCGATACTTCAAGAACAATATTGATAGTGTTCATGTGGTACTTGTAATACCCCAAAAATCTAGATGATGACCAAAATGAAAATTTGGAAAGTTTGATGGTCAAAGTAGAAAATTGGGAAAAAGTTTAGGGAATTAAGTGATAATTTCCTAAAAAGAATTTTATTCCATAAATAGATGGTCTACTCTTGAGAGTGGAGTTTTATAGAAATCATATTTTTGGATTTGGAGTTTTAGTAAAGAAAAACTAGAAAGGGTTAAAGCCGATAAGGAATCGGTAATTCGGATCGAGTTTGAATTTTACGAAAATTTGAAGGATGTTATAAGATGGTTGGAAATATTATTTTAATATTTTGGATCAGAGAAATTTGGTTTGGAAATATGCAATTTTTCAGATTTAACTGAAACAATAAAATTTAGTGACTAAAACGCAAGTTTTGAAAATTTCAGGGCATTTTCGTAGGTCAAAGTCAAATTAAATTATATTTGACTTTGTAATATCAGATGGCTTGGTTTT
Source organism: Hibiscus syriacus (assembly GCF_006381635.1). NCBI lineage: Eukaryota > Viridiplantae > Streptophyta > Magnoliopsida > Malvales > Malvaceae > Hibiscus > Hibiscus syriacus. The sequence continues at coordinate 1,299,719 of NW_024063295.1, forward strand.
ATGGTGATTTGGAGATTCATTAAGGGTGTTTTGGTCTTATCACAATTAAATGAATAATATATTCATTTAAAGTGGAATGAAATGTAAATTAAGATGACATTTCAACCAAATGTGTTCATCTTCTCCTCCAAAAACTGCGTGGGTTTCTTCAAAGGTAAGAGATCTTCAACTCATTTTTCAAGCAATTTCTTTAGGATTATGAGTATGATGAAAATAGAAAATGGTTATTTGCGAAAAACGCTATCATTTGATATCAATATTGCATGATAATCTTGCTTGATTCAAATATCCCCAAATCTGAAAATTTGGGTTTATACTATGGTTGTTAACTTGATGATGATTATTGATGATTTTGAGGTTGTAAGAATTGATGAAGAACATAAGGATGAGGTTAAAGAAAAACAGTGTAGATTTTGGGAATTACAGTAGGTTCGAAAATTCACCAGAAAATATATAAAAATAATTTGGAGGTTATTTTTATATATTGTGTTCATATATGGATCTAGTTTCGTTTAAAAGAAACGGGGATCAATTTCAAGTTATATACAAATAGATATGAATTGTTAACTGAGGAAAGGTCAGAAAAGTCAGACAACAGAATTCTGTAACAAAACAGATTATGTTGGTGAACTTTGAAAATTCACCATAAATTGTAAAGAATGAATTAGAATGATTTATTTATATGGATAGATTCGTATTTGAGTCTAGTTTTCAATGGAAAAAACGGAATTAAATTCCAGTGTGTGTATCAATACAGTTTAATGATTCTTTAAAGGTAGTACGAGTTGTCTGAATTCTGGAAATTGATTATTTTGGGAAGATTGAAATGATTGGTGATTTAAGTACAACAATTGCATAGTTGGGGTACTTAAATGTATTTATGCTTTTGTAAAAGCATTTGAATGGAAATAATTTCAATGTTGGAATTATTGGTATTAAGAATTTAAGTGGTAAAATGGTGAAGACCATTTTGAGTAAATGGGAAAAGTTGGTTTCAATGTTATAAGGAATTATTAAGAGTAAATATTTTGATAGATGATGAATTTCAAATATGGTGGAATGTATTTATGTTAGTAAAATACTAACATATGGATTATTATGAATTGATGATTTATACAGATTGTGATTGATTTGTAATCGAAGCAAATCAAATATAAAAGGGCTTATGGTGGACAATAGTGAGGCTTATATATTTTGAAAGACATAAAGTGTCAAGGTGAGTGCAATACATGCATGAAATTATACATGGATGTTTTATACATCATAAGGAAGACTTGCGATAAGTCGACCTTGTTTATATCGGCATGATTTTATATCATTTTTATAAATTGACATTGATATGTCAAAGTATGAAACTAAAATGCATTGATCATGAAAAATGTGATATTTTACCATGAATGTTTTCGGGTATGAACTGCCCAATTTTAAATATTAATGATATACTTTGCCATGGATTGATCGAATAAAATAGACTATATGCCCAAAGTAAGTCATTGAGGGACAGGGTATAGTTGGCATGCCATAGAGTATAGCAGCTGCAGGTTTATAATACACTTCGGTGTATATGGTGGGTACGACCTTATGTGTAATACATTTCGGTGTATATGGTGAGCACGACCTTATGTGTAATACACTTCGGTGTATATGGTGGGCACGACCTTATGTGTAGCACTACGGTGCAAATATTACTCGAATACCTAGGGTCCTCAGGGTTGTATATTGGGGTATAGGCTATGATTTATGGTTTATTGCTTAATAAATGGTAAGCATACAAATAAGCTTACGAGCTTTTGGAATAATGGCAAGTATATGGGTAAAATAAGCTTACGAGCTTATGGAATTTAAATGGTAAGTATATTGGAAAAAAATATAAGCTTACGAGCTTATGGAATTTAAATGGTAAGTATAATGGAAAAAAAATATAAGCTTACGAGCTTATGGAATTTTAAATGGTAAGTATTTTGGTAAAATAAGCTTACGAGCTTATGGGATAAATGGTAAGGGATTTTATATTATTTTGATCATGGTAAAATGATTTTATGGAAACTCAATTTTTGACATTGAAAATCATGCATGAATTGTATTGCACTGTTAAATGTTTTAATTGCCTCACTAAGTTTATACTTAGCGTGTGATGATTTTCACGCGTAGGTAAAAAGCAAAGAATAAGTATAAAGAGTTCGGAACGCCATCAAGCACCGAGAGGTATATTTCAATATCAGTAAGACATCCTATGATGGAATTTGATGTAGATAGTGGCATGTAACTTGATAATGTTAAATTTATTTTGTTGAATTAATTTTGGAAATTTTTATAGTGCTGAAAGGTTAATTTTTATGAATTTATATGTAAATTTTCGGAAGTTACTGTAGCATGAACAGTAACCACGTTTTAAGCAAATTTTTCCAAATATATTTGGGGTACCAATTCCCCTGCTACATGGAATCGATTCCCCCACTGTTCACTATTCGGGTACTATTTACTATTCATAATTAAAAATATTTTGAATTAAATTGGTTACAACGAAACGTAATTTTTATGATATGATAATTTTATAATATCATTTACTGTTTTAAGAAAATAAATTTTAAATCGCTTTCGAATCGTAAAATGGTTTTAGAAAATACGGGTGACATCCGTAATCTGTATAGGTATAATTATATGGGTTATGGGTGTTACAGTACTGATACAAGTATCGATACCAATGTGTAAAAATACACTGAAGTATCGATACTGGTATCGATACCCCTTTATGTTTTTGACAAACTCGATTGTAGTAGGCTATTTTTGTACCTGTCGACACCGTTTTTCGCCCGGACAGGAAAAACTTAGTACGACTTTGGGGGTTCTCTTTGAAAAAGGTTTTGAAATATTTTGGAGTCGACATCGACCTTTTGGGTTAGGTAGGTCGAATACCTAAAAAATTTCTTTTAAAAGAGTTTTTAAGAAAATATCATATTAAAAAGATAAACCAGACTAAGTGTAACCAAATATTCATTTTTTTGTAATAAAAAAGGGGTTCAGGGATCGATTATGTGTGGGGAAGGATAAGCACACCCACAACGCCCAAAATTGGTACATCATCGATTAAAAATTGTCTCTAATAGTGAAAATCTAAGAATTTGAATACAAATTTAAATTATGATCCATTATTCCAAATTCAACCATGCAATTTTATTGAACAGAAGATTCTAAGGAGAAATAAAAAAAATTCAATATTTCCAATCGAAGAGAAAATAATCCCTAAAATACTTTAGGACAAATATTTCTCTTTCCAACTAAAATGAAAAGAATATAATAATTTCTCCCAAGAACTTGAGATTAAAATAATTTGATTTGACCAAGAAAAAATCAATTAATCCAAATTAAAACTTTAATTCGAAAAGATAAGGGATGTTCAATTATTTAAAAAATCGAGACATAATCCCTAATAAAATTAGGCGAATTGTCTTGATAAGTTTAAATAAAGAGAAAATAAATTCAGTGACCGAAAATGCCTTATATATACGATTTTAACCAATATTTTTTGGATTTGCAACAATAACCAACAAATTCGCAACGCGATTCCAAATTTGCAACACGAACTCCAATTTCACAACAAAGTTTCCAAATTCGCAACTCAGCTTAATTACCGATATAGGTAAACACGGTAGAAAAAACAACTCGCATTTGCCAATTTCGCAACTCGAATTCGCCAATTTCGCAACTCAATTACCGATATAGGTAAACATAGTAGAAAAAATCCGCAACTCGAATTCGTCAATTTTTTTACCTATATCGATAATTGAGTTGCAAAATTGGCGAATTCGAATTGCGAATTTGAAAACTGAGTTGCGAATTTGGGAAATTCGTGTTGCGAATTTGGAAACTGTGTTGCGAAATTGGAGTTCGTGTTGCGAATTTGATATCGCGTTGCGAATTCGTTGGTTATTTTTGCAAATCCAAAAAAAATTAATTAAAATCGTATATTATAAGGCATTTTCGATCACTGAAGTTATTTTCTCTTAAATAAAAGAACATTTCTTTTTTTCTTTAATCTTGATTAAATTAAGCAAACTCTATTTTTTAGGTTATTCTAATAGGGTATTTATTTATTTTAAAATATCAAAATAGGACATCTATTACTTTAAGACAGTCCTTTCTTAATATTTTAAAATAAATAAATACTACCTTTAATTTAGTTATGAAATCAGTCGAGTTATGCTTATGATGCTTTCATACATATTCGGAACGTCTAGATCTATATGCACAAAAAATTGACATGGAAAATGAGGAAAATAAATCTTAATAAATTGAGCGAAATATTGTAATCCATTTACTGTGAAATTAATCAAAATAGGCATAGAAATACATTTAACAATTTTAAAATTTAAATATGCTAAGCAAGGTGAAGAAATATTTAACAAATTAATAAATCATGTTCAATGATAAAAATTTTAAACTTTAGTGGCCAAAATATAAACACGATAAAAGCAAAGGTCAAGGATAAACATCACACAAACATAGGTGCTTAATTAAAATAAAATCATACCATAACATAAGGACCAAAATGTAAGATAGCAAAATAAAGCATTCAATGTGACAAAAATATGAAACATGCATATATACTCATGCATACATATTAGGGACATAAGTGATAATTTACAAACATGATGAATTAAAATACAAATAAAATCCATTCATAAATAGTAAATAAGGACTAAATAACAAGAACAACAAATTTTAGAGGTCTAATAATAAACATATAACAAGTCATAGCTAATATACAAATATCACATAATATGAGTATCAAAACAGAATAAAATTAAATTAAAAGCTCTATTGTGTAATAATTACAAGACTAAAACATAATACAATCGAAACATAAGGGATTAAACTAGGTATAAAGTCAAAGTCAACACAAAGTCAAACTTAGTGACTAAAACAAAACAAAAGAAAGTAAAATACCGAAATTAAAACAAGTAAAACTGAGAATATAACATGTTAGTGACTAAATTGAAACAAATGTAAAAATAGGATCTCAAAATCAAATGATAAAATAAATGAGGAAATGGTGGCTAAATTAAAATAAATGCAAACAAAGTGTCATAAATAACATAAAATAAAATACAGAAATGACCAAAATAAAACATAACATGGAGATTAAATCAAAACAAACAATAAAAACTGAATCTAGTGACCTAGACATAAAACACGCGAAACATACAAGGACTAAACTGAAAATAACCCTAAGAATATATAACAAGCATAGAAAATGGGAAAAATAACAAAAGCAGTCCCTACAGGTGATCACTTTACAAAACACGCTTAACTTAGGGGACCTAAGTGCAATTTCCCCTTAAGTTTTCTATAAATATTAACATTTTCTTATATATATATATATATATATTCATTTCATTTTTTAATATTTTTAGAGAGAGAGGGGAGACCCTTTCTCTAGGAAACCAGTGGGTGGTCGGCCACTCACCTTCGTTGGCCTCCGTGCCGTCCGTCGTTGCACCCCCGTGCCGTCGCCGTCGTCGGTGGCCGATGGCCACCAAATTACATAAAAAGGTTCATCTCAGCCTCCCTGTTTCCGATCTGGGGTTGGTTTTGCTTGAACCGCCCCAAACTCCACGAATCAAGTCAGAATCTTTCGACTTTCCTCTCCTCAATCTACCACTGTCCACCGTTGGATCACCGCCACTTTTAGATATGTTGTTCACCATCCGCTTCTCCACATTCTCACCGTTTGGATCGTCAAGATGAGTCCTCGACCGTTGGTGAAGTGCCCTACCAAACAGTAATATTCCTTTCATTCTTTTTTTTGTATTTTTTGTTTTATTGGCATTTGTTTGGTTTTGTTTTTTAAATTAAAAGAAGAAAGGAAGAAAAAAACATAGAAAAATGAAAGTGTGTTAATTGTTATTGATTTCTTGAAATGGGAAGTGATTATAAAAGATTTTTTTAGAAAAGAAAGGAAAATATGGAGCAAAATCGGGGTTCCCCTCATTTTTCTTTTTTCAGTTCTATTTGAACCTCCCCCTTTTACAATAAAGTTGGGGCTCTTTTCTAATTCCCAAACCATGATATAATTTCTTTTGATTTTCTTATGTAGTTTGTTGCTACAACGTGATGTAGATAGCATGTAGCTGATAGGGCATGGGTGCTCGGTTGGTGATGGCAGCAGCATGGCTTGGGCAGGGTATGACCTCGGCAGTGATGATGATAATTCACGTGGGATGCTGGAGATGGCAGCTAAGCGGGTCAGTCAACCGGATCGGATCTCGGGTGAAACCTTGGGCCTAGTACTAGGCTTCGGGTGGGTCATTTGTAATATAGGTCGGTTGGCCCATGTCCGGCTCTGTTTTGGTTTGTTGGGGCTGACCTCAATTGGGACTCGAGATTAGGCCTGCAAAACAATGTAGCATATAAATAATAATAATAATAATAATAACAATAATAATAATATATTTAAAAGGGGACGAAAAACAAGTGTCTACAGTTGCCCGTCTTTTCCCATTCTTGTGTTAACAAGAATAGAGCAAAGACGAAGAGACAATGCGTTTTTCGTCCAGTAAACTTCAAGGATTGAAATATGAGAAGGGATATGTTCCATTGTTACTCAGGGAATGTTAGATCTGGGGATGTTGATCCAAGGTGATGCTTCTGATTCGAAGTGTTGTGAAAAAGGTTGAACAAGCTCTTCATTATGAATTCTCCACGGGCAATGTTGGTCCCTCGAGTGAGGTGTTGTTGATTCAACTCCATATATGATGAATCAAGTATGGGAAATATTGAAAACACCCTGCCCGAAGGTCGTATGGATGGTCCGAAGGACTTATCATCTTGCTCGAAAGACTTATAGATGGCCCGAATGACTTACACATCATGCTCGAAAAACTTACTAATGGCCTGAGGAATTAAGCATCATGCTCGAAAGACTTACTGATGGCCTGAAGGACTTACTCATCATGCTCGGAAGACTTATTGATGGCCCGAAGGATTTATGCTGATTCAAATTATTGTGAATCAATTAATAGGAAATGTTAACCCCTCTGGTGGGGTGTTGATGATTCGAAGTGTTTTGAATCGAGAAAAGGAAATGTTAACCCCTCTGGTGGGGCGTTGTTTATTCGAAGTGTTGTGAATCGAGCAAAGGAAATGATGAAAATAACCTGTCCGAAGGTATTATGGATGGCCCGAAGGACTTAAGTTGATTCGAAGTGCTTGAATTGAGCAAATGAAATGTTAACCCCTCTGTGGGGCGTTGCTGATTCAAAGTGTTGTAAATCGAGCAAATGAAATGTTGAAAACATCATGCCCGAAGGTCTTATGGATGGCCCGAATGACTTAAGCTGATTCGAAGTGTTGTGAATCAAGCAAATGAAATGTTGGAAACATCTTGCCCGAAGGTCTTATGGATGGCCTAAAGGACTTAAGCATCATGCTGGAAAGACTTACTGATGACCCAAAGGATTTACTCATCAAAAAACTCTTAAAAATCAAGCTTAGTTTCTTAAAAACTTTTGTTTAAAATTATCATCAAGAAACCCCTAAAAATTAGGCTTAGCTTCTTTAAAAATTAATTTTTAAACTCATTTGAAAATCATCAAGAAACTTCTGAAAATCAGACTTAGTTTCTAAAAAACACATTAGTTGGGTAACATGTCCCACTTAAAAAATAATGATTATTATGTGTATTGGGTTTCTTAATTTTTGAGGTTCTGCAACTATTAATGTAATTCCCTCCATTTGAGGCTTGAATTCTGATTTTTCTTTTCATTCTTTTATTTCCTTGGAAAATCTGTAAAATATTCATTGATGCATGAATTGTGAATGCAATATATATGTATCTATATGTACTGCATGGTGTTCTTATATGTAGAAATGTTTATCAGTAATTTTTTTACTTCAAAATGGAGATCTCGGTCTTCGTTCACTTGATCACTCTTGTATGGAGTTTGCCCCCAATGTCAGCATGGTTAGGCTAATCATCTGGAACAATCATGTCTCTCCCATTTTCTATCTTTTGTCTTGTTTCTTCAACATGATTATAGAAGAAATGTTTCATCCCTTGAATTCTCGTTGCGATCAGGTAGATGACTGGGCCTTTTACACGTCTTTGACTCGATTTTCAATCAAAATTGTTTCTCAAGAGTCATTGGCTAATTACAGCGTGAATGGTTCAACTCAAGGTGACCTCTTTTTGTGTTCATCTTTCGACCCTGGCACTCCAAGCGACGGGGTCATTCACCATGTCTATTTGGTTTAAATCTTGTGATCTTTATGACATCTGGTTTAGGTAATGCCCCAACGTGGGTACTCATAGCTCTTTTTGTGCCAAAATCTTAATCTTGAATGGTCTCACTCTTGTGTCGCTAATAAAAAATCATATGCCATCAACAGAAATGATATCGAATGATGCTAAAATCATATAGAAACTTAAAAAGTGATCAATTTTTCTAAAAGAAGTGTCTTGAATCTTTTCTCCGAGTTGATATATGTGTCACTTTCAACTATGACGATCGTCTGCTTCTGAAAATGTTAAAAGTTCTGTCTTCCAGTCATTCGAATCTCTCAGATTATTTACTTTTGAGAAATGCTTTATTGTTCTGGCATCTTTTGTTCTTTTTCTCCTGTAGGGGCAGAATAAGCCTCACCTGCTTCAAGGACCTTCTTCACTTGAGATTGTCCTATTTGAAAATGTTTCTCTTCTTTCTTTTATTTTAGAAATGTGAAAAAATTGAATAAAATTAAAAATGTTGTCATTTTCTTTCGGCTCCCAATCAAAACAAAATGTAAAACAAGAGTTTACTGAATATCAAATAAGTCAAATTTTCTTTGAATCATTCAAAAATTATATACATTTGAAAAGTGTAAAGTTTAATACTGATAAAAGGCTTAGGCTGACTTGGGTAGGTAATGTGTTTCAGGTTAATTTGGGTAGGTAATGTGTTTCAGGTTAATTTGGGGAGGTAATGTGTTTCAGGTTAGCTTCTTGCTTTCTTGATTTTGATGTGTTCATTGATCTGATAAAGCAACCGTCATGCTTCTCTTAGAAATGTTCACTGGTTGCTATCCCTCGTGAGCATATTTGGGTTGTGTAGTGCTTTATCAAGATATGTATAAGATCGTCTTACGTGTAGTGGTTGGCAATCTTCGTATTCGAGCCACCATTTCAGGTTTTCAACTCAAATTCTCCTATAGTTTCAAGACATAATATAAAATTTTACGTCTTGAACCCTCATTTTATTATTTTTCTCTATCATGCATTAAAGATTTTAGAAAACTATTTTTTGCAAATAAAATTAACCCTGAGGGGCGGAATGAAATCTGAAGATAATCTCTCCACTTAGAAATCCATGTATGATTAGAAGGGACTTTTCAGGCACGTAACGTAGGCTAGGGCTCATGATTATGAAAGAAAGGGATAAATAGGCCCAAATAAGTATTTAAGGGTTATTGGACCAAGGATCAATTCATTTTGATGTCTTCAATTTTGTCTTGCTCGATTTGAATTTGCTCGTGCATCTTTTATTCTCTTATTTTCCCTTGGTGTTTTCTAATCTTCTAGCGAATTGACTCTAGATCTTTGAACCGCCCGTCTTGAAGTATTTGATCAATTTTTTTTCTTCTTTCTTCTCTTTTTCTTTTTCTTTTTCTCTTTTTTTTTCTTATTTTTTCTTTCTTTTTTCCTTTTTTTTATTTCTTTCTTTTCTATATTTTTTTATGTCTCATATTTTTGCTATATCTTTCATTTTTTCTCTCTGTGTTGTCAACATGATTTGATCTTCAAACGCTTCGTATTAGTTCTATCTCGTGATATCTTGTTATTTCTCACTTTATTTCCTCATGACTTGCTTATATAGCGAAATTTGTATCGATGGTCTTCACTCATGCGAGCAGATGTCCTTCACCTTTACCCCTAATGTGGAGGGTGATCCTTGGTTAGGGTTGAATCAAAAGAAAAAACTATAGGCTCAAAGGGGACAACAATGGATATATATATATATATATATATATATATAAATAAAACAAAGTCGTTCATCATCTCATACACGAAATTCCTTGTAAAATAGGTATCCTCAAGGGGACGAGTATTCATAATTAACCTTATTTATATGAAAACAATGTAATTAATGCATGATAGAATTATTTCAATGATTCCCTTTATTTTTTTTTCTTCCATTTGTTCATAGTATGCCCCAATTATTCAAATTCTCTTGAAAAAACTTGATCCGCAACACTCCATCTTCTCTTTATTGTAGGAAAGGTCCTCGTTATGCCCCCAAGATTTATTGAGGTTGAGAAATGAATGTTGGTTTTATGTCTAGGAAGGGAAATATATGACTTTAAAGTCATAATTATGAAAAATGAAAGGTTATGGAAAGGTTATTTCTATATGGGAAGGTAAAAATACCAGTTTTGGTGCCTCGGGGAGGATAAGGGCATGACTTTATTGTTTCAGAGGGAAGTGATGTCAAGTTTCGGTCTCTGTTATTTCAGGTAAGAAACCAAGTAATGATTCTTTCGGTTTTGGATGGGGTATGGAAGGTCTAATCTTGTAACATCCCAAAAGTCGGGTCAGTGACTAAAATGCAAAATTTGAAAACTTGGTGTTCAATTTTTAAATAAGTTAAAAGTTTAGGGATCCTATTAGAGAATTCTGATGTTGGATTTAATGACAATGTTTGAAAGTAACATAAAATAAAATACATAAATGACCAAAATAAATTAAAACATAATATGGAGATTAAATCAAAACAAACAATAAAAACTTAATCAAGTGACCTAAACATATAACACACAAAACATACAGGGACTAAACTAAAAATACCCTAAGAATATATAACAATATAGAAAATAGAAAAATCACAAAAGTAGTCCCTACAGGTGATCATTTTACAAAACACGCTTAACTTAAGGGGATCTAAGTGCAATTTCCCCTTAAGTTTTCTATAAATATCAACATTTTCTTTATATATATATATATATATATATATATATTTCATTTTTTTAATATTTTTAGAGAGAGAGGGTCTCCCCTCTCTCTAGGTAATCGGTGGGTTGCTGGCCACTCGCCTTCGCTGGTCGTCGTGTCGTCCTCCATCGCCGTCGCCGGTGGTCGATGGCCACCAAATTACATCGGGAGGTCCATCTCCGCCTCCCTGTTTCCGATCTGGGTTTGATTTCGCGTGAATCGGCCCCAAACTCCATGAATCAAGTCAAAACATTTCGATTTTCCTCTCCCCAATCTGTCGTCATCCACCGTTGGATCGCCGTAATTTTTAGATATGTTGTTCACTGTCCGCTTCTCCATATCCTCACCGTTTGGATCGTCGAGATGAATCCCTGATCGCCGACGAAGTACTCGACTGAATGGTAATATTCCTTTAATTCTTTTTTGTATTTTTTTGTTTATTGGACATTTGTTTGGTTTTTCTTTTTAAATTAAAGGAAGAAAGGAAGCAAAAAACATAGAAAAATGAAAGTGTGCTCATTTTATTGATTTCTTGAAATGAGAAGCGATTACACAAGATTTTTTTAGAAAAGAAAGGAAAATAGGGGAGCAAAATCAGGGTTCCTCTCATTTTTCTTTTTTTGAATATGTTCGAACCTCCCCCTTTTACAGTAAAGCTAGAGCTCTCCTCTACCCCCAAACTATGCTATAATTTATTTTGATTTTCTTCTCTAGTTGGTTGCTACAACATGATGTATATGGCATGTAGCTGGAAGGGCATGGGTGCTCGGTTGGTGATGGCAGCAGCATGGCTTGGGCAGGGTATGGCCTTGGCAGTGACGATGATGATTCACGTGGGATGCTGGAGATGGCAGCTAAGCGGTTCAGTCATCCGGGTCGGATCTCGGGTGATGCCTTGGGCCTAGTACTGGGCTTCAGGTGGGTCATTTGTAATCTAGGTCGGTTGGGCCATGTTTGGGCTCTGTTTTGGGTTGCTGAAGCTGACCTCAGTTGGGCCTCGGGATTAGGCCTGCAAAACAATGTAGCAGATGTAAATAATAATAATAATAAATAATATATGTAAAATGGGACGAAAAATAAGTGTATACAGTATCGATACTCTCTGAGTATCGGTACGAGTATCGATACTCTAGGTGGAGTACCGATACTCTTCTCTCACCAACATCTATATTTTTGTATTTAATGTAGGCAGTACCGATACTGCAAGCCCGAGTACTGTTACTCAAGGTGTCTGGGTAGCATTTATTGCGGGAAAATTTCTTCCCAATGACTATATTAACTTCCACAACAAATTTAACGGCTAGAATTAAATCAATGGATATAAAAACAAGATTTCAACTCATATATGAAGACAAGAGATCACAGAGAAAGCCAAAACAATCAATTTGAACCAAAATCAAGTCAACATTCTTCAATATTCCTTTTACTTTCAAAGAAAACTTTTGCACTCATTTGTTTCATTTTGTTGAGTGTTCTTCTTTATTTTTGAATTGTGCAAACATATTCCTAGTGAGGTTTTCTAAGTTTGGTATTTGTAATTTCTTCTTAGGAAGGGTTGTACACTTGAGACTTTGGGGTATAAGTGTAATATCCTAAAATTAGGGCTAGTGACTAAAATGGAAATTTTGAAACTTTGAGGTCTGATTTTGAAAGATTAAAAAGTTTAAGGACTAAATTGGGAATATTTTGTGAATGATTGTTCAGTAAATATTTAATGAAGTAAGGGTATAATAGTTATTTCATAAGAAAGATTTTTATTATTCCTTTAAAAAGTAATTAACCACGTGGAATTAGGGAGGCAAAGTTAAGTTTCTAGAGTTCTCTTCTTCTTCTTCTTCTTCTTCTTCTTCTTCTTCTTCCTTCAGGCGTGAAAGCTAAGTGGAAAAGGTGAGTTCCTTGTTAAGGGATTATTCATTAAATTTTAAGTTGGTTTATGTTCTTTAGATGATACATAAGCCTAAGGAAAGCTTAAGTTGTCTTAAAACTAAAAGATGAAGAAGTTAGGAAGGATTAAAGATAAGAAGTTTCTAAGTGAAATATTGAGAGAGAGTTGGTAAATAAGTTTTGAAGTGAAATTTGACTTGACAAGGGTCTAATTAAGAAATTGGAAGTAATGGAAGTGAATTTGGAACATGTTGATTATTGGGTATGATTCTTGAATTCAAGTATAATAGTTATATATGGGATGTTGTGATGAGTTAAAGTGGAATAAATTAATTTGTGTAAGTTTGGTTAAGTTTAAAGGCATGAAAGAAGAGTAAAATAAGGAATTTAGCTGGGTAGTTGATGATTTTAGGGTTTAAGGAATGGATTCTAGGTTGGTAGTATCGATACTGGTTGAATGAGTACCGATACTACAAGGCAAATTATGAAGAAATTGTACATGGGATATCAGTACCTGTATGAACAGTGTCGATACCATAAGGAAGAAGTATTGATACTTATGTAGAGGGTATCGATACCAGGGAACATCGAAGCTAATTTTGGTATCGATACCCTAGCATAGAAGTATTGGTACTGTGTTGGTAGTACTGATACTACTTAAGTTGAGAAGTGGAAATTATGCTTTATTTAGTTTGCTTCGATAAGAATCTTTGCAAGTAATTCGAATTATGACATTTATTGGATTGTGTATTCATGTAGATATCGACCAAGAGCAAAGTCCGGACAAGTTGATAAGTAATAGTCATTAAAAAGAGATAAGGAATTGGTATTGACTAGTAATGCCAGGTGAGTGCTAGTTATTATGTATAAGATGTTTTATGGAAATAAGATTTGCGATGAGTCTATTTCCATTATTAGATTGTATGAGTTCATGAATGCAATTGTTGTATTGATATGATTTCTTTGTGGATATGAACACACGCATATGTTCATAGGTTAAGTATGAGAATATTAGTCATGAGAATACATGTTTATATGATACATGTTAAATATCCATGATATATGTGAAAAAATGATAATATGATATAAGTGAAGTTATGTGATACTAGATTATGAAACTGTATTAAAAGGGTTATATGAGCATGTAAAATAAGTTATCAGATAGTGAATCATATAAAATAGTAAATGACTTATAGGATAACAACGGAAAGAATATGAGCTAAGTGATTATAAATAGGTAGATATATGTTTAGATGAATATATGATAACAAGAAATAAATTATATGAGTTAAGTTCAGAGGAAATTAGTATAATAGACTTATTGTATTAGAGGAAAAGTCAGAGAAGCTAACTAACATTGATCTTTCGGATAATAGGAGAATATAAAATAAGTCATATAATTATATGATCATAAGAGGTAAGCCATATGATAAGATAAATGTGATACATAAGAATGTAATATAAGATGTGTATAAGTGATGAGTTATGCAAATATAAATCATAAAATAATGAATTATGAGACCATATGAGAATAATATATAAATTAAGGGACATGAACGCAAATAATAATATTGAATTATAGGATAAGCCTTATAGGAAAGTTGTATATACTTAAAGGAAATTATGATATAGGAATTATCGAATGAAGAATTATAAAATCCTATGAGAAGGTTAAAGGTGTTATATGATTTAAGCAGAGAAATGGACATAAGATATAGTCAGGTGAAATTCTTATGTGATATGAGTATATGACATTATTATATGGATTATATGAAAGAATATTATGAATATATGTGTGTAAGCTTATATGGTATTGATAGGACACATAAGATTATATGCATGTATGATAACATGAGAAAGTGAACTAAGATCAATGATATTATGTGAATATAAGAGAATAAAACATAAATTATATGAAAAGATATGAGCCATATGATATGACATTGTGAACATATGAGAGAGGATATAAGAGATATATGTGTTACGTGATATATGTGGTATATGTTATATATGGGAAACACATGTGAACAAGAGATAGCAATGACATACATGTTATATGAACACATAATAAGTGTTATAAGCAAAATGACATGTACATGTGAATATGGGAAATGATATGAAAGAGAATGCCCATGTTATGTGAAATGAGAGCTAGAGGTATAGTTGGCATGCCAAGAGTCGATGGTTACCTATGTCCTTCGAGACATATGAACAGGATTACCTATGTCCTTCGGGAGATATAAGACAGGTTCTTCAGGACATAGACTTCATATGCCACTCAGTGGAATTATACGAGATGTGATGACAACATAGGTTCACAACCTCAATGTACTTACATATCTTTAGTTCTCACATGTGTACATGGGCTAAGACAAATAACAAAAAATACCTTATATATATATGTTGTACATGCTTATGTGATATGAGATGAATTATATAAATTGTGTGATGATATGTTTGATTCTTTGCGAATTAATCCATGTGATATATGATGTGCACACCTAGTAAATAAAAGATCATATGATAAAAAGATTAATAATAAAGCTAAGTATAAAGATTATGATATATGTGCATGTGTGTACTTGTCATATAAAATGATAGATGTTTGTTCATGATATACTCGTATTAAGTGTTCATGCATTGTTAGAAACTAGAGTTTCAATTATAAGTTTTATATGCCCCACTAAGTCATCGACTTAGCGTGTGAGTGTTTTACACGTAGGTTTCGGGAAGCAAGAAGAGAAGCTTAGATGAGCAAGACAGGTCAGTTCTTCTCTCTTCTGGATACCAGGTCAGAACAATATTTATGTATTTGTTATTTGAAATGTAGTTGGCATGTAAGATAAACAATTTGAATTGTATATGCTCTGATAAGTTTGTAAACTTTTATTTTGAAATAATATGAAGTTTTCTTTTAATGGGAAATTTCCATTATTTTGCACAAGGTTTTGAAAGTTGATGTGATACCTCGGATTCGGATACGGGTTGGGGGTGTTACAATAAGTCTAGTTGTGTTGTAAGGTTACACCTTGTCCTGGAAGATTTGAACAAATTAGTGAATTTGTTGAAATCCTTAGTGTGGAGGCTAAGGTAGTGGATGTATACTTCATTGAGGAAGTTGAACCACTCTAAATTTGCTTGTGTCAATTTTTTTTCGTTTTCTTGCAAAAAGCTTCCATCAAATTTTATTTGCCAATTCATCCCCTCTTAGTTATTTCATTGGTTCAATTGACTCAACAAACTCAAAATTAAAAATTAAAATTCGATTTGAATTAAAAAAAACCTTGAACTTGAAAAAACAATAAAGATTTATCACTTCTATTTCTTCAAATTTCAACCATTTAATTTAACTTAAAATAATAGTCTATTAATCTAAAAATTCAGAGCGAATATTGTTTTTTATATATTTGGGTTATTGAGAATATTTATTATTATGTTTATTATTGATAATTTCCTTAAAAATTATTAAATGATTCTAAAAGTTAAAATTATTAATAATTTAATTTTTTAAAATCACGAGTTTTTTGAATTAAAATTAAATAGTTTGCCTCAATTTCTTAAAAACTCGAATCAAATTTAAGCTCAAATTAAATTCACTTAAATAAAATATTAATCGAGATTTAGCTAAATCATTCTCGAATAACTATCTATTTCATCTAATTTACGGCCATATACATGTTTAATAATGCTTACATGAATGCTAATTTATTTTAAGAAAAAAGGTTTTATAATGTTATATTCACTCTTATACCAATTAATTTTTTTATTATAATTTGTCCATATTTTATTCTAATCTTTTAATTATATTACATATAATTTTTTAAAAAAATATAAAAATCATATAAATTCATTAAAATATTATATGTATAATTTTTTTAAAAAATATACAAATCATATAGATTCATTAAATTAAAAATAATTAATTAATGAATTAAAATATTATAAAAATTTGTTATGAGAACTTCTATAATTGTATTCTTTTTATCTTGATTGTTGCTTACTTTTGGAGGTGATAATGTAAGTGGAAGTTGCTTCCCTTTGGATGTGATGATGCAAGTAGAGAGGAGGCTGCATTTGCTCACTACTCTTAAACCATGGGTAAAAAGACATCAGTTGTACGTATACTTAAAAAAAATAAATGTGTTCAACGTATTATTTTTTTAATATAGTCTTTCAATTCAAAAAATAAATTCAATATGATCATTTGATCAATATTTTTCGTATTTTATCGCAACGGTATTGATATGATAGTTCATGGATGCTAACATGACGGTCCACAATATTGATGTGATTGTCCACAATAAAGTGGTTGATAACATGACAGATAGACTAAATTGATAACTTAAACATGACAGATGGATTGTCATGTCAATATCGTGGATTGTCATGTCAGTACCGTGAAGTACCACATCAATATCGTAACAGTCGAATGACAAAAAACGTTGGTCGAAGGGCCACATAAGATTTATTTTCTGAGTTGAAGAGTTATATTGAGAGAAAATATAATACGAATGACACAATAATTTTTCAAAATTACATCCTAGAAGCATAAGGCTTTCAAATTAGAAGCACATCAACTTGCACAATATGCTTCATTATTGCTTATTCCATTATAAATAACAAAACCCAAGAAATTATTCTTTCCAAATATATCGCTACTTGCCCTTCTTATCTACTCAATTTTCTAAATCCAGATGAAACTGCAAATACTCCTATAATATCTGTGTCCTCAATAACACTCTTTGATGTACCAACAAAAATATACCCTCGAAGCTAAAAAAAATTATTTCACAAGCCATTAAAATTATTTATGTTTACCCGACTACCTAATTTAGTATCCATCCTATGGACGTGTATCGATAATGTAACCCCCCTAGACCCGGCCTATGCGTTTCGACTAAGTCTAGTGGATCATAAAGACATTTTCCAAAACCGTTATCCAATCAATATAAAACCACATTATTCATGACATGAAATTATAATAAATTATACTATTTAAAACTCAACTCTTAAGTATAAAACCAATCAGTAATAAATTAATTTAAAACATATCTTAAAAAAAATCAAAACCACGATAAACTGAATAGTAATAGCAAAAGTATCATCATTATAAAATCCAATACTTTAAAATAGGTCCATGTCACCAGAATAAAGTCAACTTGCAATTTTAAAATATGACAATCAGATATACTTCAAGAGATATGTTGATCCTCCAAGTGCTCGAACCGAGGTATCTAACCAACAATATCTGAAAGGGGAAAAACATTTTCGAAAGGTGAGCTAGGCTCAGTGTGTCCCAACATTACCATAAAATCACAATAGGTACATTAAACAAATCATAGTCCAGTAAATCTCACAAATTCGTAAAAGAGTTTAACTTTTGAAAATCATAGTTTAAACCCTTTTCTGGTACACCATCAGTAGTTCCCAAAATTATTTTCCATATAGCTTACTTTATGCACATAGCAAAAAGAAAGCCGACTTAAGGATAAGCTACGAAGCCTGTATCCTTAAGCCCAAGTCAATAAGTCCATATAGCTTACCCTAAGCACACAACAAAGGAAAGCCGACCTAATGAAACATCTTGGGGCCCTCAGAGTCACATTAGGACCGTTTATTAGCTTGATCAGAGCTATATATTTGTAGTTCAATCATCCCAAAATCAATATCCATATACCAATCATCAAAGTCCATAAATCATCAACAATAAATCGGTGTACCAACAATAATAAACCATAGATTTCAATGTACCATATTTCAAAACATATAAAACCATTATGTAGTAAACAAGAACACACCTCGATAATGGGTTCAGATAGTAGATCTACTGATTGCTGGTTTCACCACGCTCTGTTACAGTTTTCAAACGGGTGAATACTTGTATACGTGGTTTAACTGATCTAGAAGAGCTGGGTCGAGCTGTCGAACGATCCGGAGAGTCTCTTGTACCTTCAAACAATAATAATTAATCAACCCCAAAGCTTACTTAATTGTTCAAAGCTAAAATTCTTAAGTATATAAGCAGTTTTTAGGTTTGACTATCATTTTGGGCTATTTCGAGTCTGAATTTGGCTAAACGGATTGCGGAATCGGAATAAGGACGTCGAAAAACATAAAGTATGAATTTTCAAAAATTCAGATTCTTGGTCAAAGTCAAAGTCAACCACTTTGACCGTCAATTTGGAGGCCTTTGGGTTCGAATTTGACGAAACGAACTTCGGAAACGGATTCGAGACATCGAAAACTATCAGAATAGGTATACTCGGAAAAGATTTACGATCGTTTAAGGGTCGGTCAAAGCCATTTTAAGTTTTGGTCAAAGGAAGTCAACGGTCAACGGTCAACGGTCGCGTCGGGTCGGGTCAGTCGGATCGGGTCAGACTGGTCAAACCGATTCAGATCGGTCAAACCGGTTCAAACCGGTCGAAACCGGTCAAACCGGTTCAGATCGGTCAAATCGGTTCGAACCGGTCGAAACCGGTCAGAACCGATTGAAAACCGGTCAAACCGGTTTCCAGCCCTCCACTCTCCCTGCGGCGGCGCGTGCGGCCTCCTCCGGGGGTCTAAAAATTCCGGAAAATTTTCTAAAAATTATTTTAAGCGATTTCGAGATACTTACAAAGATCGGTTCAAATTTTTGAACGGCGGAGAGCTCGATTTCAACTCGGTCGAATCTTTGACTGCTCCACCTCCTCACGCGCCACCTTCGACGGCGAACAAGGTTGACACCGGCGGACTCGAAACGACACAAGGAACACGATGGTGCAGGAGGTTTCAAAAACCGATCAACGATCGGAGATGAATTTAAGATTTTCTCGGCGGTGGTGCTAAAAAAAACGTCGATACTTTGACTCGAAATTCACGGCGTTTGGCAGCGTTTCACTAAAATTAGTTTATTGGGATTTGTTCACGAGTCGAAGATGAACACGATGGTGGTTTCAATTTGACGATCGGATGTCGAACGGCTTCAAGATCAGACTTGCAAGAAAGGTGCGAGAGGAGGAATTTTGTTTCCAAAAGTTTCTGATTTTAAAATCAGAAACGCAGTGCATGTATAAAACCACATAACCTGCCGACATTCTTTGGCTAAATTCAGGGCTTAGTCCCTGAATTTCCTTTAACTTCTAAAATGACCTAAAATTTTGAAAACTTCCGATTAAATCCTCAAATTTTGCCAAATTACTTAATTAATATTTTTTTTTTCCAAATTTTATTCCTGGTTGTTACAATTCTCCCCCTCTACAAGCAATTTCTTCCTCGAAATTTACCTTATGAGAATATTTGAGGAAACTGAGCCTCCATTGACTCCAATGTCTCCCAAGTAGCTTTAGAGGGGCCTCGGTTACTCCATTGAACTTTTACCATTGGAATGTGCCTATTCCGAAGAACTCGCTCATCTCTTTCTAAGATCTGAATAGGCTCCTCCTCATATGACAAATCAGGTCTTAGCTCTACATCCTCAACCTGAATGATGTGATCTGGATCTGGACGGTATCACCTTAACATTGATACATGAAAGACATCATGAATACGATTGAGCTAGGAAGGCAACTCAAGCTGATATGCAACAGGTCCTACCCTCTTCAAGATACTAAATGGTCTAATAAATCTTGGACTCAATTTACCCTTACGCCCGAATCTCAATACTTTCTTCCATGGAGATACCTTGAGAAAAACCTGATCTTGAACGTCAAACTGTATATCCTTCCTCCTTTGATCTGCATAAGATTTCTGCCTATCAAATGCCTCTTTCAGACGGTCACAGATCAATCTGACTGTGTCCTCTGTCTCCCGCACTAACTCAGGTCCCAAAGTCTTCCTATCATGCAACTCAGTCCAACAAATCGGGGTGCGACACCGACGCCCATAGAGTGCTTTATAGGGTGCCATACGAATGCTGGTCTGGTAATTGTTATTATAAGCGAATTCAGCCAAAGGCAAAAAGTTCTCCCAGCTACCATGAAAATCAATTACACAACCCCGTAACATATCCTCCAGAATCTGAATTACTCTCTCAGATTGACCATCAGTTTATGGGTGGAAGGAGGTACTATAATCCAATCTCGTACCCAAAGCCGTATGTAGCGCCTTCCAAAATCTCGAAGTAAATCTCGGATCTCGATCTGAAATGATAGATAACGGAACACCATGCAATCTAACAATCTCTAAAATATACAACCTCGCCAACTTGTCCAATGTATAATTTACCCGTACAGGAATGAAGTGAGCTGACTTTGTAAGTCTGTCAACAATCACCCAAATTGAGTCCTTTTTCGAAGGAGTCATAGGTAAACCATTAATAAAATCCATAGTAATACGCTCCCATTTCCATTCAGGAATCTTGATAGGTTGTAACAAACCTGATGGATGTTGATGTTCCGCCTTAACTTGCTGACAAGTCAAACACCTTGCCACAAAATTCGAGATGTCCTACTTCATGCCGACCCAATGATACCTCTCTCTCAAATTTCGATATATCTTATCTCCACCGGGGTGCATAGCATATGGACTACTATGAGCCTCCGTGAGGATAGTCTGCCTCAACTCAGCATCATCCGGCACACAATACCGACCTTTGAAGCATAAAACTTCATCCTGATCAATGGCGTAATCTGAGCTTGTCCCTTGCTCTACTTGCCTAAAGATGGAAAGCAAGGAGCTATCAAGGGGCTGCTTAGCTTTGATCTCATCAACCAAGGTCGACTTAACTTGTAATTCTGCTAACAGAGTGTCATCGTCATATAAATTCATCCTGGCCATTAAAGATCCCAACTCTGTTACCGTCTTTCGACTCAAAGCATCCGCTACAATATTAGCTTTACCAGGGTGATAATCAATCACGCAATCATAATCCTTTAGAAGCTCTAGCCAGCGTCACTGTCTCAAATTAAGCTCATTCTGGGTCAGAAGATACTTTAAACCCTTATGATCCGTGAAAATGTAACACTTCTCTCCATAAAGATAGTGTCTCCAAATCTTCAAGGTAAAAATCACTGCTGCTAACTCCAAATCATGAGTAGGATAATTACACTCATTCGGTCGCAGCTGACGGGATGCATAAGCCACTACCTTACCTTCCTACATTAGAACACAGCCGAGTCCTGAGAGTGACGCATCACTATACACTGTAAAATCCTTCCCGAACTCTGGTTGCATCAACACTGGTGCTTAAGTCAATACTGCCTTTAATTTCTCAAAGCTCTCCTGTTGTGCCTCACCCCAGTTAAACAACACATTCTCCCTTAACAACTTTGTCAAAGGAGAAGCAATGATCGAGAAGCCCTCAACAAAACATCGATAATAACCAGCCAAACCCAAGAAACTGCGGATTTCAGAGATATTCTTGGGTCGTTTCCAATTCACAATCGCCTCGATCTTGCTTGGATCGACCTGAATACCTCGCTCAGAAATAATATGCCCCAGAAACGACACTTCTTGAAGCCAAAATTCACACTTGCTTAGTTTGGCATATAGACGATGCTCTCTCAAAGCCCGCAGAACGATTTTCAAATACTCGTCATGCTCTGCCTCAGTATGAGAATAGATTAGAATATCATCAATAAATACCACCACAAATTGATCCAAATATGGTCGGAACACCCGATTCATCAAATCCATGAAAGCTGCAGGAGCATTCATCAAACCAAAAGGCAACACTAAGAATTCATAATGACCATATCTAGTGCGAATGGTCGTCTTAGCAACATCAGATCATTTAACTTTCAATTGATAATAACCCGAACGAAGATCAATCTTAGAGAATACAGTATCTCCTCGCAACTGATCAAATAAGTCATCAATTTTGGGTAGTGGATATTTATTCTTGATCGTCATCTGATTCAACTTCCTATAGTCAATACATAATCTTAGCGACCCATCATTCTTTTTCACGAACAGAACTGGAGCTCCCCATGGTGAAGTACTATGCCGAATAAATCCTCGATCGAATAATTCTTGCAATTGGACCTTCAACTCCTTAAGTTCTTTTGGAGCCATGCGATAAGGTGCCATAGAAATAGGTGCAGATCCCGGATAAGTCTCTATCTCGAACTCTACCTCTCTATCAGGAGGTAAACCAGGCAACTCCTCTAGAAAGACATCAGGAAACTCGCTAACTGTACGGATCTCTTTGATCATGGACAATGAACCTTTAGTGTTCAAAATACAAGCAATGAAAGTCTCATACCCCTTCCGTATCATACGATCAATTTCCATCGCTGAAACTATATTGGAGAGATAGCCACGCCGTTCACCAATTAACACAACGGTCCGACCATCTGAAGTCTTTAGAGTAGCCCGCTTGTATTCCCAATCCAGATTTACCTTGTGTTTATTCAACCAATCCATCCCAAGAATTAGATCGAACTCCTCTAAAGGAAGTTCCATAAGATCAGCGAGAAAAATTTCTCCCTAAACCTCGAGAGGACAACGCCGAAATACTTTATTCACTGATACCGCTTGTCCTACTGGACTCGTAACTGTAACAGTATTTTCAGTGTTCTCAATCGGAATCTGAAGTTTTCGAGATACCGAGCTCGATACATAGGAGTGAGTGGAGCCATTGTCCAGTAATGCAAAGTATGGGATAAAATAAATAGTAAATGTACCTGCAATAACCTCAGGCTCATCTCTGTCATCCCGACGTCTAGTGGCATAAACCAAAGCTGGTTGTCTAGTCTCAGAAACTGTTGGCCCTCTATTTTGCTGAGGTCGGGCTCTACTGTCAGTCCTGGACGCTGAACCACGAGCCTTTACTTGGCTACGGTCTCTAATTGGAGTCTGTACTGTAGTCTGAGAACGCATAGGAGTCTGAGTAGCGGTATGCTCAAACGAAGCTAGCTGAGGACAATCCCTCCGAAAATGACCACTAGATCCACACTGATAGCAAAGACCCATCTTCTTACGACACTCTCCTGTGTGTTTTTTACCACAAAACTCACAGAGGAACCCATGATAATACGACGAGGAACCGCCTCGACTGCCAACTAACGATGAGGATGTTGCAGGCCTAAAACGTGTATTGCTTCTCTGAGGGACTGAAGTACGAGTCCTTTTCCCGGACTGTGCTGATGACTCCATCGGGCCTGAAAATTTCTTAGATCGTTCCTGTTCAACACGCTCTCTACCAGAAGCTAAAACCTCCACCTCTTTAGCATATTTGGCTCTGCCCACCAGCACATCAAATATCTCATCCTTATGGGTTACAACTTGCCTACGCAGCTCGTATCTGAGTCCAAGGGCAAATTTACGACATCGATCTCTCTCAGTAGGTACCATACTGAATCCATACTTCAGCAACTTTAAGAACTCGATCTCATACTCAGAAACAGTCATGTCTCCCTGAACCAGGTCTTGAAACTGCTGACGTCTCTGAGCTAAGTAGCGCTCTCCCAGTAAACGACTCCGAAAGTGATCCTTAAAGAAATTCCAGGTCAAACGATCGGTAGGAACACTACTGGTCACTGACTCCCACCAAGTGTAGGCATTGCCATCTAACATCGCCACAGCACCCTGATATCTCTTAGTTGAGTCTAAACCCAACTGATCCATGCGTCTCTCTGTATCCTGGAGCCAATCCTCAGCTTCAGTAGGAGCTCCACCAATCGGTCCCCCAAAAGTTCTAACTCCATTGGCAATCAAAGTCTGCGAAATAGGAATCTCTGATACAACACCAGTAGCTCTGACTGCTCCCTGTATCAACTGCAGAAATTGTCTACCAAAATTCTCATCCAAAGCAACTCCGGTAGACTCTGACTCAATATTGGTCGCTCCTATGATCGGTGTAGTCATGCCAATACCAGCGGCATGAGGCAGATTCGTTGGGGTCGTAGGAGAAGGATCACCTATCGGAGGTGGGGGATCTACCCGTATCTCATCAATCGGATATGCAAATCTAGCCACTCGACCTCGTCCACGGCTAGCTCGACGACTACGTCTAGTACTCATTTTGATGGATCTCAAGTTTACTACAGAAGATAAAACTTAGGGTTAGATAAGCACTTGGAGTCTCGAACACAGTTAAAATCTTAATAACTTTGTGACATGGCCTTAGTAACTTGTTTTGTAAAATATTTCAAAATCGTATTTTCAATGTGGACTCATACACAGTCCGAGGTTTAAAAACCAAAAGCTCTAATACCAATAAATGTAACCCCCTAGACCCGGCCTATGCGTTTCGACTAAGTCTAGTGGATCACAAAGACATTTTCCAAAACCGTTATCCAATCAATGTAAAACCACATTATTCATGACATGAAATTATAATAAATTATACTATTTAAAACTCAACTCTTAAATATAAAACCAATCAGTAATAAATTAATTTAAAACATATCTTAAAAAAATCAAAACCACAATAAACTGAATAATAATAGCAAAAGTATCATCATTATAAAATCCAATACTTTAAAATAGGTCCATGTCACCAGAATAAAGTCAACTTGCAATTTTAAAATATTACAATCAGGTATACTTAAAGAGATATGTTGATCCTCCAAGTGCTCGAACCGAGGTATCTAACCAACAGTATCTGAAAGGGGAAAAACAATTTTCGAAAGGTGAGCTAGGCTCAGTGTGTCCCAACATTACCATAAAATCACAATAGGTACATTAAACAAATCATAGTCCAGTAAATCTCACAAATTCGTAAAAGAGTTTAACTTTTGAAAATCATAGTTTAAACCATTTTCTGGTACACCATCAGTAGTTCCCAAAATTATTTTCCATATAGCTTACTTTATGCACATAGCAAAAAGAAAGCCGACTTAAGGATAAGCTATAAAGCCTGTATCCTTAGCCCAAGTCAATAAGTCCATATAGCTTACCCTAAGCACACAGCAAAGGAAAGCCGACCTAATGAAACATCTTGGGGCCCTCAAGAGTTACACTAGGCCCGTTTATTAGCTTGATCAGAGCTATACAATTGTAGTTCAATCATCCCAAAATCAATATCCATATACCAATCATCAAAGTCCATAAATCATCAACAATAAATTGGTGTACCAACAATAATAAACCATAGATTTCAATGTACCATATTTCAAAACATATAAAACCATTATGTAGTAAACAGAAACACACCTCGATAATGGGTTCAGATAGTAGATCTACTGATTGCTGGTTTCACCACGCTCTGTTACAGTTTTTGAATGGGTGAATACTTGTATACGTGGTTTAACTGATCTAGAAGAGCTGGGTCTAGCTGTCGAACGATCCGGAGAGTCTCTTGTACCTTCAAACAATAATAATTAATCAACCCCAAAGCTTACTTAATTGTTCAAAGCTAAAATTCTTAAGTATATAAGCATTTTTCGGGTTTGACTATCATTTTGGGGTATTTTGAGTCTGAATTTGGCCAAACGGATTGCGGAATCGGAATCAGGACGTCGAAAAACATAAAGTATGAATTTTCAAAAATTCAGATTCTTGGTCAAACTCAAAGTCAACCACTTTGACCTTCAATTTGGAGGCATTCGGGTTCGAATTTGACGAAACGGAATTGGGACGTCGAAAACTATCAGAATAGGTATACTCGGAAAAGATTTACGATCGTTTAAGGGTCGGTCAAAGCCATTTTAAGTTTTGGTCAAAGGAAGTCAACGATCAACGGTCACGGTCAAAGGTCAACGGTCGGGTCGGGTCGGGTCGGGTCGGTCGGGTCGGGTCAGACCGGTCAAACCGGTTCAGACCGGTCAAACCGGTTCAGACCGGTCAAACCGGTTCGAACCGGTCGAAACCGGTCAAACCGATCAGAACCGATTGAAAACCGGTCAAACCGGTTTCCAGCCCTCCACTCTCCCTACGGCGGCGCGTGCGGCCTCCTCCGAGGGTCTAAAAATTCTGGAAAATTTTCTAAAAATTATTTTAAGCGATTTCGAGATACTTACAAAGATCAGTTCAAATTTTTGAACGGCGGAGAGCTCGATTTCAACTCGGTAGAATCTTTGACTGCTCTACCTCCTCACGCGCCGCCGTCGACGGCGAACAAGGTTGACACCGGCGGACTCGAAACGACACAAGGAACACGATGGTCCAGGAGGTGTCGAAAACCGATCAACGATCGGAGATGAATTTAAGATTTTCCCGACGGTGGTGCTAAAAAAAACGTTGATACTTTGACTCGAAATTCACGGCGTTTGGCAGCGTTTCACTAAAATTGGTTTATTGGGCTTTGTTCACGAGTCAAAGATGAACACGATGGTGGTTTCAATTTGACGATCGGATGTCGAACGGCGTCAGGATCATACTTGCAAGAAAGGTGCGAGAAGAGGAATTTTGTTTACAAAAGTTTCTGATTTTAAAATCAGAAACGCAGTGCATGTATAAAACCACATAACCTGCCGACACTCTTTGGCTAAATTCAGGGCTTAGTCCCTGAATTTCCTTTAACTTCTAAAATGACCTAAAATTTTGAAAACTTCCGATTAAATCCTCAAATTTTGCCAAATTACTTAATTAATAATTTTTTTCCCAAATTTTATTCCGGGTTGTTACAGATAATGTTTTAAAGGCTATATAATAAAGTTGGTACGTAAATGGAAGATGAATCATGATACGCTACCTCATGTTATCTATGTGAATCATTCTTGCATGATTCATATGACTGTAGCATAAATAAATGATATTATTTCTTATCAAAATGTGTTATTATATACATATTATGTTATGTCATACTTGCTCTTTGTCTCACTAAGCTCGTAGCGCAGGTCTTAATGTATTTTTTATGACATTGATGGATTGAGGGATAGGTAGATGGGTGGTGCATTCACTTAAAATTTTAAAATTATATATAGTAAGTAAACATTTATCAGAATCCATGCCAAGCTTTAATTCACAACCCGGTAAAGTTAGAAGCATGAATCCTTTGGCACCTAGGTGTAGGCAGAGGCGGAGTTCTCTTGGGGCTCAAATGGGCCTTGACCTATGTAAAAAAATTATATGTGATAGATTTTGATTTAATAGTATTTTAATTTATGTAAAAAATAAGTATTTAAATTTAAAAAAATAATTTATTAAATATTTAATTATGTACGGGTCAAACTCAAAAATATAATCTAATGTTCTCAATTTTTTGGTCTAATAACAATTTAGGTCATTAAAAGTTTAAATATTAGACAAATTAGACATTTTCTTCTAAATTTTAAGTTTAAATATCTAATAAGCCATTATATGTTTCTCTAAAAGCCCCATCAATTCCTAATCTTGGCTCCGTCCCTGGGTGTAGGCGTTGCAATTGGTTAAGGTTTGGTTACATTTAAAAGCAGGAATCGACTATGGGGTTAAAACTAGTTATTTATGTTGCATAAAATGCATATTTGGATCCTAGGTGGCTAAAATCCTTTGCTATAGTTGAATTTGAGGATTCAAACATGTTTGTATGTTGTATTCCATATCTATAATATGTTCAAATATGATGCATTGACCTTATGGTAATTTGGGCGTGTTAGGATGCATTCAACCCATTAAGCGATTTTTGTATAAAAGAGAGTGTTGTTTTCTCTAATTATTTCGAGTTCAATTAGTTGCGTCTTATATATATGTTGTCGATAACTAAGAAAAATTCTAAACATGTACTAGCTTATAGTCACCCATACTATTAAAAAAATAACAAAATTACTTCAATTATATATTAAAATTAAAATTATAGGATGTCAATACCTTGAAACTCTTATTGCAGTTTTTTTTTTTTTTGAATTTTTCAATTGTTTGAGCATCATTTCATGCCATCAACATACATAAGTAAAATTGATTTCCTCCCATCATTTGCTTGCTTCACAAACAAAGCACGATCAGCTTGCCCTTGCTTGTAACCAAATTGTATCATAGCACCACTAAATAGAGTAAACCAAGTTTGAAAAGATTGCTTTAATCCATAGATGGATTTGTTTAGTTTGCAAATTATTTTGAACTCCTATATCATACTTTTCAAACAAATTCCACTAATTTAATGTTTAGGGATAATAATCATGCAAAGCTCTAGGTTTCTCTTTTAATTCAATTTAGTCTTCCTTTTTCATTTCATTTTTCGGTTATCAGTTAATTTTTCTAAAAATAGACTATCATTTAGGGTCTGTTTGTTTGGCTGTAATTGGTTTTCCGGAAAATGAATTACTGGAGTTTGAATTACTGGAATTTGAATTACTGGAAAATGAATTACTGGAATTTGAATTCTGGAAAATGAATTACATTTCTGGAAAATGAATTACATTTCTGGAAAACATCTGAAAAACGTTTTATGATGTTTGGAAGATGTTATTTAAACATTTTTTTCACTAGTTGAAGAGTTTTTTAAAAATTATTTATTACAAATATTAAATATAATAATAATATATTTAAACATTATTATTAAAGTAATAATGCTATATTATATTTTAAAAATATTAATTAGTATATTTTAAATATCTTTACTAAAATATTATTGAAATATATAAATAATATTATTCATTATTAAATATATAAAAAATTTATTATATATTATTAAAATAAAATAAAATATCTTATATTATTATAATATAATTGATTATTTTATATAATATTAAAAATATAATATAATTATTAAATATTAATAAATATATTTTAAATATTTTAATAATTAATATTTTGATGAAAGTGATATTAAAATATTTTATTAATATTAAATTCATAAAATAAAATTATTTTGAGTATTTTTGTTTTGAAGTGAAAAGTTCGGAAAATGACTTACGGAAAATGAATCCGTAAGTCATTTTACAGAAAACACAAAGGAAATCCTGTTACTAGGAAAATGAATTACATTCCGGAAAACGAATTACGTGAAACAAACACGGGAAAATGTTTTTCGGAAAACGAATTACGTGAAACAAACACGGGAAAACATTTTTCGGAAAACGAATTACGTGAAACAAACACTGAAATTCGGGGAAAACCAATTCCGTAATTCGAATTACAGGAAACAA
This sequence comes from Hibiscus syriacus, assembly GCF_006381635.1. Taxonomy (NCBI): domain Eukaryota; kingdom Viridiplantae; phylum Streptophyta; class Magnoliopsida; order Malvales; family Malvaceae; genus Hibiscus; species Hibiscus syriacus. Next base: position 1,329,500 of record NW_024063295.1, read on the forward strand.
ACAGACCCTTAGTCTAACGAATCAAAGTGGATGAGATAAAAATCCCAATATCCAGATTAAATAAAATAAACACTAAAAAAGATTTTTCAATCATTTGACTCAAAAGTTTTCTGCTTTAAAAATTCGAGGATGTTATAATCCTTCCCTTAAGAAAATTTATCCATGGATTTTACCCAAGGCAAAAAGATGTGAATATTGATCTTATATTTGATTACATAAATTCATTTCAATAAATATTAATAATTGTTTTTGTAATAAATCGATAAATTTAATGATCATTATATAAGCATTAAAGACTTAAATAACTATTTTATAACTTTTAAAAATTTAATGACCATAACAACCATTTTATCATAATTCAGTTACCTATATTTATAATTTTTTTGGCTAAATTTCTTATATTATTATCCAAAAAAAAACAGTAGAGAACTCACGGCTACAATACAATCAAAGAAAGAACAAAAACAGCCTCCCTAAGAGAAATTAATCCTCCAAGCCATATAAAGATCTTTGTTAACATCACTATAATTAATAACCATCCTAAGCGCCTTCACCGTAACAGCTCCTTTGATATATTTATAATTTACCCAAATATATATTTACAAAAAAAATATATACAAGCTTTTAAGCCAAGGCAGTTTGAAGTTAATGGAAAACTTTCACTTAAGATCGCAGATTCTTTGTACTTTGCTTTGTGATTCTTTTTCCCTGTAAACATAAACACCGATTACCTCTCTTTGTATGACTGGTCGACTGCATATCCATATCCAAATCCAAACCAAACCCCTTTGAAAACGACTTTTTACCCTTCATTCTTCTCTCAACTCTTCCCCTAGTAAATGCTAAATATCTTTTTTTTTCCAATTATTTTATCCATTTCAATGAAATAAGATAAATTTCTTACCTTTCACGAGATGTCTTCTTAACTTTGTTTGAAATGCTTGGGGTTTTGCTCTGTTTTCATTCTGTGTATAAATAGAAGGGATGGGAAGCTCTATGTTTTAAACTATTAGCTTAAAGTTTGGGTCTTTAGCTGCTTTCTTGGACTCCTGTTCTTCAACGAATACTTTTTTTCTTATGGGGTTTTAATGATTCTGCCTTTATGGTTTTGTATTATGTTTTTGAAACCCCCTTTGTTTAATTCTACAAAAATATTTGGTGTTTTTTTCACTTCTGTTTTGAATGTAAAATGAAGGGTTTTTGCTTTGTTTCAAGTGTTTGCTATTTCTCACTATGTGGGAGTGTTTTGAGCAAGGAGTGTACCAACTCTCCAACTCAGCTTTCATCGCATACTTTTCGTTACCAGCTGTTGAGATCGAGAAACGAGACATGGAAACAAGAGATGTTTGATCATTACCACTTGATCCCAACCGATGACTAGGCTTGGTCCGATTTATTACCAAGGAAAATCTTGAGACAAGAAGATGAACTGAGCTGGTCGATGATGTATGGAAAGATGAACCCTGTTGGTTTTATCAGGGAGGTTTTACTGCATGATGTTAGGTTGGATTCGGGTTCTGTTCATTGGGGAGCACTGGAGACCAACTTGAAGTATTTGTTGATGCTCGATGTGGATGATTTGGTTTGGAGTTTTAGGAAAACTGCAGATTTGCCTACGCCTGGGAAGCCATATGGAGGGTGGGAAGGTTCAAGTGTTGAGCTCCGCAGTCATTTTGTCGGTAAATCATTGCTTTAGTTCCATTTCCATGTTAAACATGCCATGGCAAATTGTTACTTAAATTGTGTAACTTAACTACCTTTGCTCGTTTAGAAGGGGTTGCTTTATAGGCTTCAAAAAAAGTAATAATGAAGGAATGGGAAATGGAACGGTGATTATGCCATTCTCTGTTATGTTCTTCAAGTCTACTCTTTTGCTGGTTTCCATGCAGTTTAGAGATGGGGGTATGAATTAGAGCATTCGATTTGTTGAATTATTAGAGGCTAAAAACTATTAGACTTATTAGCTATCAGATAATCGTAATACTTGAGCATCAGTGAAATATACAAAATGAATATTAGGATATCACTGCGTCTTACCTATAAAAGATGCACGCATTCGCCTTGCGCACAGGTTCCAGGGACCTTTTACGTCTCGGTGCGCCTTTCAAAACTAACATGAATTTGGAGGATGCTTAAAATCATTCTTCTGCTAAAACATTTAAGTAAAAACTTCTTGCCATTACCACTAAGTTGGGGACCTTAAATATTAATCAGGCTGTATAACCATTTACAGGTCCTGTTAAGATTAAACATTGACATAAAAATAATAAGTTTGGTCTGTGATGCTAATCATTGGTATGAAGCATTGTTAGTCTTTGTAATACTTTAATTTCCTGTTCTGTCTGAAGTTAGATTCCTTCCATTTTGTAGATGTTGTGGTTAGATTCTATTGAAGTTCCTTGCCATGTTATTTGAAAGATGTTTTGTTTCTCTTGTTACCTTGCTTTTGTTTATGCATAACTGTTGATGGAACTTTTGAATCTTGAAGGGCATTACTTGAGTGCAACAGCTCAGATGTGGGCTAGCACTCACAACGACACGCTCAAAGAGAAGATGACTGCCGTCGTGTCCGCCTTATCTGCCTGTCAGAAGAAAATCGACACGGGATATCTGTCTGCATTTCCATCAAAACTTTTCGATCGATTTGAAGCAGTAAAACCTGTCTGGGCTCCATATTACACCATTCACATGGTAGATTCGAGTTCGGCAATTTGTTGTTGAAGGAGATTTATAATAGCTTCTAACTTGTCAATTTTAGCAGATCTTGGCAGGCCTCTTAGATCAATATACATTCGCGAATAACGCTCAAGCTTTAGATATGACGACATCCATGGTCAGATACTTTTATAATCGCGTTCAGAATGTGATAAGAAAGAACACCGTGGAGAGACATTGGACATCGCTTAACGAAGAAACCGGTGGCATGAATGATGTCCTCTACAGGTTGTTTACCATCACGGTGGGTAAAACATTTTTGTAGAATTTCTTTAGTTTCTATCTGAATTATTTACTTCATCAACATGATTTAAATTGTCGGTCGGCTTGCTCGCTTCGAGCTTTTGCCATATGCAAGATTTTCATTGACTACAGTATTTGAGACATATGAGTTTAGTTGTGCATATCATATCACACTTTGAATGTGCATAGGATGACATAACCAGATTACTCTGAATCATCGTTAAAGCTTCTACGGATTACTCCGAATCTGCTCAGTTGTAACTCTTATGAACTTGGTTCAAATTTATAAGTTTACTATTATGATTTGTGCAAACTTTAATACTAACGGCGTCTAAATTCATTCACAAGGAGAAGGAAAGGTGGAAGTGTTGATTTTTCTAAGCTTTCAGAATTTGTTATCTAGCATTTGGACTTGTAAAGCTGGCAAAACTCTCACCACTCTCTCTGAGTGTAGTTGCAGAATTTGTAGATTAAGCTGTGAATTTTATTCGATCGGGATTTTCATGTTACGTTAAGCAGGGAGATTTAAAGCATTTATTGTTGGCTCACCTTTTCGACAAACCCTGTTTTCTAGGATTGCTTGCAGTTCAGGTAACTTTCCAGATTTCTTTTGCTTAAAAATTCTTGATTTACTAGCTGATAAAAGTTTCATTATATTGTTTGTATGCTGATGATATATCGGGGTTCCATGCGAACACACATTCCTATTGTCGTTGGATCTCAAATGTGGTATGAAGTGACCGGTGATCCACTTTACAAGGTAAATAGCTCGATATCCATTTTCCTTTTCCATGGTTTAGGTTCACAGTTAAATGGCCTCTTCCTTTTCTTTCCTCTACTGATTTAAATTGTAGTGAAGGGTGGTTTTAAACACTTCTTTGAACATATATTTCATAACTTTGTGATGCCAGACAATATGAGCATTCTTTATGGACATTGTTAATTCTTCTCATAGCTACGCAACCGGAGGGACATCAGTCGGCGAGTTCTGGTACTAACTTTGCCCTTCTACATGGTGCGATTTGCCCTCGTGATTTTTTTGTTTAGAACAATGGTTTGAAGCTTATCTACTTTCGTTCTTTGTATTGCTGGTCTATTCTGTTTTCATTCTGCATTTCCCTGCGAATAGGTCAGATCCGAAACGATTGGCAAGCACATTACAGACCGAGAATGAAGAATCGTGCACAACTTATAACATGCTGAAGGTATATCGATTTCTCTTTCAATCAATGGATTTCATGCTGGATCTCAGTTTTAGTAGAAATGAAAACATTTCCGTGGTGGTTTTAGGTCTCTCATCACCTATTTAGATGGACCAAAGAAGTGGCATACGCAGATTACTGCGAAGTGCACTTACAAATGGTGTACTAGGCATCCAGAGGGGTACGGAGCCTGGAGTGATGATCTACATGCTACCACAAGGCCGCGGAGTCTCTAAGGCTGTAAGCTACCACAAGTGGGGAACACCATTTGATTCGTTTTGGTGCTGCTATGGTACAGGTTAGGGATCGTTGCCCATATTTAACTATCCCTTTCATGACGAATGAACTGAGATGAACTTTTCTCCTACCATCATGGCCGTAGATGCATACTCTGCAGTTCTTTCCATATGTAATCGTTTTCCTCCTTGCCGTATATGCAGGAATTGAGTCGTTTTCCAAGTTAGGAGATTCTATATATTTCAAAGACGACGGGAGCATTCCTAGTCTTTACATTATTCAATACATATCTAGTACTCTTGATTGGAAATCCGGAAAGATCGTGATCAACCAGAAAGTTGGTTCTGTTGTTTCTTCGGATCCATACCTTCACGTGACGTTGACTTCCTCTTCGAAAAATGTACTCGAAACAACTCATTCATTTCACTTTCCGAGCAGGTGTTTGTACTTAACTATTTATGTAGAAGCGCTACACCGAAAGATCATTCGGAGTCTGATTTGTGTAGGGACTGGGACAATCATCTACCTTGAACTTGAGGATACCAATCTGGACCTTGTCGAAAGGTGCCAAGGCATCACTAAATGCTCAGAATCTCGACCTTCCGGTTCCCGGTGCGATACACAATTATAATTTTCTGCTTCCTGTGTTATATAAATAATGGGGCTACTAATGTGACTGCATTCCCGGTTCAGGTAGCTTCTTACAGGTGAAATGGAGCAGTGGGGAATTGGGGATAAACTAACCCTTCAGTTTCCGCTTAATCTATGAACCGAACCGATTAAAGGTATCTGCATTATATGATGAGTTCTTAGCTCCCTGAGTATGCAAGATGTCTTTCTCTTATGTTTAATATGATATGCGAAATAACGGTTGGATTTTTCTCTTTACATAAAATTTCTGATGACCGGCCTGAGTATGTATCCGTTCGGGCGATACTTTACGGTCCGTACCTGCTCAGCGTTTATAGCAGCTGTGACTGGGACATCAAAACCTGTTCAACAGGTTCGGTTGCAGACTGGATAACTCCTTTTCCTGCTGCTTACAACAATCATCTTGTTCCTTTTTCCCAAGAGTCTGGTGAATCAACTTTTATCTTAACAAACTCGAATCAATCATTCCGAATGGACACGTTCCTTAAAGCTGGTACCAATGCCGCTGTTCATGCCACGCTCAGGCTCCTGTTCGATGACACTTCAGAAGAAATCTCAACCATTGAAGAAGCCATTGGTAAAACCGTGATGTTTGACCCATTTGACTTTCCAGGAATGGTTGTAGTGCATCAAGGACCAGAAAATAACCTTGCAGTAATGGATCCTCCCAAGGATAATGTGACATCGAGTTTCCGTTTAGTTCCCGGATTGGACAGAAACGATAATAGCGTGTCCTTGGAATCGATAAGCCGGAAGGGATGCTATGTATATAGCGGTGTAAACTATAGTTCTAGTGTTAACGTAAAGCTCAGTTGCAATTCATCATCATCTGAGGCAGGATTCAATCAGGCAGTCAGCTTTGCAATGAACAACGGATTAAGCAAATACCATCCGATCAGCTTCATCGCAAAAGGGGAGATGAGGAATTTTCTTATGGCACCATTGCAGAGCTTTAGAGATGAATCTTACAGCGGTTATTTTAACATTCAACCGTAAAGTATTCGGGTTCGACACGGGTCGTCCTCAACCCTCCTCAACTACAATGTATTTGGGTTCTACATGGAAGGGAACGACCGTACTCCTACCATCAAGTTTCATTCATCTAAGATTACTTGGTAGATATGTGGTGATTGTCTTACACATAAATTAGAACAGAAAATGTGCCTTTGTTTGCATGGAATAAAATTATAATTTTCTTTTCCTTGCAAGAAAATATTAACCAACGGGTACTCAACTAATCATCTTGGTAAATGAATATCTTATGTTTCACATTAAAAAAAATGCAATAGAAATGCTCTCATAATTTGAAACATGAAATGATCTTTAAAATAAACATGCAAAATTAAATAAATGAGCAAGCACATTTGGACTATTAGTCAAATTGTTTATCTTTGTTCATCACGATATTATTATATGGTGACACATCAATATTATCATTAATTTTTTAACATCAATTACCAAAATGAAGTCAAAACATAGTGTTCGGTATAATTTTGAAAAAAAATATATATATAATTAGTGAATGTATCTGTAGAAATAACTTGGTGACAAAATACGAAGTTTATCCTAGTTTTTTTTATCGTAATTATACAAATTGTATTACTTGTAACTATGTTTGAAATATATTTAAAAAAAATGGAACTTTACACTATCAGATATAAATGATAGAAGTGCTCGACACCAATGCCAAGAATCACACATTTCAAAAGAGCATAGGATGAAATCCTCTGAACTAATAATCCTATACCGTTTTTCCCGTACGGATCCAAGCAAACCAATACAAAGCTAGTAATAATATTATAATGTAACTGTTACAGTTAGCAAAATTAATTAATTAGCTGTTAAATATTACAAAACAATTGGAACCCACTTTTTCCCAAATGTAACAAACAAGTCAGGACGAAAAGTCCATGTCTTCCAGCCAGAATCATGCAATACTAGTTGAATTCTCTTTTACTTTTTCACCTTTGGAAGAATGTTTAACATAGCATGGAACGACAGACCTAAAATTGTAGGCATGTAAATTAAAAATAATAGGACAATATAATACAAAAATGAGATTGATGATATTTTATAGTTCATTTCTTCTAGTTCAGCTACGAATAATAGTTTTATGTTTGAAGTAAAAAAGTAAATAATTTAAAACGGATGAGGAATAGCGAGAGGATGAGAGATTTAGATCAAGAGAAAATCCTTTCTTTCATTTTACATGACAACTTATATATCTTTCTTACTGTTGATGTTAGATGTAGAGTGATAATGACTATTTATAAGTTGACAAAATGAGCAATATAGTCGTCATATATTAGATTCAATCAATGATAAGATCTAGACCGATCACGTCAAAGAAATGTAACAGCTTGAAAGATATAGAATCTCAGACTTCTAAAAACTAAAGTCTTAATATGCAAAGAGATTAACAGTGAAAACACGATCTGTGGAGCTCCGAAAAATACAACAAACAAACAAAAAATTCAACAAAATACTTTAGAATTTATATAATACAAACTATTAACGTATCAAAATTTGTATACAATTTATAAAATATATCGACATGAAAATAGTTGAATAATACTATTTTTGAATGTAGATTCGAACCAAGTGAAAGGAGAAGCAAACTTTCTGCAATGGTGTTGTCTATTTCGTTGGACTACAAAGAAAGAGACGCCCAAGCGCAAAAGCAACTCTTTTTGCTTGTTTTCTTCTTCTTCTTTTCTGAGCCAAAAGCTGGAAATGAAAAGGAAAGGTTTATTGTTGGTCCACATCTTCCCAAACATAAGCCTACAATCATGTAATTTAATGCACTTTCTTTATATAAAAAAAAGAGATATTGAGAGATTGAATGTGTAAATGTATTAGCCAACTATGGAAGCTTTCATTTTTTTTCTTTTCCTACTTATTTTTTCATGTTGTTATATAGAAGTCGTTAATTTTATTTAAAATAAAAAAATATCAAATTACAATGAATATTATCAATCATAATCATAAATTAAGTACATAATTAAGACAATTTATTATAATGATTGAAGCAAAATTAACCACTTAAGATCACATAAGGACCATCCAAGGAAATATTAAAATCTAACCAAGAAACTCAAACAGAGATAGAAACAAACAGATCTGATTGTATCCGCAAACGAACCACAAAAGGAGATCAGGCTACTTAAAGACCACCAACAAATCGCAAATCAGACTCGTACGACATGAAAAGCTATTCACGAACTCAAATTCAATATCCAAATCCAATTTGAGGGTCCAAAGCAGGGAAGATCAACAATATAACAGACGTCATCTTGATCAGTCGTGGCGGTGCCAAATCAACCATTAGAAAAAGATAAAAGAAAACAATGATCTAAAGACCAAAAAAGGTACCAAAAGGTAGAAGAAAACATATCAAACAAGTAGCCTTATTGAAAATAAAAAAATAAAAGACAATAAAAAATACCAACAATTATTAACCAACATTAAAATTGATGCAGTCGCCGATTAACAAAGACAAAAAAGGAAAAGGGTTGTGCCGACACACCTATGAGAGAAAACTAGGTTTTTAAGAAAATTATGTGAAAGGTATTAGGAGTCATTGAGATTAATTAATTGCGTAGGTTAGGAATTCAAATAGGGTCATAACAATGATGGATCTAGAAATATTTTTTAGGTATATATATATATATTACATAAAATTTTTAAAAATGTAAATAAAATTTTAGAATGAACACATTAATAAAATAAAATTTAAATAAAGATCCTCCGCTACACACTATATGGTGTATAAATGATGAACGAAGTCGTTTTAGTCTTAATTAACATTAAATTATAAGTTTAATCCTAGACAATCCCTTTCCTCTCCTGTTACAATACACATATAATTTAGATTATTTATCTTTTAGTTATTATTTTGGTTGATATTGTTATTATTAAAACACATAAGAATATAAATTTAAAAATGTTTAAACGCACAATATCTTTCGATTTATAGGTGGGAAAGAGTAAATAATTCAAGTATTATATTAACAAAATATATTATATCCTAATTTGATCCGACCCAAAATTTGGAGGATTAGAATATTACACAGTACGACCGAAGTGTCTAGCCATTTTCTTTTTCATTTAAAACATCATATATTTATAAAAATACATCAGTAATAGTCATAAAATACTTTTACAAAACTAAACTCCATGACACATAGTTTAAATCAAAGAATACAACTCAAAGTTTACAAATCCAAATATATAAGTAAAGGTCTTATGAACATACATGCCCACTACAAATAACCATACAATACTCTATAAGGAATGTTGGAAATCCTGATGCGATGGTGTTCCTCGAACGACTCAATATACTAACTTGCAAACGGAAACATTCGAACGTTGAGCTTACAAAGATCAGTAGTATAATTGCTAATCTAGAGTGGTAGAATCTCATAAACATAAGCATGCTAAAAGACAAGATAATAAGCAGCGGGTACATGCATGATCATAATCAAAGGCTACCTACTTAAGGTTTAACAGTTCTACCTTTTTAGTGTAAGTCTCACACGTCCTTTAGTCTCTACTAAGTGCCTCACCATGAATAAGCGTATACTAGTTCTCTAACCTCAGTACCATCCTATAATACCTCATCATGAAACACACAATGATAGTACCCAGTATCGTAAAGACACCAAGTACAATCACACAATAACAAGTAAGCATTATGGTGTAGTTCGAGGTCACTTTAGCATCATGGAACTCACACCTTTATTTTCTTACTAGAGGTAGCTTGCATAAGATCAGGGTCACATAACATCGGTACCTCACAATATGTTAGGCTAGGTCCAGTTCACATAGCATCGACACCTTACCTAGCTAGTATGCCCTTCTATAGTGCTTGAAACGTGTCTGGGTCACATAGCATCAATACAACGTTCAACTAGTATATGAAGTGCCCTCGCATTGACTTGGATATATCTAGATATTTCTCAAACAATTGGATGATCGTCACACACACACTCGAGTAGCTCGGGTGTCCCCATCATTTCCCAAATTGCAAACAAAGGCACAAGTCTTATGGAATCTTACCTCATAATATTTTTATGGTTATCACACATATATCATTATTATCACATGGTTATTTTTCATTATTATCAATTACAACAAAAGTAGGTGAGATTGTTCCCTTACTTACTATTATTTCGTATATTCTCTCTCCTAGAACGTTATACAAGAGCTTAATAGTATTTTAGTATTTTATTCAATTCATTTTCATTACTACCCACTTGGCATATTATAACTAGCCTAACACTGGATTTAGGGATAGTTCATTGACAACGACTCCCTAGTCGTTCTCATCACACTTCTCATTGGTTCTCTCTTGAATCGATAGGCAACTTACAAATCTTTAATAATAGGTGTTCACGTAGTACTCGTTTTCTTCTATCATGTTAGTCATGTCGTTCATCGTTTCGCTCACTGGCACATCTTTCGAAATGATCATTTGTTCACGATTACTCAATATGTGTTCTATTGAAGATACTTAGAAATATTTCACCTAATATGGTTTCTTTAATTGTAACCCACTCCTAAGAGTGTTTATAGGAACCTTTTGTCATTTAAGTCCCTCACGGACTAAGTCACACCATTACGGATTATCTTTAACTCTTACAAGCCTAAATGACGTCAAATCTAACCATCACAAATAAGTAGTATTGATACCCTATATTCAATATTGATACTCTTAGGTCAAATATTAATACCCCTTTGAGTATCGGTACCAAATACGACTGCTAAATTGCTAACATTACTCTCAATATCGATATTGTTACCCTCAGTATCGATATTGCTCCTTAGAGTATCAATACATCCTACATAAAATGCTCAAAAATCATCCTGATTCTTCCAATATCGATATTGTTCATCCAGTATCGATAGGAACACTCGAAACCCGAATATACCTAAAATGTCACATTAGGCTGCCAAGACAACCCCTGATTTTTAAAAATTGTTTATTTTCTTTTCAAAACATATAACATGGTATCAAGGTAGACATGCAAGACAATTACAAAACATTTTATAAATCCGAGCTCCATGACACATAATTTAATACCAAAATAATAAAACTTTGAGTTATAAATTTGAATACAATAATAAAGGTCCTATGAATATAATAATAAAGGTCCTATGAATACATATGCCCACTAAAGCTATAATGCAGTACTCTAAAAGAGATTCTGGAAGTCCTGTTGCAACGATGCTCCACGATTGGCTCTGGCTACTGACTTGCGAATGAAAAAATCTGAACCCAAAGCTTACAAAGCCCAACAGTATAATCACTAATCTAGAGTAGCATTATGATTTTCATAAACACAAGCATGCTAAAGACATGATACTAAGCAGTAGGTACATGCATGATCTTAATCAAGTGCTACCTACTTATGGTTTAACTGTTTTATCATTAAAGTATGAGTATTTCGCTTCCTTAATCCTCTACTAAGGGCCTCGCTATGAGTACACCTCTAAAGGGCCTCTAAGCCTAATGATTGTAACTACTACACATTATTTAAATGTGACACTAACACTTCTATGCATTATTTGAATGTAATGTTAACTCTGTTGTGCATTATTTGAATGCAACACTACTAGTATCTAGTCTCACATAACCATCAGACACTAGTTAATTGAGGGAACTCAGTGTCACACATAGCATTGGTGAAATTCTCACTAAATTATTGAATGATCTATTGGTCTTACATAGTCATTAGGTAGATCATGGAGGGGAACCCGGTGTCACATAGTTGTCAGGCCAAGCTTTAAGGATATATATTGTATTGGATTGATGCAAATATGCATGCATATCTAAGGGCCCAAAGGCCACACAACACTGACATTGTAACACCCCCAACCCGTACCCGACCCAGATACGAGTCCGAGATGTCACATTGACTTTTTAAAACAATATTCTTACAAAATAACATAACATTTGGACTTATATTAAGAAAATATGATAATATACTATCACCACATTACTCGTAGCTTCTAATGACATTCTCAATTCTTTTATTAGTTTACTGCTAATATAAGAACAATTGGAACCCGTATCAATCAATACCAATACCAACTTATCAAACAACTGAAAAGTACATGTTATAACATCGGGATCATCACGGTCCTCACTTGTCTTTAAATTATATACCCGAGCAGTTGAGCGAATTTCAGGTTGTGTAGAGTGTAACATCCCAAAATACGGGTAAGTGACCAAAATTGTAAAATTTCATAATAATATGGTGATTAGAGTATAATAGTTTAATAGTTTAATGATTTGTTCAGAAATATTTCCTAAAAGTTTATTGTAATTATCTAAAGAGTTAAAGGGCAAATTGGTCATTAGACTTGAAAATATAATTAAATGATATATATATGGATAAGGATGGAGATTTTTCCAGAAAAATCTCTTCTCTCTTTTCCTTCTTCATTTTCTCTTCACGTGTGAAGCCAAGCAAAAGGTAAGTTGTCTCTTGAGTTGATTATGTGCTGAAATTTAAGTTTAGTTTTGATTATTAGATGCTAAGTAAGATTAAGGGATAGGAAGTGTTAGAATAGGAATTTGAACATGTTGCAAAACTAGTAGAATTTTTGTAATTACATAGGAATGACTAGATTTAAAGTTAAAGAAGTGATTATGGAATAGAAATGAGTTTAAGCATGTGTATTAAAGTTAGGAGTATTAAAGGAGGTGAAATAGGAAGGTTTGAGTTGAAAATTGATGATTTTCGGGCTTAGAATATAATTTCTGGGCAGAGGGAACCGATACCCTATGAATGGGAATCGATTCCCCTTCTTGAACGAAAAATTTCCAGAATGTTAAGGGGGTACCGATTCCCCTGGGGGGGGTATCGATTCCCCCCTAAATAAAAATTCAGAATTCAATTTATTAAACCGGTTTAAGTTATTAACATCAAGTTTAAAGTTTAGGCTTCTGATAGTTGTTTTGAAATGATATATTTATGTAGATATTGAGCCTAAACAAGTTCCGGAATAATCGAATCAAAGCAAGGCTAAGGTGAGTGCAATTTAAATTGTACTTATGTAATTGATCAAACATTGGCTTGCGATGAGTCAATGATAGAGTTACTATGGTAAGAAGTAACTTATATAATGTTATGTGATTACTATGGATGCATTAGTACCTAGAAATGAATGTATGTTGTATGTTACCTGATTTACATGTTTACATGGAATGCAACATATGATATTAGATATGTGTTTACACATACATTTGGTATGTGATAGAAAAGAAGGAACATGTGATTATGAGATCAAGGATTACACGTATATGTGATACGTGACTGAAAAGAAACGATATGTGTTTATAAGAGTAAGAATATGAATAAGTAATGAACGGTCATAAATGATAATGCCCATGTTATGTGATATGAGAGCTAGGGGTATAGTTGGCATGCCAAGGGTCGAGGGTTACCTATGTTCTTCGGGACATATGGACTGTTTACCTATGTTCTTCGGGACATATGGACTGTTTACCTATGTTCTTCGGAACATACGGACTGTTTACCTATGTCCTTCGGGACATATGGACTGATTACCTAGGTTCTTCGGAATCTATGGACTGGTCCTTCGGGACATTGATCGAGCTGTAGTGACAGCATATGTGTGCACAACCTCAATGTACTCACATACCTTAAGTTCTCGAAAGTATACATGGGCTAATACATGGTCTTTACAGAGAGTAAATAAATAAATTGATTTGCTACTATGTATGTTTTGTTGTGAAGTAGTATATGTGTTCCATGGTATGTAGAGAAATGTTCGATATATGTATTTATATGATAAAAAGGTACTAAAAGTACTTATATTATCTCAGGTTATCATGTATACTGAATTATATGTGACTCGATTGAATTCATAGATTGAATGGTTATATTTATGAGAAATGCATTATTGTTATTATGTTTTTGCTTCACTAAGTCTATGACTTAGCGTGTAAGTGATTTACACGTAGGTACTGAGAAGCAGAAGGATCAAAGCTAAGTTCAAAGTAACAACATATTTCTGCCCAAAGACCAGATCAGAAGTAAATTACACAGTATGTATTATTATGATAAATAGGTTGGCATGTAAATAAAGTAGGCAAATTAGGTAGTATGCTCTGATCGAGTTTTGTAATCTGTTAAACATATATATATAAGTACGAATGCAAAGAAATGAACTGTTAAATGTTTTACGAGTGTTATGTACAATTTACGAAAAATCACTGTAGCAGGTTACTGTATTACTGTTCATACCGTATTTCACCGTTCATAAATACGTTTTATCTCAAACTTTTATACAACACACAATTGAATAATATTTGACTGTATTTTCTTAATATAAATTCAAATGTTCAGTACTTTTACAAGAGTAAAGGTTTTGAAAATGTCAATGTGACATCTCGGACCCGTATTCAAGTCGGGTACGGGTTGGGGTGCTACATTTAATGGTATCAGAGCTACGGTTTAGCCGATTCTCGGCATAAACAAGAGTCTAGGGTGTCTTATAATGTATACATGCCAACAAAATAGTGAAAACTTCTGATCTGGTATAGTAGTGAGTATGTTGTTTTGCTAATAGAACGATATGTTTATTCTTAATAGATGTCCGGACATGATAGTTATAGAAGTCAAGCGGGAGATGATCGACCCGCTGAGAGTAGTAATTCACCTGCCCTGGCCAGGCAAGGTGAAGAACAGACACCTTCTGGAGTGCCTGTAACTGATCAAGATGTGTTCTTTAGAACATTAGATGCGGTATTGACGCGTTATCAACCTCCTGTTACTTCAACTCCAAGAATGAATGTTGCAAAGGAGTTGAAGGGTTTAGGAGCTACAGAGTTTAAAGGTGAAGCCGAAGAAGGTCCTGTTGCTGCGGACCTTTGGCTTAATGATGTAAAAATTATGTTAGATGGACTCCGCTGTTCTAATGTAGAGAAGTTAGATGGAGTGGTCTCCTTGCTTCGTGGGCAAGCGAGAATTTGGTGGACAAATGTCACTTTGAGAATGACCAATGATCAAGTGACATGGTCTTTGTTCTTAGAAGAATTTAAGCATAAGTATATAGGGGATCAATTTATCCGTCAAATGAAGCAAGAATTTTTGAATCTGAAACAGATGAATCGCACAGTGTATGAGTATGAGTGCGAGTTTAATAAGTTAAGTCGTTTTGCGGTTGAGTTGATTCCAACAGAGAAGGATGTGTGTGAGTGGTTTGTAGAGGGCTTGCACCCAAGGTTGAAAGAAATGTTAATAGTATTGAACTTGTCCTCATTTCAAGAATAGTAAATCGTGCTAAAGCTCTAGAGAGAGCTCAGAATGAAAGGTTTGGGGATCAAAGAACCCAATCATCTAAAAGAACTGGGGCTTTATCGAGTTCTGCACCACCCAAGAGGGGTAGAGATTCTGGTACTCAGTCTCAGGCAAGGTCTGGAGGGGTAGAATCCTCCGTTAGAGAATCAAATCAGGGGAAAGTTAGACAGACCCAATCAGTAGGATTTGGTGAGGACAGAACCCAACAGAGACATTGTCAGACTTGTGGAAAATATCATGGTGGAATATGTAGGGTAGAATCCGGAGCTTGTTTCCGATGTGGTGAAATGGGACATTTTGTGAGAGATTGCCCATTGGGGAAAGGAGAACCAGTACAGTCGGAACGATCTGTTATGATACCTGGGAGAGGGAGAAGGAGAGGAAGAGGTAGGAGCCAATCTGAATCTTCTACTCAACAAGAAATACGCTCCACTGCTCGAATGTATAATATCAATACCAACGAAGATTTTGATGATCCGGAGATAATAGCAGGTATCTTTCTAGTGTGAAATAAATACATTATGATAATGATTGATTTAGGCTTGCATGTTTATATATTAGTAGTAAATTGGTGAAAGAATTGAGAATTCAATTAGAAGTTAATTATAGTAATATGACAGTGACAAATATATTAGGGTACAATGTGTGGATAAGTAAGATATATGGAAAGTGTCCCATTATAATTCGGAGAATTTAATTTCTTACTAAATTGATGAATTGTTATTCAATGAATTTGAAGTAAGATTGGAAATAAACCAGTAGTATAATGTTAGAGGATTTATATCGTTCTGAAATAGAATAGTTTCTTTGCTGCATTGATAAAATAAGGTATAGAGGGATGATTCTTATAAGGAGAATATTAAAAGATCGAATGATGCAGAATATTGTTATAGGAAAGTTTAAGAATATGTACGTCAGTGATTTACATTATAGATGGATTATTGGTATGGAGTGATGAGACTAGAGGTTACTGTCTATATAATGAGTTACATTATATGGATTTTAAGAAAGGTTAAAGTAAAATGCATTGGAGATGTGTAGACAATATCTTATCTCCTGGTGTAATGAAAATTCGAGGACGAATTTTCTTAAGGGGGGAAGAATTGTAACATCCCAAAATACGGGTAAGTGACCAAAATTGTAAAATTTCATAATATGGTGATTAGAGTATAATAGTTTAATAGTTTAATGATTTGTTCAGAAATATTTCCTAAAAGTTTATTGTAATTATCTAAAGAGTTAAAGGGCAAATTGGTCATTAGACTTGAAAATATAATTAAATGATATATATATGGATAAGGATGGAGATTTTTCCAGAAAAATCTCTTCTCTCTTTTCCTTCTTCATTTTCTCTTCACGTGTGAAGCCAAGCAAAAGGTAAGTTGTCTCTTGAGTTGATTATGTGCTGAAATTTAAGTTTAGTTTTGATTATTAGATGCTAAGTAAGATTAAGGGATAGGAAGTGTTAGAATAGGAATTTGAACATGTTGCAAAACTAGTAGAATTTTTGTAATTACATAGGAATGACTAGATTTAAAGTTAAAGAAGTGATTATGGAATAGAAATGAGTTTAAGCATGTGTATTAAAGTTAGGAGTATTAAAGGAGGTGAAATAGGAAGGTTTGAGTTGAAAATTGATGATTTTCGGGCTTAGAATATAATTTCTGGGCAGAGGGAACCGATACCCTATGAATGGGAATCGATTCCCCTTCTTGAACGAAAAATTTCCAGAATGTTAAGGGGGTACCGATTCCCCTGGGGGGGGTATCGATTCCCCCCTAAATAAAAATTCAGAATTCAATTTATTAAACCGGTTTAAGTTATTAACATCAAGTTTAAAGTTTAGGCTTCTGATAGTTGTTTTGAAATGATATATTTATGTAGATATTGAGCCTAAACAAGTTCCGGAATAATCGAATCAAAGCAAGGCTAAGGTGAGTGCAATTTAAATTGTACTTATGTAATTGATCAAACATTGGCTTGCGATGAGTCAATGATAGAGTTACTATGGTAAGAAGTAACTTATATAATGTTATGTGATTACTATGGATGCATTAGTACCTAGAAATGAATGTATGTTTGTATGTTACCTGATTTACATGTTTACATGGAAATGCAACATATGATATTAGATATGTGTTTACACATACATTTGGTATGTGATAGAAAAGAAGGAACATGTGATTATGAGATCAAGGATTACACGTATATGTGATACGTG
Source organism: Hibiscus syriacus (assembly GCF_006381635.1). Taxonomy (NCBI): domain Eukaryota; kingdom Viridiplantae; phylum Streptophyta; class Magnoliopsida; order Malvales; family Malvaceae; genus Hibiscus; species Hibiscus syriacus. The sequence goes on from NW_024063295.1 coordinate 1,347,100, forward strand.
ACTGAAAAGAAACGATATGTGTTTATAAGAGTAAGAATATGAATAAGTAATGTGAACGGTCATAAATGATAATGCCCATGTTATGTGATATGAGAGCTAGGGGTATAGTTGGCATGCCAAGGGTCGAGGGTTACCTATGTTCTTCGGGACATATGGACTGTTTACCTATGTTCTTCGGGACATATGGACTGTTTACCTATGTTCTTCGGAACATACGGACTGTTTACCTATGTCCTTCGGGACATATGGACTGATTACCTAGGTTCTTCGGAATCTATGGACTGGTCCTTCGGGACATTGATCGAGCTGTAGTGACAGCATATGTGTGCACAACCTCAATGTACTCACATACCTTAAGTTCTCGAAAGTATACATGGGCTAATACATGGTCTTTACAGAGAGTAAATAAATAAATTGATTTGCTACTATGTATGTTTTGTTGTGAAGTAGTATATGTGTTCCATGGTATGTAGAGAAATGTTCGATATATGTATTTATATGATAAAAGGTACTAAAAGTACTTATATTATCTCAGGTTATCATGTATACTGAATTATATGTGACTCGATTGAATTCATAGATTGAATGGTTATATTTATGAGAAATGCATTATTGTTATTATGTTTTTGCTTCACTAAGTCTATGACTTAGCGTGTAAGTGATTTACACGTAGGTACTGAGAAGCAGAAGGATCAAAGCTAAGTTCAAAGTAACAACATATTTCTGCCCAAAGACCAGATCAGAAGTAAATTACACAGTATGTATTATTATGATAAATAGGTTGGCATGTAAATAAAGTAGGCAAATTAGGTAGTATGCTCTGATCGAGTTTTGTAATCTGTTAAACATATATATATAATAAGTACGAATGCAAAGAAATGAACTGTTAAATGTTTTACGAGTGTTATGTACAATTTACGAAAAATCACTGTAGCAGGTTACTGTATTACTATTCATACCGTATTTCACCGTTCATAAATACGTTTTATCTCAAACTTTTATACAACACACAATTGAATAATATTTGACTGTATTTTCTTAATATAAATTCAAATGTTCAGTACTTTTACAAGAGTAAAGGTTTTGAAAATGTCAATGTGACATCTCGGACCCGTATTCAAGTCGGGTACGGGTTGGGGTGCTACATAGAGGATTCAGATTGTTTCCTCCCTCTACCTCTTCCTCGTCCTCGTTGTGAGGCAGATACATTTCTTTCAGATGGTGCAAGCTCACCAACCATTAATGGGCAATTGCGAATAAAATGTTTGGCCTCTTCGCATCGAAAACAAGCTCCATAAGCCATTCGACATATTCCAAAATGATTTTTTCCACAATGCTGACACTATCTTGCTTGACCCTTGGTGGATCTCCCAGCACCAGATCCCACTGATTGTATCTGTCTAGCTCTCACCTGACTTGCTCCTCTAGCGGAGGATACTACAGATACAGATCTAGCTTAAGGTCAGAATCCTGAATCTCTTCATCCTTTTGGTAGTGCTGAGCTGGGGGAAACACCAGTTCTCTTATATATGTCTAAACTCTTGAATCCCCAAATCTCTAATTCTGAGCTCTCTCAAGAGCTTTAGCACGATTTATCACCTCCTGGAATGATGACAAGTTCAACACTATCAGCATCTCTTTCAATCTAGGGCGCAAGCCCTCCACAAACCATTCACAAGAATCTTTTTCCGTAGGCACAAGCTCAGCTGCAAACCAACTCAGCTTATTAAACTCGTACTCATATTCATATACTGATCGATTCATCTACTTCAAGCTCATAAACACTTGTTTCATTTGCCAGATAAATTGATCTCCAATATACTTGTACTTAAACTCTTCCATGAACAGAGACCAAGTCAACTGGTCACTTGACATCCTCATGGTGACATTCGTCCACCATATCCTCGCTTGACCCCTTAGTAAAGACACATCGCCATCCAACTTCTCCACTTCAGAGCAGTGGAGACTATCCAACATGATTTTTAAATCATTCAGCCAAAGATCCGCTACAACCGAACCTTCCTCGGCTTCTCTCTTAAATTCGAGATTTCCTAATCCTCTCAACTCTTTTGCTACATTCACTCTTGGAGTTGATGGAGCAAAAGGTTGAAAACGCGTTAGGACAGTATCTAACATCCTGAAGAAAATATATTGATCACCTACAGACACTCCAGAAGGTGCATGTTCTTCACCTTGCCTGGCCAGGGCAGCTGAATTACTACTCTCAGCGGGCCTATCGCCTCCCGCTTCATTTCGAGAACTATTATGTCCGGACATCTAATAAGAGTAAACATATCATTCTATTAGCAAAACATCATAATCATTACTATACCAGATCAAAAGTTCTCATTGTATGTTGGTATGTATTCAATTAAAGATACTCTAGACTCTGGTTTATGCCTAGAATCGGCTAAACTGTAGCTCTGATACCATTAAATGTAACACCCTCAACCCATACCCGACCCAAATACGAGTCCAAGATGTCACATTGACTTTTTAAAACAATATTCTTACACAATAACAGAACATTTGGACTTATATTAAGAAAATACGATAATATATTGTTGAATTGTTTCTTTATAACAAATTTAAGGCAAATGTTTTATAAATGTATTGTATTGTATGATAGTAACGATAATGTATGAACAATACAAATACTGTGTGAACAGTAATGAACAATACCAATGCTAAAAAACATCGAATGTAATATCGATACACTGCTACAGTAATTTCAACCAAACATATATATATATACATAGGTTTATACAAAATTCCCAAAATACTCAGAGCATACACGATTTAAACGTTTAATTACATGCCATCACTGATTTATATAACAAAATGATATACTATTTAAGTTGCTTCTGATCTGATAGTTGTAGGAGTAATGTTGTCCCAGCTACCTAACTTTACTTGTCTACCTTCTCGGATCCTACGTGTGAAACACTCACACACTAAGTCATCGACTTAGTGAGGCATAATGATAATAACAATGAAATATAATGATAATGTAATAATGATATGAAATATAATGAAATCACATATTTAATCCATGCAAATTGCATAACCATGTATCTTACCCATAATCTGATCAAATTACCATCATGAATTTGTATTAATAAGTTCCCTAGCCCATGATACAATACTGAGAATTTAACATCCGCAATACCGGGTTAGTGACTAAATTGAAAAGTTTCAGAATTTGGTGAATAAAGTAGAAGAATGAAATAATTCAATGATTATTGGAAATATATGATGAAGGTTATTTAGTAATTATTAAAGGAAATTAAGGGTAAAATGGTTATTTGACCAGAAAGATTTTTATCTTTCTTTTAAGGTTATAAAAACGTGGAAAGGGTGAGAAGAAAAGAAAAGATCTGGAGCTTGGGTTATCTCCTTCCTTCTCTCTTCCCGTAAGCTCCATGGCAAAGATTCTACGCGTAAAGGAATTCCGGAACATTTGGCAAGTAAGATCGATCAAGGGAAAGATAAGAGATTGGAATTGACTAGTGAGGCCAAGGTGAGTGCATACTAGTGACATGTAGTGTTTAATGGAAATAAGACTTGCGATGAGTCTATTTCCTAGAGTAATATACATGAAGTCATAGACATGGTTATGTGTTGGTTATAACTATATATGATTATGTGTATTACATTGATTGTATGTATGCATGACTAAAGATAATGATATGCTTTGTATATGTTATATGATTTATGTAAAACTTTATTATGTAATAATGGAAGAACATGGAATAAGTTATATGATAGAGTCATAAGAAATGAAATGAACATGAGAGAATAAGATAATCAAGTATTAGTCATATGATATGGTATAAGTGATTACACGAGAAATGTTAGGAGACTCTAAGAGAATAGTATAAATTCGAGGGCATAAATAAGGATATATAAGTTATAGGGAAGATTGATAAATTAAAGGAACTATGGTTTATGTTAAAAGTGAAGAGCTACAAAGTTTTATTAAAGAGTATTGTGGAAGTCATGAGAAATTGAACTAAATAATAGATGGTTTATGTGAGTGAAAATGGAAATGATATAAAATAAGTGGAAATTATTTATAGGATATAATGATACTAATTGAACCTATAATATAAACTTTATAAAGGAGTACTTGGGTAAAATCATATATGATACAACTATAGAATATTACTATACAAATTATATAAAATAGTATATGAGAATGAGTAAGTTTATAGGTTATTGATAGGACATATAAGAGTATATAAATGTATGATAATATGAAAAAGTGAACTAAGTTTAATGATGTTAAACCCTGTGAGTAGAAGTTATGTGATTATAAGTAACATGATTATATGATCACAAGATATGATACATGATATGAGATATATGAAAGAGAAAATATATGTTATATGAAATATTATATGACTATGCAATTATATGAAAATGTTCTACGCGAAGTGAACCATGTGTTTATATGTATATGGGATATGTGATTTATATGACGATGAGCTATGTGAAAGAACTACTGATGTGTATTTGTGAATGTATGTTAACATAATATTAATGCCCATGTTATGTGTCATGAGAGCTAGGGGTATAGTTGGCATGCCAAGAGTCGAGGGTCTACGCGGTCCTTCGGGACATATATGTATTCTTTGGAACATGTGTGAATCTGGTGAGACACATACTTGATCATTGGTATATGTATATGATTCTTAATGAATGATATGTGGTCCTTCGGGACATATGTATTCTTTGGAACATGTGTGAAGTCTGGTGAGACACATACTTGATCCCTAGTATATGTATATGATTCTTAAGGAATGATATGTGCTCCTTATGGACATTATTATATGGCACTACGGTGCAATTCTACGCGGCACTCCGGTGTAATTCTACGTGGAACTTCGGTGCAATTATACGAGCTGTGGTGACAGCATAGTGCACAACCTCTATAGACTCACATATCTATAGTTCTCACATGTGTACATGGCTTTGAAAAGAGAACATAATTTGATATAATGATATGAGTATTTCTAGTGACATGGTAGAATTGCATATATGTCATGGTGATATGAGATGCTATGCGTTTATGTATTATAGATTATAGAATTAGTAATGTATTGTGGAATATTAAATATATAATATGTTTATATTCATTATATGCTCATATGACGGAATTGAATTAATGACAAGGGAATTAGTAAGGATAAACAGGTTGGTGATATGAGAACAATGTATGTGATATATGTATATGATGTGTGATATGAATTGCATGATATGATATGGTGTATAGGGTTATGGTGTCTGTTACATAATATACATTAATATGTTGATGTATATGTAAATGAGTTGTATAATTTGATAGCATAAAACAGTCATGCATGATTAGTGGGTATGAATTCCATTAGATGTGTTTCTTTATGCCTCACTAAGTCATCGACTTAGCGTGTGAGTGTTTCACACGCAGGTTACAGAAGTGAATATAGAAGCTGTGAGGAGCAATACAGGTCAGCATCTCTCTTACAAGATTTCAGATCAGAAAATAGACGAGTTAAATGATTTTTGTTATTTTGAATATAGTTGGCATGTACTAATTGATTGAGTTAAATATGCTCTGATCGATTTTGGTTATTGTGGTCAAATTATGTAACTAAACTGCTTTTACTTTAATGAAAGTTTTAAATTTTCTTTGAATTTTATCAAGAGTCAAAGTTTGAAAAGTCAATGTGACACCTCAGACTCGTATCCGGGTCAGGTACGGGTTGGGGGTGTTACAGAGAACCTGAGTTATGTGAGTACTGTGAGGTTGTGCACTATGTTGTCATAATAACTCATATAAATTCTCAATAGGGGCACATAGAAAATGTCCTGAAAGACCGCGTAGAAATGCACCGAAGTGCCATATAAGATGTCCATAAGGACCACATAGAAATTCCTTAAGAATCATATAAATAAGCCAATTATCAAGTATGTGTCTCAAAAAACCTCACACATGTTCCAAAGAATACATATATGTCTTGAAGGACAGCGTAGACCCTCTACTCTTGGCATGCCAACTATACCTATAGTTCTCATCTACATAACATGAGCTTATCATAATTCACATAGACATGTAGTTTCTTACCTTTATCAAATAGCTCATGTAACTTTTCATGCATATTTATTTATAATCATCATCACATAATGCATTTAATATGAAATCATGTCATGTATTATAGCATGGAATGTAATCATGTATTATTGTATTTACTCTAGACTTATCACAAGTCTAAAGCAGAATATACCACTATAATCATGCTATGCATATGCACTCACTTATATCTCTTTGTCTTTTCCCCGATCAATCCTACTCTTTAATTGTTCTGGAACTTGCTTAGGCTCGATATCTACATAAACATAATTTTTAAGACAATTATCAGAAGCCTAAACCTTATAATTCGATACTAATAACTAAAGTTAATTTAATAAACCATAATTCATTTTCCCTTAAGGATTGTATCGGTACACTACGGGCGTATCGGTACCCAAATTAGCTTCGAAATTTTCCATGTCAAGGGGGTATCGATACACTACCTTGTATCGATACGCTTATTGCATTCGATATTTTTATTTAAGAGTGTATCGGTACTTGTTGAATGTGTACCAATACTTTGCCCATAAATCATATTTTAAGCCCGATAATTCACTCTTTTCAGCTTCAATACTTCATGTTTCCTCCCCTTTCATATTCTTAACTCACATACATATGCTTAAACCAATTCATACTCATTTATCACATCTTAAACCTCAAAATTCCTTCCTCCATAGAAATCAGTAATCATACCAATTTTTAATATGTTCTAAATCCAATTTTATTTCGCATCTCTTAATTAGTTGATGACAAGTCAAATTCCATCTCAAAGTTCCTTTATTAACTCTTTTTCAGAAATTCACTTTGAAACCTCTTATCTTTAATCTTTCATAACTTCTTCATCTTTTGATTTTAAGACAACTTAATCTTTCCTTAATCTTAAGTATCACCTAAGGATCAAAACCCATATTTAAAATCAACCAATAATCAACTAACAGAGAAACTCACCTTTGTTTGGCTTTCACGAATGAAGGAGGAAGAAGAAGAAAGCTCTGGAGAAATCTTTCCTTTTCCCTCTTCTCCATGTGATTCCCTTATCTTATAAGGGAAAATAAAAAATCTTTCTTGTCAATGACCATTTTACCCTTTAATTCATTTAATAATTACTAACCATTCTTAATGAATATTTCTTAATAAATCCTTGAACTATTCAATTATTCTACTTTAATCACCAAATTCTGAAGTTTTACAATTTAATCACTAACCAGGTATTGAGGATGATACATACATTGCTAACCTGCTTCTCATGCCTTGCACCCTAGTTAGCTACTGAAGCACCTCGCGCACTGATAATGCCCCACTAGGGTAACTAAGTAGTCTAACTACACTCTAGCATAACTAGACACACTAAAGTGAGGTCACCCTCTCATAGCTATCTCGCTCGTTCTCTTATCTAGAACGTATACAATTGTATATTATTTTATTAATTCTATTAGTTTAAAGCGACCTATTCTGGTATTCGTTAATTAAGGGTATTTTAGTCATTTTCTATCTCTAGAGAGGTCTCTACGCGTTTCATGATTTCCAATGATTACTAATTCTGTTGTTCATTGTTGTATTATTATTAGCTCGATATCTGACTCAAGTTCAATACTGAGTAGCGATACTCTAGTCGCTCTTACTTCGTTTTCCTGAATTCACCCTCGAATTGGATAGATAATTATACGTTCACCATTCACTAACATTCTTGCAGTATGGAACTCTGTTATTTCGTAATCTGATTATTAGTCATATCGTTAATCGATACATCCTCTGCGATGATTTTTCATTCTTAGATAGTCGTTACGTGATCAACTGAAGATAATTGAACGTATTACACCTACTATGGTTACTTCGGATGTAACCCACTCCTAAAAGTGTTTTCGGGCCCCTTAGCCATTTATGTCCCTCACAGACTAAGTTACCATTACAGATCATCATTAAATCTTACGGGCCTTAAGATGTCAAATCTAGCCATCCAAAGTGGGTAGTATCAATACTCTACTTACAGTATCGGTACAAAAAAATAGCTTATGTTGATGAAAATTTGGCCCAGTATCGATACTGTAGGGGTAGTATTAATACTCTCTTTAACAATATCGAAACTCTTAGCTGGAAATTCTTAATTTTCATCCAAGTCATCTAGTATTGATACAATTCATCCAATCGATACTCGAACCATAAATCTTATTTAAGCTCTGAAAACATCTAAAATCATCCAAATATCTTACATCAAACTCATCATATATGACATGAATCAAGTATGAAACCCTAAAATGCTCAAATACTCAAATCTTAACAAATCATCGTGTTTATGAAAGCCTTAACACTTTAAAGGATTAGAAATACACTACATTGGTTAAAGAATCCTGAAATGAAGCTCATTTAGCTAACAATCACCCTCCACCAAGACTTGGATGCTAAACCCCCACTTTTTTGTAAACAAATAACCCAAGGCTTTGAATCATTAATATAATGTTTCTGGAGGTAATAAGAACGAAATTGAAGTATGAAAAGGGCTTAAGAACTTACCTTTGTGCTTTGGAACTTGGAGAAGAAAAATGAGACTGAATGAAAAAAATGAAGTGGAGAATGAGTTGAAAGATAAAAAGCTTTCATCTTTTTAAAAAGGTAAAATTGCACATTGATCCTTCCTCATCTTCCTACTATTCAAAAATCTCCTTTTATGGCTAATTGGGTCTAATTCCAACCCAATTAAGCCCAACAAATTAATTATGAAATTCATGTGGTTCACACTCTCGGGTAACCTTAAACTACTAGCTCAGAATTTAGGGTTATAGATGCCTTAACCCAGAAACCTATAATAGGCTTGGGAAACTAGCTCGAAATTTAGGAAATTCATAATGAACAAAGGGTTAAATACCCTACCTTAGTTAAAGAAACCCAAAATAAATCTCTTTTAGCTACCTACACTCTTCTCTAAGACTTGGATGACAAACCCCATTTTTATTGCAAACAAGAACCCAAAGGTTGAATCATTAAAACGAATTTGTTGGAAGGACTTGGAGATGAATGGTTGGAAGAAAAAAAATGGATAAGATTAAATAAGAAGAAGATGAAGAGATAAAAGACTTTCATCTTTTCAACAAGGGTAGAATCATACTATGGTCTCTCCTCATCTTCATACTACTCAATATCACATTTTTATTAACAATTAGGCTCGATCTAAACCTAATCAATCCCACACTTAGCCCAACGAATTTAATTACGAATTCCATGAGGTTCACAAACCTTTCGGTTAACTTAAAATTGCTAGCTTAAAATTTGGGGTGTAAACTTTTTCCTCCTTGAAAGAAATTCATTATCAAAATTTATTTAGATCGAATTATGACCTATCCTTACGTCAAACACTTATAAGCCTCGAAGCACCTAAACTCTTATCAAGTTTCATTCTCAAGGAAGAAGTTCTCGCAATATGATATTGAACTTAGAACTTTCAAAATCAATTAAAGATTTTCCAAAGGACGTTACCTTCATTAACCTTAAGGAAAACCTTAGAGAAACGCAAAACCATTGAATCTCATTTTGGTCGTTCTAATATAGAATACTTAGAATGTTCACGATGGTAACTGTTGGGATTTTGCGGAAGCTCAAATTGACAACCGAAAGGGTTCGCCAAGAGGGGTTGAATGGTTTTTCTGTTTAGGGAGTAAGGAGATTGAAGATAGAGAATTGCACCGCGATTTAGTGGTTCGACTTCTCAACCAGTACATCCACTACCTAGCTACTCACCAAGGATTTTCAACAGATTGACTAATTTGTTCTTTCTTTTTACAGGACAAAGAGATAACCTTTACAACTCCCTAGTTTTTCACGGGAAAAACTAGAACCTTTCCCTAGCTTTTAGAAGGCTAAGATAGAACCAAAACCCCTTTACAAAAAGATAAAGAAGTAAACAATAACCTCTCAAAGGTAAGTGTTTACAAGAATTAAGCTCACAAGAAATAAATATTACAAGAGAAAGATGAAATAGATGGAAACTCTTCTCTTGTGTTTAATTGCTTGGGTAGTTGTTCTCTATGTTTTCAAGTGTCTTGAACATGTATTATAAGTTGGAATGAGTTTGAAGTCGTATATAGTCATTGGGGATGTTTTGATGCCGTTGGAGATTCATTTTTTACAAAATAAACTACCCAGAACAAGTAGTATCGGTACCCCTTCATGGGTATCGATATACCTTCATAAAATTTTGAATTTTATGATCGTTGGGTTGAAATTACTATAGTAGTGTATCAGTACACTGTAGCAGTATCGATACACATTTACATCGATGTCTTTTAGCATCGGTACTGTTCATTATTATTCACATAATATTGATACTATTCATACAGTATCGGTACTATTCATACATTACAATACTATTCGTAAAAACATTTTGTTCTCAATTCCAAATTAAATGGGACTATTAATTTTTTAGAACTTTGAATAAATTCATTCAAGTCCAAAAACATTTGCATAAATTGTTATATCGAAACATAATTTAACAGTAACACTACCTACGATTTCACTACTACCATTAAACCCTTTTTATTATCTAACTCGACACAATCGATACAACTGTTATTTGAATCTAAAGTCTCGATTATTGAACATAGTTAACTTATCATACTACATGTTGAGATCTTACAAAAATTGTCATCCACGATATCTACATTGTCTATTGAAGATATGATGATAATTCTCTGCTTCCTAAACATTGATCTATATATTTCCGTTTCACATCTCTACTTCAAATTTATCCATGTTACTCTATTGATTCTCATTTTCCTTGCAATTCACACAAGTGTTAATCACCCTTAGTCTCCTTTAACCTCAAGCACTAAAATCCATCAAGCTATTCGACATCGCATGACATAGGTGTGTATATAGATCACGCTCCTATACCAACGAAGATAAGAAGGACGAAGTTTGGGGTCAAAAACTCAAACTCTTATTTAATCACACAAGCAGACTTTACGGTGTAATCTAGGGTCACACAGCATCGCAGAACTTACACCCTGCAAATCTACTAACAAAGTTACTTTGGATGGAACCTAGACATACTCATGTTAGGAAATCCATCCATTAACCCCATACAGCTAGCACCTCAAACTCGACTCTTAAAAGTTTCGAGTAACCCATCACACGTGATTAACGATCGCAACACACACTACAAGTCTTCTAAGGCTTATGAGAGTTAATTATGATCATTTGCACTATAAAAACACAAGTTTTACACTAAAACATCATCTAAAGCAAGAATCAAGCAAAAACCCCTAAGTATGCTCAAATACCCAAATCCCTAACAAGACATATTTATGAATTCATAATGCAACAAAGGATTAGAAATACTACCTTGGTTAAAGAATTCTGAAATGAAGCTCTTTTAGCTAGCTATCACTCTTCTCCAAGACTTGGATGATAAAACCCCATTTTTTCTTGCAAACAAAGAACCCAAGGCTTTGAATCATTAAAACGAAGTTGATGGAGGGATTAGGAATGAAATTGAAGTTTAGAATAAGGATAAAATGGCTCAAAAGACTCACCTTTAGCTATGACACTTGGAGAGGAAGTGTGAGAAATAAAGATGGAGAAGAATAAAATAAGGAGAAAAAGATCAAGGGATAAAAATACTTTAATATTTTCAACAAGGAAAATCACACTATTGGTCCCTCCTTCTCCATACTACTTAAAGATCCCTTTTTATTAAGAATTGGACTCGATCCAAACCCATCTAAACTACACTTGACCCAATGACTTTAATTATGAATTCTATGAGGTCCACAATCCACATACCTCTTGGGTTAACCCAAAACTACTAGCCCGGAATTTAGGGTGTTACATATATCATTAGTTTATGTTATAATTATCTTTTAAGGTATACATCTTATTTTAATAATCTCTAAAATTATAGATTGACAAAGACATCAAAATGGTAATTTTATTGTAGAAGTGAGTAATAAGTTTATATATAGTAAAATTCAACATATAAATAATCTTCCTTTTGATCCTTATAAATTTAGAGTGAGGAAATGAGCTTGACATGATTTGAATCCTAGTCAAGGTGTCAAATTACAATAATTTATCGTTAGATTATTTGAGCATCGTATTAACAACGTGAATGATTATTCTCGGACATTAAAGGATTTTCACCATGATCTTATTTTTCTGTAGTTATGATTCCATTGTAGATACTTCAAGATACTTTTATATGATCATTTAAGAATCAATCAATTTAGCGATATCTAATGAGTAAAAAGTAATTTAAAAAAATAAGTATTATATTGATAAAAATATAAATAAATTATATTTATAACAATTATATTTTGATGTCATATTAGAATCTTTAAGGTTTAATTCAGACATGATTAGTTGGAGTGGTGTTCGATTAAACAAGTAGAAAGCGTTGCATGTGGAGGTTGACAAGCAGGCGTACTTTAAGGGAGGGGTAGTTGCATTAAAACCCTTTATTTCATTTTACTAATACTTCCCCCTACAAAAGTAGTTTTGGAAAACAAAGAGCTCCCCCATAAATTATTTCCCAAAATCTTACATGAAATTCCATTTCAATTAATATATAATCTATACCCGCTCCATATAAATTATTGCATGTTAATTACTTAGTAATTACAATTTCTATACTTTATAGAAATTTTAATTATCTAAATATGTTTATAAATAGTACTTGAAATATAATATTATGAGTTTAAGGCAATAATCATTAAGTAATGGTCCTTGAATAGTACTTTGTAAAGCTCCGGATTTCGGGTCAATGATGTTAGATTGACCAAAAAGCAGACGGTTATACTTTTGGATAAATTAGAAGGTTGGGTCAGATTTGAATTTTTTTTAATTAATTTAGGATAATTACAAGACATTATCTGCAGAAAAGTTAAAGATAATTCTCAATAATTTAACAATTAAACGCTCATATCCTTAAATTCTTGTGCTCGAATCCGATACCTCAAGAAATAACATAATGTTTTACCACCAAAATTGTTTGGTTCGTGCTCAAATTTGAGTTTAAATGATTAATAATTGACCCCAAATGACTATTAAAAAGGGGGGAATTGAGTTTGGAACAAAAGAAGACCAAGAAAGCAATTACATCTTTTAAGTATTTAAAGGCTGGTTTGATTCAATTTGAATATGATCGAGGATCATTATAATTACTAGATACTGAAAGTAAATAATATAATAATAATAATAATAATAAAATAATATAATAATAATAATATAAATAAGTACTTCATTATCATGTTGAAGGATTGGTACCACCAATTTCTGTTTGTTATAATGGTTATTTTGATATAATTGGGTAAATTTTGTTATAATATTTAAGTCATTTAATGAAAGAAAATGTTATTATCATTTTTAATTATAGATTTGAACTTTCTATATATATATATATATATATATATTAATAATTAAAAAAATTCTAAATACACATATTATTCGTATAATTACACAAATATTTAAATAAAAGAATCTCATCAAATGTTCAGCATTGAGTAAAAAACTACTACTTGCTTCACATGCTATCGTTCTATTTATTTCATTCTATTATTCATTGAGAGCGCGCAATGACAAAACACACATTGGATTTCAAACACATTCATCTCTCTCTGTCTTTCAAGCTTCTGGTTCTTCAAGATTCTAAACCTTCACCTCTGCAAGTCTAATCCAACCGTAAAATACCCACTTCTAATCCTCTTAGTTTCATTGCTTTTACTTTTCATTGTAAAGAATAGGGTAAAGAAAAATTCATCTTTGTTCCTTTCTAGTGTCCTTTGGGTGTTATATGCAGTGCTCTGTTTGATCCTTTGTTCATGGCTGCTGCTCCAAATCTTTGATCAGAACAAGAGAGTGATAACAATGAAGTCAGCAGGAAAGAAATACAGGCCGCCATTGACAAGGCGGTGGAGCTTAGAGCTTTACATGGAGCTTTGATGCTTGGCAAAGCCAACAGCCCTGCAAATAAAAAATACCATATTTTCATCTCCTCTTTCATGCCCTGCTTCATTTATCTGCTCAATATACCCTATTTTCACTCCTGTGAGTCCATGTCTATCCCTTTATTTCAGCTATCTCTTTTCATTAATTGTGTGTGTGTGTGTTTACTTGATGAGGTTCCTTTTTTGCTGGCATAATTTGTTCTCTTCCCTGTTAGATCTTGTCTTGAGTCATCCAGGGATCAATCTTTAGCTTTTTTACAATGATTTGTTGGAATTCAAGTTCTATGTGAAATGGCATTTTGACAGAGTTATGAAGATGAAGCATTATCTGAAATCTGGGATGATTATGGCTTGGAAGCAGGCAATGTTACTGCAACTGTTATCAGATTACAGAAACAGATTTCAGCTTCGACGAAAGGATTCTCTCCGGCAATGGCTTCCTTCGAATCCCATCTTTTTCCGGTCGAAGATAAAACATCGGTCGTCGGTTATTGTGCAAACCACATTACCGTCCTACAAACATCTCCAGGGACTGAATTTTATAATTCCAGTAGAAGTAGGAGAAATAGTTTGGGGGATTTCAAGTCACTGTCATCTTGCAATGTATGCAAGCCCGCCGTTATAACAACGGCGGACTATGAACATCAAGTTAAGAACATCAAGAATTCGATTATAATGGTGCCGTTAACCGACTCGCACTCGTCTGTTCTACGGCGACCGAAGAATCGAGGGTGATTTCATGGTTATTCCCTAAGTTGAAGAAGAAACATAAGAATGTGAATTCGCCTACGCGGTCGGAATCAGAGGATGTTTGCAAATATCGAAGGAGTTCGGCATGTTATCAATCCGAAAATTGAAGAGAGAGAGCTGATGGAAGCAAATGAGAATAGGGATGCCGCATTGATGGAAATTGCTGAGATATCTTCATTAGGTGACCTCAAGCAGAAGCTGGAGTACCTAGAACCTATTGCGTGCAGCTGAAGAAGCCTTGAGGCAAGCAACACAATCAAAGGATTCTCAAATCAATGAAAAGCTTGGGAAAGGGATATCCATCGGTGGTAACCGAGAAAACCCGATGCCGTTCGGCAAAGAGGTAATGTTGAGGGTTTCATGCAGAGAGTATCCGAAGCAATATCAGTGAAACAATTCTGCAAGACACTGTTGCTCATATTCAAGAGAGTGACAGTACTTTAACAGACAACTTGAATTTGCATCTCCAACCATATAAAGCTTCATTGAATTCTAAGTACTCGAATGCGGTATTATACCACTTGGAAGCAATCATAAACCAATCACTCTACCAAGATTTATGTTAGAGGGTTTCATGCAGAGTATCCGAAGCAAGATTATCAGTGAAACAATTCTGCAAGACACTTGTTGCTCATATTCAAGAGAGTGACAGTACTTTAACAGACAACTTGAATTTGCATCTCCAACCATATAAAGCTTCATTGAATTCTAAGTACTCGAATGCGGTATTATACCACTGGAAGCAATCATAACCAATCACTCTACCAAGATTTCGAGAATTCGGTGTTTCGGAAAACGGATCCCCAAAGCTCTTGGACCCTCAACAAGATCGCCAAACTCGGTTTTCGTCGTTTGTTGCACTAAGAAACCTTAGTTGGAATGAAGTGCTGACGAAAGGAACAAATATTACAGTGAAGAATTCGGTAAGTTCTGTGATGAGAAGATGAGTTTGATCATTTCAACGCTGAACTGGACGAGACCGTGGCCAGAACAGCTGCTTCAAGCTTTCTTTGTTGCTGTAAACGCATATGGTTGCTACTTTACTTGCTTTCTCATTCAATCCGCACTTGGGAATCTTAAGGGTCGAAGAAAATAGAGACTTTGATCCACATTACATGGAGGATATGTTCATGGAAAGGCGAAAATCGCAGGGGACCGAGTCGGGTTAAGGTCATGGTAAAGCCTGGATTCTATGTTCAGGGAAGGGTTTTAAGGTGTACGGTGATTTGCAGATTAAAGTTGTAGCTTAAAATTCTTTTCTGAAATGTTCTTTCAAGGGCAGATTCAGCTTCAAGTAACAAAAGTTTGTAACTAGCTAAGCTTAATATCAAAAAAAGTGCCTAAATTATACTGCTTTTCTCAAATAGGTATCTAAACTATTTTTTGACTCATCATATGCCTAAGTTACAAACATTGCCCATTTAGGTGTCCGGACCATCAACTAAACTCAAAACCTTGAAAATCTTCATTTTAAACCCTAAACCTACATCTGTCACCGCCTTTTGCTTTCGACGAAGTTTCACCTGACCTCCCTTCCCCCAACGACTAAAACCCCTATGAATCGTGATCGATCGACAATGAATCGATATTTTATCTCGCGAACCCTAGGTTGAAAATCGCGATCCCACGTGATTCCAACGGTCAATCGGCGGCAACTAAGAACGCGCATGATTAGGAGGATGGCAGAGACTACATCACCGATAGTTGTCGTGGCTGGAAAGGGCGGAGGCGGCATGTTCAAGTTAGAATTTGGAGATTTTAGGGATTTTGGTGTTATTTTATAATTTAAGAGAAATTAAGATTTTTTAATAAATATAATAATATTTTTAATATTTTTTTAAAAATAAATTTTAAAATCACCAGATTGTGACACACGTCACTTAACGAGAAAATTAACGTCGTTAACGACCTGAGCATCTAAATGGGTAACATTTATAACGTTAGGTAACTGGATTAGTTAAAAAATAGTTTAAACACATATTTAGAAAAAACGGTATAGTTTGGACACTTATTTTAGTGTTAAACTCTAGCTAATATGTCTTCATATATAAAGTTGCTAATAGTCTTCTTTTGTATTATTAATTTAACTATGTGTCTGCTGTATGTATATATTATTATATACATATAAATAACTTCTAAGAGTCTCAATATTACGATAATGTTAAAACGAATTAAAATTGATAATTTAAGTATTAAACGCTTTAAACTTTTAATAATAGGGTATGAAAATAAAATAAAAATTAAACATTAAATATGATTTTTTTAAAAATATTATATACTAACACGTACCAAAACTGATAGTTTAAATACTAAATACTTAATTTACCCTATTATTTTTTAGACAACTTTCTCCTATGCTCTTGGGCTTGTTTTATTTTCACCTTTACAGATGTAGTCCTCAAGTTTATCAATTTTGCTATTTGCAACAGATTCTTTTGGCAATGCAACTTAACCAGAAAAATAAACCATGAAAAATGATGATTTTTACTTTTATTTTTTTCTGCCTTTTCACCTTAGAAGGAAGAAAATTTACTTTCCCCCAAAATGGGTTCTGAGGGATTTTACCATTTACAACGGAACTCAGTAAAAATAAAATAAAAAAGAGCTTCCATTACGATCTAATCATTCACCCACACGCCCGCCCACTGCATTCGCCACCGCAGTGGCTGCTACTCGACACATTGGCTGACAACTTCCGCCTCCGCCACGTCATCCTTGTTCCTTTTCAGACAAAATTATCGGTCTTATTGCATTTCGTTACAGTAAAGATTAAAAAAAATAGGGTTCGGTAGAAATTAATGTTAAAACGGTTAGAATAGACTCAAACCATTTAGAAAAAAATATTACGTCTCGGATTTTTATTTTCAGATTTTACAAAATGTTAAAGAACATGTAAGTTTATTGTGGAATGGTATTTATCTGAAAATGATTGAAAATGCAAAATTTAGTGTTGTACACTAATTAAATCCACCATAAAACAAGGCAAGTCAACAATCCTGTTAAAGACAAACTAGCTTCCTCACTTTATCTCCTAATATATCCTCGATTGTCTTGCAACATCCTCCAAATACATCTTTTCCTTCTCAATCTCATTTTCGAGCTCCAAACCTTCCTTGTGGTTGAAACACGCTTCTTGCCATCATATTCCTTCATTTGTCTATGTGGGTTCATATATTAACGTTCAGTGTGAGATCAGAGATGAACATAAGATTTTATATTAGATGATGAATTTAACTTATAAAATTTTAAAGATGATGAGAACAAAATTTTAATAGAAAATACATAAAACACAACAATATAAGTAACTTTAGATTTTCAAAGGGACTACTACCCCCACCCCTCCGGGGCATTTGACTGAATTATGGGTTTGACCCGATCCGACCGATAAGGTTGGATTTTTTAAAAATGAGTTCGGGTCGAGTATATGATAGAAAATGTTGGGTTTAGACTAAAAAATATTTGATCCGGCCCGGTATAATTATAAAATAATACTTGAAATTAAAAAAATATCATCCGTATATATGTTATTAGGGTTGTAGTTCATATTTGCACTTCTCGTTCCTTTCTCTCCTCCTCTTCTTTGTTCTTTCTTCTCATTCTCCTTTCCTTTCTTTCTATTTTTTCTTCTTCAGAATCATTCTTTTATTTGGTTTTCATTTTATCCCTTCAAAATTTGTTCCATTTTATTCATAATTAGTACACTCGTCTCTTCCATCTTAGTTTTGTATAATTTTTTTTTGAAAATTTTCTATAAGTAATAATATTATGTACGAAATTCAAGTATTGAATTAAATTTTTTAAATTTTTGTTTTATTTTTGAAATTATTTTTTAAAAATATCTTATTGTTTCGTAGTTAGTATAGTTTTTAATTTATTTTATTTTTAAGTTATTTTCATGTATGTTTGGTTGTTTGGTTAGTGAGAAAGTTAAAAACTGATAAGAAACTTGTTTGGTTAGTGAGAAAGTTGAAGAAATGATAAGAAAATAAGGGAACAAGTGAGGAAAATAAAGTGAAATCTGAAATTGATTCGGGTTGGATAGGGTTAAATCGAGTCTTTAGTTTAAATTTTGGATTGGTTCGGGTCGGATTGAACCCTTCAAAACTTGGGTTCGAGTCAGGTACAAGTGGAGAGTATACTTTTCAGGTCGGAGTCGGATAGGTCACAAATCGACCCGACCCATGCCATATGTATTTAGAGTAGGGAGGGGCACAAGTTGGGGTTGTCGGGTTGTAACATCCCAAATCATGGTCAGTGACTAAATTACTATAACATCCTCCATACAGGGTTAGTGATTAAATTGTAAAGTTTCGAATTTGGTGATTAAGTAGAATGATGGAAAGTTCAATGACTTATTGAGTTATTTTGTGTATGATTGAATTATAAAGAATGAGGATTAGAGGATAAATGGTATTTCATAGCAGATAATTATTTGGGGTTAGTATTATATAACCACGTGAAAGTATAGGAAATCAAAACAAGCTTCCAGAGTTTCTTCTTCTTTCTTCTTCTTCATACGTGAGACCCAAGCTAAAGGTCAGATCTCTTGTTAGTGAATTCTTGATGAATTTATGGTTGATTTATGACCATTAGGCAATAGTTAAGCGTAAAGGAAGTTTAATTTGTTTTAAAACCTCAAGATGATAAGTTATGAAGAATTAAAGAAAGGAAGTAAAAAATTGAAATCTTGGATTAGAGTCATAATAAGAATTGGAAGTGAGATTTGACTTGTCATCAAGTTAATTAAGGGATAGGAAGTGTTAGAATAGGAATTTGAACATGTTGCAAAACTAGTATAATTTTTGCAATTACATAGGATTGACTAGATTTGGAGTTAAAAGCAGTGATTATGAAATAGAAATGAGTTTAAGTATGTGTATTAAAGTTAGGAATATTAAAGGGAGTAATATAGGAAGGTTTGAGCTGAAATAAGGTGATTTTCGAGCTCAAAATGGGATTTCTGGGCTAGGGGAATCGGTACCCATTCAAGGGGAATCGATTCCCCCTCAAACGAATATGAATTTCCAGAATTCTAGAGGGGAATCGATACCCCCACAGGGGGGAACCGATTCCCCCATAAAAAAAACTATCAATTCCTTAAATTGTTTAGGTTATTAGAGGTTAATTTCAAGACTTAGTCATCTGACAATCATCTTGAAAATTATACTTATGTAGATATTGAGCCTAATCGAGTTCTGGAACAATCGACAAGTAGGATCGATCGAGGGAAAGACAAAGAAATCTAGGTGAGTGCATATGCATAGCATGAATATAGTATTATAATCAGTTCTAGACTTATGATAAGTCTAGATTCAATATTTTGATACATGATTACTTTCCATATTATGAAACATGATATGAGTTTATACCATATGCATTATGTGACATGAATATGCAGGAAATGATATGTCTATGTGATAAAGGTATGAAAATACTATGTCTACGTGATACAAATTATGTGAATTGTGAAAGCCCATGTTATGTAGATGAGAACTATAGGTATAGTTGGCATGCCAAGGGTAGAGGGTCTACGTGGTCCTTCGGGATATATATATATTCTTTGGAACATGTGTGAAGTCTTGTGAGACACATACTTGATCCCTAGTATATGTATATGATTCTTAAGGAATGATATGTAGTCCTTATGGACATTATTATATGGCACTACGGTGCAATTCTATGCGGCACTCCGGTGCAATTCTACGTGGCACTTCGGTGCAATTATACGAGTTGTGGTGACAGCATAGTGCATAACCTCACAATACTCATATACCTTAGGTTCTCAGTATGGTATCATGGGCTAATGAACTTAATAATGTGAACTTATGAATGTGAAATTTGATAAGTCTATGTGTAAGAATATGGTTATGGTTATTGCATTGATTACATTCATATTATCATTGCAACCTATCTCATTTTGGCAATTTCTTTATATTTTATGGTTATTATTATATTGCCTCACTAAGTCGATGACTTAGCGTGTGAGTGTTGCACACGTAGGATTCTATAAAGTAGACGATCGAGGTTAAGCAGTTGGACAACATTACTCCTGCAAGTATCAGATCAGAAGCAACTTAATAGTTGTCATTTTGTTATGTAAATCAGTGTCGTCATGTAATACAAGGTTAAGTTGTATATGCTCTGAGTATTTTGTGAACCTTGTATAAACCTATATATATATATGTAGATTATCGTATTTTCTTACTATAATTCAAATGTTTTGTTATTTTGTTAAGAATAATGCTTTAAAAAGGTAATGTGACATCTCAGACTCATATCCGAGTCGGGTACGGGTTGGGGGAGTTACATTTAATGGTATCAGAGCCATGGTTTAGCCGATTCTAGGCATAAACCAGAGTCTATAGAGTTTTTAAATGGAATACATGCCAACATATAGTGAGGACTTCTGATCTGGTATAATATGAGTATGTTGTTTTGCTAATAGAACGATGTGTTTATTCTTATTAGATTTCCGGACATAGTAGCTCCCGAAGTGAAGCGGGAGAGGATAGGCCTACTAAAAGCAGTAATTCACATGCCCTGGCCAGGCAAGGTGAAGGATATGCATCTCAGGGAGTGCCTGTACAAGACCAAGATACTTTCTTCAGGAC
The DNA here is from genome assembly GCF_006381635.1 of Hibiscus syriacus. Lineage (NCBI taxonomy): Eukaryota > Viridiplantae > Streptophyta > Magnoliopsida > Malvales > Malvaceae > Hibiscus > Hibiscus syriacus. The sequence continues at coordinate 1,368,507 of NW_024063295.1, forward strand.
GTTGGACGCTATTCTGACGCGTCTTCAACCTCCTGCTCCGCCAACTCAAAGAATGAATGTAGCAAAAGAGTTGAGAGGTTTAGGAGCTCCCAAATTTAAGGGAGAATGCGAGGAAGGTCCGGTTGCGGCAGATCTTTGGTTAAATGATTTGAAAATCATGTTGGATGGTCTCCACTATTCTGAAGTGGAGAAGTTAGATAGAGTTGTCTCGTTGCTGAGGGGTCAGGAGAGGATATGGTGGACGAACATCACCATGAGGATGTCCAATGATCAGTTGACTTGGTATTTGTTCTTAGATGAATTTAAAAACAAGTACATTAGAGATCAGTTCATTCGGCAGATAAAGCAAGAGTTTTTAAATTTGAAACAGATAAACCGCTCTGTATATGAGTATGAGTTCAACAAGCTGAGTCGGTTCAAAACCGAGCTTGTGCCTACTAAAAAATATGCTTGTGAATGGTTTGTGGAGGGCTTACACCCTAGATTGAAAGATATGCTGATAGTATTGAATTTGTCCTCGTTCCATGAGGTGATCAATCGTGCAAAAGCTCTAGAGAGAGCTCAGAATGAGAGATTCGGGGATTCAAGAGTTCAAACATCAAAGAGGACATGTGTTTCTTCCAGCTCAGCACCATCAAAAAGAGGAAGAGATTCGGGATTTCGAACACAAGCTAGATCAAAATCAGTTGCATCATCTACTAGAGGAGCAAGTCAGGTGAAACCTAGACAGACACAATCAGTGGGATCCGGTGTTGGGAGATCCACTCAGAGTCAAGTGAGGCAGTGTCAGCATTGTGGGAAGAATCATTCTGGGTTATGTCGGATGGCTTCTGGAACCTGTTTTCGATGCGGAGATGCCGAACATTTTATCCGGGATTGTCCATTAATGGTTGGTGAGCCTACAACATCTCAGAGAGTTGGCTCTGCCTCGCAGAGAGGACGAGGAAGAGGCAGAGGAAGGAACCAGTCTGAATCCTCTGCGCAACATGAAGTTCGCTCATCCGCTCGGGTATACAGTTTGAAGACAAGTGAAGATCGGGATGATCCTGATACTATAGCAGATACTTTTCAGCTGTATGATAAATTAGTATTGGTACTGACTGATCCGGGTTCTAATTATTCTTACATTACAAGTAAGTTAGTAAAGGAATTAAGGATTCCCATAGATGCTACGAGTAATGAGATTATAGTAACTAATCCTTTAGGCCATAGTGCTCGGGTGAACAAAGTCTGTAAGGGGTGTCCCATAAAGATTCAGGGAATTGAATTCCCTACTAATCTGATGGAATTACCCTTTGACGAGTTTGAAGTAATTTTGGGAATGGATTGGTTGTTCTGTTACTATGGAGATGTTAATTATAGATTGAAAAAAGGTAACCCTGAAGAGTCCAGGAGGAATAGAAATAAGTGTGATCAGTGAAAGGCTTAATCCTTTTGCAAATGTAATATCAGTGATGTCTGCCAAGAAGCTACTGTTGCAAGGATGTCAAGGTTTTCTTGCTAATGTGATAGATGCCAGAACTAAAGAGAAAGGATTAAATGAGATTCCAATAGTTCGGGAATTCTCTGATGTTTTCCATGCTGAGTTGCCAGGATTACCTCCAGATAGAGAGGTAGAATTTCAAATTGAAGTAATGCTGAGAACCGCTCCAATTGCAATGACACCTTATCGGATGGCTCCGAAAGAATTGCAAGAGTTAAATAATCAATTGCAAGAGCTGTTAGAGAAGGAATTTATTCGACCAAGTGTGTCGCCTTGAGGAGCTCCAGTGTTATGTATTAAGAAGAAAGACGGGTCAATGGATCTCTGCATTGATTATCGACAGCTTAATAAGGTGACAATAAAAAATAAGTATCCCCTCCCACGCATTGATGATTTGTTTGATCAGTTAAAAGGAGCTTTGATATTTTCAAAGATCAATCTACGTTTAGGTTATCACCAAGTAAAGATTCAGGAGAAGAACATTCTAAAGATGGCTTTCAGAACGAGATATGATCTTTATGAATTCATCGAAATGTCATTCGGAGTAACGAATGCACCTGCTGCTTTCATGGATCTCATGAACAGGATTTTTCAGCCCTATTTGGACCAGTTTATTGTTGTCTTTATTGATGACATACTGGTTTACTCAAAGTCCATGGAAGAGAATAGCGCACATTTACAAATAGTTTTACAAATTCTTAGAGATAAGAAGCTTTAAGCCAAACTGTCCAAATGTGAATTCTGGCTAAGGGAAGTAATTTTCTTAGGGTATGTGATCTCTGTTAATGGGATTCGGGTGGACCCTCAAAAGATAAAAGCTATAATGGGATGGGAAGTTCCAAATAATGTATTTGAAGTTCGGAGTTTCCTTGGACTTTCCGGTTATTATCGAAGATTCATAAAGAATTTTTCGATGATAGTATTGCCCTTAACGAAGTTGATGAGAAAGAACGTACCATTTATTTGGACTCCTGAATGTCAAGATAGCTTTGAAGCTTTAAAGAAAATTTTGACAGAAGCTCCTGTCTTGGTTCAACCGGAATCTGGCAAGAATTGTGTAGTATTCAGTGACGCATCTCATAATGGTTTGGGTTGTGTATTAATGCAAGAAGGGAAGGTGGGTAGTGTATGCATCGAGACAGTTGAAACCACATAAAAAGAATTACCCCTCTCATGATTTAGAAATGGCTGCTGTAGTATTCACACTCAAGATTTGGCGTCATTATCTTTATGGGGAACGTTGTTACTTATATACGGATCATAAGAGCCTGAAGTATCTGATGACTCAAAAAGAGCTGAATTTGAGGCAACGTAGATGGGTAGAGTTCTTAAAAGATTATGATGTGATAATTGACTATCATCCCGGAAAGGCTAACGTGGTAGCAGATGCCTTGAGCAGGAAAACGTTTGCAGCCTTACGAGCTATGGATACAAGATTATCTTTAACTGGAGGCGATGGTCTATGTGCAGAGTTAAAACTTAAACCAACATGGTTGGATCGAATAGGAGAATTGCAAAGCCAAGATGAAATATGTTTGAAAAGAATAGAGCAAGTAAAGAATAAAGAGATTAAGGATTTTGAGTTGAAGTTTGATGGGAAATTGTATTATAAAGAAAGAATTGTGATACCAGACGATGAAGAGTTGAAGAAAGATTTATTGGCAGAGGCTCATTGCAATCCATTGACGATGCACTCAGGTGGAACCAAGATGTATATGGATTTAAAAGAACAGTATTGGTGGCTAGGGATGAAGCGAAGCATTACTGAATTTGTGTCCAAGTGCTTAACATGTCAGCAAGTCAAAGCCTAACATCAAGTTCCTTCTGGATTATTGCAACCACTTTCCATTCCACAATGAAAGTGGGAAAATATATAATGATGGATTTTGTTTCGGGGTTACCCCTGACTCCAAACAAAAGAGACTTAATTTGGGTAATTGTTGATCGATTGACCAAGTCAGCACATTTTCTTCCTGTCAGAACAGATTTCTCTATGGAAAAATATGTGGAATTGTATATTAGAGAAATTATTAGACTGCATAGGGTGCATATTTCTATAGTTTCTGATCGAGACCCTCATTCACTTCAAGATTCTGAAAAACCTTGCATGGAGCGTTGGGGACTCGCTTAAACTTTAGTACTGCTTTTCATCCCCAAACAGACGGACAATTAGAAAGAACTATTCAAATATTGGTAGATATGTTGTGAGCATGTGTCATTGAGTTTAAAGGATCGTGGGAGAAATATTTATCACTGGCAGAGTTCGCTTATAACAATAGTTACCAGTCTAGTATCAAGATGGCACCTTATGAGGCGTTATATGGGAGGAAATGTCGTACGCCATTAAACTGGTATGAGCTCAAAGATCGAAGTGTTCTTGGTCCAGATTTGATTCAAGATGTGGAAGAGAAAGTTCAGGAAATTCAGTATAACTTAAAAGTGGCATTTGATCGGCAAAAGTCCTATTCTGACCTTAAAAGAAAGGAGATTGAATTTGAAGTTGGGGATAAAGTGTTTTTAAAGGTATCGCCATGGAAGAATGTGTTGAGGTTTGGTCGGAAAGGAAAGTTAAGTCCTCGGTTTATTGGACCATATGAGATTGTAAAAAAAGAGTGGGACCAGTAGCATACCAATTGACTTTACCACCAGAAATGGAAAAGATTCACAATGTATTCCATGTCTCAATTCTTCGGAGATATCTATCGGATCCCTCCCATATCGTAACCCCAGAAGAGATCGAGGTACAACCGGATTTGACTTATAAGGAAGAACCGATTCAAATTTTAGCTCATGAGGTTAAGTAATTGAGGAACAAGACTATCCCATTGGTTAACGTTTTATGGAAGAATCACAAAGTAGAGGAAGCAACATGGGAACGTGAGGAGGATATGAGGAATCAGTAACCCCATCTCTTTTCTTATTGAAAATTTGAGGACGAATTTTATTAAGGGGAGAGATTTGTAACATCCTTCATACTGAATTAGTGATTAAATTGTAAAGTTTCAGAATTTGGTGATTAAATTAGAACGATGGAAAAGTTCAATGACTTATTTGAGTTATTTTGTGTAGGATTGAATTATAAAGAATGAGGATTAAAAGGACAAAATGGTTTTTTATAGCAAGATAAATATTTGGGGTTAGTATTATATTAACCACGTGGAAGTATAGGAAATCAAAACAAGCTTCCAGAGTTTTCTTCTTCTTTATTCTTCTTCATACGTGAGACCCAAGCTAAAGGTAAGATGTCTTGTTAGTGAATTTCTTGATGAATTTATGGTTGATTTATGACCATTAGGCAATAGTTAAGCTTAAAGGAAGTTTAATTTGTTTTAAAACCTCAAGATGAGAAGTATATGAAGAATTAAAGAAATGAAGTAGAAAAGTGAAATCTTGGATTAGAGTTCATAATAAGAATTGGAAGTGAGATTTGACTTGTCATCAAGTTAATTAAGGGATGGGAAGTGTTATAATATGAATTTGTACATGTTGCAAAACTAGTATAATTTTTGCAATTACATAGGATTGACTAGATTAGGAGTTTAAAGCAGTGATTATGGAGTAGAAATGAGTTTAAGTATGTGTATTAAAGTTAGGAATATTAAAGGGAGTAAAATAAGAGGGTTTGAGCTGAAATAAGGTGATTTTCGAGCTCAAAATGGGATTTTGGGCTAGGGGAATCGATACCCATTCAAGGGGAATCGATTCCCCCTCAAACGAATATGAATTTCCAGAATACTAGAGGGGAATCGATACCCCCACAGGGGGAACCGATTCCCCCATAAAAAAACTATCAATTCCTTAAATTGTTTAGGTTATTAGAGGTTAATTTCAAGACTTAGTCATCTGACAATCATCTTGAAAATTATACTTATATAGATATTAAGCCTAATCGAGTTCTGGAACAATCGACAAGTAGGATCGATCGAGGGAAAGACAAAGAAATCTAGGTGAGTGCATATGCATAGCATGAATATAGTATTATAATCAGTTCTAGACTTATGATAAGTCTAGATTCAATATTTTGATACATGATTACATTCCATATTATGAAACATGATATGAGTTTATACCATATGCATTATGTGACATGAATATGCAGGAAATGATATGCCTATGTGATAAAGGTATGAAAATACTATGTCTACGTGATACAGATTATGTGAATTGTGAAAGCCCATGTTATGTAGATGAGAACTATAGGTATAGTTGGCATGCCAAGGGTAGAGGGTCTACGCGGTCCTTCGAGATATATATATATTCTTTGGAATATGTGTGAAGTCTTGTGAGACACATACTTGATCCCTAGTATATGTATATGATTCTTAAGGAATGATATGTGGTCCTTATGGACATTATTATATGGCACTACGGTGCAATTCTACGCGGCACTCCGGTGCAATTCTACGTGGCACTTCGGTGCAATTATAAGAGCTGTGGTGACAGCATAGTGCACAACCTCACAATACTCATATACCTTAGGTTCTCAGTATGGTATCATGGGCTAATGAACTTAATAATGTGAACTTATGAATGTGAAATTTGATAAGTCTATGTGTAAGAATATGGTTATGGTTATTGCATTGATTACATTTATATTATCATTGCAACCTATCTCATTTTGGCAATTTCTTTATATTTTATGGTTATTATTATATTGCCTCACTAAGTCGATGACTTAGCGTGTGAGTGTTGCACACGTAGGATTCGATAAAGTAGACGATCGAGGTTAAGCAGCTGGACAACATTACTCCTGCAAGTATCAGATCAGAAGCAACTTAATAGTATGTAATTTTGTTATGTAAATCAGTGTTGGCATGTAATAGAAGGTTAAGTTGTGTATGCTCTAGTATTTTGTGAACCTTGTATAAACCTATATATATATGTAGATTATCGTATTTTCGTAATATAAATCAAATGTTTTGTTATTTTGTTAAGAATAATGTTTTAAAAAGGTAATTTGACATCTCAGACTCGAATTCGGGTCAGGTACGGGTTGGGGTGTTACAATTACAAATTGTGAAAACTATGTGCTCGATTTCGAAACAAGTTAAAAGTTTAAGGACTTAAATAGGAATATTTCAGTATTGGATTAAATGGTCATTAGGGAAGATTGAAGGGTATAATGGTAATTTCTTAAGAAAGATTTTTATCTTTCCTTTATTAAGGATATTATAGCGTGGAATGGGGGAAAAGAATGAGGAAAAGATATCCAGAGTATTCTTCAGTCTTCTTCTTCCTCTCTACTGTGAAGTCTTGCATAAGGTAAGTTCGTTTTTAGCTGGCTAATTTTTTCGTTTTAAAGTTTGTTTTGATTCTTGAAATGATATGAAAGCTTAATGAAGTCTAAAGATAAGTAAAAACTCAAAGATGGCTATATTAGGAGAGATTAAGTAAATAGAGTTTTTAAGTGAAATTTTGAATGAGAATGTTTAAATGAATTTGGAAGTTGAAATTGACTTGTCATATGTAATACCCTTAACCCATATCCGACCCGAATATGAGTCTGAAGTGTCACATTGACTTGTCAAACTTTGACACTTCAAGAAAAATAGGGAAATTTTAAACTTGCATTAAAACAAAATATGTTAACTTACATTAAAGAGACCACAAAATACAAAATTGATCAGAACATTCGAAATTAACAACTTATTACATGCCAACACTCTATACACAACAAAATACCTACTTTGTCAATTACTTATGATATGATCTTTTAGTAGTAATGTTGTCCTTGCCGCTTCTATTACTGCTCTTCTTATTTCTTGGTACCTACATGTAAATCACTTACACGCTAAGTCATAGACTTAGTGAGGCATAACATAAATATATGTATACACATGTATAATAATGAATTTATGGACATACATTCTTACCATTTGATCACGACATCTTTATTTGCATGCATCTATTTCACTATAACATGTATGATGGTAACATGCACATATAAAACATATATTCTTATGCTAATTCCACTTGAATTTATCTTTGGATTGCCCATGTACATTATTGATAACAAAGGTATATGAGTACATAGATGTTGTGCACTATGCTGTCACCACAACTCATATAATTCCCTCAAGGGGCATTGAATATTTGTCCCGAAGTACCACTATGTCCTGAAGGACCACTATGTCCCGAAGGACCACTGATTGTTCCGAAGAACCACTATGTCCCAAAGGACCACTGATAATCCCTTGACTTTTGGCATGCCAATTATACCTACAGCTCTCATATTAAATAATATAGGCTTAATTATAATTACATTTCTCATTTCATATCTCTTTTATCACTTTCCATGTAAACATATAAGTCACTTCATATGATCATTTCACATACCTCGAAGAAATCTCTGATAATGACATTCATTCATATAATATCATGTTAATCGTGAATGAAAAGTGCATGGAATCACTATAACATTAACATATATACATGTATGCATGTGCATGAATATGGAATCATAAATTCAATGATAAGAGATAGACTTATCACAAGTCTTATATCAATTCTATTTCATCCAGGATATGCACTCACCTTAGCCTTGCTTTGACTCGATTCTAATCCTTCGATGGTTCCGGAACGAGATTACATTCTAAATCTACATAGTAATACATTGATACATATCAGTATACTAATTGATTTATTCTAAACTATCACTCTTTAGGCTAAAAGAAAGCTATTTTCATATTTCAATGAAGGTATGCATCGATGCACTACACCATGTATCGATGCATCCCTTGACGGGTGCATCGATGCACTATCTATGCATCGGTACATAAATCCCATTCGATGTTTGTATTTTAAGCGGGTGCATCGATGCACTACTACTTGCATCGATGCACTGATGATATCGATGTTTTTATTTTAAAGGATTTTAAAGGTGCGTCGATACTTCACTTCATCAATGCACCTAAAAATTTTATGGGATTTTACCTTTGATGCATCGGGATTTTACCTTTGATGCATCGGTACACATTGAATGTGCATCGATGCACATAGCCCATAAATGTATTTTAGCATAAAAATCTCTTCATAATCTTCTCAACACTTTATATTTCCCCTCTTTTTATATTCTTAACTTGCATACACATACTTAAACTAATAATACCCATTCAATACCTCTTAAACTTAACAATCCAATCCTTCACATAGATTTCAAGAATCTCTCTCAATTTCCAACATGTCCTAAATCTAATTTTAACACTTTGAATGTCTTAATTAAGTCGATGACAAGTCAAATTCAACCTCTGATTTCAAATATGAACTCTATTTCAAAATCCCATTCAAGAACTCCTAATCTTTAATCCTTCCTACACCCTTCATCTTGTTACTTTAAAGCAACTTAAGCTTTCCTTAAGCTTAATTAGCATCTAAGGAGCAAAACCAAACTTAAATTTCAGCAAACAATTAGCTCATAAGAAATCTCACCTTTGTTTTGACCTTTTCACATGTGGAGAAAGAAGAGAAGAAGAGAACTCTGGAACCTTGTGTTTTGCTCCATTCTTTTCCAAGTGTAGCTAATATAAATATATATCCCTTCTTTAATTATTTCCTTCCAAATGACCATTCTATCATTCAATTCCATCTTCCTTGCAATTTAACCATATATCAATTTACAACACTATTCAATTATTCTGCTTTAATTACCAAATTCTAAAGTTTTATAATTTAGTCACTAACTCAGTATTGAGGCTGTTACAAATCTCCTCCTTAAGAAAATTAATCCTCGAATTTTCATTATGCGAAGCGATGGGGGTACTGAATCCTCGTGTATTCTTCACGTTCCCATGTTGCTTCCTCTATCTTATGATTCTTGCATAATACTTTAACTAATGGAATAGTTTTGTTTCTTAGTTGCGTAATCACATGAGCTAAGATTTTAATCGGTTCCTCTTCATAAGTCAAATCCGGATGAATCTCAATCTCTTATGGAGTCACAATGTGGGAAGGATCAGATCAATACTTCCGAAGCATTGAAACATGAAAGACATCATGAATTTTCTCCATTTCAGGTGGCAATGCTAATTGATATGCCACTGGTCCAACCCTTTTTACTATTTCGTAAGGCCCAATGAATCGAGGACTCAATTTTCCTCTTCGACCAAACCTCAAAACTTTTTTCTAAGGAGACACTTTGAGAAATACTTCATCTCTAATTTGATATTCGATCTATTTTCTCTTTAGATCCGCGTATGATTTATGTCAATCAGCTGCTGCTTTGAGATTACTTTGAATTACTTGTACCTTTTTTTCCACTTCCTGGATTAACTTAGGACCAAGAATTTCTTTATCTTTAAGCTCGAACTAATTTAGGGACGTACGGCATCTTCTTCCATAAAGATAAAGAAAGTACCTTTTGATGCTTGATTGATAACTATTGTTGTACGCGAATTCAGCAAGAGGAAAGTACCTTTCCCATGATCCTTTGAACTCGATAACACAAGCTCTCAACATATCCTCCAAAATTTGGATTGTTCTCTCGGATTACCCATCGATTTGAGGATGAAACGCAGTACTATAATTGAACCGAGTTCCCAACGCTTTATGTAATGATTTCCAAAACTGTAAGATAAATCTAGGATCTCGATCCGAAACAATAGAAACAAGTACTCCATGTAGACGTATAATCTCCCTGATATACAACTCGACATACTTGTCCATGGTAAAGTCAACTCGTATTGGAATAAAATGAGCAGACTTAGGTAATCTATCTACAATTACCCAGATGGAATCTCTTTTATTCAGAGTCAAAGGTAACCCTATTACAAAATCCATTATTACATTCTCCCATTTTCATTGAGGAATAAACATTGGTTGCAATAATCCTAATGGAACCTGACGTTCAGCTTTGACTTGCTGACACGTCAAACATTTGGATACGAATTCTGTAATGTCTCTCTTCATTCCAAGCCACCAATATCAACTTTTGAGATCCATATACATTTTGTTTCCTCTAGGATGCATGATCAATGGACTACAATGAACTTCCGTTAACAAGTCTTTCTTTAACTCATCATTATCTGGAATCACTAGTCTCCCTTGATAATTTAGGTTCACATCAGCTTTCATTTCATAATCTGTAACCTCTCCATCCCTTATCTGTTGTAGCTTCTTTGAACACTTTTCATCTCTAGCCTGCAATTCTTTAATTCGATCTAGCCATGATGGCTTGAGAGTTAACTCTGCATATATTGCACCGTCTCCGCTTAATGATAGTTTGGAATCCATAGCTCGTAAGGCTGCAAACATCTTCCGATTTAAGGCATCTGCTACCATGTTTGCTTTTCTTGGATGGAAATCAATCACTACATCGTAATCTTTTAAGAATTCCACCCATCTCTTTTGTCTTAAATTCAACTCTTCCTGAGTCATCAAGTACTTTAAACTCTTGTGGTTTGTATACAAATAACATCGTTCACCATACAAGTAGTGACGCCAGATCTTAAGAGCAAATACTACTGCAGCCATCTCCAGATCATGTGTGGGATAATTTTTTTCGTGCGGTTTTAGTTGCCTCGATGCACACGCTATAACTTTACCCTCTTGCATTAGCACACATCCCAAGCCATTATGAGACACATCACTATACACTATGAAGTTCTTGCCAGACTCGGGTTGAATCAACACTGGAGCTTCTGTCAAGACCTTCTTTAGCCTTTCGAAACTCTCTTGGCACTCCGGAGTCCATACAAATTTTACCTCTTTCCTCAATAATTTAGTTAGGGGTAATGCTATTATCGAAAAGTTTTTAACAAATCTTCGGTAATAACCAGCCAACCCTAGAAAACTCCGGACTTCTAAAACATTCTTTGGAATTTCCCACTCTAAAATGGCTTTAATCTTTTTGGGATCCACTCGAATTCCTTCTGCAGAAATTACATATCCAAGGAACATCACTTCCTTCAACCAAAATTCACATTTAGAGAGTTTAGCATAAAACTTCTTTTCTCTCAAAATCTGTAAAATAATCTTTAAATGTGAACTATGTTCTTCTTCTGACTTTGAATACACTAAAATATCATCGATGAACCACTACGAATCGATCCAAGTAGGGTTGGAATATTTTGTTCATCAAATCCATGAAAGTATCTGGTGCATTCGTAACTCCAAACGACATCACTATAAACTCATAATGACCGTATCTCGTCTTAAATGTCGTCTTTGAAATATCTTTCTCTAGAATCTTCAATTGATGATAACCAGAACATAAATCAATTTTCGAAAACACTGAAGCTCCCTTTAACTGATCAAATAAATTGTCAATTCGGGGGAGTGGATACTTTTTCTTGATGGTTACTTATTAAGTTGCCTATAATCAAGCAAAGACGCATGGATCCATCATTCTTTTTGACAAATAAAACTGGAGCTCCCCAACGGTGAGACACTTGGTCTGATAAACCCTTTGTCCAATAATTCTTGTAATTTATTTAATTCTTGTAATTCTTTTTATTTAATTCTTGTAATTCTTTTGGGGTCATTCTGTATGGTGTCATGGCGATAGGTGCAGTTCCTGGCATTACCTCAATCTGAAATTCTACCTCTCTGTCTAGAGGTAAACCCGGTAACTCTGCCGAAAAAATGTCAGGGAACTCTCTGACTATAGGAATTTCTTTAATCCCCCTTTTTTTTAGCTCTCACATCCAGCACACTAGTAATAAACCCTTGACATCCCTGCAGCAATAACTTTTTTGCCACCATCACTGATATTACATTAGCCAATGGGTCCATCCTTCACTAAATACAATAACTTCTATACCTTCTGAACTTCTCAACGTTACTCTTTTCAGTCTACAGTCAACATTAGCATAATAATGATATAACATGTCCATTCCCAGTATCACCTCGAATTCATCAAAAGGTAATTCCATCAGATTAGTAGGGAGTTCAATTCCCTGAATCCGTTTGGGACACCCTCGACATACCATATTGACTCGAGCACTGCGTCTTAACGGATTAGTCACTATTACCTCACTGCTAGTAGATTCTAACGGAATATTCAATTCTTTCACTAACTTACTGCAAATGTAAGAATATATACACCCCAAATCAATTAATACCAACACATTCTTGTCATACAATTGAAAGATATCTGCTATTATTTCTGGGTCATCTCTATCCTCGCTAGTCTTGAGATTATACAAACGAGCTGTAGAACGTATCTCTTGTGGAGTCGAGGACTCTGACTGACTTCTTCCTCTACCCCTACCTCTTTCCCTCGAAATAACCGAGACAAACCTCTCTGGCTGTACTGATTCACCAGCGATCATAGGATAATCCCGAACAAAATGTCTGATGTCCCTACATTTAAAACAGGCTCCAGAAATCATTCTACATATCCCCGAATGGTTCCTTCCACAATGTGGACATTGTCTGACTTGGCTCGGGTTAGATCTCCCAACTCAAGATCCCACTAATTGTGTTTGTCGACCCCCTCATCTGATTTGATCCCCTTGTAAAAGATGCAACTGACTTTGATCTCGCTTGGGGTCGAGAACTCATATCTCTGCCCCTTTTTGATGGTGCAACACTCGATGATGCGCCCGATCTTTTCAAAGTCTGAACTCGGGAATCCCTAAACCTCTCATTTTGAGCTCTTTCCAGAGCTTTAGCACGGTTCACCACTTCTTGAAACGAAGATAAATTCAACAACAATAAGTATATCTTTCAGACGAGGACACAATCCCTCAACAAACCAATCGCAAACATCATTCTCTGTAGGAATTAACTCCGCAGCAAAATGGCTCAACTTGTTGAATTCACACTCGTATTCATAAACTGTACGGTTCCATTGCTTCAGATTCATGAACTCTTATTTCATTTGTCGGATAAACTGATCTCCGATGTATTTATGCTTGAACTCTTCAAAGAACAAAGACCAAGTTACTTGATCACCGGGCATTCTCAATGTAACGTTAGTCCACCAAATCCTTGCTTGCCCTCGGAGTAATGAGACTATTCCATCCAGCTTCTCTGTGTCGGAACAATGAACTCCCTCAAGCATGACTTTTACGTCATTAAGCCAAAGGTCCACAGCAACAGGACCTTCCTCGGCTTTACCTCTAAACTCTGGTGCTCATAAGCCCTTCAACTCCTTCGCAACATTCATACTCGTAGTTGAAGTAACAAAAGGTTGGAAACGCGCCAGTACCGCGGCCAGTGTTCTAAAGAACACATCTTGATCACTTCTAGAGCTACCATGTCTGGACATCTATAAAAACATACCCATATTATTCTATCAGCAAAACAACATACTTACTATTATATCAGATCAGAAGTTTTCACTATTTTGTTGGCATGTATACTTTATAGGGCACTCTAGACTTCGATTTATACCAAGAATTGACTAAACCGTAGCTCTGATACCATTAAATGTAACACCCTTAACCCATATCCTACCCGAATATGAGTCTGAAGTGTCACATTGACTTTTCAAACTTTGACACTTCAAGAAAAACAGAGAAATTTTAAACTTGCATTAAAACAAAATATGTTAACTTACATAAAAGAGACCACAAAATACAAAATTGATCAGAGCATTCGAAATTAACAACTTATTACATGCCAACACTCTATACACAACAAAATACCTACTTTGTCAATTACTTGTGATCTGATCTTTTGGTAGTAATGTTGTCATTGCCGCTTCTATTACTGCTCTTCTTGTTTCTTGGTACCTACGTGTAAATCACTTACACGCTAAGTCATAAACTTAGTGAGGCATAACATAAATATATGTATACACATGTATAACAATGAATTTATGAACATGCATTCTTATCATTTGATCATGACATCTTTATTTACATGCATCTATTTCACTATAACATGTATGATGGTAACATGCACATATAAAACATATATTCTTATGCTAATTCCACTTGAATTTATCTTTGGATTGCCCATGTACATTATTGAGAACAAAGGTATATGAGTACATAGATGTTATGCACTATGCTGTCACCACAGCTCGTATAATTCCCTCAAGGGGCACTGAATATTTGTCCCGAAAGACCACTATGTCCCGAAAGACCACTGATTGTTCCGAAGAACCACTAGTCCCGAAGGACCACTGATAATCTCTCGACTCTTGGCATGCCAATTATACCTACAGCTCTCATATTAAATAACATGGGCTTAATTATAATTACATTTCTCATTTCATATCTCTTTTATCACTTTCCATGTAAACACATAAGTCACTTCATATGATCATTTCACATATATAGAAGAAATCTCTGATAATGACATTCATTCATATAATATCATGTTAATCGTGAATTAAAAGTGCATGGAATCACTATAACATTAACACATATATATATGTATGCATGTGCATGAATATGGAATCATAAATTCAATGATAAGATATAGACTTATCGCAAGTCTTATCTCAATTCTATTTCATCCACGATATGTACTCACTTTAGCCTTGCTTTGACTCGATTCTAATCCTTCGATTGTTCTGGAACGAGATTACGTTCTAAATCTACATAGTAATATATTGATACATATCGGTATACTAATTGATTTATTCTAAACTATCACTCCTTAGGCTAAAAGAAAGTTATTTTCATCTTTCAATGAAGGTATGTATCGATGCACTACACCATGTATCGATGTATCCCTTGACGGGTGCATCGATGCACTATCTATGGATCGGAACATAAATCCCATTCGATGATTGTATTTTAAGCGGGTGCATCGATGCACTACTTGTGCATCGATGCACTGATGACATTCGATGTTTTTATTTTAAAGGAGTGCATCGATACACTTCATGTGCATCGATACACCCAGAAAAATTTCTGGGATTTTACCTTTGATGCATCAGTACACATTGAATGTGCATCGATGCACATAGCCCAGAAATGTTATTTTAGCACGAAAATCTCTTCATAATCTTCTCAACACTTTATATTTCCCCTCTTTGTATATCATTAACATGCATACACCTACTTAAACTAATTAATACCCATTCAATACCTCTTAAACTTAACAATCCAATCCTCTACATGGATTTCAAGAATCTCTCTCAATTTCCAACATGTCCTAAATCTAATTTAAAACTTTGTATGTCTTAATTAAGTCGATGACAAGTCAAATTCAAACTCAGATTTCAAATATGAACTCTATTTCAAAATTCCATTCAAGAACTCCTAATCTATAATCCTTCCTACACCCTTCATCTTATTGCTTTGAAGCAAATTAAGCTTTCCTTAAGCTTAATTAGCATCTAACGAGCAAAACCAAACTTAAATTTCAGCAAACAATTAACTCATAAGAAATCTCACCTTTGTTTTGACATTTTCACATGTGGAGAAAGAAGAGAAGAAGAGAACTTTGGAACCTTGTGTTTTGGTCCCTTCTTTTCCACGTGTAGCTATTATATATATATATATCCATTCTTTAATTATTTCCTTGCAAATGACCATTTTATCCTTCAATTCCATCTTCCTTGCAATTTAACCCTATACCAATTTACAACACTATTCAATTATTCTGGTTTAATTACCAAATTCTGAAGTTTTACAATTTAGTCACTAACCCGGTATTGAGGCTGTTACATTATAAGTGTGAATAAGAAGTTATAAATTTTAAATCTAAGTTTGGATTATATGGAAAATTTTGTAAGATTCTTAGTTTTAAGAATTTAAATGAGATATGGAAGATAATAAGGTGTTGGAATGATAGAAGTTAGTTAAGGTGCCTGTAGTTGGATTTTATGACAAAAAGGGAGTTTAAAATAGAATAATTGAGTAAAGAGCTCATAATTTTCGGGTGAAATAGTCTGTTCTGGGCATGGTGTACTGATACACTATGAATAGGTATCAATACACTAAACCCAATTTTGAAGAACATCTTCATGGTTTAGCGATACATTAAGGGGTGTACCGATACCTGTGTATTGATACACACAGGCAGGTAGCAATACCTATGAATTTCGAAAGTAATTTGGGTGTCGATACACTCGTAGTGTACCGATACCCTCCTAAAGGGAAAAATGAATTTTGGCTCATTAAATTAGCTTAAGTTATTAGTATCGAATTATAAGGTTTAGGCTTCCGATAATCGACTTGGAAATTGTATTTATGTAGATGCAGAGCCAAAACATGTTCTAGAATAATTGACAAGTAGGATCGATCGAGGAGAATATAAGAGACCAGTATTGACTAGTGAGGCCAGGTGAGTTCATACAAGTTAGTTTATGATGTTTAAAGGAAATAAGACTTGCGACAAGTCTATTTTCTATCTTCGAATGCATGAATTCATGATTATATGTATGTGTTTAATATGAGTAATTGTGATATATGTTATTGTATGTGTTACATGATTTGTGTGAATACATGTAATGTGATAAGCCATGCAAACTAATATGAATGATCTATATGATTAAATGAGAATATGAAATAAGTTATATGATAGGGAAATAAGGAATGATATGAACTATATGATCCTATGGAAAGGTGTCAATGAGCAATGTGAAAGAAGTATGAAATTATGTGAATATGTGATATGATAGTATTACATGATATGTGATAAGAAGCCATGCGCTTATATGAATAAGTTATATGAATGTATATATGTAATAACATAAAATAATATTGCCCATGTTATGTGTAAGGAGAGCTAGAGGTATAGTTGGTATGCCAATAGTCGAGGGTTTCTACGTGGTACTTGGGACATATATGTAATTATGTGGAACATATGTGGTACTTCGGATACTTATTTGGTCCATTGTATTATGTATATGGTTCTTAAGGAGTGGTCTTTTGAGACATAGTGGTTCTTCGGGACAAATATTCAGTGTCGCTAGTGGGAATTTATACGAGTTGTAGTGACAACATATGTGCACAACCTCAATGTACTCACATATATTTTTTTCTCACATGTGTACATGAGCTAATACAGAGATAACAATAAATACAATATATGTGATTTATATGCATTGTTTTATGAAATGTGCTACAAGAGTTATATGATGTTATATGACAAGTACAAGATTATATGATAAAAGAATTAATGATAATAATATGAATAATGGTAAAATGTTAATGATGATATATGGGTGTGTATGCATTTGTCTATGTAACATCCTCAATACTGGGTTAGTGACTAAATTGTAAAATTTCAGAATTTGGGGATAAAAGTAGAATAGTTGAATAGTTCAATAATTTATGTGGAGATATTTCCTGAAAGTTGTTAGTAATTATTAAAAGAATTAAAGGGTAAAATGGTTATTTGACAAGAAAGATATTTTTCCCCTTTAAGAAGAGAGAAACACGTTGGGGGAGAGTATTGGAAACTCTTCTTCTTCTTACTTTCTTCTTCACCGTGAACCCTAAAGGGAAAGGTGAGTTTCTTTGTTAGTTAATTATTTGTTGATTTATGGTTGGGTTTTGATCATTAGATGATAACTAAGCTTAATGAAAGCTCAAGTTATATTAAAATCAAAAGATAAAGGAGTTAGGGAAGATTAAAGATTTGGAGTTCTTGAGTGAAATCTTGAAATAGAGTTGATAAGTTGAATTTGAAGTTAAATTTGACTTTTCGTCAGCTTAATTAAGAAGTATTAAGTGTTAGAATTGGTTCATTAAATAGGGGTACCGATAACCTAGGGGGAGGTACCGATACCCCCTAAAGGAAAAATGGAATTTTGGTTCATTAAATTAGTTTAAGTTATTAACATCAAGTTATAAGGTTTAGGCTTCTGATAATCGTCTTGGAAATTATGTTTATATAGATATAGAGCCTAAACAAGTTCCGGAACAATAAAAGAATTAGGATCGAATCAAAATAAGGCTAAGGTGATTGCAATTTAATTGTACTTATGATATCGAACAAACATTGGTTTGTGATGAGCCAGTGACGGAGTTACTATGGTAAGAAGTGACTCCTAAAATATTATTTGATTTGTGATTGATGGAATTCTTATGTGTGCATGAATACAAGAAAATGAGTATATGTGTAACACCCCCAACCCGTATCTGACCCGGATCCGAGTCCGAAGTGTCACATTGACTTTTCAAAAACCTTTACTTGTATAAAATAGTGAGTAATTAAAATTTATTATTACATATAACTTATTCAAAACCTTTATCAAACTATTCAGAGCTTATACAATATATTATTTTGAATACATGCCAACTAGAACTTTATGTATTAAAATACATATTATTCACATTTCTTCTGATCTGACCTTTGGTAAGGAGAACTGACCTTTGGTAAGGAGAACTGACCTGTCTTGCTCTACATTGCTCTTTACTCTTCTCACTTCGGTAACTTACGTGTGAAATAATCACACGCTAAGTCGATGACTTAGTGAGGCAATAAACATAAAATATAACTATAGCTTGTAATCATGCATGAATAATTACTACTATCACTCATACCCTTATTCATGTAACAAATCCCTATAACACATATGCAATATATATCATTACACATATAAAAACATATACACACATATTCATCACTCATTTTCCATCATAGCCTTATTTCATTATCAATATTATTATCGTTTATATCACTTAATACATATCCTCTTATACCTAGCATTTTAACCAACATTTGCCTCATTTAATCATATAATCCACATATCATCATATAAATCATCTAATACCATTCATATCACAAAAGCATACAAATCACATGTAATATATTTGTTGTTTTTCTTATTAGCCCATGTACACATGTGAGAACTATAGATATATGAGCCTATAGAGGTTGTGCACTAATGTTGTCACCACAGCTCGTATAAATGCATCGAAGTGCCACGTAGAATTGCACCGTAGTGCCGCGTAGAAATGCACCGTAGTGCCGCGTAGAAATGCACCAAAGTGCCATATAAGATTATCCCTAAGGACCACATATCATTCCTTAAGAATCATATACATATGCCAAGGATCAAGTATTTGTCTCAAAAGACCTTACACATGTTCCAAAGAATACATATATGTCCCGAAGGACCGCGTAGACCCTCGACTCTTGGCATGCCAACTATACCCTAGCTTTCATGACACATAACATGAGCATCATCATTTATGTCATTTCACATTTTCACATAAACACGTAGTTCACTTTCACATAGCACATAGATTATGTCACATAAGTTGAATCACATATACGTATAAATACGTAAGTTACTTTCCCATATCACGTAGCTCATATTCACTTTTTATACTATTTAACATTTCTTGTCACATTGCTTATATCTTACTTTTATGTCTTATCCTATATATATATATATATATATATAGATATTCACATGTTCGTATAATCCATCATTTCATCATCTAAATGTGTATTCATATAATTCATCTTCCTATATATATATATATATCATTTTTCCTATACTTGTATTCACATCATTTATATTCTCCTTCTCATAATCTCATATGTCCTGATTAATAACTTATATCATATATGTATAAAATAACTTATCTCATATCATATAGCTTATACCTCATTCTATGATATTCACCTAGATCATATCACATCTGTCACACTCATAAACATATGTCACTTCTATTATTTCATTTATATACTAATCTAATTTATTTACCTAATTCAATTCATATAGTACCTATAATTTTCTAATATGACTACGTAGATTTCCATCATACAACCCATATATCATAATTTTATTTAAGCATGTGTATCTTTCCCATCTAACTCATCTTATATGTTCCTATTATCACTTATGTTCAAGTCTCATATCATCATATAGGTCAATATTATCTATCTTGTTTCAATTCTCATTCAATGATATAATTCTATTTTACTATTTCACATAAATGTTCATACCACTATTCACTTACCCAACTCACATTCTTATTGTTTATATAACCTTTACACTTGAGTACTTCATTCCCATCATTTCTTCTAAACTCGCTTTTTACCATATTCTCGTATTTTTACCTAATTTATCCCATATCATGTATTCGCGTAATTTTATATTTCATTTCTATATAGCTCAATTTCTGGAATTTACCCTTGATGCATCGGTGCACATATCCCAGAATTCATTTTTAAAAATCTACTCAAATCAACTAAAATACTTCATCTTTCAACCCTTTTCATGTTCTCAACTCATATACACATGCTTAAACCAATTTATATCCATATAAACCATCTTTAGCTTTAAAATTCTTTTCCTCATATATAACTCAAGAATTAAACCAACTTTGAAATATGTTTTAATTCTAATTCTATGGCTTCTAACTTCATAATTAGACCCTTGACAAGTCAAATTTAACTTCCAACTCTAGTTATGAACTTATTTCAAGATTTCACCCAAGAACCTCAAATCTTTAATCCCTCCTAACTCCATCATACTTTGATTTTAAGATAACTTAAGCTTTCCTTAAGCTTAGTTATCGCCTAATAATCAAAACACAACCTTAAAATCAACAATTAATTCATAAACAAAGAAACTCACCTTTGAGCTTGGAGATACGAGAGGAGGAAGAAGAATGAAGAAAACTCTGGATAATTATCTCTTTTCCCAAGTGGTTCTTTATCTTATAAAAGGAATATAAAAATCTTACTTGTTAATTGACCATTTTACCCTTTAATTCATTCAATAATTACTAAATAACCTTCATCATATTTCAAATAAATCATTGAACTATTCAATTATCATACTTTAATCACCAATTTCTAAAACTTTACAATTTGATGAGGATGTTACAATATGTGTCATATGTTATTATATGTGGTATTGACATAAGTGGTTATAGGATCAAGAACTATGTAAAATAGCAATGACTTTTGTGATAACAGGAGAAAGTGATATAAACTAGGCGGTACAAATATTAATGATAGGATAAATAACATGGATATATATATGAAAATATGAGAAATGATATGAACTATATATATGTTATATGTTATAAGTGATTTCATAGGAAATGACACAAGTTATGTGAGTATATATGTTTATATAATTGATGTGAATACATGCTGTGTTATGAAGATATAAACCATATGATATGATAAGAAATTATAAGAATACATGTATAAGTGATTATAGGAACATGTAATATAATATATGTGAATCTAATATATGAAAATATATGTGTAACATCCCGAAATCAGGGTAAGTGACTAAATTGTAAATTTTGAAAACTATGTGCTCGATTTCGAAACAAGTTAAAAGTTCAATGATTTAAATAGGAATAATTCCTTAATGGATTAGATGATAATTATGGAAAGGTTGAAGGTTATAATAGTAATTCCACAAGAAAGATTTTTTTTATTCCTTTACATAGGATATAACACGTGGAAATGAAGAGAGACAAGGTTATAGTTTCCAGAGTTCACTTTTCTCCTTTCTTCTTTACATGTGAAAGCCAAGAGCAAAGGTAAGATTTCTTGTTGGTTGATATTTAGCTGAATTTAAGATTGGGTTATGATCATTAGATGATAACTAAGGTTAAGGAAAGCTTAGATTATCTTAAAACCACAAAATGAGGAGTATATGAAGAATTTAAGAAATGAAGTAGAAAAATGAAATCTTGGAATAGAGTTCATAATAAGCATTGGAAGTGAGATTTGACTTGTCCTCAACTTAATCAAGAGATATGAGGTGTTAGAAATGGACTTAGAACATGTTAAAAAATTGAGTTTAATTTTTGAATCCCAGAGGTGGATAGGATTTTAAGGTTTAAGATGTGATCAATGGTATTAAGTGGTTTAAGTAAGAGTATGTAAGTTAAGGATATGAAATGGGTTGAATTATGGCACAATTGAGCTAAGTTGAGTGATTTTCGTGCATAAATTGGAATTCTGGACCAGTGTGCATCGGTACACATTCAACATGTACCGATGCATCAAGGGTAAATTTCCAGAAATTGTTCAATGTGTATCGATGCACATCCATCGATGCACAGGAAGTGCATCGATGCACCCATTAAAAATGGAAACATCGAATGCAGTTAGTGCATTGATGCATAAGGAGTGCATCGATACAACCCCTTAAGATTGAAACATCGAAGGTGATTTGTGTATCGATGTATGAGTAGCGCATCGATGCACATGTTAAGGGATGCATCGATACACTGTAGAATGTACCGATGCACTACAAGAGAAAATAGAATTAGGTCTTTCTTTTGGTCTAAGAAATGATAGATTAGAATACATCAATTAGATACTAATATGTATCAATGTATAAATATGTAGATTTCGAGCACGAACAAGTTCCGGGATGACCATCAAGTTAAGATTCGATCGGAAGAAAGGAAATCATAAAAGGGGATTGAAACTTAGTGAGGCTAAGGTGAGTGCATATAAGTTAGTTTATGATGATTAATGGAAATAAGACTTGCGACGAGTCTATTTCCTATATTAGAATGCATGAATTTATGATCATATGCATATGTTTGATTTGGGTATATGTGATATATATATTATAGTATGTATTAAATAATTTGTGTTAATACATGTATTGTGAAAAGTTATAGGAATTAATATGAATTATCTATATGATTACATGGGTATGTGAATATAGGTATATAAGATAAGCCACATAAATATGAATTAGGTGAAATTAAGTGGTGAGAATGATATGACAGAAAGCTATAAGAGAATATGTTATGAGAAGATATAATAACAAGTATAAGCTATGTGATATGTGAGTTTTATGAAGATGTTCTACGTGTAAGTGATCTACATGTATGTGTGAATTATATGGAAATGAACTACTTGACTATGTGTGATTGTATAAAAATGTAATAATGAGACTATGTATATAGGTGAATGTGTGATAACATAAATATTAATGCCCATGTTATATGTCGTGAGAGCTAGATGTATAGTTGGCATGCCAAGAGTCGAGGGTCTACATGGTCCTTCGAGACATATATGTATTCTTTAGAACATGTGTGAGGTCTTTTGAGACACATACTTGATCCTTCGCATATGTATATGATTCTTAAGAATTTTCTACGTGATCCTTAGGGACAACCTTATATAGCACTTCAGTGCATTTCTATACGGTACTTCGGTGCAATCCTACGTGGCACTTTGGTGCATTTATACGAGCTGTGGTGACAGCATTAGTGCACAACCTCTAGAGACTCACATATCAATAGTTCTCACATATGTACATGGGCTAATCAAGAGATAATAACAAATATAGGGTGTGATATGATAAATTCTATAGCAAGGACATGATGAGGTATATGTATAGTATATGATTAAGAAGGTTAAGTATATGTGCTATGTGATTAAATGATAAGTGACTAATGATGATTTATATGTAGGCATGTATTTCTTATTAGATAATCTGATATGATTTATATGATGATGTATGTATTGCTTGGTTAATTGAATAATAGGTCGAGTAAAAGAATAAATATAAGAGGATATAGTTATAAGATATAAATGATAAGAATATTGATAGTGGAATAAGGTTAGAGATTTAAAATAATGTGTTATGTATATGTGTATAGTATGATATATATAGTGTTATATTGTTTTGATGTGGCATTATAAGATGAGATGTTCATGCATGAGTAAATAGTTTGAGCTCTTTTATAATTTAATGCCTCACTAAGTCATAGATTTAGCGTGTGATTGTTTCACACGTAGGTTACATAAACGAGAAAAAGAGTAAAGAGCAATGTGGAGCAAGACAGGCCAGTTCTCCTTACTGAAGGTCAGATCAGAATAGAGGTGAATAATATGTATTATAATATATAAAGTTCTAGTTGGCATGTACTCAAAAGAATATAGTGTATAAGCTCTGAATAATTCTGTAAAAGTTTTTAAATTACTCACTATTTTCTATAAGTAAATGTTTTAAAAGGTCAATGTGACACCTCAGACCCGGATCCGGGTCGGATACGGGTTTAGAGTGTTATATTTAATGGTATCGGAGCTAAGGTTTAGCCAATTCTAGGTTTAAACCGAAGTAAATGAGTTGTAAAATGTGTACATGCCAACACCAAGTCAATAATTTCTGATTTGATAAGTGTAAAGAGTGTACTGTCTTGCTAATAGAATAAGATTAGTGTGATATAGTAGAAGTTTGATTATATTAGTTTTGAAGTGAAGTGATAGGCGATATTCCTGATTATGATGGCAATTCACCTGCCCTGGCCAGGCAGGATAAAGAGTGGACACTTCAGGAAGTGCCTCGTAAGATCAAAGACTGGTTTCAGAAAGTTGAAATCATATTAGAATAGTGATAGAAGGTTTTCATAGGTTTGAATCGAAAAGTGATGTGAAGTATTCTTATTATTTCATGGATACGATAGAATATGGTGAACAAGTGTCAGCATAAGAAAGTTAAAAGATCTAATGATATGGTTAGAATTTGTAGAGAGTTCGAGAATAAGTGCATCACTGACAATCGTATAATATATATATATATATAAAGCTAGAGTTTATGAGTTTGAAATAAAGGAATAGTACCGTGTATAAGCAAGAATGTGGATATAATAAGGGTTTGCATTTTAGATGGAAAGAGTTAGCGTTGGCTAACCAGATTATGTGATGGAAAATGTATAGAAATTTAATATTTTTTTAGATGTTGTCAGGATAAGAAACCAAAGATGAGGTGGATCGGGATACAGTTGTATGTTTGAGTAAAGCTAAGGATTGATAAGAAGAGTTTAAGAATAGGTACATCAGTGATCAGTTTATAAGATAAAGGAAGTTATAATGTTGAGTTGGAACAACGGAAATTTCATGGTGTATGAGAGTAAATGTGGATTTAATAAGTTAAGTAAACTATTGCTGAGATAATTCCGACTGAAAGGAATGTATATGAATGGTTAAATGAAGGTTTATGCTTTAGATTGGAATAACTGGTGCTGACTAACATAATTATGTGATGATAAGTATATTAAAGTTAAAGGATCAAAAGATGATGCCAGGGTAAATTAACTAAGTATGGTGTGAATTGAGACATGATTATGTATTTTGATCACAGAAATGTAAGGTAATGGAAGAGACAAGAGAATAATAATGTATATGAATAAGAGTGTGGGTTGGATGAGTGAGTACATTGCACTGGTTGGATTTCAACTGAGAAAATGAATATGAGTAGTCTGATTAGAGCTTATGCCTTAAATTGGAATATTGTTACTGATTAATTATAATAGTATGGATAATAAAGTTATAAGATTTGAAGAAAAGATAAAGTTAAGTTAATCAAGTATGATGTGGATTTGGATATGGTTTTGATCATATAGATATGATGTAGAAAAGGAAATAAGTATTTGTATGTTTAAAAAGGAGGTTTTGAGAAGGAAATACAAGTACAAGAGATGGTAAAGAATGAGGTTCTATATAAGTAAAGCAGATTATCAAAGTTATTAAGATGTGATGAAGACCGGTAATCAGAGATGAGTATAAATGATAAGAAAAGAAAATGTGAACGTTAAAGAATATAAATGATATGTGCATAAGAAGATTTTGATTTTGAAGGAATGAAAGAATAAAAGGATAGAAAAAGTCAAAGATGGAGTTTAGAAGATCAAGTATGACAAGAGGTATATTGAGGTATAACTTATAAGTTTGATATTGAAATGATACAATTTTTAATTATTAGAAGAATGAGAATGAATGATGATTCTTTGAACAAATACCTGAAGGTTATATGAAAAGATTGTGTGTATAATAAGAAATGAGCAAAAGCTTGATTTATGTGCAAAGCACATAGAGAATGATGAAAAAGATCAATTGATCCATAATATTAAGGAATAAGGATTGGGGTTACTGTCTATATAATGAATGATATTATATGGACTTATAAAGATATGGAAGTATATGAAGAATTGAGTATGAGGAAATGGTAAGTTTGCTAGCGGTAACAGGAAAGATTAAGAAAGGGAAGCAACATGAAATATTATAAGACATGATATTATAAAGGTAAGCAGTGAAAATTCGAGGACGAATTTTCTTTAAAGGAGGGGAGATTTGTAACATCCCGAAATCAGGGTAAGTGACGAAATTGTAAATTTTGAAAACTATGTGCTCAATTTTGAAACAAGTTAAAAGTTCAATGATTTAAATAGGAATAATTCCTTATTAGATTAGATGATAATTATGGAAATATATAATAATAATTACATAAGAAATATTTTTTCCTCCTTTACATAGGATATAACACGTGGAAATGAAGAGAGACAAGGTTCTTGTTTCCAGAGTTATCTTCTTCTCCTTTCTTCTTCACGTGTGAAAGCCAAGAGCAAAGGTAAGATTTATTGTTTGTTGATATTTAGCTGAATTTAAGATTAGGTTATGATCATTAGATGATAACTAAGCTTAAGAAAGCTTAGGTTATCTTAAAACCACAAAATGAGGAGTATATGAAGAATTTAAGAAAGGAAGTAGAAAAATGAAATCTTGGAATAGAGTTCATAATAAGCAATGAAAGTGAGATTTGACTTGTCCTCAACTTAATCAAGAGATATGAGGTGTTAGAAATGGACTTAGATCATGTTGAAAAATTGAGTTTAATTTTTGAATCCCAGAGGTGGATAGGATTTTGAGGTTTAAGATGTGATAAATGGGTATTAAGTGGTTTAAGTAAGAGTATGTAAGTTAAGGATATGAAATGGGTTGAATTATGGCACTATTGAGCTAAGTTGAGTGATTGCCGTGCATAAATTGGAATTCTGGACCAGTGTGCATCGGTACACATTTAACATGTACCGATGCATCAAGTGTAAATTTCCAGAAATTGTTCAATGTGTATCGATGCACAGGAAGTGCATCGATGCACCCATTAAAAATGGAAACATCGAATGCAGTTAGTGCATCGATGCATAAAGAGTGCATCGATACACCCCTTAGGATTGAAACATCGAAGGTGATTTGTGTATCGATGCATGGGTAGCGCATCGATGCACATGTTAAGGGATGCATCGATACACTGTAGAATATACCGATGCACTTTAAGAGAAAATATAATTAGATCTTTCTTTTGGTCTAAGAAATGATAGATTAGAATACATCAATTAGATACTTATATGTATCAATGTATAAATATGTAGATTTCGAGCACGGACAAGTTCGGGATGACCATCAAGTTAAGATTCGATCGGAAGAAAGGAAATCATAAAAGGGGATTGGAACTTAGTGAGGCTAAGGTTAATGCATACAAGTTAGTTTATGATGTTTAATGGAAATAAGACTTGCGACGAGTCTATTTCCTATATTAGAATGCATGAATTTATGATCATATGCATATGTTTGATTTGGGTATATGTGATATATATATAGTATGTATTAAATAATTTGTGTGAATACATGTATTGTGAAAAGTTATAAAAATTAATATGAATTATCTATATAATTACATGGTTATGTGAATATAGGTATATAAGATAAGCCACATGACTATGAATTAGGTGAAATTAAGTGGTGAGAATGATATGACAGAAAGCTATAAGAGAATATGTTATGAGAAGATATAAGAACAAATATAAGCTATGTGATATGTGAGTTTTATGAAGATGTTCTATGTGTAAGTGATCTACGTGTATTTGTGAATTATATGGAAATGAACTACTTGACTATGTGTGATCGTATGAAAAATGTAATAATGAGACTATGTATATAGGTGAATGTGTGATAACAAAAATATTAATGCCCATGTTATGTATCATGAGAGCTAGAGGTATAGTTGGCATGCCAAGAGTCGAGGGTCTACGCGGTCCTTCGGGACATATATGTATTCTTTAGAACATGTGTGAGGTCTTTTGAGACACACACTTGATCATTGGCATATGTATATGATTCTTAATGAATTTTCTACATGGTCCTTAGGGACAACCTTATTTAGCACTTTGGTGCATTTCTACGCGACACTTCGGTGTAAGCCTACGTGGCACTTCGGTGCATTTATACGAGCTGTGGTGACAATATTAGTGCACAACCTCTAGAGACTCACATATCAATAGTTCTCACATATGTACATGGGCTAATCAAGAGATAATAACAAATATAGGGTGTGATATGATAAATTCTATGGCAAGGACATGATGAGGTATATGTATAGTATATGATTAAGAAGGTTAAGTATATGTGCTATGTGATTAAATGATAAGTGACTAATGATGATTTATATGTAGGCATGTATTTATTAAATAATCTGATATGATTTATATGATGATGTATGTATTGCTTGGTTAATTGAATAATAGGTCGAGTAAAAGAATAAATATAAGAGGATATAATTATAAGATATAAATGATAAGAATATTGATAGTGGAATAAGGTTATAGATTTAAAATAATGTGTTATGTATATGTGTATAGTATGATATATATAGTGTTATATTGTTTTGATGTGGCATTATAAGATGAGATGTTCATGCATGAGTAAATAGTTAAAGTTCTTTTATAATTTAATATCTCACTAAGTCATAGACTTAGCGTGTGATTGTTTCACATGTAGGTTACAGAAACGAGAAGAAGAGTAAAGAGCAATGTGGAGCAAGACAGGTCAGATCAGAAGAGAGGTGAATAATATGTATTATAATATATAAAGTTCTAGTTGGCATGTACTCAAAAGAATATAGTGTATAAGCTCTGAATAATTCTGTAAAAGTTTTTAAATTACTCACTGTTTTCTATAAGTAAATGTTTTAAAAAGTCAATATGACACCTCAGACCCGGATCCGGGTCGGATACAGGTTGAGGGTGCTACAATATGCCTATGTGACAAGCTATGTTAAACTGTGAGATAATTTATAGGGCTTTGATATACGAATTAGATAAAAGTATATACATTAATATATGTATAAGTTTATATGTTATTCTATGTGATATGTGATGTATATATGAACATATGTGAATAAGATATGATATACATGTTTACATGAACCCATGAGAAATGATATAAGTTATATGATACGATTTATGTGATTACATGCACATGTGATACATGTTATATGAAATGACACATATGTTTATACATACATATGGTATGTGATAGTAGAAAAGGTATATGTGATCACAAGAGAAATGACACGAGTACATGAACATATGAAACATAAGAATAATGCCCATGATATATGATACGAGAGCTATAGGTATAGTTGGAATGCCAAGAGTCGAGGGTCTACGTGGTCCTTCGGGACAAATATAGTGATCCTTCGGGATATACATAGGTCATTCAGGATAAATTTCATATGCCACTCAGTGGGACTTATACGAGCTGTGGTGACATCATAAGTGCACAACCTCAATGTACTCGAATACCTTAAGTTCTCAGTAATTTACATGGGCCTATAAAAGATATCAAAAGTGTTTGCATTATTATTATATGATGTTATGTTTGCTTCTTTTTGAAATGATATATGTGTTACATGATATACATAAATGATAAGTACAAGATCATATGATAAATGGGTTAATGACTATGATAGAGATCATGATAATGATGGTATATGTACATGTATACATTTTGTTATATGAAATATTTTATGGTTTCCATTATATGTTTATATGCCTCTCTAAGTCGTAGACTTAGCGTGTGATTGTTTCATACGTAGGTTTCGAGAAGAATAAAGAGCAATGTGGAGCAAGATAGGTCAGTTGCTTCTTACAGAAGATCAGATCAGAAAAGAATTTTGAATCATATGTATTTTGGATAGTGAAAATAGTTGGCATGTAATTAATGTTTTAAATGGTATATGCTCTAACAAGTTTTGTAATGTTTTAAACGTATATATGTAAACAGTAAATGTATAGCGATGAAAGGTTAAATTTTAAGAGTTTATGTATATTTTACGGAAATAATGTTCATACGGTATAATATTGTTCATATGGTATAGTACTGTTCATACCGTATATTACTATTCATAAAAATGTTTTTGACTTAAATTTTTATAATGAAACACAATTTAATAGTATATGATCGTATTTTATTAATATAAGTCCAAATGTTATGTTATTTTTGCAAGAATAAAGGTTTTGAAATGTCAATGTGACATCTTGGAATCATATCCGGGTCGGATACGGGTTGGGGTGTTACAGTCTATATGTAATATTATATGTTATTATCTGTTATGGTGTTTACTTTCTGGTTATGAAGGTTAGATATAAGAGATATAAGAGATATAAGTGATAACATGAGAATGGAATATAAGTTAGGAGAAATTGATATAAATAAGGTATAGTACAAAGATCCAAGAAATTATATGATAAAGTGATAGGAACGAGGTGATAATAAGCTAAGAGAATATATGAAATTAGTATATAAGAAATATACTATAACGATTATGGGAGATAAGGATATAAACTAGAGGGCATTAATATATGAAATATATGACAATAAGTACATAATTGTGTAGATATATGAACATGTAACATAACTATGGGATAAGGAGGTATATATTATATGATTTATATGAAGTGATAAGAACAATATATTAATTATATATATATTATATATATATATATATATATATATAAAAGAGTATGATATAAGTTATATAATTGGTATAAATGTTAAGTACATGATAAAATGATAAGAGGGATTAATGAAAATATTATTGATAATTATAAGAAGATTAAAAGTCATAATGAAAATGAAATATTAGGATAATGATGATAGGGGTGCATGTTGATAGTTGTTTATATTAACTGTTTTATGATGTGTGCATATTACATGGAATATGAAATGTTATGCATTGTTAAGTATCTAGAATTTCCAGTATAAGTGTTTTTATGCCTCACTAAGTCATAGACTTAGCGTGTAATTGTTTAACACGTAGGTTTCAAGATGATATAGGAGTAAATAGGAGCAAGACAGGCCAACATCTTCCTTACGAAATTCAGACCAGAAAAGTAATAATGAATATGTATTTTGTTCTTTCAAATATAGTTGGCATGTACTAATAGAATTGAGTTGAATATGCTCTGATATGTTTTGTAAACCAATTGATTTAATTAATGTAAAATATGCATTTTCTTGAAATGTGAATTTAAATTTTAGTCAATTTGTAAAAGTAATGATTTGGAAAGTTAATGTGACACATCAGACTCGGATCCGGGTTGAATACGGGTTGGGTGCCCAAAAATTATATATCTTCCATCTGACTTGACCCAAAAAACATACACCTTCCACCCGTACCTAACCCGACTTTTCGAGATAAAAACTGAACCCAACCCAACTCAAAATAATATATTTATTAAAATATTATTTTTATTCAATATAAATAGAGATTTAATTGAAAAAAATAACATATTAAGGGATATTATTATAATTATCTCTAAATATATAAGATAAAATTATAATTTTTCGTGTCTGGTTGAATATGTTATTTTTTACCCTAAACTCGAACACAATTTGACTCGAATATAACTTCTAAAAAGTTCAATCCGACTCAACATGAATCTAATTATTTTAAAAAAAAAGCTTGACTTAATCGAATCAAAACCTATCGGATTTAATCCCATTCCCATCCCTAGTTTAGAGTTGTGTGAACAAGACTTTTAGGTAAAAGAGGATTGACTATGATGAGAGTTAAACGAATATTAGGTCATTGGTTTAATATATCACATTAATATTTTATTATAAATGATTAATTTATTATCAATTAATAATCGCTAATTTTAAAATATTAGTTAAAATAAACTTACTCAAACATAAATAATTGTTTATATAATTTACTAATACAATAATTACCTAAATAAAACATACCAGTCAATAATGATTCTCTTGCAGTTCTGAGTTTTGTAAGTATAAATAGCATTTGGCCACGTGGATTTGCTTTAGGTTTTCCAAAAAGAAACAAGAACCATTAACACCGATTTATTATTCAAATGTTAAGCTGGATCTCGGACAAAGCTAACCGACAATTATCTCCAATCGTTGGTTTTCATCTTTTTTTTTTCAACCTACTTTTTCCCTTTACATAATGTTTACCCCTTTCTCTTCATCAAATTTCCATTTTACCACTGCAGAGGCGCCTGGTTTTGTTCTTTTTTGAACTAGAACTAGACTAGACTAGACTACTGAAAATACTTTCCTATTTTAACGCCGAAAAGGTAACCGTGAATAATGAATTTATTAAGGATAGATTAGTCTTTTCCATGATTCTAAACGACTACTTTTTCATTCTCCTCTGTAAACTGGATTGGGATCACCACTTTTTTGAAATTTAAATTCACTTGCCAATGATACCCTTGACGTTATTTCAATTTCATAAATGCTGTATAGCTTTTTATCTACACTAATACGTCCTTGACGAGTGAAAGCTATAAATCCAGTCAAAGAAATATCAAATTAGAGTTACCACACCAAGATAAAATTATAAATTTATAAATGTACATAAATTATTGAGTAGTCTTCGCTAGTTAAAAAAATGATTTTTTAGGTTTAAATACGAATAATTGTATCCGTAAAACGTATATATGTTATTAACAATTTAAAAATACATTTTAATCCCCTCAAACTATTCAAGAAATTTATAAATGTCTAAATATATTGGGTAAGCTATGTATTGGCCACTCCATTTTGTTTCTGTTCATGTTTTGGTCAATTTGTTTTGGTTTTATCATTTAACTCTCGGTTTCATTTTCTTTGATCATCAAACCATTAAATATATATTAATGTGTTTTTTTGGATAAATTTATTGAAAGATCATCTCACTTTTCTCTTAAACTTAGATGTTGAGACTTTATTTAATTTATCGGGATCAGAGTATTTTATTGTAAACTTAAACAACGAGGGGAATGAGCAAAGAAAGAAAAACAATATATCTAGATTTTACAATAAGTAAATGATAAAAATTACATAATACACCTAGAAAAGGTTGAAACTTTGATTTGCGTTTTTGGATTTATAGATGGTTTTGAGGAAAAAAAACCAAAAAGAAGAAATATGAGAGAAAAGATAACATTTTTAATACCAACCGTGTTATAAATAATGGATGTTGACAGTTAAACGACGGTAAAGATCATTCCAACCGTGAAGAATAAATTAACAATGTGATTGAGTGAAAAATAAATTCTGAATTTGAATGACGAGATAAAAAGTTTTAATGATTGAACGATTGAAATAAAAACAATGTGAAATTCACTAACTGTGTAGTTTATCAAATAAATGAATTGAAAAACTGAAAAAAGTAGAGCTTAAAACACTGTGATTTATTTATTACTCCGTTTTATTTTCATATAAAATATTTACTTCTAATAAAATCTTTTAATTTTAGACCTATAACTGCTCCGAAGACCTATTTTTTTTTTGAATTTTTAAAATCCAATAACTGTTATTGAAGAGATTTTGTGAACAGTGGCACAAAAGAAGAATGTTTTTGAATCGAGGTAATTAAGTGTACCAAGTAAAGAATAAAATGCTTTAAGCAAACAGTGGCATTATCGTAATTTCAGTAATATTGAAACCTCATTCTCTGCGTGGGTGGTACTGTCAACTTCGCGTGTGTGATTATCTACCCACTTTTTCTTCTTCTTCTTAGGTTCACTCTCCGTTTTGCATCCTTCGATGCTAAGTAGCTTAAAGTAGTCGCCTATCGCCCCCCTTCTCTCTCTCTCTCTCTCTCTCTCTCTCTAGGGTTTTTTTTTCTCCTTTTCTGTCTGTGAGCTCTCTGCTGTTTAAGCTGTTTCTATTTTGGCATATGATTTAGTAGCTTAAAATCTGCTTTCTACTGGCCTCTACTTCACTTTCTCTTCTCAGCTCTTTATTTTGCTCGATCTTCGGTTAGTGTTTTACTTTGCTCGAAACAGTTAATTTTCACTTGGTTTTACAGACTGTAGTGTCTTTTGCTTACAAGAGTGCATTTTCTTCTCTTTTGAATGCTTGATTTACTTGCTTTTGTTTTGTCGGCTTCTGAAAATATTGTGTTTTATTTTGCAGGGAAGTGATATTTTGGGCGGAAGTCGAGGGCAAATATGTCCTCGAGCAGGGGGTCAGATCAATCGCAGCCTGTGAGGCGGATCACACGGACACAGACTGCTGGTAACCTAGGAGAGACTGCTTTTGACAGTGAGGTGGTGCCATCTTCTCTTAGCGAGATTGCACCCATTCTCCGTGTTGCCAATGAGGTCGAATCAAGCAATCCCAGGGTGGCTTACCTCTGTAAGTTTTTGATTTAGTTTGCTTTCATACGTGATTATTGTTTTTATGTGATTTTTAATTAATGCTGTTATTTCTAGAAATTTTAAAGTATGTTTCTAGCTGTTAGTATAGTCTAGCCTTATTCTGGATAAACATTTTGTACGGCTGGACCGGATAAACATTATATTTTATTGTATATGACGGTGAAGATATACATAGGGCTGTGTCTTTTGACATGGTGGTGTACACTGTTTTCTACTTCATCGAGATAATTATTTTGAGTTAATTATTGTGTGCTACTGCTTTTATTAGCATCTCTGGCTACAGTCATATGTCTGGATAGTTCTTGGTTATTTCCAATTATATATTGCTTAAAAAATTGGATTTATGTGGTTCTAAATATTGTGATATTAAGAGATTATTTCGGAAAGAAAATTTTCTTCCCCGTGATATCTTATAAAATAAGTAGCACGAATTGGAACTCTGAACATATAACTTTTTGCTACTTTTTCTAATGTTGGAGTAATTTCACTCGGATTGTCAAGAAATAATATTGTTTTCTTGTCCACCATCCTCAAGATCTTAAAATCAAACTTTTCGGAGTGTCGCAATTTTGTGGATGCTTGCCAATCTCCCATACTTGGCTTTTCTTGGGGGCTGGTATCTGAAATTCCGACTTTCTTGGTTGTGACATGTTTTTCACTTTGATAATAAGCATATTTATATATCTGTCTATTTTCAGTGTTAGGCATCTTGGTATCTCTTATTTCATTTCATTCTTGCCCAAGATCTGCTTCTTGCTTCATCGTTACTTGCTGTGTGATTCTGTAATATTGTCTGCAGTCTTAAGTAGAATTTATGGTCTTCTTTGTAGGCCGATTCTATGCATTTGAGAAAGCTCACAGGTTGGATCCCACTTCTAGTGGACGTGGTGTCCGCCAATTTAAAACTGCACTCCTGCAACGTCTTGAAAGAGTGAGTAAACTTTTCTTAATCTAAAGGCTTTTCTTAGCGTATGCTTTAAAAGCCTTTGAAATGTAGAAATGGTTTTGGAAATTGGGTAATGCAGTGCGACAATAATGACATTGTCCATTAGCACTGAAGTTTAATAATCTGTGCACAAATAACGGATCATCTATTTACTATATATTTTTATGATTAAAGAATTTGTATTTTGTTAAACCTGTTGTTCTTGCTTGGAGTTGCCATAATGAAATTAAGCTGCTCTATACAGGAGGATAAGAAATGAATCAGAAGGGAACTGGGTCTGCACCCTTTTTTAACAATTTTTTTCCTGTCACAAGAGTTGTTATTTAGAACTTTGGAATTATTTAAAGCCAGTTCTAGGCTTTTGGCTTCTTTCTTGTGAATGTGATTTACCATTCTTTCAACTCATTTTTTTTTTGGAAATCATGCACGCTAGATGGATTTTCACAAATTTGTCCAACTGACTTTGAGCTTATTTCCTTGTTCAATTCCACCTGTATTAGAATTCCTCTTAGATTTATAAAATATTATCCCTTTCTTTTTCTCATGCGTGGGATGTGTGTGACATGTAAATTTGTTTTTCCTTTTTCCCTTTTCCTAATGAATTTTTATGCTTATTCATATTTTATGAAAACTGACATTATCTTTTACATAATTTTGCATCGGTTGCTCGATTGATATCCCCAAGGGTGATTATATTTTCGACATTTGTGACATGTGACCTAGCCTATGATAATACACATTGGCTGTTCATGACAAGTTGCATACAATTAAATAAGGGAATGTAATATCTGTTTAAAAGTAATACTGGGCTGGAATTTTCACATTAATTTATGTGATACTTATTTTAATAGTTTTAGGAAAGCATATTATTTTGTTGATCTTGTTAAGTTCTAATAAGTTACCGAGTTAGATTTATTAGAACTTCCTTGCATGTTTATGCTTCTAGTTCTCTGCATCGCTTCTCTGTTATTGGTCTAATGAGGAGATATGTTCTTGTTATTTCAGGAGAATGATCCAACACTACAGGGAAGGGTTAAGAAAAGTGATGCTCGTGAAATGCAAAGTTTTTATCAACACTACTACAAAAAATACATCCAGGCTTTGACAAATGCTGCTGATAAAGCTGATCGGTAGGTGATATCTTTAATATTTAAGTTACTTGGATGATTATTTTTGAAAACTGTTGTAGTTTGTTATTTGACGGTAAATATTTTGTTCCTTCTTAGGGCACAACTCACAAAAGCATACCAGACTGCAAATGTTCTCTTTGAGGTTTTAAAGGCTGTCAATTTGACACAATCTATTGAAGTTGATCGTGAGGTGAAATTCTCTTAGATATCTTGACCTGCTATCTCTTTTGATGGTGTCTTGTTTTATGTAGATGTCTTACACGGGACGAGATTAATTTACTATAAAATTAGGAACTTCTGATTTCAGATCTCTGTATGTGAAGGATATTATAATTATTAAGGTTTGTTGCAGATTTTGGAAGCTCAAGATAAAGTTGCAGAACAAACACAGATTTTTGGTCCCCTACAATATCCTTCCTC
The DNA here is from genome assembly GCF_006381635.1 of Hibiscus syriacus. NCBI lineage: Eukaryota > Viridiplantae > Streptophyta > Magnoliopsida > Malvales > Malvaceae > Hibiscus > Hibiscus syriacus. Next base: position 1,405,566 of record NW_024063295.1, read on the forward strand.
TTGATCCTGATAGTGCAAACCAGGCTATTATGCAATATCCTGAGGTATGCTTTGAATTTGTATATTTTCTGATAATCCGTTTTGAACTAACAATTTTCTTTTCCTTTTTTTCATATTTACCTTAATGCAGATCCAAGCAGCTGTTTATGCTCTTCGAAACACAAGGGGTCTACCTTGGCCAAATAATCACAAGAGAAAGAAAGATGAAGACATTCTTGATTGGCTTCAAGAAACGTTTGGGTTTCAGGTGAAAAATAAACAAAGAAGTACATTTTCTTTTGTCTTTTTGACAAGTGAATTTAGTGTTGTGTGCTCCCTTGTAAATATTTGAAATCTGATGGTAAAACATTGTTGAGAGTTGGTTCTATCTGCTTTTGGACCTATACTCATCTCAGTTGTTATCTATGCAGAAAGATAATGTAGCAAATCAAAGGGAACATCTGATCTTATTGCTTGCAAATGTCCACATACGGCGATTTCCAAAGCCTGATCAACAACCCAAGGTCTGCTTGTCAAATGTCAAGTTGATATTTTTTTCTTTGTGAGCATGAACTTTCTATCACAAATATAGAATGGTGATGGTTACTTCTATCCCCTTTTTATCTTATTGATTGCCTATTTCTTCTGCATCAATCCTTGAACTTTTACCGGGGTAAATTAGTATTATGGTGCTGCTGAGTTTGTTCAATAACCAAAAGGGCATTTTTAGTTCTATGTGTATGTATACATGCATTTTTTTCCTTTTCAATTTTTGGGACAAACATTTTTTGGTTAAATATTCTGGTTGTGGAAAGTGGACCCATACTAAACAACGTTAGATCTCTATTATAGTCCTTGTGTAGTTTCACTCTTGGCACTACTAAGCGAACAATATGGTTTCTCCTTGTCTGCCAAAATCTGTTATAAGTGCTGTTTGTAAATTGAAAGAATTCGACAATGAAAAGCATTAATATGAAAAATTAGAAGCACTGAATTTAAGTTATATATTTTTCTGTAAGCTATTGAAAATTGAATGTTCAAGCAGATTTTGTATTTGACCTATTATAGGTGATATAATTTATAGATATCTTTTTTTTGATCAAAAGTTCAAAGGGGAAAAAATATGGTTAAAAAGAACATTTAAGATTAATGTAGTTGACTGTAAAAATTTCCTTGAATAAAATTAACTTAATACATCAAGTAGTTTTTAGGTACTATAATTTTTTCTTCACTTTTTCATATTAAATCATTCATTAAATCATATCTAAAAATGAGATATAAAGTGCATTTAGACAATTGATTCTTTGAGAATTTTAATTTGCAAAGATTTATTGAAGTTGTAGTAATGAATTATTAACTATCACGGGAAAGCATAAAATTGCTAAATCCTTTGGACATAATTTACCTTCTTGAAGAGCAATGGTGCACATTCTTGATATGGGTCTGTTAAAAATGTTTTTGATTCTGTCTTGCTGAAATATGGTGCTTTTTTGCTGATAAAAACTGTTACTTCTTTTTCTTGCACAGTTGGATGACCATGCGCTGACAGAAGTGATGAAGAAACTTTTTAAGAATTACAAAAAGTGGTGCAAGTACTTGGATCGCAAAAGCAGTCTCTGGTAAGATGTTATGGTGTTTTAAGCAGTGAAATTAGCTTGGACTACATGGCATCTATGGAAGCTGTTACACTGCTTTGTAGGATATATTTCAAGGGAGATGCATGCTATGAAATAAGTTAATATCAAAATAAATAGTGTTCCAACATATCAGAGTGTACTCTCTGACTTTGGGAAAGGATGCACTTTTATTTTGTATATGCTTGTTTTATATCTCCCCTTTTGCTATTAAACCCTAGTTTTGAAGATTTTGAACTACATCTTGTTCTAAGGAATATATTTCCCATATTTTTCTCTTAATTCTTCTTGATGTTTAAATCTGCAGGTTGCCAACCATTCAGCAGGAAGTGCAACAGCGAAAATTATTATACATGGGTTTGTACCTTCTAATATGGGGTGAAGCTGCGAACTTGAGGTTCATGCCAGAATGCCTTTGCTACATCTATCATCATGTATGCTCTAAACACTTAATTTTTCTCATAAATGTGCCTACTCATGTATTTTACTTTTATGGTTTGAGCCTTACGAGATAAGGCTCGTGTTTCTTTTGGTCCAACTTCTCGTTCCTGTATTATTAGCATTATTTAGGTTGACTTCTATAAGGAAAAAAATAGCAAGTGATACAAAGGTTGTTCTAAGAGTCTTTCTGTTTTTTATTTATAAGAAATCTTGTTTTTATGGAATTACACATCCCTTGCATATCTTCACGGGTGTCTTGGATGGGTGACGTTAAAATTAGAATAGGTCATCCTTTGATAGTATCCCATTTTTCTTTTTGCTATTGACAAGAGATTATCTAACTTGATGTTTGATTGAGGCTGACCAATTGTTAGTTCATTGCAACCAAAAATGGTAATATGCTTTTGGGGTTTTGAATTGCATCTGGTGCTAATTGCTGCTATTTTGAATGATGATTGCTGATAAGTTTATACATTTGTAAAATTGGCTAAAGTCATCATGCTACACTCAAGTTTTCATGTCTAAATTGATAGGCCTGGCTCGGTCTTGGCTCTTAAAATGGAAGGTTTAGTATATGTAACCTAGCCATCACTATGGACACCTCGACATGTACCTTGTCAATGTTAATGAAGTAGAAGTATTTTGAATTGGCTTTAGTGCTTATTCATTATTGTAAACTTAGCCTTGTAATATGTTGCCATAGTGGCGTTTTCAATGTTGTTTCTTCTACTTGTGTTAGGCTGAAGTTATGTAATATCTGTATAGTGAGTAGTGTTTCTAGCAATAATGTCTTTTGATAGTTGCTTTCATGGATCAATTTTGCTTTAGTAGATGGTAAATGCATTTTTCTTTGTTTTCTGTAGATGGCATTTGAACTTTATGGTATGCTAGCTGGGAATGTCAGTCCACTGACGGGGGAAAATGTCCAGCCAGCCTATGTAGGTGAGGAGGAAGCTTTTCTGAAGAAAGTCGTTACACCTATCTATAAAGTTATTCGGAAGGTATCATATGCAATTCCGATCCACTTTTGCATCCATTTCTCTCCCTCCCTCTCTCTCTCTCTCTGTATGTGCCATTTAAATAAAAAACACGATGCTGTTGGAGAATTGATCTTCCAGACTCAAACAATTGACTTCCACTGTAGGAAGCTGAAAGGAGTAAACGAGGGAAATCGAAGCATTCACAATGGAGAAATTATGATGATTTAAATGAATACTTCTGGTATGGATATTTAATATAATTTGATCTTTCCACTTTGTACTCAAGTGATTTATTTAACTTTATTTTACTGTAGGTCTGTTGATTGCTTCCGATTGGGTTGGCCAATGCGTACGGATGCTGATTTCTTTTGTCGAGCAGATAAAACTGAAGATGAAGTTGAACAACTTATCAAGGAAAATGGGGTAAGCATGTTTTTGGATCTCTAGTTTCGGACCTCAAAACTGACCTTGCATTTGTTAAACAAAAGAAAAATGTTCTTTTGGGAATGAAGAGTTTGTTATATCTATGTTTCTCTTCTCTTGCATCTAGTGGGTTTGGATAACTAAATCTAGTGTGGCAATTCAAGTAATTTTGCAAATTGTCCTATTGTTGGTTCTAACTTGCATGTTTTGAATTTTCTTAATTTACTTAAGACATTGACTTTGTAGCGGGCATGGGAGTTGAATAGATGTCAGTTTCCTTTTGGTAATGAGCCTCAAATGTTCTGTTTGCTGTTTCCTATAATGATATAAAAGTCGGTCTTTTGTTGGTAAGGATTAAGGGAATTGGAGTATGCAGTTGTAACTCCAACTAACTGAAGAGATTTGGAACTTGTCCAAATCTATTGTGACAGTTAAAGTGATTTAGCAAATTGTCCTATTGTTGGTCCTAGCTTGCATGTTTCGTATTTGCTTAATTTACTTGAGTCATTGACTTTGTGCCTGACATTAAGTTGAAGAAATGTCAATCTCCTGTTTTTAATGAATCCCTATTGCTCTGTTGCCTATAATAGTATACAAGTCAGTCTTTTGATGGCAAGTTTTAAGGGAATTGGAGTATGTAGTTGTAACTCCAACCGACTTGAGATTTGGACGTTGTGTTGGTTACTGAAAACAAGTTGGAAGGTAGCAATAAAAGGGGACCTGCCTAATTGTTCTATACGAAGAATGATTTCTCTTATAATATTTCCTGACTTTGTGGCTTATGTGTAGGAGAACAAGCCACTACCTACTAGGGACCGGTGGGTGGGGAAAGTTAACTTTGTTGAGATACGCTCGTTCTGGCATGTTTTTAGAAGCTTTGATCGAATGTGGAGTTTTTTCATTCTCTGCTTGCAGGTAGAACTTGCCTCTTGCAAATGATTTCTTCCTTTCGAGTAATTTTTGGCATGGTGTTGAATTGATAGTGCCTGATTTGTGCAAGGTCATGATCATTGTTGCTTGGAATGGCACTGGTCAACCCAGTTCCATCTTTAGGGGTGATGTGTTCAAGAAAGTATTGTCCGTCTTTATTACTGCTGCTATATTAAAGCTTGGCCAAGGTGAGTGAATCCAGTAAATTCTGCTTAGTGTCTATCATTACAATTTTAGTTATTGGCAATACAAGCTTTCCTGATTAAGTGGAACAACCTTTTTAAAAGGTAGGGAAACAATTACTATGATAATAAAATGAACAGAAATTGTACTGTTCTTTCTGAATAGAAGAAAAACACAAACGACCCAAATCCATAAAGTCGAAACTCGAACCAATGTCAAATTCAAATCGGGTCAACCCATAATATTAAATGGGATCAATCCGTAAAATCAAACTAGGTCAACTCATATAGATCTGGGTCAACTTATATCGAATTAAATCAACCCATAAGTCAAACTGGGTTACTAAAAAATATTATACAGCTTGTTTATATTATGGTTTCTAAGAAAGTTATAATCCTAGCCCTAAAGATAACTAATAATCCTAGTCCTAGATTGAAACCCTAAAATATCTTTTAATGTTAGCCTTCCATAATGTCATAATTAGTATATATTACTGAAGTAAAAAAAACTGGAGCTCCTGCATAAGATCTATTGCAAGGAAACAACATATAATTATTGTTAGGAAACAATAAAGATATCTTGTAATGTTAGTCGTCCATAATGTCATAATTAATAAATATTACTGAAGTAAAAAAACTGGAGCTCCTGCATAAGAAGATCTCTTGCAAGATAACAGCATATAATTATTGTTAGGAAACACTTCTAGTAAGTAGATTTGAGAAAGTCTTTGGAGGGCAGATGTATATATTTTTTCTATATGCTGAATTGTTAAAATAGACCACAATTTCTTGGTTGTATAATGAAACTCCTTGGTTATAGTATTGTAGATAACATATCATTCTTGCACTTTGTGGTTAACCTTATGTCGTGAACAATGCACTTTGTGGGTTGACCATTTCCATTTTTTCCATCATCTATGACTGTTCATCTGTTATATATACTGTTGATTAATGGATGCCTCCGATTTAAGGTGCCAAATACTATTGAGGCTATTTTCAAGTGCCAATTACTAGGGAGATTTTTTTAGAAAGTGTGGTGTTTTAATCTGCATGCTCGTGTATCAGTTAAGTTGGAATTTTCTCTTGTTTCAAGTGCCAATAATAATACGACTGTTCTTCATCTGTTAAATAATGTTGATTAATGGATGCCTCCAATTTAAGTTGCCAAATACTATTGAGGCTGTTTTCAAGTCCCAATTACTAGGGAGATTTTTTTAGAAAGTGGTGTTTTAATTCGCTTGCTCGTGTATCAGTTAAGTTGGAATTTTCTCTCAGCAAGTCTCTTGTTTCTCTGGGTATATGTTTATATATTTAATGTTTATTTGAACTTGATAATGAAGCATTTGCATGTTATGGGAATGTGAAAACCTTTTCATATTATTGCATGTCAGCTATGTTGAAGTTTTTACTGAAATTTATTTAATATTTTGCAGCTTTCCTTGATGTAATCCTTAGTTGGAAAGCGCAGCAGAGCATGTCATTTCATGTTAAGTTAAGATACATATTGAAAGTTGTTTCAGCAGCTGCGTGGGTGATTGTTCTGCCGGTTACTTATGCTTATACATCAGACAATCCTTCAGGAATTGCACGAACCATCCAAGGCTGGTTTGGGGGCAGTACCTCAGGTTCACCTTCCTTGTTCATTTTAGCTGTTGTGATTTACTTGTCACCAAATATGCTAGCTGCGGTGTTGTTTCTTTTTCCTTTCATCCGTCGATTCCTTGAAAGTTCACACTACAAGATTGTGATGCTTATGATGTGGTGGTCACAGGTAGAGATAACTTCTTTTATATCTTCTTCGTCTTCCAATTTGTTTCGTCTCTGGTTCACTTCACTTATTACTTTTTTGAATCTTTTAGCCCCGTCTCTATGTTGGTAGGGGTATGCATGAGAGCACATTTTCTCTCTTCAAGTAAGTAAACGTTTGTAGGATCTACCTATTTGCTTTTGTGATAACCACTTGAAATATTTGATTTCTATTTGCTTTTGAACTTTTCAGGTATACAATGTTTTGGGTCCTACTTATCATCACTAAGTTGGCTTTCAGTTATTATATTGAGGTGTGGTTACCATTCATTTCATCTTGAATTGTCTCACTCACAATACTTTATTTTTCTCTTTGCACTTGCCACTAAATTATATTAAGTTTGTCTCTTGTTTTAATTACTAAAAGATCTTTTCCACCTAACTTTGATCAGCATGACAGATTTGATATGTTTTCAGAGACTGAATAATCTCACTTCTTCCGTTCATGTTTATAGATAAAACCTTTAGTTGGCCCCACAAAAGCTGTAATGGGTGTTCGGATAAGACATTTTCAATGGCATGAATTTTTCCCCCAAGGTAATGAACGTTAAAATATGTATCTCTTATTGTTTCCAGAGAAAAAAAGTTCATTTTTTAATTTTTTGTATTTGCAGCAAGGAACAACATTGGTGTTGTGATTGCTCTCTGGGCTCCAATCATTCTTGTATGGCTTATCTCATGTTCACGATTCATGCATGTTTTTCTGTCAATACTTGACTGCTTTAGTTTAAGGTCTAATTTGCTGATTTTATTTTCAAGGTCTATTTTATGGATACCCAGATTTGGTATGCAATATTCTCTACGATATTTGGAGGTATTTATGGTGCATTTCGACGCCTTGGAGAGGTTTGTTGAGCTCCTCATGTTTATTTGGTTATTGCCATTATTTTTATATTACCTTTTCCTAGAGCGCTCATTTTCTAATATTTTCAATAAATTGTCTTGACTTTGCCAAGCATTTTCATGAAGCAGGCATTTTCAATAATTTGTCAAACATAGAGCATCTTTCTGTTTTGTATACTTGATGAGAATTTGCAGTTTCTTTTTAAATAAGAGATAGTGAAAGTCCTTTCATTCTCTGCTTCTATATAATTATAATAGAATCTATATAGAGCCTACATCATCATCATCATCATCATTATTTTTGGGAATGCTTATATTGTTGTGATATTTTTGTTTATGAACTCCAGATTCGAACATTAGGAATGCTCAGATCTCGTTTTGAATCATTGCCTGGTGCTTTTAATGCCCGCTTAATTCCAGGGGATAAGGGTGAGAAAAAGAAAAGGGGATTTCGGGGTTTTTTCTCTCGCAGCTTTGGGCAGGTCAAACCTCATTAATATTATATGCTATAATCTTTGATCTTGCTGATTTTTGTGGCTTATACTTTCAATATAATACTGTTTTATTTTCTCAGCCACACTCTAATAAAGAGAAAGAGGCTGCGAAATTCGCTCAGTTGTGGAACAAAATAATCAGTAGTTTTCGGGAGGAGGATCTTATAAGCAATAAGTATTTACACTCTGTGCTTTATGTTATATGTTACATTATCATTTTCTTTCTATGTATTGAGTTTGCTTTATTTTAGGGAGATGAATCTGTTGCTTGTTCCCTATTGGGCAGACCGTTATTTAGAACAAATCCAGTGGCCTCCTTTTTTGCTTGCCAGCAAGGTTTGCGTCAACTTATTTTTCTCTGCTTATCTTGAGAGTTGAGTATCTTGATATTTTAGCTGTGAACTTTCGTGTAGATTCCAATAGCATTGGACATGGCCAAGGACAGTGATAGTAGGGATAAGGAGCTGCAAAAGAGAGTTGAAGCTGACCCTTACATGTTTTGTGCAATTCGTGAATGTTATGCTTCATTCAGAAGCATTATTAGGTTTTTGGTTGAAGGGCACCGTGAGAAAAAGTAAGCTCTCTTTAACTTGTTGACCAAAGAAACAAATCATATTTAGTCAAGCTGCCATTTTTACTTCTTTCATTTTGATTCATTCTGATGGGTTTGCAGGGTTATAGATGACATATTTTCCAAGGTTGACAAACGAATAGCAGATGGTAGTCTTATTAAGACTTACAAAATGAGTGCTCTTCCTAGCCTTAATGAACACGTTGTGAAGTTAATAAAACTTCTGGTAATATTCAAAAACTAACCTGGTTTAAGAAGATTTCATACCCATTGCATTTGGGTGTAGTAGGAAGTCCTAAAATAACTGCCTTGATTTCTGCAGTTGGAAAATAAGCCGGACGAAAGGGGTCAAGTGGTACTTTGTTTCCAGGACATGCTGGAAATTGCGACAAAGGACATAATGCCAGAGGAGGAATTCTCCAGGTTTGGCATCTTCATGTGATTGTTTCGAGCACATGTATGTCGTAGTGCTATAACTTACCATTATTTTATTTTATTTGATCTCTTTTCGTCTAAAGTTTGGAACATGGAGGGTATGCACATGATGGATTCTATGTAGATCCACATCAATTTGATCCAAAAAAGTTAGACCAGTTATTTGCATCTTCTGGAGCTATCAAATTTCCAATAAATCCTGTTACGGAAGCATGGAGGGAAAAGGTGAGCCATTGTTGGATTAAAGCTTTTACAGAATTCTCTGGAAAGTTTTTTTTCTTGTGCTTTTTTGAATGTTAAGTGTTCTTATCCTATATCAGTTGAGTATTAGGTTCCTTGTGGTTTTATATTAAATTTGGGCTCCACCTCTTGCCCATTAGTTTTAGGTTGGATGCTGAATATGGTATCAGTGCTTTATCAGATCCTTTCTGAGGGTGACAATCCTTGGTGAGGTTGTTTATGCGTAGGTTCCTGAGTATTAGATTCATGTGCGCCACACAAGGGGGAATATCCCACATTAAGTATTGGGTTCTCTATGCTGTGGTCTTATGTTAAATCCTCTTCACCTATTGACAATTGGTTTTAAGTTGGATACTTGATGCTTTCTTCTTTATCTTCTTCTCTTTGTAGATCAACCGGCTTTATTTATTACTTACCACAAAGGAATCTGCAATGGATGTGCCATCTAATTTGGAGGCTAGGAGGCGGATTTCTTTCTTCTCTAATTCTTTGTTTATGACATGCCTGATGCACCTAAAGTTCGCAATATGCTTTCGTTCTCGTAAGTTTTCTCCTAAATTCATTGTTTCTTTCTAATACTATTGTTTACACTTTCTCATATATCCGATTGATTTTTAACTAAAGAATATTTCACAATCTTTTTCATGTAATCATTGATTTATAATACGGTAATATTGTTATACAGTGTAGTAGCTGGGCAATTCTACCTTAGCAAAAAACAAATTGGTAAAATTAGGAAAGAAGAGAAGTTTATTCGATGTTTCTTCTTTAATTATGAACTTTTTTTTTGTAATAAATTAGACCTTGATATATCTAATATGGGGCCCAAAAGCCTGCATGATATTTAATTTATTTTTTAGGGGGAAGGCCAGTTCAATAGCTTGATATTGGGCCTTTCATTTGTTGTCCGAGTGTGCACTAAAGTAAGTTGTGACCTGGCGCACCCACCCAAATAGCAAAAAGACAATAAAGGAAAAAGTGAAAAACCAAGCTTTACTCTATCTGACCATTACACATCGAGGGAATGGAAGGATTTTGATCTATGTTTTTCATTTTTATTTTCTCGCATTACCTTTTTACCCTGTTCTTGTTTCGTTGCTATTACATGCGCCAACTGTTCTATAATAGCAATCAGTAGGTGTAGTAACACAAGGTCCTTTTGTTCCCTTCTCTTGACATAGATATTTTCTATTAAATCAAATCTGCATGTAGTGATGTAATTGCTTTAAAAATAAAAAACATCAAATAATGAAATTGACAAAATTGACAATTTAAGGACATAATAATTTTGCTTTAATTCCTGCCTTAAATAATGTATTTTCATGAAAAAAATGAATAGCATGCCTCTTTTTTTGCAGTGTTTTGACTCCTTACTACACAGAGGAAGTTCTCTTCTCCTTGCAAGAATTGGAAGAGCCAAATGAAGATGGTGTTTCCATTCTATTTTACTTGCAAAAAATCTTTCCAGGTTTTCACTTATACCCTGAAAATGTTAAAGCTTTGCACATTTGTTCTTCATTTGTGGCTGATTGCCGTTAATGATTTCCAGATGAATGGAATAACTTTCTTGAAAGGGCGGAAAGAAACAGTGAAGAAGAACTTAAAGAATCTCCCGAGTTAGAAGAAAAACTTCGTTTGTGGGCATCATATAGGGGGCAAACTTTAACAAGAACTGGTTCTCTCTCTCTCTCTGTGTGTGTGTGTGTACATGTGTGTGAGTGCGTGCGTGCATGTGCGTTCTTGCTTGCTTGGGCATCTGTGACATTGTTTGTGAATTGGTTTCCATTTTTCTAGACTAATAAATCATTATAAATGTCAGTTAGAGGTATGATGTACTATCGAGAGGCATTGGAACTTCAGGCATTCCTTGATATGGCCAAACATGAAGGTATATGTTTCTTTCCACTGAACTTCCAGTATATTTGATTGTGTGCTGCTTATCACTGATTAGTGGTACATCTTCATTACAAATTTGTCTGCTTGTATGATTGTTGGTATCTAAGATTTTTTCAAACTCACATTGTATTAATTTCATCCTGGTTAGATTTGATGGAAGGCTATAAGGCCATAGAATTAAGCACAGAGGATAGTAAAGAGAACAGATCACTGAAGGCACAGTGTGAAGCTGTAGCTGATATGAAATTTACATATGTGGTGTCTTGTCAACAATATGGCATTCAGAAGCGGTCTGGTAGTGAGCGTGCACAGGATATTCTCAGGCTTATGACAAAGTAAGCATGCTAATATTCTCAGGCTTATAACAAGCGGGCATATATTGAACAACATAATGGGTTTATTGGCAGATATCCATCGCTTCGTGTAGCATACATTGATGAGGTTGAACAGCGTAATGAGGATAGGTCGAAGAAGCTTAATGGCAAGGTTAATTATTTCTCCGTTCTGGTGAGGGCTGTGCCAAAATCTAGTGATTCTTCAGAGCCAGTGCAAAATCTAGATCAGGTAATGCATACTTTGGTTTCAATATTGTATGTTTCTACGAGTTATTTAAATGCTATTAGTTAAGAAGCTGTTTCAACATTTTGTTAGTGGGCCCCTTTGATAAATCACTAAGATCATGCCCATCTTTGAAAGAAATACAATATTGGCATTTAAATTGCATTTTGCCTGATTTTTCTTTGGTTTATCAAATATGGGTTAGATAACAGGTATTATCTTGTATGTATTTTCAATATACGTGCACTTCTAGTGTTATCTAAAAATGTCAAAGATGTGAAAAAGGACCTGCTTCAAAATATTGAACCCTGTTTTGCTTTCAGTATGCATTTTGTACTTGAACTTTCATGTTGGATGTTCCAAAATTCTTAGTTCAGTGCATGAAATAACATGATTGTTTAGTCTTGTTTTAGATATCCACTTCCAAACCGGATGTATATCACTTTCTCGGCATCCTAAAGTTTTTCATTTTTAAGGATGCTTTTATTGTGATCATTTCCATAAACAGGAAATTTATCGGATAAAGCTTCCTGGACCCGCTATCTTGGGTGAAGGGAAACCTGAAAACCAAAACCATGCTATTATCTTCACACGAGGAGAAGGCTTGCAGACAATAGATATGAACCAGGTTGCTAATTGTTGTGTTTTTACTAACCATGATTGTTCCTGCCTGCCTTCTATTATTTATTTTTTGCTAGTTCTCATAAGATAGAAGTATGTTTTCTATCTTGGAATGGATTGCCAAGGATAATTTCCTCTCTCTTTTCTGAATGGATCGCATAGGATAATTACATGGAAGAGGCCTTGAAAATGAGGAATTTGTTGCAAGAATTCCTCAAAAAGCATGATGGTGTAAGGTACCCATCAATACTTGGGCTCAGAGAACACATTTTTACTGGAAGGTAATCTGGCAGACTTTTTTTTTTATCTTACAACTATATCCTTTTTACATGGATTAATATTTTACTGTTTGGTGCAGTGTTTCTTCTCTTGCATGGTTCATGTCAAATCAGGAGACCAGTTTTGTCACTATTGGTCAGAGACTGTTAGCTAACCCTCTCAAGTAAGTTGTTATTGCTTTAAATCTTTTTCAGAGTTCTAATACTTTTATATTTGTTCAGTGGGTGGATGTTGGGATTTTAATCTCTTATTGAAAGATTACTATGCATTGAATTCTTAGATATGCTGGTTCCTTTGTAATTCATGATATAAGCTGTTGTGATTGTGATTAGTTTTTGAATTCGGATATTAGACAAGGTGTTAGATCCCATATTGTTTTTTTTTGCCTCTATTTTTTATTTGTTTTATATTCAAGTCCACATTGTAAGCCTATTTTTCATGTCATTAATGTTGAGCGGCCTACAGTAATTTTGTTCAATGGTATTATTGAAATTTGATCAAGTTTAGGAGTTGGTGTTGAGCCTACAAAAATGAGAAGTGTTGAATGGTAATATCTAACATGGATCAAGTTTGGGTGCTTGTTGTTAGGGTCTTTTCACTTATTAGTTTGTTCTGGGATTGATGATAACGATAAACATGGGCCTGACAAGAAATGCTCTTTTCATTCCATTCTGTTTTTTTTATTATATTCTCTGTCAACAATGCTATATCTCTTACGTACGAGTTTCCTGTTTTTACAGGGTTCGGTTCCATTATGGCCATCCAGATGTATTTGATAGGCTTTTTCACCTCACAAGAGGAGGTGTCAGTAAAGCATCCAGAGTAATTAATTTGAGTGAAGATATTTTTGCTGGTAGGAAGTCCTTGATTTTTTGTAACAATGTTTTATTTTTTTATCCCATCTTCAGTTTCTAACTCGTTTGATTTGATTGTGATTACAGGCTTCAATTCTACACTTCGCGAAGGCAATGTCACCCATCATGAATACATACAAGTTGGGAAGGGAAGGGATGTGGGTCTAAATCAGATATCTATGTTTGAGGCCAAAATAGCTAATGGCAATGGCGAGCAGACATTAAGTCGAGATATATACCGGCTTGGACATCGTTTTGACTTTTTCCGAATGCTGTCATGTTATTTCACTACAGTCGGTTTTTATTTTAGTACTCTGGTATTTCTTTTAACCTTTCCCTTTTAATTGTGGCTTTAAGATGTCATATAGACTTCAATAATAAGATGTCATGTGTATTCTTTGGCAGGTAACGGTGCTTACTGTCTATGTGTTCCTCTATGGGCGCCTCTATCTTGTACTAAGTGGCCTTGAACAAGAATTGAGTCAGGAACCAGCAATTCGTGATAATAAGCCTCTCCAAGTGGCTCTTGCTTCTCAATCTTTTGTTCAAATTGGACTTTTGATGGCATTACCCATGTTGATGGAAATTGGTTTGGAAAAGGGTTTCCGAACTGCATTGAGTGAATTCGTATTAATGCAACTGCAACTGGCACCTGTATTTTTCACATTTTCTCTTGGAACAAAAACCCACTATTATGGAAGGACATTGCTTCATGGAGGTGCTAAGTACAGGGCTACAGGCCGGGGGTTTGTGGTGTTTCATGCCAAGTTTGCTGATAATTACCGGCTTTATTCACGCAGCCATTTTGTCAAGGGTATTGAGATGATGATCTTGCTTATAGTGTACCAAATCTTTGGTCATACTTACAGAAGTACAATTGCTTATGTATTGATCACTGCTTCCATGTGGTTTATGGTGGGCACATGGCTTTTTGCTCCTTTCCTGTTCAATCCTTCTGGCTTTGAGTGGCAAAAGATTGTTGATGATTGGACTGATTGGAATAAGTGGATAAACAACAGAGGTGGTATAGGTGTACCATCAGAAAAAAGTTGGGAATCATGGTGGGAGGAAGAGCAAGAGCATCTTCAAGATTCTGGGAAGCGTGGTATTATTGCCGAGATATTGTTAGCTTTACGATTCTTTATCTACCAGTATGGGCTTGTCTATCACTTGCATGTTACAAGGGAAACCAAAAATTTTTTGGTATGTTTCTCTCTATTTCTATGGCCATTTCCACCCTAATTTTCATCTTTTACACATGGCCATTTTCATCCTCTTGTCACAGGTCTATGGTGCATCATGGTTGGTGATTGTTCTGATCTTGTTTGTAATGAAGGTAAGTGGCTAGTTGATAACTCCTTATCATCTGCCTGAAATTAGAGTAGGCATATCATCTGCCTGAAATTAGAGTAGGCATAATTGTTATTAACCATTTTGTTTTTCCTGTTAATATTCCTCTTAGATCAGTCAGCTTTATTGTTTAATTATTCTTTTGTTTGCTCTGTACAAGTTCATTTATCTAAATGAGAACTTTTTCAAGAAAATTGAATCAAGTTGTGCCTTTTTCTTTGGTAAACAGAGTCGGAATTGATTGTGTGGTGGTTTACTTGACCATGGTCAACTTCCGATAACAATACTGTTTAAAAGAAATTAATGAAATGCTCTAAAATATGGTTTATGATTATAAGTTGTTTTCAGCAATCAATGAACTGATGTAATCAGTTAAACCTCAATGATTTTTATGCTTTCAATGTTTCCGTAAAACTATTGATGGTCATGCGGATCTTATGATCTCTAATTTGGAAGTTGAACTGTACCATATCTCTTAATGATTTTTCTTCTTTTTTTGGTTTAGACTGTATCTGTTGGAAGGCGAAAGTTCAGTGCAAGTTATCAACTTGTTTTCCGGCTCATCAAGGGATTAATATTCTTGACATTTGTGTCCATTCTGGTTATTTTGATCACACTTGCAAAGATGACAGTTCAAGACATTATAGTCTGCATTTTTATCTTCATGCCTACGGGTTGGGGAATGCTTCTGGTAAGCATGCCTCGTCTGTCTTACAGTTTTACAATCACATGGCATTAGTCTCTTACATAGTTTGAACTTTAGCTCTCAAATGCACATTTTATATCTTGAAGCTCAAAAAATGATCTTACAACCACAGCTGATTTCCCAACAAAATTTGCCTTGCAAATTCGAATGCAAACGATTTGGTAATCCGTTCCGGGTTGCCTCACCTAAATGTTTCTTCAAACCTATAGTGATGTGCATCTAGAATTGTTCTGTTCCCTAGAAGATGACATAACCTAATCTGAATCATTTATAGTAATATCACTTTCATAATGGATGTTATTGCTGTTTTCATATGTAATTGTTCTGTTCCCTTGAAATTGACAACCTAATCTGAATCATTTCTGGTAATCACTTTCATAATGGATGTTATTACTGTTTTCGTATGTATCAGATTGCTCAGGCTTTGAGGCCTGTTGTTAAGAAAGCTGGTTTCTGGGGATCAGTTAGAACACTTGCTCGGGGATACGAGATTGTAATGGGCTTGCTTCTTTTCACTCCGGTCGCATTCCTGGCCTGGTTTCCTTTTGTCTCGGAGTTCCAGACTCGAATGCTTTTCAACCAAGCATTCAGCAGAGGTCTGCAGATTTCCCGTATTCTTGGTGGGCACCGTAAAGACCGAGCTTCTCGTCACAAGGAGTAATGATGGTATTGATCCTCGCTTGTATTCAATCTTGAAAATATTGCTAATTGTATGTCATGGTTATGGATGGAACAGTGGAGGGGCAATTTTGGTATTTGGAGTTGTTAAACTGTAGCCTGTGTTGTGTAAGCTAAACACTGATGGAAATTAGAATTGATGTTTATTGGGAGTTTGATATTGTTATATTGATTTTTTTTCTCATAAAAATATAGTTTTATTATTGTCTAGCTTCTCAATATTAAAGTTTAATTAATCCTACTATCCATACATAAGGTATACTTTATGGACAAAAAAGCTTAAGCAACAAGAAAACTCATACCTAAGATTTCTCACATTTAATTGTTTTCTTACACGCAGGCATCTAAATAAAGAGTTCTGTAAATCATTTTTAGTGAAACAAAGTTACCTGAAAATCCAGTTAATAAAAAATCGGGGCTTGGGCTTGTTAGCGGGTTTTACTCATTTTGGGTGAAGACAATACAAATTAGGGTGAATTAACTATTTAGCCATCCATTTATTCCTACATTTTTGTTTTGGTCACTCAATTGTTTTTTTAATTATCCATTTATTTTTGTTTTGTTTTTAATTAAATAACAATTGTATTTTTTAAAACTTACATATTCTATTAAATTAGTCATATTTTAAAATAATTAATTTTTTTTACATTTAACTAATCCTTTAGTTTGGTACAATATAAAATCTTAGAATCACTCTCAAATCTTGTTCGTCGTTGTCACATGCTTGCTTAGTTGCAATCATTGTCTGCTCAGTCGTCATCGCTGTCTCTCCAATGTCGGTTGTAGACCCTTTATTACACCGTTCAAGTTTTACAACTACTACTCACTCACACCCCTCGCGAGTTATTGAGTCAATTTTAAAAATTAGATTTTTAATGAACCAATACAAGATGGGGTCAATGTACATCAAGTGACTGCATGCCTGTAAACGAACCGAACGCACACGAACGGAGGTATATTCATGTTCGTTCATTTAATAAATAAACAAACATGAACATAAACAAACAATTTTTTTTGTTCATGTTCGTTTATTAATGAATATAACTTGTTCATGTTAGTTTATTTAATTAAACGAACACAAAATCTTGTTCATGTTCGTTCATTTAATAAATAAATGCACATAAACGAACTTCCCGCCGCACGGTTCATGAACGGTTCGCTGAACGTTCAGTTCATTTACAGGCCTAAGTGACTGTGAGAGCGATAAAAGAGGAGAGAATTTATTGGAACAATAAAAAGATGTGTCCAATAGGTGTGTGGTTTGCATAAGAACAATGTTAATGATGAATGAGTGGAGATATTGTTGCGATAAGGATGGTAATCAATGCTGTGATAAGAGTATAAAACAATCGTCAGATGAATGAAAATGTTGTTGCTATATTGCAAGGGGCTGATTGCATAATTTAGAATGGATCAGAAAGTGAAGAAAAGATGAACGAAGACATAAAGATGATGGTGGTAGTTATGAAGAACGAGGGGATGAACGATATAGATAAAATTGAAATAAAAAGAGACATTTACATAATAAAATTTTAAATTATTTTAAATTAAAATGAGAATCAAATCGATAATATTTTTAAATATTAATGATTTTTGAATTATATCAAATTAAGATTAATTTCATAGAATGTATGATTTTTGGAGACTAAAATTATTATTATGTTAATATTATATCACTAATTTTATTAAATTAACGGACAAATTTAGAGACGAATGACAAGAATTAAAATAAAATATAATATTAATTATGATTTTTAAAAATAAGTAATAACAAAAATACAAAAATAAATAGTGATTAAATAGATAGTTTACCATGCAAACTATTGCATATTGAGGGAGGAGAGCAACAAAGCCAAAATATAACACTCTCTATTCGTACCCAACCCAGATACGAGTCCGAGATGTCACATTACCTTTTTAAAACCATATACTTGTACAAATAATAGAAAATTAAAACTTATGTTATAAAATCCCATAATTTACATCAGTTAATACAAAACTCACAAAAATAATCAGAGCATATACAATTTAAACTTTTGATTACATGCCAACATTACTTTTCATAACAAAATAACCTACTGTTTAAGTTGTTTCTGATCTGATAGTTGCATGAGTAATGCTGTCCCAACTTTCTATCCTTGCTCGTATACCTTCTTGAATCCTACGTGTGAAACACTCACACGCTAAGTCATCGACTTCGTGAGGCATAATATGTAATAATACTATAATGAAATGAAATACAATACATTCATGCAATGCAACTTACTTAATCATGCAATCCACATATAAACTTATCAAGGTAACAAATATGAATTCATATTAATTATTTCATTAGCCCATGATACAATAATGAGAACCAAAGGTATATGAGTACATTGAGGTTGTGCACAATGCTGCCACCACAGCTCGTATAAATGCACCGAAGTTCCACGTAGAATTACACCGAAGTGCCGCGTAGAAATGCACTGAAGTGCCATATAAAATGTCCATAAGGACCACATATAAATCTCCTTAAGAACTATATACATATTCCAAAGGACCAATCACGTGTTCCAAAGGACCCCATAAATGTTACAAGGGATACATATATGTCCCGAAGGATCACGTAGACCCTCGACTCTTGGCATGCCGATTATACCTATAGCTCTCATCTTACATAACATGGGCTTTTACATTTCACGTAGTTTATATCTTATAGATATATCATTTCTCACCTGTTATCACATCACTTATGCAAACTTCTCATACATATCCACATAGATCATTGTCATATAATGCATATCATAGGAGTTCATGTAATACAATCATGTATTACTTATGTTGAAACTAGACTTATCACAAGTCTAAATTCCATATCATAATATAATCATTCTACAAAATATGCACTCACCTATAGTTCTTTGTCTTTCCCTCGCTCAATCTTACTCGTCACTTGTTCCGGAACTTGTTTAGGCTCGATATCTATATAAATATGACTTCCAAGACAATCGTCAGAATCCTAAACATATAACTCAATCTTAATAACTTAAACTATTAATAACCATAATTCACATTTCCTTATTAAGTAGTATCGATACCCCTATGTACAATACCAATACTTCCTTTAGAATGGTATCGATACCGTACTTGGTATCGATACCCAAATTTGATTCGATGGTTTCGGTATCGATACCTTCCTTCTGGTATCAATGCATATAGTATCGATATTATCCCTTCGGTATCAATACCTCATGAAGATATGTGTCTAAATTGGTCTTATGGTATCGATACTGTTCATGTAGTATCAATACTTACACGATAATATAGCATATAATAGCTGGGTA
Organism: Hibiscus syriacus; assembly: GCF_006381635.1. NCBI lineage: Eukaryota > Viridiplantae > Streptophyta > Magnoliopsida > Malvales > Malvaceae > Hibiscus > Hibiscus syriacus. The sequence goes on from NW_024063295.1 coordinate 1,424,789, forward strand.
GTATCGGTACCCGTTCATCTGGTACCGATACCCCTTACCCAGAACATATTTATTCCACCCAAAAATCATAAGCTGTTTACTTACTTCTTCTATTTTTTTACTCCTTTATTTCTAATAAACTGAACTATAAGCATCTTAACTATCTTCTATCATTCCAATACCTTATTATCTTCCATATCTCATTCAAATTCTTGAAACTAAGAATCTTACCAATTTTTCAATATCATCAAAACTCAGTTTTAACACTTATTATTTCTTATTCACACCCATGACAAGTCAAATCCAGCTTCTAAATTTATTTAAGTCTTCTTATTCAAATTTTCACTTAAAACTCCACACCTTCAATCATCTATAACTTACTGTTCTTTAGATGTTAAACTACTTTAAACTTTCCTTTAGGTTTCCTAACCTTCCAAGAATCTAAAGCATATCTAATTTACAAGAATTATTCAACTAAAGGAATTATTACCTTAGCTAGTAGCTCACAGAGAAGAAAAGGAGAGAATGATGAAGAGTAGAGAATTGTCTGGAAAATGAAATCTCATAAACCCCATTTTCCACGTGATATAAAATCACATGGCTAAAATTTTTAATTCATTTACTTGCTAAAAGACTCTTTTGCCCTTCTAGCTTTCCTTCCTTTGATATGCATCCTACATAAAATTTTCAATTAAGTCCTTGAACTTTTCCATTTATCTAATATAGTCACTGAATTCTAAAATCGTACAGTTTGGTTATTAATCCGATGTTTGGGATGTTACAAATCTCCCCTTAAGAAAATTCATCCTCGAATTTTCATTGCGCGAAGAGATGGGGGTAATAATTTTGCATATCCTCTTCACGTTCCCACGTTGCTTCCTCTACCTTGTGATTTCTCTATAGAACTTTGACAAATGGAATTGTTTTATTCCTCATCTGTTTGACTTCATAAGCCAATATTCACACTGGTTCTTCTTCATAGGTCAGATCAAGTTAGACTTCTATTTGCTCTGGTGCAACGATATGAGAAGGATCAGATCTATATCTCCGTAACATGGACACATGGAAGATGTTATGAATTTTCTCCATTTTTGGTGGCAAATCTAACTGATACGCTACTGGTCCTATCCGTTTAACAATCTCATATGGCCCAATGAATCTAGGACTCAATTTTCTATTCCGACCAAATTTTAATACTTTCTTCCAGGGAGATACCTTCAAGAAAACTTTATCTTCAACTTCAAATTCAATTTCTTTCCTTTTAAGATCAGAATAGGACTTTTGCCGATCAAATGGCACTTTGAGATTATGATGAATTTCCCAAACTTTTTATTCCACATTTTGAATCAAATCCGGACCAAGAACACTTCGATCTTTAAGCTCATACCAGTTTAATGGCATATGACATTTCCTTCCATATAACGCCTCATAGGGTGCCATCTTAATATTGGACTGGTAACTATTGTTATAAGCAAACTCTGCTAGTGGTAAATACTTCTCCCAAGACCCTTTGAAATCAATTATACATGCACTCAACATATCCTCCAATAATTGAATAGTCCGCTCTGATTGTCCGTCAATCTGAGGGTGAAAAGCCGTACTAAAGTTTAGGTGAGTTCCCAACGCTCCATGCAGGGATTTCCAGAATCTCGAAGTGAATCGAGGTTCTCGGTCAGAGACTATTGAAATAGACACTCCATGTAATCTAATAATTTCTCTAATATACAACTCTGCATACTTTTTCATAGAGAAATCAGTTCTGAAAGGAAGGAAATGTGCTGACTTGGTTAATATGTCAATAATTACGCATATTGAATCTCTTTTGTTCGGAGTCAGGGGTAGCCTTAAAACAAAATCCATCGTTACATTTTCCCACTTCCATTAAGGAATAAATAGTGGTTGCAATAATCCTGATGGAACTTGATGCTCGGCTTTGACTTGTTGACATACTAAACACTTAGACACAAATTCGGTAATATTCCTTTTCATCCTTGGCCACCAATACCGATCCTTCAAATCCACATACATATTATTTCCACCCGGATGCATCGTCAATGGACTGCAATGAGCCTCTGTCAATAGATCTTTCTTCAATTCCTCATCGTCTAGTATCACAATTCTTCATTTATAATACAAATTTCCATCCGACTTAACCTCAAAATCCTTATTTTCTCCATTCTTTACTTGCTTTACACTTTTCAAGCACAATTCATCTTTGCTTTGTAATTCTCCAATTCAATCCAACCATGCTGGTTTAACCTTTAATTCTGCACATAGACCACCATCTTCATTCAAATATAACCTGGCGTCTAAAGCCCATAAGGCTGCAAACGTTTTTCTACTTAAAGCATCCGCTACCATGTTAGTTTTTCCAAGATGAAAATCAATTATTACATCATAATCCTTTAAGAACTCCACCCATCTTCTTTGCCTCAAATTAAGCCCTTTTTGAGTCACCAGATACTTCAAGCTCTTATAATCCGTAAACAAGTAACAACGTTCTCCGTATAGGTAGTGACACCAAATTTTGAGAGCGAACACTACTGCAACCATTTCCAAATAATGAGTTGGATAATTCTTTTCATGGGGTTTCAACTATCTCAATGCATACGCTACCACTTTCCCTTCTTGCATTAATACATATCCCAATCCATTATGAGACACATCATTGAAAACCATAAAATTCTTTCCAGATTCAGGTTGAACCAACACGAAAGCTTCTATCAAAATTTTCTTTAACTTTTCAAAACGTTCTTGACACTCTGAAGTCCAATCAAATGGTACATTCTTTCTCATCAATTTGGTTAAAGGCAGTACTATCATCGAAAAATTCTTAATAAATCTTTGATAATAACTGTAAGTCCAAGGAAACTGTGAACTTTCGATACATTCTTTGGAACCTCCCAGTCTAGAATAGTTTGTATCTTTTGAGGGTCTACCCGAATTCCATCTGTCGAGATCACATGCCCCAAGAAAGTCACTTCATTTAGCTAAAACTCACACTTGGACAATTTATCATAAAGTTTCTTATCTCTTAGGGTTTGCAAAACTATCATCAGGTGTGCACTATGCTCTTCGTTGGACTTCGAGTACACCAATATGTTATCAATAAAAATAACTACAAATTTGTCCAGATAGGGTTAAAATATCCTGTTCATGAGATCCATGAAAGCAACAGGTGCATTAGTTACTCTGAATGGCATCACGATGAATTCATAATGTGCATATCTCATTCTAAAGGCTGTCTTTGGAATGTCTTTCTCATGAATCTTCAATTGATGATAACATGAACATAAATCAATCTTTGATAATATTGAAGCTCCTTTTAACTGATCAAATAAGTCATTAATTCGGGGAAGGGGATACTTGTTCTTGATGGTCACCTTATTGAGCTGTCGATAATCAATGCAGAGACGCATTGAACCATCATTCTTCTTAACAAATAACACTTGAGCTCCCCAAGGTGATACACTTGGTCGAATAAATCCTTTCTCTAACAATTCTTGCAATTGATTCATCAATTCTTGCAATTCTTTCAGATCCATACGATAAGGTGCCATTGCAATAGGAGCTATTCCTGACATTACTTCAATTTGAAATTCTACCTTTCTATCTGGAGGTAATCCTGGCAACTTGTAGGGAAAACATCAGGAACTCTCAGACTATTGGAATCTCGTATAAACCTTTCTCTTTAGATTTTGCATCTACCACATTTGAAAGAAAACCCTTACATCCTTGTAGCATCAAGTTCTTTGCTGACATCGCCGATTTTACATTTGCTAAAGAATTAATTCTTTCACTGATGACATTCACTTCTATTCCTTTTGGACTTCTCAAGGTTACCTTTTTCAATCTACAATCGACATTTCCATTATAATGAAATAACCAATCTATCCCCATAATTACTTTAAACTCATCAAAGGGTAGTTACATCAGATTAGCAGGGAATTCAATTCCCTGAATCCTTATGGGACACCCCTTACAGACTTTATTTACCCGAGAACTGTTCCCTAAATGATTAGTTACTAACACCTCATTACTCGTAGCCTATAATGGAATTCTCAATTCTTTTACTAATTTACTGCTAATATAAGAAAAAGTGGAACCTGTATCAATCAATACCAATACCAATTTATCAAACAACTGGAAAGTACTTGCTATTATCTCGGGATCATCACGGTATTCACTTGTCTTTAGATTATATACCCATGTGGTTGAGCGGACTTCAGGTTGTACAAAGGATTTAACTGGTTCCTCACTCTACCTCTTCCTCGTCCTCTTTGCGAGGTAGAAAAAACTCTCTCAGATGGTGCAGGCTCACCAACCATCAATGGACAATCCCAAATAAAATGTCTGGCATCTCCACATGTAACATCCCAAACTATGAGTTAGTGATTAAATTGTAAAATTTCAGAATTTGGTGATTAAAGTGGAAAAGTTAAAAGGTTTAATGATTTATTTGAAGGTATTTCCTGAAAGTTTTAGTAATTATTAAGTGAATTAAAGGGCAAAATGGTCATTTGACAATAAAGATATTTTCCCCTATTTTATGAATGAATCATGTGGGGGAAGGGGGAAGAGTTATATTCTTCTTTCTCTTCTTCATATACTTCTTCTCCCGTGAAGGCTCCAAGGCAAAGGTGAGTTTTCTGGTTAATCAATTATTTGTTGATTTTATGAGTTAGTTTTGATCATTAGGTGATAATTAAGCTTAAGGAAAGCTTAATTTGTTCTAAAACAACAAGATGAAAGGTATAGGAGAGATTAAAGATTTTGAGTTCTTGAATGAAATCTTGAAATAGATTTGATAAGTTGAATTTTAAGTTGAATTTGACTTGTCATCTATGAGAATAAAAAGTTAGAAGTGTTAGAATTAAGTTTGGATAACATGGAAAATTTGGTATGATTCTTGATTTCTATATGGATAATAGAATTTTGAGGTTTAATATGAAATAAATGGATATAAATTAGTTTAAGTATGTATATTTGAGTTAAGTATATGGAAGAGGATGAAATAGGAAGTGTTTGAGCAGAAATGAAGTGATTTTCGTGCTCAAAATATAATTTCTGGTCATAGGGTATCGATATCATATGAAGGGGTATCGATACCTCCTCTTAAACGAAAAATTACAGAATGTCAATATGGTATCGATACCATATAGGGGGTATCGATACCCCCTGAAGATGAAAATTTACAGAATGTTATCAGGGTATCTATACGATAGGCAGGGTATCTATACCATAGACAGGGTATCTATATCTCAGTTAGGGATGTATCGATATCTACTTTAAACAAGAAATGAAATTGGTTTTCCTTTAGTTTAAGAGTTGAAAGATTAAAGTATACAATTGGATTATTAATATGTATAAATGATATATTTATGTAGACATTAAGCCTAAACAAGTTCCAAAACAATCAAAGAATTAGGATCGAATCAAAGCAAGGCTAAGGTGAGTGCAATTTAATTGTACTGATGCTATCAAAAATCATTGTCTTGCGATGAGCCAGTGACGGAGTTACTATGGTAAGAAGTGACTCCTAAAATGTTATATGATTGATATGATTTTTATGAGTGCGTTTTAGTTTATAAGATTATAAGAAATTGGACTTGTGATAAGTCTATTTCCAATAGTTATAGTGTATGGAGTATTGATTATAAGAATGTGAATGACATGAAATGTATACTTGATTATATGAACTGATATGTGCTATGTGATATATGTGATGCATGTGAAGCATATGAGAACAAGAGATGACATGATTTGTATGATATATGAATTCATGAGTAAGGCATATGTGAATATAATTTGTATGCATTATATGTCATGTGAATATAAGAGAATAAAGCATGTTATATGATATGAAGTTAGGTGTTGAAACATAGATGAAATATATATGATGATATAAGAATAAGACATGAATCAAATGATATATATGTTTATGTGAATCCATGCAAAGTGATACGAGCTATGTGACATATGAATATGAATTCATATGAAAGGTGACACGAAAGTAAACTACGTGATTATATGCACATGTGATATGTGATCATAAGAGCAATGATATGAGTACATGAATATATGAGCATAAGAATAATTCCCATGTTATATGATATGAGAGATATAGGTATAGTTTGCATGCTAAGAGTAGAGGGTCTACGCGGTCATTCGGGACAAATTCTACGTAGTCCTTCGGGACGTATATGTATTCTTTGGAGCATGTATGAGGTCTTTTTGAGATACTTACTTGATCCTTGGTATATGTATATGATTCTTAAGGAATTTATATATGGTCCTTATGGACAATCTTAAATGACACTACGGTGCAATTCTAGGTGGCACTTCGATACATTTCTACGCGGTCCTTTGGGACAAATTCTACGTGGCACTTCGGTACAAATTATACGAGTTGTGTTGATAGCATTTTTGCACAACCTCAGTGTACTCACATACCTTCAGTTCTCACCAGTGTACCATGGGCTAATAAAGAAACAATAACAAATACAATATATAAGATGCATATGCTTGTGGTGATATGAAAGGTATTGCATGGATTATAGGATGCTATGTGTGTTTCTTTGTGAAATATATGTGTTCTATGATATGTATAGAAATGTTCAACACATGCTTATATGATCACAAGGAATTAGTAACAATAATATGAGTATTGAAAAGCATGTTAATGATATATGTTTTTATATGATATGGTAGTATTTGCATATGTATACCTTTTGTTTATATGAAATTATATATGGTTATAGTTTATGTTTTATATGCCTCACTAATTCATCGACTTAGCGTGTGATTGTTTCACGCGTAGGTTCCGAGAAGAGGAAGATTGATAAAAGTTATGCAAGACAGGTCAGTTCCTCCTTTCCAAAGGTCAGATCAGAAAAGAAATGTATAGTATGTATTTTGTAATGAGGATAGTGGTTGACATGTAAATAAAGGATTAAATCCAATATGTTCTAATTGGTTTTGTAAAATCATATGATTGAATTTTGGTAATGTTTTAAACGTATATTTGTAAATGGTAAATGAAAGATGATGAATGTTTTCAATTTTATGAATTTATACATATTTTACAGAAGTACTGTAACAGGGTATCGGTACCCTGTAGCAGGGTATCGATACCCTATTTTTAATCTAGAAAATTTTAACATTCGAGTATTGTAGCAGATATTGTTCATGGTACTATTCATCACTGTTCATTATTGTTCATACGCTATTGTTCATACCGTATTTTACTGTTTATAAATATGTTTTTGACTAAATTTTTTATAACAAACACAATTCAACAATATATGATCGTATTTTCTTAAAATGAGTTCACATGTTTTGATATTTTGAAAGAATAAATGTTTTTAGGGTCGGGTACGGGTTGGGGTATTACACCACATCGGAAACAAGCTTCGGAGGCCATCTACACATCCCAAAATGATTTTTTCCGCAACGCTGACATTGTCTTGCTTGGCCCTGATTGGATCTCCCAACACCAGATCCCACTGACTGCGTATGTCTAGCTCTCATCTGACTTGCTCCTCTAGCAGAAGATAAACTGATTCAGATCTAGCTTAAAGTCAGAATCCTGAATCTTTTCCTCTTTTTGATGGTGTTGAGCTTGAAGAAACACCAGTTCGCTTAGATGTCTGCACTATTTGTTCCCCAAACCTTTCATTTTGAACTCTATCAAGAGCTTTAGTACGATTAACCACCTCCTGGAATGAGGACATATTCAGTACTATCAAAATCTCATTCAATCTAGGGTGCAAGCCCTCCATAAACCATTCACAAGCATATTTTTCTGTAGGCACAAGCTCCGCAGCAAACCGACTCAACTTATTGAATTCACATTCATATTCATATACGGAGCGATTCATATGCTTCAAGTTTATAAACTCATTCTTCATTTTCCTGATAAATTGATCTCCAATATACTTGTGTTTAAACTCTTCCAAAAATAAAGACAAATTCACTAGATCACCCGCCAACCTCATGGTGACATTCGTCCACCATATCCTAGCTTGGCCCCTAAACAAGGAAACAACTCCATCAAACTTCTCCACTTCAGAACAGTGGAGACTATCTAGCATGATCTTAAAATCATTAATCCAAAGATCCACCACAACCAGACCTTCATCGGCTTCTCCCTTAAATTCGAGAGCTCCCAATCCTCTCAACTCTTTTGCCAAATTCATCATTTGAGTTGATGGAACATGAGGTTGGAGACGCGTCAGAATATCGTTCAACGTCCTAAAGAAAGTATCCTGATCTTGTACAGGAACTCCCTGAGATGCATGTCCTTCACCTTGCCTAGCCAGGGCAGGTGAATTACTACTCTCGGTTGGCCTATCATCTCCCGCTTCACTTCGGAAGCTATTATGTTTGGACATATAATAAGAATAAACATATAATTCTATTAGCAAGACAACATACTCATTACTATATCAAATCAGAAGTTCTCACTGTATGTTGGCATGTATTCATTTAAAGACACTCTTGGCTATGGTGTATGCCTAGAATCGGCTAAACCATGGCTCTGATACCATTAAATGTAACACCCAACCTGTACCCGACCCATATACGAGTCCGAGATGTCACATTACCTTTTTAAAACCATATACTTGTACAAATAATAGAAAATTAAAACTTATATTATAAAATCCCATAATTTACATTAGTTAATAAAAAAACTCACAAAAATAATCAGAGCATATACAACTTAAACTTTTGATTACATGCCAACATTACTTTTCATAACAAAATAACCTAATGTTTAAGTTGCTTTTGATCTGATAGTTGCAGAAGTAATGCTGTCCCAGTTGCCTATCTTTGCTCATCTACCTTCTTGAATCATACGTGTGAAACACTCACACGCTAAGTCATCAACTTTGTGAGGTTTAATATGTAATAATACTATAATGAAATGAAATACAATACAATCATGTAATTTAACTTACTTAATCATGCAATCCATATATAAACTTATCAAGGTAACAATTATTAATTCATATTAATTATTTCATTAGCCCATGATACAATACTGAGAACCTAAGGTATGTGAGTACATTGAGGTTGTGCACAATGCTGTCACCACAGCTCGTATAAATACACCAAAGGGCCATGTAGAATTGCACCGAAGTGCCGCGTAGAAATGCACCGAAGTGCCATATAAAATGTCCATAATGACCACATATAAATCTCATTAAGAACTATATACATATTCCAAAAGACCAATCATGTGTCCCAAAGGACCCCATGAATGTTCCAAGGGATACATATATGTCCCGAAGGACCACGTAGACCTTCGACTCTTGGCATGCCAATTATACCTATAGCTCTCATCTTACATAACATGGGCTTTTACATTTCACGTAGTTTATATCTCATAGATATATCATTTCTTACCTATTATCACATCACTTATGTAAACTTCTCATACATATCCACATAGATCATTATCATATAATGCGTATCATAGGAGTTCATGTAATGTATCGTATCATGTAATGCAATCATGTATTACTTATGTTGGAGCTAGACTTATCACAAGTCTAAATTCCATATCATAATATAATCATTCTACAAAATATGCACTCGCCTATAGTTCTTTGTCTTTCCCTCGCTTAATCTTACTCGTCACTTTTTCCGGAACTCATTTAGGCTCGGTATCTATATAAATATGATTTCCAAGACAATCTTCAGAATACTAAACATATAACTCAATCTTAATAACTTAAACTATTAATAACCATAATTCATATTTCCTTATTAAGTAGTATCGGTACCGCTATGTACAGTACCGATACTTCCTTTATAATGGTATCAATACCATACTTGGTATCGGTGCCCAAATTTGATTCAATGTTTCCAGGTATCGATTCCTGCCTTCACGTATCAATACCTAGGGTATCGATACTATCCCTTCGGTATCGATACCTCATGAAGATATGTGTCTAAATTGGTCTTATGGTATCGATACTGTTCATGTAGTATCGATACTTACACGATAATATAGCATATAATAGCTGGGTAGTATAGGTACCCGTTCATCTGGTACCGATACCCCTTACCCAAAACAGACTTCTTTCACCCGAAAATCATAAGCTCTTTACTTACTTCTTCTATGTTTTACTCCTTTATTGCTAATAAACCCAACTATAAGCATCTTAACTATCTTCTATCATTCCAATACCTTATTATCTTCCATATCTCATTCAAATTCTTGAAACTAAGAATCTTACCAATTTTTCAATATCATCAAAACTCAGTTTTAACACTTATTATTTCTTATTCACACCCATGACAAGTCAAATCTAGCTTCTAAATTCATTTAAGTCTTCTTATTCAAATTTTCACTTAAAACTCCACACCTTCAATCCTCTATAACTTGCTATTCTTTAGATGTTAAACTACTTTAAACTTTCCTTGAGGTTTCTTAACCTTCCAAGAATCTAAAGCATATCTAATTTACAATAATTATTCAACTAAAGGAATTCTTACCTTAGCAGCAGCTCACGGAGAAGAAAAGGATAGAATGATGAAGAGTAGAGAATTGTCTGGAAAATGAAATCTCATAAACCCCATTTTCCACGCGATATAAAATCACATGGCTAAATTTTTTAATTCATTTCCTTGCTAAAAGACTCTTTTTACCTTCCAGCTTTCCTTCCTTTGATATGCATTCTACACAAAAATTTTCAATTAAGTCATTGAACTTTTCCATTTATCTATTTTAGTCGTTGAATTCTAAAATCTCACAGTTTGGTCACTAACCCGTTGTTTGGGATGTTACACAAACGGTAAACGAGGTCGTATTAATTGGTGTTGCTTCTTTCTTCTACTTTCTCTGTGGAAAACACAACACTGGAATCTCTCCTTCTCAAAGCGAGTATACTTTGTTAGGGTTTTGGGAATGCGTAATGATCGAAATTTGATGGTGTGACTAAAGAGTACTCAAGCCTGAAAGAGAGGAGGGGAATGGTGTAAATCACAATACTAACAAAATTAAATGGAAAGCTTTGAATATTAAGAAAAAGAGAAGAGGAGACCTCACTTGGATTCTCCAGCCATGGCCCGTAATTCCTCCACTACTCCCAGCTATGTCAAATCTGTAATCTCTCTTCCTCACATTTTTTTAATTGAAAATTTATTTATTTCCTGCTCAAATTAACGGGCGTACATGATTTTGTTGGATCTTTTCTTATTTTTCATCTTTCATCTGTAATTTATTCTCAAAATACATTTCAAAATAAATTTTTTGTTTCTCATATCGCCAGTAAGAATCAAATGACAAACTAAAATTGTGAATCATGAGACTTTACTTTCGACAGCTTATAGCCTAAATTTTTGTATGCTATTAATATTTTACTCAGATACTCATTGAAACTTCTGATTTCAAATGCTCTCTCTCTTCCTTCGAGACAGTATTGGAATATAAAGGAAATTTAAATTGTTTTGCACCAATTGTGAATTTGTGATTTACTTAAATTGATCATGGTCTACAGAGGTGATTTGTTATGAAACTCGGTTCCCGTGACCCTATGGGTTTTTACTAAGGGAAGAAGCAAGAAAAAAACAAGATTATTTTTTCTTAGTGACTTAGTCGTAATCAATATAGCATTGATAATTGATATGCTTTTGTTTGTTCAGACTTGCAAATATAGAATTGCATGCCAAACTCTTTTTTTCTAAACTTTTTCACTGAAGTTGTTTGCTATCAGTGATGGACTGAGGAGGGAGCCACCCCTGCAAATTTCAAAATATCATATATTTTAAATATTTTATATTGATAATCTGTTTTCGCCCCCTAGAATTTTATAATTTCGTCCCCCTAAAATTTTAAAATTTGCCTCTAGCATAAAATCATGCGTCCATCACTTTCTTCTAGGGTTATACAACTCCATTTTGATGAAATTGAGCTGATAATGTGGATAATTTATTTTGTTTGCACTAACAGTGGGTTCAGAATATCGTTATTTTGGATAAAAAGGAAGGCCTCATTAAAACCCCCTTCTTAACCGTTAAGCAACAAGAGTGGCTCAACGGGCTTTGGAAGAAGGAAAAGAGTGCCTCAAACTTTTATTGCATAAATCCAAGTACAAGAAGAATATAATAACACCAAACAACCTTGACTACCACCTCAATAATGAGCTACAAAAAACTACAGAAACACAACAATTACAAATCTGAACTCATAAAAACTATATCCTAAAGACAATCGACCAACCGCAAGCAAAACACAATTATCCAAAATGACCAAAGTTCCCCAAATACAACACACTCAATGTAAGAAAAATACCCCAACCAATTAGCCTATCCCCAACTTAGCAAATTCATCTGCTTCCTAGTTTGTTCCTCTAAACATATGCATAACAATATCACCTTTATCAACCACAATCTAGGAAATATCTTTAACTATGTACAAGAACAATGGAGTGGTGGCAGCAGGATTCTTGATCCATTCTATAGCCACAACACTATCGAATTCTAAAATAAGTCTACGATTCACCGACATCCCCGATTCTAAGAAAAGTAATAACCCTCTCTTAATTGCCAACAATTCTTCCAGAATAGAAGGGCCAAAACCAACTCTCTCAGAGAATGATCCCAACAGCACACCTTTCTCATCTCTAAGCAACCCTCCGATGCCACCTTTCAACCACATTCTATCCATAACACCATCCACGTTCACTTTAACAAAATCGATTGAAGGCAGATACCAACTCACCAAATTAGAAGCGATCCTATCAGGATTCGAAACACGATCAACTAATGAAGGACCCCCCACTAGGCTACCAAAAGAAATAAACACTTTTGAAAATTTTAAGGTAAACCATGTTGCTAGTCTATACCTCGAGAGAAAGGACAACAATGCAAAATCCAGCCTCCTTTTGTTAAATACAATCTCATTCCTCATCATCCAAATTGACCATAAAATTGCTCCTAGTATTAACCCCTAAATGGTTGATTGAGACACAAGGTCAAACCAACCGAAAATCAGTGTTGCAGGACACTCAAGAATAATAAAAGAGACCTCCCAAATCCACAAAAATCTCATCCATAAACCCCAAGACACTTTACATGAAATAAACAAATGAAAAATAGTTTCCTCAGCCAGTTCGCAAAACGAACAAGATGGATCTTCAATCCCTTGCACCCCATATTTAGTTAAATCCACTTTGATTACTACCTTCTTATGCACCACCTGCCAGGAAAAAGATTCAACCCGAGGAGGAGCCACACCAGACCACACATGTATTGACCATAAAAAACTGTCAGCCAAATTGTCGAAAAGGATTCTAAGACAAAATTTAACTAAGAAATGACCATCATCTTCTCCTAACCACACAAAGCTGTCATCAATCAAAGACGATGGATTAAAATTATACAAAAATGAAATAAGTTCATCCCATTGTTGTAATACCCCAAACATTGGGTTAGTGACAAAAAATATAAGAATTTAAAATTTAGAGGTTTAAGTTGAATAAATTAGAAAGTTCAAGGGCTAATTTTGATAATTTTGATTAGGATTTAATTGTAAAGATGGGAGAATAAAAGGGAAAAGAGATCTTTTATCATGATATGAATTTCAAATTCATTTTAAAAGATATTTAAGCCTAGGAAGATGGGAAAAGAAGAAGTATCTGGAAAAGTTTGGCTTATTTCTCTTCTTCTTGCTTTTTGTGTTGTGAACCTCCATTTCCAAGGTAACTGATTTACAAGTTAATTGTTTCTGAAATTTTTAAGTTGGTTTTTTGGTCTTTGGGTGATACATAAGCTTAAGGAAAGTTTTACGTTGATTAAAACTAAGAGATGAGTGAATTAATGATGAATTTGAAAAATGGGTCTTTAAAGGATTTGTTGATATTGTCTAGTATTTGGATTTCTAATGATAAATTTGAATTGTCAAGGGTCTAATTAAGGAGTTAGAAGTGTTAGAAAAGATTAAGATCATGTTTCAATAGTTGGTGTAATATTTAGTTCTAAGTATTCTAAGGAGAAATTTGGGTGTTATAAAGGAAATTATGGAGGTAAGTTAACTAGGATAAGGGATAATGAGTTCGAGAGTATGAATGAGGTTGAAAGCTTGAAATTTAGATGAAGTGTGGGTAAAATTTAAAGTAAAATAAGGGAAATATGGGTAAGGGTATCAGTACTAGAAGAACAATACCGATTATATAAGGGTAAACTGAAGGAAAAACATATGAATCTGATGAACAATATCCATACTAATTTAAGAAGTATCTATATTGAGGTGGAGGTATCGATACCAAGAGGAAGTTATCAATACTATTTTTGAAATAAAATTCCAGAATTCCAAAATGGTATCGATACCTAAGTGGGTATCGATACCAGAGAAGAGAAGAATCAATACTGTAGGAGGGGTATCGATACTATTCAGCCTGAAATGTTGAATTAGGCATTTCATTTCAGTTATGTTTATGCAAATTGGTTATTCATTATTGGAAGTTGATATTGATCTTAGATATATTGATGTGTAGATTTGGAATGAAAGCGTATTAATCAAAGCGATATAGCATGAGCCTGAACAAAAGTTAAAAATGATTTCGTTTAGGACTTCAGTGAGGCAAAGGTGAGTGCAACTCATTTGTTTTATATTAGATTTGAGGGTGGCTTGTGATAAGCCAACCTCAGAGTTTTGGATCGAAAATCATTATATTTCTTTTATGAAATATTTTTACAATGTTGTATTCAAGTTTTAATTCTTAAACTATGTTTTGATTGTTATATGTACATGATTGTGGATATGTGATAAGTGAATATGCTTGATGTGAAAGTGCCTATGTGAACAAGACATACTCTGAATAATGAAATGAGAAATAAATATGTGGTTAAAATTCCAAGGTATATGTATGAGAATTAGAGGTATAGTTGGCATGCCAAGAGTCGAGTGTTCTATATTGTCCTTCAGGACAAAACTATGTGGTCCTTCGAGACAAAACTATGTGGTCCTTCGAGACAAAACTATGGGGTCCTTCTATTTATATAATCATACACCTTTCTATTTATGTAAATTATCGAATGATGTATTTTCAGTTTGAACTTTTAAATAAAAATTTTATTAGAAGGGTTTCACCACTAAATTATAACTTAGAGTTTAAATTTTTATACATTTTCAAGAGAAAATGTTTTGAAAAGTTGATGTGACACCTCAGAATCGTATCCGGGTTGGGTACGGGTTGGGGGTGTTACAATTGCAGCATCTCCTAATCGGTAAGATTTCCTCTCATTGAAATGTCCCAAAAACAGCCTGAGGAGTTTAATTTCCTGAAATAAAAAATCTTCCCCTCGTTATTAATCGAAATAATGAACAACCTTGGACAACGCTATTTCAATGGAACTCCATCAAGGCAAGCGTCATGCCATAATAAAATTGAATCCCCATTGCCCACCTTTATTTTAAAATTACTCCGCAAACAAACTCTAAATTCATCATTCGAACAACAATTTTTAACATACCCCTTTCATATCCAAGATGTTTTGTAAGAGGCCGAATTTCCCAACCCCATTAAATTAGGATAAATTTTTTTATTGCAGAAAATAATCCTTTTCAAGAGTTCTTCTCATTAGTAAATTTACACGCCCATTTTCCTAATAACGCTATGTTCATAAGCTCTAAATTTGGAACCCCAAGCCCTCCAAAGCCTTAGGCTTACGAACGGTAGACCAGTTAACCCAATGAATTTCGCTTTTGGCCACCGAATACCCCCAAAGAAATTTAACCATAATTGAATTAAGACTCTTCAATACACAACTTGACATTCTGAAAATTGAAATGAAATATGTTGGCAGGGAACAAAGAATCGATTTTATCTACACAACTCTACCAACAATAGACAAAAATAGTGCCTTCTACCCATCTAATTTCTAGTAAAATTTTTGAATAACCAGGTCCCATAATGATGTTGAATTTTTCTTCGCCCCAAGAGGTAACCCCAAATAATCTATTGGGAAGGAATCCACTGTGCACCCTATTATAGCAGCCCACTCACTAAGGACCCATTCATTCACGTTGATTCTGAATAACCTGCTATTGGATAAATTAATTTATAAGCTAAATATAATCTCAAAGATCAAAAGCACCGTACTCACATTCTTCAACTCCCCGATTGAAGTGTTACAAAAGATTAATAGATTGTCTGCAAATTAGAGGTGAGAGAGCTTAAAGAAATTACCCAGACTTCAAATCTCAAATCCTCTAAACAAGCCTAAAGACACAACATTCGACAACATCAAACTAAATAATTCACCAACCAAATTAAAAAGAAGAGGAGAATGAGAGCAACCCTGTCGAAGACCCCTCGTAATCTGAAACTCATCCAAAGGAGAACCATTCACTAAAATCAAAATTAAAGCCATAAACAAACACATTTTCATCCAAGATCTCTATCTCTATCCCCATCCCATACTATCCATGATTTTCAGCAGTAGACTCCAATTAATCCCATTGTTTGCAATAAACGGACATTCCATAATATGCCTCCCCGGAACGAAGACGAATTGGGAAGGGCCAACAACCAAATCCATACATTGCCAAAATCTCCTAGATAATAACTTCAACAAAATCTTATAAAGCCCTCTAACAAGGCTAATCAGTTTAAAATCCTCAATACTTTCCGGATTTGTCTTTTTCTGGATAAGGGTAATGAAAGAGTGGCTTACCCCTTTATCCCATCTTTTTCCCACATAAAAATCACTGAAAAACCTCAAGATTTCCACTTTTAAATTTTTCCAGAACTTTTTGAAGAATCCCATTGTCAATTCATCCGGCCTCGGAGCCTTGTTACTATCTGAGGACAATATTGCATCCTAAATTTGGCCAAAACTTTTAATTAGCCTCATATCAGTTGCAACATTAACTCTAGGAACGAAAACCTCCATGCCACCTATCGAAATCTCTTGAAGTCGTGTCTCAACTCTTTCCAGGGACACCACTTCTGCATCTTAGATTTTCCGATCCCTCAAGACCCCTCCATCATCAAACTAGTTCTTCGATGATTCGTCCTTCCATTCATCTGAAGGCTCTCCATCACTCTTTCCATTCGATATCTCAGGAAAACCATCAATCAACATCTCCACTTTAATCTTTATCATATACAACCTACATTTAGTGTTTATGGAGATCGATTCCAGGAAACCAAAAGAACTAGCCGCCCTAAAAACCATATGGTCTACTCTTCAATCCAACTTTAGCAGTGTTTCCTTCTTGATCTTCACTAACTCCCCCACCTTAAAGCCAGACTGGAGAAAAAGGTTTCGTTCCAATAATTCAGGGGTACTCCAATTAACGACACTTCGTAAAACGCCAGAGAAACACCCCCATCCGAGGAAATTAGCCTCAACCAATGAAACCAGAAATTTAACTCCAGAGCTTTTTCTTTCAAAGCTTTCACTTTTTCTTCTTTTGACAGGAAAGTAACTATACAAGAATTCCTGGCGTACCCCCAGCTTGCCACTTTTCCATTTATACTATCATTGTGCAGAGCTTTTTGAATTAGTTCCACATCATACGATTGTTTATGAATGCCAGTCAGCGACCTCTTTAACCAACATCGCCCCTTCACAGGGATGAAGACATAATAGGGATTCTTCAAAGCAACTCTGTCACTCGTCAAATTATTGTGAGTCCCTACTGGTAACCTCTTCTTTCCCACCATTTTATCACGATAAGAGCTCCCATCATGAAACTTTTTAAACACTGTACCTTACCTTCAAGGCTCTTTGTTTGAGTCTCAATCCTCTGCTTAGCCCCTTCAGCTTCTGAACCAATTAGATTTTTCCCTATTTCCAACTTACCTCTTGCCAACCTCTGATACTTCGTCTCCCTGACATAAACTCTCTTCCCATCAATCATCGCATTATCGACCTTTGCTACTGTTTGCAAAAGATCCTCCTGACTCTCAAGTGGACAAATGCAAAAGTTGAATCTATGTACTTCAGTCTCTTGTTGACAAAGGGAATAAATACCTTAACAACCTATCCATGGAGCTTGAACCGTTCCCATAATGCTCTCCTACTGACTCTTTCACTCAGATTATTAACAAAAGTAGACCAAGGGGCTCCAGTGGGGAGAGAACCTTGAACTGACTTTTTGCTTGCCATAATAGGAGAGTATTGTTTAAATTGGAGTTAAACCAAGTCAATGGTTCAGAACATCTGTAATCCATATGTGGACAAAATTATTGTAAATTAGAGAAATGCGATGTTGTATTCATGATTTTAATTATCAGAGTTGCCTATTTGCATCATCTTAGAAGCCAAAAAAGATTCCTCTAATTTTAGTTAAATGATGACCTCTTTTATGATTCAAACCATTCCTAGATTTGTCATGAATCAGTTATTAGGCATCTAATAATATGCTTGGACACCATTAATCCACTACCAATTTAGGCATGTTGCTAGGTTGAGACGCTAAGCCCTTTGCATAACCTAATTCAATATTAGGCATACGTGTCAGTGAGTGGAGATATATCCAATCTTTGTTTTTTCAGACTTTATCTTGCTATTATCAGGGTATTTCGTCATACACCTCCATTTGTAAGGCTGATGAACGTGTCAAGAAAATTCAAAATTCAACATTAATTTTGTCTTTTCCGCCAGGGTTTTCTATTATAAATAGAGATGTAACCTAGACCTAAAATATCATTGAATAAAAACTTCTAGCACCGCCTAGGCACCGAGGACGTAAGCACATTGCCGAACCTCGTAAAATTCTCGTGTTCTTTTGTTTTCTTTACCCGTTTTCGTCAACAATTGGTATCAGATGTCAGGAGCAAAATTCGAAGTCGCGAAATTCGATGGTCAGGGTAACTTCGGATTATGGCAAACGAGGGTGAAGGATCTATTGGCGCAGCAAGGGATCTTGAAGGCTTTGCGATCTACAAAGCCGGCGTCGATGGATGAGGAAGATTGGGAAGAATTGCAGCAGCGAGCGGCAGGAACCATACGATTATGCTTGGTAGACGAGGTCATGTATCACGTCATGCATCTATCGTCTCCAGACGAAATTTGGAAGAAGTTGGAAAGTCAGTTTATGTCCAAATCCTTAACGACAAAACTGTATCTGAAGCAGCGGTTGTATGGGCTGAAGATGCAGGACGATCACGATTTGGCGCAACACGTGAATGTCTTCAATCAAATCGTTTCTGATCTGGCTCGGCTTGATGTGAAAATTGAGGATGAAGACAGAGCGATGATTTTGTTGTGTTCGTTGCCTCCCTCTTACGAACACATGGTGACTACTCTTACATATGGGAAAGAGACTATCAATGTTGAGGATATTACTGCAGCCTTGTTGGCTCACAACCAGCGGAAGCAGAATGCAGGGGAAAGCTCTCAAGCCGATAGCTTATATGTCAAGGGTAATCGAGATCGTGGACGGAAGCCAGAGAAGGCAGGGTCCGGGAAGCGGAATTCCAGATCCAAATCCAGGGATAAGAAGACGATTCACTGTTACAAGTGCAAGGAGGCGGGACATATGAAGCGAGACTGTCCGAAGTTGAAAAAGCAGACTGATGAGAAGCGTGATGGCTCATCCAAGTCTGTGAACGTGGTCGAGGATGATAATTCTGATTGTTGTGAGGGTGATATGCTTTCTATTTCAACGACACAATTGACGGATGCTTGGATTCTTGATTCTGGATGTTCTTATCACATCACGCCAAATAGGGAATGGTTTTCGACATACAGGCCGGTTAATTCTGGTTCGGTTTATTTGGGTGATGATCGATGTTGCAATATTGTTGGTATTGGTGATGTCAGAATTAAGATGCACGATGGCTCCGTTCGGACGTTGAGTGGTGTTCGACATATCCCAAACTTGAAGAAGAATTTGATTTCCTTGGGCACTTTTCACAAGAATGGTTTTATCCCTAAGGCTGACGAGGATAGGGAAACCATTCGGATTGTTAAAGGAGCATTGACTGTGATGAAAGGCAAGATGACTGCAGGGAATATCTACAGATTGTTAGGGAGTACCGTTGCAGGTGGAGTTCACTCTGTTGAGTCCTGTGATGATACGACAAAATTGTGGCATATGCGCCTTGCTCATCTTAGTGAACGTGGTATGGCAGAATTACACAAGAGAAACTTGTTGCATGGTGTCAAAAGCTGTAAGCTCGACTTTTGCAAGTATTGTGTTCTTGGTAAACAGACTAAAGTCCGTTTCAAGACTGCGAATCACACAACTCAAGGGATTCTTGATTATGTGCATTCTGATGTATGGGGGCCTTCCACGACATCGTCTTTGGGTGGATCTAGGTACTATGTTACTTTTATTGATGATTTTTCACGAAAAGTTTGGGTGTATTTTTTGAAACAGAAATCTGAAGTTTTTGAGAAGTTCAAGCTGTGGAAAGCTGAGGTAGAAAACCAAACAGGACGAAAAATCAAGTGTTTGCGGTCTGACAATGGTACGGAGTACACAGATTCACAGTTCCTACAATTCTGTAAGGAGCATGGGATTCAGAGGCATTTTACAGTGCGCAAGACACCACAACAGAATGGTGTTGCGGAACGAATGAACAGGTCGTTGAATGAAAGAGCCAGATGTTTGCGGTTGAATGCGGGGCTTCCCAAACACTTCTGGGCTGAGGCTGTTAATATGGCGTGTTACCTTATCAACAGATCGCCAAGGGCATCGCTGGCTTGGAAAGTTGCAGAAGAGGTATGGACTGGTCATGATGTTAGTTTTGATAACTTACGGATTTTTGGTTGTCCTGCTTATGTGCATGTACCTGCTGATGAGAGATCCAAACTTGATGCAAAATCGAAGGAGTGCATTTTTCTGGGTTACAAGAAAGGTGTCAAAGGATTCAAGTTCTGGGATCCAGTTGCGAAGAAAGTTGTGATTAGTAGAGATGTCGTTTTTGATGAACAATCCATGTTGCAGCAGAAGCAAGACACGACAGTGGTGGATTTCGAGCAGTTTCCAGTTGAGAAACCAGAAACTTCTCAACCGACTTCTGGTGGTTCCACTACGGATGATTTGCAGGATTATAGTCTCGCCAGAGACAGGGTGAGACGGACGAATATAAAGCCTCCGAACAGATTGGGTTTTGAAGACTTGGTATCTTTTGCACTTATTGTTAGCAGTGATGATCCGGTTACTTTTCATGATGCCGTTACTAGTCAGGAAAACGACAAGTGGATGGCAGCCATGGTTGAGGAGATGGAGTCTTTGAATCACAATCGCACATGGGAGTTAGTTCCCCTTCCTGAGGGTAAGAAGCCGATTGGTTGCAAATGGGTGTATAAGAAGAAACCAGTAGTAACAGAAAAAGAGGGGGAGAAGTTCAAGGCTCGTTTGGTAGCGAAGGGTTTTTCACAGCAGAAAGGAGTTGATTATGATGAAATCTTTTCTCCTGTGGTCAGGCACACTTCAATCCGAGCAGTACTTGCATTGGTGGCTAGTTGGGATTGCATTTAGAGCAGATGGATGTTAAAACTGCTTTTTTGCATGGTGATTTAGAGGAGCAGATCTACATGCGGCAACCTGAAGGTTTCACTCAACCTGGAAACGAGCATTTAGTTTGCAGATTGAAGAAATCTTTGTACGGGTTGAAACAGTCTCCGAGACAGTGGTATAAACGGTTTGACTCCTATATGATCAAGATTGGCTACAACCGATGTGAGTATGATTGTTGTGTCTATGTTAAGAGCCTTGATGATGGTTCTTTTATTTTTCTATTATTGTATGTTGATGATATGTTGATTGCTGCGAAGAACATGGATGATGTTATCGGTTTGAAAACTTTATTGAGTCAGGAATTTGATATGAAAGATTTAGGTGCTGCAAAGAAAATTCTTGGAATGGAAATTTGCAGGGACAGAGACTCAAGGAAATTGCGGCTATCTCAACGGGGTTATGTTGAGAAAATGCTAGAAAGGTTTGCGATGAGCAGCGCGAAACCAGTTAGCACTCCATTGGCGAATCACTTTAAGCTCTCATCAGAACAGTGCCCCAAGACAGATAAGGAAGCTGAAGATATGGCAAAGGTTCCGTATTCTAATGCTGTTGGCTGCTTGATGTATGCGATGGTATGTACTCGTCCTGATTTAGCTCATGCTGTTAGTCAAGTTTGTAAGTACATGTCTAAACCTGGTAAGCAACATTGGGAAGCAGTCAAGTGGATCTTTCGGTACTTAAAGGGTACTGTGGAACATGGAATTGTTTTTGGGAGTCAGCGGGATAATCCTTTGGTTGTAGGATATGTGGATTCAGACTATGCAGGTGACTTGGATAATAGAAGATCTACGACAGGGTATGTCTTTACTCTTGATGGAGGGCCTATTTGTTGGAAGTCTACTGTTCAATCTATTGTGGCTCTATCTACAACTGAAGCTGAGTACATGGCAGCGGCTGAAGCTGCAAAAGAAGCTTTATGGCTTACTGGTTTAGTGAAGGAGTTGGGTGTTCAACAAGGTGGAGTTCAGTTGCTTTGTGATAATCAAAGTGCTATTCACTTGGCTAAGAATCAGGTGTATCGTGCTAGAACTAAACATATTGATGTAAGGTTCCACAAGATCAGAGAGTTGGTTGCATCTGGAGAGGTTTTGTTTCAGAAGGTACATACTGATGAAAATGCCGCTGATATGTTCACTAAGCCAGTTGTTAAAGAATCAAGGTAACCCAACCCACATTGAATTTTCAAGAGGTAGGATATTCGCCAAGGTGGAGAATTGTTAGGTATGGCTCATAAATATACCAGTAAAGAGGACAGGAGATGGAGCGGAGTGAGCGAACATCAACTGTCCTTATAAAGAAAATCTCGTTGTGGGGTTACGAATTATGTGGGTTGGGGGTGCGGGGGCGTAGCCCCCGCGGTACGGTACAGGGTTAATTTTGTAATTATGTACCAGGGTTTTCTATTATAAATAGAGATGTAACCTAGACCTAAAATATCATTGAATAAAAACTTCTAGCACCGCCTAGGCACCGAGGACGTAAGCACATTGCCGAACCTCGTAAAATTCTCGTGTTCTTTTGTTTTCTTTACCCGTTTTCGTCAACAATTCTGTTACACATTCGACTTTAAAATAGAAGGATTTTTTTTTATCCAGGTTGATGCAGCAGTTCTCCAGTACCAGAATCAAAAACTTGTCCAGCAGTTAGATATTCAGAGACATGAATTGCATGATCTTGAAACTAAAAATAAAGAACTAAAAGACAAGCAAATCTATTATGATGATATGCTGATAACTGTGAATCAGTATTTTTTCATGACACTCTTTTACTGCTGTATGTTTTGCAATTATCATGATTTTTTTGTTACTCTGCTATATAGTTGGTTGATGATATGGTCCTGCTTGGAATACGAGCTGGAGGAGGCCATAATGTTTTACAAACCTTGGACCATGCTGACAAGTCTCGAGGTTAGGATAACTTAAATTGTTGGTTAAACATGTTCTTTTGTTTTTTTTTTCTTTTTGGGAGTTAGGAGAGGTATTCATGTCTTTTAATAATAAAAACATGTCAAGTGTAAGTTCTCTCAATAATAAATTAACTTGAGTTCTCTCTAGGTTCTATACCAACATGCCCTGTGGAGGAGATGTTTCTTTGTAGGCTTCTAGAAACAGATTTTATTGACAGTAGTGACGATGATGGGATTGCTAATTATGTTGAACTAGTTTTATCGGCACGCCATTCCTCCACTAGGGACTTGATAAAATCTCTGCAGGATACCATCTCCGCCGAGAGGATGAAAACTGAGAGAATGACTTTTTCTTCGCATGGAAAATTATCTGTTGAAGGTTAGATATTTCAGTTCTTTTTAATTTTTCATTCCACATGTTTTTCGTTATTTTTTCAGTTTATTTTTCATTATTTAGTACTTCTATCCACAGTTTTATATTGATTATTATTACATATTTCTCTCAGATACTATGATGCAGCTTTCTAAGATTGATGATATGATGAAAGAAGAGGCTAAAACTTTGCATGAGATGATCAGTGTTCTACATTTGAAGCATAAAGAATATGCGGATGAGATTCAAACATATATAAGCAACCATTCAACTGACCAATCTGAAATTAAACGTCTTCAAGGTCTTTCCTAGTTCAACTTTTAGAAGATATTTTATTTTATACTTTGTTAATTAGATATAGATGCCTGCAATAACTACTTAACATATATAAATGGAATACTCAACAGCAGATTTGGTACCAACAGAATTACTTTATGCTGGCAACCTGACTAGTTGTCAGCGCTTGACTTGATTTTCTGTTATGTTGAAATGACTCACAATTTACTGGACTAAGGCAATGGTATAAATCAGAAGATGGTTGCGACAGTTGGAAGCCAAAACTATCTCAGTTATAACTGTCATTGACTTTGACAGTTGGTTGCTGAACCGATCAACTTGGAGAGGATCTTTAGTTATAAATAAAGATGTAAGTGAGTTGAGAGGGTTCAAGGAGAGATCAGATTGTATTGAGAGAATTAGAGAGAGTTCTTACTTCTGGTTCTAAATCTTGTAATCTTGTTTCGTTTGCTTTAGTTAAATTGATTCCTTCCTGTGGATGTAGGTCACACTGACCGAACCACGTAAATATTTTGGTGTCTTGATTTTCTGGATTCTTGTTCTGCGTTCGTTCTTCGATTAGTTATTGGTAGATTGCACAACAAGTGGCGCCGTCTGTGGGAACAAATCAACGATGATGGGATCTGCCAAGTTTGATATCAAGAAATTTATCGGAAAGAATGACTTTGGCCTATGGAGAGAGAAGATGAGAGCCCTTCTAGTACAATAGGGAATTGTGGAAGCACTGCAAGGACCAACAGCGTTGCCTACTGAGATGCCCGAAAAAGAAAGAAACAGTAACTTGGAAAAGGCTCACAGCGCGATAATTCTGAGCCTAGGTGATAAAGCTCTGAGGGAAGTGTCAAGAGAGACAACGGCTCAGGCTCTCTGGGCTAAACTTGAATTGCTCTATATGACTAAATCCCTAGGCAACAAACTCTTCTTAAAACAACGCCTGTACTCCTTCAAAATGCACGAAGAGAAATTAATCTCAGAGCAGATTGATGAGTTTACTAAGATCATAGATGATCTTGAAAAGATTGATGTCAAGATAGAGGACGAGGATAAGGCTTTACTGTTGTTAAACTCTATACCCAAGAGTTATGAGCATTTCAAAGATGCAATGCTTTATGGAAGAGTGCAGACAATTTCACTAGATGAGGTTCAATCACTGATTAGAGCCAAAGAGCTTCAAAAGAAACATGATATGAATGAGGAGAACAGTGGAGATAGTCTTACTGTTAGAGGAAGATCAGATAGAAGAGACACGAGGAACAATCAGAACAGATCAAGATCGAGAAAAGGAAAGAAAAATGGAAATCAGTCATCAAAGGGACCGTTCAAGTGTTACCACTGCCATAAAGAAGGCCACTTCAAAAGGAATTGTCCTGACAGAAAGAAAAATTATCAAGAAAAGCCAAAAGATTCAGGAGAAGTAAGTGTAGTCTCTGATGGCTATGATTCGGCTGAAGCTTTGGCAATTAATGAATCAGAACCAAGAAAAGAATGGATTCTTGACTCAGGTTTCTCCTTCCATATGTGTCCTCATAAAGATTGGTTTGAGACACTCCAACTGGTAAATGGTGGGACTGTACTGCTTGGAGACAATAAATCATGCAAGGTGGTTGGTAGTGGGACAATCAGGATAAGGATGTTTGATGGAGCTGAAAGAATACTGCAACATGTCAGGTACATACCAGAACTTAAAAAAAATTTGATTTCCTTAGGAATGTTAGAATCAAGTGGCTATTCTTTTAAGGAAGAAAATGGTTGTATACGAGTAACTAAAGGCTCTTTAATTGCCATGAAAGGAGTTATAAGTAATGGTCTATATTCACTAATTGGAAGAACTGTGATTTGTAACTCGTCAAATGTAGTTCAATCTGAAACTGACAAAGCTAGACTATGGCACATGAGATTGGGACATGTAAGCGAGAGGGGCCTACAAGAACTATCTAAACAGAACCTGTTAGGTGATGACAAGATTAATAAATTGGAATTTTGTGAATAATGTGTGTTGGGGAAGACAACTAGAGTAAAGTTATTCACTGGAACTCATACAACAAAGAAACCATTAGACTATGTACACAGTGATCTATGGGGTCCTGCTAAAACACAAACACATGGAGGTGGGAGGTATTTTCTGTCTGTCATAGATGATTACACTAGAAGAGTGTGGGTTTTCATTCTAAAAACAAAAGATGAAGCTTTTGAATGGTTTAAGGACTGGTTAACTCTCACTGAAAATAAGATGGAAACAAAATTGAAGCATTTGAGAACAGACAATGGCCTGGAATATTTTTCAGAGCAGTTTAATGAGTTCTGCAGGAAAAATGGCATTATAAGGCACAAGACAGTTCGAAATACTCCTCAGCAGAATGGATTAGCTGAGAGGATGAAAGAATTCTCCTAGAGAGAGTGAGATGCATGCTACTGAATGCTGGTTTACCCAAAAGTTTTTGGGGTGAAGCTGTGTCAACAGCTTGTTATCTTATTAACAGATGCCTATCGACAGCTATTGGAATGAAGACCCCTTTGGAAATATGGAATGGGAAACCAGTTAACTATAACAACCTCAAAGTATTTGGATGTTTAACATATGCTCACATCAAACAAGATAAATTGGAGGCAAGAGCTTTGAGGTGTATTTTTATTGGCTATCCACAAGGAACCAAGGGTTATAAATTGTGGTGTATGGAGCATAGCCAACAGAAATGTATCGTTAGTAGAGATGTGGTATTTGATGAGTCCAAAATGGTGAACCTGCAAAGTTATGTTACTAAGAACAATGTTACTAAAGAGGGCATTCCAATTGAGGTGGAGCTGCATCAACAGCAAACAATGGCTTATCAAAGGACTGGAGTGCATGATCAAGATGGATAAAACCAACAAGAAGCTGAACCGAAAACTAGATTGGATGACTACAATCTGGTGAGAGATAGACAAAGAAGAACCATCAGACCACCAGACAGATATGGCCATGCAGACCTGATCTCTTACGCATTGAACGTTGCAGAAGAGATTGAAGAGGCTGAACCAAACAACTTCAAAGAAGCACTGAAAAGTAAGGATAGACATAAGTGGACTAAAGCAATGGATGAGGAAATAGCTTATCTGATGAAAAATAAAACCTAGGAGCTTGTGGACAGACCAAAGAACCAACGAGTAGTAGGTTACAAATGGATATTCAAAAAGAAGGAGGGCATACCAAGTGTTGGAAAGGCCAGGTATAAAGCCAGGCTTGTTGCAAAGGGATTTACACAGGTCGAAGGAATTGACTTTAGTGAAATTTTTTCACCGGTTGTAAAACATTGCTCAATCAGGTTGATTTTAGCACTAGTTGCTCAATATGACTTGGAACTGGAGTAATTATATGTTAAAAATGCCTTCTTACATGGAGAGTTGGAAGAAACTATCTATATGGACCAGCCAGATGGGTATTGCACTCTTGAAACCAAGGACAAAGTCTTCTTACTAAAGAAATCACTGTATGGACTTAAACAAAGCCCAAGACAATGGTATAAAAGATTTGATGAATTTATGTTAAGGATTGGGTTTGCTAGAAGCAGTTATGACAGCTGTGTATACATGAAGAAGCAAGATGGTGAAATAAGTACTTATCTGCTCCTATATGTGGATGATATGTTAGTAGCTAGCAAGTGCAAGGAGGAAGTCCAAGAAATTAAAGATATGCTCAACTCAAAGTTTGATATGAAAGATTTGGGCCTGCTACGAAGATCTTAGGGATGGAAATCACAAGAGACAGAAAGAAAAGTAGACTGTTCTTATCCCAGAAGTCATATATTCAGAAAGTATTAATAAGGTTCAACATGAATAAGGCCAAGCAGGTTACAACACCAATTGGACAACATTTTAGATTGTCAAACACTCAAGCACCTGAGAGTGAAGATGAGAAAAAATATATGGAGAGTGTCCCTTATGCTAGTGGGGTTGGTAGCATTATGTATGGAATAATTTGCTGCAGACCAGACTTGGCTTACGCTGTCAGTGTTATAAGCAGATTCATGGCAAATCCTAGATAAGCTCACTGGGAAGATTTGAAGTGGACCCTGAGATACTTAAGGGGTTCTATTGAGTTAGGACTGTTGTTTAAGAAACAAGAAAATGAAAGGGAGAAAGTGGTTGGCTATGTGGACTTTGATTATGCTGGGAGCATTGACACTAGGAAGTCACTAACCGGATTCATTTTCACAGTCTTTGGTACTGCAGTCAGTTGGAAATCCAATCTCCAATCTGTTGTAGCTCTTTCAACAACTGAGGTTGAATACATTGCTGTGATAGAAGCAATTAAGCAGGCTATGTGGCTAAAGGGCATGGTTGAAGAACTTGGTATACAGCAGAAGGTTGTAACCATGTTCTGTGATAATCAAAGCGCAATCCACTTGACAAAGAACCAGGTCTTTCACGAGAGATCTAAACATATAGACGTGAAACTCCATTTTGTGAGGGATGTTGTTGCTAAAGGTTCGATAATAGTGAAGAAGATACCCACTGAAGAAAATCCAGCTGACATGCTCACAAAGGCACTGCCAGTAGCTAAGTTCAGACACTGTCTGGACTTAGTGAACTCAACTGAGAAGTGAAAGCCCTTTGGGGCTGAGAGGAGGGAATCTTTTTTGGAGGTTTGTAATTGAGAGTCAAGGTGGAGAATTGTTGAAATGACTCACAATTTACTGGACTAAGGCAATGGTATAAATCAGAAGGTGGTTGCGACAGTTGGAAGCCAAAACTAACTCAATTATAACTGTCATTGACTTTGGCAGTTGGTTGCTGAACCGATCAACTTGGAGAGGGTCTTTAGTTATAAATAAAGATGTAAGTGAGTTGAGAGGGTTCAAGGAGAGATCAAATTGTATTGAGAGATTTAGAGAGAGTTCTTACTTCTGGTTCTAAATCTTGTAATCTTGTTTCGTTTTCTTTAGTGAAATTGATTCCTTCATGTGGATGTAGGTCACACTGACCGAACCACGTAAATATTTTGGTGTTCTTGATTTTCTGGTTTGTTTTCTGGATTCTTGTTCTGTGTTCGTTCTTCGATTAGTTATTGGTAGATTGAACAACATGCTCCTTTTGTTTTAGGTCTTCTTATGATTGTATGTTAAAGCTGTAAATAATTTAATGATACTTAAAGGTGAGCAGGAAGAAATAATGGTCGAACTTGAAGAAAGAATAAGAAAACTAGTTGACCTAAAAATGCAGAAGAATATAGCATCTGGGATGCATGCATCAACTCCAGTTGTAGCAAATGGCAGCTTGTCTCTAGGAAAGCCTGCCGATAAGACAATGGGCTTGCGAGAGATAAAGGATTTGATTGAGGAGACAAAGGTATTGGTTTACGTAACTTCTTTTTTACTTCTCTATCTTTGTGTGACTAATCTTGTAGAATATGTTACTAAACAAGTGTTGCAGATAGTAGCAGTAGATCTACTTTCTGAACTTCAAGATGCACAGGAACAAAACCTAATATATTCAAAGCAACTCAAGGATCTATAGGTTTGCTTGGATTTTTGACCTCTGAAAGTTGTTTTCTTTTAAGTTAAACTTCCTTTTTAAATAGCACTACGTGTTCAAGTAGTTTAACTTGCAAAAAATATTCTTTTAGAATGAACTGAAGGATGACAAATTCATAAAATCCTCTCGGCTCTACACTTTGTTAAATGATCAGCTTCAGCATTGGAATGTTGA
The DNA here is from genome assembly GCF_006381635.1 of Hibiscus syriacus. NCBI lineage: Eukaryota > Viridiplantae > Streptophyta > Magnoliopsida > Malvales > Malvaceae > Hibiscus > Hibiscus syriacus. Next base: position 1,454,519 of record NW_024063295.1, read on the forward strand.
AATGGAACAATACAAAGCACTGTCAGATGCTCTGCAGGTTAAGCTGCTTGATATTCTTTTTCACATGCTTTGGTTGTTTGACTACTTTTTGGTATGTCTTGAAAGTATAATTTCAGACTGACAGGTTTTAGGAGGGATAAGGAACTAAATATGAAAGTTGAGTCAGCCGATTCTGCTAGGCACACAATTGATAATGCTGGTTCTAGAATTGAGGAGCTAAATCTGGAGCACCAAAACTGTATCATAGAAAGAAATGATATGAAGATCAAAATGGAAGAAGTTATCCAAGATGCAGGTAAAATAGTAAATCAGGATTGTACATTATAAAATTTTAAATTTAAGGTGGAAACTTTTGGATTTTTTAGTTTATATAAATGCTACCTTTTCAGGAAGAAATGACATTAAAGCAGAAATTTGTGTGATGACATCAGCTCTGTCAAAGGAAATGGGAATGATGGAAGCTCAGTTGAACCACTGGAAGGAGACTGCACATGAAGCTATTTCTCTTCATGAAGAAGCCCAAACACTAAAAGCTTTGTTAAGTGGTAAGGTTTTTATCTTATCCTTATTTGTTCTTTTCGGCGAATAAAAATTTGGAAGTTTCCAATACTGATGAAGAGTGCTTAAATGGTTGAATAACTTGAGATAAACACAATGAGGTACTTCTATACCAACTGGTGGAACTTGATTGTCGGATAGAATATCTTTTTAGATGTTCAGAATTGTGTGTTTATGCACCACCATGTAGTTACTGGTTTTTATTCTTTCAATCTTATGTGCCACTTATAAAAAGAAAAGTCATGTTCCTGTTTTATTAGTGTTCCATTTAATTATCAAGCATGCAATTTGAAGATTGTGGTCTTTCATAAAATGGGTCCAGTTTCTTTAATTTGATATATATAATAAAGAAAGATCTTTATAATATGAATTTTGAATGTTTTGGAACTTTTTAGTTGTTAATTGTCAATTTTAAGCACATTGGTAGCTCAGATCTATTCAATCTCTAATCGATGTGTTTTTTATTTATTTATAAAAAAACTTCGAATAGACAAACCTACAAAAGTGCTTGGCAGAAGTGTGTGCTGAACAGATTGTGGAAATCAAATCTCTCAATGATTTGGTATGTCTATTCTTTTGATAATTCCAGTTCTTTCCCCCTCTTTGTTCATTACAATATTGGGGAAAGGGGAAATGTTGCATCTGAGGCTGGGGTTAGAATGCATGCTTCTCTAGAAATTCTATCTACCTGGTTGACAAAAAACATGAATTTTACTGTAATTCACTCTTATTAAATGAGTAGGAAACTTACAATTATATATGCAAGCCTAAGCTTTATCTTAGGTAACTTCTAAACTACGTAAGAGACTAATTATAGTATAAAAAGAATCCCTTAGATTTAGGGATACTAACTAGATAGAATATTTACAAATCCAACTCAATTTTCTTAACTTAGGTAACTAATCTCTGACACTCCCCCCTCAAGCTGGGAGCATGGATATCTTCCATCCTTAGCTTACCTGTTAACTTCTGAAAATACTTACCAGGTAGACCTTTGGTAAGTATGTCTGCAACTTGATCTCCAATGGTCACATAGGGAGTACAGGTCAGGCCACTGTCATGTTTCTCTTTTATGAAATGTCTATCTACTTCAACAAGTTTTGTTCTATCATGTTGAATTGGATTATGAGCAATGTTGATTGCTGACTTGTTATCACAATAGAGTTTCATTGGTCTATTCCACTTTATCTTCAAGTCTCCTAAAATAATCTTCATCCACAATAACTCAAAAATTCCCAATGCCATAGCTCGAAATTCAGCTCCTGCACTTGATCTAGCCACCACATTTTGTTTTTTTCTTCTCCAAGTAACCAAGTTTACTCCAAAGAAAGTGCAATAACCTGAGGTTGACCTTCTATCAATTATAGATCCTACATAATATGAATCCATGTATGCTTCCAGAGTCAAGTTCCCCCTCTTCTAAATATAATTCCTTTACCTGGTGTACCCTTCAAGTACTGCAAAATTTGGACTATAACCCTTAGGTGTGATTCCTTAGGATTGTGCATGAATTGACTTACAACCGCAATAACAAATGCTATGTCTGGTTTGGTGTGTGACAAATAGATAAGCTTTCCCACCAGTCTCTAAAAAAACTTATGTCAACTGCCATATCATCCTCTTTTGAGTCTTCAAGCTTGTGATTGATTTCTATAGGAGTTTTTGCTGGTTTACTTCCTAGTTTTCCAGTTTCCTTCAACAATTCCAATGTATACTTTTGCTAAGATATAAAAATCCCTTGTTGTGAGTGAGCCACCTCAATACCAAGGAAGTATTTTAATCTTCCAAGGTCCTTCACTTCAAACTCCTTTATAAGACACTTCTTTAAATTCAAAACTTTTCAGAATCATTACCTGTAACAATTATATCATCTACATACACAATAATGCAGTTACTCCCCCTGATGAAGAGTATTTCACAAATAGAGTATGATCACCTTGACTTTGTTTGAAGCCTAGTTTTAGTCCATAAAGAGCTTTTCTCAACTTACACACTGTTTGTCCAGTATTCGAATCAAATCCGGGTGAATATCCATGTGAACTTCTTCTTCAAGGTCCCCATGCAAAAAGCATTATTGATATCAAACTGCTGCAAATTACATCACTGAATAGCTGCCAAGGACAATAAGACCCTCACTTTGTTCATCTTTGCAATAGGGTAAAGGTTTCAAGATAGTCAATTACATAGGTTTGAGAGTACCCCTTTGCCACCAATCTTGCTTTGTACCTTTCTATAGAACCATCTGATTTAACTTAGCAGTAAGTACCCATCTGCATCCTACTGTTTTTCCCTTCTGGCAGATTCACTATATCCCATGTCTTATTCTTCTATAGTGCCTCTATTTCCTCTTTCATACCTTTTTTCCAGTTGTCATTTCTAATGCCTCATATACTGATTTAGGAATAACAATGTCATTTAGGCTAGTAAGGAAGGTTCTGTAATTGGGGGATAGGTTTTTGTAAGTAAAAAACAAATAGGTAGGATGTTTGGTGGTGCAAGTTCTTTTTCCTTTTCTAATAGTAATGAGAAATTCAAAATCAGAAGCAAATATAGTATTTTCAGCATCACTTTGTTCAGAAGGAATTTCATAGTGTACCTCAAATTGTATAGGAGTAGAAGCAGGAGAATGGGATGATTGAATATGCATAAGTGCCTTATTTCTCGAATAAACCCTTAGGGGATAAGTAGTGTCCTAAATATTGGGCTATGATGTATTAATGTTTGGTTGAGGAGTACTAGGTTATGACTAGGGAGAGGATGAAGTAGAAGCAGACTGTGTTTCTGTAGAATGTATAGGTATAGGTGTAGGTGTAGGAAAATCAACAAGGGGCTGAAGTAAAAACAAATCTACATCATTATCTTCCCTAAATGATGTCTCCCCGTCAAGATAAGGAACTGTAAAAATAACTCTTTTTTTCCATAAAAGTGACATCAGTAGAAGTGTAGTATTATCTTGTAGGAGGGTTGTAGAACTTGTAGCCCTTTTGAGTGGAGGAATACCCAATAAAAAAACATTTTAATTCCCTTAGATCAAGTTTCCCACGGCCTTGAGAATGAATGTGAACAAAAGCAGCACACCCAAATACGCTTGGTTTTAGGTTAAGCGATGTATTGAAATTTGGAAAGAACTTTATAAGGGTTTGAAGGGGACTTTGGGATTCAAGGACTTTAGTGGGTAGTTTGTTTATCATGTAAGTGGTAGTTAACACACTTCCCCTAGTACCTTTTAGGAACATTGTTTTGAAATAAAAGGGCTCTAGTTATGGCAATAAGATGTCAATTATTTCTTTATGCTACCTCATTCTGTTGGGGAATGTTTACACAAGGGGACTCATGTAAAATACCTCTTTCTAAGAAATAAGGATACATGACTTGATTAAAGTATTCCATGGCATTGTCTGATCTAATTCGTTTTATTTCAACCTTAAACTGAGTCTTGATCATGGTGTAAAAGGTTTTAAAGGTAGAGGTAACACTAGACTTTTGTTTTAGTAGATAAATCCAAGTAACCGGAGTATAATTTTCTATAAAAGATACAAACCACCTAGCTCCAGTTACGTTAGGAATAGTGGAAGGCCCCCAAACATCCCCATAGATAAAGGTAAAGGGATTGTTGGTTCGTTTATTACTTTCTAGAAAAGAGGGACATTTATGCTTTGCAAATTCACAAACTTCACAATGAAATTCTTCAACATTTAAGGAATTACACAAGGAGGGAAACATAGTTTTAAGAGTCTAAAAGGTAGGTGACCAAAGCGAAAGTGATGTAGCCAGATTTGGTCTTTAATGGTTGTAGATTCGGATAAAAAAGATAATGGTTGAGTATTAAAAACTATGGTTGGTCTACTAAGGTCTTCAAGGTAATATAAGCCATTTATTTCCCTAGCACGCCCAATCATCCTCTTCGTTTCTTGCTCCTGAAAAATACATTGTGTAGGATGAAATAAAACACTGCAGTTAGTGTCTTTGATAAGTTTTGGAATAGAGATAAAGCTAGTAAATAGTTTGGCACATGTAGAACATTTTTAAGCAGTAGGTTTTTACTGATGACAATATCTCATTGGCCAGTAACCATTACCATAATACCATCTGCAACTGTGATTTTCTTGTTGCTAGAGCAAGGTATGTGGGTGAGGAAGTTCAGTGAAGAATTAGTCATGTGGTCAGTGGATTATGTGTCAATTATCCAAGAGTTTTGGGTAGGTATGTGGGTAGATGATTCCAAGGCATTAGAATTATGAGAAGAGGAATAAGATATACCTGAGAAAATGAAATTGCATGTACTGCAGAGGATGGCTTTTCTAAAGATTCCAGTAGGTTCTTCAATTTTCATACTTATTCCCATTTTAATTCAACATATTGTTCATCAGAATCCTTAGCCACATGTTTAGTTACATAAGCTCTTCTTTGTCCTCTTGCTGAACCTCTTTTCTCTGTAAAGTTCTTATTTGTAGTATGAGACGTTCCATGCAACCTCCAACATTTCTCTTTAGTGTGACGAGGGTTTTGTAGTAAGAACATCATAAGGAGTCATTGTTAACCGTTCTTGTTCCTTCTCTACCTTCAATATTCTACTGCTCTAGACGATTTGGTCCATCAGAAACAACCTTAGTAACCAAGGCTGAGCTTTCTACTTGATTATTTTCATCCACCATCACTCCTCTTCTTACTTATTCAACACAAATGATAGAAATAATTTCATTTAGTGGGGGCATGTATTCTTTTCCTAGAATTTGGACCCTTATTGCATCAAATTCTACATTTAGTCTAGCAAGAAAATCATAAATCATATCTTTTTCTACAAACTTTTTTAGGATTGCTGCATCCTTAGTGTATTTCATCTAAATACATTGATAGTGGTTCATTTCCTGTCATACATTTTGCAGCATATTAGAGTACTCTATTATAGATTTGCTTTTGCTTAATGGTTGAAATCTTGCTCTTGATTTCATAAATCTGGGAAGTATCTCAAACCTTCGAATAAGTTTGTTTTACAACCTCTCATATCTCTTGGGTTGTGTCAAGAAACATGCAGGTGTCACAAATTTCAGGCACCATTAAATTCCACAACCAAGATATAACCAATTAGTCTTGTTCATCACAAACCTTAAATCTGGAATCTCCTTCATTTGGACCCGTTCCGAAGACATGACCAAGTTTACGTCTCCCTTTTAGGAAAGTCCAAACCAGTTGTGACCACCTAAGATAGTTGTTTCCATTTAACTTATAAGCGACTTGTATGTTTTGTAACTCACTTATCGAATTAGAGTGAATTCCCTCACCCATTGTGCCTCATTGAGCAATTTTTGTGTTGCTGAAATCACCTGTATCGCCTAAATTTTGCTAATCAGGTTCCATACTTTCTTAAGATCTATGAAAAAAACGCTTAATAAGGATATTAAGACCCAAAACTGATTAGCTCTGATACCATGACAAAAGCCATGAATTTTACTGAAATTCACTCTTATTAAACGAGTAGGAAACTTACAATTATATATACAAGCCTAAGCCTTATCTTATGTAACTTCTAAACTAGGTAAGAGACTAATTCTAGTAATAAAAAGAATCCCATAGATTTAGGGATACTAACTAGATATAATATTTACAAATCCAACTCAATCTTCTTAACTTAGGTAACTAATCTCTGACAGTGGTTGTGTGTAATTTTTTATTTTCTCTAACGAATATTGATATAAGATATTCATTATTGAATAATATTCACTTATGCAGATTGATAAATTGCAGAAGGAAAAATTGAAATTGCAAATCTTCTTGTATATGTATGGTCAAGGAAGCTATGATAATAAGTATGCTAATTTGAGAATTTATTGAGACACAGAGTATGAAAGTAAAAATGCAATAAATGAAATAAGGAAAAAACTTCCTCATTTCTATATGCAAGCTGTAGATCTTTCTGTTAAATCTTCGTTTGAATATATTTCGTGAAGTTATTTATTAGATTGTGCATTGTTTCATTTTGTAACTTCATGCTTGAAGTGAATCAAATCTATAATCGGTTCTCTCGAAATTCAGAAGTAAATGACATGTTGTAACATCCTCAACTCATATCCGACCCGGATATGAGTCCAGGATGTCACATTGACTAAACAAAACAATACTTAAAAAAACCGATAAAACATTTGAACTTATTTTATTAAAAATAAATAATATACATATATTAATACAAGTTTATCAAAATACTCAGAGCATACACAACTTAACCCTTTAGTTACATGCCAACATCCATTTACATAACAAAATGACCTACTGATTCAGTTGCTTCTGATCTGATAGTTGCAAGAGTAATGTTGTCTAGCTGCTTAACCTCGATCGTCTACTTTATCGGATCCTACGTGTGAAATACTCACACGCTAAGTCATCGACTTAGTGAGGCAATATAATAATATCAATAAATATAAAGGAATTGCCAAAATAAGATGGGTTGCAAAGATAAGATGTATGTAAATAATGTAATAACCAGAACCATGTTTCTTACACATATACTTATCAAATTCACATTCATAAGTTCACCTTATTAAGTTTATTAGCCCATGGTACCATACTGGGAACCTAAGGTATGTGAGTATTGTGAGGTTGTGCACTATGCTGTCACCACAGCTCGTATAATTGCACCGAAGTGCCACGTAGAATTGCACCGGAGTGCCGCGTAGAATTGCACCGTAGTGCCATATAATAATGTCCATAAGGACCATATATCATTCCTTAAGAATCATATACATATACTAGGGATCAAGTATGTGTTTCACAAGACTTCACACATGTTCCAAAGAATATATATATATCCCGAAGGACCGCGTAGACCCTCTACCCTTGGCATGCCAACTATACATATAGTTCTCATCTACATAACATGGGCTTTCCCCATTCACATAATTTGTATCACGTAGACATGTTATTTTCATAACTTTATCACATAGACATATAACTTTTTCTTGCATATTCATGTCACATAATGCATATGGTATGAATTCATGTCATGTATCATAATATGAAATGCGATCATGTATCAAAATATTGAATCTAGACTTATCACAAGTCTAGAACTGAATAGAATACATATTCATACTATGCGTATGCACTCACCTAGATTTCTTTGTCTTTCCCTCGATCAATCCTACTTGTCGATTGTTCCAGAACTCGTTTAGGCTCGATATCTACACAGTAATTCATTGATACTTATCAGTATACTAATTAATATATTCTAAACTATCATTTCTTAGGCTAAAAGAAAAGCCATTTTCATCTTTTAATGGAGGTATGCATCGATGCACTACAGCATGCATCGATGCATAAATCCTATTCGATGTTTGTATTTAATGGGATGCATCGATGCACTCCTTATGCATCGATGCATTGATGGCATTCGATGTTTTTCTTTAAAATTAATGCATCGATGCACTTCATGTGCATCGATGTACCTTAAATAATTTATGGGATCTATCATTGATGCATCGATGCACAATGAATGTGCATCGATGCACATTGCCCAGAATTGTCATTTTAGCACGAAAATCTCTTCTTAGTCTGCTTAACACTTTATATTTCCCCTCTTTTTATATCCTTAACTTTCATACTCTTACTTAAACTAATTATTATCCATTCCATACTTTTAAAACTTAAAAATCCAATTCTCCATGTAGAGTTTAAGAATCTAACCCAAATTCCAACATGTTCTAATTTGAATTCTAACACTTCATACCTCTTAGTTAGCTTTATGATAAGTCAAATCCCACTTCTAATTCTTATTAGGAACTCTAATCCAAGATTTCACTTTTCTACTTCCTTTCTTTGATTCTTCATATTCTCCTCATCCTATGGTTTTAAGATAATCTAAGCTTTCCTTAAGCTTAGTTATCAACTAAGGATCAATAAGCAACCTTAAATTCATCAAGAATTTGAACACAAGAAAACTCACCTTTAGCTTGGCTTCACGGCAGAGAAGGAGAATGAAGAAGAAAGAAATATCCAGAACCTTGTTTTTCTCATTAGCTTTCCACTTGGTTTATTAAATATCCTTAAGAAATATTTAATTATTTTTTTGTCAAAAGACTTATTTGCCCCTTTAGTTCCCCATGCTTTACTAATTGACCCTACCCAAATATTTCAATCAATTCATTCAACTTTCAATTTATTAACTTTGATCACTAAATTTTAAAATTTCATAATTTAATCACTAACCTGGTATGGGGGATGTTACAAATCTCCATCCCTTAAGAAAATTCATCCTCAAATTTTCATTGTACGAACATATGGGGATATTGAAGTCGCATATCTTCTTCACGTTCCCACGTGGCTTCTTCTACCTTGTGATTTCTCCAAAGAACCTTGAACAACAGAACCGTCTTATTCCTTAACTGTTTGACTTCAAAAGCCAATATTCTCACTGGTTCTTCTTCATATGTCAGATCCGATTGGATTTCTACTTTTTCTGGTGCAATGATGTGAGAGGGATCGGACCTATATCTTCGTAACATGGACATATGGAAGACGTTATGGATCTTCTCCATTTCTGGTGGCAAGGATAACTGATATGCCACGGGTCCTATCCTCTTAACAACTTCATATGGCCCAATGAATCTAGGACTTAACTTTCCTTTCTGACCAAAATGTAATACTTTCTTCCAAGGAGATACTTTAAGGAAAACTTTATCTCCAACCTCGAACTCAATCTCTTTTCTTATAAGATCATAATAGGACTTTTACCGATCAAAGGCCACTTTGAGGTTATGCTGAATTTCTCAAACTTTCTTTTCTACATCCTGAATTAAATCCGGACCAAGAATATTTCGATCTTTGAGTTCATACCAATTTAATGGAGTACGACATTTTTTCCCATATAATGCTTCATATGGGGCCATCTTTATACTAGACTGATAACTATTGTTGTAAGCGAACTCTGCCAGCGGTAAATACTTTTCCCATGATCCTTTGAATTCCATTACGCATGCTCTCAACATATCTTCCAATATCTGAATAGTTCTCTCTGATTGCCAGTCAGTCTGAGGATGAAAAGCCGTACTAAAGTTTAAACGAGTTCCCAATGCTCCATGCAAAGTTTTCCAGAACCTAGAAGTGAATTGAGGGTCTCGATCAGAGACTATGGAAACAGGCACTCCATGCAATCTAATAATTTGTCTAATATACAGTTCTGCATACTTTTCCATAGAGAAATATGTTCTAACCGGAAGGAAATGCGCTGACTTAGTTAATCGATCAACAATTACCAAAATTGATTCCCTTTTGTTCAAAGTCAAGGGTAACCCCAAAACAAAATCCATCGTAACATTTTCCCATTTCCATTGAGGAATGTAAAGTGGTTGCAATAATCCTGACGAACTTGATGCTCAGTTTTGACTTGTTGACATATCAAACACATAGACACAAATTCAGTGATGCTTCGCTTTATCCCTGACCACCAAAATCGATCATTCAAATCCATATACATCTTGGTTCCACCTAGGTGCATCGTTAATGAAATGCAATGAGCCTCTGCTAATATTTCTTTCTTCAAATCTTCATTGTCAGGTATTACAATTCTTCCTTTATAATACAAATTTCCATCTAACTTAACCTCAAAGTCTTTAATCTATTTACTCTTTACTTGCTCAATTTTTTTCAAACAGGTTTCATCTTTACTTTGTAATTTTCCTATTCGTTCCAACCATGTTGGTTTAAGTGTTAACTCTGCACAAAGACCACCGTCTCCCGTTAAAGATAATCTTGCATCCATAGCTCGTAAAGCTGCAAACATTTTTTACTCAAAGCATCTGCTACCATGTTAGCCTTTCCTGGATGATAGTCAATTATCACATCATAATCTTTTAAGAACTTTACCCATCTACGTTGCCTCAAATTCAACTCTTTTTGAGTCATCAGGTACTTCAGACTTTTATGGTCTGTATACAAGTAACATCTTTCTCCATACAGATAATGACGCCAAATCTTGAGAGCGAACACCACGGCATCCATTTCTAAATCATGGGTGGGGTAATTCTTTTCATGTGGTTTCAACTGCCTCGATGCATACGCTACCACCTTCCCTTCTTGCATTAATACACACCCCAAACCGTTATGGGATGTGTCACTGTATACTACAAAATTCTTGCCAGATTCTGGTTGAACCAATATCGGAGTTTCTGTCAGAATTCTCTTTAAAGCTTCAAAACTTTCTTGACATTCAGAAGTCCAAACAAACGGTACATTCTTTCTCATAATCTTTGTTAAAGGCATCACTATCATCAAACCATTCTTAACAAATCTTCGATAATAACCAGCAAGTCCAAGGAAACTCTGAACTTTAGATACATTCTTTGGAACTTCCCAGTCCATTATAGCTTTAACCTTCTGAGGGTCCACTCTAATCCTAACTGCCGATCACATACCCCAAGAAAATTACTTCGTTTAGCCACAATTCACATTTGGACAATTTCGCATAGAGATTCTTATCCCTGAGAATTTGCAAAACTAGCCTCAAATGTGCACTATGCTCTTCAATGGACTTCGAGCAAACCAGTATGTCATCAATAAAGACAATAACAAACTGGTCCAAATAGGACTGAAAAATCATGTTCATGAGATCCATGAAGCAGCTGGTGCATTCGTTACTCCGAATGGCATTACGATGAATTCATAATGACCATATCTCTTTTTGAAAGCCGTCTTCGGAATATCTTTCTCCTGAATCTTCAATTGATGATAACCCGAACGTAGATCGATCTTCGAAAATACCGAAGCTCCTTTTAGTTGATCAAACAAGTCATCAATGCGCAGAAGGGGATACTTGTTCTTGATGGTCACCTTATTAAGCTGTCGATAATCAATACAGAGACGCATTGATCCATACTTCTTCTTAATAAATAACACTGGAGCTCCCCAAGGTGAAACACTTGGTCGAATAAATCCCTTTTCTAACAACTCTTGCAATTGATTCTTTAACTCTTGCAATTCTTTCGGAGCCATCCGATAAGGTGCCATTGCAATTGGAGCGGTTCCTGGCATTATTTCAATTTGAAATTCTACCTCTCTATCTGGAGGTAATCTTGGCAACTCAGCCGGGAAAACATCATGGAATTCTTGAACTATTGGAATCTCCTCTAGCCCTTTCTCTATAGCTCTTAAATCTATCACATTTGCAAGAAATCCTTGACATCCCTGTAGCAATAGCTTCTTAGCTGACATTACTGACATTACCTTTGCTAAAGGATTAAACCTTTCACTACTCGCACTTATCTCTTTTCCTCTTGGACTTTTTAGGGTTACTTTTTTCAATCTGCAATTAACATCTCTATAGTAACAGAACAACCAATCCATCCCTAAAATCACTTTAAACTCGTCAAAGGGTAATTCCATCAGATTAGCAGGGAATTCAATTCCCTGAACCTTTATGGGACACCCCTTACAGACTTTATTCACCCGAGCACTATGGCCTAAAGGTTTTGTTACTATAATCTCATTACTCGTAGCTTCTAAGGAAATCCTCAATTCCTTTACTAACTTACTTGTAATGTAAGAATAATTAGAACCCGGATCAATCAGTACCAATACTAATTTATCGTACAGCTGAAAAGTACCTGCTATAATATCAGGGTCATCACGGTCTTCATTTGGCTTTAGATTGTACACCCGTGTGGTTGATCGAACTTCAGGTTGAGCAGAGGATTCAGACTGGTTCCTTCCTCTACCTCTTACTCGTCCTCTTTGTGAGGCAGAACCAACTCTTTCAGATGGTGCACGCTCACCAACCATCATTGGACAATCCCGGATAAAATGTTTGGCATCTGCGCATCAAAAAAAGTCCCAGCAGCCATCCGACAAGCCCCAGAATGGTTTTTCCCATAGTGCTGACACTGTATCGCTTGACTCGGAGTAGATCTCCCCACACCAGATCCCACTGAATGTGTCTGTCTAGGTCTTGTCTGACTTGTGTGATTGAAATCCTGAGTCTCTTCCTCTTTTTGATGGTGCTGAGCTAGAAGAAGCACCCGTTCTCTTTGATGTCTGAATTCTAAAATCCTTGAATCTCTCATTTGAGCTCTTTCAAGAGCCTTGGCACGATTGATCACCTCTTGTAACGAGGACAAATTCAATACTATCAGCATCTCTTTCAATCTAGGGCGTAAGCCCTCCACAAACCATTCACAAGCCTCTTTTTCAGTAGGTACAAGCTCGGATGCAAACCTACTCAACTTATTGAACTCACATTCATACTCATATACAGAGCGGTTCATCTGTTTCAAATTCAAAACTCCTGCTTCATCTGCCAAATAAATTGATCTCCAATGTACTTGTTTTTAAATTCATCTAAGAATAAAGACCAAGTCAACTGGTCACTGGACATCCTCATGGTGACGTTCGTCCACCATATTCTCGCCTGACCCCTCAGCAACGAGATAAATCCATCTGACTTCTCCACTTCAGAGCAGTGGAGACCATCCAACATGATTTTCAAATCATTTAGCCAAAGATCCACTGCAACCGGACCTTCCTCGGCTTCTCCCTTAAATTCGGGAGCTCTTAAACCTCTCAACTCTTTTGCTACATTCATTCTTTGAGTTGGTGGAGTAGGAGGTTGAAGACGCGTTAGAATAGCGTCTAACATTCTAAAGAACGTATCCTGATCTTGCACAGGCACTCCTTGAGATGCTTGTCCTTCACCTTGCCTGGCCAGGGCAGGTGAATTACTGCTTTCAGCAGGCCTATCTTCTCCCGCTTCACTTCGGGAGCTATTATGTCTGGACATCTAATAAAATAAACACATTGTTCTATTAGCAAAACAACATACTCATATTATACCAGATCAAAAGTTCTCACTATTTGTTGGCATGTATTCCATTTAAAGACTCTATAGACTCTGATTTATGCCTAGAATCGGTTAAACCATAGCTCTGATACTATTAATTGTAACATCCTTACCTCATATCCGACCCGAATATGAGTCCAGGATGTCACATTGACTAAACAAAACAATACTTAAAAAAATCGATAAAACATTTGAACTTATTTTATTGAAAATATAATAATATACATATATTAATACAAGTTTATCAAAATACTCAGAGAATACACAACTTGACCCTTTAGTTACATGCCAACATCCATTTACATAACAAAATGACCTACTGATTCAGTTGCTTCTGCTATGATAGTTGCAAGAGTAATGTTATCCAGCTGCTTAACCTCGATCGTCTACTTTATCGGATCCTACGTGTGAAACACTCACACGCTAAGTCATCGACTTAGTGAGGCAATATAATAATATCAATAAATATAAAGGAATTACCAAAATGAGATAGGTTGCAATGATAATATGTATGTAAACAATACAATAAACAGAACCATGTTTCTTACACATATACTTATCAAATTCACATTCATAAGTTCACCTTATTAAGTTCATTAGCCCATGGTACCATACTGAGAACCTAAGGTATGTGAGTATTGTGAGGTTGTGCACTATGCTGTCACCACAGCTCGTATAATTGCACCAAAGTGCCACGTAGAATTGCACCGGAGTACCGCGTAGAATTGCACCGGAGTACCGCATAGAATTGCACCGTAGTGCCATATAATAATGTCCATAAGACCATATATCATTCCTTGGCATGCCAACTATACCTATAGTTCTCATCTGCATAACATGGGCTTTCCCCATTCACATAATTTGTATCATGTAGACATATTATTTTCATACCTTTATCACGTAGACATATAACTTTTTCTTGCATATTCATGTCACATAATGCATATGGTATGAATTCATGTCATGTATCATAATATGAAATGCGATCATGTATCAAAATATTGAATATAGACTTATCACAAGTCTAGAACTGAATAGAATAATATTCATACTATGCATATGCACTCACCTAGATTTCTTTGTCTTTCCCTCGATCAATCCTACTTGTCGATTGTTCCAGAACTCGTTTAGGCTCGATATCTACATAGTAATTCATTGATACTTATCATATACTAATTAATATATTCTAAACTATCATTTCTCAGGCTAAAAGAAAATCCATTTTCATCTTTTAATGGAGGTATGCATCGTGCATCTACAGCATAAATCCTATTCGATGTTTGTATTTAATGGGGTGCATCGATGCACTCCTTATGCATCGATGCATCGATGGCATTCGATGTTTTTCTTTTAAATTAATGCATCGATGCACTTCATGTGCATCGATGCACCTTAAACAATTTATGGGATTTATCATTGATGCATGGTGCACAATGAATGTGCATCGATGCACATTGCCCAGAATTGTCATTTTAGCACGAAAATTTCTTCTTAGTCTGCTTAACACTTTATATTTCCCCTCTTTTTATATCCTTAACTTGCATACTCTTACTTAAACTAATTATTATCCATTCCATACTTTTAAAACTTAAAAATCCAATTCTCCATGTAGAGTTTAAGAATCTAACCCAAATTCTAACATGTTCTAATTTGAATTCTAACACTTCATACCTCTTAGTTAGCTTTATGACAAGTCAAATCCCACTTCTAATTCTTATTAGGAACTCTAATCCAATATTTCCCTTTTCTACTTCCTTTCTTTGATTCTTCATATTCTCCTCATCCTATGGTTTTAAGATAATCTAAGCTTTCCTTAAGCTTAGTTATCAACTAAGGATCAATAAGCAACCTTAAATTCATCAAGAATTTGAACACAAGAAAACTCACCTTTAGTTTGGCTTCGCGGCAGAGAAGGAGAAAGAAGAAGAAAGAAATATCCAGAACCTTGTTTTTCTCAATAGCTTTCCACGTGGTTTATTAAATATCCTTAAGAAACATTTAATTATTTCCTTGTCAAAAGACTCTTTTGCCCCTTTAGTTCCCCATGCTTTGCTAATTGATCCTACACCAAATATTTCAATCAATTCCTTCAACTTTCAATTTATTAACTTTGATCACTAAATTTTAAATTTCACAATTTAATCACTAACCCGGTATGGGGGATGTTACACATGTTCTAAACTGCTATTAAACAAAACAAGAATTTTAATTTTTTTTAGAAGTTGATGCTGAAATAGAAAAATATTTTAAGGTACATGTTTACATTTTTTTCTTGTTGGTGCATTAAAATTTATAGTCCATGCTTCTATGCACGGAAAAGCAAGAAGATGTACGTGATTCTGAATTTGAACTTATTTTGAAATTATGTTCTTTAGCTGTGTTCACTAGATTGAGCTGGGAATTGTGATGTAGTTTGAGCTACAATTGTTTTGCATTAACAATGATTATGCTTTCTTCTCTACCATTTCGTTTACATAACTATTTTTAGTTTTTATTGCTTCTTCTCTTTCTGAATCTGGGTTCTTGACTTAAATTTCAGAGATGTGACTGAAATAAGAGAATCAAGAAATAAAGCTCATTCGCAAGATGAAATTCTGAAAATTGCTTTGGATGAACATAGTCTAGAACTAAGAGTGAAAGCAGCTAATGAAGCTGTAATATCCTAAATCAGGGTCAGTGACTAAATTGTAAATTTTGAAAGTTTTGTGCTCAATTTAGAAATAAATTAAAAGTCTCAAGATTTAAGTAAAGAATTTTAATATTGGATTAAATAGCAAATATGGATGAACTAAAAGGGAAAAATGTCCTTTTCATGGGAAAGATTTTTATCTTCCCTTTTTTAGTATTATAAAACGTAGGAAATATGAGAGAGTTCCAGACTTCTCTTCTTCATTCTCTTCTTTTCCACCGTGAAGCCAAAAGCAAAGGTAAGATCTATTGTTAGTTGATATTTAGCTGAATTTAGGATTTGGTTATGATCATTGGATGATAATTAAGCTTAAGGAAAGCTTAAATCATCTTTAAAAAAAGCATGGTGGAATTAGGAGAGATTAAAAATTAAGATTTTTTGAATGAATTTTTGGAATAAAGTTCATTACTCAAATTGGAAGTTGAATTTGACTTGTCATATAAGAGAATAAGAAGCTAGAAGTGTTAGAATTAACTTTGGGTAACATGGAAAATTTGGTATGATTATTGATTTCTATATGGAGAATAGAATTTTGAGGTTTAAGATGAAATTAATGGGTATAAATTAGTTTAAGTATGTATATTTGAGTTAAGAATATTAAAGGAAGTGAAATAGGAAGTGTGGAACTGAAAATGAAGTGATTCTCGAGCTCAAAACATGATTTCTGGGCAAGGGGGAATCGGTACCCATTCAAATGGGAATCAATACCCCCTCAACCGAACCAGAAATTCCATAATGTCCTTGGGGAACCGATTCCCCCTAAAAGAAAAAGTGATTATTAGTTTAATGAGTTCGGTTATGTTTCTAGTATCAAATTACAAGGAGTAGGTATCTAATAATTGCCTTAAAATGTATAATTATGTAGATTCAGAGCCTGAACGAGTTCCAGAATCATTGTCAAGTAAGATCGATCAAAGGGAAAGATAAGAGATTGAAATTGACTAGTGAGGCCAGGTGAGTGCATATTCAATAGTATATGATGGGTGATGGGAATAAGACTTGCGATGAGTCTATTTCCTGAAGAGTTACATATGAATTCATGATTAAAGGCATGAGTTGAATATGAGTGTATGTATGCTTGATTATATGAATTGATATGTTTTATATGTGCTATGTGGTTTATGTACAAGCACTATTAAGTGTTAATGAGAGAATATCAAATAAGTTATGAAATTATATGAATATAGAAGATAAGTCAAAAGATGTAGGGAAATGGAAATAAAGGTTTATTAAGAATCATAGGAGAATAAATATAAGTAATAAGATAATGAAATATAAGACTATGTGAATACATGGTTATGAGAATTACTAAAATAGAGTTATTTGATTTAATGAGAATTGAGGAAACTAAATAATATTGAATTATAGAATAGAATGAGAATAATATAATAATTAGGGAACTTGAATATAAAGCGATGATATGTATATATATAGGATAAATTATATGCTAAAGATCTACGGAGTTATATGAAAAGGTTATAAGGAATATATGAAATTAAATTAATTAAATGGATTAAAGTAGTATATAAATAAAATATGATTAAGTGTAATATATATGTTTAGAAATACGACATAAGTTATATAATCTAAGGGAATACAAAGAAATAAAGCATAAAGTAGACAAAATGAGATAAGTTATTATATACCTATATGATATATGTTATCAGGTAATATGAAAGGATGCATGAAACTTATATAAGCTATGTGAAAGTGATCTAGGTGTTTATATGTGAATTTTCGGTAATAAGTTATATGAAATAAGTGTAGTGATTACCATATCATAAGAGATAAGTCAGAGAATGTGAATAATATGACCAGAAACTATGGCCTGTGTGATGAAATGAATATATGAAGACATGACTATGAGATAGTGATAAGAAGTTATGATTAAATGATCAAGAGATATAAGCTAAGGGATATCGGTGAATTACATGAAAATATGCTATGTGTAAGTGAATTACGTTATTATATGAATATGAAATCATATGAGAATTAACATGAACTACGTGATTACATGTATATGTGAATGAAGCTACGAGCTTATATGAATATGTGATATGTTTACATGAATATGTGCAAGGATATAAAAGATAGTGCCCATGTTATGTGTCTTGAGAACTTTGGGGTATAGTTGGCATGCCAAGAGTCGAGGGTCTACGCGGTCCTTCGGGATATATAGGTATCCTATGGAATATCTATGAGGTCCTTTGCGACACATATTTGGTCCTTAGCATATGTATATGATTCTTAAGGAATTTCTACGTGGTCCTTCGGGACGTATATGTATTCTTTGGAGCATGTATGAGGTCTTTTGAGACACTTACTTGATCCTTGGTATATGTATATGGTTCTTAAGGTATTTATATGTGGTCCTTATAGACAATCTTATATGGCACTACGGTGCAAATTCTAAGCGGTACTTTGGTGCAATTATACCAGCTATGGTGACATCATTAGTGCACAACCTCTATAGACTCACATACCTATAGTTCTCACATATGTCTATGGGCTAATCAGGAGATAATAACAAATATATGTTTGTGATATGATAAATGTTGTAGAAATGATATGATGTTGTGTGTGTGTATATTATTTGATTAAGGGGTTTAAGTATAAAAGTATGTGATTAAAGTATAAACTGTTGATGATGCTTTATGTGTATGTAGGTATATTTTTGTTAAGTAATCTGATATGATTTTGTATGCTATGATGAAATAAGGTGATTTAGTATAGTATGATAGAATGAAACATGCATGCATTGTTAAAGGTTATTAAGTGCATTATAATTTTATTTACCTCACTAAGTCATCGACTTAGCGTGTGAGTGTTTCACACGTAGGTTTCGGAAAGCTAGAAGAAAAGCTAAGAGAGCAAGACATGTCAGTATCTCCCTTACAAATTTCAGATCAGAAAATAGATGATTTAAATGATTTTGGTTATTTTGAATATAATTGGCATGTACTAAAGGATTGAGTTAATATACTCTGATTAATTTTAGTTATTGTGGTCAAGTTATGTAAATAAACTGCTTTTACTTTAATTAAAGTTTTAAATTTTCTTTGAATTTTGTCAAGAGTCAAAGTTTGATAAGTCAATGTGACACCTCGGACTCGTATTCGGGTCGGGTACGGGGGTTGGGGGTATTACATTTAATGGTATCAGAGCTAAGGTTTAGCCGATTCTAGGCTTAAACCAAAGGTAAAAGAGTTTTAAAATGTGTAAATGCCAACATAAGGTGAAAATTTCTGATATGATAGTGTAAGGAGTGTGTTGTTTTGCTAATAGAATTAGATTGCTAAGTTATAATAGAAGTATGATTATAGTAATTTCGAAGTAAAGTGAGGCAATATTCCTTATTGGGATATCAATTCACCTGCCCTGGCCAGGCAGGATGAAGAGCGGACACCTCAGGAAGTGCCTCGTAAGATCAAAGATCGATTTCAGAAAGTTGAAATCATAGCAGAATAATGATAAAAGATCTTCACTGTTTGAATCGAAAAAGTGATATGGAGTAGTTTTGTTATTACGTGAATAAGATAAAATATGGTGAATAAGTGTCACCATAAGAACGTTAAAGAGTTTCCACTATTTTGAAGTGAAGAAGTTAGATGAAGTAGTTTAGTTACTATGTGGAGAAGTTGAAGTATATTGAGCAGATGTTAACATAAGAATGATAGAAGATTTAAGGATATGGTTATTTGTTAGGAGAATTCAAGAATAAGCGCATCAGTGACAAGCGTATGAGATATATAAAGTCAGAGCTTATGAGGTTGAAACAAAGGGATAATATTGTGTATAAGCAAGAGTGTGGCTGTAATAAGGTTTGCATTCTAGATGAAAAGAGTTAGCGTTGGCTAACCAAATTATATGATGGAAAATGTATGTGAATTATAAGATTTTGAGATGTTGTCAGGACAGAATAACCAAAGATGAGGTGGATCTGGATACAGTTGTATATTTGGATCATAATAAATGTGGATTTGATAAGTTAAGTAAACTATTGCTTAGATAATTCCGACTGGAATGAATGTATATGAATGGTTCGATGAAGGTTTATTCTTTAGATTGTAATAATTGGTGCTGACTAACAAAATTATGTGATGGTAAGTGTATTAAAGTTAAAGGATTAAAAGATGATGTCAGGGTAAATTAACTAAGTATGGTGTGAATTGAGACACGATTATGTATTTTGATCACAGAAATGTAAGGTAATGGAAGAAACAAGAGAATAATATTGTATACGAATAAGAGTGTGAGTTGGATAAGTGAGTAAATTGCACTGATTCGATTTCAACTGAGAAGATGAATACGATTAGTCTGATTAGGGCTTATGCCTAAATTGAAATATTGTTATTGATTCATTGTAATAGTATGGATAATAAAGTTATAAGATTTGAAGAAAAGATAAAGTTAAGTTAATCAAGTATGATGTGGATTTGGATATGGTTTTGATCATATAGATAAGATGTAGGCAAGGAAATAAGTATTTGTATGTTTTAAAAGGAGCTTTGAGGAAGAAAATACAAGTACAAGAGATGGTAAAGAATGAGGTTCTGTATAAGTAAAGCGGATTATCAAAGCTATGAAGATGCGATGAAGATCAGTAATCAGGGATAAGTATAAACGATATGAAAAGAGTATGAGAGCCTGAAGAGAAGATGTGATCTATGTTATAAGGAGATTTTGATTTTGGAAGGAATGAAAGAATAAAGGGATAGGAAAAGACAAAGATGGAGGTTAAACGATCAAGTATGACAAGAGGTATATTGAGATATAAGTTATAAGTTTGATATTGAAATAATACAATTTTCAATTATTAGAAGAACGAGAATGGGTGATTATTCTTTGAACAAATACGTAAAGGTTATATGAAAAGATTGTGTATAGTAATACATACAAGGATTAAGAAATGACCAAAAAGCTTGATTTATGTGCAAAGAACATAGAGAATGATGAAAAAGATCAATTGATCCATAATATTGAGGATTAAGGATTTAAGGTTGTTGTCTATATAATGAATAATATTATATGGACTTATAAAGGTGTGGACGTATATGAAAAATTGAGTATGGGAAAATGGTAAGTTTGCTAGCAGTAGCAGGAAATATTAAGGGAAGCAACATGAAAATATTATAAGGCATGATATTATAAAGGCATGCAGTGAAAATTTGAGGACGAATTTTCTTTAAAGGATGTGAGATTTGTAACATCCCAAATCAGGGTCAGTGACTAAATTACAAATTTTAAAAGTTTTGTGCTCAATTTAGAAATAAATTAAAAGTCTCGGGATTTAAGTAAAGAATTTTAATATTGGATTAAATAGCAAAGATGGATGAACTAAAGGGGCAAAATGGCCTTTTTCATGGGAAATATTAATATCTTCCCTTTTTGAGTATTATAAAACGTGGGAAATATGAGAGAGTTCCAGACTTATCTTCTTCATTCTCTTTTTTTCCACTGTAAAGCCATAAGCAATGGTAATATCTCTTGTTAGTTGATATTTAGCTGAATTTAGGATTTGGTTATGATCATTTGATGATAATTAAGCTTAAGGAAAGCTTAAATAATCTTAAAAACAAAGGATGGTGGAATTAGATTAGATTAAAGATTAAGATTTTTTGAATGAAATTTTGGAATAGAGTTCATTACTAAAATTGGAAGTTGAATTTGACTTGTCATCTATGAGAATAAGAAGCTAGAAGTGTTAGAATTAAGTTTGGGTAACATGGAAAATTTGGTATGATTATTGATTTCTATATGGAGAATAGAATTTTGAGGTTTAAGATGAAATTAATGGGTATAAATTAGTTTAAGTATGTATATTTGAGTTAAGAATATTAAAGGAAGTGAAATAGGAAGTGTGGAACTGAAAATGAAGTGATTCTCGAGCTCAAAACATGATTTCTGGGCAAGGGGGAATCGGTACCCATTCAAAGGTGAATTAATACCCCCTCAAACGAACCAGAAATTCCAGAATGTCGTTGGGGAACCGATTCCCCCACAGTAGGGAACTGATTCCCCCTAAAAGAAAAAGTGATTATTGGTTTAATGAGTTCGGTTAAGTTTCTAGTATCAAATTACAAGGTGTAGGTATCTAATAATTGCCTTAAAATGTATAATTATGTAGATTCAGAGCCTGAACGAGTTCCGAAATCATTGTCAAGTAAGATCGATCAAAGGGAAAGATAAGAGATTGGAATTGACTAGTGAGGCCAGGTGAGTGCATATTCAATAGTATATGATGGGTGATGGGAAGAAGACTTGCGATGAGTCTATTTCCTGAAGAGTTACATATGAATTCATGATTAAAGGCATGAGTTGAATATGAGTGTATGTATGCTTGATTATATGAATTGATATGTTTTGTATGTGCTATGTGGTTTATGTACAAACACTATTAAGTGTTAATGAGAGAATATCAAATAAGTTATGAAATTATATGAATATAGAAGATAAGTAAAGAGATGTAGGGAAATGGAAATAGAGGTTTATGAAGAATTATAGGAGAATAAATATAAGTAATAAGATAATGAAATATAAGACTATGTGAATACATGGTTATGAGAATTACTAAAATAGAGTTATTTGATTTAATGAGAATTGAGGAAACTAAATAAGATTGAATTATAGAATGGAATGAGAATAATATATCAATTAGGGAACTTGAATATAAAGAGATGATATGTATATATATAGGATATTATATGCTAAAGATTTATGGAGTTATATGAAAAGGTTATAAGGAATATATGAAATTGAATTAATTAAATGGATTAAAGTAGTATATAAATAATATATGATTAAGTGTAATATATATGTTTAGAAATACGACATAAGTTATATAATCTAAGGAAATACAAAGAAATAAAGCATAAAGTAGACGAAATGAGATAAGTTATTATATACATATATGATATATGTTATCAGGTAATATGAAAGGATGCAGGAAACTTATATAAGCTATGTGAAAGTGATCTAGGTGTTTATATGTGAATTTTCGGTAATAAGTTATATGAAATAAGTGTAGTGATTACCAGATCATAAGAGATAAGTCAGAGAATGTGAATAATATGACCAGAAACTATGAGCCTGTGTGATGAAATGAATATATGAAGACATGACTATGAGATATGTGATAAGAAGTTATGATTAAATGATCATGAGATATAATCTAAGTGATGTCTGTGAATTACATGAAAATGTGCTATGTGTAAGTGAATTGCGTGATTATATGAATATGAAATCATATGAGAATTGACATGAACTACGTGATTACATGTATGTGTGAATGAAGCTACGAGCTTATATGAATATGTGATATGTTTACATGAATATGTGCAATGATATAAAAGATAGTGCCCATGTTATGTGTGATCTTTGGGGTATAGTTGGCATGCCAAGAGTCAAGGGTCTACGCGGTCCTTCGGGACATATAGGTATCCTATGGAACATCTATAAGGTCCTTTGCGACACATATTTGGTCCTCAGCATATGTATATCTATGAGGTCCTTTGCGACACATATTTGGTCCTTAGCATATGTATATGATTCTTAAGAAATTTTCTACGTGCTCCTTCGGGACGTATATGTATTCTTTGGAGCAAGTATGAGGTCTTTTGAGACACTTACTTGATTCTTGGTATATGTATATGGTTCTTAAGGAATTTATATGTGGTCCTTATGGACAATCTTATATGGCACTACGGTGTAAATTCTACATGGCACTTCGGTGCAATTATACAAGCTGTGGTGACTGCATTAGTGCACAACCTCTATAGACTCACATACCTATAGTTCTCACATATGTCCATGGGCTAATCAGGAGATAATAACAAATATATGTTTGTGATATGATAAATGTTGTAGAAATGATATGATGTTGTGTGTGTGTATATTGTTTGATTAAGGGGTTTAAGTATAAAAGTATGTGATTAAAAGATAAATTGTTGATGATGCTTTATGTGTATGTAGGTATATTTTGTTAAGTAATCTGATATGATTTTGTATGCTATGATGAAATAAGGTGATTTAGTATAGTATGATAGAATGAAACATGCATGCATTGTTAAAGGTTATTAAGTGCATTATAATTTTTTATTTGCCTCACTAAGTCATCGACTTAGCGTGTGAGTGTTTCACACGTAGGTTCCAGAAAGCTAGAAGAAAAGCTAAGAGAGAAAGATAGGTCAGCATCTACCTTACAAATTTCAGATCAGAAAATAGATGATTTAAATGATTTTGGTTATTTTGAATATAATTGGCATGTACTAAAGGATTGAGTTAATATGCTCTGATTAATTTTAGTTATTGTGGTCAAGTTATGTAAATAAACTGCTTTTACTTTAATTAAAGTTTTAAATTTTCTTTGAATTTTGTCAAGAGTCAAAGTTTGATAAGTCAATGTGACACCTCAGACTCGTATCCGGGTCGGGTACGGGTTGGGGGTATTACAGAAGCCGAGGCTGCATTCCAAGAAAGGCTTTCTGTTGCTGAAGCTGAAATAGCTGATCTAAGAGCTAAACTGGATGCTTCTGAGAGGTTTGTACTTTTGTAGTTTATGGTTTGCTTCTGAATGTTGTTTTATTGATGTTATTGGTTTGCAATGATAGTGATTTGACTGAAGGGAGGTTGCTGGAGGATGCAAATATGCTGGTTGATAATTAAATTGTATAGGATTTTTTATTATATTTTAGGGGTTTAATTGTAACTTTCAAGGATCTTTAGGGTTTCAGATTTTTTATGTTATTTTAAAGCAATTAATTTTTACTTCGTTTCGAAGTATTAGGATTTCAGGATTATATTCGTATTTCTTGTTTTATTAGGTTTTTGGGATTATGTTAAGAATGTGCAAACGTGATCGAGCCAGAAGGCGATTTACGACCCTCCGGGGGAGTTCAAAGTCAACTGTCTTCCCTTTGTCTTGATTCTTGAGATAACCTATTATGATGGACAGTTCAGCTTATCCAAGGGAGAGACTATACAACCGTTTGAGAGAGACTCATATGCCTTAAGGTTTTTTTTTTTTTTTGATAAAATCTTGCTTAGGGATACATCCTTTACAACAAGGACCAATCTTATTTCATACTAAATAGGAAACCTATTTGGGAAAGGGGAAAAAATAAACTGAAATAAAATCATAACCGAGACTTCCATATCATTCCTGGATTGCCGATTGCATGTTGGTAGTATCCCAGACTTTCATATCATCCCGCTCTTGTGTAGTCCTTTTTTCCATATGCATTCCATATGGATTTTAACCTGGCAAAGATACCAATCATGCAGACAATGTGTATGAATAATGAACTTGAGCGGTTTTCATGCTAAATAAGGGTTAATTAGTAAAAAACAAATTTCAAGAGCTTACTTTAAGAGCTTAATTGTGTGCAGCCAAAGAATAAGGGATTTTCTAAGAAATTTGAAAAAGTATAAGGATTAGCCTTTGGTTTTCACCCTTTCCCTATTTCCCTATTCACCAGTTCAAGTTCTCTCTCGTCTCTAGATTTCTTTGTATATTCACTTTTCTCCCTACTTGTCTTACTATAGAAGTTATAAATAAATTGTGGTGAAGTAGTTTTCTATTTTTGTTTATTTATTTAGTTCATTATGAAAGGAGAATGTTGCGGTTGCATCTTCTGCAATGCCTTATACTGTACGATAGTTTCTCAACAACTGCTAAAACTGTTTAATTTATCTTATCCTCTTAATGTCAACAGACACATCTATTCATAAAATTAAACAGTAAACCAGTTGATACTTTCAAGAGGTAAAATGCTTATTATACCTCTGTATGTTGTATGATCCAAATTGTTTCATCTTTAATGTAAAATTTCTGTGCTTGCATATGAGGTGTTGGGGTTTTTAGTTTATGGTTTATAATTTTATGATTTGTTTCTTTCATTTACAAAATTTTCTATTTAGTATTACCTAACTGTTTCATCCAACAATAAATCACAGGGATGTTTTGGAGCTCACAGAGGCTATTAACAGTAAAGACGGAGAATCCGAAACATATATTTCTGAAATCGAGGTTTCTCTGAGATTCTTTTTTTAGGGGGAAAATAAATATTTTTTTATTTTTGGTTCCTGCCACCCTTCTCTCACATTTGTTGAATTGCTAGAGCTGCCTTTCCCTGGGTATTAGTTTTTCCATTCACTGCCTTTTCTTTGTCCGCATGTTGAGAGGTCTCTTTTATCTTTTGCCAGACCATTGGCCAGGCATATGAAGATATGCAGGCACAGAACCAGCACCTCTTGCAGCAGATGACTGAGAGAGACGACAACAATATTAAGGTCCATTGCGTATTATATGCCTTGTTTTTCAACTGTATTCTTCCGTTCTGTATATTTTTAATTCTGTTCTGTTAGCTGGTCTTGACGCATGGGCTACTTTTGTAACTGTGATGGGATTAAATGCAGCTTGTCTCTGAGAGCGTAAAGACAAAGCAGGCACATAGTTCCTAGCTATCTGAAAAGCAGACATTAACAAGGCAATTTAAGCAGGTCAATTCATCAATCGAAACCGTGAGGAGCAGGTAAAATTCGTCAGTGCTGTATTTATGTTTATATTCCTTCATTTGTTTATATACTTATTATCAACCTACAGCATTTTTTGGCCAACATATAATTTAAACCTTGCAGATGAAAGTTTGTCTGACAGATGCTGTTAAATTCACACAAAAGGATAAACATTTATGATTAGCCTTGAAACTGCAAAGTGGGCGTTGGCATATGCTGACAAGGAGTTCAAGTGGCTTTAATCTGCCACAGCATCTTCTGAGAAGGACTATGAGCAGCTCCAGCGAAAGGTGGAAGAGTTCCAAATGAAGTTGGATAAGGAACAGTGAGTTTTCTTTTCCCTTTTTTAGTGGTTTTCCCAGGCTTATATTTCTCTTTCCCAGCCTATTTTCCTTTCACTTATATGTTTGTTTCCTTAGCCTCTATTATTAAATTTTGGATTGCACTGATGTGTTGCTTTTCGTATTCCGCAGGTCGTAATTGTGAAATGCTATCACCTATTTTGCAATCCATGTATACAGAGAAATTTAGAGATACGCCATCGCAAGTGCCCCGGATGTGGAACTGCTTTTGGTCAGAATGATGTTCGGTTTGTAAAAATATGAAAGGTATGCCCCGTGGCTCTGTATTTCGATTGTGATTATGTTAGTCAGAGTTAGCATCTGGAAACCAACGCTGCCCCGAACTTGATAGTTATAGATATAATATGTTTTTTCTATCTTTTTCATATGTAATAATTTGATCGGCATGGCACGTATGTCAATTGTAAATGGAAACCAAAATCATTTCATAATTTGCTTGTTTCTTGGTAAGTTCTGAATCATTGATTTGTTCATCGATGCAAAAGTATATTTCTTAACATATATTTTGTCTATTATTCTATTATTAATAAACCATCCTAAAACAAAATATTTTAGAGTCAATTTATGTATTAAAATTTTTTTGAAATTAGAGAAATTTAATACTAGGTGACAAGCATACACAAGTAGTATTCATTCAACTAGATTACGTACCTACATAAATATGAATTATAGAGTTAGTTTATGTTTAATCATGCTATTTGTTTCGAGCATTAAATACTTAAACAATAATGAAAATATTTTAGTACTTATATTCTACAAATATAATTTAACAAGTTACGATTAGAAGCACAAAATAAAATCAAACTATAATTTTAAAATTGCCATATGCCTTTTATCGATGCCTAGTGTCACGAGCTTCTTCATTGCGATCTTTGAGACTTTAGACGATAAAGTTTGAGTCGATCGTATAAATAAATATGTAAAACAACTCGTGAGAATCTTAATCTTTTTAAGGCATTGAATCTCTTCAAGGCACCATAAAGTACTGAAGAATTATAGAAGAGCGAAAGTTAACAACTAAAGCACCAATGCAAAGAGAAAACAAGAGATTGAATGATGGAACATACAAATCACGTGGAAAAATTCTCTATTCATTTATTTTTTTTAGTTTTTGATTAAGTTAAGGTGATTACAAAATAGTATCTATAATGACGTTTCACACCGAATAATCAATGACATGAAAAAAAAAACATCATCATATTCTTCTAATAAGAATAGTTATCACCCTTAAATAAGGAGGTTTTGATATGGATTGAGACACCAAAAATTTCGAAAGTAGATGGAGTTGGCCATTGATGATAATGATTGACTTCTTCTATGGATCTTTTCAAGAGGATGTTAAGTCTTCTAATGAAATTAACTCTGATATAAATTGTTGAGTCAATCGAACGAATAAGATAGCCAAGTGGGGTGAATTGACAAGGAAAAATATTGTGGAAGCTTAAAGAGAAATTGAAAAAAAACACAAGAACAAGAAATTTAGAGTGGTTCGACTTTCTTAACCAAAGTCTAGATCCACTTCCTTAACTATCAACACTAAGGATTTTCACAAATTCTCTAATTTGTAGCAACCTTTGAGGATAAGATGTAACCTTACAACTCCATAAAAAATTATACCCCAAATTCTGACAGTTTCAAAGAGAGAATTACTAAAACTTAGAAAAACCTCACTAGGAATGTGTTTGCACAATTCAAGAAAAATATGAACACTTGAGAAATAAAAACAAATTGAGTACAAGAGTTTTCTTTGAAACAAAAGGAATATTGAAGAATGTTGATTTGAATTTGACTCTATTTGATTATTTTGGCTTTCTTTTTTATCTCGTCTTCAAATATGATTTGAAATCTTGTTTTTATACCCATTCAATCAATTCTAGCCGTTTGGGTAGTTGTGGGAGTTAATAGAGCTGTTGGGAGAAGTTTTCCCGTAACAAATGATGCCCAAAAAATATTGAGTATCGGTACTCGTTCTAGGAGTATCGATAATACTTGCATTGAATACAAAAAATATAGCCGTTGTGAAGGGAGTATCGGTACTAAAATGGTATATTGGGATTTGACATTCTCAAAAACATAAGGGCAATATTGGTACTACCATTAAGAGTATCGATACTAAAGGAGTATCAATACCAAAATAGCTTAATTTTCTTTTTCTTATTATTCTTTTTATTTTGAAATTAGCAAATAATTATTTATTCGGAGACTCCAACTACCAGCTCTAATCTTAGGTGTTACCTTTTGTAGATAGTTCTCTATGGCACCTCATAAGAGTTAAACCTCCACCTCTAGCGAGTCAGACCCAAAATTTGAATTAAGTTAATGAGGCCGAGAGAGTTGAGCAGTGTGTGTATTGGACTAGAGTTCAACAGACTAGAGGTGAAAACCCTCCCGTACATTAGACTCAGAGTGATGGTTTACATGAATCCGAGGATGGTGAGACAGTTGGTGATGATACTACTACAATGAATCATGAATTACTTTATTATCTTCATCAGACTGAGGGTGTTAGGAAACCCATCTCGACTGAGTTCTTAGCTGCTGGGATGATTATGTTTGTGGGTAAGATTGAGAGTGATCCCACTGATGCTTAGTATTGGTTGAAGAAACTACAATGACTATTTGAGGAAATGGATTACCTGACTGATTGTATGTTGAGGGCTACTATATCACTGTTAGGTGGTGAAGCTAGGGATTGGTGGAAATCTGAGCAAGATACCATTATGGCCAAACATGTCACTCGAGAGCATTTTCTTCAGACTTTTCGAGATTCTTATATGAGGGCTAAGTATATGGAAAAGTGTCGGGAAGATTTTCTGAATATGAAATAGAATGATATGTCCATGATTAACTATGAGATTGAATTCCTGAGATTGTTCAAGTATGCTTCAGGGTTGATTTTGAATGATATAGAGAAGTGTGATTGGTTCCTAAAAGGTATTCGCCCCTCGATTTGTTTAGTTGTTGCCTTACACCATGACACAATCTTTAATGATATTGCTACTCGGGCTAGAACTATGGAGCAGAGCAAACCATTATTGTCAGGTCCTAAACCCTGTTATTCTAATAAACTCGGAGGTAACCAGAGCTACCTACTCAGGCATAGTATGTGAATCAGTTTGGTAAGAGATTAAGAGACGATTTTCAATCTCAAGAATATAAGCGAATTAAACCAATGACATTTACCATTCTGACTGTTAATGCCGGAGGTTCGATTGTTACTCGAGGGGTGCCATAGTGTTCATATTGCTAGAAGAGACATATGAGAGAGTGTTGGATGAAGATCAGGGCATGTCTTCATTGTGGGTATTTAGAGCATCGTCTTAAGGAGTGTCGTATCCGTCTAATGGTTCCTATGGTCCTAGTCAATCTCATACTTTAATTCAGGAACCGACCCAAGTTGGAGATTAGGCTAAAGTGGCTAATTCTAGTTTGGCTAGTAGAGGTAGACCAGTTGAGAGTAGAGGTTCAGATAAGTCTGTAGCGAGATAGTCTGGGTTGGTTTATGCTACTCAGATGTATGAGGATTAGGATGAGTTAGAAGATTTTGAAGGTTTTTGAAGGTATTTTATTAAGTCATTCTTTTTCCATATTTGTAATTTCGATGATGAATTTTTTATAAGATGAGAGAATTCTAACACCCCAATTTCTCTTAAATTAAAACCCTAGAATTTGAGAAATTTTAATCTAAATTCCTGATTTGAGAATAGTGGCCAAATTGTAAATTTTAAAAGTTTAGAGTTATTCTTCTAAAACCCTAGAAAGTTGGATGATCAACCTATTAATTAACCCATTTTCATTTAAACCAAACTTCTTCCCTCCGACTATATCATCGAGCGACACATTATTCTTTATTTAAAAAAACCCAAGAAACACCTCATCCTCATCTTTTCTTGTTACACCGCCGATCAATCTGAGGTAAGTCACCGACCACCGCTTGAGCTTCCCCTGTTGAACCCTATTTTCTCTCATCATCATTGAACGATGTTGGGATTTTAAAATCATGAGAATGACTCACAAAAGTCCTCTAGTGTCACTGTTTTCCAGCCGCTCAAGGCCAACGAGAGGTTGGATACTCACCGAAGAAGGCTCGGACGACCTAGGTCACGGTTAAAACAGTGTTGTTTGGCCGTGAGAAACCTCCCTAAGTGATATGTGTTATTATGCCATTCTGACTTCCTCCGTGAGCGTCGTTGATGGTTGTTTAAGGTCATGACATGTGTGATCATAACACCGCCGATCATGGGGATGTTGGAAGCGTAGGTGGGCTATTGATAATTTATATAACTTGAACTATTATTAATAAGAAGAAAAATACGTTACAATGACGTTACCCTAATATGACAACACTAGCTGTGACTAGTTTACAAACACCTTATAGCTTTGCTAAGCTCTCTCAAATCTCTCTTAATATTTTTCTTTCACTCATTCGTATTACATACATAAGCTCTGAACACTTATATTTATAGGCATAATAAACCGACTTGAATTGCTCCAATCCATCGCCTTAAATTCTTTGTCGTGGTTTTCTTTTCATTTTCATGTTTGCCGTGTAAATTTCTTGGTAAAACTCTTAGCTGTTGCCCACTCATATTATTTTCACGTTTAATATACATCCTTAAATGGTAAACATTCATAAACTTCTGCCAACTCATCTCCTTCCTCATTAAGCATCCAAATGCTACTGCCAAAACATTTCAACATTGCTAGTTGTCACTTTAACTTTTCAAAGTTACTACAACTTTCTTTCAACACATGTTTGCCTTGCTATGTCGACTCATTTGGATAGCTACTGTTGTAATTCATTTCCCATGTGCTTATATCTCCAACTGATTATTCATTGTTATGAGATCACTTTTTGCAAAGAGACTGAATAGTGAAACATTATTTAATTCATAATTGTTGTAACTTTATGGTATTCTTCTCTCTCTTGTAGATCTTCGAACTTTAGTGGGAGGTGCTTTGGAATTTTCTATTATGCTGCTAGCATCGCTGCTGCTGCTTGATAACGATGGTAC
Source organism: Hibiscus syriacus (assembly GCF_006381635.1). Classification (NCBI taxonomy): domain Eukaryota; kingdom Viridiplantae; phylum Streptophyta; class Magnoliopsida; order Malvales; family Malvaceae; genus Hibiscus; species Hibiscus syriacus. The sequence goes on from NW_024063295.1 coordinate 1,486,478, forward strand.
ATTTTGTTGAGGACCTTGATCATCAGCTTGTTCTTCTTTATTGATAAGGTCATCATCTTTACCTTTATCTTCACTAAAAAATAGCCCTTCAACTTTTTTTTCTTCTTTAATCCATCTCTAATATTATGCTTCATCGAACTCGACATCTCTTGAAATTATTACCTTCTTGGTAAAAGGATTATATAATCTGTAAGCTTTGCTTCTTTCATCATAGCCAATGAAAATACATTTTTCTCCTCTGTCATCAAGCTTCTTTCTAATATGTTTAGGAACGTGAGCGTATGCGATGCACCCAAAAATCTTGAAGTGTCCAACTCTTGGTTTCTGACCATTCCATGCTTCGTTTGGCGTCATATACTTCACACTTTTTGTTGGACATCGGTTCAATAGGTAAACTGCACATCGAACTACTTCTGTCCAGAAATTTCTCGGTAGATGTTTACCTTTTATCATGCTTCTTGCCATGTCCAGAATTGTGCGATTCTTTCTTTCTGCTACTCCATTTTGTTGTGGCGTGTATCTAACTGTAAACTGATGGATGATGTCTTTCTTTTTACAGAAATCTTCAAATAAAATTGATGTATATTCGCCTCTTCTATCCAATCTAAGTATCTTCAAATATTGACCGCTTTGTTTTTCTGCCATTACTTTAAATTCTTTCAATTTTTCTAACGATTATGATTTTTGTTTCAAGATATAAATCCAACTCTTTCTATTATAATCATCAATAAAAGTTAGGTAGTATCTGTTACCGTCAAGCGATGGTATATCAAAAGGACCGTCTATATCTATGTGTACTATCTCCAGCGGTCTTCGCGCACGCCATGATCTACCAACTTCAAATCTTTGTCTTTGTTGCTTTCCTTTAATGCAAGCCTCACATAATTGATTTGGAGGGTTGATGTCTGGTAGTCTTTTCACCATACTTGTTTTTTATAACAACTTCAAACCCGAAAAATAAGATGTCTATATCGTAGATGTCATAACCATGAATCGCCTTTGATCGCAGTCTTCATAAACTTGACTTCTCTTGACTCGATATCAATTGTAAAGGACGATTTCGAGTCATATCAACTTGGTATATCAATTCTCCTTCTTTATTTTTAATGTCAAGCGAGCGATTCTTCATCTGCACTTCATATCATTTTTCGAGGAGTTGACCAAGACTGATGATATTTCTTTTCAAAGCATGTACATAATAAACATCTGAAATGCATTTCTTTTCACCATTTATATGAGTAATCATGACTTCACCTTTTACTTTTACGTGCGAGTCATCTCCGAAAGTTACTCGCCCATGGATTTTCTCATCTAATTTCACAAACAGTTCCTTTCGACCACACATATTGTTGCTGGCACAATTATCAAGATACCAAATATTTTTCTTGAATTCTTTATTTCCTTTATAAGTGAGGAATACATGAGATTTTTCAGTTTTTTCTTCTTCAGCTGTTGCTACGTTATTTCTTTCATATTGTTTAGGAGCTGATCGACACTCATAACTATAGTGACCATTCTTATTGCAGTTATAACAGTGTACCTGAGATTTATTTCTTTGTTGATATCTGCCTCTACCTTTCCTCGACCTCAGAATCCTCATCCACGAAATGATGTTTGATTATTTTCACTTATTTGATCGGTGCCATATGATCGACCACCACGTCCACGAGTTCCTTATCCTTCTCTATATCTTCCACGATGACCACCACGATTTTCTCGTTCTCGTGTGTAGTTGCTGCTAACTTGTCCTTCATTGACATTCATCTTGCTTTGTAAAGCTTGCTCCAAATTTTCAGAATCTTCATTTTGTTTCATTTTCTGCTCATGGGCTTGAAGTGAACCCATAAGTTCATCGAACAATATTTGGGATAAATCTTTTGATTCTTCGATTGCCACAACCACGTAATCAAATTTTCTTGTCAATGACCGCAAAATTTTTTCCATCACTCTATCCTCGTCGAGTGATTCCCCATTTCTTTTCATTTCATTCACTACCGCTTTTACACGACTAATGTAATCATCAATGTTTTCCATATTTTTCATTTTTAACATCTCAACCTCATCTCTCAAAGTTTGTAAACGTATATTTTTTTGCTTTTTCAACACCTTGGAGATATTTTTACAAAATCTCCATGCTTGTTTTACGGTCTTCGCATCAAAAATGTTTTCAAAGGTAAATTCGCCTACTCCTTGAAAAATAAAGAACAACGCTCTTTTATCTTTTTTTGGGATTCCTTAAATACCTTATTTTCTTCATTAGTCAGGGTGCTTCTGCTGCTGCATTTTCAGGCTCGGTGTAACCATCCTAGATGATATCCCAACAATCTTGAGAGCCTAGTAACACATTCATTTGAATCCTCCAATTTCCATAATTTGTCTTTGTTAATTTTAGGATTTGGGGTTGAATCATGTTGGCCATCTTCTCCACCACGTTAAACTCAACCCAAGCTCTGATACCACTTGTTGGAAGCGTAGGTGGACACTCAGTAATTTTACAACTTGAACTATTATTGATACGGAGCAAAATACGTTACAACGATGTTACCCCAATATGACAACACTAGCTGCGGCTAGTTTACAAACACCTTATAGTTTTGCTATGCTCTCTCAAATCTCTCTAATATTTTTATTTCATTCATTCGTATTACATACATAAGCTCTGAACACTTATATTTATAGGCAGAATAAATCGACTTGAATTTCTCGAATCCACCGCCTTAAATTCCTTGTCGTGGTTTGCTTTTCCTTTTCATGTTTGCCGTGTAAATTTCTTGGTAAACTCTTAGCTGCTGCCCACTCATATTATTTTCACGTTTAATATACATCCTTAATTGGTAAGCATTCATAAGCTTCTGCCAAGTCATCTCCTTCCTCATTAAGGATCCAAATGCTACTGCCAAAACATTTCAACATTGCTAGTTGTCACTTTGACTTTTCAAAGTTACTACAACTTTCTTTCCACATGTTTAGCTTGCTTTGCCGACTCATTTGGATAGCTACTGCTGCAATTCATTTCCCATGTGCTTGTATCTACAAGGTTCTAATCTTAAAGAATCAAGTTTGATTCCAGCAGGGGACTGTTACCGATGTATCTTTGTCGCCGCTTCTGATGTACCGTCAAAATTGTATATTCAAATCAAATCGCTGCCAGTTCCCCGATTGATTCGAAAATAAGTTCAATGCTTCGTTAAAAATTATTTTGTAAACTGAAATTACTGGATTGGTATCAAATTCAGACGTAATGATTTTGCAGGAAATTCTTAATCAAAAATTGATTTAGCACCTCTGCTACCATTGCTGCTAATTTCGAACCCACTCGAGTTGCTTGTGTCGACCATGAGTGTAAATTGATGATATTTAGTATGTTTGATTCTATTGTTAGTTTAGAATAAATTATTAATTAATAAATCTTTTCGTACGCACTGAGTTGGACTGATCCACTGTTTGAGTAGACTGTGGAAAGTGTTATCATCATCGTTAGCTATCTGTCGAGGTGTGTCTCTACTCAGTGCTAGTTTTTTTATTGTTAACATGGGAGTATGAATGATTTGTGATTATTGATTATCTGATATTTATTTGAAAAATGTTGTGCGAAATATGTTGATATGTCAGACTCAAAATTTATAAGATGCATTCGGAATGTAAATAGTGTGGTTTTGGAGAACCCACTATTTGAACGGTGTGATATAGTACGAATGGGTGCATAAGTATTTGCATCACATTTAAATTTATGATTATCACTGTTTGATTTAGGCTTTGATTAATTTTGATTGATTGGAATTATGTTATGACTTATGTTTGTTTTCACTTTAGAGCCACATTAAGCTTAATAGCTTACATACCCATAGTTTTTATTTCATATACTCAAAATTAGGTGAATTGATACTTAGAGGGTTACGTTATTTATTTCTAGAGATATTATTATTTGTATTATGATCTTTATTTGATATTTCTTTCTATCAGACATTAATTTATTTTTAGAATTATTTTTTTATTTATATTTTGGACATCAGACATTATAATTATTTTTGAAACTATTTACGCATGTTTTATCAATATTTAATATTTACGAGAGAGTTTTCTCGAATAATTGTTTTGATGAAGTATGCTTTGAACTTGAAGAATATTTCTTAAATTATTTTTGAAAATTTTCAAGTTTTGGAATGAATACGTTTTTTACGAGGAAAAGATTTCAATTAATTCTCTAGATTCGACCTAATTTCTTCTAGGTCAAGCTTAGGGGTTACATAACCAAAATCTACATCAACTATATTAGCTATCCAAACTAATGATTTTCAAAAATTTATTAATTTGTAGCAACCTTTGTGGATAAGGTGTAACCTTACAACTCTCTCAAGAATTATACGACAAATTATTTCGACACTCTCTCAAAGAGAAATTTATAAATTGTAAACTTAGAAAACCCACACTAGGAACGTGTTTGCACAATTCAAGAAAAAAATATGAACACTTGAGAAACAAAAAACAAATTGAGTACAATAGTATTTTTTGAAAGCAAAAGGAATATTGAAGAATGTTGACTTGAATCTGGCTCTATTTGATTGCTTTGGCTTTATGTTTGATCACTTGTCTTCATATATGACTTGAAATATTGTTTTTATACCCTTTCAATCAATTCTAGTAATTTGGGTAGTTGTGGGACTTAATAGAGTTATTGGAAGAAGTTTTCCCGCAATAAAAGTTGTGGAGACGCCTTGACTACCGGTACTAATTCTTGGAAAATCGATACTACTTTCATTAAATACAAAAATAAAGTCGTTGGGAATGGAGTATTGGTATTGATCAAAGGAGTAGCAGTACCAAAATGGTATACTAGAAATTTACATTATAAAAAACATAAGGACAATATCGATATTGCCATTGTTAACTTCCTAAAAAGGCTACTTTTAAAGCCTTTTCCACTTAAGTTATTGTTTGTTTAAAAGCTCATTTTAGTCATTTTAGGATCATGTAGTTGCATATAGTTGCATTTGTGGTGGTTGTACTATTTTATTTCTCAATGGTACTGTTTGAGGGAAAGGTGCAGTTTGTCTATGGTGTGCAGGGAATAGCAAGAAAAAGGATTCTTTGGGAAGTAATGCCGCGGCATCACACGTTCCTAAAGCAGATTGAAATGCCTTGGCATTTCTGGCGTAGAAAAAGACAAAAAGATATTTCTGCATAAGGACAGCTGGCACTGGACAGCTTTCCCTGCACGTGAAGGACTGCTGTAACCGCCTGCCAGAGCTGCCAATGTACCACTGCCACTTGGAGGATAAGATTCATGCACAAAATGTGATTCTAAGGGTATGAGGGGTATTTTGCGCCCAACAAACTCATCATTACCCCTAGATATTTTATTTATTATATATGACACCTCATGGGAGAGAAAAAAAAGGAGGGTGAGCACACGCATAGAGCAGAAAAATCAGATTTTTATTTTCTCTTTTTCCTTTCTTCTTCCTGGGAATATTCCTCCATTGATAAAGCTCCAAGGAGTGGCAAGCTAGGCGCCGAAATGAGATCGCGAGCTAGGTGGTTCGTGGTGGCCGAGAGGAGACCTCCGGTGGCGCGTCGAAGGCTTCTTCTCACTTCCCTTTTTGCTGCTATTTCTTTATATTATTTTGTGGGTTGTTGGAACGAATTTTCATGACTTTGTGTTTGGATATTTCGAACCCCACCATGAACTAACTTATTTGGTGGTGGTTGGTTGAATGGTTGTTTAAACTTTATTTTTAATGGTATATTTAAGTTTATTTTGGTTCTTTATTTGCTTTTCTTATGAATGCTTCACCATCTAGGCTTGTAAGAGGCATGGAAATGTCCATCTCTTAGATGAAGGTTAGGTATTCGGAAGAATCCTAAACTAAAAATACTTGTAAGTATTCGGAAGAAACGCAAGATAAGATCCTCATAAGCAATGGGTTATGGTATTTTCAAGGGCTTTGAACCGGCCTAGGAATATTATAACTTAATCCCTTAGATCTCGGAAGAGACTAGGTTAGGATTTCAACGACTAAAAAGGGTGTCTTCATCAATAGGGTAGGCTGTCCAACATCGTTGAGTGAGAGCAGATGCCTTGGCATCCTATTCTGTTAGGTTCTTTTGAACACCTTAGGAAAGCCCTGTCGAGTAAGTAAAGACAAGATAGCTTAGATATACTTGAGAAATAAGTTTAGCAACCTTAGACCAATCCTTACCATTCATTTCATTGGAAGCTTGTCACGTGAGGATTATTTTCTTCTTATTTTATTTATCTTTTTAATTTACTGTTTTTACCATTTCTCATTGCCTTGACATTTCACCATACTCAATATTAAACATCCATCATTGCCACTGCATTTCCATTTGCTACACCATCACACCATCAATCCGCATCCACCAGCATACACATATCCATTGCCGTGACATTTGTATATATCAAGACTAACTATACTTAGATAGAATATTGCATTGCTTTGGTTAGACTTTTGTGATTTCACCCAATCCCTGTGGAGACGATACTCACTCATCATTATATTACTTGAGCGATTGTGTATACTTGCACATTATTTGCGTATATTTTATAGTACTCACAACACGCAACAAGTTTTTGGCGCCGTTGCCGGGGATTGGCAGCCTGAAGTTATTTAGTTTTGCCAGAGCATTTTATTTTGTTTTGCATTTTTATTTTTGTATAGTTTACTTGATATTTTTGTTTTATTTTTCAGGTTTATTTAGTGTATGCCTAGAAGAAATTCTGAAGAGCCTTTGGAACCAATAGAACCTGAGATTGAAAGACTCTTTAGAAGAAGAAGACGTGCTCAAAGAAATATGTATCAGATTGGAAACCAAGGCATTGGTCAAGATGACGAAAATCAGAATGACGAGGCATTAAACAATGCTGAACCTGCTATCAGGCCTCGTGTTATTCGAGATCATTTAAATCCGATGCTGGATGATCTGAATCCTGGGATTGTGGCACCCGAAATTCAAGCTGCACATTTCGAGCTGAAACCAGTCATGTTCAACATGTTGAATTCCATTGGGCAGTTTGGGGGTATGCCAACTGAAGATGCCAGGCAGCACATTCGCAATTTTCTGGAAGTTTGTGATTCTTTCCGCCAAGAAGGAGTGCATGAGGATTTTCTAAAATTAAAGTTTTTTCCGTATTCATTGCGTGACCGAGCAAGGGCTTGGTTGAGTGGTGTACCAGCCGGTTCGATGGAATCATGTGCCGATCTTTGCAAGAGCTTCTTATTGAGGTACAACCCACCGAATATGAATACGCAGCTAAGGAATGAAATATCATCTTTTCGCCAGGGCGACGACGAATCCATGTATGAGTGTTGGGATCGTTAGAAGAGTTTGCTTCGAAAGTGTTCAAATCATGGTTTTCATTATTGGACTCAAGTAGTCATGTTCTATAATGGAGTCAATACACCCACGAGGATGTTACGGATGCCTCGGAAAATGGGACATTGCTGGATAAATCACCTACGGAGGCGTTTGCTATCTTGGACAGAATTGCTAACAATGATTATCAATTTCCTTCCTCAAGACTTGGGAGTGGGAGGAGAGCACCTGGAGCATTCGAGTTAGAAGCCAAATATTCGGTGTCTGCTCAACTCTCCGCTATTACTAATATGTTGAAGAACTTACAATGTTCCACTGATGTGAAGGAAGTGAAAACAACTAGTCTGGCATGTCTGTTATGCCAAGGCAATCATCACGAGAGAGAATGCCCAACCAACCATGAGTCCATCAACTTTGTTGGTAATTACAATCGAGGCAGCAACAATCCTTACTCAAACACTTATAATGCTGGATGGCGTCAGCATCCTAATTTTTCATGGGGAAATCAAGGAGCCCATAATGCTAATCAACCTACTAGGCAGCAGAATCACAATGAGCCTCAAAGTTACCAAAATGCTATGCCATGGCATAATACTAACAAAGGAGCTTCATCTTCAGTGAGCATAAGTTCCTTAGAAGCTACAATTCAAGAATTCATATCTACTACGAAGACAATGCTGCAAGACCATTCTACTTCAATTAAGAATCAAGGAGCTTTACTTCATAGTCAAGGCGACATACTTCAAAGCCATAGCTCGTCTCTGAGAGCTTTGGAAGGTCAAGTTGGTCAGATTGCTATGGCATTGCAAGAGCGTCAGCATGGACGTTTGCCAAGTGATACTGAAGTCACTAAAGGGCCTGGAAAAGAGCACTGCAATGTGTTAACTCTTAGGAGTGGAACACAAATCAATCGACAATTCAAGGATAGTGGGCCACAACAAGATGATTCTAATCCCACTACTGAAGCTGAATTACAAGATGATAGAGTTTCTGAGAAGGACAAGGAGGAGGATTCTGCCAAGGTACCAGAATCTGATGCCAAGGCAAAAGAAAATTCTATTCTTACAGCTAAGGAAGCTAGACCTCCCCCACCCTTCCCGCAAAGATTGAAGAAACACAATGATGAAGTTCAGTTCAAGAAGTTCGTAGACATTCTTGATCAGCTCCATATCAATATACCTCTCTTGGAAGCTGTTGAACAGATGCCGATGTATGCCAAATTTCTGAAGGACATCTGTACCAAGAAGAGGAAAGTAGAGACTGTTGCCACGGCAATAGAATTTTGTTCTTCATTGAGTAAGTTGCCACCAAAGAGAAATGATCCAGGCAGCTTCATTATTCCTTGTTCAATTGGAGCTAATTTTGTTGGAAAGGCTTTATGTGATCTTGGTTCAAGTGTCAACTTAATACCGAAATCGATATTCTTGAAGCTTGGCATAGGAGATGCAAGACCCACCTCAGTTATTTTACAACTTGCCGACAAATCCCATGTTAAACCTGAAGGGAGAGTCGAGGATGTCATAGTAAAGGTGGACAAGTTTGTGTTTCCAGTCGACTTCTTAATTCTGGACTGCGAAGTTGATGCCAAGGCACCAATCATTCTGGGAAGACCTTTCCTAGCCACTGGACGTATCTTGATAGACTGTAAAAAAGGTGAACTCACCATGAGAGTGGCTGATCAGTGTGTAACTGTCAATGTTTTTAGAACGCTCAAATATGTTGATGACACTGAAGAATGCCAAGGTATTTCTGAATTGAACTCAGTAATTGAAGAAGAGACTGAACATCTTTGCCAGAACAACTTCATTCAGCTAGCAGAAAATGAATATTGGGTGGATGATGAAAGCTTAGTGGTGTCCGACGACTTTCCAATTTTGGAGGAGCAATCTAGCTTAGTACAAGTTAGATCAGGTATGAATTTTGAACCTCTGAATTTTGATGAATTCATTTCTCCTAAGCCTTCATTAGTGCATGCACCCAATCTAGAGCTTAAGACTTTGCCAGGGCATCTTAAATATGTTTACTTAGGTAGCGATGTGACTTTACCGGTGATTATTTCCGCTAACCTTACTGCTAACCAAGAGCAAAGTTTGTTAAGTGTTTTGATGCAGCATAAGAAAGCAATTGGTTGGCCTATGGCCGATTTGAAAGGCATTAGTCCCACGATCTGCATGCACAAAGAAGATTGCCACGGCAATTCAATTGAACCACAAAGAAGACTCAACCCTGTTATGAAGCAAGTGGTGATGAAAGAAATTCTGAAATGGCTTGATACTAGAGTGATCTACCCTATCTCCAATAGCTCATGGGTGAGCCCTGTCCAATGCATTCCTAAGAAATGAGGCATGACGGTGGTTACGAATGAGGATAATGAGCTATTACCTACTCGCACTGTGACCGGATGGAGGATATGCATGGACTATAGAAAACTCAACAAAGCTACGAAGAAGGACCACTTTCCTCTACCTTTCATCGACCAAATGTTGGATCGATTGGCCGGCAAAGCATTCTATTGCTTTTTGGATTGGTACTCGGGGTACAATCAAATTGCCATCGCACCAGAGGACCAGGAGAAGACTACATTTACTTGTCCCTATGGCACTTTTGCCTTTAGGAGGATGCCTTTTGGACTCTGTAATGCCCCGGCAACGTTTCAGCGCTGTATGCAAGCTATATTTTCAGATATGGTTGAGGATTTTCTGGAGATCTTCATGGATGATTTTTCTGTTTGTGGGGATGATTTTGAACGATGCCTCGGCAATTTAGCAAAAGTTCTCAAGAGATACGAGGAGGCTGAGTTGGTCTTAAACTGGGAAAAATGTCACTTCATGGTGACTGAAGGTATTGTATTAGGCCACAAAATTTCACACAAGGGTATTGAGGTAGACAAGGCGAAAATTGAAGTGATTGAAAAGTTGCCACCACCAACTTCGGTCAAGGGAATAAGAAGTTTTCTTGGACATGCTAGATTTTATAGAAGATTTATCAAAGACTTCTCCAAGATTTCTAAGCCCTTGTGCACATTGCTTCAACAAAACCAACCCTTTGTGTTTGACGAATTATGCCTCGGCGCATTTACTGAGCTGAAACGACAACTGATCTCGGCACCCATTGTAGTCCCTCCCGACTGGACATCACCATATGAGCTGATGTGTGATGCAAGCGACTATGTCGTAGGAGCTGTTTTGGGGCAACGCCGAGGTAAAATTTTTCATGTTATTTATTACTCTAGCCGCACTTTAAATGAAGCACAATTGAACTACACCACCACTGAGAAAGAATTACTTGCCGTGGTATCTGCTTTTGATAAATTTAGACCTTACCTAATAGGCACTAAAGTTATTGTTCACACTGATCATTTGGCCATAAAATACTTAGTGAACAAAAAGGATGCCAAGACTAGACTTATTAGGTGGATCTTACTTTTGCAAGAATTTGACTTAGAGGTGGTAGATAGAAAAAGAACTGAAAATCAAGTTGCTGATCACTTATCTAGGCTAGAGAACAATTCTGAATGCCATGACACTGTAGATATCCAAGAGGAATTTCATGATGAGAAAATTTTATATGCCGCGGCAATCCCGTGGTACGCTGACCTTGTTAATTTTCTTGTTAGTGGAATTGTGCCTTTTGATTTGAATAGTCAGGCTAAAAAGAAGTTCAAGCACGATGCAAGGCACTATTTTTGGGATGAACCATATCTGTTCAAACATTGTGCCGATCAGCTCATTAGACGATGTGTACCCGAAGAGGAGCAAAGTGATATTTTGTACCATTGTCATTCGGCCCCAAGTGGAGGCCATTTTGGTGGAACAAGGACTACTGCTAAGGTCCTGCAATCAGGCTTTTACTGGCCAACTTTGTTTAGAGATGCCCAAGCATTTTACAAAGGATGTGATCGATGCCAACGGACTGGAAACATGTCCAGACGACATGAGATGCCGCTGCAAAATATTTTGGAGATAGAGCTGTTTGATGTGCGGGGCATCGACTTCATGGGACCATTCCCATCTTCTGAAGGAAAATTATATATATTGCTTGCTGTGGATTATGTGTCAAAGTGGGTGGAAGCAATAGCAACTTCAAAGAATGACTCCAAGACCGTACTCAAGTTTTTGCACAAGTATATTTTCACTCGGTTTGGAGTACCTCGTGCTATCATCAGTGATGAAGGAACCCATTTTGATAACAAGTTGATTGCCAAGGCATTGCTGAGATATGGAGTTCGACACAAGATTGCCACAGCATATCATCCGCAGACAAATGGCCAGGCTGAGATATCTAATCGAGATATCAAGCAGATTTTAGAGAAAGTGGTGAACCCAAAGCGAAAGGATTGGTCGCCAAAGTTGGATGAAGCACTTTGGGCGTATAGAACAGCATTCAAAACTGCTTTGGGGATGTCACCCTTCAAGTTAGTGTATGGTAAAGCTTGTCATCTCCTTTTGAGCTTGAACATAAAGCTTATTGGGCTATCAAGCGATTGAATTTCGATGCTCAACTAGCTGGGGAGCAGAGATTATTAGAACTTAATGAAATGGAAGAGTTTAGAGCACAAGCATATGAGAATGCTCGGATATACAAGGAGAAAACCAAGAAGTGGCATGACCAAAAACTGATGCCACGGCATTTTCATGTGGGGCAACAAGTCTTGCTTTACAACTCCAGACTTAAACTCTTTCCTGGGAAGCTAAAATCTCGATGGTCAGGGCCATTTAAGGTGCATTATGTCTATCCCCATGGAGCTGTTGACATCAAGAGAATAGACAATGGGAAGATCTTCAAGGTCAATGGCCAGCGTCTGAAAGCCTACAATGGAATTCCACCACCGCACAACAAGGACGTGTTACGGCTGCACGATACTGAAGTGTGCCCAAAGGAGAACCAAAATTCGATGCCTCGGCATCGAATTTGTGTCTGTACATAAATAAAATTTAACATTCAAGTTTTTTCTTTAGTTTTATTTTATTTTATTTTGTAATTAATTTTTGATCTGATTTGTAGGGACCACATTGCTGCAAACCGTACAAGAAGCGGTTACCAAAGGGAGGAAAGGACAAAGCATTAATTGGAGAGATATTCTTTTGATTTGTTTCTTTTTAATTTAATTTCTGACATTTCTTTTCTCTTTCCACAGTTTTTATCCCATCACATCATTGCTTTTTGGCAGTTTTTCCTTCCCCATACACGCACAACCCCCATCCACTAATTTATCTCTTAACCGTCCTATCACCCCTTTTCCCTCGTAAATTTTTAACTTTTTCTTTTATCTTTCATTATTAATTTTTCTCTTTCATTTTAACTTTTACCTTTTCTCTTTCTTTCATTCATCTTCTTTCTTTGTTATTTCTCCATAGCCGAAATACATCCAAGTTTTTAAAGCTTTCAAAAGCTTCTTCCTTTTTCATTTTTCTTACTTCAAAAACACTGAAAATGGTGCGCTCAAGACCAGCTCTAACCGACACGACCGCTTGGCAATAGTTTGAGAACGATGAGGCTAAGGCTCGGTTCCAAAACTTCAAGAACCGAAAACTCTTTTTTGAGTTAGGATTTATTTTTACCAAGAAAACCGATGGTGGTTTTAGACCCGATGTTATGGACATCGTGACGCCACTCAAATGGCATAAGTTTGCTCGTCATCCTGGTTCGGTGAACGCGTCATTAGTTAAGGAGTTCTATGCGAATATTTCCAAGCCCAATCAACACTCCATCTTCGTTCGAGGTAAGCAAATCCGTTTTACATCCACTGCTATTAATCGTTATTTTCATTTGCAGGATGTTGTGGATAACCATGCCACGTTCGAAGAGGAAGCCGATAGCAACACATATGATGGGGTCTTGGAGGACCTTTGTTTCGAAAACACTGAGTGGAATGGTCGCCAGACGAGCCGATACTCGGTCAACCGGGAACGTCTTCAGCCGCGCGCAAAGCTATGGAATCACTTTCTCAAGCATAAATTAATGCCCACCTCCCACAACACTACGGTATCACTTTCACGCTTATTGCTTTTACATTCTATAATGGTATCCCTTTCGATCGATGTGGGTCGTATCATTGTTCAGCAAGTTCACGACTGTTTGGGTAAAAAGGCAAGTGCTTTGGTGTTTCCTAATTTAATTACCGCTTTATGTCGTAAGAAAAAGGTTGAGGAAAATGCTTTTGATGAAATTTTACCTTGATTATCAGGCATCACTAGGACTAGACTTCCACTTTTGTTGGGAATTGAAAATCCCAAGTCTAATGACCCTGTTCATGAGCAATCTGCAGGTGCTACAGAATCGAATGCCGAGGCAAGGTTACTTGCTCTCGAGGAAGCTGTGACGCAGACTCAAGCTCAACTGCATGTTTTACACGGTGACATCCGTAACTTCTTTGGATATGTGAAGCATAGAGATGCTGTGGTGGAATCATTCTTTCAAGAAATCATTCCCCACGGACAACGAAATTTTCCTGGATTCCCAGACGAAATTCTGTCGGCATTTAATGCCGAGGCATCTCCAGAGCCTGAGCACGATGCACCTGATCCTCCTACTGATGACCCTACTCCTGATACACACCGGTCCAAGACTCCTGAATATCCGCCCACTGTCCCTATCGAAGAAACACCCAGCCCCGTCCCAGCACCCAATCCTTCTCCTGCACAACGTAGTGGTCGCCGCACCAAGACCACGGCTGGACGCATTATGCACTATTACTCCAATTCTTCCGTGTCCAGCCCAGCACCTATCCGGAAGCGCACCCGACGAGGAGCTGCTAGCACCTCCAAAGCACCACCATCACGTAAACATTGAGGTACCTCTTTTGCATCCATTTTCATTTAGTTGCATTTCATTGCATAACATATAGTTTTTAGTTAGTTTGGTTCTCTTTAAAGCATCGAGGACAATGCTTCCTTTAAGTTTGGGGGAGGTAGTGTTCTTGGTAGGTCATATGCATGATAGCATTAGCATAGTATTATTCCATGGCATCAGTAAATGGTAGGACAATTAGATAAAATGTTTTGAGGATACCCGATGATGATAATTTTGTTAGGCTAGAATCTGAATGTAAATTACTGTTGAGAATGATAGAACTCACTCTAGGGCTTGATGCTTGGTGAAAAATATTTACACAATTTGTATGTTCTCTATACTTAGAAAATTTAGGAAATTTTTATGAAGGAACTCTAGTTAGTCTTGGCATTGAAATATAGTATGGTGTTTAAAAGAAAAATCAAAAACAAACTCCCTTATAAATGAAACTGTGAATAAATGCTTAAGCATAGCTGTAGAGGGACACTCCTCTTTGCCGTGGCATTTCCTGGAACTTTCTTTAATAAATGGAAGCCTCGTGCATATGAGTGAATGAAAGAAGTCACGGGATGACTCTACTTAACTAGCTCGGGGATGGAAGGTATGCTCCCTTTCATCTAGAGTGTGGGAGAGTAGGTGTGATGAGCTGACTCCCTTCGTAACAACATTAAAAAAAAGGAGTAAAAATGTGCTTAATGATAAGTAAATGCCTTGATAAAAACTAGAGAACTTGATTAGAAATTGTCTAAATTCGCTAAGTATAGATTGGATACAATCACGCACACACACTACCACAAAGGATTTTGACCTAAAGAAAAGTACTTGAATTCTTGATAAGTCTAGCATGTTGAAGCCTATCGTTCTGAGGGTTGAAATTCAATTTTGTCCTACTGTCTTACTATCGAACTTTGCCATGAATTATGCTTATGTAACTGCTATCCATTGCTTGAGGACAAGCAATAGCTTAAGTTTGGGGGTGTGTTAACTTCCTAAAAAGGCTACTTTTAAAGCCTTTTCCACTTAAGTTATTGTTTGTTTAAAAGCTCATTTTAGTCATTTTAGGATCATGTAGTTGCATAGAGTTGCATTTGTGGTGGTTGTACTATTTTATTTCTCAATGGTGCTATTTGAGGGAAAGGTGCAGTTTGTCTATGATGTGTAGGGAATAGCAAGAAAAAGGATTCTTTGGGAAGTAATGTCGCGGCATCACACGTTGCTAAAGCAGATTGAAATGCCTTGGCATTTCTGGCGTAGAAAAAGACAAAAAGATATTTCTGCATAAGGACAGCTGGCACTGGACAGCTGTCCCTGCACATGAAGGACTGCTGTAACCGCCTGCCAGAGCTGCCAATGTACCACTGCCACTTGGAGGATAAGATTCATGCACAAAATGTGATTCTAGGGGTATGAGGGGTATTTTGCCCCCAACAAACTCATCATTACCCCTAGATATTTTATTTATTATATATGACACCTCATGGGAGAGAAAAAAAAGGAGGGTGAGCACACGCATAGAGTAGAAAAATCAGATTTTTATTTTCTCTTTTTCCTTTCTTCTTCCTGGGAATATTCCTCCATTGATAAAGCTCCAAGGAGTGGCAAGCTAGGCGCCGAAAGGAGCTAGCGAGCTAGGTGGTTTGTGGTGGCCGAGAAGAAGAGACCTCCGGTGGCGCGTCGAAGGCTTCTTCTCACTTCCCTTTTTGCTGCTATTTCTTTATATTATTTTGTGGGGTTGTTGGAACGAATTTTCATGATTTTGTGTTTGGATATTTCGAACCCCACCATGAACTAACTTACTTGGTGGTGGTTGGTTGAATGGTTGTTTAAACTTTATTTTTAATGGTATATTTAAGTTTATTTTGGTTCTTTATTTGCTTTGCTTATGAATGCTTCACCATCTAGGCTTGTAAGAGGCATGGAAATGTCCATCTCTTAGATGAAGGTTAGGTATTCGGAAGAATCCTAAACTAAAAATAATTGTAAGTATTCGGAAGAAATGCAAGATAAGATCCTCATAAGCAATGGGTTATGGTATTTTCAAGGGGCTTTGAACCAGCCTAGGAATATTATAACTTAATCCCTTAGATCTCGGAAGAGACTAGGTTAGGATTTCAACGACTAAAAAGGGTGTCTTCATCAATAGGGTAGGCTGTCCAACATCGTTGAGTGAGAGCAGATGCCTTGGCATCCTATTCTGTTAGGTTCTTTTGAACACCTTAGGAAAGCCCTGTCGAGTAAGTAAAGACAAGATAGCTTAGATATACTTGAGAAATAAGTTTAGCAACCTTAGACCAATCCTTACCATTCATTTCATTGGAAGCTTGTCACGTGAGGATTATTTTCTTCTTATTTTATTTATCTTTTTAATTTACTGTTTTACCATTTCTCATTGCCTTGACATTTCACCATACTCAATATTAAACATCCATCATTGCCACTGCATTTCCATTTGCTACACCATCACACCATCAATCCGCATCCACCAGCATACACATATCCATTGCCGTGACATTTGTATATATCAAGACTAACTATACTTAGATAGAATATTGCATTGCTTTGGTTAGACTTTTGTGATTTCACCCAATCCCTGTGGAGACGATACTCACTCATCATTATATTACTTGAGCGATTGTGTATACTTGCACATTATTTGCGTATATTTTATAGTACTCACAACACGCAACAGCCATTAAGAGTATCGATATCAGTATTGATAATGAAGGCGTATTGGTACCAAATAGCTTACTAGAATTTGCACAACAAAGGGAGTATCAGTACTGCTATAAGCAGTATCAGTATTGCTATGTATTTTTTAGCTATTAGCATCGATACTATATCGATACCACATGAACATCGAAACTGTTTTTGTAGTATTAGTACTACTGAGTTTAAAAATAAATTTTGACTCGAATAAAGTCCGAAACCCTTGGTAAACTTGTTTCAAAATTATTTTCAATTTATGACTTGATTTTTCAATAGAGTAAGAATTAAAATTGAGATTTTGACCTTTAAAAGAATTACTATATTCGAATGACTGAATCAAATATAATCTTAAAATTTCTTTAAAAATATTAATTAATATTTGGTATATCAAAATATCAAAGTATGGTTCAAGAGGTACCAATTTTGCTTGCTGGAATTTGATAACTTTGGAAAACAACAAGTAGTATCGGTACTACCATGTGAGTATCGATATTTCTCTTACCTTTGGCATCGGTATTGCAAGAACATTATCAATATTGTTCATGCAATATCGATACTATAAGAACAATATCGACACTACTAACCCAAAAAAACTATTTTGTGTTCAATTTCAAGTTTTATGGACTTTGAATTATTTTTGAAAACTTTCAGCAAATTCAATTAAGTCCAAAAACATATTGGCCTTAAATCGTTATATCAAAATAGGTTCAACAATCTCCCCTTTTTGGAATAACAAAACATTTGAAAAATGTTTTTTTGGTAAAACTCCCAATTGATAAAACATTTCATGAAAAAGAAAAATATTTTGAAACATATTTAAGCTCTCCATTTTTCATCTTTGAAATTGAATTTTTCAAACATATACTTCTCCCCCTTTTTGTTATATCAAGAATAATTCAAACCTTTTGCATTAAAATAACATTAGAGAGTAAATAACATAAAAACATTTGAAATATTTAAAAGCTCCCCTTCAACACAATCAAGCCATGAAAGTTTTTTGACACAAAACAACTTTAACACTTAAAGAATATTGAATTTTAAAAAGATAAACAAACATGTGGGTAACACATTAAATTCAATAAATGCAATCTATCATACTTTATGTAATAATTAGAAATAAGTCATTAAAACTCATATGCATAAAGCACTGTAAAATGTTATGTATTTAAGCATTGATATAAATTGTTAGATAGATATCATTTAAGTGAAAATATCTGCATAAACATTCAAATTAAGGTCAAAGTAAAAAAATATCATTTAAAACATAAAAACTTAACTTGACCAAATCATGCATGTATATAAATAAATAGGCAACTAATATTCAAAATTAAAAAAAACAAACTTTAAGTCTAGAGGTTACTCATCCTTTTTCTTGTGTGACTAGAGCATTTGAAATTCTGTACTTTTATCACCATTGCTCAACCACATCTACAAGAGACATTCATTTGGACTTTGATACCTAAATTGCTTTGACTCCTATAGGGTTATTACCAATGTCTCTAGTTCCCAAGGGAACCTATACTTGTCTAATTTTAAAATGTTTTCTTTTCTTTATAGGACAAGTATGTATAGGGATGGACATTGGTCGGGTTGAGTCAGGTTTCTGACCGACCCGACCCGAAAATTTTATACCTCCACCCGAAATCCGACCAAACTGAGTTTAGAGTAATTCCCTTAACCTTTAGGATTATATTAAAATCATTTTAAAATCTATCATATTTAAAGAGAAAATAATTTTTTTTAACGAATGAAGTAAAAGTGGGTCTTGATTGGGTTTAGCATTTGGAGTAGAGGAAATGTAAATCAAATAGAGCCTTAGAAACATGGGTAATTTTTCTGTGTCCAACACAATAATAAGGTATATTTGTATTTAAAACATATATATACAAAATTAAGTTTAAAAATAACACAAGGATTACTTCAAATTCTAAACATCGCAATATTTTTTAATAAATTTTGAATAATATAAGATCATATATATTAAAAAATTTAATAATTTAATAATAAATATTTATATTTTTAGTATGTGTAGTATTCAAATTTAAATCTTAAAAATAATAATAAATCTTTTAATATCTAAAATAATTGTTGATGACTAAACACCGCAATATTAGATAAAAAAAGCATAGGTAATTGTTTGATATTATTTGGAGTCCAGCTAGGAAATTTGTCATAACCGTCACAGTAGTGGGGATGAAAAGACAAAGAAAATTAGAGTATTTTTGTTTGGCTGTAATTGATTTTTCGGAAAATAAATTACTGGAATTTGAATTACTGGAATTGGAAAATGAATTACTGGAATTTGAATTCTGAAAAATAAATTACATTTCTGGAAAACATTTTCCGGAAAACATTTTTCATAAAATGAATTACATTTTTCTGAAAAACATCTGGAAAACGTTTTGTGATGTTTGGAAGATGTTATTTAAATCATTTTCCACTAGTTGAAAAGTTTTTTAAAAATTATTTATTATAAATATTAAATGTAATAAATAATATTATTTATCATTAAACTTAATATTATTATTTTAAAATATTAAAATAATTTATTTATTTTAAATATTATTTTTATAATTTTATTAATAAAAATAATAATTTTTGTATATTTTAGTGAAATAAAATATTATAAATTATATTAATTATTTATTAAAGTAATAGTGTTATATTATATTTTAAAAATATTAATTAGTATATTTTAAATATCTTTATTAAAATATTATTTAAATATATAAATAATATTATTCATTATTAAATATATAAATTTTTTATTATATATTATTAAAATAAAAATATAATATCTTATATTATTATAATATAATTGATTATTTTATATAATATTAAAAATATTATATTATATTATTATAAATATTAATAAATAAATAAATAATATTTTGATGAAAATGATATTAAAATATTTTATTAATATTAAATTCATAAAATAAAATTATTTTGAGTATTTATTCTTTGAAGTGAAAAGTTCGAAAAATTACTTACGGAAAATGAATCCGTAAGTCATTTTACAGAAAACACAAAGAAAATTCTGTTACTAGGAAAATGAATTACATTCTAGAAAACCAATTACGTTAAACAAACATGGAAAACATTTTCCGGAAAACGAATTACTTGAAACAAACACGAAAAAACATTTTCTGAAAAATGAATTACTTAAAACAAATACGAAAATTCGAAGAAAACCAATTCCATAATTTCAATTAAAATTACGGCAAACAAACACACCCTTAGTTTTCATTTTCATATTTCTCTTTCAAACTTTCATTAAAATACAGAACTGTATCAGAATTAAAATGGTGAAAAATCTACGTGCATGCAGGGCCCAACAACACTGCCATGTCTCTTTCTCTGCAGTCCCTTCCACCACCGCAGTGCAGTGGCCCCCCATCACCACCATTCACGAGAGTCCCCCTTCCAAGTAGATGACTCACTGTCACTCGCTGTTGTTTGAATCATCAATTCCATGGCTGGATTGAACCCATTGAAGCAAACTTAACAAGCTCATGTTGCTGCAACAAGGACCTGTTCGACTCACCTCCCACGCCGAGAAAATCCCTGGTTAAGCTCGACTCAACTTCGTTCGAGTTGGTAACAGCTCCTTGAGTCGAAGACAATGAACTCACTAATTTGTTTATGTTCTCAGATTCAGACAATGAACTCATTAACCCAAAACCAGTGTTGTTGAATATTGTCGGGTTGCTTCTTGTAGATCCCAATTGTGCTGCTTTCTGCAACAGTGCAGTGGCTGACATGTGAGTATGAGCCTCGTTTTGTTGAAGATTATTGTTGGAATACAAAGATGTTATGGATTCAGACAAATCTCCCTTGTTCTCTTCTTCTTGTTTCGGTCTCAATTCCGACATGTTGAGGTTGGCACCTGGAAATGATGATGCATCATCATCTGGGTACTTGCTGCTAAGCCATTGTGTTTGTGTCTGCGAAAATAAGCCAAACATGTTCATTGGTGGCATTCCCAAGTCAGGTAAGCTCGTGGATTTTGGTGCTAAGAAAGCGTTGTTGGGGACACCGAATGGGTTAGCCTGGTCGAGCCATGACTGTGGTCTCGGCTGCGGCTTTTGCACATTGGAGTTCACGTTGTCGACTAGCTCTAACCCACCACCAAACTCTTGTTTAAACACCGATGAAAACTGGTGCATCGCGTTGTTATTATTGGCTCCATTTATCAAATCATTTGTAAAAGCTGCTACTGGATTATTCACAGTCGATGGAACCGAACTGAATCTCGCGCTTTCTTCAGCTAAAGCATCACAAAAAGTTCTATGTGTAATGAAGCTATCCTTCCTGCAGGAAGACCTCATTAAATTCATGGATTTAAGCATTTAATTCTTCAACCAACATAAACTATATATATATATATATATATATATATATATCTGTGTGTTCCATTTGAGACATACCTGGAAAAGAGAGTTCCACAGTCGCATCTATACTCTCTAGTGCCACAAATCTTGCTATGAGCTTTCCAATCCGACTGAACTGCGTATTTCTTCGAACATTTCTCACACTTCCATTTCTTCTCGCCGTGTTTACGGCTGAAGTGCTTCTTGATTCCGGTGAGGTCTCCGAGAGCTCTCGACGGGTCGTGGTGAACGCACGTCTTTTCGGGGCAGATGTAAACTTTTTTTTCTGACTTCTTTGTTGCATCTTTTCTTCAGCTTCCATGGAAGATTGTGGCCTCTCCTGTGGAGTTGTAAGTTCTGGTCCCTTTGAAAACCTTTGTTGCAGATTTCACACATGAATCTGTTGGTCGCCATGAGAGATTTCGGCGACATAGCGATAACTTCTGCATCTGGATCTGCTTAATTTGGACAACATACACCCATTAAAACACTTGTAAAAAGAAAAATTAATGAGATTATAGTTTATATCATATAAACTTGCCTGGTGTTCCTGGAAAATTTCTCTTCCTCTTCCTCTTCACTGGATTAGGGTTAGGGTTTGGTTGTTGTTGAGGTAACCCTTTGATAGTTGAGGGAATTGAAGCCCCATCTTGAGACATCATTTCTGAAACTTTAACAACTGAAACTTCAAAATTCAAGATTTATTTATACTACAAAACAATCTTTGTAAAGTAAAACACAACTCAACAGATCTATCTCTTTACAGAAACAGTTGTGAAAAGAAGAGAAAGATTGTTTATTTTTTTAGCATTTTGTAACTGAGTGGGAAAAAAACGTTATATATGGGGTTTGGTTGTTCAGATTTGGCTTAAAATTAACCCAAAGAAAATACCAAAAAGAAAGTAGCTGGAGAGAATATTTTCCTCCTTTTTTTCTCTCTACTTATCTTACAGGGTCTCTCTCCAAGTCACTCAGCCATAGACTCAGTAGACCGCCTTTATATATAATATTAGGATTCTTATTTAATACAATCATGGTTAAGAATTTTACTTCATAAACACAAGTAGTGTCGGTACTTAACGAGAATGTTGTTATTTTTAGAGGTTTTAAGTTCAAGTAATAATATTTGCGGGGTAAATACACGTTGTTAATGGTTAAAAAAATATTTTAAACATATATTATCTTATAATCATCCTAACACTATTAAAAAAAGGTTTTTACTTAATAAAAGGATTGAAAATTAACTGTGACATGCAATAATCAGTTGATCTAGTGGAAATAAGATATTAATTTTTTTTGTTAAATCATAAACTTAATTTAGATTAATCGATCAATAAATCAGATATATGTAATTAAAACAAAAATAACTACCACATGTCTTATTTATTTATTTATGATTTTAAATATTAATTGAAAATTTATTAACTCATTTATCACATAAAAAATACATTGCTAATCTATTACATTATCATCTATAATATTATTTGCACTTGTTTTATGCTGCTACATGTGAGTGACCATGTATAAGGGTCAGATGGAGAGTAATGAAAAGGAGGAATACAAAGGATTGTAAGGCAGGGACGGAACTACTTGGCGGTTGGGAGGGGTTGTTGCCCCTCTCAAAATTTTTAGTATAATAGTAGTTTAAGTCCTTTTTAATTTAAATATTAGTTAAATGAAACTTTTGTTTTTTTTTTATTTTTAAATTTAAATATTTAATAGATCTTTATTTTTTTTTCTTTAAAATAATTTATTTCCCTCAACGTTTTATTCTAGCTCTATCCCTTTTATAAGGGACGTTGAATTCAACGAATATATCGTTAATTTATTCAAAAATTATATCACGTAATCTTTTTTAATTTTACAAAAGATAATTATATAATATACCTATTAACCATATTATATTATTATTATTATTATTATTATTATTTAGTGTCTTGTGTATTCGTTTTTCTTACCTTGGAAATTATTATGAAATAATATTATAGCTATGAAAAGATGAAAAATAAAAGTGAAAGGAGAGAAAGTAAGTTGCCTTTAGAGGCAACCAGTTTGATTGAAGAGGTAAAAATGATTAGGCTATAATTGAAGCAGCAAACCATCAAAAGATTTGAGTAAAGAAAAAAGAAAAGAGGGAAGGGGGAGGTGCCGCCCGTGAGAGGTGAGTGGGCAAAGGTGGGGACACACATTCAAAAGCGAATGTCAGTAAGGAGAAAAAGCCACATCCTTACAAAAGACACGAGATGACTCCCATCGCTTCATTTGTTTTCCACCACTCCCCTCCCCCCTCTCATATTTATTCAATTTCCCTTAAAATTGTAAAAATTAAATTCTGAATAATTAAAAAGATGATTGTTGTCTTTTTAAATTTTTAAAATTAAAAATTTACATACATAAACAAAAATACTTAAACACTTTTATTATCAAGTAACCTAAAACCTATAAAATAGATATCATCTTATAATTATATTAATTTAATAAAAAAAATATTCTCCCAAAGTTACATACTTTTCAAAGAATTGGGTGTATTAATTTTTATCTTTGAAATTTTAAGATAAAATTATTTTGAAAATATATGATTTTTTAACTTTTATAATTATATGAGAATATTTTTTTAGAAAAGTATATTTCTTTTGAATATAATGCTAAAATTCATCCTTAATGTATTTTTGGAGCACTTTAATCTTTAATATTTTATTTTATCCTAGATTGGATAAAAATTAATAGTTGACTAACTATCAATATTTTTTGTTGGAGTGACATGTGGCATATCATCATTTATATATACATATGACGTGTGTCATACTATCATTTTAAACATGTGATATGTGACATATCAACACTTATGTACATGTTATGTGTTATGCTATCACTTTAGAAACATATGAAGACTTGTCGCATTAGTAAAAAAAACGTTGATCGTTAGTTAATTATTGACCAATAGAGAGTCATTTTACACCAAAATAAAACAATGGGGATGAAAGTGCTCCAGAAAAGAATAAAATTCAAGGTGACTATTTAGTAAAATGTTTAGGAATATTTTCTTGTTATAAATCCTTCTTTTTATGATATTTATAAATCCTTCTTTTTATAAATCCTTCTTTTTAGAGTCATTTTATTTATTTTTATTATTTATGATTTCTATGTTTATAATAATTCATTATTTTTTCAAGTATGATATTAAATCATCATAAATATAGTCTATTTGCACATATATTATTCTATGTTAATTGTATATTTTATCTTTTAACTGCTTATAAATTCCTAACGGGATGGTTTCGACATTGTACCATAAAAATATTTGATCACATTATTTTATAAATTTGTATAATGGATTGATATGGTATTTGTTGAATATATGAGGGATGTATGCAATCTCGTTACTACATGCATCTGTTTGACATTTATGGAGTTTATAATTACGCAAAAATCAATATAAAAGGGAACTAATGTTGTCCTAAGTGTTTTCAGAAACGATCGATTTGTTTAGCTTTTTCCTCTTGTTCCCCAAATACAAAGAGAAATACAAGTTTACTTAAGATATTTAAGAACTATAAACCGAATTACACATAACAAGTCAATGTCCGGAAAAATTTGAATTTATACATTATTAGAACTAAATATTTTATCATCAATTCGGTTTGAGTCCGATAAGTTAGAATTAGGGATGAATATTTGATCCAAATTTGATAGATTTTGATATAATTGACTTGATCATATCAGTCTTTTATAAAAAAAAATCAATTCAAGTTGGAAGAGGATTGTTTTTGGAAAGATGGTGTCATATTAGATAAGGTTGGAGATAGGGTAAAAAAAGTCCGACTTGATATAATATTATAATTATTCCTTATATATTTAGAGATAATTTCTCCTTTTAATATATATATTTCAATTAGATCCTTGTTTTAATTAATAGAAATAAATTATATATATATAGGATGATTCTTCCACGTTCGACGATCACCGCTGAGCACCACTAACGATGAGCACCATTAATTTAATTTATAAAAATTTAAAATTTTAAAGGACTCAAAGTATAATTATAAATTAGTTAAAAATTTAAAGGTAAATTAGTTAAAAATAAAATATTTATTATATTATTTTCCATAATATTTTTGGGTAAACTATATCAGTGATCACCTAACTATTGTCCCTTTTCATTTCGACCACCATTTTTGAAATTTTTGAAAAAATTTCAATCAGGTCATTAAATTATTTAAATGTATTTAATCAAACCACTTTCCATTAACAATTAATGGAAGTGTTGACGCGGTTAATAAAATTTGTATAATTATACGTTTAATTCTTATTGCTTACACAAGCTACCAAATTGGTCATAATTTTAAATTAATTCAATATATTTTATCCTCCAATCAAACAATTTCAAAATATTTTATATTGTAATATTAACAAATGATACACATATAATTATAATTTGATGATTTTGTCATGTCAATTGTCTAATGACTAAATAGATTTTAAAAAATAAAATTTTTATTTGAATAATATCAATTAATTGTTAGAAGTTCATCAATGATAAACAAACAATATTTTACTTACTTTTTTAAGAAAAATTTAAAATATATCTTAATAAACATCAAAATTGTAACTCAGTCTATATGAGACGTATAAATATAGATATAGATATAAAACAATATTAAATAAAAAAATCAAAACAATAGAGAATATTATAAGTATTGTTACTCGAAAAAACACCACGTGAAACATTTTTTATTGTATACATATTGATATTAACAACTGCAAAATCATCTTAAACATGTTTCATTGTTGATCCATCGATTTTCTTTTTTTATTTCCCTTATTTATTTTAAATCATCAAATTATAATTAAAAAATGTGAAGTTATATGATTGGAGGATAATTCTTTGTGTATCATTTGTTAATATTTCAATATAAAAGATTTGAAGTTATGTGATTGGAGGATAAAATATATTGAATTAATTTCCAAATATGACCAATTTTATAGATTGTGTAAGTAATAATGACTAAATGTGTAATTATACAGATTTTACTGTCACGTCAACACTTCTGTTAATTATTAATGACTAGTGGCTTGATTGAATGCATTTAAATAGTTTAGTGATTTGATTGACAAAATTTCATAAATATTGGTAAAAATAAAAAAGGGTAATAGTTAGGTGGTCACTCTTATAGTCTATCCAAAAAAGACAATGAAAAATAATATAATAAATATTTTTATTTTAACTAATTTACTTTTAAAATTTTAACTAATTTATAATTATAAGTCCTTAAAATTTTAAATTCGTATAAATTAAATTAATGTTATTTATCGTTAGTGGTGCTCAACGATACTCGTTGAGTGTCGTAGAATTTTTCGTGTGTGTGTGTTAAATTAGGTCGAATTTTCACTTTAAAAATTGGGTAGGATGAAACTTATTATTAAAATCTCTTAGATCCAAATTCTCATTTACTTGATAAGGAAATACATTTCAAATTTCAAACTTTTGATGTCCTTCTAACCTGTTTTAAAAACACAACTTTTCTTGATCAATTTCACGAACTCGTATATACTCCCTAAAAAGAAAAATAAAAGACCTAATAATTCAAATATTTAGAAAATATACTAAATGAACCCCTCTATGAAATGTGACACAGATATTTAATAGGTTTAAGGTCCCGTAATGCACCTATGGAACTTGGGGCAGAGTTACACCGTAAAGAAACTCGACAAAAACGTTACTATTGTTCCCTTAAAGAAGAAGCTTCCTTTGCTTGCAAAAGTAGGATTTGAATTTTATTTATCATTATTTTCACATTATAACAGAGCTAAAATTCAATTTTTCTAAACAATTTTCCTTTGTTGTTTATTCACATTTATATAATATAACAAAATTGTACTGTATGTCTTTTTTTTTTACTTTTCAAAAATGTGTTTTTTTTTTTAATTATGGGTTTTTTCTTAGGTTATTGGCTGTTTGCATGTGACTTTTTACGTGGCCAAGGAAGCTTCCCCAGTCGCCAATGTCCTTAGGACCTGAAACTAAGTTTTCAGATGTGAAATGGACATATGAAACTGCACTGCACTTTGAGGTGGCCGTTTGTTGATTGCTGATGACCGTCATAATAAATTAAGATTCTCCTAATGTCGTAGGCTGATATCAAATTGATTGGATTTTCATTGATAAAATATATTTTTGTAGAATTTATAATTCAGTAGGATATGACATTAAATTAAACTGATTCTAGGGGATATAACGGAGAATTTTTTTTTTTTTTTGAGTGGAGGATACAACAGAAGATTGAGCGACTGCGGAGGATATGACAGACAATTTTGGGGAAAACAAAAAATATTTAACAATGAAAAGATAATTTATTATACTGCAAAATGATAGATTACAATGAATCTCAATTTTTCCTATTTATATAACTTCACAACTAGTCTATTCGCTTATCTAACTACCGCTAACTAACGTAACAAATTAACTAATTAATTACTTCTCAACACTTGCCTCAAGTTGGAGGGTGATATACATCTTTTACACCTAACTTGGATGACAAGTATTTATGCCAAAGGCCTTTGGTTAGTATATTTGCCTATTGATCATTTGTTGGGACATGATCCCTTTTGAATATTTTCTCCAATAAAATGATAATTTATCTCTATATATTTTATACGTTCATGATAAATTCAATTAGTTACAATCTACAATGATGTTTGACTATTGCATAACGCCATGCTGGACCATCATGTTTAATTTCTACTTCACTTATCAATCTTTTTAATCACGCTAACTCATCTATTGTTACAACCATCCCCTTATACTCGGATTCCACCGACGATCTCGACATAACATTCTACTTCTTTGCATTTCAACATACCGACCAATCCTCCACCTTAATACAGTAACATGTTATTGATCTCATCGTCATAAGACAAGATGTTCAATCAGAACCACAAAATGCATTCAATTGAGGCTTGCTACTTCTTGCAAGGAATATGCCTTAACCTAGACTTCTCCGGATATACCTTAAAACTTGAAGAGCTGCAGTGCAACTTCTTGGGCATTTGCATGGACAAGATCATGTGTGTTGGAAAACATATGTTATGTTTGGTGAGTGCAGTGATGGAGCCATGTAGGCCTCGGGGGCCCACTGCCCCCCTCCCCCCAAAAAACAATTTTTTTACCATTAAAAAAATAGGGATAAATAGCAATTTAGACCGTTAAATTTTGATTTATTTTGATTTTACTCTCCATTTTCTATTGTTAATCATACTTTGCCCCTGAACTAAAATTCTGGTTCCGTCCATGGTCGAGTGTTTGTTCAATTAGTTGTTGGTACACCCTAACATCTTTAAGGATTTAATGATCTTGTGTTAAAGTCTTAGTAGTTTCATCATACTCTATTGTAGTAAGCTTTTGATTTTGTTCTAGTGGGGTTGACGCGTATCGTGCTCCCTCTAAACCTGAATCAACTACAAGTTCCAAAACCCTCTAGATGCTGATCACCTTGTAAGAGAGAATTATACATAACCATTTGGAATATAGGACAATCAAACATAGCAGCTAAAGCAATGATTGTCCGAACGGTCACTGCTTTGCCACCAAAGAAAATTTATCTTAGTAATAAAGAATTGTTGTTATTACTTAAGGTCTCGAGTTTGAGCGCCAAGAATGTCATAGGTATAAACATTTAATGTCAAATGATTAAAAATTATCTTTAAACATACACTACCTTATATTTACCCATATTAATAAAAAATTGTTTTATATTACCAACATGCTTCAACTCGATGATCAACAACTTAAATTAGAAGGTGACTGTCAAATAAAATTGTGCGCTTTATATGAGCATATACACTTTTTAAATTCTTTTTTATATATATTTGAAAGACACAATCGAATCTCATACACGTTTTATGCTTACAAAGAACATAAATATTGAAGTTAAAATTCTTAAAAGAGGAAATAGAGATCACATGTTTTAAAGTGTTTTGAGTACGCTATACAGAATGAAATTAAACAAAATAATGAACAGTAATTTAATTTTGAAGCTACATGTTCTTTTTCTTTTTTTCCACATATGTTCAAAAAAGAAAGGGAAAAAAGAATATCACTTGACAATGTATATTTTATATACTTGTTGTCCTTTTATCGAATGAAAATTCTTTCAGCCCGATATTAATCTCATGTTGTGGAAATCTACATTGTTCACTCAAGCTTGATTCATTTACATCTTTATCAACGTACTCTACTTGATCTTGTTCCACTACGTCAATATGACAGTGAGACGTAGATGAACCGTCAATGTTCGAACCCATCTGGCCATAGCAGAAAAATGAAATAAGATTACATAATAAAGTAATTAAAAAATAATAATTTGGAACCTTGAAAAATAAAATAGATCAATGTGCGTTACCTGTGTAACGAGGGCGTAAAGAGGGAGTGTGACGTAGCTGCAAAGAATTTGAATGAGAACCCTAATAACAAAACAAATACAAGGATTAGAGTTTGAAATTGGAAAAGAAGTTATAACTGAAATTTTAATCTACGAAGAAATGAATTAATTTCCAAAACCCTGACTTCGATTAAGACTAAATATATATTTTGATACGTGAATTTGGATTCAGTGTCGATTTAGTATCCAAGTTCTTTGTAGTTTAATTACGTATCTGAATCTGACTTAAAGGTTTAATTTGGTACTTGAGATTTTCTTTCTTTCTTCTTAAAATTCATACTTTAACTTGACTTCTTGGTTCAAATATATTTATGATTTTATCAATTTGAACCAAGTCGAGTTCATAGGCTTATTTAAACAAAACAAATCTAAGCTAAGGTACATAATTGGAAAAAAAACGTTGAGATACCAAACTGAACCTTGAAGTCAAGTTCAGGTACTTAATTAGATAAAAAAATTGAGAAAGTTACAAAATGGTCACTAAATTATATCAGAATAGTCTTTTGGTCACTAAATTTTCAAAAGCTAGAAAATAGTCATTAAACCTCCCAAATAGTTACAGAATAATCATTAAACTTTATCAAAGTATTACAAAATGATCATTAAACTTGTCAAATTAGTACAAAAGGGTCCTTAAACTCATCAAAATTTATCACTATTTTATAACATATAGCGACCATTTTGCAATAGTTTGATGAATTTAATTATCATTTTCTAACTTCTAAAAGTTCAGTGACTAAAAAGATCACTTCAATATAGTTTAGTGACCATTTATGTATGTGCCCAAAAAACTAAGATACCGAATTAAATCGTGAAACCAAATTTAAATACCAAAATATATACTAATCCGTTGGATTAACTAACAATTTCAGGTAGTCGAAAACGAGGGATGAGATAGTTTAGAGTGTTTTACCCCATTGAAATTCTGATGACAACATCTTCCACATGCTCATGGAAGCAAGATTTCAATCCAAATTCATACTGCATTTCATAAAAAAGACAAATAAATTTCATTACAAAATCCAATCCAAAACAACGAATAAAGTTCGTAAAGAAACGTACCCAAGTCCATGCAAAGAATGCAAGCTGGAAAGCATTCTGAAAACCGGGTGAAAAAAAATGTAAGCAGCAGATCATTTTTGGAGCCTTCAACAACAATAATAATAAATACCTGAAAAAGAACGAAGTTGATAAGATAGAGAATGAGCCGAGGGCGGTTGAACCAGAAAAGGTCATCCCCGGGTTGAACCACCGGCACTCCTTTCACCACTTCTCCTCTCTCATGTATTCTTAGACCCATCTTTGTTATGATCACCTGTAGCTTTGTTCCCACTAGCAGTATGACCTGCATGTTCCCCCCCCCCCAAATCACAGCCGTTAATCTATTCAATTCTATCCCAACTATCGCTATATGCTAATCACATACCATATTAATAAAATCGTTAGGTCAAGCCATATTATTATATGTTGAAAAAAACATAATTTAGATTAACTATGGTTGAAACTAATTGTATATTTGGATGTATTCGAGGTTGAAATAGGATGATTCAAAAGTTTGAGGATCAATTTAGAATGAGGTCATAGTTTGGAAATGAAATTGGAACATTCAGAAGTATAAAGACTAATTTAAAATGAGAATCATAGTTTGAGGATGTAATTGGAAGATTTGAAAGTATGAATACTAATTTAAAATAAGAATCATAATTTAAGGATGTGTGATGTAATTTAATTATTGTAAAAAATAAGGTAGAAGAGAGTAGTTTATTATGCTTACAATCAATGGAATAAATGGCATCCACAAATAGGAATACCACCCTGTATCATAAAAGTACATTTGAGTCAATTATATATAGTATATGAAATATAATGAAAAATGGAAAAGAATATAATTTACCCACCATGAGTGTTAAAGAGTAGAAAGAGAACAGCCAAAAACCATATTGGAGGACTGTGAAATTCATGGATAAGAAAAAGATATTAATTTTATATAAAAGAATAAGGAGAAACGAAAATAGCTGAAATTAATTAATTACCTAATGCCCACAACAACATTGAAATCTTCTTCCAATGATCTGTTAATATATTTTTGAAAATCAAATTTGGTTTCGCTGTTGGGTGCCAAGTGTGCCTGAAAATATATAATGCCTAAAACTATTGAAAATTTAATTAATTAATAATAATTAAATTTTAAAAAATATAATAATTACCATAATAAATCCATGTCGGAGAGTTAAATAATCAACTTTCGGAACTGATCTCACAAACTGTCTAAAGAAACAAACCTGGAAAAATATAAAAATAAAAGGTCAAAGGGTTGCAAATTTGTGGATTGTTTTGGACATAATGGGATGGCTTTTCCATGTGATCCTTGTCTAAAAAGGCAGTTAACGACTGTAATTTGCAAGTAGACAAAAGAAATATTAAAAATCAGTGATCGATAATTAATTATATTTTCAATTTATACAAGATGCAAATTAAAAAATATAGAATATTTAAATAAATTCTAATAAAAATAAACTTACAATCCACATGAGAACCGGGTTTTTGGTCCAAAAGCTAAGATGCCTTCTTCCAAATGATGTTTCTCTGGTAAATCTGAACCGTTCCGGATCTGTCACAAACCAAAATCATTTCATATCTAATCATTTTCATAAATTATTAACTTTATAACAATAAATAACATTAATCACTTATATCAATTGTTCAAAGATAATAAAATATACGTGCATGCGTAATCCATGGAACACGTTTCCAGTATATTATAACGATAAATCAAATTAAATATTCGGTTATATTTATTTATAGTTTGCACTAACCATGTGAGAACTGATATTCGATTGTTCTCGTTTCCTTTTCCCATCTCTTCCAACTTCTCATCTAAAAAGGATCAGATCATTTATGCATTAAAAAATGAACTCGAACAATATTATTCTCAATAACGAATACACATATATTAATGACATAAAATTTATGTCCGGTATACCTTAGCTCGACCCAATGCGAGTGTAAGAACACAGTAAAGGACATGGAATAGAGCTAGCACGAAGATAAAAATGTGAAGGTGGTGGATTCCATCAGATGAAACAAATGGTACTTTACCCTGGGACATTACTCAATTTATGTAAGCTTGTGTAAAAAATGTCGGTTCTACCAATTTCAATTCGGTCGTATTACCTGAGGTGCACATTTAGTCTCCGACGATGCTCAGTATCGGTGTTATCTTCATGACCAGGTTCATTAATCGACTTCTTTTGTTTCTTATTGCATGGATGCCAAGTAGCTGCAATTTCCTTTGATATGCAGATATCTGATATTAGGCCTTGTCCTACTGTTAGAAGCAAGGATATAAATCCCAGCAACATAAGCTCTACACATACAACAAAAACCAATACATATCAGTTTCTTTTTGTCTAAATTAACAAAAATTCATTAAAATAAACTAGTTTACCTGATTTGATCTTTTCCAGTGCTTCATACAGTGCTCGTTTATGGTTCTTCCTCAACCACTGCAAAAAAATAATATTAATATTAAAAAATTGCAGATTTGAAGTTTAAATTTCCATTAGAGGACCTAAAAGATCAGCTTTAAAGAATTTGAAAATTTTAAAGACAGCAGTTTTCGTCAGTCCGTCGATTCATCCCTGAAAACATACCTTTCCGATCATATGGATCACCTGTTCAATGATGACTGAAATCAAAACCAGAACAAAGCAAACAACAGCAACAGCCCATGTTGGTGTTTCCTCAAGAGATCTTCCTCCACTAGCTCCAGCCATAATAGTTTTGGAAAGAAAGAAGATATGAAGTAAATAGAGATAGTTCAATATATATATATAGAGAGAGAGAGAGAGGAAGGGAAAGGAAATGTGAACAGGGATGATTCAACCCAGTGGGGTGTAAAGCTTTGAATGTTATGAAGAGACTTCAATGAAAATTTGGTAGTTGTTTTCTTTTATTAAAAAAATGTAGAGTACATTAATGGTGTCGATTATATAGCGTTGTTTTGTTGAGTTTCTATCTATAAAATATTTGTTGAGTCTCTGATTATTAAAAATTATGAAAATAGTTATTTGACTATTCATATAAACTCATTTTTTTTTAAAATTGACAAAAGTCTGAATTGAAAATTAACATGTTAATTGAGATATAATAAAATTTAATCTCAAAATCTTAAACGACTATCATATCCTAATTAATATGTAATGTCCAACTTAAACTACCGTAAATCTTTTTAACAGAAAATGACAATTTTGGAATATATAAATAATAATGTGATCATTTTGTAATTTTTAAATTGGAGATTTAACAAAACAACTTATAGTCAAAAGATCATTTTATAACTTTTAATAATAGAGAAACTTAAGAAAATAATATATTATAATTAAGGGATCATTTGTATTTTTTAATTTATTAAAAAATGGAGATTAAAGAATTTTTTTTTGGTGGGGGGTTGACTTTGTGAACGCGTAGGGGGCAAATGAAAGGGAAGATAGAAATAAATAATAGAGGCATGAGTCATCATCTTATCAAATAATGCAAACCCCAGATGATTACTCACCTATGTTTGCCTGATCTTCTTTCTGTCCAAATGCCAGAACTATTTGTATGATATTATTGGGTAAAATTGACTCGTACTATATTTTTCAAGTTGGTTTTGACATCCAGCGGTGGAATGGAACTCAACAGTACTTTATGAGGGATTATTTTGAAAGAATAGTATGTATTAATTAAAATATTTTAATATTTTTATCAATTTAAATTATATATCAAAATACTATACTAATATTTTTTTTATAAATTTATTAAATTTATTTTTTCACATTAAAGTTTAAAGAAACAAACAAATTAATAATAGTATTATTTATTATTGTGTCCAAAATTTACTTTTTAAAGATGAAATTTCATGAAACCGCGTAATAAATATAGATATTTAAAATAAAATCATAAATATAAGTTATACTGAAAATATTTTAAAAATTACCTTTAACTGAAATTAAATTAAAAGTTTAAATATTATGTTAAAGTCAGCAATTAAAAAAAACTAAACAGAAAAAATGCAAAGATTTTTTTATCTTTAAAACATAAATAAAGAAGAAATATATATTTAAATATAAATAAAGAAGAAAAATATATTTTCATTCATTTAAAATAAAATAATAATAATAATAATAATAAATTTTAACTTTTTTAATCAATAATATTTAATTGATTTCTAAATTTCAAAATAGTATACACATTTTGTGAGATATATTACACACGTTTTTTAAGGGGTCAAATTTAAGAATCTAGTAATATATAGTAGTATAAACTACACGTTTAGTATTTAAATTATTGCTTTTGTTTCGTTTTAAAATTTGAACTTTATTTTTTAAAATCATACCTAACATTTAGTTTAGGTTTCAATTTGGTGATGTTATATTTTTCAATGACAACATGACATTATCTTATGCTGATACATCAATATCATCTTTAAATTTTTTAATTGTAGGATACAAAAATGAAATTTAAACTAAACTTTAGGTATGATTTGTAAAAAATAAATAAAATTTAGCTACTAAAATGAAATAAAAGTAATAGATTAGGTACTAAATATGTAGTTTACCCTATATATTATATGTATATAAATATATGTATTTTATTTTTTTTAGTAATTTTTTGGGGGGCATGGCCCCCACTAGCCCTTTAGGCGTTCTGCCACGGTTGACATCAAAGTCTACTTGTATGAAAACAAAATTTTTATTTTAATAATTAAATTATAAAATTTTAAATTATTTAGATATACTTATGTATAATTATCTTAATTCTATTTGTCATATTTAATAATAGAAATTATAAAATCTATAATATCCTCTTTCTCTATATTTTCTTAATTAGGTCCCTATTTCACCTAAAAATATCGTGTTGAGTTGGATACAAATTTTTACCTTTAAAATTGAGATTGAGTCGAGTTTATGTGGAAGGAATATATTCCTTGGATCGGGTCGGTAGAGAGTGTATGCTTTTCAATTCAAATCAAATTCGAATGGAAGGTATATGTTTCTCGAGTCAGGTCAGATTAACAAAAAAAAACTTGTTAAATCTAATTCGTTGCTATCTCTACTCCATACTGCTAAAATTCAATGAGATTATATAAATAGAGCGTCAAAGCAACCCAACAAGAAGAAGAAATATAGTAGAGATGAAATACAACTGATAAATTTGGCTCACACTCGATTACTTGAACTAATTTATTTAATTCGAGACTCGATATAGATCTGAATATGATGATCTAAATTTAATTTAAAACCCGAATAAATTGAACTGTACCGAAACCAATCCAATTTTAATGAGACCATACGAACTCAAACTGAAACAACCAATTTATTTAATTCATTGTGACAAATAATTTTAAAACTTACTAAACCAGTTTTATTTTTGGTACAAAACATTTGATAAAATGAAGGATGGAAAGATCAAATAAGGTACATTGACCATATTAAATTATCTTATCAAATAACAAACAAACCGGGTTTTCTTAATTAATCTTAACAGTTGTATTTTATAATTTAAAGATTAATAGTAATTTTACTTTGCCAAAAAAATCTAAACACCCAAATTCAAAATGGTCAAAGAAATAGAACGAAAACAAAAAAAATATTATCTAACTTTGACACCTAATATCTAATTAGGGTGCAACTTATACAGCCAAAGGCTAAGAACTTAATAGAAGACTTTAATTTTTGCCCAAAAATAATTAAAGAACTTTAATACTATTAAACGTACTAAACGTAGCAATTTGCACACTTTAACAGAATTGAGATCAGATCATTGAAAGAAGACTTTATTTACATTGGAATTTTTTAATTACTCCATCAATTTAGAATACAAATCAATTAAAATTGCAATTTGTTTTTGAATAAGTCAATATTTTTAACCCAATTTAATGATTGGGCATCATTCCTAGAAGCTACATTCTAGTGCTCTATGAATGTTTTAAGTTTAATTCAAGGGTAGGCTACCCTAATGCTCATTGAAAATTTAGAATTCTTGTACTTTTGTTATCCAAATCGAAATCTTTTATTAGTCACTAAACTTAAGGGATGATTTCATTTCAGTCACTACCAAGTTGTTGTTAATGTCAGTGACCAAAATGAAATCACTTTTAAGTTCAACGATTCCATTGAAAGTTTTTCGATTAGGTAAAAATTTACAAAAGCCCTAAAAGTTTAGTAACCATTAAGTGATTTATCCTAAAATAAATGTAATTAATGTTAATAGTAATTTAATTTAAATATTTAAGGTAATGAAATATTTGTCTATTTTTTTATCTGATTACAAGAATTTCAATTACAATTTAACCTAAATATTACTTTTATTAATTATATAACGACTATCCAATAAGGCTCACTTGTTGGGCAAAATTGGTCCAGTAGGCTATACGGGGTAAAACAACTGCCCATTACGTCATCCTCAAAATTAATTTGAGATCTACTGTATCTATTACAATGAACTTGAAACTTATCACGTTGGCATTATTAAAACTAGTCACTTTGATTGACAAATTCTAATAAAAATTATAATTTTTAAGATTTGTCATGTTGACGTGACGAGTTTAAATAAAAAATATTATTTAAAAAAACTCATCAAGTAGGCGTGATGAGTTTTCTCTACACTGTAACATCTACCGTAAATCCAAATTAATTTTGGAAATAATTTTAATAGATTAATGTTTTTCCCCGTATGACCTATTAGGCCAATTTTATCCCACTTGTTAAGCATTGAATCCCAAACCTAAGACTCTTATAAAGGAAGTTAGGTGCAATGGTTAACCATTGGATCCTGAACATGGGACCCATGTAAATAGCAAGGATCATGTAGTTGTTAAATAATTAATAAAATGGTAAATTACATGGATCATCATTGTACTTTGCTCTATTTCCTATTTCACTCACTGTACTTTAACACTGGTCAATTTCATCACTGAACTTAATATAATTAACAAATTTGGTCACTCGGCCGTTTCCCCCACTAACAGTTGTTTCCCGTACTCCCACCACTATCGTCTCAAGCCTACCTGGACGATGATAGGCGATGGAAAAGGGGCATTACCACCTGGGTTTCAGTCGGAACTGGGCAAAGGAACACAGTGGTGAAGGCGGTGAGGTGCAACGACGATGGAATCGGCCGAAAATTGTAAAAATTAGAAGCGATGACGAGCTTATTTCTCACAATTTATGACATTTTGACGATCGATTTTGGGTAGCTAGTGGTTGGGTCTTACTCGGGAGGTGACATCGGAACTGCTGGCGGCAACAGTGCAAGCCAGCGTTGGCCAGAGGCAATGGTTCAAAAGGGAAATGGGTTTTTGGAAACGATCTTTAGTTGAGAAACGACCGAGTGACCAAATTTGTCAATTATATTAAGTTCAGTGATGAAATTGACCAGTTTTAAAGTACAGTGAGTGAAACAGGAAATAGAGCAAAGTACAATGATGATCCGTGTAATTTACCCTTAATAAGATAATATTTAAGTTACATTATAGCTAAAGATAATTATATTTATTTTGAAAAATATTAATTATAATAAAATTTAAAACAATGAGTATTATTTTAGGATATACTATAATAATAGTCACTAATTTTTAGTCGGAGTTGCTGAACTTAAGAAATAATTTTATTTTGATCACTAATATTAATATCACATCAGTTGTCGTTAACGAAAATGATCTAAATAAAAACATTCCTTTAGTTTACCGACTCTAATGACGGTTTTTGGATTTCAATGATTGAAATAAAAGTATATATTCCTTAAATTTAGTGAATCTAATGATTTTTTTTTTAGTTTCAGTGACCAACTTACAAACACCTTAAAAAATTAGCGACCACTAGTATAATTTGCCTTTAATTTAATGATCCAATTATCATTCTCATAAACTAGATTCGAGCACAGTTTTCGAAGCATCTTAGATATTGCTCAGTGGTCGATGCAGAACTTTAGGAAATCTACACAGGTATATGTTTAGCTTGGGAAAGGAATTTGCGAAGAGTTGTGGTGGAAGTAGACAATAAAGATGCTATTGCTATTGTAAGAGGTGAGAGTGGATATAAGAGATGTTCAGCCATGGCACCACACATTCAATGCCTAGTTCAAAGTGGATGGAGCTTACAGGTGAGATTTGTGCCGCGGGAACGCAATACAGTGGCTGATGGTTTAGCTTGCATGGCATGGAGTATTATTGAAGGGCTTCACTTGTTCCCAGAGCCTCCGGATGCGCTTCAACAGCTCTGTTACGAGGAGAGTCGTGCAATGAGAATGGCTTAGAACTCTTCGCTACTCTTTGTATTAAAAAAATCCGAGCACAATTGAGAGTTCGATCCAAATATTTATAATTTTT
The DNA here is from genome assembly GCF_006381635.1 of Hibiscus syriacus. NCBI lineage: Eukaryota > Viridiplantae > Streptophyta > Magnoliopsida > Malvales > Malvaceae > Hibiscus > Hibiscus syriacus. The sequence goes on from NW_024063295.1 coordinate 1,525,495, forward strand.
CTTCCATTTCCCAAACCTTTGGTTTTCTATGTATTATAGAAATATTTATATTTTAGAATGCACAATTATGTTCTTATGTGATCTTAAACAGTTAATTTTGTGTCAATAATTTTAAGAAAATGTCATAATTATGTATTTAATTTATAATTATAGTTGTAAATCTTCATTTTAATTCAAAATATTTTTCATAAAATTAATGATTTGTATAAAAAAAGTTAAGACATTTATTAAGAATAAAAGTTAGGAAATTTGTTCTAGAAGTAAGAGATTTACATAGATTTATCAAGTGGATTATTCTGCATGCCTACAATGTATATTTCTGAATAGTTTGGATAGTATGGGTTATTAAATGGAATTTATGTTTATAATTTTTTAATCATTGAGAATGCACACACATCTTATTGGCACATCTGCTCAAATTCAAAATATCTAAAGAAAATAACAGCAAATAACACCACTTTTTGAACTGACCCATAAGATAGATCAAACCAAGTCGTTTTAATTAAAATATAATGATTAATAATATATTAAATTGTATTAATTAACATTATAATTCTTGTTATAATTATTTATAATATTAACTAAATTATAATATTATTTATTAAACAAATATAACATTAGAACATTTTATTTTAAACAATGTAACAAATCTCTCAATTAGGCACAATAGGTGTGCTCGGGTTCATATCTCGTGCTTGAATTTGCTGTCTCATTTTATGATTAATTAAATGGTAAAATATATCATCATTTCATTAGTGGAAGTGTATTATTAAATTTTTATTTATTTTACAATTAATTAGATAATGATATATGTTATTATCTAAAGTACCATGCAATTAAAAGATCTAGATGTTGTGATTCAAATAAAAATGCTAACAACATTGATTAAATTTATAATACTTTAAAAATTAAATCACTCAATTGAAAATATTCTTTTTACTAAATTAATAGCACCCTGGAATTTAGGTGATAATTTGAGTATATTTATCTGATATATATTTACTTGATTAAAATTAGCTAATCAAGGGGATGTAAAACCGTGGAAAGGCATTGAAATAGTACTTAAGTTCTTTTGAAAATTTAAAGCACATCCGTCATAATCTAATGACGGCTAATGGAAATATATAAATGTAAATTATTTTTTTAAAATATATAGTAAAATAAAAGATATCAAATAAATATGAAATATTAAAAATCACATAAAATTCGTAAAAAAACATTGAATGAGTGATTACTCATTTTATTTTGCTCTTAATCCTAATTACCGTATTTCTCTAATATAAGAACACATGATAATCATGAATTATTATTTATGTAGTTTACCCTATAATAAATGAAATACAAGTTGTTATATATAATTAAATTATATTAAAATATATTTGGAAAAGATTGACTTCATGCATGGCAAATGCATGTAACAGTATTGGACAAATTTTCCTATACTAATTCACACACACACACATATATATACACCTAACTTTTTTAAGTATACGAAGGTTTAAAATTTAATTTAATTTTATATTCTATTCTATTATATTTATTTTATTTTATTTTTCAATTAAATGAAGTCAACAGTTACGTTATTTTATAAAAGTCAGAGTCCTAGCTAGAGGGCTCTGCCTATAATTTGTAAATAATTTAATGCATGTGGTTGTAATGTTAATTGAGGTTCGTTCAACATTAAATATATAAGGTTAAAATCCACCTAACAATTATTCTTGTTTTCTAACATGTTATAATTGACATTAAGTATTATTTTATATATTAGATTGTATTTGAAAATAAATCACTTAAAAATAACTTCAGTGACCAAAAATTCCAGATAATATACGATTTTGACCAACTTTTTTGGATTTGCGAAAATGACCAACAAAATCGCAATGCGATCTCTAATTCGCATTGCGATCTCCACTATCGTAAATTCGCGTTGCATTTAGCGTTGCGATAGTTGAAAATCGCGTTGCGATTTTCCATTTCGCGTTGCGATAGTTGAAAATCGCGTTGCGATTTTCCATTTCGCGTTGCGATAGTTGAAAATCGCGTTGCGATTTTCCATTTCGCGTTGCGGTAGTCTACAATGTCGTTGCGATTTTCCAAATTCATTGCGATAGTCTACAGTTGTGTTGCGATAGTTGAATTGCGATTTTGTTGGAAAATAAATTTGACCAAAAATCCCAGATAATATACGATTTTGATCAACTTTTTTTGGATTTGTGAAAATGACCAACAAAATCGCAATGCGATCTCTAATTCGCATTGCGATCTCACTATCGCGAATTCGCGTCGCTAATTCGCGTTGCGATAGTTGAAAATCCTGAAAATCTGAAAAACAAAGAGCGACCTCAAACTTCGAACTAAAACCTGAAAATCAAAGGGACTGTACAGGCCACGAAAAGAAAGACCAAAGCTCCAAAATGTTATCCCAAACATCTCCAGAACGAAAACAACAATCGATCGAAACTCCTAGCCAATCGAACAAAACTAAGAAAATCCCAACAAAACTCTAAATAACATCAACGCGAGATTAACGACAAGAGCTTCTAAAGAATCTAGACATAAACTTTCATCGACAATAATCACAAGTAGGTATATAATAATATTTTTCGATCTTATCTAACATTGAGTATATAATCACAAATATCTGAATAATTCTACTACTAAGACCACATAGGTGTGCATAGATGTATTTGTCATCTCGCCACTAAAAGTATTTAGTTATAAATTCATTTGTTACTAAATTCGCATAGATAAATACATAACATATGTATATAATCATTCGCCAATAAAGTACAATTAAACGCAGTTACATCATTATGGCCAATAAGTATATACTTGTACACTATTAAGGCTAAGGAACTCTATGTCATTTGTTCTCTTTATGCATTTAAGTCATTATTTTATCCAATTAATCTCATAGGACATTACAGTTTTATAATGGGAAAAATGCATCTTATTAATCTCATTCAAGAGTTTCTAGGAGCTAAAAAAATGTTTTTGAACCTTCAGTTTTGATATGCATGGGGTATCGATACTTATAGTGTCAATAGTCTTAGACAATATTATACCAAATTGAAACACTGAAATCTCAATCTTGTAGTCAGTATCGATACTCAACATTTGGTATTGATACCCAAGGAATAATATCAATATCTCGAACAATAGTATCGATAGTCCTAGAGTAAATTACCAAGATTTCTACACCACTTTTATAAGGTATTGATACCTAAAAAATAATACTAATACAAAATTTCTATACCACATTTATATGATATCAATACTTAAAGAATAATACTAATACAAAAGCAAAAAAAAAAATCATTTTAGGCTTGAAAATCACTCCAAATCCTTTCTATACACTACATTTAAGACTTCTTTATTTGTGAAATTTAAGTGGACACTATAGACTTATTTAGTATCAATTAAATCTAGGCATAACAAAAAACTAACCATTTAAGCCACCAAACATGCATAACATTCAACATTCTCAATAATGCAATAAATCACTCACAAGATATTACGTTTATGAAAATCATGATATACAATAAGATTAGAATACACATTGTATTTATCCAATTTTACTTGGACATGTTCTCTCAACCTAGTTTAAATAAAAACCAGACGAAATAAAAAATTCAAAAGATATATATTATAAATGTCCAATCCAAATTAAATTACATACCAAAAAACTTAACATCTGAAATTAAAATATAATTAAAAATTCAAACAACCAAATTTGGAACCCAATATCCTAAATTTGGCCAGCTCAATCAATAAATCAATCCTGGTCCAATCGACCATATCTTAAAGTTATCTATGCCTAGTGATGCTAGTGGATTTACACTATTGGATATAAGATCAAGATCCAACAATTCATTTTGATGGAGAAATACCAATTGATGATCAAATCGTGCGTACATCTCAATCGGTGAGGATTCTAAAAGACTCATATTGACTGTTGGATCAAGATCTAGATATAACGATTCAGGTGATTGGAGATTTAATCCCGCACTTGAGATACATGTGCATGCATTTAGCTTCCTCTATGTGTCTCTAGAAGTATCCATGATAACCACCTCAGCAAAACACATGATGTCCAATCGCCAAAGTCAGTAGGGGCCCATGCTATGTCTCTATTCGTGTGAGATCATTATCGTCTCCTCTTTGACACCAAAAATCATCCAAGCATCTTCGCCAATTCACTATTGGTTTCTCCCCTGATGTATTCTGCAAGATTTTTTGCACAAGACACCAAAGATGTTTGATTTTGGTAGAGTTCCTCGCTCTTCACTCTAAGGACAAGGATTTTGATTGGGCCCCCCTTATGTGATTGTATAAAATAAAGGGAGTTTGAGAGGATTCAAAGAGAATAATATTAAAAAAACATAGAAAAGAGGGAGGAGAAGAAATAAAGAAATAGCAATAAGGAATCTAATCGAACCCATCAAAGATATTGTTTTTCGTAAAAGGGAAAGGGTTAGGGAAGGAGACTAACATGTATGCTTTGAGGCAATTGAAAGCAAAAGAGGTGTCTTTGGGCTCTTTTTCTTAAGACTTTTGTGCCAAGGACGAACGAAATCCGAAAAAAAAAACCAAGGTTGATTACTTGAGGGAATGATTGTGGTTTCACCCTGAAACCCTGGTTCAATAAAAAAAATTCATGTAAGACTCCCTCTAGTTTTTAGAGAGATGGAAAATGATCTTAGGGTTTTCTTAACCTTATATTTTGGCTTATATACAAGTCATGTTGGATAGTCATTTTGGCCACCTTCAACCCACGTGTAATTAGTGATGACAAACGAGGCGCGTGTGGATACCCATTCCTCATCTCCATAGCACCTAATATTTTTCTATCCATCACCTACCAATCACCTATAATGGGAAATTTTTAAATCCACACTTGTCCACGCAAGTACATTCTAAAATTCACCCTCCACACCCACCACCCAATTGAATACCCACCACCTATCCTGTACCTGTCTGTAATTGCCCATATCAGTTTGATAGTATCCTCACAGATTACATAAGCAACAAAATATAAAACAGGCACAACTATTAAGAAGCATAATAAAATAAACCAAGGATTAATTTAGTTTATACCCTAACATTTGGTAAAATTGCAAGTCATGTCCTATAAAATCTTAAGATTTATAGAATAGTCTCTGAAACTATAACTAAATTCATAACAACCCAAAATTTATATGGCGGGTAATTATGTTGAACCATGTATTTTGATATAACAATTTAAGGACACACTATTTTTGGACTTAATTGATTTTTTTAAAAATTTCAAAAAAAAATCTAAGTCCATAAAAATTAAATTTGAACACAAAATAATTTTCTGGGTAAGTAGTACTGATATTTTCTTATAATATCTATACTGCCATGGTGTCGATATTGTTCTTGTGGCATCGATACAAAAGGTAAGAGAAGTATCGATACTACCAATTATTTATCAAAATTTTAAATTCTAGTAAGCAAAATTGGTACATATACTTTAGAAGTATCGATACTACTTTACACACAGTAGTATCGATACCATGAAACCCTGGTATCGATACTGGTCAAGCCCAAAGGAAGTACTAATACTCCTAATGGTAGTATTGATACTCCCTGTTCTGGGCAGTTTTATTTTACAATAAATTTATTCTCCAACTGCTCTAAATCAACCCCAACGAATAGAAACGACTGCAAAATCATTTCATTTTATAAAATAACACAAGAACACTTGAAAAGGTTACAACATCTATCCAAACTATATAGATCAAGAGAAAAGCTCTTACACTTTTATTTTCCATTTTCTCTTGTATACAAGTGTTTTAAGCTTAATTGTAAATCTTTAAGTTTATTTCTTGTGAGCTAAATTCTTGTAAACACCTACCTTTAGAGCTTTTATTGTATATATCTTTTTATCCTCTTTAAAAGGGGTTGGGTTTTATCGTAGCCTTAACAAAATAAGGATTCTACAAAGGTTACTCTTGATCCCAGAAAAAGAAAGAACAAATTAGTGAATTTGTTAGAAACCATTAGTGTGGAGTTAAGGTTGTGGATGTAGACTTCACTAATGAAGTTGAACCACGATAAATCCTTGTGCAAATTTTCTTATCATTTCTCTTCTACACTTAAATTGTTCAAAAGGACAATGCACCCCGTCTTGACACTTTTTCGGTTGTTCATAGAGCTTCAAATTTCCCAACAATTGGTATCAAAGCTTGACTCATTATAAGGTTTAACAATCTTGAGAAAATCCTTTAAGAGCTCTATCTTTTTCCAAGTTTAATCGAGAAAGATGACGTCCAACTTTGACACATTCTATTTGGAGGACTCTCAAATGATCGATAAGCCTCAATACTTTAATGGAGCTAATTATGGCCATTGGAATAACTGAGTGAAGTTTTGAATTCAATACATTGATATTGGTGTTGGGATCGTCGGTACACCCTATGAAGTAGCGGAAAAAAATATCCGACGATCACACCAGTGATCCAAGTACGAAAAATTGAAATCAGGAGCAAGGATGTGTGATTTACCTTGGTTTATTGGATAAACAATAATTTGGTAGTGCATTCCTGGAAATTTTGAATCCTCAGCCTCAACAAAATTGTCTTAGCCTCTACGTAGTTCACCCGGTTGAGAGAAAATATTTCTTTTTTCTCAAAAATGTTTTTGAGAATTTCGTCTAAAAGAGGTTGAGCTACTGCTAGGCCATACTTACCCTTTTATATCAAGTTACCCTAACTCTTAGGGTTTTTTCATATCCGAATATTATTTATTAAAATAATTCTATTCATAATTAAATTCTTTTAATATTTATTATATTCATAATAATTAAAATTAAAATTAAAATTAAATATATATATATATATATATATATTATTAACTTTAATCAATATACTTCACTCATGTACAATTAAATTGTATAATTACAATTCATTTCATATCTACTCATTTGAACCATGGGGTGTGACCCTGTAGGTTCTTATAACATAAGTAGTAATTATTAGAACCATTATAATATTACAAACAATGAGTGACATCTAGCTATATATCATTGTCACCTAACTTACAAGAAGTCATGATTCGACATAACATCTTCGTGATTAATTATTTGGTGTATTATATCCTTTTGTCCTTTATATCTAGAATAGACACAAGTCTTGGTATAATCACACTTGTATAGCCCATGTATTATTTCTTGATATCTATAGTAGACTAAAATAAATGAACAAATTGTGATATCTCATATCAACTTGTTCGAGAATGGCCATGTATTTCTAGTCTCACTCAATCAAGTGGTCTGTGATATATTTCCTATTACCGTAGGAAGGAAAAATCTTATCTTGTTCATTTACATCTCACTATATATATCGTGATATGTTTAATATCAGTCTTTATATTCAATATTTTGTGTATTATATCCTTTTGTCCTTTATATCTAGAATAGACACAAGTCTTGGTATAGTCACACTTGTATAGCCCATGTATTATTTCTTGATATATAAAGTAGACTAAAATAAACGAACAACTTGTGATCATATCAACTTGTTCGAGCATGGACATGCATTTCTAGTCTCACTCAATTAAGTGGTATGTGATATATTTCCTATTATGTAGGAAGGAAAAATCTTATCTTGTTCATTTACACCTGACTACATACATCGTGATATGTTCAATATCAATCTTTATATTGCAACCAGTTACGAAGCATGTTTAAATGTATCAAAACATAAAAAAATATATGTTGAGATAATAATAATCCAAGACACATGCTCATAGCAGGTCAATACTATATAATGTTCTTTAACAACATACTCACGTATCAATTTGACATCTCTATGTCAATTACAACTCGTTGTCATGAATCAACTCCATATTATCCTTAAACGTATTATTATTGTCCATGCCCATAATAATACATGAATAAGGATCTTTAAAAATAATCATATTATTACATGGACATTATTATCTTTTAATTTATGTTAAACAAAAAAATATAACTAAAAATAATAATGGCAATTCCTTTATTCAATAAAAATGGTAAAGAAAATTTATTATTACAATAGTCTCATGATTGGTCTTTGGGCATACTCTAACACTTAGAGCATGGGAGATGATCATGAATAGCTACTTTTCGCCAACGAAGAAGATGAAGGAGTGAAGTGACCAAGAATGGAAGAAATGCTAACAAAACGATATGGCCATGCACATTTTACTTTATGCATTTGGTCTCGATGTATATGAAGGAGTTTCTTCATGTTCTAGTGCCAAAGAACTATAGGATAAGCTTGAAAACTTTATAATGAAAAGAAAAAAGAACCATCAAGTTCAAACATCCTCTTAAATCCAAAAGGTAGTGTGCTTAATGGCTTTTGAAGAGCCTAAGATATCTTCTAACTCTAGTGAATTTGATTCATATTATATTTTATGTGATCATAATCAACCACATAATACTCCGTGACTTGCTTGCACCATTGAGGAGTTCCATGATCAATCTTGAGGGAGTTTTCCCTACTTTATCTTATATTATCTTATATATGCATTATATACTGCTATAAGCATGCATTTACATCTTATAATATGTTTGTATTATCATATCATATGTTTTCACTCATTATAACCTATGATTTACAAATTATATGATATTCATGCATAATCTAAAGTCCACATATTTATGTTTAGGCATATGTTAATTTTATTGAATGTTTTAGTATGTATGTTCACCTTAGTTTATACATCTTATTCATTTTCATATGTTATGCTTACATTCATACTAAGGCGTTCATGGTGTTTATTTTATAAGTCCCATTTATATCCTATATTATACTTATATGAGGCATGTGTACAAATGACTAAGGAATAGAAGCTCAATCACCTCAAAGTTAAGGCAAGGAAGCTAAATTGGCTAATAAGGAGCTCAACATTAGAGGATGGAAGCTAAACCAGCTACTAAGGAGCTAAAAGCTAAGGATGGGAGCTAAAACAAGCTGTAAGGAGCTTAAAGCTAGGAATTTGAACAATGGAGTGAAGCTAGTTGCAAGTGAGCTAAGGATATGAAAGGATACATTGCATCAACCTAAGGACATACATTTACATATGCATCCAAACCAAGCAACATATGCATTCACATTGGCGCCAAATGGGAGAGATCATGTGCATTCAAGTCCAAACGTCATGTGCATTCAACGGAGGCACCCATCTTAGCTGAAAAACACCTACTTATTTGGCCAAAGGGAGAGGCCATGTGCAAAGCATTTTGTGCATTCAAGGTAGCATCTATCTTAGTCGAATGACCAAAGAGAATAGTCTTGAGTTTCCATATTCAAACAACATGTAATTTCAAATGGCTAACTACCTTTGTAGAACTATTACCTATCTGTTTGGCCAAGCCCCTCTGTAAACTATAAATAGCCAATCATTTGGCATTTTGTAAGATTCTCATGCATTTTAATCAAATCCTTGTTTGTGAGAATTTCCCTCTTAAGCTCTTTATTGAACTATATCAACTTATCAAGCCTTTGTTCTTGTGGCATCAACCTCCTCTTTCCATCTTGATACTTGTGGTTCTTAGTTCCATAACCAGTGGGTCAAAGTCCTTATTACCACCCGAACAATGAACATGTAAAGGCTGGGTTTATGCTTTTTATATCATATGTTCTCTCTTGTTCTTGCTCATACTATCTTCCTTACATCCCATTTCATCACCATCATCATCTTCTTTCACTATAACCTTCACCATGCCATATACATCTTTCAAAACTAACTTATACTTTCTTATATCATCTTTTCTTACTTATTCATTTCTAAGCCTAATTGCGCCCATTACATCAACCACCTTACTCCCTTTCTTTTCAGGAATATCTTAATTTACATGATCACTTACTTGCCTTTCTATATCCAATAATCAAAGGGAAGCACAACATCTTCCAAGGGCATGCATTTAGATCATATATTAATCATAGCCTTAACAGAAACAAGCAAGTGGTTACATCAGTGATCTCAATTGGTACAAAAGAATATAAAAGAAAAGAAAAAAAGAAAAAAAAGTAAAGAATAATTCCAACAAAATCAATAAGGAATTCGAGAAGCTTTCAAAAAATAGCACAAACCAAGGGTGAAAAGCACAAAGACATCATCAATGACCAAGCCTGAAAACTATTCAAGACTTTGATTGTTTTCAAAAGGAAGGTTGTAAGTTTTATTACTTAGTAAGTACCCCTTTCTTTCTATTCTTCCTTATTCTATGCCTACCTTGTATTATATATTTTCATTTCCCTGTTGTAAGATTGTTTCAGCCGATACTAAAGAACAATACTTGACAAAGTCTAGAGTTAATTCCTTAAAGAACTACACCAAAGAGGAGTGGAAAAAGCAAACGAGAGTGTGAGATTAGAAGGAGAAGTAAAAGCTTAAATTCCCAAGAGTGAAACACGAGAGAAAAATGGAGGGCCATCTTATATTTTCTTTGGAGTGATCATTTCGATGCTTCGTGATTACATTGGTAAGGTTTTTCTTTTATTTTATTTCATAAACAATGCCACAAGAATTTCTTCCATCTACTTCAGGAAAGGTTCTTATTGTTAAAAGGACCTTGAACATTCAATCTATAGAAGATGAGTAGCGAAGAGATAACATATTCCATTCAAGATGCCATGTGAATAGGGAGGTATTTTTCATAATCATTGATGGGGGAGTTTCACCAACATTACAAGCACTCTAATTGTAGAGAAATTAGTCTTGAGGAAGACTAAACATCCTAATCCATAAAAGTTAAAATGGTTGAATGATGGATGACAGTTAAAATTCACCAAACAAGTACTTATCCCATTCTCCGTTGGGAAATACAAATATGAAGTCTTGTGTGATGTAGTGCCAATGAACGCAAGCCATTTGTTGTTGGGACGACCTTGGTAATATAATAAGTAGGCAACACAAGATGGATTCACCAACGATACTGTTTCTTATATAAAGGAAAAAAGATCAACTTGACACCTTAAGATCTTAGCCAAGTTTAAAAAGACCAAACTCACCTGAGAAGAAGAATTGAAAACATGAGAGAAAGTGCAGAGAAAGAAGAACATTTTTAAGATAAAGAAGTGGGTGAGGATAAAAATGAGAGTGAAATTGTGGTTAAAAAAAAAAGAGAATGGAATTAAAAATGAAAAGGATGAAGAATAGAAGTTTGAACTAGAAATTCAAAGAAACGTTTAGAGTGAAAAGGACAAGTGTGAAAAAAAATGAGAGACATATTTCGTTTTACACTAACAAGCCTTTTTCTATTTTTTTTTACATGATAATGGAAATATTTTAGAAGATGTTTTAAGGGAGTTTCTCATCATCAAGAAACAAATGTTCGTTAGGATCATCAAGCATCCTCCATGGTTTGTTCTAAAATTCTCTAGAATCTTGATTTATTTTTTAGTGGAACGGTTTGGTTTCATGGAGTTATCATCAAATTAAAACTCTGTATTCTATAAATGGATGATAAGGATATGAAGCAAGGACTATCCACCTACTCAAGGGCCATTATTAAAAAAAGTACAAAGAAAAAGGGAGATGGTGTCATAAGAGGTTGTGTTTCTAAAAGGTTCCGAATTATATAATCCCAACACCAACAAATGCCTCAAGAAATCTATTCTAATTCAAATGAGAAACATGGAAGGAATACTCGCAAGTAAAAAGATTTTGATCCAATAAAATGATTTTGGAAGAAAACACAAGTGAAGAAGTTCCCTGCTCAGAGAAAGTAAAAATTGTTCCCTTTTGTGGCAAACGTCGATTTGGGAACAAATCACTTTAAAGAATGGAGGGTGATGTGATCATAATCTACCCCATAATACTCCATGACTTGCTCGCACCATTTATGATTTCCATGATTGATCTTAAGGGATTTATTCCTTACTTCATCTTATATTATCTTATATATGCATTATATATTGTTATAAGCATGCATTTACATCTTAGAATATGCTTGAATTATCATATCATATGTTTCGATTCATTATATCCTATGATTTGCTTATTTAATGATATTCATGCATAACCTAAAGTCCACATACTTATGTTTAAGCATATGTAAAGTTTATTGCATGTTTAGTATGTTCACCTTAGTTTATACATCTTATTCATTTTTCATATGTTACGTATTACATTTATACTTAGACATGCATGGCGTTTATGTTAAAATTCTCATTTATATCCTAAAGTTTACTTATATGAGGCATAAGAACATGCGAATAAGGAATAAAAGCTCAATCAACTCAAGGTTAAGGAAAGAAAGCTAAATCAACTGTTAAGGAGCTCAACATCAAAGGATAGAAGCTAAACTAGCTACTAAGGAGCTCAAAACTAAGGATGGGAGCTAAAACCAGTTGCAATGGAGCATAAGTATAAGGACCTGAAAATTGAAGCTAGCTACAAGTGAGCTAAAGAGCTGGAAGAACACAATGCATCAACCTAAGGACATACCTTGTCATGTGCATCCAAACCAAGTAACATATGCATTCATCTTGGCGCAAAAGTGGAGAAAACATGTGTATTCAAGTCCAAGAGTCATCTACACTCAACGGAGGTATCCATCTTAGCCAGACCAACACCTACATAATCGACCAAGGGGGAGGTCATGTGTAAAGCATCACGTGCATTCAAGTAGGCACCTATCCTAGCTAAACCAACACATATATATTTGTCCAAAGAAAAAAGTCACGAGTTTGCATATTCAACCAACATGTAATTTCAAAGGGGCAACTACCATTGCTGAACTATTACCTATCTATTTCGCTAAAACCCTTTCTAAACTATAAATAGCCAATCATTTGCAATTTTGTAAGCATCTCATATATTTTAATCAAAGTCTTTATCTCTTAAGTTCTTTGTTGAACTATATTGACTTATCACACCTTTGTGATTGTTGCGTCAACCCTCTTTATTTCTATCTTGATACTTGTGGTTCCTAGTTCCATAACTAGTAGGTCAAAGTCCTTGTTACCACCCAGACGTTAACCTATAAGGGTTGAGTTTATGTTTTGTATATCATAAGTACTATTTTTTTCTTGCTCATACTATGTTTCTTACATCCCATTTCATCACCATCATATTCTTCCTTCACCACAACCACAACCATCACCACACCATATACATCTTTAAAAACAACATATACTTTCTTATATAATTTTTTTTCTTACTTATCCATTTCTAAGCATACCTGCATCCATTACATCTACCACCATATCCTCTTTCTTTTGTAGGCCTACCTTACTTTGCAGGATCACTTACTTGCCTTCCTAGATACAACAATCAAAGGGTAACCCAACATCTTCACTATCCAAATGTGTGAATCTATATCATATGGTTATCAGTGCCTTGGTGGAAGCAGGCAAGTACCTACATTTGTGATCCCAATTGGTGCAAAAAAAGAAGAAGAAAGAAATGCAAAGAAAAGCAAAGACGAGCTTTAACAACATCAATAAGGAATTCAAGAAACGTTAAAAAAGAAAAGTACAAAGCAAAGGTGAAAAGTACAAAGACATCATCAAGACCAAGTCTAAAAACCATTCAAGACATTAATTATTTCCAAAATAAAAGGTTTTAAGTGTTCTTGTTTAGTAAGTACCTTTTTCTTTTTATTCTTTCTTATTCTATGCCTACCTTGCATTATATATTTTCTTTTCTCTACCCTAACATTCTTTTGGTCGACGCTAAAGAACAATACTTGAAAAATTCTCAAGTTAGTTCTTAAAGAACTAAATAAGAGAGAGTGGAAAAAGGCAACGAGAGTGTGAGAGCAGAAGGGGAAGTAAAAGCTTGAATTCCCAAGAGTGAAACAAATGAGAGAAGAGTGGAGTGTTATCTTATATTTTCTTTGGAGTGATCATTATGAGGCTTTATGAGTGCGTTGGTAAGGTTTTTATTTTATTATATTTTATTTCACTAATGTTGCTTGTTGTTAGTACTATAAAATTATAAGCAAATAATGTGCAATTATACACAATCTCTCAAGTAATAAAGTGATGAGTGAGTATCGTCACCACAGGGATTGGTGGAAATTACAAAGTTTAATGAAAGAAAAGAACTACTCTATCTAAGTATAGTTAGTGATGATATGTACCAATGGAGAATGTCACGACAATGAAAAGTGGGTGTGGATGGACATGGATTGATAATTTAATGGAGTACCAATGGGAAATGTAGTGCAATAGCAGATTTTAATGTTGAAAATAATAGAAATGTTAAGACAAATGAAAATGGTAAAACAACAAACAAATCATAGTTTGATAATTCTCACACAACAAGCTTCCATAGGAATGAATGGTAGAGATTGATTTAAGGATGCTAAAACTTATCTATCAAGCAGATTTGGTTTATCTAAACATCACTTGCTCGACAAGGTTTGCTGAAAGTGCTTCCGCTATCTCTAGTCAAAGGAACCTTATAGAATAGAATGCCACAACATCTCATCTCAGTCTTAACTATGAGAACCTATGCTATTGATACAAACTACCCCTATTAGTCTTTGAAATCATATCTTTGTCTCTCTCAAGGACTAAGGGATTAGGATATAGTATTACTATGCCTGTTCTAAGCTTAAGAAAATATTACACCCCATTGCTTATGTGGATCTTACTTGTGTTTCTCTTTAATACTAAAATTATTAATGACTAAGTTTCTCTCAAACACCTAGACTTCATCTAAGTATTGGACACTCTCATGCCTCCTACAAACTTAGACGATGAAGCATTCATAAGCAAAATAAGTAAATGCAAAATATAAATGTAAATCTACCATTAAAATAATATCAAACATCAATAAAATCAACCCCACCAAATAAGGTTAGTTCATGGTGGGGTTTGAATCATCCATGAAACAAAACATAAAATTAATATGTTACAACAACCTAATATCAAATGGAAAATAACATCAAAGGGGAAGGGAGAAGAACCATTCGACACGCGCAGCCGGAGCTCTCCTTAACCACCACGACTCGCCTTAGCTTGCTAGCTCCTCTAGGACGCCTAGCTTTCCACTCCTTGGAGCTCGTTAATGGAGGAACACCACTAGAGAATGAAAGGAATGATACGATGAAGAAGGTGAAGAAAATTTCCTTGAAGATGGTCAATGTCCCTCTCCCTCTCTCACATATGAGGTGTATATAATAATAAAAAATATCCAAGGGTATTAATGGGCTTTAACACTCCAATTACCCATCATACCCCTAGAATCACTCCTTGGACATGATTCTTATCCTCCCAGGTGCCAGTGGTCCCCAGTAGGCGATTATAACCATCACACACGTGCCTTGCTACTGTCTTTTTATAAAAAATATCTTTTTATCCTTTTATGTGCCATAAATGCCAAGGCATTTCATTCTGCTTCAGCAACGTGTGATGTCACGACATTCCTTCCCAGTGCAACCTTTTTCTTGCTATTTCATACACAACATAAACAACCACACCTTTCCCTCATACAACACCTTTACAAGATAAAATAGCACCACCACCACTAATACAACTATATGCAACTACGTGATCCTAAAACGACCAAAATGAGCTTTTAAACAAACAATCACTTAAGTAAAAAAGACCTTAAAAATAGTTTTTAGGGAGTTTTCACACCCCCAAACTTAAGCTATTGTTTGTCCTCAAGCAATGGATATCACTTAACATAAACAGAATGTCATGACAATGTTTAGTAGCAAAACAGTCAAGAAAAATAGAATTTCAACCCTAAGAAAAATTAGGATTCAACATGCTAGACATATCAAGAATTCAAGTACTTTTCCCTAAGTCAAGAGTCTTTGTGATAGTATGTATGCGTGATTGTATTTAATCTATACTTAGCAAATTTAAACAATTTCTAATCGAGTCCATAGTTTTGCCCCAACATTTACTTATTCATTAAGCACATTTATAATCCATTTTTATTGTATGCTGCTACGAGGATAGTCAGCCCATCACACCTACCTTTCCACACTCTAGATGAAATGGAGCATACCTTCCACCCAAGCTAGCTAGGTAGAGTCATTCCGTGACTACTTTCATTCACTCATATGCATTTAGCTGTCATTTATTCAAGAAAGTTCCAGACAACCACAACAAATAGGAGTGTCCCTCTATAGCTATGTAGAATAATTTATTCACAATCTCAGATATAAGAGAGTTATCATTGATTTATCATTTAAGCACAATAATAAATTTTGATGCCAAGACTAACCAGAGTTCCTCCATAATTTTTTTAAATTTCCTAAGTATAAGAACATAAAAATCGTGTTAGAATGATTAACAAAGCATCAAGCCCTAGAGTTAGTTCTATCATTCCCAACAGTCATTTACATTCAATTTCTAACCTAAAAAGTCATCAACATTAGGTATCACCAAACATTTTTTTCTAACTATCTTAGTAATTACTGATATCATGGCATGACATTATGCTAATATTATCATGCACATGTTCTACAAAGAACACTACCTCCCCCAAACTTAAGGTAAGCATTATCCTCAATGCATAAAGAGAACTAACTAAAAAAATAAAACTACATGATGTGTAATGGAATACAAAATGAATGCAAATGGAGTACCTCATGTTTTTTGTGGTGGTGTTAAAGTGGAGGTGGTGGTGTTACAGTGGAGGTGCTGATAACTCCTTATCTTGTACGCTTGCGAAGTGGTACAGGGCTTGAATCGAAAGAATTCAAATAGTAATAAGAGATGTTGATGTGTCTAGACGATGTCTTTGTACGTTGGTTGCTGCATCGTGTAGGAGAAGGTTCAGGTGCAGAACGGACTGGGGGTTCTGTCAGCTGAAACCACCGGTGAACCTGGAGTCAGGGATCGGGGAGGGTCTGAAATCTATTCATCAAAAGGGGATCAACTTCATCTGGTTATGGAGATGCCTCGGCATTGAATGCGGGTAGAATTTCATCTGGAAAACTTGGGAAATTCTGTTGCACGTGGGGAAGTATTTCTTGAAACATAGTTTCCACCACAACATCTCTGTGTTTCACATAACCAAAGAAATTTTGGGTGTCGACGTGCAAAGCATGTAACTGAGTATGGGATTGCATGATAGCTTCTTCGAGGGAAAGTAGTCTTGCATTGACATTAGATGGTCCATCATCTGTAGACTTTTTATTAATAGGGGCCTTAGATTTTGGGTTTTCAAAACCCAACAATAATGGTAACCGGGCCCTAGTAATACCCAAAACTCCAGATAAAAGTTCATCAAAAGAATTCTCACATACTTTTTTTGTAATAATAAGCAGTAATCAGATTTGGAAAAACTAAAGCACTAGCCTTTTTACCCAATCATTCATGTACTTGCTGAACAATAATTCTACCCACATCAATAGAACGAGTTACCAAAATAGAATATAAGAACATTAATCGGGGGACAGATACCGTCATGTTGTGGGGTGTTGGCATTAGCTTGTGGTTTATAAAATGGTTCCACAGCTTGGATCGCGGTTGGAGGTGTTCATGGTTAACCGAGTAACGACTGGTTTTGCGGCCATTCTAAGAGGTATTCAAAAAACACAAATCCTCTAAAACTCCATCGTAATTTGCACTATCGGTGTCTTTCTCAAACTTTTCATGTTGGTCTTCAACACCCTGCAAATAAAAGTAATGATTAATGGCAATTGGTGTAAATCGAATGTACTTACCTCGCACGAAAATTGCATGCTGGTTCGGTTTGGAATTATTAGGATAAAACTCTTTCACCAATGATGCATTCACCGAACCAGGATGCCTTGTAAACTTGTGCCACTTGTGTGGAGTGACTATATCCATTACGTCTGGTCCGAAATCGTCATCCTCTTCATCTGTAAAGATGAACCCTAACTCAAAGAAAAGCTTCCTATTTTTGAAGTTTTAAAACCTTGATTTTGCTTCATCATTTTCAAACTGTTGAGTAACAAGAGCTTCTACCTTCGTAGGTCGCATATGCACCATTTTTGTAGCGTTTTGAAGAAAGAAAAATGAAAAAAATGAGTGAGCTTTGTGTGCTTGGAAAGCTTTAAGAGTTTCATCTTTGAAGGGAAATGAGGGAAGAAGAATATGTAAGTAAATATTAAAGGAAATAGTGAGAAAGATGGAGTGAGTGGATGGTTGAAAAGAAATGAGTGGATGAGGTAAATAGGTAGATGGGAAAAAGAAAAATTAATTGTAAAATTAAATGATCTAACAAGACACTGGAGAGAGAAAAGTAAAAATAAGGAAATAAAATAAAAGAAAATAGTAAATCAAAAAGAATATTTTCCCCTTTTAATTGCTTTATCCTTTCCTCCCTTGATAATCGCTCCATGTATGGTTGCAGTACTGTGGGTCCCCTACAAAATAAAAAAATTACAAACAAAATAAAATAAAAATAAAAATAAAGGAAAGAATAAATTTATTATTTATGCACAGTCAACGAATTCAATGCCGTGACATTGAAATTTTGTTTTCAGTTTGACACACTACAACATCGTGCATGTACACACTACCTTGTTGATCGCTTGTAAATGTATATGCTAAGGAAAGCAATTATGTGCAAGTATACACTGTGAATCAAGTAATATAAGGTAACTGATTTATCGTCTCTTCAGAGATTGATATAAGATTTTAACCATCACCACAACCAGAACTAGTTGTCACAAGCTAATTCCTACTATCTTGTCAAACTAAAAATATAATATTAATAAAACAAGAAAATACTATAATGTATGACTGCAGAAAAGTTTGGTCGAGACAAAATAAATATGCAGACTATAAAACAAAACAAAAGAAAAACAAATGTTGATTTAAATATAATTCAAACAACCTCGCATATTCAGACTTACCACAAAGCACTTATGCTAATCTTTTGCATTGACAAAATTATTCTAAGTCTAGAATGAATTATTATGACTTGCTTAAGCTGCGTGATAGAATTACTAAGTATTCTTAGACGGTTGCTATAGCAATACTACTCAGCGTTAACTACAACCCTTGGTTTGTCAGACTGTTGTTGTAGCAATACCTCTCAGTGTGAACTATAGTCGTTGTCTATCCTACTCTAGCGTCTATCCCTTTTAGTCGATTGAAACTCGCTCTTTATCTCTAAGGTAAACAAGTTAGAACATCACCATCTCGGATCCATTCCATTGTTTACGTAGATCTTATTAATTCTCTTGAATCTAAGAATCACTATCTAGACAAAAGACAATCTCTCAATGCTCTTACATTCCAAGACATATTTTAACAAGACCCCAGGCAATCTCTCGAAGCTCTTACAGTGTCAAGGTAAAATATTCAAACAATGAAAAAAATAATCATGAGCAAAATCATAATTCATCATTCATAGAGCAGAAAATAATTATCTAGGCAAAACAAAGATTAACACCAAGTAAAACAATTATGGTGCTATCAAAAAGTCATCCAAGTATCATTGTTTAATACAACCACAAATATGTAAAGAATTTAAGAACAAAGGAAGAACGACTTTCAAAACCGGGGGCTCTATCGTGACAATTCTAATCAGCACCGTGCTTGCCTTAGTGATCAGCCTCTATCGAGACCTGACCACCGCTCTGCTACAGTCTGACTATAGAATACACCAAGGAAGGTAGGTTGGTAAACGGTAGGAAAGCACTGCAGTTGTTCGCTCACACCTTCAGTAAAGCTCTTCTAACTTCCTCTCCTCTTCTTTGGCGGCTACAGTTGAATATTTATAGAGAGAAATCTCCTAGGGTTTTGCATGATTGGATATTCCTTAAATAACCGTTATTATTTTGTCCTGACTAAAAAAGGAAAGGCGGCTGGAAGTTGTCAGAGTATTTATGTCTTGCTTGCATGTGAAGGAGGTCATCCAGCTGGCATGTGACATAGGTGATTTCGTCATATCCACTTCAGACTTTACAGATAAACCTTACCTTGGCGAGATAAATATGCTCCTCATGTTCTTCTCTGTTCCATTGGCCCTTACAAATTACGTTGTCGAGACTGAAATGTTCTTCCTTTGTAAGTTTCATGCACATACACAGGCCACACAAACCCTTTCTCCTCAGCAGCATCAGTTAAACCAAATAAATCTTACCGAAGCAAAACTTATCCACAACAAGCAAATATAACCTAAATGCAACTAAATGCAACTAAAATGTTGTGCATACTTTGTTTAGACGAGAAATAACTTAAGTGAAAAGACTAGAAATTGAGTCTTTTTACGGAGTTATCACATCCCCAAACTTATGCTATTGCTTGTCCTCAAGCAATATACAATAGCTAGAAGAAAATTAAAATTATCAAGACAAAACATTGTTAAGAAAATCACATGGTTTGAGATTTCAGCCCTCAGTAAAAATAGTTGGCATCAACATGTTCGATAGTCATATCAGTCAATTCCCTTCCCTAGTGAGGATTCCTTGCTATTATGTGTGCGTGATTGTAATCAATCTATGCATTAAGGTAATTAGAAAACTTAAAGTAAGTGCTTCTGGGTTGTCAAGGCATCAAATTATTTGTCAGGCTTAGATTATACTCTTAGTTATTTATTACTTTTTTTGGGAGTCAGCTCATCACACCCACCTTCCCACACTCTAGGTGAAAGGGAGCATGCCTTCCACCCCTAAGCTAGTCGGGTAGAGTCATCCTATGACTACTTTCATTCACTATATTCCTTGGCTACTCTTAATTTCTTATGGAGTTTTTCTTTTTATGCCATTGCATAGAGGAGTGTCCCTTTTATTTTAAAGTTTTAAACACTAGGGAGTTCCACTTTAATCTTAAAATATTTTAAATGTCTCGGCAAGCAGAAAGTTATTTCCTAAAAATTTTACTGATTACCTTAAGCATGGACAACCTATATTCGTGTTTGTAAATTTCAAAGAATCATGCCTAGGGTTGGTTCTCTTCTTTAGATAGTCTTAACAATAATTCTGGCCTAGGCAATCAAATTATGCATTAATCATTGGGCATCCCTAATTGATTCCAAACAATAGACCTAACATACTTATGTCATGACAGCCAAAATTTTCAACTAAATATCATCAATTGTTTTTTAACAAATTATGGCAAATATGGTACAATACCTCCCCAAAACTTGAGGGATGCATTGTCCTCAATGTATGAGAACATAAACTACATTAATCTATATGCAAATGCGAAAATAAAAAAAAACTAAAATGCAAACTTACTGGGGTGGTGTGGCTTGACTGGACGCCCTCGTTCGGTATCGTTTGGGATGAGAGGGACTCTCTGTAGTGGGAGTTAGTTGTGCAAAAACTGGAGCTGGACTTTGAGCTGGTTTAGGAACTGACGTTGCTTGACGAACAGGGGACTGTATAGGACCTTGCTTGGATTACTTCGGGGTGGGAGTGAAATCTTTATTGGAGAAGAAGTGGGGTGGAGTCTCTTACGTGCTCTCGGAGGTTGCGAAATATGAGGAGCTGAGGAACTCTTTGTGTCACCATGGCCTTCTTCTGAGATAGGCAAGACATGGGTGGCCAGTGGTGGCACGTCTGTGGGTACTTCTTAGGGGACTTATGGGGGGACATTTGATGTCGAGGCGTGGAATGTGCTTTCACCAGCAGTGTGTTTAAGAATAACATTGGGGAAAGGTGGCAATTATCGGTTGTGATCGGGAGTAACTCCTTGAAAAAGGCATTGAGTTGTGCGTCCCTTGCCTTGACGTACTGGAAGAAGATCTCCATGTGATTTTCAAGGCACTCGATCTTCTCACGCATTTCTCGCATGTGCGTGACCACTGCTGCCATTTTGGCCTTGGCAACAGATTCTGCTCCCCTCTCCAGGCCTTCATACGAGGCGTTGTCATCGAAACTCATTAGTTCGAGTACTTTCTTTTTGGTGATACCCTTCTTGGATTTAATGAAATCCTCAAAGGGCTCCTCGGGGACCTTTTTTTTCCTGGAAAGAGCAGTTATCAAGTTAGGAAATAATATATTACCCTAGTTTTTTTTAGTGCACTCATGGATTTGCTCGAAGATGAGTTCTCCAACATCAATTTTCTCCCATATATTATCGAGTGTAAAAGCATCAATCTTTTCACAATCAAAGTTGTGTTGTGCGATATTGGCATAAGCTTGCCCTTGAGAAAATGGTTCCATAACTAACATCGGTTTAAGGGATCGACGATCGACTCTCTTCCTCGTTGGAGCATTCCCTTCGAACTTGGCCCACCCGAAACAATGATCTTCAAGTACACCGTCATAGGTTTCTTGGTCTACTTCAGCCATAAATTTCTTATGCTGCTCTTCCACTTTCCCCAACTTGAAATATCTGTTGAGTGACGAAGGGGAAATTCAAAGGAGTTTCCCTCGGATATACACCGTATGGTGGGATGGGTCTTCGAGATGGGCGTAGAATTCCCTGACCATTATTGGTGCTACGGTTTTGAGGTGGTGAGCAAATGTCTCCTAGTTGTGCTTCCGAATCATGTTTATAACCTCTGATCCAAATGGCTCTTCATCCTCTGATGGAAAGATGAACCCGTCTTCCAAATACACTTGTCATTTTTGGAGATTTTTGATGCGTGCCTCGGCTTCGGTTGTTTGGAAATGCTTAAAGATCGGTGTTGGGGTTGGATTTTTCTTCAATCTAGCCATGATATTTGTTTGGTGCAGTGAAGTTAGCGGCGGCGATGGGGGAAATTTTATAAAAATTTCTTGCTTTAGAGAGAGAGAGTAAACACGATGAAGAAGATGGAATTGAGGGTGGTTGTTTTTTCTAGACTGTTTATGGGTGGTTGCTTAAGGGTAATACAATCAAAACAAGAGGGGAAAAGATTTTTGCATTGAATGTAATATCCGTGATTGGACGTAAAGTTGGGAAAAATATTACTTCCCTCTTTAATTCTGTCGCCCAAACTCTTTGCCCTAGGGGTTTCTCTCTTTTCATGTGTGAGCTATCTCCCCATGCTGCCATGTGTACTCTGCATGCCTACAATAAATAAAAAATAATGTAAAATAAAGCAAAACAAATAATGTGTTTATAAAATAACTTAATTTATTTATGTACAAAATTCAGATTTCTGTTGCCTAGTTAACAAATTTTTGTTCAAGTAAGTAAGGCAAACTCTTGGGCATCATGTGCCATTGATGTCAATTTTTCGTGCATGACTGGGGCTCATTTGTATTCCTTTAGCCTCTGCCCGTTCACCTTGAAAATGGAACCATCATCTCAGTTCTTGATTTTATTACCACATTGTTATGAACTTGATGTACGATGAACGATCCTGACCATCGTGACTTTAGCTTGCATGGGAATAACTTAAGATGTGAATTATAGAGCAGTACTTGTTGTCCATAATAAAATTTCCTAGGCAATATTTTTTTGTCATGCCATCGTTTTGTTTTCTCTTTGTATAGGAGGACATTTTCGTGTACGTGTGCTCTGAATTCATCCATCTCGTTCAGTTCCAAGAGTCTTCTTTCTCCAGCAAGCTTAGCATCCATGTTTAACTTTTTGATGGCCTAGTAGGCTTTATGTTCAAGTTCCACAGGCAGATGACATTCTTTTCTATAACCTGTTTGAAAGGGGACATTCCCAGCGGTGTCTTGAATGATGTGTGATAAGCCCATAGCGCTCATCTAGCTTTGGCGACCAGTCCTTTCGACTTGGGTTGACCACCTTCTCAAGGATTTATTTGATTTCCCAGTTAGACACTTCGACTTGTCGATTAGTCTGAGAGTGGTATGCCATAGTGATCCTATGTCGCACTCCATATCGTTTCAATGCCTTGGCAATCAATTTGTTATCAAAATGAGTGCCTTCATCACTAATGATAGCTCGTTGTGTTCCAAAATGTGTGAATTTATTTTTGTGCAAAAATCTTAGCACCGTCTTGGAATCATTCTTAGGTGTTGCAATGTCTTTGACTCACTTGGATATATAATCTACTGCCAAGAGGATGCACAAATCTCTAAAGATGAGGGAAAGGTCTCATGAAGTCTATTCCCCAAACATCGAAAAGTTCAACCTCTAGAATATTTTGCCATGGCATCTCATGTCATTTTGATATGTTCCCTATACGTTGGCATCTATCACATGACTTATAGAATTCATACGTATCTTTGAACAAGGTTGGCCAATAGAATCCGGACTGAAGTACTTTCGCCGCTGTTCTCATTCCACCAAAGTGCCCTCCATACAGTGACGAGTGACATCGAAGTAGAATTTCTTTGTGCTCTTCTTCTAGAACGCATCTTCAGATTATTTGGTCTCCACATTGCTTGAATAGAAATGGCTTATCCCAGTAATAGTGTCGCACATCATGTCGAAACGTTTTTCGACTCTTGGTAGATAAATCAGGAGGAAAATACCACTAAAAAGAAAGTTAACTATGTCAGCATACCACGGCGCAACCGTGACAAATAATATTTTCTCATCAGGGAAATCCTCTTGAATTTCTGTTATGTCTTAACAATCAATTTGTTATCTAATATAGACAAATGGTCTGGAACTTGATTTTCTGTACCCTTTCTATCATTGATCTCTAAATCGAACTCTTGTAGTAATAATATCCATCGCATTAACCTAGGCTTTGCATCTTTTTTATTAATCAAATATTTAATGGAAGAATGATTTGTATGCACAATTACCTTAGTGCCTTTTAGATATGGCCTAAACTTATTGAATGTAAATAATAATGCTAAGAGCTCTTTTTCAGTGGTGGTATAATTCACTTGTGCATCATTAAGAGTACGGCTCGCATAGTAGATAACATGAAAGATCTTACTTTTTCGTTACCCTAGCATTGCTCCAACTGCATAATCACTAGCATCGTACATAAGCTCAAAAGGTTCATTCCATTTAGGTGGGACAACGATTGGTGCTACCGAAAGTTTTTTCTTCAAATCTGTAAAGGCATTCAAACAATCATTAGTAAATTCAAATGGATGATTTTGTTCAAGTAAAAGACACAAGGACTTAGAGATTTGAGAAAAATCTTTTATCAACCGCCTGTAGAAGCGTGCGTGTCCAAGGAAATTGCGTACACCTCTTATGTTGGTGGGTGGGGGAAGGGTTGCGATTACTTCCACCTTGTCTTTATCAACTTAATGTCTTGATATGAAATTTTTTGACCCAACATTATTCCCTCAGTTACCATAAAATTGCATTTCTCCTAATTTAGTACTAGGTTGGCTTCTTCACATCATTTCAGTACCTTGGATAAATTGTCGAGGCATCGATTGAAATCGTCACCTGAGATGGAGAAGTCATCCATAAATATTTCCATACACTCTTCAACCATATCTGAAAAGATTGCCATCATGCATCTTTGGAAGGTAGCTAGAGCGTTACACAGCCCAAACGACATTCGTCTAAATGTATAGGTACCATATGGGCATGTGAAAGTAGTTTTCTCTTGATCCTCTGGTGCTATGTCTATGATTATATCCTGAGTATCCATCGATGAAACAATAAAATGCCTTTCCCGCTAACCTATCAAGCATTTGGTCGATAAAAGGTCAGGGAAAATGGTCTTTCTTTGTTGCTTTATTTAGCTTCCTGTAATCCATACATATGTGCCAGCTCGTGACTATTCTAGTAGTGTGAAGCTCATCATGTTCGCTTTTAACCACAGTCACACCACCCTTCTTTGGCACACACTGCACCGAGCTGACCCATGAACTATCAGATATAAGATAAATCACTCTCGCATTCAACCATTTTATAATTTCCTTCATGATAATCTTCTTTCTGATCGGGTTGAGCCTTCTTTGGGGTGCCCCCGAAGTACTATAGATATCTTCTAAATTGATCTTGTACATGCATATGATATGGCTAATTCCCTTCAAGTCTGCCATTGTCTATCCTAGAGCCTTTTTGTGCTGTGACAAAACATTCAAAAAATTATTCTCCTGATCGGATGTTATATTGGCAGAGATTATCACTGGTAAAGTTTTATTTCTTCCTAGGTTTGCATACTTTAAATGTGATGGCAAGGTTTTAAGTTCTAACTTAGGTGCATGTTGTAAAGGTGATTCTGAATAATTAACTTCATCAAAATCTAAGGATTAGAATTTTGTACCTGGTCTATTATGAAGGAGCCTCGATTGTTCCTTTATCTTTCCTTTATATTTTGTCTTGGTGTTGTTTTCAGGGAACCCATTGTGTTCTTATTCAAATTTCTGTTGTCAGGGCCATAATTCTCATAATCGTCTTCTGAAAATAATTCGTCTGGGCCCGAAGTTTTCTTGTTCGTGCATCTCAGTTATAGGGTCATAGTACAAAGTGTTGTATTCGTCTCTAGCTTTAGAGATCTATCGTTGCCAAGGATTGCCTTTTCCTCTTCTTCATTGAATCTACTTTTCTAATGCATTGGCATTCCTCTTCTTCATTGCCTTTCGTAATCTATTAGGATTCTTCCAGTGGCTAGAAAGGGTTATCCCAGGATGATAGGTGCATTTTTATCAGATTCACAGTCCAAGATAAGGAAATCAACTGGAAATACGAATTTGTCAACCTTTACTATGATGTCTTCTATTATCCCTCGGGCCACACATAAGACCGATCGGCCAGCTGTAGGATAACTGTGGTTGGACAAGCGTGATACCCTTCTAGTTTTATAAATATGGACTTTGGTATCAAGTTTACACTTGATCCCAAGTCAATAAGAGCTCGTCCTACAAAGTTATTACTGATTGAGCATGGTATTATAAAACTGCCAGGGTCTTTTTATTTTGGTGGGAGTTTGCTTACTACAGAACAGATTTATGTTGCCGTGGCAACATGTTCTACCTTCTCTTTTTTGTAACGATGTCCTTAAGAAACTTGGAATAGGAAGGCATTTGCTCGATGACTTCAAGTAAGGGCAGGTTGATATATAACTGGTCCAGAACATTAACAAATTTCTTGAACTGGATGTCATCATTATGTTTCTTCAATCTTTAAAGGAACGGTGGTGGAGGTCTCACATTATCTAATGTTGGTGCTGAGGAATCTCTGGCTTTGACCATGGATTTCTCATTATCTGGATAATGTTTCTCTCAGCTTTCATCCTTTTCCTTCTCTTTAGGTGGTTCATCACGTTCCTCATTTTCAGCTTGATCATCTGGTTACATTCTGCCATGGCGATGACCGTTTAGGTGTTATCCCTCAAACTTGTCATTTTGGTTGACCTGTGTTCCACTCCTTAGTGTAAGTACAATCCATTTCTCCTTTCCATGATGCTTAGTGATTTCAATATCACTAGGGAGATTTCCTTGTGGGCGAGAATGTAATGCTGTAGCAATTTGGCCTACTTGATTCTCTAATGCTCTTAGAGATGAACTATGACTTTGCAAAAGTGTAGCTCGTCTTTATAAGAAATTTCCTTGGTTTTTAATTTTTGCAGAATGCTCGTGCATCAAGGTCTTTATTGAGGCCATGAAATCTTTTGTCGAGGCCATAAATTCCTACAATGACAACTCCAAGGAGTTAGTATTGGAATTAATATTAGAGGAAGAAGTTGTACCTTTATTATTTTGTAGGGAATTTGATGATGCTGATTTTGGAAATGTTGATGGTCTACGTTACTTTGTTGTGGCATGTTGTAACTGACTGTTTGATTGTTACTGTTCCCTTTATTACTCCATGAAAAGTTCGGATGTTATCTCCAACTAGGATTGTAAGTGTTTGAATAGGGGTTATTATTGCTCCGGTTGTAATTGCTCATAAAATTGGTGGACTCATGGTTTTCCGGACATTCACTCTCATGATGGTTACCGTGACAAAATATGCAAGTGTTATTGTTCACCTTGACTTCTCTTACCTCATTAGGACATTGCAAATTTTTCAACATATTAGTTATGGCAAAAAGTTGAGCAGCTACAGAATCCTTACCCTCTAATTCATATGCTCAAGATGTTTTTCGACTGATTCCAATCTTGTATTTAGGAATTGATAATCATTATTTTCTATCCTTTCGAGGATATCAAAGGTTTCCTTGGGTGATTTGTCAAATAAGGTGCCATTTACTAAGGCATATAACATCATTCGAGTGGGTGCATTAACTCTGTTGTAAAACATCACTACTTGAGTCCAGTTATGAAACCCATGGTTGACACATTAACGAATTAGACTTTTATACCTATCCCAACATTCGTACATTGATTCATCATCTCCTTGGTGAAAACTTACAATGTCATTGCGAAGCTGTGTATTCATATTGGGCGGATTATATCGAAGTAGGAAACTCTTGCATAAATCTGCCCATGACTCCATTAAGCTTGAATGAACTCCACTAAGCCAAGCTCTCACTCTATCGCATAGGAAATAAGGGAAAAGTTTTAGTTTAAGCACATCCTCATGCACTCCTTGTTGTTGAAACGAGTCACATACTTCAAGAAAAGCACAAATATGCTGTCTAGCATCCTCATTGGGTGAACCACCAAATTGGCCAATAGAATTTAGCATATTAAACATCACCGGTTTAAGCTCAAAATGAGTTGCTTGTATTTCAGGTGCCACGATGCATGGATTATGATCAACAAGAATTGGGTTCAAATGATCTCGTATCGCTCTTAGTCTTGCAATTTGAAGATTGATTGCTATATTGAGATCGTCGTGATCTCCCATGTTGTTGTCTTGTAATTATAGTTGGTTTAAATATTCTCTGGTTCGTTGGCCACATCGCCTCTATCTAAATGACTGTTCAACTTCAGGGTCGAATGGTTCCAATGGTTTACCAGCAGATCTCAGGGTTATGCAATAATAAAAACCTACAAAGGGAAATAAAATACGTTAGACTAGATAAATATAAGGTGACAAGGAAAACTTGTTATGGTGAATAAAAATTTCGTTAGTTGCCAATCCCCGAAACGACGCCAAAAACTTGATCACTTGTAAATGTTTATACTAAGGCAAGCAATCCTGTGCAAGTATACACTGTCGAATCAAGTAATATAGGGTAAGTGAGTTATCTTTTCCTAAGGGATTGGTCTAAGATTTAACCTTCACCACAACCAGAACTAGTTGTCACAAGCTAATTCCTACTATCTTTTCAAACTAAAATGCTAATATTAATAAAACAAGAAAATACTATAATGTATGATTGCAGAAAAGTTTGGTCGAGACAAAATATATATGCAGACTATAAAACAAAAAAAAAACAAAATGTTGATTTAAATATAATTTAAACGACCTCGCATATTCAGACTTACCACAGAGCATTATGCTAATCTTTTGCATTGACAACAATTATTCTAAGTCTAGAATGAATTATTATGACTTGCTTAAGCTGCGACAAGATTACTAAGTATTCTTAGACTGTTTCTATGGCAATACTACTCAGCGTTAACTACAACCCTTGGTTTGTCAGACTGTTGTTGTAGCAATACCTCTCAGCGTGAACTATAGTCGTTGTTTATCCTACTCTAGCATTTATCCTTTTCAGTCGATTGAAACCCGCTCTTTATCTCCAAGGTAGACAAGTTAGAACATCACCATCTCGGATCCATTCCATTGTTCATGTAGATCTATCTTAATTCTCTCGAATATAAGAATCACTATCTAGACAAAAGGCAATCTATCGATGCTCTTACATTGCCAAGACATGTTTTACCAAGACCCTAGGCAATCTCTCGAAGCTCTTAAAGTGTCAAGGTAAAATATTCAAACAATGAACAAAATAATCATGAGTAAAATCATAATTCATCATTATAAAGCAGAAAATAATTGTCTAGGAAAAACAAAGATTAACACCAAGTAAAAAGGTCATGGTTCTATCAAAAAGTCATCCAAGTATCATCGCTTAATACAACCCCAAACATGTAAAGAATTTAAGAGCAAAGGAAGAACGACTCCCAAAAACGGGGGCTCTGTCGTGATAATTCTGATCAGCACCGTGCCTGCCTTGGTGATCAGCCTCTCTCGAGACCTGACCACTACTCTGCTAGTCTGACTATGGAGGACACCAAGGAAGGTCAGTTGGTAAATGGTGGGAAACACTACAGTTGCTCGCTCACACCTTCAGTAAAGCTCTTCTAACATCTTCTCCTCTTATTTGGCGGCTACGGTTGAATATTTATAGAGAGTAATCTCCTAAGGTTTCGCATGATTGGAGATTCCTTAAATAACTGTTATTATTTTGTCCACTAAAAAAATTAAAGGTGGTTGGCGACTTTCAGAGTATTTAGGGCTTGCTTGCACGTGAAGGAGATCATCCAGCTGGCATGTGACATAGGTGATTTCATCATATCCACTTCAGACTTCACAAATAAACCTTGCATTGGCGAGATAAATATGCTCCTCATGTTCTTCTCTGTTCCATTGGCCCTTACAAATTTCGTTGTCGCGACTGAAATGTTCTTCCTCTGTAAGTTTCCTGTACATACATAATCCACAGAAACCCTTTCTCCTCAGTAGCATTAGTTAAACCAAATAAATCTTGCCGAAGCAAAACTTATCCACTACAAGCAAATATAACCTAAATAAAACTAAATACAACTATAATGTTGTGCATACTTTGTTTAGACGAGCAATAGCTTAAATGAAAAGACTAGAAATTTAGTCTTTCTATGGAGTTTCACTTGTCGCACAGAGGTTGAACTCAATTGAAAGCTTTTAGACGCTAGCCGTTGACTTTGAAGATTGTCCCATTATCTATGTTCTTAATGTCAACAGCGCCATGGGGATAAATATAATACACCTCAAATGGTCCTGACCATCGAGATTTAAGATTCCCAGGTAAAAAGTTTAAGTCTAGAATTGTAAAGCAACACTTTTTGGCCAACATGAAAATGTCATGGCATCAATTTTTAGTTATGCCACTTCTTGGTTTTTTCCTTGTATATCCACATATTTTCATATGCTTGTGTCCTAAACTCTTCCATTTCATTAAGTTCTAGTAATCTCTGCTCCCCAACTAATTGAGCATCAAAATTCAATCGCTTAATGGCCCAGTACGCCTTATGTTGAGCTTGACTGGGAAATGACAGGCCTTCCCATACATCAACTTGAATGCTGACATGCCCATAGGAGTTTTGAACGTTGTTCTATAAGCCTAGAGTGCTTCATCTAATTTTGGTGACCAATCCTTCTGTCTTGGGTTCACTACTTTTTCTAAAATATGCTTAATCTCGCGATTGGATATCTTAGCATGACCATTTATCTGCGGATGATATGTCGTGGCAATCTTATGACGAATTCAATATCTCCTTAGTGCCTTGGAAATCAATTTTTTATCGAAGTGGGTTCCCTCATCACTAATGATGGCTCAAGGTACTCCAAATCGAGTGAAAATATTATTGTGCAAAAACCTGAGTACGGTTTTAGAGTCATTCCTTGATGTTCCTATTTCTTCTACCCACTTGGATACATAATCCACGGAAAGCAAGATGTCTAGATCACCTCTAGAATATGGGAATGGTCCCATGAAATCGATCACCTCTCGTGTTGCTTGGATATGTTTCCATTACATTAACATCGATCACAAGATTTATAAAATGTCTGAGCATCTCTGAACAGATTTGGCCAATAAAATCCTGATTGCAGGACCTTGGCAACATTCATTGCTCCTCCAAAATGGCCTCCACTTGGAGCCGAGTGACAATAGTATAAAATGCCGCGTTGCTCCTCTTCATGTACACATCGTCTAATGAGTTGATCAACATAATGCATAAACAAATACGTCTCGTCTAAAAATAATACCTTGCATCGTGCTTGAATTTCTTTTTGTCGTGGCTGTTTAAATAAAAAGGCAGTATTCCACTAATAAGAAAATTAACAAGGTCAGCGTACCACGGGATTACCATGGCATATACAATTTTTTCATCAGGAAATTCCTCTTGAATATCTACAATGTCATGGCATTCAGAATTGTTTTCTAGCCTAGATAAATGATCATCAACTTGGTTCTCAGTATATTTTATATCTAAAACCTCTAAGTAGAATTCTTGCAAAAGAAAGATCTACCTAATAAGTTTAGGCTTTGCATCCTTTTTGATCACTAAGTATTTTATAGCCGAGTGATCAGTGTGAACAATAACTTTAGTGCATATTAGGTATAGTATAAATTTATCAAAAGTAAATACCATGGCAAGTAATTCTTTCTCAGTGGTGGTGTATTTAAATTGTGCTTCATTCAAGGCACGACTAGCATAATATATAATATGAAAAAGTTTACCTCGGCATTGCCTCAAAATAGCTCCTACGACATAATCGCTCGTATTACACATCAGCTCAAATGGTGATGTCCAATAGGGAAAAACTACAATAGGTGTTGAGATCAATCGTTATTTCATCTCAGTAAATGTGCTGAGGCATAATTCATCAAATACAAAGGGCTGGTTTTATTGAAGTAATATGCACAAGGGCTTAGAAATCTTGGAGAAGTCCTTGATAAATCTTCTATAGAATTTAGCGTGTCCAAGGAAACTCCTTATACCTTGACTAAAGTTAGTGGTCAATTACTTCAATTTTTACTTTATCCACCTCAATGCTCTTGTGAGATATTTTGTGGCCTAACACAATGCCTTCAGTCACCATGAAGTGACATTTCTCCTAATTTAAAACCAAATAAGCTTCTTCGCATCTTTTGAGAACTTTTTCCAAATTTGAGGCACCGTTTGAAGTTGTCTCCAGAAACAGAGAAGTCATCCATGAATATCTCAAGGAAATCTTCAACCATGTCAGAAAATATAGCTTGCATGCAATACTGAAATATTGTTGGGGCATTACAGAGTCCAAAAGAATCCTCCTAAAGGCAAAAGTTCCATATGGACAAGTAAATGTAGTATTATCCTAGTTCTATGGTGCGATGGCAATTTGATTGTACCCTGAATACGCATCTAAAAAATAATAGAATGATTTGCCTGCCAATTGATCCACCATTTGGTCGATGAAAGGTAGAGGAAAATGGTCATTCTTTGTAGCTTTGTTGAGCTTACGATAATCCATACATATCCTCCATCCAGTAACAGTGCGAGTGTGTAATAGCTCATTATCCTTATTTGTAACCACAGTTGTACCTTTTTTCTTAAACACGCATTGGACAGGGCTCACACATGAGCTATTCGATATAGGTAAATCACTCTAGCATCAAGCCATTTCAGAATTTCTTTTATTACCACTTTTTTTAGAATAGGGTTGAGTTTTCTTTGTGGTTCTATCGAGTTTATGTGGCATTCCTCTAGTAGAATCTTATGCATGTAAATCGTGAGACTAATTCATTTCAAATCAGCCATGGTCCAACCAAGTGCATTCTTATGTTGCATTAAAACATTTAAAAACACTACTCTTGGTTAGTAGTATGGTTAGAGAAAATAATCACTGTTAAAGTGTTTTCGCTACCCATGTAAACCTATTTAAGATGCCCTAGCAAGGGTTTAAGCTCTAGGGTAGGTGCATGCAATAACGATGGTCTAGGAGGAATAAATTCATTAAAATTCAAAGGTTCAAAATTCATACCTTATCTAGCTAGTAGTAAGCTAGATTGCTCCTCTAAAATTGAGAAGTTGTCATGCTCCTCTAAACTTTCATCATCCATCAAGTAGTCCTTGTCTGCTAGTTGAATAAAATTGTTATGGCAAAGCTGTTCAATTTCTTCTTCAATCAATGAACTCAGTTCAGAAATGCCTTGACATTCTTCAGTGTCATCAACATACTTGAGAGTACGAAATACATTGACAGTCACACACTGATCAACCATTCTCATGGTGAGTTCACCTTTTTCACAATCTATCAAAATACGACCAATGGCTAGGAAAGGTCTGCCCAGAATGATAGGTGCCTTAGCATCAACTTCACAATCCAGAATAAGGAAGTCGACTGGAAACAAAAATTTATCCACCCTTACTATGACATCCT
The DNA here is from genome assembly GCF_006381635.1 of Hibiscus syriacus. Lineage (NCBI taxonomy): Eukaryota > Viridiplantae > Streptophyta > Magnoliopsida > Malvales > Malvaceae > Hibiscus > Hibiscus syriacus. Next base: position 1,559,247 of record NW_024063295.1, read on the forward strand.
CGACTCTTCCTTCAGGTTTAACATGAGATTTGTTGGCAAGTTGTAAAATAACTGAAGTGGGTCCCGCATCTCCTATGCCAAGCTTCAAGAATATAGATTTCGACATTAAGTTTACACTTGAACCAAGATCACATAGTGCCTTTCTAACGAAGTTAGCTCTTATAGAACAAGGAATAATGAAGATGCGCGGATCATTTTGCTTTAGTGGTAACTTACTCCATGAAGAACAAAATTCTATTTTCGTGGCATCTGTTCAATAGATTCCAAGAGAGGTAAGTTAATATAGAGCTGATCAAGAATGTCCACAAACATCTTGAATTAAACTTCATCATTATGTTTTTTCAATCTTTGCGGAAAAGGTGGTGGGGGTCTAGCTTCCTTAATTGCAGGAGTACGAATCGCTTTTGCCTTGGCATCAGAATTTTGTGCCTCGACAGGTTCACTAGTAGAACCCTCCTTCTTGTCATTCTCAGAAATGATATCATCATGTAATTCAGCTTCAACCTCTTCAGTAGTGGGGGTAGAATCATCATGTTATGTTCCACCGACCTTGAATTGTTGGTTAATTTGTGTTCCACTCCTAAGAGTTAACACGTTACAATGCTCTTTTCCATGTGTTTTAATGACTTCAGTGTCACTTGGCAAAAGTCATTGCTGACGCTCTTGCAATGTCTCAACAATCTGACCAACTTGACCTTCCAAAGCTCTCAAAGGCGAACTATGGTTTTGAAGTAAGGCACATTGACTATGATGTAAAGCTCATTGATTCTTAATTGAAGTAGAATGATCTTGCAACATTGTCTTCGTGGAAGATATGAAATATTGAATTGTAGCTTCCAATGAACTACTGCTCGTTGAAGATGAAGCTCCTTTGTTGGTATTATGCCATGGTATAACATTTTGGCAGCCTTGAGATTCAGTGTGATTTTGATGCCGAGTGGGTTGATTAGCAATGTGGGCTCCTTGATTTTCCCATAAGAAATTAGGATGCTAACGCCATCCTGTATTACAAGTGTTAGAATAAGGATTATTATTGCCTTAATTAAAATTACCTACAAAGTTGATGGACTCATGGTTGGTCAGGCATTTGCTATCACAATGATTTCTTTGGCATAACAGACATGCCATGCTTGCAGCTTTCACTTCCTTTACCTCAGTGGAGCGTTGTAAATTTTTCAACATATTACGATAGTATAGAGTTGAGCGGACACCGAGTCCTTGGTATCTAACTGAATGTTCCAGGTGTTTTCCTCTCACTCCCAAGCCTTGAGGAAGGAAATTGATAGTCATTATTGGAAAATCTATCCAAAATAGCAAACATCTCAGTAGGTGATTTATCTAGCAATGTCCCATTTACCGAGGCATCAAGCATCATCATCGTGAGTGCATTGACTCTATTATAAAACATAACTACTTGAGTCCAATCGTGAAAACCATGATTTGAACACTTTCGAAGCAAAATTTTGTAATGATCCCAACACTCATACATAGATTCGTCGTCACCCTGGCGAAAGGATATTATGTCATTCCTTAGCTGAGTGTTCATGTTCATTGGGTTATATCACAATAAGAAGCTCTTGCAAAGATCAGCCCATGATTTCATCGAACCGGATGGAACACCATCTAACCAAGCCCTTGTTCGGTCATGCAAAGAATATGGAAACAACTTTACTTTCAGCACATCCTCGTGCACTCCTTCTTGGCAGAAAGAATCACAAACCTCTAAAATATTATGAATATGATGCCTGACATCTTTAGTTGGCATACCTCTAAATTATCCTATGGAATTCAACATATTAAACATGATTGGTTTAAGCTCAAAATGTGTAGCTTGAATTTCGGGTGCCACAATTCCAAGATTCAAATAATCTAGTATCGAATTTAAATGATAACGAATAACATGAGGCCTATCACCAGGTCCAATATTTTGTAATGCCTTGGCATTCTGATTTCTGTCATCTTGACCAATTCCCTGATTTCTATACGTCTCCTTTTTCTAAAGAGTCTTTCAATCTCAGGTTCTATGGGTTCCAATGGCTCGTCAGAATGTCTTCTAGGCATGCATGAGCTTATTTATTTTACAAGATGCCCCTAAACTTAAACACTACACATAATAAAAAAAACTTAATATAAAGACATAATAAAGAAACCAAATAAGAGGTAAAAAACATAATTCATGTCATTTGATGGAAACCTAAAAACCAATAAATGAAAATATTACAATAAATGAAAATATCATCAACATTATCTATCGATGCCTCCTTGAATGTGTTCCGCATGGTGATGGTTGTCTACTTCGATGAGGGTTTCTTCTAGGAGGTTGCTTCCACTTCATTATCATCATCATTGTCGTCTTCATCGTCATCGTTATGTCATCATCATCATCACTCTCAGCTACATTTTCTCGATAAGCCATGGACGACGATGCAAGACCTCTGTAGAATAAGGACCCTGGATAAGTATGACTAACCATCCCACCACTCGTTGAGAACTACGAAAATTATAAAAAACCATACATGGATATCTGCTATCCATAGTGTGGTCTTTATTGTTAAGTAAATGTTGGATCCATAGGCATAGCCATATAATATATGTCAGGGGGTGTCATAAAACCTTGCGGGCTCTGTACGTAGCCATGCGGTGGAGGCATTTGAATTGGTGGATATGACATATGAAAGTAGGGTGGTGCCATCTGAACCGGCAGGCTAGGGATGTAAACATGTGTCGATGGTTGCTGTTGTGATGATTCTGGTGGCATAGTTGAGGACGACCCATATGTGCTTGCTCTTGATCCACTAGTGGAGGGATGATGATGTTGTGATAGTGGATGTTTTTCTCGACAACAATAAATTGCCCCCCTCGTGCTCCATCTGAAAGTAAGAATGGCTTCCAGTTTGCATTGAACCATTTAATAAAACCATCTGAAACCATGATACCAGTTTTTAGCATATACTTTAGAGGGGGCAAGTGTTGATGCGTGTTCTCCCACATCGCTAATCTATCTCTATGCTTCACCAACCAATTAACATCTTTTTTGCCCCGTCTCTCGATTTTATTTATATTGTCGAGATTTATTGCAGGAATATATTGTGTGTAACCAAACTGACGAAGCACATGGCCAGTCGGATGCCACACAACAATAGCATAACAAATAAGAGGCACAACTGCCAATCATACATCCAATTTCCCACTCAAGTACGTGGGATGCAAGCCCTCATTTTGTCGTTTAAATATGGCAACCATTTGAACCAAATCAAAAATATATATTTCTTATCAAAATTTAAATGAGATTCAAATTATATAAAGACAATTAAATGAAAAAATTAAAATTAAGAAACGTACCTTACATCATCTTTTTGGTTAATGAGTAATGAATATATTCTAATTCTTGTGGGATATTACGATGATCTTTTCTATTTGATGACCACCTATGTAATATATATATATATATAATTCTATAGTAATCAAAAACATTATTTAAAAATAAATTTAGCATTGAAATTACCTTGATAGTAACGAAAAAACAAATGACTCATTCATAATCGGACACAAAAAAGTCATTCGATATCATGCCGACGATTGGAGAAGCATGAGGCAGCCACCAATAGCAGTTTTACTATATTTCGTGGCCCTCCACATTTCTCTAAACAAAAATGCCAACACTGCAGAGCCCCAACTTAATGTGTCGGCTAATTGAAAATCAATGAGATGTCGCAACCACATACAATGGAGCTGGTTCTGAGACTTTTCAGGCATCAATATCCCTCTAATAATTTGTAATATGTATGCTCAGGCAAATGCTTTTGCTTTGTCCTTAGAACAATTTTCGCGCAACTTTTTAAAAGTTCTTTGCAGCCATGATAACGTTATTCGGCCACCATTGAAAGTCGTCAGGGTAGGTTAAAAACACTCTTTGAACAAATTCTCCAATCATCATCCGCCACACCACAAATGGCAGTTACCTCTACCGGGAGCCCCAACTACATTGAAATATCCTCAAGGGTAATTGTGCACTCCCTACATGGTGTGTCGTTGGCTCCACCTCTCAATTAGTATAGAAATAAGAGTGGTTCAAGTTTACAACCTCATTTAATTTTTGCAAAGTAACCAAATACAACCATAGATAAATACTGCCAGATATGCCTCGGTGTATTCATCTTGTCATTACGAATAAAAATTTCTAATATTCGATCAGTTTCCTAATAAATAAATTATAACCATTAAAATTTGAACTAATATTTCAAAAATTATTTAAATAAATTCTAATAAATAAATTCTAACAATTTAAATAATATATGATCGATTTTCTAATATTCAAAAATTTTAAAAGAATATAGTTTTGTATTCTGATCGTATCAACAGAATGACTCGAAATATGATCAAAATCCAATTGCAACATCTCGCCTTCCATTTCTTTTAACTGTAAATAATAAATATAAATTAAATAAGTTTACAATTAAATAATAAAATAATACAAAATTATGTAATATAATAATAATAAATTTATTAAATATAAAAAATAACAATATATCTGATTGATTAGAAATTAATAGATGGGAAGATGATATAATTTCGGGTGTGGTTTGTATTGGCCAATGAATGATTTATATAAGGGAAGAGAGGGCAGGAAACAATGGTAGGAAAGTCGGACAGGAATGGGAGGGTGGGAAACGGTGGCGGAAAAACCAAGTCGGACGGTCGGGTGGGGGGGAGGCACGCCGTGTCGGATGCACCTTTATTGGGTGTTGACACATAGGCGAAGACATGGTACACCAAACACGCATTAGATGGGTATTTTTAAAATGGGTGTTAATTTAGGTATATTTGATGATTGAATGTCTGTTCAGAAATATTTTAATATTGTAGTGATTTTCGGTAAAAACGCGTTGTTTATATATATATATATATATATTTGGGTTCAATGTCAACCGATTGAAATCCAATTTTTATTTTGATTGGATGATCGTTCAAATTCAGGGTTTCGACATCAAGCTCTGGTTCGATTGTCAGCTGAGCAAGATGAAGTCTCCATCAAAATATCCTTCATCCATTCCATCTTTCGTTCTCCGTTGTTTCTCAAGCCCCAAACATCTCTGCTCTCATCCCCAATCACCAAATCCGACGGCCGCCATTTCACCTGAGAAAATCACATCAGATTCGCACTCCACCACTAAACAACCCTTTTCAGATTCCGAGAACCCACATTTACCATCATCCTCGTCGGAAGATACAAACTTGACCCAAACCCATGTGATAAACACACTCCTATCCCACAAAAACGACGCCGTATCGGCTTTGAAGTACTTCCGTTCCGTCAAAAAGAAGCGTGGTTTTGTCGAAAGTATTGATGCCGTCTGTGTTCTGCTTCACATTTTGGTAGGTTGTTCGCAGACCCATAAACATGCCCAATATTTGCTTAACAATAAATTTGGTTCATACCATTCAGGGCCTGCTCCATTTGTTTTCTTAGATCACTTGGTTGATATCTCAAAAAGATATGATTTTGAGTTGAATTCGCGAGCTTTTAATTACTTGTTAAACAGTTATGTTAGAGTGAACAGATTTGATGATGCAGTGGATTGTTTTAATGGGATGCTTGAGCGTGATATAGTTCCCTGGATTCCCTATATGAATATACTTTTAACAGCATTGGTTAGGAGGAGTTTGATTGATAAAGCTAGGGAATTGTATGATAAGATGGTTTCCATTGGAGTTAGAGGTGATTGTTTTACTATGTATGCGATGATGCGTGCTTTTTTGAAAGAAGGGAAGCCTTGGGAAGCTGTGGAGTTTTTTAGGGAGGCAAAGGCTCAAGGGATAGACCTTGATGCTGCAGTTTATAGTATTGCTATTCATGTTGCTTGTCGAAAACCCGATTTGAACATGTGTAGAGAGTTATTGAGGGAAATGGAGGGTAGGGGATGGGTTCCTTCTGAGAGTTCATATACAACTGTCATTGGGGCTTTCGTAAAACAGGGAAATTTGGCAGAGGCATTGAGGCTCAAGGACGAGATGTTGAGTTCTGGGAAGTCGTTGAATTTGGTGGTGGCAACTAGTTTAATGAAGGGATATTGCAAGCAAGGTGATATTGATCAGGCTTTGGATTTGTTCAATAAGATTAAGGATGACGGACTTGCTCCTAACAAGGTTACCTATACGGTTTTGATTGAAGGGTGTTGTAGGAATATGTTTGTTAAAAAGGCATATGAGCTTTATGAAGAAATGAAAATCATGGGTATTCGACCTACTGTTTTTAATGTGAATTCCTTGATTCGTGGGTTCTTAGAAGCTTGCTCACTGAATGAGGCATCTAGTTTGTTTGATGAGTCTATTGAGTCTGGCATTGCCAATGTTTTTACATACAATATTTTCCTATTCCATTTCTCAAAGGATGGCAAAGTGAAAGAAGCTTGCAGTTTATGGAAGAGAATGGTGGCTAATGGTCTTGTACCTAGTAGTGTTTCTTATAATAACATGATACTTGCCTACTGTAAAGCAGGGAACACGGATATGGCACATACTATATTTTCAGAGATGGTTGAACAGCGCTTTAAACCTAATGCCATCACATATTCTTTATTAATTGATGGGCATTTCAGAAACGGTGATGCTGAACGGGCCTTAGATGTGTTCGATGAAATGATGAGTTTGCAGATTGCCCCCTCGGACTTCACATTCAACATAATCATTAATGGTTTGAGCATAGTTGGTCGTACATGTGAAGCTAGGGATATGTTGAAGATGTTTGTCCAAAAGGGTTTCACCCCTATATGTTTAACATACAATAGCATTATTAATGGATTTGTTAAAGAGGGTGCCCTGGACTCTGCATTTGGAGTTTATAGAGAAATGTGTGAAAGTGAAGTTTCTCCTAATGTTGTCACATATACCACCTTGGTGAATGGATTTTGCAAAATTGATAACATGGATCTTGCTTTGAAAATGCATTATGAGATGAAAAGCAAGGGTCTTCAATTGGATGTTCCTGCATTCAGTGCCCTCATTGATGGGTTTTGCAAGAAGCGAGACATGGTCAAAGCATGTGAGGTTTTTTTCGAACTCCAACAACTTGGGTTATCTCCGAATAAAATCGTTTACAGCAGCATGATTAGTGGGTTTAGGAATGTAAATAATATGGAAGCAGCTATTGACTTGCACAAGAAAATGATAAACGAGGGTATTCCTTGTGATTTACATATTTACACTACATTAATTGATGGATATTTGAGAGAGAGTAAATTACTCCTTGCTTCCGAGCTGTACTCAGAGATGCTTGCCAAGGGTATTGTGCCTGATATAGTCACATATACTGTTCTGTTGAACGGTCTTTGTAATAAAGGACAGCTTGAGAATGCTAACAAGATTTTGGAAGAGATGGATAGAGAGGGCATTGCTCCTAATGTTCTTATATATAATGCTTTGATTGCTGGACACTTTAGAGAAGGAAATCTAGAAGAGGCTTTGAGATTGCATAATGAAATGCTTGATAGAGGTATTGTACCTGATGACAAAACTTATGATATACTTGTAAATAGAAAAGCCAAGGGTGAAAATCCGTCTACCGGAGTTTCTTGTGCATAAATAGCCAACAAATTTTTACTTTTGAAGTGTTCCATATTTCAAATGATCTCGAAGAGTGATGAAAAAAAGCGTACAGGGAATTCGATGCTTCAATGTAAGTATTGATTTTAACTTTATGGAATCCAATTCCATCTTCCTTTTGCTTGGTCAGTTTGCTTAATTAAGTTGTTATGGATTTTGCAGTACGCTCGTGCATGGCCGCATCGATCTCCCAGGTTGTCTTAGGGTCATGTGGGATCTATACCATAAGCTGCAATCTTCCAATGACATGGTAATGATTTCTTCTCATAAAAGTGACTTTTGACATATAGTTCTGAGTTGCTTTTAGAATTGTGATGTATGAATAAAGTTTTTGAAATCCAAGTCCCTCAGAAAGAAACTAGTGATATTAATTTTCCCTTTATGCCTACCTCTTGCTTACATCGATAAAATGTTCGTTTTTAGTGCGCGAGTTCCACCCTCAAATCCTCCTTTTCTTTTTCTGTTTACGTTTGAAGTCGAGTAATGCCTTCGTTTGTGCTTCATTATATAGATGTCATCCTGGATAGATGATGTAGTTCAGCTAGAAACGCTGCATCCATCGACTAATTGTTTAAGCAAAGATATGATCTGAATTCTCAGGGCAAGGAAAAAGATTGAGCTGCAGTGCATTGTGAGCTTATATTCCCTCAACATTAACCCCTTCTTTAAACTCATTAAAACTTTGATTTTAATGTTGAAAGTTTCTCTTCCATGATTTATACAAATGTAAAACATTAAAAAGAATATAATTGTAAAACATTTGACTTATGAAATTGACATGGCTTGATTGAAGCATTTGATGACAATTTTGTTTTCTGTTTTATAATTTTATTAACTATTTTTATGTGTTAAATCATTCACATAGTGAATTGTTAACTATTTTTTCTGATTTATTTATTATATAATAAAATACATAAACTACTAATAAAATCATAGTAGTATACCACCCTCATATTAGTACTATTATATATATATATTTATATTGTCCGATTAATAGGCTAACAACAAGCTCACACAACATGCCAGAAAAGTAAAAATTAAGATTCTTGGAATAGATAAAGGTCCAATATATCCAGATTCCGGGGCATATCTTACATCATTGATGGCTGTAATGATGGAGGTCGATGATGATCAGGGTTTCTGGGGATTCCGGATGCTCAAAAGCTTCAAATCATCGACGACTGGACCACAGAGGGAAGAGAAGTCATAACTCCTCATGGTGTAAAACGTGCTAAGGAACATGATTCTTGTTCTGTTGGAAACAGCCTTGAATTTAAGCTCAGCACGCTTGAATCCGCCTTTACCCTTTGACTCGTACGGGACTTTGAGCGTGTCTTTCCCAGCGAATGCCACCACAACCAGAGAGCCTGCACAAGAGTTGTTAGCATCACCTACTGCAAACGAGAGTCTGTACATTTTGCCGACGATGGTCCTGACTATTTGAGCGATGGCACTCTCTTTTCCGGCAATTAGCTCCACTGCTCCTCGCCCTTGAGGCACAAAGTAATGTTCTGAGTCAATGTATTTGACGGCCTTAAGTGATTCAACTATCCAAGCAGGGAGAGGAGAGTGGTCATCCTCAATGTTGGGTGCGACCAAGACACCCCATGGAGTGTTGGGGAATATATATGGACCTTCTTCAAAACCACCATTTTTCGCGATGTTCTCTGCGGAAATTGAAAAACTCGAATAATCAGCAGTCAAATTCACTCTATCATGACACAATGTAATACTAGAACATCATTGAATGATGCCACGTGAAAGGGGACCAAGGTGTTTGTTAGGTATAGCAGTAGCTAGTTTCTTAAATGAAATTGTCTGCAACAATCAGTTGGCTAAAATCTGAATCATAAGTCTGAAAACAATGGCCAAGCCAATTGTTCTTGTAAAAATTACCATCTGGGTGAAAAAAAGAGGACTTACTATTGGTTGGTCTAGGAGGATATAGAGCCTTGATTGCAACAGCATCAATGAGTGGTCCACACGCCGGATCTTCCTCCACTCCCGGATTGTAAATAATCAACTCCGAAACATCGGATATCGTTTTGAATGCCCATGCGTAGTTGTCCCAACCGCTGCTGCTGTACACCGTCTGGATTGGCATCACGGCGGAATCGGGCACAACCGTAACGTTCAACTTCTCTTCTTGAGCGCAAGCCCGAGCCGCGCTGAACGTGATGGAGTAATACATCCCCGGGATAACCTTTACTTTCTGCTTGATGTATGCCTCATTCCCGAGCCGAACGGCATAGGCTCCTTCGGGCACCACGACATGTCCCCTTGCTTTTGCCCGGACTTTACGTACTCCACAAAGCCATCGTTCTCCCACCCCGGTATTGCGTAGCGTCCAATTACCACGGTGCCTTTCATGTTTGTCTCATTTGGGGCGTTCTCAAAGTTACCATTTTCCAATAGTCCTGAAATCCCATTATCATGTTAGAAAGGCATAAAAGTCCTAAAACCCAAAGTCCCAAACTCACTTTTTTTCACCACCAAAGGTCCAAAATGATAAAATTTTCTGCTTGAGGTTGGTGATTATCTGCAAACGCCTTAAATTCATCCACTAGGCACAGTATCCTAGTAGGGAATTGTCTTATTAGATGTTCTGGTTAAATAAAAAAAAACACAACCAATTTAAACCTATTTATGACTTGTAACAACCAAGAACACTAACCAAACCAAAAATTGAATCCCCATATTCCTTAGAATTCAGCTAATTAATGCAAGAAAAAGGGTTTTTGGAGCCCTGGCTACCATATAGAGCAAACTGCTTAAACCAGAAAACATAAACAGCTGAACACATAAACGTAACGTGATCAAAAACACAATTGCAATCGCAATTTAAATTCCGACTTAAACACTACAATTTCTTTTCCTTTTATCTTCATATCACTCAAACTAAGAGTTCAGCACTCTACTGTTGAAATATCGATACGTACATGTATATATGTATGTATTCTTACTGTCGGTCACCGTGCCGTTCCTGGCGGTACTACCAGTTACGGCGAGGGTGAAATGGCAGGTGGCGCAAAGGAGCACCGACAGTAAGACCAATCCTCTCATTGATACGAATTTATACGTGATTTTTTTTGGACAAAATTATGAACAAAAAGGAAGAAAGAAAAAGGAGGGAGATGTGTCAGGTGAAGCTGGGAGAGGAGGGGGTTATATGCATGGGAAGGTATAAGAAATGCCTTGGTTTTAGCGAAATAACCAACTTGACATTGGTGAATCCACATTTCACGTGGGGGACCATAAAGAATGAAATCAACTAAAATGGGGTTAAAGTTTAAAACACAAAAACTGTTGAATGTCACATGGGGTTGGGGTTCAGTTGAATCCCTATTGCCGAGCCACGACACATGCTGCTGCTGACCACCTCGTCATTTCTTACATGTAGATTTTACTTTTGTCAGCAATTACAATGATTTGCAGCCAAGGTTTTATGAGTTTGTTGATGGAAAGAATAGGTTTTGTGATTTATCTTTTCAATTTGGATGAAAATTACAAGTAAATTTGGATGAAAATTACAAGTAAATGTGAAAGAGAATCGATTCAATAAAGAAGATGATAGAGAGAGCCTGAGAGTCTTTTTGGTTAGTCTGGTATGGTGATTTATATACCGACTCAATACTTGTGTTAGACTTAAGATGATAAAATTTAGTTTTAGATTGGTTTATGGCGGATTCAAAAAAAAAATTATGACAAATATATTAACAACACAAATCTTTTATTCAAGAATGCTTACAAATAAAATCTCGTAGACACAATTAATAAAATAAATAATTACAGAATAAAACTTGAATTTTAGGATGGACACTTATTTATCATGACTATATAGTATAGATACACCATTGTGATTGACATAATAAATAGATATGACTATCAAATAGTAGATTTAGTCGACAAATCACATAATCTATTAGTGACCATGTTAAGATATTGTAATTAGTCAAAGGATATAAAATTTTAAAATTTTTGATAAATTTTAAAAACTTAAAAACATAAAAAAATAACAATGAAAATATTAATAACAAAAAAAAAATCCAAAGAAAGTAAGTATACTCACTAAAACTTACTAGCAAATTTTAATATATGTTGCAATTATTATATAAAATATATAATTTTAAATAATTAGATTAAATTTTTTTATAAAAAGTATTAAATTTATAATTTGTAATCAAATTTAAAAGCCCAATAAGTTTTTACATGTGCTAGCAAACTCCATATTACTCACACCTGTCACTGCAACAGCCACTAAAAAATTATAAACTTATGTGTGAGTGTATATATATATTATATATATAATAGTTTTATTTATAAAAAACTTGAATAAATCTTGTGCCACCCCTTCGGTTCCTCTCTTGAAAAAGAAAAGGGGAAAAATAAAGTTACATGGTAAACATTTAGAATTGGATTTTATCTCATTGAATGAAAAAAATTAGGCGTACGAATGACCCATTTGAATGTGATTTCCATTTGCTGCTGTCTGCTACAAAAGACCAGCTGCCATGATTTGAGGAAGCCGATAACTCTTGTCCTTTCTTCAATCCCTGCTATTGGATGAGGTGATTCGCAGCTATTTAAAATCTTTCGAAAAAATATATCACAAATTAATGTGATTTATTAGAGTTAAATTTATTGTCAACTGATTATATTTACATAATCTATTAATTTAATGTAATACTCTAATCCGATACGATCCGAAGATAGACATACTAAAGTCTTACATGGAACCAAAGTGACTAATTCAAAAATATTTATTTAAAATAAATTGAAACATTCATTCAAAACTGGTCTTCGTGGAATCATAAATAAAAAATTATAAATATAAGTTGTCAAAGTGGGGAGCTCCCATAATACATTCCAAACAAAATAAGTAATATTCCAAACAAAATAAGTAAAATACTTTAAAATAGGGTAACAACTTAGTACAATTGGGTTCTATGTATAATACAAGCCCTCTACAGGACTCAAGGTGTACTCTGATGCCTTGGTAAATTAGGAACATTGACTGGCGATAAGCTCCTCAAGAAATCTCCTAAGAACATGTCTTCATCGGGTTTCATCTTGAAGTTCTCGTAGCTATGGTTGAGAAGACTTTTCTTTGATTCCCTCACTTTGTTAGTTCATTCATGAGTGACTTGGAGCTTATCTCAAATCTCTTTTGCATTGGAACAAGATGAGATTCTTTCATATTCATTTGGGCCTAATGCACAAAATAGAATATGGATAGCCTTAGAATTAAGCTGGAACTTTTTATTCTCTTCATTACTCCAATCATCGTATTCACCGGGTGGAGTGGAGTAACCCCTCATGATTGAGTTCCAAGCTCCTAGATCGTAAGCTCGAATAAAGTACATCATCTTATTCTTCCAATGAGCATAATTTGCTCCATTGAAGAAGGGTGACTTGTTGACCTGTTATGAATCCATAATAGGTAAATCTTCAAAGTAATAAGCACCAGAAGTTGAAGCAATTTCTTTGTAGGTTACGTCGGGAATTGGTAGAGCATCTTCTAGGATCGTCTAAAGGATGTTAATCCTTCTAACGAGTTAAGCTTTGATACCAATTGTTGGGATTTACGGAAGCTCGAATCGACAATCGGAACGGTTTGCAAAGAGGGGTTGAAAGTTTTTGTGTTTAGGGAGTAAGGAGATTGAAAGATAGAGAATTGCACAACGATTTATAGTGGTTCCACTTCTCAACCAAGTCTACATCCACTACCTTAGTTCCTCACCAAGGATTTTTCAACAAATTCACTAATTTGTTCTTTCTTTTTCAAGGATAAAGAGATAACCTTTACAAACTCCCTAGTTTTTCACGGGCTAAAATGGAACATTTTTCCAACAAATTCACTAATTTGTTCTTTCTTTTCAAGGATAAAGAGATAACCTTTACAAACTCCTAGTTTTTCACGGGCTAAACTGGAACCTTTTCCTAGCTTTTACACGGGCTTAGCTAGAACCTTTCCCCTTTACAATGAAAGGAAATGTAAACAACAAAACCTCTCAAAGGTAGGTGTTTACAAGAATTAAGCTCACTAGAACAATATTTACAAGAGAAAGATGAAATAAGAATGAAATATTTTTCTCTTGTGTTTGATTGCTTGGATAGTTGTTCTCTATATTCTTTAAGTGTCCTTAGTTTTGTATTTATAGCTTGGAATGAGTTTGAAGTCGTATAGTGTTGGAGATGTTTTGGATCTATTTGGGGATTATTTTTCTAAAAAACAAGACTGCCCATAATAGGGGGTATCGATACCCCTTCATAGGGTATTGATACTACCTTTGTTAAATTCAAATTCAACTAGCCGTTACTAGCCGTTTGAGCCTTAGGGTATCGATACTCCTTCAAGGGGTATCGATACTCCTTCAAGGGTATCGATACTCATTTGCACTATGGTATCGATACTTTTGCATGGTATCAGTAACAAAATTGCATTCGAAGTTTGAGCCTTCATAGGGGTATCGATAGGGGTATTGATACCCGGGTATCAGTACTCATTCATAAGGGTATCGATACCTCTTAGTATTTTTGCTCAAATCCGAATTTAATAGACTTTGAATTATTTTTGAAATCTATTGAAAACTTTGAATAAATTCAATTTAAGTCCAAAAACATTTTGCCATAATTGTTATATCAAAACTTAGTTCAACAAATTCTTTCTCCGTCTGCTCTACCTGAGCTAGCAGCAACCGACTGGGACTATTTTTGTTTTCTGTGAAGTTGCAACAGAACCCTCGTTGTCTGTATCTCTCAAACTTGAGCCCTTGCCTCTTTTAACATAATGGGGAGTTGAAGGCCCCCTTTTCCTCATCTGCAAACTATGCTCCACTACTAATGTCTCCTCCTGAGCTCTCTCGATAGCTTTGGCTCAGTTAATAACTTCTTGCAAGTTAGGTAAACTCAAAGCCAACATCATTTCTTTTAATTTTGGTCTCAACCCTTCAATAAACCAATCACGTCGAGCCTTGTCATTTCGAACCACCTCCGTAGAAAAACAATTCGACTTATTATACTCAGCATCGTACTCATGTACTGCTCGCTCACCTTGTTTCAAATTTAGGAACTTTAACAACATTGCCCATTTGAACTGTTCACCCACATACTTGTTCTTAAATTCTTCCAGGAAGAATTATCAGGTCACTTGCTCCGGTGGTGCATACATCGTAGTATTTGACCACCAAACTCGAGGTGATCCTCTAAGTAAAGATACAACTCCATCCAAATTTTCTATATCTGAACAGTGAAGACTTTCGAGCATTATTATAACATCATTTAACCATAAGTCAGCCTCTAAAGGACTTTAACCCTCATCTCCCCGAAACGCTGGAGCTCGCAAGCTCTTCAGCTCTTTTGGAATCAATATTCTCGGTGTTGGAGGAGCATGGGGAGGTAGAGGAGGTTTAAAATGAGTCAATATAGCATCGAGAGCTTGCATAAAAACTCCATACTCTAGTACTGGTATCCCTTGATGTGTAGGCGCACTAGCATTTCCAGATGAAAACGGCTTATCACTATTAGCCTTGTATCTTTCGCTACCAATTACTTCTGTCATCTCTTGTTCCCCTGCTCTATGCGAGTTAGAGGATTCTGACATCTATTAGAACATACATAGTAATAACAATTTAGTTAGTATGGAGTGTCATCGATTACACTTTAATGACACCATATCAATAACTTTGACAATCTTAATGGCATGTAATCCCCTTTTTCTCATTTTAATTAAACTCAGTTTCAGCTGAGAATCGCCTAAACTATAGCTCTGATTCCAATAAATGTAACACTCATATCCCGTATACATTTCGTACGCGAGATACAGAGGATACATCACTCTATAAAACTTTTTGTTATTTGAAAACCCGTAAAATTTTGTTACAATTTGAATAACTACAAAACTCAGCGCACCTTTAATTTATGAGTCAACCTTTAATTGATGAAAGATGTGAATACTTACAGCGGGTTCCTTGAAAAATATCAAGGACAACAGCGACTGATGGTGGTGTCTATCGATTCGAATCGTAAGCCTTCACGAAATCACGTCTCGGCCTCTACTCAGTTCACCCGATTGAGAGCAATATTTTTTCCCCAAAACTATTTTTGAGAAAAACGACTGAAGATTATGTGTGTTCTCAAAACGGTTGCTAGACCTAACACATCCTTTTATATCCGAGTTACCCTAACCATATTAGGGATTTTTTATTATTTAAAATTAATTAAATCTTTATTTAATTAATTGGAATTAAATATTCGAGATTATTAAAACATATGTATATTAAACATACATATATTAACTCTAGATATATTTCAGTAACGTACAACAATTATACATCCTTGCTCATTTCAATCATAGGGTGTGACCCTGTAGGTTCTTGTAACGTTAGCAATAATTATTAGAACAATTCTACTATTACATATAATGAGTGACATCTAGTAATATATCATTGTCACCTAAGTTACAAGAAAATATGATTGACATATCTTCTTGGTGATTAACTCTTTTATGTATTACATCATTATGTCCTTTATGTCTATAATCGGCACAAGTCTTGGAATAGTCACACTTTTATAGCCCATCTACTATTTCTTGATATCTAGAGTAGACTTTAATTAACAAATAGTTTGTGATATCTCATATCAACTTATTCGAGCATGGCCATGCGTTTCTAGTCTCACTCAATCAAGTGGTATGTGATATATTTCCTATTATATAGGAAGGACAAATCCTATCTTAATCATACACACCCATTACATATATTGAGATATATTCAATAACAGTCTTTATAGAGCAACCAGTTACGGAGCTTGTTTAACTGTATCAAAACATACAACAATATATGTTGGGATAATATTTATCTCAAGTCTGAGGATCATACATATAGTTATCACCATGAGCAATGTTATGACTGTCACATAATAATCAAAGACATATGCTCATGGTGGGTCAATCCAATACATTGTTCTCTAACAATGTAATCATGCATCAATTTTGACATCTCTATGTCAATGACAACTCGTTGTCATTAATCAATAACATGTTACTTTAAGTGTATTATTATTGTCCATGCCCATAATAATACTTGACTAGGGATCTTTTAATAATAACAATTATGTCATTATATAGACTTTATTATCTTCCAGTTTATGTTAAACAAATATATATAACTGGAAATAATAGCGGCAATGCCTTTATTCAATAAAATCGATAAATGAAAGTACTATTACAATCATCATATGATTCGTCTTTGGGCATACTCTAACAATCTCCCACTAGAACTAATACTAATCACTCATATATCTAATACCGAGTGACTCAGTGTGACGATCATGCCTCTGTTGTGTAAGAGGCTTCGTCAAGGGATCACAATGTTGTCATCCATGTGTACTCTACATATTTCCACATCTCCTTGATCTATGATCTCTCGAATGAGATGAAAGCGCCTAAGAATATGTTTGGATCGTTGATGAGATCTGGGTTCGTATGCTTGTACAATGGCTCCATTATTATCACAACGAAGTTCTACAACATCTGATATGCTGGGAACAACCCCTAATTACAATATGAACTTCTTGATTCAAACAACCTCTTTTACTACTTCAATGGTTGTAATGTATTCAGCCTCTGTTGTAGAATCAACTATTGTGTCTTGCTTCAAAGTTTTCAGCTCACAGCACCTCCTTTAAGATAAAACACAAAACTCGATTGCGATCATGAGTCATCATTGTCAGTTTGGAAGCTGGCATCAATATACCCTTTATACTAAGTTCTTCTTCCCCTCCATAGACAAGAAATTTTTCCTTAGTTCTTCTTAAGTACTTAAGGATATTTTTAACCGTAACACAGTGGTTTTCACCAGGGTTTGCTTGATATCGACTCATCATGCTTAGAGCATACGATACATTGGTCTAGTACATATGATGGCATATATTATAAACCAATAGCCGAAGCATATGGAATCTTATTCATCCATTCTCTTTCTTGTGGAGTTGAAGGACACATTTCCTTCGAAAGAGAAATGACATGTCTCATAGGCAAAAATCCTTTCTTGGATTCTTCCATACTGAACCTTTTCAGTACTTTGTCTATATATGTACTTTGACTCGGACCTAGAAGTCCTCTTGATCTATCTCTATAGATCTTAACTCGTAAGATATACGCTGCCTCACCCAAATCTTTCATAGAGAAACAACTACCTAACCAAGTCTTAACAGACTGTAAAGTACGTATATCGTTTCCTATAATGAGTATGTCGTCTACATACAAGATTAGGAAAGAAACAATGCTCCAACTAGCCTTCTTATAAACACAAGGCTCATCTTCATTTCTGATAAAACCAAATTCTTTGGTTGCATCATTGAAAAGAAGATTACAACTTCGAGAAGCTTGCTTTAGTCCATAAATAGACCTCTGTAGCTTACAAACCTTTCTCGCATTTCCTGTAGCGATAAAACCTTCTGGTTGTGTCATATACACATACTCTTCAAGTTTTCCATTAAGGAAAGCGATTTTGACGTCCATTTGCTAGATTTTATAATAATGGAATACAGTATTGCGAGCAAGATGGATAGACTTAAACATAGCTACAGGGGAAAATGTTTCGTCATAGTCTACAACATGAACTTGTCGAAAACCTTTAGCGACTAACCGCCCCTTGTATGTTTGTACATTACCATCCATGTCGATTTTCTTCTTGAAAACCCATTTACACCCTATAGGTTTGACCCCTTCAGGTGGTTCAACCAAAGTTCACACTTGGTTTACTGACATGGAATCCATCTCCGATCTCATGGTTTCAATCCATTTCTCATAGTCTGGGCTAGACACTGCCTCTTGGTAAGTCCTAGGCTCATCTTGATCCATAAGAAGAACATATTGGCGCCGTTACCAGGGATTGGCAGCCTGAAGTTATTTAGTTTTGCCAGAGCATTTTATTTTATTTTGCATTTTTATTTTTGTATAGTTTACTTGATATTTTTGTTTTATTTTTCAGGTTTATTTAGTGTATGCCTAAAAGAAATTCTGAAGAGCCTTTGGAACCAATAGAACCTGAGATTGAAAGACTTATTAGAAGAAGAAGACGTGCTCAAGGAAATATGTATAAGATTGGAAACCAAGGCATTGGTCAAGATGACGGAAATCAGAATGCCGCGGCATTAAACAATGCTGAACCTACTATCAGGCCTCGTGTTATTCGAGATCATTTAAATCCGATGCTGGATGATCTGAATCCTGGGATTGTGGCACCCGAAATTCAAGCTGCACATTTCGAGCTGAAATCAGTCATGTTCAACATGTTGAATTCCATTGGGCAGTTTGGGGGTATGCCAACTGAAGATGCCAGGCAGCACATTCGCAATTTTCTGGAAGTTTGTGATTCTTTCCGCCAAGAAGGAGTGCATGAGGATTTTCTGAAATTAAAGCTTTTTCCGTATTCATTGCGTGACCGAGCAAGGGCTTGGATGAGTGGTGTACCAGCCGGTTCGATGGAATCATGGGCCGATCTTTGCAAGAGCTTCTTATTGAGGTACAACCCACCAGACATGAATACGTAGCTAAGGAATGAAATATCATCTTTTCGCCAGGGCGACGACGAATCCATGTATGAGTGTTGGGATCGTTACAAGAGTTTGCTTCGAAAGTGTTCAAATCATGATTTTCATGATTGGACTCAAGTAGTCATGTTCTATAATGGAGTCAATGCACCCACGAGGATGTTACTGGATGCCTCGGCAAATGGGACATTGCTGGACAAATCACCTACGGAGGCGTTTGCTATCTTGGACAGAATTGCTAACAATGATTATCAATTTCCTTCCTCAAGACTTGGGAGTGGGAGGAGAGCACCTGGAGCATTCGAGTTAGAAGCCAAAGATTCGGTGTCCACTCAACTCTCCGCTATTACTAATATGTTGAAGAACTTACAATGTTCCACTGATGTGAAGGAAGTGAAAACAACTAATCTGGCATGTCTGTTATGCCAAGGCAATCATCACGAGAGCGAATTCCCAACCAACCATGAGTCAATCAACTTTG
Organism: Hibiscus syriacus; assembly: GCF_006381635.1. NCBI lineage: Eukaryota > Viridiplantae > Streptophyta > Magnoliopsida > Malvales > Malvaceae > Hibiscus > Hibiscus syriacus. The sequence goes on from NW_024063295.1 coordinate 1,578,886, forward strand.
TTGGTAATTACAATCGAGGCAGCAACAATCCTTACTCAAACACTTATAATGCTGGATGGCGTCAGCATCCTAATTTTTCATGGGGAAATCAAGGAGCTCACAATGCTAATAAACCTACTAGGCAGCAGAATCACAATGAGCCTCAAGGTTACCAAAATGCTATGCCATGGCATAATGCTAACAAAGGAGCTTCATCTTCAGCGAGCATAAGTTCCTTAGAAGCTACAATTCAAGAATTCATATCTACTACGAAGACAATGCTGCAAGACCATTCTACTTCAATTAAGAATCAAGGAGCTTTACTTCATAGTCAAGGCGCCTTACTTCAAAGCCATAGCTCATCTCTGAGAGCTTTGGAAGGTCAAGTTGGTCAGATTGTTACGGCATTGCAAGAGCGTCAACAAGGACGTTTGTCAAGTGATACTGAAGTCACTAAAGGGCCTGGAAAAGAACATTGCAATGTGTTAACTCTTAGGAATGGGAACACAAATCAATCGACAAGTCAAGGATAGTGGGCCACAACAAGATGATTCTAATCCCACTACTGAAGCTGAATTACAAGATGATAGAGTTTCTGAGAAGGACAAGGAGGAGGATTCTGCCAAGGTACCAGATTCTGATGCCAAGGCAAAAGAAAATTCTATTCCTACAGCTAAGGAAGCTAGACCTCCCCCACCCTTCCCGCAAAGATTGAAGAAGCACAATGATGAAGTTCAGTTCAAGAAGTTCATAGACATTCTTGATCAGCTCCATATCAATATACCTCTCTTGGAAGCTGTTGAACAGATGCCGATGTATGCCAAATTTCTGAAGGACATCTGTACCAAGAAAAGGAAAGTAGAGACTGTTGCCACGGCAACAGAATTTTGTTCTTCATTGAGTAAGTTGCCGCCAAAGAGAAATGATTCGGGCAGCTTTATTATTCCTTGTTCAATTAGAGCTAATTTCGTTGGAAAGGCTTTATGTGATCTTGGTTCAAGTGTCAACTTAATGTCGAAATCAATATACTTGAAGCTTAGCATAGGAGATGCAAGACCCACCTCAGTTATTTTACAACTTGCCGACAAATCCCATGTTAAACCTGAAGGGAGAGTCGAGGATGTCATAGTAAGGGTGGACAAGTTTGTGTTTCCAGTCGACTTCTTAATTCTGGACTGTGAAGTTGATGCCAAGGCACCAATCATTCTGGGAAGACCTTTCCTAGCCACTGGACGTATCTTGATAGACTGTGAAAAAGGTGAACTCACCATGAGAGTGGTTGATCAGTGTGTGACTGTCAATGTTTTTAGAACGCTCAAATATGTTGATGACACTGAAGAATGCCAAGGCATTTCTGAATTGAACTCAGTGATTGAAGAAGAGACTGAACATCTTTGCCAGAACAACTTCATTCAGCTAGCAGAAAATGAATATTGGGTGGATGATGAAAGCTTAGTGGAGTCTGACGACTTTCCAATTTTGGAGGAGCAATCTAGCTTAGTACAAGTTAGATCAGGTATGAATTTTTGAACCTCTGAATTTTGATGAATTCATTTCTCCTAAGCCTTCATTATTGCATGCACCCAATCTAGAACATAAGACTTTGCCAGGGCATCTTAAATATGTTTACTTAGGTAGCGATGAGACTTTACCGGTGATTATTTCCGCTAACCTTACTGCTAACCAAGAGCAAAGTTTGTTAAGTGTTTTGATGCAGCATAAGAAAGCAATTGGTTGGACTATGGCCGATTTGAAAAGCATTAGTCCCACGATCTGCATGCACAAGATTCTGCTAGAAGATTGCCACGACAATTCAATTAAACCAAAAAGAAGACTCAACCCTGTTATGAAGCAAGTGGTGATGAAAGAAATTCTGAAATTGCTTGATGCTGGAGTGATCTACCCTATCTCCAATAGCTCATGGGTGAGCTCTGTCCAATGTGTTCTGAAGAAAGGAGGCACGACGGTGGTTACAAATAAGGATAATGAGCTATTACCCACTCGCACTGTGACTGGATGGAGCATATGTATGGACTATAGAAAACTGAACAAAGCTACGAAGAAGGACCACTTTCCTCTACCTTTCATCGACCAAATGTTGGATCGATTGGCCGGCAAAGCATTCTATTGCTTTTTGGATGGGTACTCGGGGTACAATCAAATTGCCATCGCACCAGAGGACCAGAAGAAGACTACATTTACTTGTGGGGATTTTCTGGAGATCTTCATGGACGATTTTTCTATTTGTGGGGATGATTTTGAACGATGCCTCGGCAATTTAGAAAAAGTTCTCAAGAGATGTGAGGAGGCTTAGTTGGTCTTAAACTGGGAAAAATGTCACTTCATGGTGACTGAAGGTATTGTATTAGGCCACAAAATTTCACACAAAGGTATTGAGGTGGACAAGGCAAAGATTGAAGTGATTGAAAAATTGCCACCACCAACTTCGGTCAAGGAAATAAGAAGTTTTCTTGGACATGTTGGATTCTATAGAAGGTTTATCAAAGATTTCTCCTAGATTTATAAACCCTTGTACACCTTGCTTCAACAAAACCAACCCTTTGTGTTTAACGAATTATGCCTCGACGCGTTTACTGAGCTAAAGCGACAACTGATCTCGGCACCCATTGTAGTCCCTCCTGACTAGACATCACCATTTGAGCTGATGTGTGATGCAAGCGATTATGCCGTAGGAGCTGTTTTGGGGCAACGCCGAGGTAAAATCTTTCATGTTATTTATTACTCTAGCCGCACTTAGTGAACAAAAAGGATGCCAAGCCTAGACTTATTAGGTGGATCTTACTTTTGCAAGAATTTGACTTAGAGGTGGTAGATAGAAAAGGAACTGAAAATCAAGTTGCTGATCACTTATCTAGGCTAGAGAACAATTCTGAATGCCATGACACTGTAGATATCCAAGAGGAATTTCCTGATGAGAAAATTTTATATGCCGCGGTAATCCCGTGGTACGCTGACCTTGTTAATTTTCTTGTTAGTGGAATTGTGCCTTTTGATTTGAATAGTCAGGCTAAAAAGAAGTTCAAGCACGATGCAAGACACTATTTTTGGGATGAGCCATATCTATTCAAATATTGTGCCGATCAGCTCATTAGACGATGTGTACCTGAAGAGGAGCAAAGTGATATTTTGTACCATTGTCATTCGGCCCCAAGTGGAGGCCATTTTAGTGGAGCAAGGACTGCTGCTAAGGTCCTGCAATCAGGCTTTTACTGGCCAACTTTGTTTAGAGATGCCCAAGAATTTTACAAAGGATGTGATCGATGCCAACGGACTGGAAACATCTCCAGACGACATGAGATGCCGCTGCAAAATATTTTGGAGATAGAGCTGTTTGATGTGTGGGGCATTGATTTCATGGGACCATTCCCATCTTCTGAAGGAAAATTATATATATTGCTTGCTGTGGATTATGTGTCAAAGTGGGTGGAAGCAATAGCAACTTCAAAGAATGACTCTAAGACCGTACTCAAGTTTTTGCACAAGTATATTTTCACTCGGTTTGGAGTACCTCGTGCTATCATCGGTAATGAAGGAACCCATTTTGATAACAAGTTGATTACCAAGGCATTGCTGAGATATGGAGTTCGACACAATATTGCCACGGTATATCATCCGCAGACAAATGGCCAAGTTGAGATATCTAATCGAGAGATCAAGCAGATTTTAGAGAAAGTGGTGAACCCAAAGCGAAAGGATTGGTCGCCAAAGTCGGATGAAGCACTTTGGGCGTACAGAACAACATTCAAAACTCCTTTGGGGATGTCACCCTTCAAGTTAGTGTATGGTAAAGCTTGTCATCTCCCGGTTGAGCTTGAACATAAAGCTTATTGGGCTATCAAGCGATTGAATTTCGATGCTCAACTATGGGAGCAAAGATTATTAGAACTTAATGAAATGGAAGAGTTTAGAGCACAAGCATATGAGAATGCTCGGATATACAAGGAGAAAACCAAGAAGTGGCATGACCAAAAACTGATGCCACGGTATTTTCACGTGGGGCAACAAGTCTTGCTTTACAACTCCAAACTTAAACTCTTTCCTGGGAAGCTAAAATCTCAATGGTCAGGGCCATTTGAGGTGCATTATGTCTATCCCCATGGAGCTGTTGACATCAAGAGAATAGAAAATGGGAAGATCTTCAAGGTCAATGGCCAGCGTCTGAAAGCCTATAATGGAATTCCACCACCGCACAACAAGGAAGTGTTACGGCTACACGATACTGAAACGTGCTCAGAGGAGAACCAAAATTCGATGCCTCGTCATTGAATTTGTGTCTGTGCATAAATAAAATTTAACATTCAAGTTTTTTTTCTTTAGTTTTATTTTATTTTATTTTGTAATTAATTTTTGATCTGATTTGTAGGGACCACATTACTACAAACCGTACAAGGAGCGGTTACCAAAAAGAGGAAATGACAAAGCATTAATTGGAGAGATATTCTTTTGATTTGTTTCTTTTTATTTAATTTAATTTCTGACATTTCTTTTTCTCTTTCCACAGACTTGTCCTATCACCATCATTACCTTTTGGCAGTTTTTTTTCCTTCCCTATACATGCACAACCCCCACCCACTAATTCCTCTCTTAACCGTCCTATCACCCCTTTTTCCTCCCAAATTTTTAACTTTTTCTTTTCTCTTTGTTTATTTATTTTTTCTCTTTCATGTTAACTTTTACTTTTTCTCTCTCTTTTACTCATCTTCTTCCCTTATTCTCTCCATAGCCGAAATACATCCAAGTTTTTAAAGCTTTCAAAAGCTTCTTCATTTTTCATTTTTCTTACTTCAAAAACACTGAAAATGGTGCCCTCAAGACCAGCTCCAACCGACACGACCACTTGGCAACAGTTTGAGAACGATGAGGCCAAGGCTCGGTTCCAAAACTTCAAGAACCGAAAACTCTTTTTTGAGTTGGGATTTATTTTTACCGAGGAAACCGATGGTGGTTTTGGACCCAATGTTATGGACGTCGTGATGCCACTCAAGTGGTAGAAGTTTGCCCGTCATCCTGGTTCGGTGAACGCCTCATTAGTTAAGGAGTTCTATGCGAACATTTCCAAGCCCAATCAACACTCCATCTTCGTTCGAGGTAAGCAAATCCGTTTTACATCCATCTGCTATTAATCGTTATTTTCATTTACAGGAGGTAGTAGACGGCCATGCCATGTTCGAAGAGGAAGCCGATAGCAACACATACGATGGGGTCTTGGAGGACCTTTGTTTTGAAAACACTGAGTGGAATGGACGACAAACGAGTAGATACTAGGTCAACCGAGAACGTCTTCAGCCGCGCGCAAAGTTATGGAATCACTTTCTCAAGCATAAACTAATGCCCACTTCCCACAACACTACGGTATCACTTTCACGCTTATTGCTTTTACATTCTATGATAGTATCCCGTCCGTTCGATGTGGGTCATATTATTGTTCAGCAAGTTCATGACTGTTTGGGTAAAAAGGCAAGTGCTTTGGTGTTTCCTAATTTAATTAACGCTTTATGTCATAAGAAAAAGGTTGAGGAAAAAGGTTGAGGAAAATGCTTTTGATGAAATTTTACCTGGATTATCGGGAATCAGTAGGGCTAGACTTCCACTATTGTTGGGACTTGAAAATCCCAACTCTAAAGACCCTGTTCATGAGCAATCTGTAGGTACTACAGAATCGAATGCCGAGGCAAGGTTACTTGCTCTCGAGGAAGCTGTGACGCAGACTCAAGCTCAACTGCATGCTTTACACGGTGACATCCGTAATTTCTTTGGATACGTGAAGCATAGAGATGCTATGGTGGAATCGTTGTTTCAAGAAATTATTCCCCACGGTCAACGGAATTTCCCTGGTTTCCCAAACGAAATTCTGCCGGCATTCAATGCCGAGGCATCTCCAGAGCCTGAGCACGATGCACCCGATCCTCCTGCTACTGACCCTACTCTGATACACACCGGTCTGAGACTCCTGAATATCCGCCCACTGTCCCTGTCGAAGAAACACCCAGCCCCGTCCCAGCACCCAATCCTTCTCATGCACAACGTAGTGGTCGCCGCACCAAGACCACAGCTAGACGTATTGCACACTATTACTCCACTTCTTCCGAGTCCAGCCCAACACCTATCCGAAAGCGCACCCGACGAGGAGCTGCTAGCACCTCCAAAGCACCACCACCATGTAAACATTGAGGTACCTCTCTTGCATCCATTTTCATTTAGTTGCATTTCATTGCATAACATATAGTTTATAGTTAGTTTAGTTCTCTTTAAAGCATTGAGGATAATGCTTCCCTTAAGTTTGGGGGAGGTATTATTCTTGGTAGGTCATATGCATGATAGCATTAGCATAGTATTATGCCATGGCATCAGTAAATGGTAGGACAGTTAGATGAAATGTTTTGAGGATACCTGATGATGATAATTTTGTTAGGCTAGAATCTGAATGTAAATGACTGTTGAGAATGATAGAACTCACTCTAGGGCTTGATGCTTTGTGAAAAATATTTACACGATTTGTATGTTTTCTATACTTAGAAAATTTAGGAAATTTTTATGAAGGAACTTTAGTTAGTCTTGGAATTGAAATATAGTATGGTGTTTAAAAGAAAAATCAAAAACAAACTCCCTTAGAAATGAAACTGTGAATAAATGCTTAAGCATAGCTGTAGAGGGACACTCCTCTTTTCCGTGGCATTTCTTGGAACTTTCTTTAATAAATGGAAGCCTTGTGCATATGAGTGAATGAAAGAAGTCACGGGATGACTCTACTTAACTAGCTCAGGGATGGAAGGTATGCTCCCTTTCATCTAGAGTGTGGGAAAGTAGGTGTGATGAGCTGACTCCCTTCGTAACAGCATAATAAAAAAATTAAAAAAAAATCAAAGAAAAGGGAGTAAAAATGTGCTTAATGATAAGTAAATGCCTTGATAAAAACTAGGGGACTTGATTAGAAATTGTCTAAATTCGCTAAGTATAGATTGGATACAATCACGCACACACACTATCACAAAGGATTTTGACCTAGGGAAAAGTACTTGAATTCTTGATAAGTCTAGCATGTTGAAGCCTATCGTTATGAGGGTTGAAATTCAATTTTGTCCTACTGTCTTACTATCGAACTTTGCCATGACATTATGCTTATGTAACTACTATCCATTACTTGAGGACAAGCAATAGCTTAAGTTTGGGGGTGTGTTAACTTCCTAAAAAGGCTACTTTTAAAGCCTTTTTCACTTAAGTTATTGTTTGTTTAAAAGCTCATTTTAGTCATTTTAGGATCATGTAGTTGCATATAGTTGCATTTGTTGTAGTTGTGCTATTTTATTTCTTAATGGTGCTGTTTGAGTGAAAGGTGCAGTTTGTCTATGGTGTGCAGGGAATAGCAAGAAAAAGGATTATTTGGGAAGTAATGCCGCGGCATCCCACGTTGCTAAAGCAGATTGAAATGCCTTGGCATTTCTGGCGCAGAAAAAGAAAAAAAGACATTTCTACATAAGGACAACTGGCACTGGACAGTTGTCTCTGCACGTGAAAGACTGCTGTAACCGCCTGCCAGAGTTGCCAAAGGACCACTGCCACTTGGAGGATAAGGTTCACGCACAACATCTGATTCTAGGTGTATGAGGGGTATTTTTCACCCAACAACCTCATCATTACCCCTAGATATTTTTATTATATATGACACCTCATGGGAGAGAAGAAAAGAGGACAGAGAGCACATGCATAGAGCAGAAAAAAATCACATTTTTATTTCTTCTTCCTGGAATATTCCTCCATTGATAAAGCTCCAAGGAGTGGCAAGCTAGGTGTCGGAAGGAGCTAGCGAGCTAGGTGGTTCGTGGTGGCCGAGAGGAGACCTCCGGTGGCGCGTCGAAGGCTTCTTCTCACTTTCCTTTTGCTGCTATATTTCTATTAATTTGTGGGTTATTGGAATGAATATTTTTATGACTTTTTGTTTGGATATTTCGAACCCCACCATGAACTAACTTATTTGGTGGTGGTTGGTTGAACGATTGTTTAAACTTTATTTTTTAGGGTATATTTAAGTTTATTTTGGGTTCTTTATTTTCTTTGCTTATGATTGCTTCACCATCTAGGCTTGTAAGAGGCATGGAAATGTCCATCTCTTAGATGAAGGTTAGGTATTCGAAAGAATCATAAGCTAAAAATACTTGTAAGTATTCGGAAGAAACGCAAGATAAGATCCTCATAAGCAATGGGTTATGGTATTTTCAAGGGGCTTTGAACCGGACTAGGAATATAATAACTTAATCCCTTAGATCTCGGAAGAGACTTGGATAGGATTTCAACGACTAAAAAGGGTGTCTTTATCAATAGGGTAGGTTGTCCAACATCGTTGAGTGAGAGCAGATGCCTTGGCATCCTATTCTGTTAGGTTCTTTTGAACACCTTAGGAAAACCCTGTCGAGTAAGTAAAGACAAGATAGCTTAAATATACTTGAGAAATAAGTTTAGTAACCTTAGACCAATCCTTACCATTCATTTCATTGGAAGCTTGTCACGTGAGGATTATTTTCTTCTTATTTTATTTATCTTTTTATTTACTGTTTTTACCATTTTTCATTATCTTGACATTTCACCATACTCAACATTAAACATCCATCATTGCCACTGGATTTCCATTTGCTACACCATCACACCATCAATTCGCATCCACCAGCATACACATATCCATTGCCGTGACATTTGTATATATCAAGACTAACTATACTTAGATAGAATATTGCATTGCTTTGGTTAGACTTTTGTGATTTCACCCAATCCCTGTGGAGACGATACTCACTCATCATTATATTACTTGAGCGATTGTGTATACTTGCACATTATTTGCGTATATTTTATAGTACTCACAACACGCGAACACATATCCATGTGCAGTAGCAAGAAATCCAAATCTTTCAGGTGCACGGCATTCTCTTGTGGATCTGCACAGTGATTGTGTTTCTAAATCTGTTAATTATTCTTCAACAACTTGTGAAACATGCTCAACTTCATGTTCATTGATATGTTGTTCTTGAACTTCTCCAAGTTCAATATTCATACCTTTCATTTCTTTGAGAGAAATTCTCTTTCGAGAAAAACTCATGTTCGAACAACAAACACTTTGCTCTCATTAGGGTTGAAGAAATAGTATCCCTTAGTTTCTTTAGGATATTCAACAAATATACACTTATGAGATTTAGGTTCGAGCTTTATAGAGATCTATTGTTTTACATAAGCTTCATAACCCTAAATCTTCATTAAAGACATACTAGGACACTTCCTAGTCCATATCTCGTATGGTGTCTTTTGAACGATTTAGATAGAACACGATTAAGTGTGAAAGTGACTGTTTTAAGTTCATGTCCCCAAAAAGAAGTCAGAAGATCACTATGACTCATCATCGATCGAACCATGTCTAACAATGTTCGATTCCTTTTTCAGAAACTCTATTCCACTGTGGTGTACCAGGTGGTGTAAGTTGTGAGACAATCCCACATTCTTTCGGGACTTCATCAAACTCTATGCTTAAGTATTCTCCACCTCAATCTGATCGAAGTTCCTTAATACTCTTGCCTAGTTGATTTTGTACTTCATTTTTAAATTCCTTAAACTTTTCAAGTGCTTTAGATTTATGGCGCATAAGATAAATATACCCATACCGACTGAAGTCATCAGTGAAAGTAATGAAGTATTGGAATCCACCTCTGGCTTGTGTATTCATCGGTCCACATACATCACTATATATTAACCCCAATAAATCACTTGCTCACTCACCTTTACTATTAAAAAGAGCTTTAGTCATTTTCCCAACAAGCAAGATTCGCATACATCATATTGTTCGAAAACTAACAAATCTAAGAATCCATCTTTATGGAGTTTTGATATGCGTTTCTCACTTATATGGCCTAAACGACAATGCCAAAGATAAGTTTGATTCGAGTCATTTGTTTTTTATCTTTTAGTATTTATGTTATAAATGGTGTTTTTTATCCAAAATATAGAGACCGTTAACCAAGTGTGTCGAACCATAAAAAACACTGTCAAGATAAAAAGAACAATAATTATTCTTAATAATAATCTCAAAACCAATCATGTCTAAACAAGAAATAGAAATAATGTTCTTAGTCAAGCTAGGCACAAAATAACAATCCTCTAAATTTAAATCAAGTCCACTAGGCAAAGATAAAACATATATCCCTATAGCTAATGCAACAACTCATTCTCTATTTCCCACTCGTAGGTCTATGTCTCCTTTAGCCAGATTCCTTTACTTTTGCAGTCCATGTACGAAAGTAAAAATATAAGAACCAAACAGTATCTAATACCCAAGAAGTAGATGTTGACAAATTAACATCAATAACATAAATACCTGAAACAAATGTTCCATTTGCTTTTTCCTTCTTGACCTCTTCAAGGTAAATAGGGCAGTTTATCTTTCACTGTCGGTCTTATCGCAATGGAAATATTTTCCTTCCTTGCTAACTCCCCCTTTGGGTTTCAATGCATTTTTTCCTTTTGGTTTAGCCTTATCATTGCCCTTAGACTTTGCCACTACCTTTTTATTTCTCTTTCCTTTGTCCTTGTGAACTATCAGAATGGGCTTAGGTCCAACCTTTTTCATGTTACTTTCAGCAGTTCGTACATGCCAAGTAACTGTGGCAAAGTCTTGTTAATTTCATTCATGTTGAAATTAAGGACAAATTGGCTAAAACTATCTGGAAACGATTGCAGGATAACATTGGTAGCCAATTCATCTTTGAGAGGAAATCCAAACTTTTCCAAAATTGGATGTAGTCTATCGTCTTGATGACATGAGCTCCTACAAGAGTTCCCTTTGCCATTTTGCATTGAAATAGAGCTTTAGAGGTCTCATATATCTCTTGACGTGCTTGCCCTTCATATATTTCTTTGATATTTTGAATCATCTCATATGCAACCATGTCCTCATATTACTTCTGAAGACCAGGAGTCATGGTGGCAAGTATTAGACATCCAACATCTAACATATCATCCATATGTTTCTTGAATTTGTCTTTGTCAGCTCTAGAAGCATTAGCTATCGGTTCATCAGGAACAGGTTCTTCAATGACATAGTCCTTCCTTTTCTGTTTGAGAACAATTCTCAAATTACGAAACCAGTCAAGGAAGTTTATGCCATTAAGTTTATCCTTCTCAAGGAGTGATGTGATAAAGTGTTGTTTGTCATTAAATCTACAACAATTGAAATATTAAAGTAAGTTAATTTATCGAATTAAAATTTATAAATAGGTCTTTATTTACAAATTACTCCCACTATTTTATTCAAAATTAAAAAACCTCTCTGTTTTAATTTCGGAAAAATTTAACGAAATTTTTCTAATGGGTGAGGATTCATAATACATCAATTTCCTAAATCATCTTTGGCTTTTCTTTTAGGATAATGATTATTTAGGTAAGTAACACTTTACTAGTTATATCTCATGTAACTCCTCCTTTTGGTGAGCAACTCTTGTTCAAGTCATATCATGACTTATCCAAATATTTAACCTCTAGTTTTCTAATCCTATTAGAATAACCTAGCTAAGTTATTACCAATATCTCAACCGGTGAATATCACATTTTTATTCTTCGCGTTTAACCAAGATAGATTTATGTCCAATGCTTTGGCAAAGCCCACACAATATCGATCGAAGCCTTAACAAGGGTAAATATTGGACGGTTAAGTTAACTTAGATTATTAAGAGGGATTTGCATAATTATCTCATCATTATTCTTTTTAATATTAGGCCCTTATTGATCTCATCAATATTCATTCTTATTTTATCATTTGATGCATTGCATACATAACAAATATAGCAATATATAAATAAGATGCAATGGTTATAGCTAAAAAACAATGACTAAGGCGGCCTATCCCAAACCAATGGGAGAACAAAAAAAAAACCTAAAGCCTAAGACTGCTCTCTAGGTATCTTCTCATCATTCTTCTGTTCTTTGTGAATCTTCATAGGATTACAATTTTAAAAGAAACTCATTTTACATACGAGGGAGTAAGATGATAAGAGAAATACAACTGAGATATAGAAAAGGCACGGCTCGCAGACCGTATTTCAAATTAAATCATTGTAAAATTGAACAAGGACTATAACCATGCATGCCAAACACCGTGCAAAATAAACATATCATATATATATATACACGTTGTTACACCTTTGTTAAAATATTAATATGGCCCTTTAATTTGTAGTGCTATGAAAGGTCAAGGGTGCAACCCCTTGTGGGATTTTTTTAGAAAAACAATACTTTTGTTTCTATAGAAAAACCTCACGATTTGATAACACTTATCAACAGAATCGTGTTTTTGGGATTTTTAATCTCGAAGGTTTTCTACATCGGAACAACCATTGTTCCACTACCAAACGCGATCTACTATCGTACACCCACTGATCATCATGTCAACAATTTACATATGGATTTCGTAAAATCCTTGCAGCAACACATAGGTTGTAAAAATAGATTAATAAGTTAATATATATTTATTGATGTGGTTATCGAATTGAACAATGATATCATGCATATTTTTTTAAAAACGAAAAAACTAGAACATGCATCTCATACTTATCACATCAACCAAGAATTTAACCCAAATTTGGATCGTACAAGTGCCTCTGACACCTTTTTTGGGACCGTCGGCACACCCCACGACATAGTGGAAACAAAACTCGACGGTCTCACCAGCGATCCAAGTACGTAAAACTGAAATCGGGAGGAAGGTATCCGAATACTTACAACGGGTTCCTTGAAAAACAGTAAAGACAGTTGTGGCTGATGGTGGTGTCGATTGGTTCGAATCGTAAGCCTCCACAAAATCACGTCTCGACCTCTACTCAGTTCACCCGATTGAGAGCAATATTTGTTTTCCCCAAAACTGCTTTTGAGAAAAACGGCTAAAGATTATGTGTGTTCTCAAAACGGCTGCTAGACCTAACACATCCTTTTATATCCGAGTAACCCTAATCATATTAGGGTTTTTATTATTTAAAATTAATTAAATCTTTATTTAATTAATTGTAATTAAATATATAGGATTATTAAAACATATGTATATCAAACATACATATATTAACTTTAGATATATTTCAGTAACGTACAACAATTGTACATCCTTGCTCGTTTCAATCCTAGGTGTGACCCTATATGTTATTGTAATGTTAGCAGTAATTATTAGAACAATTCTACTATTACATACAATGCGTGACATCTAGCAATATGTCATTGTCACCTAAGTTACAAGAAAATATGATTCGACATATCATCTTGGTGATTAACTCTTTTATGTATTACATCCTTATGTCCTTTATATCTATAATAGGCACAAGTCTTGGAATAGTCACACTTGTATAGCCCATCTATTGTTTCTTGATATTTAGAGTAGACTTGAATTAATGAATAGTTTGTGATATCTCATATCAACTTATTCGAGCATGGCCATGCGTTTCTAGTCTCATTCAATCAAGTGGCCTGTGATATATTTCCTATTATGTAGAAGGACAAATCATATCTTAATCATACACACGCACTACATATATTGAGATATATTCAATCACAGTCTTTATAGAGAAACCAGTTACGGAGCTTGTTTAACTGTATCAAAACATACAAAAATATATGTTGGGATAATATTGATCACAAGTCTGAGGATCATACATATAGTTATCACCATGAGCAATGTTATGACTGTTAGATAATAATCCAAGACATATGCTCATGGTGGGTCAATCCAATACATTGTTCTCTAACAATGTAATCATGCATTAATTCTAACATCTCTATGTCAATGACAACTCGTTGTCATTAATCAATAACATGTTACTTTTAAGCGTATTATTATTATCCATGCCCATAATAATACTTGACTAGGGATCTTTTAATAATAACAATTATGTCATTATATAGACTTTATTATCTTCCAGTTTGTGTTAAACACATATATAACTGAAAATAATAGTGTCAATGCCTTTATTCAATAAAATAAGAAAGTATTATTCAATCATCATATGATTGGTCTTTGGGCATACTCTAACAAAAGTTGCTGCTACTGTTGCACTCCTTACGCAACTAATCTTTACCTTTACCTACACGTGAAATCAACACATGTTAAGTATTTACTTAGTGAGAAATAATATTGTAAAGATATTACGATTATACAACATTATCTTATGAATAATGAATGAAGAATTTGATTACATCATTCATAAGGACCAGTTAATCCCTACTCAGTTAGACCATAATTCTTTCATACCATTATAGAAATTATCCTTAGTATGACCATCATACCTATCCTTCTGTATTATTTCCCCATTATTCCTTAATTTACCCTGTGTACATTAAATGTGAAACTACTATACATGTATTTCACCAAGGTGCCATTTGATCATGTAACTTTTATAATCATTATGGTTGAACCTTAATTATTGTCAATACACCGTTTTGTGTTTTCATTTGGGCATCCTTTCATGCCCATTATGTTTTATTTATGTTTTTCCTTTATAACATCCATTCATACTAGTTATGCATTGTTGTACATTATATATATATATATATATATAACATCCCTTCAAAACACTTATGCACCATTCATATCACCATACATTATAATTCCTTTCTTCTTTTACCCAAATATATTTAGCCTTTCATCTAACTTGCATATTTGACACTTTTCTATCAAATGCAAATCTATTCCATTATTCTTTTACCAACAGTATTTAATCGTTCATCTAATTGGCATAATTGACACCTTTCTGCCAAATGCACAGCTAGATCATTCATCTTTTACTAAACGGTATTTAACCGTTCATCTAACTGGCATAATTGACACCTTTTTGTCAAATGCACAGTTAGGCCTCAAAGGCACTTGGCCTTTCCTCTAACTGGCATAATTGACACCTTTTTGTCAAATGCATAGTTAGGCCTCAAAGACACTTAGCCTTTCATATAACTGGAATAATTGACACCTTTCTATCAAATGCACAGTTAGGCTTCAAAGGCACTTAGTCTTTCATATAACTGGCATAATTGACACATTTCTGTCAAATACACAGTTAGGCCTCAAAGACACTTAGCCTTTCATCTAACTGGCATAATTGACACCTTTCTGTCAAATGAATAGTTAGGCCTTAAAGGCACTTAGCCTTTCATCTAACTGGCATAATTGGCACCTTTCTATCAAATGCACAGTTAGGCATCAAAGGCACTTATCCTTTCATCTAACTGGTATAATTGCATCTTTTTGTCAAATGCACAGTTAGGCCTCAAAGGCACTTATCCTTTCATCTAACTGGTATAATTGACACATTTCTGTCAAATTCAGAATTAGGCCTCAAAGGCACTTAGCCTTTCATCTAACTGGCATAATTGACACCTTTCTGTCAAATTTACAGTTAGGCCTCAAAGGCACTTAGCCTTTCATCTAACTGGCATAATTGACACCTTTCTGTAAAATGCACAGTTAGGCCTCAAAGGCACTTAGCCTTTCATCTAATTGGCATAATTGACACCTTTCTGTCAAATGTACAGTTAGGCCTTAAAGAACTTAGCCTTTCATATAACTGACATAATTGACATATTTCTGTCAAATTCACAGTTATGCCTCAAATCTTTTATTTTAGACCAGTTTTTACTATAATAATCATTCATAATATCAATTACCCTTTCAATCATTATATATTCTATGGTTTATACCTATAGTGCCCATGTCATAATCCCAAAATTTTACTATAATTTTCGTGGATTACTCACCCACTACCAATACAACAATTCACCTTCTTATTAGGAACTTTTGATAATTTCACATATATTTCTCATAGAGAACTTCATACACTTAGTATGAATTTCTTAGTTCGTACATATAGTACCCATACGAAAATTCATACACTTAGTATGAATTTCTTAGTTTTGCACACAAAGTACCCATACGAAATTCATACACTTAGTATGAATTTTTTAGGTTTTTACACACTTAGTGCCATTTGGTAATCACCATACTTACATTAATAAATCATACAATTATGACTACCGTAACATATATGTACATAATTAAATGCACTCACTTGGATTGCCTCCTATTATATCAAAAATGCAAAGTTGATTACTCAGGTACTTTGCCTTTGTCTTTAGTTTTCTTTACTCAGAAGCTTGATTTCGATCTACTCAAGCATCTAATAAAGACACGTACAATATCAATTGTTAGTATTTTTCCTAAAAATTATACTCAAACATTACTCGAGAGGACAACAATATCATCCTATTTTAAAATTTCTAGCTCCTCAATATAGATACCCCTACCATGGTATCCATACTACCATACTATGGTATCGATACCTTATTATGTTATTGATACCATTTTTGCATTTTCTTTGAAATGGTATCGATACCTTCCCTTCGGTATCGATACTGGTTGAATCAGTATCGATACTACTCAGTTGATTCATCTCATTTTAGCCTATAGTATCAGTATTGTTCTACCAATATCGATATTCGTGCCAAGATTTTCTGGTTTTTAACCTGATTATTATCCAAATGGGGTCAAATTTTGTTATATTTACACCCAATAATGCTATTTAACTCTTCTTTACATATCCATACTAACTTTCCTCCATTTAGTTACTTATAAAATCTAGCATCCTTCAATATCATTTGATTGTAAGAATCACACCACATTTTCTAACATGTTTTTAAACTCATCCAATACCTCTAATCTCTTATTTACATATTTGACAAGTCAAATATACTAACAAACATCATTAAAAACTCATATTTTAACATAACACTCAAAAACCCATTTTCTTCAATCTCTATTATCTCATACATAATTTAGTTTTGATCCCATTTAATCCTTCCTTAAGTTTCTATTATACTCAATGCTTCAAAAGCCAACAAAAAACGAAGGAATAAACTAGTAAATTGAAAACTCACCTTTAGCTATAGAGGAGAGCTTTTCCACTGGAAGAGAAAGAAAAAAAAGGATAACTTTTGGTAATCTATTCTCATTTTCCCCTTTACTTAATATCTTATTAAAATAAATTTTAAATTCATTTTCCCTTTAAAGGACCAAAATGCCCTCATAATCATCCATTGCTACAATTTAGTCTAAACCACTATTTCAAATCATTCTCATATTTTATCAATTCGTTAAATAAATCCTCAAATTTTATTTTTTTAATAAAGTCCATGATTCGATGTTTGAGGTATTACAATTTCTTTTCCCCAACTTGCATTCCCATGTTGTCACTCGAGAAGTGGGTTTGTATGATATCGGATCGGTCAACTGGGTTGTTAAGCACAATTGGTAGACCCAAAAATAGATGGATGCCAGCTCTCACATATCCTACATATTGTATATGTCAAATCGCATCGAATACAATAAAGAGATTTAAGCAGAAAAAGATCAAAAAGGAGATTATCAACATGGGTAAGTACATTAGCATTTGTCATTAATTATTTTTGCTTCATTAATGTTTTTTTAATAATATTTAAGTTATTGTTTTTAGGGTATGCTTTACTCCAACCAAACTTCCGTGCACGGCTTGAAATTTGAGAAGATACGGAGATGATGTGTTTGAGTTTGCAGCTGAAATACCAAGGGAGAGATGGTCACAAGTATATGATGTTGAGGGTCGACGTTACGGCCATATGACTACCAACCTTGCTGAATGTATCAACTTAGTGCTGAAAGGGACTCAACATCTCTCGATAGCAAGTATTGTTAGGAAGACTTACTTTAGGTTGGGTAAAGTATGGGCAGACAAAAGTGCACAAATTGATGACATGATCAGCGATGGAAGAAATTGAGCTCCAGATTTAGAGAAGGCAATGCAAAAGAATCAAACACATGAAATATCAATGTTTGTCCACAATTTTGCAGACTTGATTCTGATTTTGTTGTCCAAGCTCTAGTTCGACCACATGAGGGAGATAATTTTACAATATACATTGGTAATTTGAATAGAATATGGTGTAATTGTGGTTGATTTCAAGCTTTTAGGTTCCCATGCACTCATGTTGTTACTGCATGTATGCACATCAATGTTAACCTATACTTATATGTTGATGATTCTTATAGCTTGCACACTATGCGCAACATTTACAGTTGTGACTTCAAGTACCTCCTAAATAAATCATATTGGACTGCATGCACAATTTCTGAGGAATGGTTGCCAAATCCTTGATTGCATAGGAAGTTACGGGGTCGACTTGAATCTAGTCGAATTCATACCGATATGGATGATCCTCAAAGAGAGTCATGTCAACCTAAACTTTGTGGCCACTGCAGAGGTAAAGGTCATAACAGAAAACATTGTTCATATCTTCCAAAATATCGTGTTAGACGCTAAAATAGGCGTTACAAAATGTTGAACTATATTTTGATATAACAATTAAGGCATAATTTTTTTGGACTTGAATTGAATTTGTTCAAGGTTTTCAAAGTTTTCAAAAAAATTCAAATTTCATTTTACTTGGAATTTAGCACAAAATACGTTTTTGTACAGGTAGTACCGATACTGTTTTGACAGTATCGATACCTCATATACAGTACTGATATTGTTCATATGGTATCGATACCAAAGGTAATGGAACTATCGATACTCACAAGGTAGTATCGATACTACCAGCATTGCTCAAATTCTAGAATGCAAAAATGGTACTGAGACCAGAAGAGGTATCGATACTACTTTTTATAGTAGTATCGATATCATCAGGCCCCAACGACTAGTAATGGCTAGTTGATTTAAAAATAACAAAGGTAGTACCGATACTCCCTTTAGGAGTACTGATACCATCTACACAATTTTTTTATACTTTGTTAAAAATTCCTACAAGTTCCTTATAATTTTTAATCTCAAAATTTTTAACCTCGAAATTTTAAAAATTTTAACTTCAAAATTTTAAAATTTTTAATATTTTTTCAAATTTAATAATAATTTGAATTAGTTTCATATTATTTTACTTCGAAATTTGAAAAAATTTAATATTTTTTTAATTTTATTAATTACAGTAAATATCAATGAAATTTAAACAATTCTAAAGTTTTTATAATTTTGCAAAAGTACATTTTATTTAATTATAATTTAAAAAATAAAAAAAAATTATTACTTAAAAATTAATTTTTGATACAATTAAATATTGACTACAAAAACTTAAATAAACAAATTTATTACTTATATTTGCGTAATTCTTGTCAATGTCGAGGCGTGGTAGAATGGTAATGAGGTGGTGCTCGTCGATTTCCTCGTGGATTTTCCCATATTTTTCCTTCATTATTTCCCACTCGGATCACTCCTCTGGCGTTTACAAGTATGGTTTCTCATTTGCTTCATAATTTTGGAGGCAGAGAAACATTGAAATCAAAATCTTCGGGTTATACCTCGGAACATTATGCAAATCGTCAATGTTATGTATTGACATTTCTATGGGTTGGTGAAACCCAAATTGTCGCAAAACTCTATCGTCAGAATGGATCTCAACAATTGTGAAATGGAGCAAAGGGGTTATGGCACACCATGTGTCCGCTCCTCTAAAGAACATTGGTTGTAGACACCGTTGGATATCCAACTCATAATAAGGCATACAATTAAACTGTCAAAAGTATTATGTTAGTATAATTAAACAATTAATATTACAATTTAAAAGTTAATGCAAAAAATACGAAAATTTACAGCATGTCTACCGGTGATATCAATTCTCATCCGAATATCTACTTTGGTTGCACCTGACAACTTTGTATCGATTGTTCTGTGTCGCCATCTAAAAAAATTATGTTATTTACTGTCATTTTCAAAATATTTAAATAAATATTATAAAATATGAAAACTTTAAATATATGAATTTACCCTGCGGCGAGAGGAAACTCTATAGGATCGGATGTAATAGGAATCATAAATTGGAGATGATACCACGCCCATGATTGAAGCAAAACTAAACAACCCGCTACATCCGCTTTTTTTTCTCTAACGACTACGATTACCTAACATAGTTCATGATGTAAAAATGTCAAAATTGCAAAACCCCAACTATATTGGCGACATACAATGAAATCCTCCATTATCGGAAGATATTGGGTGTGCACCAAATTGTCCGATTTATCCAGTAGAAAGATCCCTCCAATCAACGTCAAAAGATATGCTTGAGCTACATATATCACCTCTTGCTCTGTTCATTATTCATCAACTCTAAATTCACTTTCCAACCACGCCATCCGTACCCGCAACCCATCAATGAGATTGGTTGGAGCCTCATTTCCCAATAAATTTGAAATAACATTATTTACCTTATAAGTGTTGTGAAGCACCAATGGCATACCGATAATCGGAACGCCAAGTTGATATGTGACATCTTCCAAAGTTATCGTCACTTCACCTGACAACTGTCGTTTTCGATGTCAAATAAAATTCCTTCTTCTCGGATAATAAATAAGGAAATTCGCAATATAGAGAAGTAAGGTTTGATTCCATATGGACATAAAAAATTATAAACTTTTGTTCGGTTTGTTTACACCAGGCGTAAAAGTAATAAATGGGGGGTTTGGTAATGAAATATTTAAATAATAAAAGCGATTAAATAAAAGTAATTTAAATAAAAATAAGAGAATAGAGATTGTGAATAAATACGGTCAAATAGCCTCAAGCGTTGCTTTGACTCAATTTCCTTCTGATCATCGAATAAGATTTTCTCTTCGAGATTCACGTCGGTTACTTTGTCTACAATGGCTATCCCATCACTCTATCTTGTATACTGAATACCCAAGGCAATCTTTGATTCGGCTTTGAGAATTGATTCTAACAACATCAATTGTCGTAGATTAATTTCGTTTAAGTTCTTGGCGACCAACTCGGATTGTTGCTTCAATAACTGTCAATTCTGATCTCAAATCCCTCTTGGAGAAGCTATCTCACCAAGTGTGTTCCCCAGAAGTCGAATTGTTTTCTATAAGCGAATATTCCTCCCACATGTTTAATCGCAACAACCTCTTGACCAAAGTCAATCTTTGATTTTCAAAACTGTTTTGATTTTGAAAAATAAGCGTAGAGATTGAGAGAGATATTCCGAAGATATTAAGGGCCTATTTCAATTCTCCCGTTGGAATTGAGTCATTGCGTCAGCTCTCGGCTTATGAAAAATTAGCTAAGCATGAAAAAGTCATACTTAGAATTTTGAAAACAAATCTTGAAAAATAAAAGAAAAATGAAAAGAACATGAAAAGTAAAAAGAGAAAGCTTTTATAAAAACTAGAGAGAAAAGAAGATTGTAATCCGAATGATGAGTTTAGGCTTACCCCAAGTGGGTATTTATAGCCTCTCAAAACCTAAAGGATAAACAAAGAAAATAAATAAAATAATCATAAGATAATTGTTTTTTCAAATTTAAATTCAAACTTAAACTAGTCTCCTAATGCAACTCTGCTCGTCCATCTTCCAAAAGGCATGCGTATAAAGTCTTCTAGAAACTGTCGCTGACTAGACCTTCTAGAAACTACCAAGTCAGCCCGCATCATGCCCAGAGTCATGCCTATGTCTTCATCTGTGACCAAATAATAAAAAAAATGCAGAATGCACCTGTTTTGTCACTAATTCTGGAAAGTAAGGACCTGCACGAAAACAAACATAACACGACCAATTTAGAAGCAATAATTCCACAAAATCGAAGAAATAACGAGAAAAGATTAACGATTTTGACACTCATTAAATTCCCCCTCACTTATCTCATGCTTGTCTTCAAGTATGATTAATCAAATCACTCAAAAATTTCATTTACCGTTTTTTGTCAAGTTCCATATCCCAGGAAGCAAGGTAGAGATCACAATAAAAATTCATGTCAAGAAATCAATCAATTGAACATCATCAATTGGAACAAGTCAAGTGCAATCGTAATATCCATTCATTCATCAATCTCAATGCTTATAACTCAATGCCTTACCAGGATTCACTCAAATCACTCAATGTGTTTGGGTAAAGAAACACTCAATGTCAGAATCGACATGACATTACCATAGGCTGCAAGTAAATCAAATCTCCACTACTAATGAGAACACGATGCATAAATCAAAGGGTATTTTATTGGTTGTAGCGGGGCTTAGGTAAAGGTGGGGAAAATACTAACTATATGGCTAAATATTCAAGGGAATGAACAAACAAATAATAATTTGAACTCCATCAAAACATTAAATACAACAAGATAAAAAGACGACATATCAAACAGCAAATTTCTTTTCGAACTGCATTTTTTTTCTTTGTTGATGTTTCTTTTTCCATTTTTTTGCATGTCTTTTTCTCTGTCTTTTTTCGAACAACATTTTTTCTCTTTTTTTCGAACTGCTTTTTTTTTTCTTCTTCTTTTTCTTTTTCTTCTTCTTTTTTTTCGATGGAGCATACAATTGTTAAATTATTCACTTGCCCTAAAAAAGGTAGAAAAGAGAGATAAAATAAAAATGGCTCGGGTTTATGAATATGGTGAAAACAAAGAAGCGGGAACAGGCTCAAAAGTGGTTAACTAAGGGGAAAATGTATGGGTAGGCTATTTAGTGGGGAAACGGAATGGTTAATCCTAAGGTGCCCAAATCATTTTTAAGCATCAGATTAATGTGTAATCTCGACAGTAATTAACATGCAGGTTCTAGAATATCAATGCCAAATTTGACACACTCAATCCAACAAAATTAGAGTGAAAACGATATGCTCGTAAAGGTTCATATCTCACCAAATTGTTTCATGCATTGAGCTAATCACATTTCAACCAACGAAGTCATGGAATATCAAAAAATCACCAACTTATCACCATTATCAAAAACATCCTAACTTAAACAATCATGTGTTCTCAAACAAACATAGCATTCCAAAAATATTCAACAAGACAAAGAAATTCAATGAAATTTTCGACAAATCCAACCAACACATACTAGCATCGAAACGTAAAGATAAGCAAAGAGAAAGTCAACCTACACTCTACTCCCTTCACTTAAAGCATTTTGTCTCAAAACGGAAAATTAAAGTGAAAAAGAAGGAATAGAGTGCTCCCGTTTTAATGTCGACCACGGCCTCTGCCACGATGAAAGATGCTAAGACGTGAAGTGAGTTGCCCGGTTTGATGTCGTGAATTAGAAACATTATCAAGTGGTGTCGTCAGTGGAAAACCATCATCTAATCTCCTATAAAACCATAAACAGGATAGTACATTAGTATTGGATTAATGAAAATAGAATCGAAATTTACTTCAGGAGTATTTTGGGATGCTGTCGAACTCATCGAACATGATGAGAAAGTCGACTGTTGTGGACGAGAGGAAGTAGTCACTATGGTTGGCGTGGACTAGAAGGACAGTGATGGGGAGAAACGAAGAGGAACGACGAACATAACTTGGTTCGGGGCGGAGGAGTTGCAGCATCGTCCGATTGATTTCTTGTGCGTACCATCGTGGAGCGAGCATTGGTGTTGTCGGCTCAGTTTTGCGTGTGCACCATAGCGGATTAGGGACGAACGAGTGGCGTGAACACATTGAAGCGAGTAGATTTTTTTCGTTGAAACTACCGGCGGTGAGAATGAGGAGGGGTGATGGAGTGGCGTGCATTTTAGGGGGTGGGGCGAGTTGGAGAAGATGAAGGGGTTTAAGTTTGGTTTCTTCGTGGGTTGTAGAGTTGGGAATGAATGGGGATTTCTTTGTTTATTTAGATAAATGTGGATTTAAAATTAAAACGGTGATTGAAAGAGATTAGGTGGGGTCCACGATCAAAGTCAAATAAAAGAAGAAGAGAATGGATTGGGGGTGGGCGGCAGAAAAGAAATAAAATGTGGAAAGAGAAACTTTGGGGTTTACTAACGTACGCCACCCTACTCCAAGGTGTTTTGCTATCGTGCGACGTTTAGTAAAATGGTGCGCACGGCTGGGGTCTCTTTTGTTTTACTACTCTGTTCGACTCTTCACTGCTCGAGATTGGCACAGTTCGATTCATAATTTCGCAATTCTTTGTCCTTAAAGTTTGAATAAAAATATACGTTTCCTGCAAAATAAAATTAAAAAAAAGATGCTCGGTCGAAAAAAAAAAATAAAACAAAAACAAAAATAAAAAAATGTAACGAAATTGAAAACAATGGGTTACCTCCCATGAAGCGCTTTTGTTTAACGCTGTTAGCTCGACGACCTGATTCAGACTACAGGTTTCGTGACAGACACTTCCACTTCATTCGTTTTTTCCAACTAAGAAATTTCTTATGAGATATTCGAAAATTCTCATTAAGATTTCTTCGGATATTTCCCAAATTAAGAATCTTGTCGAAAAGAATGGCCGTGCAAACATTTTTTTTACCAAAAATTGGTTTTTCAAATGATTCCTGTAAAGGGAAGTAAATCTTTAGTGTTTAAAGGAGTTAAGAACAAATTTGAATCAACAACTAAAATATTTTCAACTCCCTTATGTCATCTTTTTTATCATCCGATCCTTGCATAAATCATCAACAAAGTTAGATTCATCATCAACAGGTTTAATAACGCCAACAAAATTAATACTATGCACATTATCCGGATATCTCATTGTCTTATAAACATCAAATTTTAAGATCTCACCGTCGAACTCCATCGTAAGAATACCACTTCGAACGTCAATATTTGCATTTGCCAGGCTAAAAAAGGGACGATGGAGGATTTCAGAACCAATTTTGCTACGATCATTTTCCATATCAATCATATAAAAATCAGCAAGGAAAATTAAATCATCTACCTATACTAGAACATTTTCTATTAGTCCTTCAGGATAAATAATTGATTTGTCGGCTAGCTGAAGTGTAACTCTCATCTCCTTCAAAGGCTTAGTGGAAATTAAATTATAGAAAGAGAGAGGCATTACATTGATAGAGCCACCTAGATCGCACATAGCTCGCTTGATTTTAACCTCGCGATTTTACAAGGTATTGAAACATACCTTGGTCTTTATACTTTGGTGGAAGCGGTCGTTAGAAAACAACTGAGACGTTCGCACCTAAATCCACCTTCTCGTTTCCGGTAAGTCTCCTTTTATTAGTGCAGAGATCCTTCAAGAACCGGGCATACCTTGGAACTTTTCGGATAACCTCAAAGAGAGGTATGTTAACTTCTACCTTCTGAAGTACGTCTAATATTTCCTTTTTCTCAGTTTTTTTATCCTTTTTAACTAACCTCGATAGAAAAGGCGATGATACGTCATAGGGGGATGTGTCATGTCGTCTATTTGTTATTTATCATTCTCTTTCTAGGATCCTGCGTTAGCTGTTTCTTCTTCCCTTTGGGAGTTCGAAGTTTCTTCTTCCTTCTGGGATCTTGCGCTTACTTCCTTTTGGGTCTACTTGTTCAACAATTGTACCGCTTCGGAGGGTGATGGCGCTAACATTCTCTATTGGATTCAGCTAAGTTTGTGATGATAGCCTCCTTTGTGACTTTAATCTCCCTATGACTTGAGTTAGTTAGCTTATCTGTTTGTCCATCTCTTGGAAGTGAGGTTCAGTTCGAGTCTGGAAATTTTCCAGTGATTGTGCTAACCTATCGAAAATGATTTTAATGATGACTTCTAGGGTTGTTGTGGTGGTGGAGGTCTCGCTTGATAGCCTTGATTCGGTCTCGGGTTCTGAGCATAACTGAAGTTCGGATGATCCCTCCATCCTGGGTTGTATGTATTACCGTAAGGATTATAAGCTCATTGGGGAGGTCCCAGAAAGTTTTTGACTGCGTTGACTTGAGCTACTGCGACGTCTTGATCAGTGGACAATCGTCTGTTGGATTATCAGGTAATGCACATATTCCACATAATCGGTTTTATCTTGTCTTTCCTGCAACAAGAGAGTTTACGACTTCAGTTACCTTCTCTATTTTATTTTCTAAGGAAGATGAACTTATCTCATGAACCCTTCGAGAAGGTTCATTGTTTGTACGAAATTGTTGGGAATTTACGCCATCGTCGATATTGAGTCTCTAGCCTCAATAGGAGTCATATTCACCAAGGCTCCACTGCTGGCAGCATCGATCATCTTCATTTCCAAGGGAGATAATCCTTCATAAAAGTATTGAAGGAGTGTTTGTTCAGTTAACCCATGTTGTGGGCAACTAGAGCATAACTTCTTAAACCGCTCCAATAGTCATAAAGTGAATCTCCATCAAGCTGCTTGATTCCAAGTATTCTCCTTCATAGTTCACTTACTTTCGCCACAGGAAAAAACATGTCAAGAAAAAGACGAGTCATTTGAGCCCATGTCGTAACAGAATTAGGAGGAAGATAAAATAACCACTCCTTAGCCGAATCACTAAGGAAAAAGGAAAAGCTTTAAGTTTTATTTGGTCCTCGGTTACTCCCTGTGGTCTCATGCTGGAGCAGACCATATGAAATTCCTTGAGATGTTTGTGTGGATCCTCGTTTAGCAATCCGCGGAATGTATGGAGGAGATGAATAAGGTCGGTTTTTAACTGGTACAAAGTTTCGCCTTGGGGAAAATCAATGCACATAGGCCCTTGCTCAATAGGAGCTGCGGCTAACACCCAAATAGTAAGATAGACCATCGAATTTATATTACCTGAATTTGATTCTTCTTCTGGATTTCTTTGTTGTCTCCTTCTTTCCCGAAGCGTCTATGTATGGAGTCTCCTAGTTTTAGCTTCAATCTCTGGGTCGTACTCCAATAATGCTCCCAGATTAGACCTGGTCATAAATCAAAAGCAAACACAAATTAGTAACTTTGGCGAAGTCCCCGGCAACAACGCTAATTTAACAACTGCCGTTTTCGATGTCAAATAAAATTCCTTCTTCTCGGATAATAAATATGGAAATTCTCAGTATAGAGAAGTAAGGGTTGATTCCACAGGGACTTAGAAAATTATAAACTTTTGTTCGATTTGTTTATACCAGGCGTGAGAGTAATAAATGGGGGGGTTTGGTAATGAAATATTTAAATAATAAAAGCGATTAAATAAAATCAATTTAAATAAAAATAAGAGAATAGAGATTGTAAATAAATAAAGTAAAATAGCCTCAAGCCTTGCTTTGACTCAATTTTCTTCTGATCATCGAATAAGATTTTCTCTTCGGGAATCACGTCGGTTACTTTGTCTGCAAGTGTTATCCCCGTGACTCTGTCTTGTATACCAAATACCCAAGGCAATCTTTGATTCTGACTTCGGGAATGGATTCTAACAACATCAATTGTCGTAGATCAATTTCCGTTTAAGTTCTTGGCGACCGACTCGAATTGTTGCTTCAATAACCGTCAATTCCGATCTCAAATCCCTCTTGGCGAAGCTATCTCACCAAGTGTGTTACCAGGAAGTCTAATTGCTTTCTATAAGCCGAATCTTCCTCCCACACGTTTAATCGCAACAACCTCTTGACCAAAGTCAATCTTTGATTTTGAAAACTATTTTGATTTTAAAAAATAAGTGCAGAGATTGAGAGAAGATTGTAATCCGAATGATGAGTTTAGTCATACCCCAAGTGAGTATTTATAGCCTCTCAAAGCCTAAAGGATAAGCAAAGAAAATAAATAAAATAATCCTAAGATAATTGTTTTTTCAAATTTAAATTCAAACTTAAACTAGTCTCCTAATGCAAATTTGCTCGACCATCTTCCAGAAGGTGCGGAGAAAGTCTTCTAGAAACTATCGCTAACTGGACCTTCTAGAAACCGCCACGTCAACCCGCGTCGTGCCCAAAGTCGTGCACATGTCTTCATCCTTGACCAAATAATAATAAAAATGCAGAATGCGCCCGTTTTGTCACTAATTCTGGAAAGTAAGGATTTGCACGAAAACAAACATAACATGACCAATTTAGCAACAATAATTCCACAAAACTGAAGAAATAACGAGCAAAGATTAACGATTTTGAACACTCATCAAATTTGAATTAACATTATTTACCTTATAAGTGTTGTGAAGCACCAATGGCATACCAATAATCGGAACACCAAGTTGATATGCGACATCTTCCAAAGTTATCGTCACTTCACCATAAACTAAATGAAACGTATGCGATTTGGGCCTCCAACGCTCAATCAAGGCTGATATCAGTGCCAGCATCATCTTAAATCCGCGAAGAAACATCGCTCCATATAATTCGAATTGTGAAATATATATCACCATCCACTGATGTGGCTCTTCATTCGTCATTCTCGATGACGAATGGTTCGTTATTCTCGTTACAATTTGAAAATAAATTATTTAATATAATTACATAAAATAATTATTATTAATACTATAATTTTGTTAAAACTAAAATGAAATAAAACAAATTAAACTTATTGTTGTCAACTCGATCGACGAAATATGAACTTCATCAAGACGTAACATTTCATATCTTGATGTCATTTCAACACAAATTCTTCAACAAAAAAGTTTTTGCTCTCAGTAGAATGCTTGATTACAAGTGAAAAATATATCAAACTTAAACTTCTATTTATAGTACTCTACCTAACGACTAGTTTTTTCAAACTGAATCACACCAGCATGACAAGTTTCATTAAAATTAAAAAAAAATTGATCGTTTACCAACGGTCAATCCAATTGTCAAAATTTTGAAAAGTATACCCGTTAAAACTCGTCACGCCGGGTCATAAAATATTATTATTTTTTATTTTCTTTTAAAAATATTTTTTATTAGGACTCGTCACGTTAGAGTGACGAGACCTTCAAGATATATTTTTATTATTCCGACTGTGGGGCCCACCTGACATGGCCCATTAAAAAATTATATCTCATGGAACTCGTCACGCCAGTGTGACGAGTTCTATGGGGACTGTTCAATTTTTTGTAGATCCCAAATTAAATGTTTGGGTGCCATAATGGGCTAAATAATTTACCTGGGTGCCGTAATGGGCCAATTTGCCCCCACCGATTTGATTTTTTGGGAAAAAAATCATTTCACAAATTATATTTTGACCAATTAAAAAAATACATTCTTTAATATGACAAACAAACATTGAATTACATCAATTAAATTTTATAACAGTTGAATATTTTTTTATTTACTTAATTAATTAAATTTTATTTTAGTTTGGGACTAAAAGAAATCATTAGCAATAGATTTGGTTGTTCAAGGTTTATCCCTTGTCGGTAGGAGGACAAAACCAATATATTACTTTTTGTTTCTTAAAATTGTACTCAATCATTGTAACGTCCCAAACACCGGTTTAGTGACCAGATTGTAAAAAAATTAGAATTTAGTGACTAAATTAGATAAATTGAAAACTCAAGGACTTAAGTGTTATGTTTTATGTAGGACTGAATAACAAAGAAAGATGAATGGAAGGGAAAAATGGTTATTTGACCACTAAATGAATTAAAAAGTGGTATTGGTTATGTTCGATACACGTGGAGCTGGGGAAAAAGATAAAAGAAAGATTTTTCCAGAGATATCTTCATTCTTCTTCGTTCTATTGGTGTGAGCTCCATAAGCAAAGGTGAGTTTATATTAGCTGAATATTTATTGAATTCAAGCTTGATTTAGTTCTTTAGATGATACATAAGCTTAAGGAAAACTTAAGTTGTCTTAAAACAAAAGATGAAGAAGTTAGGAAAGATTAAAGATAAGAGGTTTCTAAGTTAAATCTTGGAAGAGAGTTAGTAAGTGAAGTTTGAGATTAAATTTAACTTGTCATCAGTTAAATTAATAAATATGAAGTGTTAGAAATGAAATTAGAACATGTTAAAAATTTAGTAAGATTCTTGGTTTCAAGTTATAGGATGGGATATTGAAGATAATGATGTTTTATATGTATAAAAAATGATTTGAGTAAGTGTAGATAAGTTTAGTGGAAAGAATAGAGTTCAATATAGAAGGTTTAAGTGGGTATTGGCAAATTTTCGATTTTAAGAAGTGATTTAGGTTAGCAGTATCGATACTGATTCATCCAGTACCGATACTTCAAAGGTAAACGAGTGATATTTGGAGTAGGGGAATCGATACGGGTTGAACAGTATCGATACCATAAGCCAAAATTGGACAAGTTATGGAAGGGGTATCGATACCTAAATGGTAGTATCAATATCAAGGATATGGATACAATAAGACACGTATCGATACCATTTTGAAATAAGGATTCCAGAATCGAGAAAGGGTATCGACACCAAGGCTCGGTATCGATACCACGTCTAGGAAAGTATCGGTACCATACCTTGGGTACTGATACTACTCAAAGTGAAAATGTGAAATGTGAAATTAGTACTTCTTGTCGTTCAGATTATTGATGATTGATTCATAAGGTTTAGAATTCTAATATTCGTATCGAATGTACATTGGTGTAGATATCGAACATAATCAAGTTCTGGAACAGTCAAAGAGTTATGATCGATCGATCGAGGGATAACGATTTATAGAAGTTAATTTGGACAAAGTGAGGCTAAGTTGAGTGCATACTATAGTATAAATGTTGTTTTATGGAAACAAAACTTGGGACAAGTTTATTTCCTATGTTTAAATTTCATGGCTCAATAGTTATGAACATACATATGTTACGATCATTATGACTACATGCATAAGTAATATATGTTTATATGTTTTGATATATGCTATATAATATTTGAACATAAACAAACAACATAAGCTATATGATAAGAGATATATGATCATATGCACATATGATATGTGTTATGAGATAGAATATATATGATTACAAGAGAAATGATAATAGTATATGAGTACATGCATACATGATGGACTAGTTGACTATATGAACACATGAAACATATAAATGTTTAAGCCCATGTTATGTGATATAAGAGTTGTGGGTATAATTGGCATGCCAAGAGTTGAGGGTTCTACGAGGTCTTTTGAGACATATACGAGGTCCTTCAAGACAATTTTATATGCCACTCTGTCGAAAAATTATACAAGTTGTGGTGACAGTATATGTCCACAACCTCAGTGTACTCGCATACCTTAAGTTTTCAGTAATATACATTGGTACATAAAAGATATAAAAAGAATTTACTTTCTTATAAGATTCATGTTATTATTTGTTAATGATTGATCCTATATGATATGGTTGATTACTGATATGATAATTGTAATTGTATATGAAATAATTAGGTTGCATTTCATGATTTAGGAAATGCATTATTGTATTATATGCCTCACTAAGTATGTGACTTAGCGTGTTAGTGTTTCACACGTAGGTACCAATAAGCAGGAGGATCATAATTAGGATTGCAGAGACAACATACCTCCACCAGAAGATCATATTAGAAGTAATTTACACAGTATGTATTCTTTTGTAATAAGTATGTGGCATGTAAACAAAGTCGTGAATTACATATGCCCTGATCGATTTTGTAATATTTTGGGTATACTTATATAAATTAGTTAACTTTATTTTAATGAAAGTTTAAATTTTTCATGATTTTTTGTAAAAGTACACCTCCGATTCGTATTCGGATCGGGTGCGGGTTGGGGTGCTACATTTAATGGTATCAGAGCTAAGGTTTAGCCGATTCTAGGCATAAATCGAAGTCCAGAGTGTCTTTAAAGGTATATAAACAAAATAGTGAGAACTTCTGATCTGATTAAGTAACGAGTATGATGTCTTGTTAATAGAATTATATAGTTATGTCTTATTAGATGACCATACTCAAGAGCTCCCGAAGTGAAGCGGGAGATGATAGGCCTGTAGAGAGCAGTAATTTACCTGCTCTGGACAGGCAAGGTGAAGAAAAAGCACCTTCGGGAGTGCCTGTACAAGATCAAGAGGTATTCTTCATGACGTTGGATGCTATTTTAACACGTTTCCAACCTCCTGCTTCCTCAACTCAGAGAATGAATGTCGTAAAAGAGCTAAAAGGATTAGGAGCTCCTGATTTCAAAGGTGAACCAAGGAAGACCCTGTTGCTGCGGACCTTTGGCTCAGTGATGTGAAAATGATGCTTGCTAGACTCCACTGTTCTGAGGTGGAGACGCTAGATAGAGTAGTCTCCTTTCTTCGTGGGCAAGAGATAATATGGTGGATGAATGTCACCATGAGAATGACAAGAGATCAAGTGATGTGGTCCTTGTTCTTGGAAGAGTTCAAGCATAAGTACATAACATATCAGTTCATTAAGCAAATGAAGCAAGAATTTTTGAACCTGAAGCAATTGAATCGCACTATGTATGAATACGAGTGTGAGTTCAATAAGTTCAGTCGTTTTGCAGCTGAGCTAGTTCCGACCTAGAATAATGCATGTAAGTGGTTTGTTGAGGGCTTACATCATCGATTAAAGAAGATGTTGATTGTGTTGAATATGTCCTTATTTCAAGAGGTAGTTAATCATGTTAAAGCTCTAAAGATATCTCAAAATAAAAGGTTTGGAGAGTAAAGAGCCCAAACGTCTAAAAGAACTGGTGCTTCATCAAGTTCTGCACCACCTAAGAGAAGTAGAGATTATAGTTTTCGATCTCAGGCGAGGTCTGAGTCAGTAGCATCCTCTGCTAGAGGATCAAATCAGATAAGAGCTAGATAGACTTAAGCAGTATGATCTGGTGTTTAGAGATCAAATCAGGGTCAAGCCAGACAATGTCAACTTTGTGGAAGAAGTCATACCGAAATATGTCAAGTAATCTTCGGAGCTTGTTTCCGATGTGGTGACACGAGACATTTCATCTGGGATTATCCAATGATGGCCGGAGAGCCTATACAGTCGGAGCGATCTTCTTTGGTATCCAGAGAAGATGAGGTAGAGGTAGAGGTAGAGGAAGAAATTACCCTGAATCTTCTACTTAATAGGAGTACGCTCAACTGCCCGAGTATATAACATCAAGACAAATGAAGAGCATGATGATCCATAGATAATTACAAGTACTTTCCAATTATATGATAATGTGTGTTGGTATTGATTGATTCGGGTTCCACTTATTCATATATTAGTAGTAAGTTGGTAACTGAGTTGAGAATTCCATTAGAAGCAACTATTAGTGATGTGATAGTGACGAATCCATTAGGGCACAGTGCTCGGTAAATAGAGTATGTCGAGGGTGTCCATAAAGATTCAGGGAATTAAATTCCCTGTTAATCTGATGTAATTTCCCTTTGAGGAATTTAAAGTGATACTGGGAATGGACTGGTTATATCATTATCATGCTAACGTGATTGTAGACTGAAGAGAGTAACGTTGATCAGTTTAAAAGGATTGGAAGTTATAGTGTTCAGTGAAAGATGGAATCCGTTAGCAAACGTAATATCTGAGATGTTGGCAAATAAGTTATTGTTATAAGGATGTCAGGGTTTTATTGCTAATGTGATAGATACTAGAACCAAGGAGAAAGGGTTAGAAGAGATTCCCATAGTCAGATAGTTCCCCGATGTCTTTCCTGCAGAGTTGCCAGGATTACCTCCAAATAGAGAGGTGGAATTTTAAATTGAAGTAATGCCTGGAACAATACCTATTGCAATGACACATTACAGAATGACTCCGAAAGAGTTGCAGGAGTTAAAGAATCAATTGCAAGAATTGTTGGATAAATGATTTATAAGACCAAGTGTGTCTTCTTGGGGAGATCCAGTGTTGTTCGTTAAGAAGAATGATGGTTCAATGCGTCTTTGCATTGATTATCGATAGCTCAATAAGGTGACTATAAAGAATAAGTATCCCTTCACTAGAATTGATGATTTATTTGATCAGTTAAAGGGAGCTTCGATATTCTCAAAGATTGATTTGCGTTATGGCTATCATCAATTGAAGATTCAAGAGAAAGATATTCTAAAAACGACTTTTAGAAAGAGATATGGTCACTATGAGTTCATTATTATTCTATTTGGGGTTATGAATACACCAGATACTTTTATGGACCTGATAAATAGAATATTTCAACCTTATCTAGACCAGTTCATAGTTGTTTTCATTAACGATATATTGGTGTATTCGAAGTCGAGTGAAAAGCATAGTGCACATCTGAAGATAGTCTTGCAAATTCTACAACATAAGAAGTTATATGCCAAACTATCTAAGAGTGAATTTTGGTTGAATGAAGTGACATTCCTGGGACATTTGATTTCTGCAGAAGGAATTCAGGTTGATCTTTAAAAGATAAAAGCCAATGTAGAATGGGAAGTTCCAAAGAATGTGTATGAATTTTGAATTTTTTGGGCTCGCAGGTTATTATCGAAGGTTCGTTAAGAACTTTTCGATGATAGCTTTACCTTTGACTAAGTTGCTGAGGAAAGATGTAACATTTGCTTGGACTCCTGAGTGCCAAGAAAGTTTTGAAACATTAAAGAAAATTTTGATAGAAGCTCCAGTATTGATTCAACCTGAGTCTAGTAAGAATTACGTGGTTTACAGTGATGTGTCCCATAACAGATTGGGATGTGTATTGATGTAAGAAGGGAAATTGGTGGCCTATGTGTCTAGACAACTGAAACCAAAATGAGAAGAACTATCCAATGCGCGACTTGGAGTTGGTTGCAGTAGTGTTCACTCTCAAAATTTGGCGTCACTATTTATATGGGGAACGTTGTTATCTATACACGGATCATAAGAGCTTGAAATATCTGATGACTCAAAAAGAATTAAACTTGAGGCAAAGAAGATGGGTTGAATTCTTAAAGGATTATGATGTGGTAATTGATTTCCATCCTGGAAAAGCAAATGTGGTAGAGGATGCCTTAAGTCGAAAAATGTTTATAGCCTTACGAGCTCTAGATACAAGGTTGTCATTAGATGGAGATGGTGCAATATGTGCAGAATTGAAGCTAAAGCCAACATGGTTGGATCGAATTAAGGAATTGCAAAACAAAGATGAAAAGTGTTTGAAAAGGTTATAATAAGTAAAGAATAAAGAAATTAAAGATTATGAGATTAACTCTGATGGGAATTTGTATTATCAAGGGAGATTGGTGATTCCAGAGGATGAGAAATTGAAGAATGATATGTTAACAGAAGCTCACTGTAGCCTATTGATGATGCACCCGAGTGGAAACAATATGTATATGGATCTCAAGAGTCGGTATTGGTGGCCAGGAATGAAGAGAAATATTATGGAATTTGTGTCCAAATGTTTAACTTGCCATCAAGTTAAAGCTGAGCATAAGGTTTCGTCAGGATTATTGCAACTAATATATATTCCTCAATGAAAATGGGGGAATGTGACGATGGATTTTGTGACGGGGTTACCTTTAACTCTAAATAAAAGAGATTCAATTTGGGTTATCGTGGATCGACTAACTAAGTCAACCCATTTCATTCACGTACGAGCAGATTTCTCCATGGATAAGTATGTTGAATTGTACATCAAGGAAATTATTCGATTGCATGGTATGCCGGTTTCGATTATTTCAGATCTAGATCCTAGATTTACATCAAGATTTTGGAAGACTTTACATGGAGCGTTAGGAACTCGATTGAATTTTAACACAACATTTCATCCTCAGACAGATGGATAATCTAAGAGGACTATACAAATTCTAGAAGATATGTTAAGAGCCTGTGTGATCGAGTTTAAAGGGTCTTGAGAAAAATACTTGTTGAATTCGCTTACAACAATAGCTACCATTCAAGAATCAAGATGGCTCCCTATGAGGATTATATGGGAGGAAGTGTTGTACGCCCTTGAATTGATATGAGCTTAAGGATCGAGAAGTTCTTGGTCCTGATTCGATTAAGGAAGTGGAAGAGAAAATTCAAGTGATTCAGAACAATCTTAAAGCAACAACTGATAGACAAAAATCATATGTTGATCTTAAGAGGAAAGAGATTGAGTTTCAAATTGGAGATAAAGTGTTTCTAAAAGTGTCTCCTTGGAAGAAAGTACTATGGTTTAGGAGAAAAAGAAAGCTTAGACCTCAATTTATTGGGCCCTATGAGATCGTTAAGAGATTATGACCAGTGGCATACCAGTTGGCTTTGCCACCGGAAATGGAGTAAATTCATAATGTTTTCCACATTTCCATGCTTCAGAGTATAGGTTCGATCCCTCTCATATTGTTACACCAGAAGAAATAGAAGTTCAGCCTGACTTGACTTATGAGGAAGAACCGGTACAAATATTGGCTTATGAGGTGAAAAATTATAGAATAAGACTATTCTATTGGTCAAGGTGTTATGGAGGAATCACAAGGTAGAGGAAGCAACGTGTGAACGTGAAGAGGATATACGAAATCAGTACCCCCATCTCTTTGTCCAGTGAAAATTCGAGGATGAATTTTCTTAAGGGGGAGATTTGTAATATCCCAAACACCGGGTTAGTGACCAAATTGTAAATAAATAGAATTCAGTGGATAAATTAGATAAATTGAAAAACTTAGGGATTTAAGTGTTATATTTTATGTAGGACTGAATAACAAAGAAAGATAAATAGAAGGGCAAAATGGTCATTCGACCACTAAATGAATTAAAAAGTGGTATTGGTTATGTTATATACACGTGGAACTGGGGAAAAAGAGAAAAGAAAGATTTTTCCAGAGATATCTTCATTATTCTTCCTGCTATTGACGTGAGCTCCATAAGTAAAGGTGAGTTTATATTAGATGAATATTTATTGAATTTAAGCTTGCTTTATGTTCTTTAGATGATACTTAAGCTTAAGGAAAGCTTAAGTTGTCTTAAAACCAAAAGATTAAGAAGTTAGGAATGATTAAAGATGAGAGGTTTCAAAGTAAAATCTTGGAAGAGAGTTAGTAAGAAAAGTTTGAGATTAAATTTAACTTGTCATCAGTTAAATTAAGATGTATGAAGTGTTAGAAACGAAATTAGAACATGTTGCAAATTTAGTAAGATTCTTGGTTTCAAGATATATGATGAAATATTGAACATAATGG
The DNA here is from genome assembly GCF_006381635.1 of Hibiscus syriacus. Lineage (NCBI taxonomy): Eukaryota > Viridiplantae > Streptophyta > Magnoliopsida > Malvales > Malvaceae > Hibiscus > Hibiscus syriacus. The sequence continues at coordinate 1,615,638 of NW_024063295.1, forward strand.
TGTTTTATATGTATACAAAATGATTTGAGTAAGTGTAGATAAGTTTAGTGGCAAGAAGGGAGTTCAAAATAGAAGGTTTAAGTGGGTATTGGTAAATTTCAGGTTTAAAGAGTGATTTTTAGGTTAGGAGTATCGGTACTGATTCATCCAGTACCGATACTTCAAAGGTAAAAGAGTGATATTTGAAGTAGGGGTATCGATATTGGTTGAACAGTATCGATACCATAAGTCAAAATTAGACAAGTTATGCAAGGGGTATCGATACTTAAAGGGTAATATCGATATCAAGGATACCAATACCATAAGGCATATATAGATACCATTTTGAAATAAGGATTCCAGAATCGGGAAAAGGTATCGATACCAAGGCTTCGGTATTGATACCACAGCTAGGGAAGTATCGATATACATACCTTGGGTACCGATACTACTCAAAGTGGAAATGTGAAATTAGTACTTCTTGTAGTTCAGATTATTGATGATTGATTCATAAGGTTTAGAATTCTAATATCTGTATCGAATGTACATTAGTGTAGATATCGAACATAATCAAGTTCTGGAACAGTCAAAGCGTTAAGATCGATCGATCGAGGGATAACGATTTATAGAAGTTGATTTGGACTAAGTGAAGCTAAGGTGAGTGCATACTATAGTATAAATGTTGTTTTATGGAAATAAGACTTGGGACAAGTCTATTTCCTATGTTTAAATTTCATGGTTCAATAGTTATGAACATGCATATGTTATGATCATTATGAGTACATGCATAAGTGATATATGTTTATATGTTTTGATATATGCTATATAATATATGTGAACATAAACAAACAACATAAACTGTATGATAAGAGATAAACGATCATATGCACATATGATATGTGTTATGAGATAGAACATATATGAATACAGGATAAATGATACGAGTATATGAGTACATGTATATGTGATGGACTAGTTGACTATATGAACACATGAGACATATAAATGTTCAAGCCCATGTTATGTGATATGAGAGCTGTGGGTATAATTGGCATGCCAAGAGTCGAGGGTTCTACGAGGTCCTTCGAGACATATACAAGGTCCTTTGGGGCATATACAAGGTCCTTTGGGGCATATACAAGGTCCTTCAGGACAATTTTATATGCTAGTCAGTGGAAAATTTATACAAGCTATGGTGACAGCATATGTGCACAACCTCAGTGTACTCGCATACCTTGAGTCTCAGTAATGTACATGGGCACATAAAAGATATAAAAAAGAATTTACTTTCTTATAAGATGTCATGTTATTATTTGTTAAAGATTGATCCTATATGATATGGTTGATTAGTGATATGATGATTGTAATTGCATATGAAATAATTGGGTTGCATGTTCATGATTTAGGAAATGCATTATTGTATTATATGCCTCACTAAGTCTGTGACTTAGCGTGTTAGTGTTTCACACGTAGGTACCAAGAAGCAGGAGGATCAGAATTAGGATTGCAGAGACAGCATACCTCCACCAGAAGATCATATCATAGGTAATTTACACAATATGTATTTTGTTGTAATAAGTACGTTGGCATGTAAACAAAATCGTGAATTACATATGCTATGATCGATTTTGTAATATTTTGGGTACACTTATGTAAATTAGTTAACTTTATTTTAATAAAAGTTTAAATTTTTCATGATTTTTTGTAAAAGTAAAGGTTTTGAAAAGTCAATGTGACACCTCAGATTCGTATCTGGGTCACGTACGGGTTGGGGGTGTTACAATCATTGAAGCGGTAAATATGTTATTCGAGTATTTATTTTTAAAATTTAAATATGCTTTTTCTACTTCCTAAGCATATATAAAATTTTACTTCCTAAGCAAATATTTAAAAAATTATTAAGTAGGATTGACAAAATTTATGTTAAAAGTGATAAATTTAAACTTATAAAATTTTAGTGAAACAAAAACATATTTTTAATGAAAATATATAAAAATTAAAATATATGATAATTTTAATTGTTCATGACGTAATTATCCCACCCGTCCTCTGATAAATCCATGTTAGGAAGTACGCGAATTAAACGAGCTTTGATTAAAAAGATAGTTGTTATTTCAAGAAGTCTTAGGTTCAAGCACGACATCTATAAGAGTGTTTGAATGTTCAATATTAAATGACAGAAAATTTTTCGAATATATATTATATCATAATCACCATAAACTAATAAAAAATTCGAGTAAATAGATCACCTAATTAATCATATGAAGCTGGATTAAATACGATGATTGTGACGCTAATTAATGGAAATAAAACTGGATTAGGTTAAAAGGACAAGGCACGCATGTGGAGATCCGCTTTTGGGGTTCATTAGATCGTGCGTGCATGTTGCATGACCGGGGGCGTTGAATCCCTGTTCTTGAAAGTGACAATAATACCATTTTCTTTTCGACTGAGTACTAATGTTTCAATTTTAAGTCTATAAATATTGCCGAAGTTTCTTTCTTTTAAAGTTCAACTTAAGTTGATTTTAAAATTGTTGATAATAGTAATAGAGTTGAAATAATTTTTGACGGTTTAGATTTTTTATTTAAATTGAGAGTCATAGATAATTATTTAATAGAGGATAAAAAATAAATAGACGAATTGAAAAAAATGGTAAGTTATTAAAAGAGATCAACAGAGACCGTTTTCATTCTTGTGTGCTAATTTATATACACATATTTAATGTTGGTGTTAGTGGCGCCATGTATTTATCATGGTGAAAAACTGAATTTTTTTTATTAATTATTTAGTTTATTGGTTGTACTCAATTTGAAATGATTGAAATTTTATTGATACTCACTTCATGTAAAAAATTGTGTTAGAAATATATATGTACTAACTCTAAAAATATTTTTGAATCTATCACTAATTGGTGTAAGGCTTAAGATGATATTGATTATTTGTGAGTTGGCAAGATAAGTAGATCTGATTATCAAATAACATATTTGGCTAATAGATCAAGTGAGTTTACTGGTTATCACGTCAAGGGATTGTAGTTGGTAATGATAGATCTAGAAACATTTTTGAGGGTGGACATACATATATTAATAACAAAAAAAATATATGTGGTAGACGCAAATAAAAAATTAGGGTGTTCACAACAATAAAATAGAAGACTAATAGATGAAAAACCACATTTTAGGATGGGCAAGTGTACACCCTAAACAGGCCATAGATCTATTAGCGGCTTTGGAAATTTTGAAAAACTATGAAAATTTAAGATTTAATAGGCGGAGGAATGACAACAAAAAAATATGACTTGTGAAAAAATATCCGGGAGAGGTAAAACAAAAACTATCAGAATTTGATATACTTGTCATATATCAAGAATAGTTAAAAAAAGATTGAGAGGTAGATGTATTTTCATCTCTAATATCGTAGGGCCTGAAATATTGATTGGCTTTGATTACCCCATGTTTGTAGGTATGAAATTGTGGCCACCAGTGTCAAGGGGCTGATCCTAACAGCTCTTTGCTAGCTATTGATATTGACAGGGGCTGACACTTTGATCGTGAAGAACCAATGCAATGCCTCTGCTGTTAAGCATGCTATGAGAGTTTTAACTTGCTTCGTCCCTAATCAGCTAATAGATCATGTAATTTGGGTTTTGCTCTCATCTAATATTATTATCCTCTAGAAGTATTAAATTCAAACAATTGCACTTACAAGGTATGTTGTCAATAATTAAGAAAGATTTTGAGTTCCTTAACATTTCTCACCAAGATTCCAATCAGTTCTTCTTCATGGGTCATGTCTTGGCTCACCTTGATGTATTCTAAGGGTATGCTATATGAAGGATTAGAACGATATATTCTAAGCATGGATACATGGAACACGTTGTGAATGAGTTTCAACTCTAACAATAAATCTAACTGGTAAGTCATCGGTCCAACTCTCTACAATACCTCATAAGGTCCCCTTGCTCCCAAAACAAAGTACCTTCTTCCATGGAGAAACTTTAAGAAACACATTGTCCCCCACTACAAACTCTATATTCATGTGCTTTAAGAATGCATAAGATCTCTGTTGTTTGTGTGGGTGTACTATAATTTGATACGCAAACTATGCAAGTATACACGTAGAACAAGTAATAAAGTGATGAGTGATTATCATCTCCACAAGGATTGAAGGGAAATTAAGTAAAGAATGTGCACTTAAATTATTAAAAAAATGTGTATATAATGGTATGAATAAGGTGATGATAATGTTGTGAAAAATGATTAAAGTGAAAAAAAAGGTAAAAAAAAAAGGTAAAGTAGAAGAATACTATAGCAAAATTGTGTTGAAAATTGAGTTTACAAGATAAGACAACAATACAACCTCACACGTGTGAAACTCTCAAGAAAGATAACAGGCTAGGTCTATCTTGGAATCTTATGTCTTGTCCTCAAAAAATCTTTAACATTTTCAATTTAATACGATGCTCGACAGAGTTTTCTAAGTTGTTTCTAGGTTATCTCTAGTAAGAAATCTGACAGTGAAAATGCTAAAGCAATACATCTTAGAGTGAATAGTAGCAAATTACTATCTATGAAGTTTTACTCCTTTTAGTCATTGAAACCCTATCCTTATCTCTAAGGTAAGTTAGGGTCTTGCTTTCCAGCTCAACCCCATTGTCCACGTAGATCTAAGCTTAACTCTTTCGAATTAAGTATCAAGCATAGATAATGACAATCTCTCGAAATCTTTTACAAATCTAAGCAATAATACAGTGAACAAAGTATGTATTAAAACTGGAAAATGATAAGTCATTCATTTAAAAGAAAAACATCATCGTCCAAAATAAACCCAAACTAAGCTAAGTTAGTTAATGGCTTGGTAAATAACATCTATAATCATTTGTTTAATAGAACCCATAGAAGAAAAGATGAAGAAATAAAGAAAAATTAAAGAAGGAAGAAAACTCTCAAGCCGATAGTTGTCGTGAACTACCGTGAACGACCCAAGCGTTGTTGCTTCTCTCAAAGGCCAACAAGTTTTATCCCTTGGAGCTCCAACAATTGAAAGCTAAGTTAGTTAATGGCTTGGTAATAACATCTATAATCATTTGTTTAATAGAACCCATAGAAGAAAAGATGAAGAAATAAAGAAAAATTAAAGAAGGAAGAAAACTCTCAAGCCGATAGTTGTCGTGAACTACCGTGAACGACCCAAAGCGTTGTTGCTTCTCTCAAAGGCCAACAAGTTTTATCCCTTGGAGCTCCAACAATTGAGGTCACCATGAAGAAGGAGAGAAGAAAAAAGAGTGGTCGCCTCTCACTTTTCTCTCTCTTATCTCATAAAACTCATTATACCATTAATGTGGGTGTCCAAGCACTTCGTAATAACACTGGTTGTTGGTGTTATGACGATGAAACTCTCAAGGGGAAGCCACAATGTTTTGAAAACTTATACATAGATGAATGTCAAAGTTCAAATCAATACCCTATCATGAATGCTTTTTCTAAGCTCTCATCATCGGATACCAACTTTCTCAATTATAGGGACTCAGATGAGGAAACCAGACGTACTTTGTTTGAGCTGAATCCTCTCAAGTCCCCCGAGATCGATGGTCTACATGCTTTATTTTTTCATAACCAATAGAACCGGTGGATAACTCGTGTGTAGTTGGCTGAAGGTTATTTTCAAATGGAATCAAATGAAGGTTGAATTCAATAAAATTATCTTGGTTCTCATTTTGAAAGTTGAAAGTCTTGTGTCCTTTTTTTACTTTATATCTATCAGATTATGCACTATCATTGTCGATAGTCGTTTTCATCCGAGTCCCGATTCGTTATAAGTATTATATTATTATTATTATTATTATTATTATTATTATTATTATTATATTATTATTATATTATAATTAATTGTTACAATTTTACAGGCCCAAATGTGAAGCCCAATTAAAACCCTGAACCCAAAAGATCAAATTTGAACAGAAGGCCCAGTTACAAAGTTAAACCCTGAACCCATATTACAACCAAACTCAGCTCAGGCCCAAAAATATTCAAAGGTAATTAGGGTTTTATCTCATCTCCTCTAGCCCACAGATCTCAACCATTGGATCTGGAGAAATCCAACGGTCCTAAACGTGACCAACAGGAACCCTAGGGTTCTCATTACACCCTAGGGTTATTCCGATCGCCTCCATAGAAGTGATGATGCCCTTGCCGCTCTTGCCTCCAACCAGCAGCTGCCATATCCTCGCCCGATCCGCGAGATCTGGGTGCATTTAATGCACCCAGTCCCTCCACCGCACAGCTCACAGCCCCCTAGGGTGAGTCACCACCATAGCTCCGGTGACTCACCGGGTTTCATTCTTTTAACCGGTCCAAAGAATGGTTTGAAGAGCTCTATAAATAGGGTCGAACGTGCAAGAGAACACAACAACTGTAACAACCCGGAAAAAAAATTATTAAATCGGTGTAATTTGGTGAAATTTAGTGGCTAAATTAAAATTTATGAAAACTTATAGGCCATTTTAGAAGTTGAAGGAAATTCAGGGACCAAGCCCTGAATTCCACCAAGGAGTGTCGACAGGCTTGTATTATAAGCGTGTTTTCTGATTGAAATCAGAAAACACAGGCTTGTATTATAAGCGTGTTTTCTGATTGAAATCAGAAAACACATGCTTTATTTACTTAAAACTCTTCCTCCCGTACATCTACTTTCAAGCTCAATTTCGATGTCGTCCGACTTCCAATCGAAAAATTGAAACCACCATCGTGTTCATCATCGACCCGTGATCAAAACCCAATAAACCAATTATAGCGAAGCACTGCCAAACGATGTGAATTTCGAGTCAAAGTCTCGATGTTTTTTAGCACCACCGCCGAGAATATCTTAAATTCATCTCGATAGTTGATCGGTTTTCGACACCTCCCGCACCATCGTGTTCCTGTTGTCGTTCCGAGTCCGACGGTGTCATCCTTGTCTCCGTAGGCGGCGGCGTGTGGGAGGTGGAGCGGTCAAAGTTTCGATCGAAGTGAAATTGAGCTCTCCACGGTTCAAAAATTTGAACCGAGGCTGGTAAGTGACTCAAAATCTCTTACAATAAGTTTTAGAATTTTTTTCAGGAATTTTTGGAGTCTGGAAGACCCTTCACGCGCCCCCACGCGCCGCCCCTACGCGTGGGGGAGTTCCGAATTGATGAGTGGTGTTATGACTTGTTTAACCCGTCCAAACCGGTTTGATCGGTCCAAACTGGGTTGACTGGTCTGACCCGACCCAACCCAACCCGGTGACCCGACCCAGTGACATTCTGGGAATTTTGTGAAAAATGTGACATTTGGGAATTTTTGTGGAAAAGGTGATATTCTGGGAATTTTTGTGAAAAAATGACAATTTGGGAATTTTCGAATGTGGACTATTGAACCCCTTTGACCATAACTTTGACCGGCTTTAAACGGCCATTAAACGACCTTTGATTTTGTTCGAGTATACCTATTCTGCCATTTTTCGACGTGCCGAATCCGTTTTCGAAGTCTTTTTTGCCAAATTTGAACCTGAAGGCATCCAAATCATCATTCAAACCCGTTGACTTTGATTTTGACCAAGAATTTGAATTTTTAAAAAGTCATACTTTATGTTTTTTGACGTCCTGATTCCGATTCCGCAATTTGTTTGGTCAAATTCAGACTCGAAATCCTCCAAATTGATAGTCAAACCCAGAAAATGCTTATATACTTAAGAATTTAGCTTTGAACAATTAAGTAAGACTTGGGCTGATAAATTATTATTGTTTGAAGGTACAAGAGACTCTCCGGATCGTTCGACAGCTCGACCCAGCTCTTCTAGCTCAGTTAAACCACGTGTGCCAGTATTAACCCGTAAGATCCGTAAATTTTATGATTTTAGAGATTAATTATGTTACCCATTAGTAATATAATGTTATTATAAATTAGGTTCGAAAACTGTAGCAGAACGTGGTGAGCTCAGCAATCAGTAGATCTACTACTTGAACCTATTATCGAGGTGTGTTCCCTAAGTACTATTTAATTATTTTAGCTGTTTTGAAATATGGTACATTGATAGCTATGATTTATTGTTTATTGATGGTTTATGGACAATGACTGATATATGACTATTGGTTTTCATTAATATATGATAACGATGTTTACTGATTTATGGAAATTATGCTTACTGCATAAATAGTATTTTTGAAATACAGATTTTGGGTTGGATTGAATTACGGAGGTATAGCTCTGATCAAGCTGGTAAACCTTACGGACTTAATGGACTATTGGGTAGGCTCACGAGCCCCAAGATGCTCTATTAGGTTGGCCCTCTTTACTGTGTGCTTAGAGTAAGCCCTACAGACCTAAGGATACAGGCCCAAAAGCTTATCCTTAGGTAGGCTTCCTTTTTGTTGTGTGCTTAAGGTAGCCCTACGGATGCAGTTTTGGGGGAACTGCGGTTGGTGTACAGGAGAAGGGATTTAAACTACGAGTTTCAAAAGTTAAACTTCATTATGATTTTATGATGATTTACTGAACTATTACTTGGTTATTGTACCTACTATGATTTTATTGTAATATTGGGACACACTGAGCCTAGCTCACTTTTCGAAAATGTTTTTCCCCTTTCAGATACTGTTGGTTAGATACCCCAGATCGAGCACTTGGAGAATCAATATATATCTTGAAGTACATCTATTTGTAATGCTTTTATATTTCAAGTTGACTTTATTTTGGTAACATGAGCCTTTATTTGAAGTATTTGTTTTAGAAATGAATATTAATCAGCTATTGATAATTGGTTTATAGTGATCCAAATTCTACGACATGTTTTAAAAATTAATTTTTTAACTATTTAGTTTTATATTCATGAGTTAGGTTTTATCGTAATTTATTATATCATTTTATAAATATATTTATAATGTGATTTTACATTGATCGAATAAGAGTTTCGGAAAATGTCATTAAAAATCATGGATGTGATCCGCTATACTTAGTCGAAACGCATAGGATGGGTCTCGGGGGTGACATTTAATTGGTATCAGAGCTTTTGGTTTTTAAACCTCGGACTGTGTATGAGTCTAAATTGAAATTACGGTTTTGAAATATTTTACAAAACCTGTTGCTAAGGCCATGTCTCAAAGTTTTTACGATTTTAATTGTGTTCGGGACTCCAAGTGCTTATCTAACCCTAAGTTTTATCTTCTGTAGTAAACTAGAGATCTACAAAAATGAGTGCTAGACGTGGACGTCGAACTAGCCGAGGGCGAGGTTGAGTGGCTAGATTTGCAGACCCGATCGACGAGATTCGGGTAGATCCCCCACCTCCGACAGGTGATCCTGCTCCTGCAACCCCGACGAATTTGCCTCCTACCGCTGGTATTTGGCATGACTACACCAATCATAGGAGCGACTGATATTGAGTCTGATTCTACCAGAGTTGCACCTGATGAGAAATTTGGTAGATAATTTCTACAATTGATTCAGGGACCGGTCAGAGCTGCTGGTGTTGGATCAGATGTGCCTATTTCTCAAACTCTTATTGCTAATGGAGTCAGAACTTTTGGAGGACAGATTGGTGGACCTCCTACTGAAGCTGAAGATTAGCTCCAGGATACTGAGAGACGCATGGATCAATTGGGTTTGGACCCAACTAAGAGATATCTGGGTGCAGTTGCGATATTAGATGGCAATGCCCACACCTGGTGGGAGTTAGTGGTCAGTAGTGTTTTGGCTGATCGTTTGACCTGGGGTTTCTTTAAGGAGCGCTTTCGGAGTCGTTTTCTGGGAGAGCGCTATTTAGCTCAGAGACGACAACAGTTCCAGGACCTGGTTCAGGGAGACATGACCTTTTCTGAGTATGAGATCGAGTTCTTGAAGTTGCTAAAATATGGAGTCAGTATGGTACCTACCGAGAGAGATCGATGTCGTAAATTTGCCCTTGGACTCATATACGAGCTGCGTAGACATGTTGTAACCCATCAGGATGAGATTTTTGATGTGCTGGTAGGCAGAGCGAAGGATGCTGAGGAGGTAGAGACCTTGGCTCCAGCAAGAGACCGTGTTGATCGAGAGTGGCCTGGGAGATTTTCTTGCCCAAACAGAGTTCTCCGCACGTCCTGGAAAGAAGACTCGTACTTCGGGTCGTTTAAGAAGCAATACCAATTCTAGGCCTGCACCATATTCACCCTCAGTTGTCAGTTGAGGTGGTTCTTCATTGTGGTCTCATAGACCCCTTTGTGAGTATTGTGGTAAACGACACACATGAGAGTGTCGTAAGAAAATAGGGGTATTCTATCAGTGTGGATCCAGTGATCATTTTCGGAGGGATTGTCCACAGTTAGCTTCGTCGGAGCGGACCGCTACCCAGACTCCTGTGCGTTCTCAGACTTCAGTACAGACCCCAACTAGAGGTCGTAATCAGGAAAAACCTTATGGATCAGCATCCAGAGCCGATAATAGAGCTCGACCCCAGCAGAGTCGAGATCCTGCAGTTTCAGAGGCTAGACAACCAGCTTTGATTTATGCCACCAGACGTCGGGATGATAGAGATGAGCCTGAGGTTATTGCAGGTACATTTACTATTTATTATATTCCCTACTTTGCATTACTGGACAATGGCTCTACCCACTCCTATGTATCGAGCTCAGTATCTCAAAACCTTCAAATTCTGATCGAGAACACTGATAATACTATTACGGTTACGAGTCCAATAGGACAAGAAGTATTAGTGAATAAAGTATTTCGGCGTTGTCCTCTTGAGGTTCAGGGAGAAATTTTTCTCGCTGATCTTATGGAGCTTCCTTTAGAGGAGTTCGATCTAATTCTTGGGATGGATTGGTTGAATAAACACAAGGTAAATTTGGATTGCGAATACAAGCGTGCTACTCTGAAGACTTCAGATGGTCGGACTATTGTGTTAATTAGTGAACGACGTGGCTATCTCTCTAATATTGTTTCAACTATGGAAATTGATCGTATGATCAGAAAGGGGTATGAGACTTTCATTGCATGTATTCTGAACACTAAAGGTTCCTTATCCACGATTGAGGAGATTCGTACAGTTAGCGAGTTTTCTGATGTTTTTCTGAGGAGCTGCCTGGGTTACCTCCTAATAGAGAGGTAGAGTTCGAGATTGAGACTTATCCAGGATCTTCACCTATTTCTATGGCACCTTATCGCATGGATCCAAAGGAACTTAAGGAGTTGAAGGTCTAATTGCAAGAATTATTCGATCGAGGATTTATTCGGCATAGTACCTCACCCTGGGGAGCTCCAGTTTTGTTTGTGAAAAAGAAGGATGGGTCGCTAAGGCTATGTATACACTATCGAAAATTGAACAAGATGACGGTCAAGAATAAGTACCCATTACCCAGGATTGACGACTTATTTGATCAGTTGCGAGGAGCTACTGTATTCTCTAAGATTGATCTTCGTTCGGGGTATTAGCAATTGAAAATTAAGGGGTCAGATGTTTCAAAAACAACCATTCGCACTAGATATGGTCATTATGAATTCTTAGTAATGCCTTTTGGTTTGACGAACACTCCCGCAGTTTTCATGGATTTGATGAATTGTGTGTTCTGGCCATATTTGGATCAATTGTGGTTGTCTTTATTGATGATATCTAGTTTTCTCGGACGGAAGCAGAGCATGACGAGCATTTGAAGATTGTTCTGCGGACATTGAGAGAGCATCGACTATATGCCAAACTAAGCAAGTGTGAGTTTTGGATTCAATAAGTGTTGTTTTTGGGGTACATTATTTCTGCTCGAGGTATCAGGTCGATCAAGCAAGATCGAGGCATTGTGAATTGGAAACGACCCAAGAATGTCTCGAGATCCGTAGTTTTTGGGCTTGGCTTATCGACGTTTTGTCGAGGGCTTCTCGATCATTGCTGCTCCTTGACAAAGATGTAAGGAAGAACGTGTCGTTTGATTGGGGCGAGGCACAACAGGAGAGCTTTGAGAAATTAAAGGGTTTTGACTCAAGCACTTATTCAACCAGAGTGGGGAAGGATTTTACGTGTATAGTGATGCTTTACATTCAGGACTTGGATGTGTTCTAATACAGGAAAGTAAGGTGGTGGCTTATGCGTCTCGTCAACTGCGACCGCATGAGTTTAATTATCCTACTCATGATTTGGAGTTGGCAGCAGTGATTTTTTCCTTGAATATTTGGAGACACTATCTTTATGGAGAGAAGTGTTACATTTTCACTGATCATAAGAGCTTAAAGTATCTTCTGACTCAGAAGGCATAAGGCTTAAAGTATCTTCTGACTCAGAAGGAGCTTAATTTGAGACAACGGCGCTGGCTAGAGCTTCTAAAGGATTATGATTATGTGATTGATTATCACCCTGGTAAAGCTAACATTGTGGCTGATGCTTTGAGTCGAAAGGCGGTATCGGAATTGAGGTCTTTAATGGCCAGGATGAATTTATACGACGATGGCACTTTGTTAGCAGAATTACAAATTAAGCCGACTTTGGTTGATGAAATTAAAGTTAAACAGCCCCTTGATAGCTCCTTGCTATCTATCTTTGAGCAAGTAGAGCAGGGGACAAGAACATATTACTCCCTTGATCAGGATAAAGTTTTATGCTTTAAGGGTCGATATTGTGCTGATGATGCTGAGTTGAGGCAAATTATCCTTAATGAGGCTCACAGTAGTCCATATGCTATGCACCCCAGTGGAGATAAGATGTATCGAAATTTGAGGGAGAGGTATCATTGGGTCAGCATGAAGAAGGACATCTCGGATTATGTGGCTAGGTGTTTGACTTGTCAGCAAGTTAAGCAGAACATCAACATCCATAAGGTGTTACGCCTATCAAGATTCCTGATAGAAATGGGAGCGTATTACTATGGATTTGTTACTGGGTAACTGATCAATCTGAGAGAGTGATTCAAATTCTGGAGGATATGCTGCGGGGTTGCGTAATTGATTTTCATGGTAGCTGGGAGAACTTTTTGTCGTTGGCTGAATTTGCTTACAATAACAGTTATCATACCAGCATTCGTATGGCACCCTACGAAGCACTCTATGGGCGTAAATGTCGCACTCCGATATGTTGGACTGAGTTGCGTGACCGAAAGACTTTGGGACCTGAGTTAATACGCGAGACGGAAGACACAGTGAGATTGATTCGTGACCGTCTGAAAGAGGCATTTGTTAGATAGAAGTCTTATGCAGATCAAAGGAGGAAAGATATTCAGTTTGAAGTTGGAGATCAGGTCTTTTTAAAAGTATCACCTTGGAAGAAAGTATTGAGATTCGGGCGTAAGGGTAAATTGAGTCCAAGATTTATTGGACCATTTCGTATTTTGAAGAGGTTAGGACCTGTTGCATATCAGCTTGATTACCTCATGAGCTCAATCGTATTCATGATGTCTTTCATGTATCAATGTTGAGGCGATACCGTCCAGATCCGGGTCACATCATTCAGGTTGAAGAGGTAGAGCTAAGACCTAATTTGTCATATGAGGAGGAGCCCATTCAGATCTTGGAAAGTGATGAGCGAGTTCTTCGGAATAGACGTATCCCGATGATAAAAGTTCAATGGAGTAACCGAAGCCCCTCTGAAGCTACTTGGGAGACATTGGAGTCAATGGAAGCTCAGTTTCCTCAACTATTCTCATAAGGTAAATTTCGAGGACAAAATTTCTTGTAGAGGGGGAGAATTGTAACAACCCGAGAAAAAAATTATTAAATCGGTGTAATTTGGTGAAATTTAGTGGCTAAATTAAAATTTATGAAAACTTATAGGCCATTTTAGAAGTTGAAGGAAATTCAGGGACCAAGCCCTGAATTCCACCAAGGAGTGTCGGCATGCTTGTATTATAAGCGTGTTTTCTGATTAAAATCAGAAAACACATGCTTTTTTTACTTAAAATTCTTCCTCCCGTACCTCTACTTTCAAGCTCAATTCCGACGTCGTCTGACTTCCAATCGAAAAATTGAAACCACCATCGTCGACCAGTGATCAAAACCCAGTAAACCAATTATAGTGAAGCGCTGCCAAACGACGTTCAAAATCGCTTAAAATAATTTTTAGAATTTTTTTCAGGAATTTTTGGAGTCCGAAGACCCTTCACGCGCCGCCCCTGCGTGGGGAGTTCCGAATTGATGAGTGGTGTTATGACCGGTCCAAACCGGTCCGAACCGGTTTGACCGGTCCGAACCGGGTTGACCGGTCCGACCCGACCCAGTGACATTCTGGGAATTTTTGTGGAAAATGTGACATTCTGGGAATTTTTATGAAAAAAATGACAATTTGGGAAGTTTTGAATGTGGACTATTGAACCCCTTTGACCACAACTTTGACCGACTTTAATCGGCCATTAAACGACCTTTGATTTTGTTCGAGTATACCTATTCTGACATTTTTCGACGTGTCGAATCCGTTTCCGAAGTCTTTTTTGCCAAATTCGAACCCGAATACATCCAAATCATCAGTCAAACCCATTGACTTTGATTTTGACCAGGAATTTGAATTTTTAAAAAGTCATACTTTATGTTTTTCGACGTCCTGATTCCGATTCCGCAATTCGTTTGGTCAAATTCAAACTCGAAATCCTCCAAATTGATAGTCAAACACGGAAAATGCTTATATACTTAAGAATTTAGCTTTGAACAATTAAGCAAGACTTGGGCTGATAAATTATTATTGTTTGAAGGTACAAGAGACTCTCCGGATCGTTCGACAGCTCGACCCAGCTCTTCTAGATCAGTTAAACCACGTGTGTCAGTATTCACCCGTAAGATCCGTAAATTTTATGATTTTAGAGATTAATTATGTTACCCATTAGTAATATAGTGTTATTATAAATTAGTTCAAAAACTGTAGCAGAACGTGGTGAGACCAGCAATCAGTAGATCTACTACTTGAACCTATTATCGAGGTGTGTTCCCTAAGTACTATTTAATTATTGTATCTGTTTTGAAATATGGTACATTGAAGCTATGATTTATTGTTTATTGATGGTTTATGGACAATGATTGATATATGACTATTGGTTTTCATTAATATATGATAACGATGTTTACTGATTTATGGAAATTATGCTTACTGCATAAATAGTATTTTTGAAATACTGATTTTGGGTTGGATTGAATTACGGAGGTATAGCTCTGATCAAGCTGGTAAACCTTATGGACTTAATGGACTCTTGGGTAGGCTCATAAGTCCCAAGATGCTCTATTAGGTTGGCCCTCTTTGCTGTGTTCTTAGAGTAAGCCCTACGGACCTAAGGATACAGGCCCAAAAGCTTATCCTTAGGTAGGCTTCCTTTTTGATGTGTGCTTAAGGTAGCCCTACGGACGCAGTTCTGGGGAACTGCGGTTGGTGTACAGGAGAAGGGATTTAAACTACGAGTTTCAAAAGTTAAGCTTCATTATGATTTTATGATGATTTACTGAACTATTACTCGGTTATTGTACCTACTATGATTTTATTGTACTATTGGGACACACTGAGCCTAGTTCACTTTTCGAAAATGTTTTTCCCCTTTCAGATACTGTTGGTTAGATACCCCAGATCGAGCACTTGGAGAATAAACATATATCTTGAAGTACATCTATTTGTAATGCTTTTATATTTCAAGTTGACTTTATTTTGGTAACATGAGCCTTTATTTGAAGTATTTGTTTCAGAAATGAATATTATTCAGCTATTGATAATTGGTTTATAGTGATCCAAATTCTACGACATGTTTTAAAAATTAAATTTTCAACTATTTAGTTTTATATTCATGAGTTAGGTTTTATCGTAATTTATTATATCCTTTTATAAATGTATTTATAATGTGATTTTACATTGATCGAATAAGGGTTTCGGAAAATGTCTTTAAAAATCATGGATGTGATCCGCTATACTTAGTCGAAACGCATAGGCTGGGTCTAGGGGGTGACAACAACGAGGAACAAGAACCTAATACACAGCAAACAAACTAGCAAAATAGTGAGAAAATAGCGAAGGAAGCCTTAAAGTCATCAGAGAGCCCAAGCGTCACCGGAGAAGTCGAAATACCTAAGGTATAAATCTTAGATCTACTGCGATTTAGGGCTTTTTTAGGAGAAAAGGTTGTCAGGTTCGACTTTAGGACAAGTAGGGCTTTGATTTGGGTAAATTTAGTTATTTTCGGCCACCGTGGGTGGTGACCGGCGGTGACTATCGACGACGGCACATGGTGACCAGCCGGGGATGAATTCCCTCCAGTGAGGGAATTCTAGAGAGATGTGAGAGCTTCTCTCTCTAGGAGAGAGAAGCAAAGAGGGAAAATAAGGCTTGAAGCCTTTTAGGCCGGTTTAGGGCCTATATATATACCCCTCCCGAATGGCGTCATTTTGGGGAGGGGCCTGTGTGTAAATTTGGGTATGGAGAAATTGAGCCCGGGGTCCCGGTAACTTTGTAATCTTGCAATTTAGTCATTAAAAAGCATGTTTTTATACATTTTAATTTTGTCTTTTAATTTTGTTTATTTTTTATTTTGGTCACTCACACATGTATATATATTTTAGGATAAATACCATATTTAGTCCTTAATATCTTTAATAATTTATATTTCGATCTATATAATTATTTAGGGTAAATTACATTATTAGTACACTATTTTAATATTATTTCTAATTATGTTAATTAATATTAATATTTTATATTTTAATCATTAATTATTACTATAGGATTAATTATGCTATTAGTCTTTATATCTTATATAGGATTATTAATTTACATATTTTATAATTAACCTATGTAATTTTAATATTTAGTATTATAATGAGATTATTAATATTATATTAAATAACATTAAGTAATAATTTATTTCAGTTATTTGTAAATTAAGTTAAATACAAATTTATAATTTATTGCAAAGATAAATTAATTAATAAACGCCGGTACCAATTTTTGGGCGTTGTGAGGGTGTTAATCATTCCCATACGTAACTGACTCTCGAACTCATTTTCTGGTAAGCAGACCTCTTTGTGTTATTTTAATAATATTCTCAGAAATTGTATTAAAATAACATTTTGGTGATCAATCTCACCACATTAAAAGATTGGTGGCTACTATACAATTCAGTGTTCTATCTGATTCAAGGAAGATAAACACTTACTTTTTCGATACTAGCTACACTTAGGTGTACTATTTGCACTCTCCGTCGCCGGGCAGAGAAACGTCTCGACAATCCTCTATAAGTTGGTGATGAAAATTATTGCCAATAGATTCAGTATAATCTTTCCTAAAATTATTACGTTAAATCAAGCTAGTTCAAGCTAGTTTTATTATTGGTCAAAATATTACTGATAATATTCTTGTTGCGCAGGAGGTCATCCACTCTATGAGGAAAAAGAAAGGAAAAACCAAAGAATGACAATGAAAGTGGACCTCGAGAAGGCCTATGACCATGTTGGTTGATCCTTTCTCTCCGACTCTATCAGAGATGTGAGATGCCCAGACAACATTAATCGTATCATTATATAGTCGGTTACGTACTACTCTTTCTAAATTCTTTGGAATAACTCTCTTTCGGAGGAATTCAAGCTTTCACGTGGTATTCGTCAAAGGTGCCAACTGTCTCCGTACCTGTTTGTTCTCTGTATGGAACGCTTGGGCCAAAGTATACATTACACTCTCGATGTTGGTCACTGGAAGCCCATGATTTTGTCTCGGGGTGGGCCTACCCTTTCCCACTTGTTATTCTTCAATGATTTGATTATTCTTAGTCAAGCAATTGAGAGCCAAGCTAATCTTATTGGAGCCATCCTTAACCAGTTCAGCAGAATTTCAAGACATAAGGTTAACTTTAATAAAACCAAGGTTTTCTTCTTCGCTAGCATTGAGGAGGAGCTCATTGATAAAAATTTCTCCTACCTGGTATGTCAACGATCAGCAAATCTGTGGAATTATTTGGGTATGCCTTTGTTCCATAGTAGGGTGACAATGAGCACTTTCCAGTTTATTATCGACAAAGTCTATGCTAAACTTAATAATTAGGTGGCCACTAATCTTCCTTTGGCTGGGCGACTGACCTTCACTAAGTCTACGCTTGTTGCCATCCTTAATTACTTCATACAAACTGTGGTCATCCCTAAAGGAGTTTGTGACCAGATTGAATAAATCGCTCGCCAATTCATTTGGTGGGACTGGAGGTAAACCCAAGATGGCTCTTGTGAACTGAAAGTCTTGCTGTCAACCTATTAGTCATGGAGGCCTTGGTCTAATATCGCTTCATCTTCAAAATGAAGCGTTCCTTTGTGAAATTGGGATATAATCTTCTTATGCGCCCCGAAGCTCTTTGGGTCAAAGTCTTTCGCTCCAAATACAAGATGAACGAGACGCTTCCGAGCACTATTGAAACTAAGAATTACTCTTTTATTTGGAGGTCCCATTCTCGTGTTTGGGAGTTTATTCGTGAGAACGTTTGTTGATCCGTTGGTGATGGAAGGAAAATTAAATTTTGGAGCGATATTTGGGTCCCGGGCATTGAGACACTCTCTCATGTAACCACTTGTCCTCACGCTATCAATTATAATGCAGCTGTGTGTTACTTTGCTAAGGATAATGGTGAATTGTTTGATGAGGTGATTGTGAAACATATCATTGTTGTTCCAGCTCCTAGGGACGATATAGAGGAGGATCAGCCTGTGTGGAGATGGCACCATAAAGGTGTTTGCACGGCCAGCTCAGCGTTCCATGAGCTCCATAAGCATAATTGGGACATGAAGGAAAACTTTGGAGCCTTGCGTGGGATTTCGATGGTCCGCAAAGGGTTAAACATTTCCTCTAGATCGCTCTTTGAAATTGTTTAATGGCCAATTCAGAAAGAGCGAGAGGAGGAATGACAAAAGACTCAATCTGCCCTGTGTGTCTCGTGGGTGATGAGATCATAAACCATGTCCTTCGTGACTGTTCAGCAGCTCGAATGGTTTGGGAACAGATCGTCCCAAATGAATTCTTACACTGTTTTTATTGCATGCCTCTTTATGACATGTTTTGTGCTAACCTCTATACTTCTACGTGCCTTGATCGAGAAGCTTTTTATTCGTGGCTTATGTTTGGAATAATTATATGGAGATTATGGAAACAACGCAATAACTTTTAATTTTCATGGACATGTATGGTCAGGTGTAGAAATAACTCAATCTACGTGCTCTCGGGCTCACACTATCACAACGAATCATGGAGACAACCATCGCAAAGGCACTAAACAAACCACGAGGCAACGGTGGAAGCCACCCCAAGTAGGAAAATTTAAGATCAATACCGATGGAGTCGTGGACACTAAAACTTTGGACGGTACAGGAGGAGGTCTTCTTAGGGATGATAAGGGAACGTGGTTGCTGGGGTTTCACCAGAACATCGGTCGCTGCTCGGTTTTTTCAAGCTGAATTATAGTCTTTGTTTGACAGATTAACTATAGCATGGAATCATGGATTCCGAAAAGTGGAGGCGAAGCTTGACAGTAAAGAGGTTGACAGTAGCAGGTCTGTGGATCTCCAAAAGCCTGTAGAGAAGGCAATGAGTTGTGATGCTGCCGTTCACATAGAGAACAATGAAGTTTGGCGTGTGCTCAACCTGGATAGTGCAGGACTGAACTAAGTTTTTCTTTATCCCACTGACCTTGCAGACCGCAGTGTTTTATTGTTACCAAAAAAAAAAGGAAAAATTTTTATTAAAAATTTTTAATCATCTTATTTAGAGATTTTTTACGAATTATAAAGCATTCTAAACAAACCATTTTAAGCTAAACATACTTTTCAAAATCACAATACATCCCAATATTAGCAGGTAGGAAAAGAAGGAAAAAGGAAAAGTCCTGCTTAATATTAAATTCTAATAATCGAAAGTGCTTCCCCGAAATTCTTTGACTTAATGCCCACATATTCTTTCACCGTCACAGATCGGTATCTACGTTGTTCGCCTGAATTTAAGAGCTTTAACAACGGCGACACTCTACTATCCGAGGGTAACCCATAGAAGTAAGCCACTGATAACCGGTGGCACCCATCTGGGTTCAGAGCAGCTCGGTGAAGTGCGCTAGGGAACCGAGCATTGGTCAAAATATGTAAAAGGTCGCCGACGTTCACCACCAGGCACCGGTAATAGGGAGAACCGGAACCCAAGGGGCTCTTTGTTTGAAGATTTGGAGACCACTTACGGCAGTTTGGTGTAGAATGGTCAAGAGGGAGGTGTCGGTGTGTGGGGCTAAACCCATGGCTCGGTTCGGGTTGGGGCATGGAGGGTAGGAGTTGAGCTGCATGGCGGCGCTGAAAGGTGAACCCACCTCCCATTTTCGGTCTTCGCCGGAGATTCCCAATGATTCCAGGATGAGATTTGTGAGCTTCTCTGCTAAAACTTCCATTTTCTTCTGGTATCTATCCATCACATCGCTGTTTTTTTAAAACCCCAAAATTCATGTCAATCCTATTAAACGTTTCACTAACTAATTACATTCCAGTTCAGTGACCGACGTAAGTAGAGTTGAGTATATGTACAAAAATCTGAATTTAGTAAAAAAAATATTTCTATTATTTATTTATTTTATTAGTTGTATCTTTTATGAAATTTTATTTGTGTTTATTAATTTAAACAAAAAAATTTAGTTTTTCATTATACCTACTTTTAAAATCTAATTATAAATTTTTATATTAAAAATATTATGTATCTTTCTATTACATATATTTAGTATATCTAACAATTATTGAAAAATATAATAGCTAAATCATACATACTACAAATGCACTCTACCTATAAGGTTTTTTATAAATTGGATGTGTGTCATTCTTAAATCTTATTTTGTCCCCTCACACATGGTATGGTAAGATATATTATATCAAACGTGGTCTATAATTATAATCACCATAGGACCTAATGATTAAAAGGTCCCAAACCCCACTAAATGGTAGATCTTTCTTGGGCAAAGATAAAACCAACTTTCATAAAAAAGAAACGAAAATCCATCTCAAGTCTTGTCAACAAGGAGAAGTTTTAAACGAAATGAACCAAATAGGGTTCAATGTATGGATCCAAGAAGCAAGCTATATTTTTATTTTTTTAAACAAAAATTTGCAAGGTTTATATTAAAAATTTAAAAGGGTAAAATTATAAAATCTCATAGAATATGAAATTATATCTTTAATAAAAAATACAAAAAAAATATAAATTACGTTAAAATTTAAAACTTGCAAAGTGAAACATCCTAATTACTCTTCAGTCCATCATGTAATTTTATCATTTTTTTCATCAAAGTATGTCTACGTGCATAAAATTGCATGGACAGATGGACTTACCAAAAACGTGCATTGTCGTTTGGCCAAAGCATCCTAGCATCAGCAGCCGGTGAACCCATGATGGTGAACCCTTCATGCCACATATACTTTGGGAAAAACTTGGATATCAGAGGTAGACCATACCCGGTGGCACCTTCCGGTTTGCGTAAAGCCTTCAACTTCGTCTCAGCCGGGAGGGAGAACAGCCGTATAGTCTCCGACTCCACTTCTTCAAGAAGATTTAAAGGAGTGCCATGGTTAATAACATGGAATGCACCCCATGTTTCGCATGCTTGCCCTGCAAGTTTTGCGGCATTGGGATCTTTAAGATCGACGATCGGGATCGTTAACCGGTGATTGAATGAGAAGTCATCAGATTTAGACCACACATGAGAATCGGGAACTGTCCAAACGGAGGTGAAATCCAAAGGAATGATATGGTGTCGGTGGATCGGATTTTCTCTATAGACTTGGGAGAGAGCAGTGGTCATGATAAGTTCAAAGAGAAAGAAAAGTAAACAAATAAACTACGCTTAAGGGTTTCTTAGTTGTGTTAATTAATAAAGAATATACAATTATATATATATATATATATAAAGGTTGTCATGTGTTAATTAATAAAGCACATACATACATACATGTAATATAATGTTGTAATGTGGTAATGATAGTATGAGCAAGTTAATTTAATTGAGATATGATAGTCATTTGAGATTTTAGGATCAGAATGTATCATATTACAATCAATAGGTTAATGTCCAGCTCATACTACTGTCATTTTTTAATAGAATTAAAAGATGGGCTTGAAATATATGAATAATTGAGTGACCATTTTATAACTTTTAATAGTCATGTACTCAAAAATGCAATGTTCTATAATTAAGAACTATTTCGTAACTTATAATAATTTAGGGACTCAGCAAAATAACGTCCTATAATCGAGATACTATTCGTGTACTTTACTCATATTTAATAAACCCTTCTATTTTTTAAGTTCAAATTTTTTGTTCTTCTTAGTATTTGATCTTGGATCTGTCTCTTACTACTTGATCTAAATGAGATGATATATAGGATCCATTGAGTGGTATAAGTGCTAAAAGAGAATATTGTTATCCATAAAAAAATTATATTCGAATAATTATATCTATAAGATATGTATATATAATCAATAAATTAAAAAATTATACG
Organism: Hibiscus syriacus; assembly: GCF_006381635.1. NCBI lineage: Eukaryota > Viridiplantae > Streptophyta > Magnoliopsida > Malvales > Malvaceae > Hibiscus > Hibiscus syriacus. Next base: position 1,638,056 of record NW_024063295.1, read on the forward strand.
AACACTATATTATAATTATCCGAGTTTTTAAAAAAAAAAATGAGATGAGCGGCGGGTAAGTGTGGCTGTTTGGACAGAATGTTGTCGGGTTGTGAAATTTGGAAGGATTTGGTGACAATGGTTGATTCGGACAAAAGAAGGAACAAACTGTGCACAAAGTTGGGGCATCTCAAACACCGAAGAGTGTTTTTATATTCCATGATTAGGAGGGAATTTACTTATTTATTTATTTCCTTTAGCTTTTGTCCAATTTTGGAAATTTCAAAAAGGATTGCTTATTTTAAAAGTCCAATAAAAACAATTGCATAAAAGAACGTAATAATTCAATCACCCCAAGTAGTTTGTATTTTTCCTTTGTATCTTTCATTAAGGAGAAGATCAAACACCTCCGATTTCAAAAATAAATAAATAAATAAATAGTCAATAGCTCACTAGAATTCTTTTTTTTTGAACTAAACATGTATTTTTTATATCAGTATATTTTTATGTTAAATTTAAAAATAATTCTTATTAATAAAATAGATCAGAAGAAAAAAAGTGATATATAATTATTATGTATTTTTAATTTATTTTCAATTATAATTATTTGATTCATGAGCTATACAAAATATAGTTTACACAAGTATATCTATTTTTATATTAAATCTTAAAATATAAAATTATAAACACAAAAAAAGTTATCTATCTTGCTAAAGGTAATAACAGATCTTTGTGTATATTAAGGTTAGCATATGCTCATCTTGAAAACCGATTTTTTTTATGTTTGTTTTTATTTTGTTTTTGGTGTTACTCTGAAATTTTATTTGTGTCTATCATATACGAAAAAACTTTATTATTAATATATATGTGCTAACATTGCAAATTATTTTCGGATTCACCACTGGTTAAAGAGATAATTATCATTCCTAAAAGATTTTAATTTAAGCACTAACAATACATAATATTTAAACGTTTATTATTAAGTGGTGGAGAATTTTAGAATTATGTTATCCCTTGTAATCGATTTGTAATTAAGGTAGGGTGGTGAACCGGGGTAGACTCTCGTGGGTTATCACCATCGTTGTGGTACATTTAGAAATGCCCCCACAATCGCTTTCAGCCAAAACTAATAACAGGTAAAAATGTTAGAATTATTTTTCCTTTTTCTTTTAACAAATAGAATCATAGTATAAAGAAAGAAAAACACATTTAGGGGCCACATGCTTGAATGGAATGAGGGGGAGATTTTGTACAAATTCACATGGAACTTGGGGGAAAATAATTAAACTTTAATTAATTAAAATAATTAAACTTGGGGAATAAAAATCATGGTAATAGCCTGACACTGACAGTGACCCTCATATAAATTTCAGATGATTTCATTTCGTCCGTGAATAGAATATAATCTTACTTTAATAATTAACGAAGATCATGGTGATAGCCTGATATTGGCTTTTACCTTAACACAACATTTTCTTATTTTAAATTTTGCTACAAGATTTTTTCAAAATATTTTTAAATATTTTTTTCTAGTAAGTCAAATATGATGTTAAAAATGACATCAATTAAATATTTAAAAATTAAATCAAAAATATTGAGGCTCGTAAGAATGAATATATTGAACTATCTACGCTATTACCAAGATCGTACGCATCTTTGAATTTATTCTCCCTTTATTCTTCTTTCATTTTTATTATTATTATTTTTTGGTCGAGTACATAAGGTTCCCCATTATAGAATGCTACTTTAGTAAGTCATTAAATTATTAAAATTATAAAATAATCTTTCGACTATAGGATATTATTTTGTAGAGTCTCTCGACTATTAAAATTTACAAAATGATCATTCGACTATTTATTTATTATAAATTTATTTTTTTTCGTTAAAAATTGACTACAATCTAAGTTAAACGTTAATTTTCTAACTAAGATATGATAAAATTTAATCCCATAATTTTAAAATACTATCATATATTAATCATGTAACACCCTTAACCCATATCCGACTCGTATATGAGTCTGAGGTGTCACATTGACTTTTCAAACTTTGACACTTAAAAAAGCAGAGAAATTTTAACTTTCATTAAAACCAAATACATTAATTTACATAAAAGATACCACAAAATACAAAATCGATCAGAGCATTCGTAATTAACCACTTATTACATGCCAACACTCTATACACAACCAAAATACCTACTTTGTTAATTACTTCTGATCTGATCTTTTAGTAGTGATGTTGTCCTTGCCGCCTCTGTTACTGCTCCTCTTGATTCTTGGTACCTACTTGTAAATCACTTACACGCTAAGTCATAGACTTAGTGAGGCATAATGTTGAGTTAATCGATCGATGGAGTTGGCCAAGAGGGGGGTGAATTGGCAAATAAAAATTTCGGTGGAAGCTTTGCAGAAAATTGAAAAGATTTGCACAACGATTTAGAGTGGTTCAACTTTCTCAACCAAAGTCTACGTCCACTACCTTAGCTATCCACAGTAAGGATTTTCCACAAATTCACTAATTTGTCTTTCTTTTGAGGACAAAGAGTAACCTTACAAATGCCTCAAGAATTATACCCCAAATTCTTGAGAACACTCTCTCCCAAAGAGAATAATACAAATTTTGCAAACTTACAAGAAAATCCTCATAGGGCAAGATGGTTGCACAATTCTAGAACAAAGAAAGAACACTCAAGAATAATACAATTGAGCACAATAAGTGTTCTTGAAAGCAAAAATGAATATTGAATGAAATAGGCTTGAAAATGCTCAAACTTGAGGTTTGATGCTTTCTCTTTGATTCTCTCTTGATTCTTATTGATTGTTTTTCTTGTTATTGATCAATAGCTTCTAAGCTTGTTTAAATACACCTTCAAATGATTCTGAATGTTGGGGATGCTTAGTGGAGTCAATAGAGTCGTTTAAGTGTGAAAACAATTAATTAAATTGAGTTGGGAGCGTCAGTGCATCGATGCATACCCATGGTGCATCGGTGCATCAGTGTAAAATTCAAATATTTTGACCGTTGGACCCTTAGTGCATCGGTGCACTCTTAGTGCACCGATGCATCAATTGCATTCGATGTTTTCATAAAATCCCCAGTGCATCGATGCATGGTGTGTGCATCGATGCATGGATTGGTGGATCAGTGCATCACTTTGAAAAATTGATTTTAAGCTTGATTTTGGTTCAAAAATACTTTGTGAAAATTGTTTCAAAAATATATTAAGTATAAAACACAATTTTACACTTTTAGTAAGGTTTGAAATTGATCTTGAAAAACTTGGAGTAATAATTTGATATTCGATTAATTAAATCGAATATTTGTAGAAAATCACTTGTAAAATCTTAAAATCATTTAAACTTATTTTGTTATCGAAACATCAAAAATGTTTCAACAATCTCCCTTTTTGATATAACAAAACATTTGTGTTATTTTAAGATTTTCTAAAAATTTGAAAACAATTTTGAAAAATTACTCCCCCTTACTATAACACTTCTCCCTTTTAACACTAACACTTAATATTTCTCCCCTTTTTTGTTAAATGAAAAAGATATTAAAATGTTTTTTAAACAGGGTTTTTGAAAAACATAGCCAATTGATTATAAGTAAATATAGCTTAGGCTGCTAAGATCACAATCAAAAGAGAGATTAGCCATTAGTTTCATAATCAATATTTATAAACAAATGTGAAATGGCATAATTGGTCATAATGTAACTAGTATGTAAATGATGCAAAAATAAAATTAATAAACATTAAGCACATAATGAAAATTCAAACCAAATATATATAAATATTAAGTTCAAAAATCCATAAAACAACAAATAAGTTCAAAACATCCAACAACCATCAAGTTTAAACATCCAGAAACAGCAAAATCAATCCAAGTTTGAAAATCCAAGAAATCATAACAAGGAAACAAATTCATTCCATCGGAGGATCGGGAGGAGGAGGACGATAATGAGCTCGAACTTCAAAAGTGAGTGCGTCCATACGTTCATGCATCTCCCGCTGAAACTCAGTAATCTGAGACTCCATGGAGGCAAACCGCAGATCAAACGACTCCAAGAAGGATCGAAAATATGGTGGCATTTGATCTTCTTGTCGTGTCGGTTCCGGTGCAGGCTCATCGTCTGGAATGTGATCTTGATATCTTGCATAAGTTATTGAAACTCAGGATCATCGTCAGTAGCTGGTACCGGAGGAGGAGGAGGAGCACGAGAAGAGCTAGGAGCAGCTCGTGAAGAACTTGCTCCCGGAGTTTGCTTACCGGGTCGAAAGACCCAAAGACCAATTTCTTCGTCTTGTTTCCAATCCGCTTTCTTCAAGGAAGTAAGGTTGATTTATTTTGGAGTGGGATAGGATTGTTGAGAGAGACGTATAGACGGAGTTTGATAAAGTGGTTACTCAGAAGACATCCATAAATCAATGTTTCAACATGTTTTGAAGGAACAATGTTTATGATGTCCACTAGTTGACTAAATATAATGTGGGGCAGATTTATTTTGATCTTATTCTTAATACAGTGCATCCACCATAAATCATCAAATGAAGAAAACGATCGTGATGAGATCGTAGAGTACTAACACTAGAATTTGGAATATAGGGATATTCCACATTTTCATTCTCATTAAATAACCCATCATCATCTAACCCAAAACGGAAAGCTATAGTCTCGGGGTCAATATTAATATATTGGCCTAAAAGATAGGATCTAATGGCTATAGTCCCACATTGATTTTCGTTTTGAATATATACCGCATTGGAATAGAAAATGCAAACTAACTATTGATAAACGATAGGTTTGAGCTGAAACATTTTATCAAACTTCCAAGCTTTAAGAATCGGAAGGTATTCAAAGTCAATATCTATCATAGCTTGAAGAGAAGGAATATGCTCTTCCCGGATTATAAAAGATTGAAAAGAATTTCTGTACCTAGAGTACAATTCGTCTCTACGACGCTCAGGCATGTTAAAACAAGATCCTAATAGAGATGTAGGTGGAGGAGGAACGGGATTAGGAGGTTGGTTTGAACAAGAACGACTCGATGAAGTTCTAGGGCATTTGGGATTAGATATGGTTTAGGAATCGGGAAAAAAGGAATATAACCTGCAAATTAAAACACATGTATGCAATTTAATCAATCCCAAAACTCAATTGAGTCCTTAATAATTCAAGGTTCTCTAAATCAAATCCTAATGGGCAAGGTTTTGAAAACTATTTGAAAATAATTTTTGAAAAATCATAATATGTGTATGAAAACAACATAATAAAAAACATCAAATTTAAAAATTAAATTCAGATTTTCAAAATACAATTTTTTTAATTTTGAAAATTTTAAAAAATTTGAAAATTTGTAAGTTTTTGATGAAATTGGTTGTAAAATCTAGTTTGAAATCATCAAATACTCAATGCCCGATATAATGTTCATCTAGAACTAATCTAAACTAGTCTAAGATCAAAATCAATAATAAAGGTTTTTGAAATATTACCTTGAAAATTTCAGATTGATGAGAATGATGTTGTTTTTCACGAATTGATGATAAAAGCAGGATAAGGAGTTGAAAAGTTTGAAGATTCTGATCAAAAACCAAGAATTTGGAACAATTTTGATAGAGAGAAGCAATGACCAAGAGAGAGTTTTAAGAGAATTTTAAGAAAATGAGGAAGAAATAGGGTTTTATCCAAAAACTCGATGGATGCATCGATGCATGGCCTTGTGCATCGATGCACATTCAAGGCGTGCATCGGTGCACCTTCATGGTGTATCGATGCACATTCAAGGATGCATCGAGTATTGTTAGGTGTATCGATGCATTAAGCACAAAAAGAGAATTTTAAGAAAATGAGGAAGAAATAGGGTTTTATCCAAAAACTCGATGGATGCATCGATGCATGGCCTTGTGCATCGATGCACATTCAAGGCGTGCATCGGTGCACCTTCATGGTGTATCGATGCACATTCAAGGATGCATCGATGTATTGTTAGGTGTATCGATGCATTAAGCACAAAAATGTCAAAAATCCATTCTAAACACTCAAAATGCTAAATTAATTGGCTCTAGTGGTATTGGTAACTCATATATCAATCAAATTAATCCTTAAACTACTTTTGAACATAAAATTAATTTTCATCAAGCAACATAAACTCCCCCTAACTAATAGCAAAGAATGCAATAAAAAATTATTATTATAAGCATTTTTCATTTATACTTAAAAGTGATAAAATTATTTTAAATACTAAGTGAAGATAGGTCAGTTAAACTTAATTCTCTCCTAAGTGTCCAAAATCTTTCCTTGTCTAAAGGTTTTGTAAAGATATCCGCTAATTGGTGCAAAGTATCAACAAATTCTAGAACTACATCTTCCTTAGCGACATGGTGTAACACCCCTAACCCGTATCCCAACCCGGATACGAGTCAGAAATATTACATTGACTTTTAAAACACAACTCATTACAAATAATAGTAAAATACTTGAACTTATATTACGAAAAATACAATAATATACATATGGTAATATAAGTTTACCAAATATTCAGAGCATACACAACTTCTTTAATTACATGCCAACATCCATTTTCATAACAAAATGACCTACTGATTAAGTTGCTTCTGATCTGATAGTTGTAGGAGTAATGTTGTCCAGCTGCTTAACCTCGATCGTCTACTTTATCAGATCCTACGTGTGAAACACTCACACGCTAAGTCATCGACTTAGTGAGGCAATAATATAATAATAATAATAATATCAATAAATATAAAGTAATTGCCAAAATAAGAGGGGTTACAGCAATAAGATGTATGTAAACAATGCAATAACCAAAACCATGTTTCTTACACATATACTTATCAAATTCACATTCATAAATTCGCCTTAGTAAGTTCATTAGCCCATGGTACCATACAGAGAACCTAAGGTATGTGAGTATTGTGAGGTTAAGCACTATGCTGTCACCACATCTCATATAATTACACCTAAGTACCACGTAGAATTGCACCGGAGTGCCGCGTAGAATTGCACCGTAGTGCCATATAATAATGTCCATAAGGACCACATATCATTCCTTAAGAATCATATACATATGCCAAGGATCAAGTATGTCTCACCAGACTTCACACATGTTCCAAAGAATACATATATGTCCCGAAGGACCACATATCATTCCTTAAAAATCATATACATATACCAAGGATCAAGTATGTGTCTCACCAGAACTCACACATGTTCCAAAGAATACATATATGTCCCGAAGGACCACATATCATTCCTTAAGAATCATATACATATGCCAAGGATCAAGTATGTGTCTCACTAGACTTCACACATGTTCCAAAGAATACATATATGTCCCGAAGGACCACATAGACCCTCTACCCTTGGCATGCCAACTATACCTATAGTTCTCATTTACATAACATGGGCTTTCACAATTTATCTAATTCATATCACGTAGACATATTATTTCCATACCTTTATCATATAACGCATATAACTTTTCTTTCATATTCATGTCCCATAATGTATATGGTATGGATTCATGTCATATATCATCATATAAACTACGATCATGTATCAAAATATTGAATCTAGACTTATCACAAGTCTAGAACTGAATAAAATACATATTCATGCTATGCATATGCACTCACCTAGATTTTTTTGTTTTTCCCTCAATTGATCCTACTTCGATGGTTCCGGAACTCGATTAGGCTCAATATCTACATAAGCAAAATTTTCAAGATGATTATCAGATGCCTAAGTCTTGAAATTAACCTTAATAGCCTACCAATTTAAGAAATTGATAGTTAGTCTCTCTTTCTTTTTTCTTTTTTTTATTATGGGGGAATCGGTTCCCCCCTTGGGGGTATCGATTCCCCTCTAGCGTTCTGGAAATTCATATTCGTTTGAGGGGGTATCGATTCCCCTTGAATGGGTATAGATTCCCCTAGCCCAGAAATCCTATTTTGAGCTCGAAAATCACTTCATTTCAGCTTAAACCTTTATATTTTACTTCTTTTAATATTCCTAACTTCCATATACATATTTAAACTCATTTCTATTCCATAATCACTTCTTTAAACCCAAAATTCCATCATTTACATGGCATTCAAGAATCATACTAAATTTTCAAGGTGTTCTAATTCCAATTCTAACACTTCATATCCCTTAATTAACTTGATGACAAGTCAAATCTCACTTCCAATTCTTATTATGAACTCTAATCTAAGATTTCACTTTTCTACTTCCTTTCTTTAATTCTTCATATACTTCTTCTCTTGAGGTTTTAAATCAATTTAAACTTCCTTTAAGCTTAACTATTGCCTAATGGTCATGAATCAACCATAAATTAATCAAGAAATTCACTAACAAGAAAATCTTACCTTAGCTTGGGTCTCACGTATGAAGAAGAAGAAAGAAGAAGATGACTCTGGAAGCTTGTTTTAATTTCCTACTCTTCCACGTGCTTAATATAATACTAACCCCAAAATTATATTGCTATAAAAAGACCATTTTGTCCTTCTAATCTTCCTTCTTTATAATTCAATCCTACACAAAATAACTCAAATAAGTCATTGAACTCTTCCATCATTCTACTTAAATCATCAAATGCTAAAACTTTACAAATTGATCACTAACCCGACATGGAGGATGTTACACATGGTCTCTAATGAAGTGATGTCTAATTTCAATATGCTTAGTTCTATAGTATTGGATGGGGTTTTTAGTGAGACAAATAGCACTAGTATTGTCACACTTGATAGGAATGGTACATACTTCAATTCCATAATTAAAAAGTTGTTGTTTTATCCATAAAACTTGTGCACAAAAACTACCGGCTGAAATGTATTTCGCTTCAGTGGTAGATAATGCAACACAATTTTGTTTCTTTGAAAACCAAGAAGTCAGCATATTTCCAAGGAATTGGCAAGTACCGGAGGTGTTTTTCCTATCTAATTTGCATCCTCCATAATCCGCATCAGAGAAGGCATGCAAGCTAAATCTAGAGTCTCTAGGATACCAAAGTCCTAAACTATGAGTGTCCTTAAGGTATTTAAAGATCCTCTTAACAGCTAGTAAATGTGATTCCTTATGGCATGATTGAAATCTAGTACATAAGCAAACACTAAACATAATGTTCGATCTACTTGCAGTTAGATAAAGCAAAGAACCAATCATTTACCTATATAATTTAACATCCATATAATTTAACATCCACACATTTACCTCCTTCATCTATGTCAAGCTTTGTTGATGAGCTCATTGGAGTGTCATGTGGTTTCCCATTTTCTAGTCCAAACTTCTTGAGCATGTCTTTGACATACTTAGCTTGATTGATGAAGATGCCATCTTTTCTTTGCTTGATTTGAAGTCCCAAGAAAAATGAGAGCTCCCCCATCATGCTCATCTCGAATTTACTTTGTATTATCTTAGAAAATTCTTGGCAAAAAATATCATTAGTAGAACCAAATATTATATCATCAACATAAATTTGAACTACTAATAATCTTTACCTTTATGTTTTAAAAAACATGTAGTGTCAACCTTCCCTTTTGAAAAACCTTTTCAATTAAAAAGTTTGACAATCTTTCATACCAAGCTCTAGGAGCTTGTTTTAAACCATAAAGCGTTTTTTGTCAATTTAAGAACATGATTTGGAAATTTTAAATCTTCAAAACCTAGAGGTTGTTCCACATACACTTCTTCCTTTATAAAACCATTTAAAAATGCACTTTTAACATCCATTTGATATAATTTAAATTCATGAAAACATGCAAATGCTAATAACATTCTAATTGCTTCCATCATAGCTATGGGAGCGTATGTTTCATCATAATCTATACCCCTCTTCTTGAGTATACCTTGAGCACAAGTCTAGCCTTGTTTCTCACTATATTACCACTTTCATCAAGCTTATTCCTAAACACCCATCTAGTACCTACAGTAGATTTATTACTAGGCCTTTCAACTAATGTACATACTTTACTTCTCTCAAATTGATTTAACTCTTCTTGCATAGCCATAATCCAATGTTCATCTTTTAATGCTTCTTTAATATTCTTAGGCTCTATGCATGAGATAAATGCAACATAATTACAAATATTTCTAAGAGAAGATCGAGTTGTTACCCCTTTGGATGGATCACCTATAATCTCACCATCCTTGACATAGTTGTACTCTCTTGGGTAAGATACTTCCCTTTCTTCAATGGTTGGATTCTCGAGAGGATCTTGAGTTTCCTTATCTTTCGTTCCTTTGATGATGGTTCTCCAACGTCATTTATAATACCTACATCATCATTCAAACAAGAATCCTTCCTCGGAAGGGGATTATCATCGAAAACAACATGTATAGATTCTTCTACAACTAAAGTTCTTTTATTAAATACTCGATAAGCTTTAGAATTTAAGGAATAACCCAGAAAAATTCCTTCATCACTTTTAGCATCAAATTTGCCAAGATTGTCTTTACCATTATTTAAAACAAAACATTTACATCCAAAAGGATGAAAATAGCTAATGTTAGGCTTTTTATTTTTGAAAATTTCATCTGGAGTTTTCTTTAAGATTGGACTAATCATTACTCGATTTATAACATAACAAGCGGTATTTATGGCTTCCGCCCAAAAATATTTTGGCAAATTGTTTTCACAAATCATGGTTCTAGCTATTTCTTCTAAAGTTCGATTTTTCCTCTCAACAACTCCATTTTGTTGAGGGGTTCTAGGTGCTGAAAAATTATGGCTAATACCATTAGAATTACAAAAATTAGTAAATCCAAGATTTTCAAATTCAGTTCCATGATCACTCCTAACACTAGTTATAGAGTAACCTTTTTCGTTTTGGATTACTTTTGAAAACATGATGAATTTTTCTAATGCTTCATCTTTAGTACTTAAGAATAGAACCCAAGTATATCTAGAATAGTCATCTACTAAGACAAATGCATATTATTTTCCACCCAATCTAGTAGTCCTAGTTGGTCCAAAAAGATCTATATGGATCAATTGTAATACTCTACTAGTTGATACATCATTAATGGATTTAAAAGAAATTCGCTTTTGTTTTCCTTTAGCACAAGCATCAAGATTTTATCATTATCAAATTTAAGCTTAGGCAACCCTCGAACTAAATTTCTTTGAATTAGTCGTTGCAAAACACTCATACTAGAATGTCCTAGTCTTCTATGCCATAACCAACTATCATGCTCATCCTTAGCAACTAGGCATAAATTAGTCATATCAATAGAGTCTAAATGCACCATGTATATGTTTCCTATGACCAACAAGAATAATATATTAGATGCAATGTCAATAACTTTGCAACCATTAGTTTCAAACATGACATTGAATCCTTTATCACATAATTGACTAATACTTAAGAGATTATGCTTTAATCTATTCACATATAAAACATTTTTAATTTGTATGGAATAGGTATTACCTATGGTACCTATACCTTCGATGTGACCTTTTGAATTATCACCAAAAGTCACTTCTCCTCCATTTTTGACGTTAAGCTCTATGAACCAGCTTTTGTCTCCGGTCATGTGTCTTGAGCATCCACTATCAAGGTACCATGAGTTTGAATTTGTTTCCTGTGCCTTGTAGCAATGCTCCTTTTCCTACAAACATAGATTAATTTCTAATTTTTGGTACCCAAATTCTTTTGGATCCATATTTATTAGTTTCCAAAATTCTAGTCCCCTTAGGTATCCATTTGTGTAGGATATCTTTATCTTTAGTAGTAATGAGTCCTTTAGGAACCTATATACTTCTAGCGATTTTTCTATTAGAGGTTCTTCGGGGACCCTATGATTGTAGTTTTTAAAAAAATTTCTAACAAAGTTGGATTTTGAATTTTCTCCATTTTCAAAACGTTTTGTTCCAACTTTATCAAAAGAAGCTTTAAGATTATCAATTTTCTTTTGATGATCATCATTGAACTTTGAAAGTAAATTTTCCAACTCCGAATTTTTCTTTTCAAACTCTTCTAGTTTGATTTGCAAATCTTTGATTTTACTTTCAAAATCATTGTTGGTCTTGGATATGAGCTTATTTTCATTTTTCAATTTTGAGACATCATTTTTATATTTTAAAAACAATTTCTCATAATCTGAAGCCAACCCTTTATATTCCTCTAATAACTCATCATAAGATAAATCATCTAATTCAGATGAGTTAGAGGTTACCTTAGAATCTTCCCCGAATGCCATCAAGCACAAGTTTGCTACTTCTTGTTCCTCTTCATCGGAACCCTCTTCATCACTCCATGTAGCCACATGAGCCTTGTGCTTATTCTTTGATTGACCTTTTCTTTTCAATTATGGACAATCATATTTGACATGTCTCGGCTTTTTGCATTCATAGCAAATAATAGGGTCCTTCTCTTTTGGTTCATTTTTTAGGCCTTCATTTCGTTTGAATTTTCTTCCTCGGTAAGGTCTCATCATTTTTCTGAACCTTTTGGCAAACAATGCCATTTCCTCGTCATCGTCATCTTCATCCGAATCACTCTCATCTTTTGTGGATTTGAGAGCAACTCCAATGTTTTTCTTCTTCTCCTTCTCCTTTGGTATCTCATCAATCTTATCGAGGTCCACCTCATCTTCAAGCATCATTTCATGAGTGAGGAGGGAACCGATTAGCTCTTCAAGAGTTAAATACTTTAGGTTCTTAGCCTCGATAATTGCAGTCTTCTTGGATTACCATGATTTTGGAAGTGAGTAAACTAACTTCCTCACAGGCTTTTCATTTGGAATGATCTCTCCATATGATTTGAGACCATTGATAATCGTTGAGAATCTATCCGTCATAGCTTTGATATCTTCATTTGGTTTCATCCTGAAATTTTCATAGCTATGTGTTAGAAGACTAATTTTAGATTATTTTACCTCATCGGTGCCTTCATGAGTGACTTATAGTTTATCCCATATTTCGTTGGTGGATGTAAAATATGAAACTCTTCCATATTCATCTGGTCCAAGAGCACAAAATATGATATGGATGGCTTTGGAGTTGAGCTGGAACATTTTCGTCTCTCCTTCGCTCCACAATCTTGGATGAGTGAGAGGCTTGATATATCCGTCTTCTACAACATTCCATGCTCCTATGTCACTTGCTTGAATGAAATACATCATCCTAATCTTCCAATAGGCATAGTTAGCTCCATTGAAGAAATGAGGCTTGTTGACAGGCATCGAATCGAGACCGAAGTCGGAGTTTGAAGTGCCGACCATTGATGACTTTGAAAATCGATGTAACTCTTCCCGGATTGACTCAAGAGGTGATTAAACCTTCAAATGAGTGAGGCTCTGATACCAATTGTTGAGTTAATCGATCGATGGAGTTGGCCAAGAGGGGGTGAATTGGCAAATAAAAATTTCGGTGGAAGCTCTGCATAAAATTGAAAAGATTTGCACAACGATTTAGAGTGGTTCGACTTTCTCAACCAAAGTCTACGACCACTACCTTAGCTATCCACACTAAGGATTTTCCACAAATTCACTAATTTGTCTTTCTTTTGAGGACAAAGAGTAACCTTACAAATGCCTCAAGAATTATACCCCAAATTCTTGAGAACACTCTCTCCCAAAGAGAATAATAAAAAGTTTGCAAAATTACAAGAAAATCCTCACAAGGGAAGATGTTTGCACAATTCTAGAACAAAGAAAGAATACTAAAAAATAATACAATTGAGCACAATAAGTGTTCTTGAAAGCAAAAATGAATATTTAATGAAATAGGCTTGAAAATGCTCAAACTTTAGGTTTGATGCTTTCTCTTTGATTCTTTCTTGATTCTTGTTGATTGTTGTTTCTTTTTATTGATCAATAGCTTCTAAGCTTGTTTAAATACACCTTCAAATGATTTTGAACATTGGGGATGCTTAGTGGAGTCAATAGAGCCGTTTAAGTGTGAAAACAATTAATTAAATTCAGTTGGGAGCGTCGGTGCATCGATGCATACCCATGGTGCATCGGTGCATCAGTGTAAAATTCATTTTGAACGTTGGACCCTTAGTGCATCGGTGCACTAAGAGTGCATTGATGCATCAAGTGCATTCGATGTTTCAAAATAGCCAAAGTGCATCGATGCATGGCTGATGCATCAAATGCATTCGATGTTTTCATAAAATCCCTAGTGCATCGATGCATGGTGTGTGCATCGATGCATGAAATGCATTCGATGTTAAATTTATTCCATGGTGCATCGATGCATGGATTGGAGCATCGGTTCATCACTTTGAAAAATTGATTTTAGGCTTGATTTTGGTTCAAAAATACTTTGTGAAATTGTTTCAAAAATATATTAAGTATAAAACACAATTTTACACTTTTAGTAAGGTTTGAAATTGATCTTGAAAGACTTGGAGTAATAATTTGATATTCGATTAATTAAATCGAATATACTTAGAAAATCACTTGTAAAATCTTAAAATTCATTTAAACTTAATTTGTTATATCGAAACATCAAAAATGTTTTCAACACATAATATAAAAATATATATACATAACAATGCATTCATGAACATGCATTCTTTCTATCTGATCATGACATCTTTTTTTTCATGCATTTACTTCACTATAACATATATGATAGTAACGTTCATATATAAAACATATATTCTTATAATAATTCCACTTTAATTGATATTTGGATTGCCCATGTATATTATTGAGAACAAAGGTATGTGAGTACATAGAGGTTGTGCACTATGCTGTCACCACAGCTCGTATAATTCCCTCAAGGGGCATTGAATATTTGTCCCGAATGACCACTATGTCTCGAAGGACCACTGATTGTTTCGAAGAACCACTATGTCCCGAAGGACCACTGATTATCCCTCGACTCTTGGCATGCCAATTATACATACAACTCTCATATTACATAACATGGGCTTAATTATAAATACATTTCTCATTTCATATCTCTTTCATCACTATCAATGTAAACACATCAGTCACTTGACATGATCATTTATCTTATTTCACATACCTGGAAGAATTCTCTGACAATTTCATTCTTTCATATAATATCATATTAAAGCATAAATGAATTATGCATGAAATCACTGAATCCAATATATATATATATATGGATGCATGTACATGGATATCAAATAATGAATTCAATTATAAGAGATAGACTTATCGCAAGTCTTATCTCCATACAATTCTATCTAGTGTGGCACTCACCTTGGCCTTGCTTGTTTTGACTTGATCCTAATCTTTGTTTGTTCCGGAACGAAATTATGTTCTATATCTACATAGTAATACATTGATACTAATCAGTATACTAATTAATATATTCTTAATTATCACTCCTTAGGCTAATAAGAAAGTTATTTCCAACTTTTAATGAAGATATGCATCGATGCATCCCTTAACGGGTGCATTGATGCACTATATATGCATCGGTGCATAAATCCCATTCGATGTTTGTATTTTAAGCAGGTGCATCGATGCACTCCTTATGCATCGATGCACTCCGTATGCATCGATGCACTAATTGCATTCGATGTTTATTTATTTGAGAGTGCATCGATACACATTGAATGTGCATCGATGCACATAACCCAGAAATTATATTTTAAGCCCGAAAATCATCAATTCTTCACTCAATTCCTCTATTTTTAAACCCCTTCATGTCATTAAACCCAACCATCATTACTTAAACCAACTTATATCCATGAAAATTATCTTTAACCTCAAAATCATATCCCTCATATGTAATTCAAGAATTATACTCAAATTTCAATATGTTCTAAATACAATTCTAACACTTCATATTCCTTAATTAGCACGATGGCAAGTCAAATTAAACTTCAAATTCAACTTATCAACTCATTTCCATAAATTTATTTAAAAACCTATTTTCTTTAATCTCTTATAACTTCCTCACCTCATGGCTTTAAAGCAAATTAAGCTTTCCATAAGCTTAATTAGCATCTAAGGATCAAAATCAGACATAAATTTCAACTAACAAACAACTTTTGAGAAATCTCACCTTTGCTATGAGTTTTCACGTTAGGAGGAAAGAAGAGAATAAGAGAATTTTGGAAGCTTATGTTTTGCTTCCTTCTTTCTACGTGTAGCTAATATAAATATAAGAAATTTAAATTATTTTCCCTTATAAATGACCATTCTATCCTTCAATTCCATCTTCCTTGTAATTTAACCCTATACCATATTACAACACTATTCAATCATTTTATTTTAATCACCAAATTCTGAAGTTTTATAATTTAGTCACTAACCCGGTATTGAGGCTGTTACAAATCTCCCCCTTTAAGGAAATTCATCCTCTAAATTTCATTACACAAAGAGATGGGGTACTGATTCCTCATATCCTCTTCACACTCCTATGTTGATTCCTCTACTTTGTGATTTCTCCACAATACTTTGACTAATTGTTCCTTAATTGCTTAATTTCATGAGCTAAAATTTGAACCGGTTCTTCCTTATATGTTAAATCTGGTTGAATATCGATATCTTCTGAGTCACAATGTGGGAGGGATCATATCTATACTTCTGAAGTATTGAGACATGGAAGACATCATGAATCTTTTCCATTTCAGGTGGTAATGCCAACTGATATGCCACTGGTCCAACTCTCTTTACAATCTCATAAGGTCCAATGAATCGAGGACTTAACTTTCCTCTTCGACCAAATCTCAAAACCTTCTTCCAATGAGACACTTTACTCATAGTTGATATTCGATCTCTTTTCTCTTTAGATCCGCGTATTATTTCTGTCTAGCAGCTGCTGCTTTGAGATTACTTTGAATTACTTGAACCTTTTCTTCCACTTCCTAGATCAACTCTGAACCAAGAATTTCTTTATCTCTAAGCTCAAACCAATTTAGAGGCGTACGGCATCTTCTTCCATAAAGAGCTTCAAAAGGTGCCATTTTGATGCTTGATTGATAACTAATGTTGTACACGAATTCAGCAAGAGGCAAGTACTTTTCCCATGATCCTTTGAACTCGATAACACAAGCTCTCAACATATCCTCCAAAATTTGAATTGTTCTCTCGGATTGCCCATCGGTTTGTGGATGAAACGCTGTACTAAAGTTCAACCGAGTTCCCAACGCTTTATGTAATGATTTCCAAAATCGTGAAGTAAATCTAGGATCTTGATCCGAAACAATAAAAATATGTACACCATGTAGACGTATAATCTCCCTAATATATAACTCAGCATACTTATCCATGGAAAAGTCAACTCGTACCAGAATAAAATGAGCTGACTTAGTCAATCTGTCTATAATCACCCAAATGAAATCTCTTTTATTCGGGGTCAAAGGTAACCCCGTTACAAAATCCATTGTTACATTCTTCCATTTCCACTGAGGAATAGACATAGGTTAAATAGTCCTGATGGAACTTGATGTTTAGCTTTAACTTGCTGACACGTTAAACATTTGGATACGAATTTCATAATGTCTCTCTTCATTCCAGGCCACAAATATCGACTCTTGAGATCCATATACATTGTATTTCCTCCCAGATGCATAGTCAGTGGACTACAATGAGCTTTCGTTAACAAGTATTTCTTCCACTCATCATCATCTGAAATCACTAGCCTCCCTTGATAATATAGGTTCCCATCAGCTTTCACTTCATAATCTATAACCTCTTCATTCCTTATCTGCTGTAACTTCTTTAAATATTTTTCATCTCTAGCTTGCAATTCTTTAATTCGATCTAGCCATGATGGCTTGAGAATAAATTCCACACATATGGCACCGTCTCCTCTTAATGATAGTCTGACATCCAAAGCTCTTAAGACTGCAAACGTCTTTCGACTTAAGGCATCCTCTACCACATTCACTTTCCCCGGATGAAAATAGATCACTACATCATAATCCTTTAAGAATTCCACCCATATTCATTGTCTTAAATTTAACTCCTTCTGAGTCATCAAATATTTCAAACTCTTATGATCCGTATACAAATTGCATCGCTCACCATACAAATAGTGACGCCATATCTTAAGTGCAAATACTACTGCAGCCATCTCTAGATCATGCGTGGGATAATTCTTCTCATGTGGTTTTAATTGTCTCGAAGCGTAGGCCACCACTTTTCCTTCTTGCATTAACGTGCATCCCAACCCATTATAAGACGCACCATTGTACACTACAAAGTTCTTGTCAGAATAAACACTGGAGCTTCTGTTAAAACCTTTTTCAGCCTTTCCAAACTTTCTTGGCACTCTGGAGTCCATACAAATTTTACCTCTTTCCTCAATAATTTAGTTAGGGTTAATGTTATTATCGAAAAGTTTTTAACAAACCTTCGGTAATAACCAGCTAACCCCAAAAACTCCAGACTACTAACACATTCTTTGGAATTTTCCACTCTAAAATGGCTTTAATCTTTTGAGCATCCACTAGAATTCCTTCGGCAGAAATCACATGTCCAAAGAACGTCACTTCCTTCAACCAGAATTCACATTTGGAGAATTTGACATAAAGCTTATTTTCTCTCAAAGTTTGTAGAACGATCCTCAAATGCGAACTATGATCTTCTTCCAACTTCGAATACACTAAAATATCATCAATGAATACCACAATGAATCGATCCAGATAGGGTTGGAATATTCAGTTCATCAAATCCATGAAAGCAATTAGAGCATTTGTAACTCCAAACGACATCGCAATAAACTCATAATGAACATACCTCGTTCTGAATGCCGTCTTTGGAATATCTTTGTCTTGAATCTTCAATTGATGATAACCAGAACGTAAATCAATCTTCGAAAACATTGAAGCTCCTTTTAACAAATCAAATAAATCGTCAATTCGGGGGAGTGGATACTTGTTCTTGATGGTCACTTTATTAAGTTGCCTATAATCAATGCAAAGACACATGGATCCATCATTTTTTTGACAAACAAAACTGGAGCTCCCCATGGTGAGACACTCGGTCTGATAAACCCTTTATCCTGTAATTCTTATAATTAGATCTTTAATTCTTGTAACTCTTTTGGGGCCATTATGTATGGTGATATGTCAATAGGTGCAGTTCCTGGCATTACTTCAATCTGAAATTCTACCTCTCTGTCTGGAGGCAAACCCGGTAACTCTGAAGGAAAAACGTCATAAAACACTCTGAGTGAAGGAATTTCTTCTATCCCTTCTCTTTTGCTCTCACATCCAGCACACTTGCAATAAACCCTTGACATCCCTGTAGCAATAACTTCTTTGCCGACATCACTGATATTACATTAGCCAATGGGTTACATCCTTTACTAAATACAATAACTTCTATATCTTCTGAACTTCTCAACGTTACTCTTTTTAGTCTACAGTCAACATTAGCGTAATAACGATATAACCAGTCCATTCCTAGTATCACCTCGAATTCGTCCAAAGGTAATTTCATCAGATTAGCAGGGAATTCAATTCCCTGAATCTGTATGGGACACCCTCGACATACCATATTAACTCGAGCACTACGTCCTAACAGATTAGTCACTATTACCTCACTACTAGTAGATTCTAACAGAATATTCAATTCTTTCACTAACTTGTTGTAAATGTAATAATATGTAGACCTTGAATCAATCAATACAAACACATTCTTGTCATACAACTGAAAGATACCTGCTATTATTTCTGGGTCATCTCTATCCTCGCTAGTCTTGAGATTATACACCCGAGATGTGGAGCGTATCTCTTGTGCAGTCGAGGATTCTAACTGACTTCTTCCCCTACCTCTACCTCTTCCTCTCTGTGTAGCCAAGGCAGACCTCTCTGGCTGAGCAGATTCACCCGCTAACATGGGACAATCCCGAACAAAATGTCCGGTGTCCCCACATTTAAAACAGGCTCCAGAAATCATCCTGCATATCCCGGAATGGTTTCTTCCACAATGTGGACATTGTTTGACTTGGCTCGGGTTAGATCTCCCAGCTCCAGATCCCACTGATTGTGTCTTTCAACCCCTCATCTGATTTGATCCCCTTATAGAGAATGTAACTGACTCTGATCTCGCTTGAGGTCGAGAACCAGTATTTCTGCCCCTTTTTGATGGTGTCGAACTCGATGATGCACCTGTTCTTTTTTATGTATGAGCCCGCGAATCTTCGAACCTTTCATTCTGAGCTCTTTTTAGAGCTTTAGCACGGTTCACCACTTCTTGAAATGAGGATAGATTTAACACAATTAACATTTCCTTCAGTCTTGGACGTAAACCTTCCACGAACCAATCACAAACATCCTCTTCTGTAGGAATTAACTCAGCAGCGAAGCGGCTCAACTTGTTGAATTCACATTCGTACTCATACACTGTATGATTACATTGCTTCAAGTTCATGAACTCTTGCTTTATTTGTCGGATGAATTGATCATTGATGTATTTATGCTTGAACTCTTCTAAGAACAAAGACCAAGTTACTTGATCACCGAACATTCTCAATGTAACGTTGGTCCACCAAATCCTTGCTTGCCCTCGGAGCAAGGAGACTATTCCATCCAGCTTTTCTAGATCTGAACAATGAAGTCCTTCAAGCATGATTTTTACATCATTAAGCCAAAGGTTCGCAGCAACAGGACCTTCTTCGGCTTCACCTTTAAACTCTGGTGCTCCTAAACCCTTCAACTCCTTCGCAACATTCATTCTTGGAGTTGAAGTAACATAAGGTTGAAAACGCGCCAATACAGCATCCAGTGTTCCAAAGAACACATCTTGATTACTTACAGGCACTCCAGAGGGTGCCTGATCTTCACTCTGACTATCCAGGACATGTGAATTACTGCTTTCAGTGGGTCTATCATCTCCCGCTTCACTTTTAGAGCTACCATGTCTGGACATCTATAAAAATATACTCATATCATTCTATCAGCAAAACAACATACTTACTATTATATCAGATCAGAAGTTTTCACTATTTTGTTGGCATGTATACTTTATAAGACACTCTAGACTTCGATTTATGCCGAGAATCGACTAAACCATAGCTCTGATACCATTAAATGTAACACTTTAACCCATATCCGACCCGAATATGAGTCCGAGGTGTGACATTGACTTTTCAAACTTTAACACTTAAAGAAAAATAGAGAAATTTTAAATTGCATTAAAACCAAATAATTAATTTACATAAAAGAGACCACAAAATACAAAATCGATCAGAGCATTCGTAATTAACCACTTATTACATGCCAACACTCTATATACAACCAAAATATTACTTTGTCAATTACTTCTGATCTGATCTTTTAGTAGTGATGATGTCCTTGCCGCCTCTATTACTGTCCTCTTGATTCTTGGTACCTACGTGTAAATCACTTACACGCTAAGTCATAGACTTAGTGAGGCATAATATAAAAATATATATACATAACAATGCATTCATGAACATACATTCTTTCTATCTGATCATGACATCTTTTTTTGCATGCATATACTTCACTATAACATATATGATAGTAACATTCATATATAAAACATATATTCTTATAATAATTCCACTTTAATTGATCTTTGGATTGCCCATGTATATTATTGAGAACAAAGGTATGTGAGTACATAGAGGTTGTGTACTATGCTGTCACCACAACTCGTATAATTCCCTCAAGGGGCACTGAATATTTGTCCCGAAGGACCACTGATTGTTCCAAAGAACCATTATATCCTGAAGGACCACTGATTATCCCTTGACTCTTGGCATGCCAATTATACCTACAGCTCTCATATTACATAACATGGGCTTAATTATAAATACATTTATCATTTCATATCTCTTTCATCACTATCCATGTAAACACATCAGTCACTTCACATGATCATTTCTCTTATTTCACATACCTGGAAGGATTCTCTGACAATTTCATTCTTTTATATAATATCATATTAAAGCATAAATGAATTATACATGAAATCACTGTATCCAATATATATATATATATATGGATGCATGTACATGAATATGAAATCATGAATTCAATTATAAGAGATAGACTTATCGCAAGTCTTATCTCCATACAATTCTATCTAGTGTGGCACTCACCTTAGCCTTGCTTGTTTTGACTTGATCCTAATCCTTTGTTTGTTTCGGAATGAAATTATGTTCTATATCTACATAGTAAT
The DNA here is from genome assembly GCF_006381635.1 of Hibiscus syriacus. Lineage (NCBI taxonomy): Eukaryota > Viridiplantae > Streptophyta > Magnoliopsida > Malvales > Malvaceae > Hibiscus > Hibiscus syriacus. The sequence continues at coordinate 1,660,138 of NW_024063295.1, forward strand.
ACATTGATACTAATCAGTATACTAATTAATATATTCTTAATTATCACTCCTTAGGCTAATAAGAAAGCTATTTCCAACTTTTAATGAAGGTATGCATCGATGCACTACACCATGTATCGATGCATCCCTTAACGGGTGCATCGATACACTATCTATGCATCGGTGCATAAATCCCATTCGATGTTTGTATTTTAAGCAGGTGCATCGATGCACTCCGTATGCATCGATGCACTACTTGCATTCGATGTTTATTTATTTGAGAGTGCATCGATACACATTGAATGTGCATGGATGCACACAACCCAGAAATTGTATTTTAAGCCCGAAAATCATCAATTCTTCACTCAATTCCTCTATTTTAAACCCCTATCATGTCATTAAACCCAACCATCATTACTTAAACCAACTTATATCCACGAAAATCATCTTTAACCTCAAAATCATATCCCTCATATGTAATTCAAGAATCATACTCAAATTTCAATATGTTCTAAATACAATTCTAACACTTTATATTCCTTAATTAGCACGATGACAAGTCAAATTAAACTTCAAATCAACTTATCAACTATTTTCCATAAATTTATTTAAAAACATATTTTCTTTAATCTCTTATAACTTCCTCACCTTATGTCTTTAAAGAAATTAAGCTTTCCATAAGCTTAATTAGCATCTAAGGATCAAAACCAGACTTAAATTTCAACTAACAAACAACTTATGAGAAATCTCACCTTTGCTATGAGTTTTCACGTTGGGAGGAAAGAAGAGAATAAGAGAATTCTGGAAGCTTATGTTTTGCTTCCTTCTTTCCACGTGTAGCTAATATAAATATAAGAAATCTTAATTATTTTCCCTTACAAATGACCATTCTATCCTTCAATTCCATCTTCCTTGCAATTTAACCATATACCAAATTACAAATTCAATCATTCTATTTTAATCAGCAAATTCTGAAGTTTTATAATTTAGTCACTAACCCGATATTGAGGCTGTTACAAATCAACATGTTAACGTCCAATTCAATCGATCGTTAATTTTTTAACAAAAATGATGAATTTGAAACATATGAGTAGTCAAATGATCATTTTATAACTTTTAATAGTCAAGAGACCTAATAAAATAATATCCTATAATAAAATGATCATTTTATAAATTTTAATATTCATGACTCAACAATGCATCATCTCATAATCAGTAGACTATTTGTATATTTACTGTCTTTTATCACTTTTTTGAGTTTTGAGAATATAATAATAAAAATAAATCAACCTTGTATTTTGTAAATTTTGAAATCAACGTAATGGTATCATTGTAATTATATAATATTTTCCATGATTTTCATCCTAATATTTTTCTTTGGCAAAAAGGTATCATAGGCCTCTACAATTTAAAAAAAAATTAATGTGATCATCGTATTATTTTTTCTTTTAATGTGATCATTCAACTGAGAAAATAAATTCAATGTGATCTTTTGACCAACGTTTTTCGTTGTCGATCGTTACGATACTAATATGAAAGTTAACGGTGCTAACGTGTTGATCCACAGTGCTAACATGACATTTAACAGTGGCTGATGATGTGACAGATAACATGACAAATGGGTTAAATTGGTCTTTTGATTTCTATTTGAGGATCAAATTGACTTTTTAAAAGTTAAGAGCTTATTTAATTTTAAAAAATAACTTAAATTATAAATATAAAAATTATTCAAATATTCAAAAATTAAATATAAATTTTTTTAAAAAAAAATTAATTTTTTTTAAAAAATATACATATTAAAAATACTAAAATTATTATAAAAATTAATTAATAAATAAATATAATAGGTTACATAATAATTACTTATAAATTATTAAAAAATTAAAAAAAATTAAAAAGATATGTTACATAACATATACATGTAACATATAAGCATGTCATATCAATACTTATACGAAGTATTTTTATTGGATTAATTGAGAATTACAAAATTTAAATTGGTCGAGACTTATAATTTTTGATTTAGTCGAAACTTATTATGTTTTTCTAATTATCTTTTTGTAAGTCTCAACTAATTTAAAAGATAATTATATAATAAGCTTTGACATAAAAAATAAACAGAAAACATAATAAGTTTAAACTAATTCAAAATTTATAAGTATTGATTAATTTAAATTTTGTAAGTCTCAATTAATTCAGTAAGATAACTTTCCATAAGTGTTGATGATATGTCTATATATTACATGTATATATCATGTATAATATATATTTTTTAATAACTTATAAGCTATTATCTATTATATACATTTGATTTTTTATATTTTCAATATTTTTAATATATATATTCAATTTTTTAATTTTAATTATTTTAATATTTAATTTTTTAAATATTTGAATAATTTTATATTTAAAATTGAAAATAACTTTAATTATTTTTAAAAAAATAATTAAGCCCTTGAACTTTAAGAAATCAATATGACAATCGAACAAAACAAAAAAATCAATTTAGCCCAAATGTCATTTCATCTACTACATCATTAACTATAGTAAACTACCAATAAGCATCATAGACCGTCATCTTAACACTGTAAACTACCACGTCAGCATTGTAACAGTCAACGACAATAAATATTGATCAAAAAATTATATTGAATTTATTTTCTGAGTTGGAAGGTTACATTAAAAAAAATAATAAGAGGGACCGTTTTTTTTCCGTTTTTTTTAAGTAAATAGGCCTTTCATACCATTTTGTCTTTTTTTTACTACGATGGATATATGAATTTTTGTTCAAAGTGTCTTTAACACATTGGATAACCAAATTTAGAAGTTGAAAAAGAACACATGAAAAGCTTAAAAAGATTAACTAATGACCAATTGATAATCCAATTGTCTTCTCTATAAACAAGGTTTTTTTAAGGGAAGGGGGGAAAAGATAATTAATGCAGAAATCTCCCCCCAAAAAAAAAAAGAGACATTAAGGGTGACATAGATAAGTAGCTCTCTTTAACTTCATACCTCTCTCTCATCATTGGTACATGGTTCTGGATTTCTTGCTTCTTTTTCCATAACAATGGCGCCTTGAGGAACCCCTACATATAGACCATTTCTTATCAATTACAATTACATAATCATATTCGAATCTCGAATTAGTCGCATTTACTTTGCCAAAAGTCGCAACTTAATGCAAAAGATGTTTTTTATGTCTAGGGAAACCGGTCAATGATAGTGATGTAACCGAAACGGAGACGAATGAATTAAATAGTAACCGTGGGAGTAGAAGGATCACCTGATGGTATTAAGGTTCGTTCCCCGGAGCCAGTTCCTTGACTAGTATTACCAGCAACAGCTACCCTCCCCCGAAATTCTCGTGAAAACGGCATGTTTCCTACTGCTTCAGGTTCACGACTGCCTGCATAGTTTTCACTACCTGGCCTCGTAGCAGATTTAGGGGAGTAGGTTGTCGACCAAGATCCTCCGTTTGATCCAGCCAAGGCCATTATCACATCTGCCTGAAATGACCATGCAGCAAACAGTAGCATGAATAGCATTCATATATGTCACGGAGGCCACTAGACTAAATTCCGAGAGAGCTTTAACATAGACGACGTCCTATATGCTATTAGAAATCCGAGTTAAGAGGACTCACTTCGACTAAACATTTCCATACCTAATTATAAGTATATTTTTTAGGATTATGCATGGCCATCAAATGCAGGAAGCAGTTAACAGAAGTGCAGCTGAAAAACAACACTGCTTCGTGTTACGAAAAAAAAAAATGATAAAAAAACGAACAGATTGGTTTCCCGTAGCTCAAATACCAGAGAATCATAGCTCCAAGTGGAGCTCTAATGATTAACGGTCATGATACACCTGTTGCCGAATACAAAGTATAACCGACAGTGAGCAAAGGAAGTAGCAAATAAGATCAGACTTTGGAGACAACTGAACTTTTCAAGAAGAGAAAGTAACTGATTCCCGAATGAACAGAAAGGAATCCTCCTTTATATCACTCAAAAAGGAGAGAGAGGGCTAATAGAAGTTGATACAAAACTGACATAACCATGTATTCTTCTAAGAAAATGAACCACTTAGCATCAGTATCTCAAAGACAGAAAACGAAGTGAAAAAGGAAACAAAAGTTGAAGAAACATTATGAAATTTCAGTTGAACTCAAATTCCCAAGTCTATATGAATCTTCAGTTTCTCAATATTCAAAGGTAACTAACAGATCCTCAAAAAACATAAACAGAAGCTTCCCTCCAATTTGGAGTATCATGTTTAACTCGAAAACTAAATGTCACGCTTCTAATTTTGGAAATTATGTTTTATTAGTCCTATATTGATGTGGAGGAAAAAAGCATTCTATCATTAGAACAAGACAGCATTGTGTCACCCTAACCCAGCTACTTTGAATCAACAATATATTCTTGAGAAATTAAGGAGAATACTATAGATATCTAAAGAATAGCAGGCAACCTCATCAGGTATTTCTGAAAACATGCTGGCATACCAAACTTTATGGAAACATCTAAAATCCAATGTACATAGTTAAGAAGGCATATCTACCCTTGGTTACATTATATATTGTATGAGCTCAATGGTCCCCTTGTGCAAGACCATTGACTTCTATTTACTCCTACTCTTAATTTTTCTGGAAGTATCAAAATCTGACACATGTCAGAGTTTTGGACATAGGTAACAGGATATGACCCTCCAAATATATTGAAATGCATAGGAAAAATCAAATATACCCATGTCAGACGCATACCCCCATCCAACGGTCATACCTGAATTCGAGAAACATAGATGGATTCAACCAACAACAGATAAATTGATAAATAGTTGCTTTTGCAGTTCAATGGATTATATTATGAGTTAGCCTAGCAGAACTAGAACTGGATTTTTTTTTGATAAGAATTTCAGGCCTCATTAAAAACCCCTTCTTGATTAATGGAGTTTGTAGGGAAGCTCCTTAATCAGCGGAAGGAGGAAAAGAGTGCCTTAGGATTTTATTGAACAATAAAAACACATAAGATACAACCAACAATACAACCGACAAAACCACCCCAACAGAACCAAATAAGCTGGAAACACCCTAACTAAAAACACAAAATCAGCGAAAACAGCACTAGTAATCCCTTTACAAAACACAAAATCCAGACACCGCCCTAAACAGCCATCAACAACTTTACTGACTCAGCCTATGCCTTCTTTAGCTAAGGCATCAGCCTCTAAATTGGCTGTCCTACTAACCCATCTAACAACACCTTCAAAGGCATTAAGCCTATGAGCAATATCTTTAATCAAGAAGGCATATACAACTGGATATTCAATTAGAAGAAATACTTGAATCAAACAGAGTTCCTTATAGGGATGCACCACAAGGTTTATGGAGGACAACTGAAATTTAAAAAATCGAGGTCAATTGGAAAAATAAAAATAAATTAACCTTGTTTGGATGCACATCATCAAAGACATGAGCCTGGCCAGCATAAAATATCGTCATTTGTCGCCTGGTGGATGTTAGTCCTTGTCTACTATCAGCAAAACAGAAAATCCAGCTTTCATGATCAGTGTCTATGTTTTTTGTTTCCAGAACACAGCAACCAAAAACAGGAAACAAAGATTATATGAAATTCACCAAGGAGGGACTGAAGATTCTTGCCTGCTGCCAGTTGGCACTACTCCAGATGAGTTTTTGTCGGCGGGAACACTACTAGCATTAATAGAGCTTAAAATGCTAGGGCCTTTAATTCCGGTTCTAGATCCTTCATCAGCAGCTGCCGGAGAGATAACAGGACCAACATTCGTATCTTTGAACCTGTCCGATGATACTTGATCCATAAAAGGCATAAAGTGGCCACCGTGTGTGCCATACTGAACTGCAGAGCCTATAACAGGGATAGATTGTTCCCATTTGGAAGCAATCCCTTCAGGTCTGCTACCGGTGGGAGCCAGTGATATAAGAGACGAGGAAGAAGGCCTCATTGACTTCATACTGTGTAACACTTCATCCTCCTTCACCCTTCTAGCTCGCTCTCCCCCAGCACCATTGTGGAGCATCTGAATACGAAAATATTTAGTACCTACTAATGACTTAACAACAAATAGAGCTTCTCCTTCACTTGGAGAGGTAAGGCATACAAAAAATACCTTCATCAAATGCAAGCTTTCAAGAGATTCATGACCCATGAAAACCAAATCAGAATTACTTCTCTTACTTCCTACCAATCTGTTGCTTATCTCTGTCCCAGAAATGTCACTCTTTGGACCGTAGTACGGAATGCCCTCAAGATGATTTCCCACCTGTCCAACTAATTGGTGTAAAAATGGATCAAACTTTAGTTGTAATAGGTTAAATTCCAATTCAAAAAAGACAGCAACATCAGTAATAAAATTACAAGAAACAAACTTGAAGATCAAGAATGTCAACACACTGAGGTAAAGAGCATATCATGATGAGCAAATGTGATACAACAAACTAGCAGCATCTACAATGGTCAAAAATAAAAACTGAGACTTTGCACATCGGCATTGAGTAGATAGAGTCACCAAACACCTAGAAGGCCTATCTTATCATAAAAAAGTAGACAAATCAGACAACTTGAAGTTCCCCACTGAAAGTGGAACCATAATACCTTACTTTGCACAGTCATATAGCCTTGGGGAGGAGCTACCAACTCCATCGCTGACCTCACAAAAACTAATCCAACATAGAGAACAACAAACCCAACCTTGAGGGTAAAGCTTGCTACATTAACAGGTAAATCAAGCTTTTCAAGTTTTAGGAACAACGCCCAAAACCCAAAATCAAAAGTACACATAAAATTGTACGGCAATAATTATAGCTTCCCTAATGAGTTACTATACTCGAGAGTTTTTCACATGAAATGATGAAAACCACGCATCAAAAACATCAAAGTGGGGAAAAGAACGAAAAATCCAAGCAAACCCATTTAGATTACGGCTTCGAAAAGGGGGGGTTAAGGGTAAGACAGAAAACTAACCAGAACCCAGAACAGAGGTGGAGGAGAAGGATCCACGGGCAGCACCAACAGATGCTGAAGCAGAAGGGGGAGCCTCTGAGACCCTTGTATCAGTGGCCCTGGGAGCTAGAACGACAGGGGAATCTGAAGCTTTCATACCCAGGAAATCATGAAACATTGTGGGTTTTACCTGTTGATTATGGTGTTGCAAATGAGTCGAAGTGTTGACATTGTCGATGTTGGTAGTTTTGCTCGTTTGGGCCATTTTCAGCAAGGCCATTTCATCATCATCATCATCATAAACAATATATCCAAATCATCATCATCATAAACAATATATCCAAATCATCATCATTCTTCTGTTGTTGCTGCTCCACCATAGCCTAGCTTCTCACTTCTCTCTCAAGCTCTTTTCGTTAAAAATAAATAAAAAATCTGAGAAAAGAAAGCACGATTTTTGATAAAGGGCAAAGAGGAGAGAGAGAGAGAGAGAGAGAGCATTAAAAAGCAAAAGGTTTTATTTCTTTGGTTCTCTCAGTTTTAATTTGGGGTTTACTATTGTTTTCTCTATCACTGTGCGTTGATCAAGGCAAGGTGTAAACTTCGGGTTGTTTTCTTCTCCAGCACAAATATTCCTGTTTTCTGTTTTGCGGTTTATTCTGATGATGTTACACCCAAAGATCAAAGCTTTTCCTAAGAGACTGAAAGTGATGGTAATTTTATTTTTTAATTATGAAAGTCGATTTTTTTGGATTTTTATTAAATTTAATTTTACAAATTTATAATATTATAATATTATTATTTAATTTAAATGATTTTTTATAATTTTGTACAATATATATGTATATTTATTTGTATTTTTCATATATAATATACATATATTATATAAATTGAGAGATTTGATTCAAACTAAAAAATCAATATTATTAATTATTTAAAATATTAAATTATTTAAACTTTATTTGATAAATTGATTTGATTTTTTTTTCTTGAATTATATCAAAAAAGATTTTGAATCAAATATATTATAAAATTATGGAGAAAATAATCTCAGTGACCAAAAATGCCTTATAATATACGATTTTAACCAACTTTTTTTGGATTTGCCAAAATGACCAACTAAATCGCAATGCGATCGATAATTCGTAACGCGATCTCCGGTATCGCAAATCAGTTTCCAGATTCGCAATGCGATTCTGACTATCGCATTGCGATTTTCCAAATTCGCAATGCGAATACGTAAATCGCAATGCGAATACGTAAATCGCAATGCGAATCTGACTATCGCAACGCGATTATGACTATCGCAACGAGATTCTGACTATCGCAACGCGATTCTGACTATCGCAATACTGAATTTCAAATTCGCAACTCGATTTCTGAATTCGCAACAGGTTTTAGTTTCGCAACACAAATGTTTTGGGTATATAACTACGCAGCAGCAGCAACTCATAACCTAAATCCCTAAATCGCAACTCATTCCATCTCCATCTATCACTCTCTCCGGCGACATCCGTTCCTATATCCAACGACATCCTTCCCCATCCGGCAACAGATTTTAGTTTCGCAGCTCGTTTGTTTAGTAAATTAATTTGCAATAATGAAATCATCTAATGTTGATCATGTTTGGATAGATTTGTGTTTTGGAGGGTCATAGGAGAATGTTCATGGTGTTTTACAATATATGCCTTTACCCATGAATCTTCAACTAAAACTGTCATTAAAAAAGTTAACTTATGAAACTCTAATGTTACGTGTTGCAAATAAATTGAATTTAGAGCCCCTAAGTGGATTTAGACTATCTTATCAAAGAAATGGTAAAGTTTATTTGTTAACCGACAATGAAGATGTTGAACGATTCATTGCTTTCATTAGTGTTTCAAGTGATGATGTTACATTGTATGTTGTTGAACCTAGAAGTAGTGAAGTTGGGTCAGTAGCGGGTAGTAATCAACTAAGTTTTTCAACCCCAGTTTATGATGCTCAAAATTTAATGGTTCCACCACAATTTCATCACCAAGCAAATATTGTTTCACCATATTTCCAATACCAAACACAATCTCAAAACCCACAACCTTTCCCTAATCCAAATCCCAATCAACTTTCAGCACCAAATTCTGGTTTTCGTATTGACCAGTTAGACGATGATGAGCCAACAGAAAAAATTGTGAGTACTAGTCAGTATTTGAAATTTGATCTTGGTCAATACCCGGACTTTGATCTTGGTCAATACTCGGATTTTGATGATTTTTTTAGAAGAAGAAACAGACCCTGCGTGTAATGATTTTGATATTGATCAATACCCAAATTTTGATGATGAAACAGCCGTTGCCGAGGAAGATGTTATTGATGATAATGAGGAGGAAGTTACGACTGTAAATGAACATGTTGAACATCCATTCTGTAATTCATAAAACCCTGAAGAAAAAGAAGAAGAAGAAGTAATCCCCAAAGAAAAGTCCCCGAAGAAAATGCCACGGGAGTATAACTGGAATATGCCAGAATTACTTCAGATATCGGAAGAAGAGTTGGTAAAGATAGCAGTTGATTGTTACACAAAAATTATTCGTATCAAGAAAGATGATTGTTTTGATACAAAGGAAGACTTGAAGATAGCTTTGTATACGAAATGTGTGGAAAATGGCTATCAACTAAAAGTTAACAAATCAAGCAAAGATCGTTTCAAAACAAGGTGTATGATTGACAAAAACTGTACGTGGTGTATGATTGCAAAGAGGATAAAAGATTGCGAAATGTTTCAAGTTAGGACTTTTATTGATAAACATACATGTTCAAGAACCCAAGTTTTTCCTCACCATAGACAGGCAAACAAAAAGGTGTTGGGTTGTTTTCTGGCTGAGTTAATGTTTTTGAATGGCATGGTATATCGGGGACATGAAATTATGACTGACATGAATGCTCGGTTCAAGATTAGTATTCATATTCTCAAGCTTGGAGAGCCAAATGTTATGCCTTGGAATTGTTGAGGGGGTCGCCAGAAGCATCGTTTGCCCAACTGCCAGCTTATTGTCACAATTTAAAGCTGAAAAATCCTGGGTCGGCAACTCATATCAAAACAGATAGAGATGGACACTTTGAGTTGCTATTTATCGCCATTGGTGCTGCGGTTAGTAAATCAATATAATTTTGTTGACTCATTTTTGTTAGTTACATGCATTTCACATTTAAATGATTATATTTCTTGTGTATATGATTTTGTAGATTCATTCGTTTATTACTTGCATGCGCCCAGTTATTATAGTTGACGGAGCATATTTAAAAGGTCGATACCTTGGAGTAAACTTATTAGCAGTAGCCATGGATGCTAACAATGGGATACTGCCAATAGCTTACGAGGTTGGCAAATCTGAAACCTCTGATTCATGGACATGGTTTATGGAACATCTTAGGGATTGCATAGGTCCTATTAGCAATCTGACAATCATATCCGATAGGGCAAACTCAATTGACAACGCTGTTAGAAGGTGTTTCCTAGATGCTTTTCATGGACTTTGTGGTGTTCATTTGTATAGAAATCTAAAATCAAGGTCTGCTAGTATAAAAAATCACAAATGGACATACTGGAAGGCTGTAAAAGCTTATCGGGAAGTGGATTTTAATAAGCATATAAACTATTTAAGACGTGTTTTGCCTCAGTGTGCTCAAAACTAGAAGATGTCGAGTTTGAAAGATGGTCAAGAGTACATCAACTTGGAGCAAGATATGGTTTCATGACGTCTAATAGTGCAGAATCAATCAACGCTCTAAGTCGTCATTCCCGGAAATTACACATTACTATGTTAATGGAGTTTTTTGAGCCTCTATTCAACAGTGGTACCACAAGAAAAGAAACCATGCAGGTATTATTTCTTTAAATTCGTAATTTATCATATATTTTACTAAATATTATTTATTTAAATTTACAGGAACATTGGAACATCGTGTTACACCATGGACTGAAAAAAAGATAACGAAACGTGTTGTGAAGTCAACGTCATGGAGAGTTGAACCATGTTCAAACACTTTGTTTGAAGTACTGGATAATAACTTAAATGGGCTTATCGATCTAAATGCAAAGACGTGTAGTTGTATGAAATGGCAAACATCTGGTTATCCGTGTGGCCATGTTATAAAAGTTGCTCTTCATCTAAACCAAGATGATTCAAGCGCATAAGCTATGGATTGCTACACTACAGAAGTATATCGACAGACTTATGTCGAGATTGTCTACCCTATTCCACCTCCTTTTGAGTGGGACATACCAGATGACTTACAAACAGTTTTGCCACCAGCTATGGATATAAGGCTACCTGGCCGACCAAAAAGTCACGATCGTATACCGTCTAAGGGTGAAGAGAAGAAGAGATCGACATGTAGTTGGTGCAAGGAAAGTGGTCATACAAGGTTGGCATGTGGATCACCAGTGCCATCACAATCATCTTTTCCTCTACCAAAATATGGATCCTCATCAAAATCCCAATCACAACCGGTTTCACCTTTTGAGACTGTTAACTTAGGTGATTTTTAAATGCAAACGTTGTATTATGTGTGAACTTTTAACATTTTCAGTTAGGCATGTATTAGTAACTTGAGTTTGAACATTGCTATGATATGTTCAGTTGTTATCACTTATTAGACATTCATTTGACTATCGCAACGTCAATATGACTATCGCAATACGGAAATGACTATCGCAACGCGGAAATAACTATCGCAACGCGGAAATATCTATCGCAACGAGAGAATCGCAATGCAAAATGAAAATCGCAACGAGAGAATCGCAATGAGAAAATGAAAATCACAACGCGAATTTAGTTTCGCGTTGCGATTTTCATTTTCGCATTGCGATTCTCTCGTTGCGATTTTCATTTCGCATTGCGATTCTCTCGTTGCGATAGACATTACCACATTGCGATAATCTGTTTTGCATTCAACATAATGAAGATTGAAATCAACAAATCAACTATTACATTTCAATCAATTAAACAAGCACAAATAATAATTATGTACATATCAATTAAACAAATCAACATTTACAAATCATCTTTTACAAATCAATTAAACAATCAAAAAATAATAATAAGAATTATTTCCTCATCAATTATTGAATCAACTTTTGCACCCATACATCCATTTCACGCAGCTCACTTCAGGATTAACCTGCAGAAACCAAACATTGAATCAACAACACTTTCTACACATCTAAAACCTACAAACAGCAAATTATTGAATTCTAGCTACTTAACCAAACATTTTCAAACCAAAAAAAGTATATATGTTTAACAACACTTGCATTTGACTTACAAATTGTTTATGGACACTTTCATAACGCGGATGCAGGTAGGCAGCGTCTCGCATATATCGTTTTAGCCATAAAATGCTGAAACCACAAGCCTACTGCACCTCTATCTCTATCGGTGGGAGGTAGAAACTGTGTATTTCCTGTCATCAAACGCTCCAAGCACATGCATACGAGAAGACCACAATCCCCTCTGGCTTCTTTCGTTTGTTGTGGCACGACCTCGTCTCTGATAACTGTAACATTGAATTTCTTTGGCTTCTTGTTTCTAGAATTAGTCCAATAATTAATTGCATCCAAGTATTTAGCCAAATGAGAGCTCTATCCCTTAATAATATCTCTCAAATAAGACAATGATATGTAATTTATCATGTTGTCATATACTATTGTCTTTAGGGATGGGAGCTGAAGCTCGACGAGAAGCCAATGAGTACGTTCCAAAACAGGGATAAACACCTACATCGAAATGTAATAATTCAAATTGTGCACTTATTTATGAACACCTTTAAAATATTTAAACAAATAAATACTAACCTTATCGACCTCCCACCATGCAGGATAAAGTTTAGCTTGTCCATTAGCCAACACATATGATTCCTGTCGTTGATTCTTCAAGTGAACTACGTGAAAAGACGTCGGCATAATTGTATATCGCATTTTTTTTATATTTTTCTTCAATTTATTTACAATTAGAAGACGTGTCACCCATGCATCAATATGTTGTTTTACAAAAAAAGACATATATTAATGAATTACATAAATTTTAAAAAAATTAATCAAACTGAAATATAAAATGAAATATAAGACTTACCCCCCATCGAAATAGCCGTTGTCTTTAACCCCTAATAATATACCCCACCAAGACCGTTCAATCAACAAATGCATATCATCGTTGAGTTTGTATATGTCAGCGTAACACCCTTGGCTCCGCTCATGTAGATAAAAATCAACTGCGGTCTTAGCCCAAAGGGTATTATCCATAATTGTTTCCGGTAGTTGTTTCCTCTCCACTTCATCTGCCGGAATGGTACTGGCCGGTAACTTATACGAAAGCCAACAGTCATCCATCATGTCCGGCACGTGAGGGGGCTTCTCAATAATTCGATATATTACACCGTGTGAATCGGGCTCTAGAATGTTGGGAGGGACCTCTTCAACGATGACAGTGGCCTCTTGAATGGTGGGAGGGGACTCTTGAGGGATGATAGGGGCCTCTTGAACGATAGGGGAGGCCTCTTGAACAATGACAGGTGAGTCGGGCTTTTTCTTACGGATTCTTCGCACTATTGGGGTGAACGGAGACGTAATGGCACGTGCACGTCGTCTGATGTGTAAACTCCGTCTTGCAAGAAAAACCCGACGTAGAGCATCCACCATAACGGGCCGCTAAAAATAAATTAATACATAAATCAGTAAATAAACAGACATGATATTAAACAGTGAAAACAAAGACAAATATATTTCAAACTTGCACGGTATTCACCCAAGTCATTATTATATCATTGTTCACAAAATGCATCAGATAACATTCCAGAAGTAAGCACTTATATAAACATTTAAAAGGACAACATATAGGTTTAGTGCAGGTTCAATGACAACATAAAGAGTAGTAGTTTATTCTTGAAACTTAAATTTTCAACACTGTGAAGTTAGTATTTGTCTTTTGGTTGACGTAATGCAATTCATTCAAGTTTCAATTTGCAGAAGAAGAATAGAATCTGAAACTTAAAATCGCAATGCGAAAATGACTATCGCAATGCGAAAATGACTATCGTAATGCCAAAATGACTATCGCAATGCAAATTTGACTATCGCAATGCGAATTTGACTATCGCAACGAGAGAATCACAATGCGATTTTTATTTCGCATTGCGATTCTTTCGTTGCGATAGTCAAATTCGCATTGCGATAGTCATTTTCGCATTGCGATAGTCATTTTCGCGTTGCGATTTTGTTGTTGCGATTTTCATTTCGCATTGCAATTCTCTCGTTGCGATAGTCATTTTCGCATTGCGATAGTCATTTTCGCATTGCGATAGTAAACTATTCTTCTTCTGCAAATTGAAACTTGAATGGATTGTATTACTTCAACCAAAAGACAACCAAAAACAAATACTAACTTCACATGGTTAAAGAATAAACATTTAAACAGTATTGGCAGCAACCGAATGAATTTACTAAGCAATCTAAGTGAAATTACGAGTAAATTTATCATCAAGTTAAATATGAAAAATATTAAACTTACCTCGTTGCGTAGAGTATGAAACTCGTTCTGCAACGATGCTACAATCTCACGTAGAGCTACTACCTCACCATGTAAAGTAGACACCTCAACACGCCATGCACCATTGTCATCGAGTAAAGTAACGACCTCCTCACGCAAGGCATTGACCTCATTACGTAACTCCCCTAACTCATCCCGTAGAGGTGGAGGTGGAGAACAGGGAGATAAACGTCGTGGCATCTTTACCGGTCGCCTATCATGAGGTGATGGTGGAGAAGAGGCTCGATGATGTGACATAATAGGTGATGACTCTCGTTGTGAAGGTGTATATTCGGGTCGATCAGGTGATGGCTCTGGGTGAGGTGATGGCTCTCAAAGTGGTGGCTGCTCATCATCTGTGCCATCAAAAAAACGCTTACTAGCTTGCCACCAATCAGTGGCAAGCTCAGCTTCCGTGGGTGTCAGCCTCTATAATGGAGTGTTGGCCTCCTAACAATATAAAAGCTCAAACAAAGTTAAACGTGTACTAGTAATAACTTGTTTATAAACATATGGTAGTATTTGTGTTAACTTACATTATTTATTGTAGTATACGGTAGTAAATCTTCCCATTTCTGCAAGGACCGTTTCCTCTTCCAGGAAATAGCCCTAGGAATATCATTAGAAGTTTTTAATGCATATGTCTGCATGGTGGGAAAGACCTCAAATATCCAAATCTACAAACAATATAATAACAAACATTAGTAATTGTTAAAGAATTAATTATAATTTTGGAAACATTATATAAAAATTATTACCTTAAAGGCCCAAATAAAGCCTGACAAAGTGTATTTGGAACCATCGCCACGCAAACTTTTTCGATCATCAAAGGCAGATGACAACTTATTCCATGTAGCTTTCCATAGATACGAACCCTACGGAAACAGGTTCCATGCATTTAGGTCCTCTACCAATTTAATTAGATCATTAGGAATAGGTTGTCGGACCTCTCTGCCTAAAAAGTCGGCTTGCAAAAGTATTAGAAGGCATACTCGGACAACATCGACGTCATCCATTCGAGTAAAACCATCTTTCTTATTCAATACTCTCGTCAAGTCTTCCACGTGTAAATTCGACTTCTCCGTTGACAGCTCAGGAAAAACCCAGGAAAACCATGATAGGCGGGTAATATGTCTAGTGTACCAATCTACATCATCGTGTCTGAAGCGTAGACCGGTGATTAAGCAAAACTCCTCCCGCCCAAAACACATATACGTCGGTGGAAAATCAAACCATATCTCTTCATCACGACGTTGTATAGTCTCTGGTAGATTGCTAGTCATGGTTTGAAGAAACAGATGGGTCAACATAGCATCTCCACCCGGATGTTGTACTTTCAGCCATGGCCCGAAGCAAGTATCCTCAAATATTTTTCTTTGTGCAGGTGAAAGCTTCTACGCAATTGTTTTGGCCAGGCTTACTTTATTTCTTAAGGTCAATTGAGCCGAATAAAAGTTCTGCAAAAACAATAAACATACCAAGTTAGATATACCAAGAACTACACTGTGAAGATATAACAAGAACAATAAACATAAAGAGTAGTAGCTTATTCTTCAAACTTAAATTTGCAACACTGTGAATTTAGTATTTGTCTTTGTTTTTTGGTTGAAGTAATGCAATTCATTCAAGTTTCAATTTGCAGAAGAAGAATAGTTTCTGAAACTTAAAATCGCAACACGAAAATGAAAATCGCAACACGAAAATGACTATCGCAACGCGACATGAAAATCGCAACACGAAAATGACTATCGCAACGCGAATTTGACTATCGCAACGCAAGAATCGTAACGCGAAATGAAAATCGCAACGACAGAATCGTATTGTGATAGTCATTCTCAGTTTCAAATACTAAAATTGAAAGAAACTTGAATGGATTGCATTACTTCAACCAAAAGACAAAACAAAGACAAATACTAACTTCACAGGGTTAAAGACTAAACAGTTTAGCAGTATTGGCAGCAATCGAATGAATTTAATAAGCAATCTAAGTGAAATGGTTAATCTATTATTGAAAACACCAGTAAACTTATCATCAATTTCAATATGAAAAACTTAATAATATTGCAAAAATTTCAAAATAAAAATAATTAAAAAAACTAACCCTTGGTGGTTTATTTGGTTGATTTTCCATTTCTGACAGTGAATGATTTCGCCGGAGATGGAGACTGATATCGTCAGAGATGGGGACTGATTTCGTCTGAGATGGGGACAGATGTCGCCTTAGAGAGTGAGAGATGGAGATGAGACTGAGTTGTGATTTAGGGTTTTAGGTTATGAGTTGTGATTACGGGATATACTGTGGACGGTTCAGTGTTCCGATATATTAATATATTCGTGTTTGGAATTTAAAAAAAAATACGCGTTGCGATACGAATGGCGCTATGTAAATCGCATTGCGATAGTCAGATTCGCGTTGCGATTTACGTATTCGCATTGCGATTTACGTATTTGCATTACGATTTACGTATTCGCATTTCAAATTAGGAAAATCGTAACGCGAATTTGGAAAATCGCAATACGATAGTCAGAATCGCGTTACGAATCTGGAAACTGATTTGCGATACCGGAGATCGCGTTGCGAATTATCGATCGCATTGCGATTTAGTTGGTCATTTTGATAAATCCAAAAAAATTAATTAAAATCATATATTATAAAATATTTTTTGTCACTGAAATTATTTTCTCAAAAATTACGAGGCTAAAAATTGAATCATACCTAATATTATATATATAATTCTCGAGTACTGTGCAATTATTCAGACACAAAGATACTCCTTTTATTGAAACGTGGTAAAGGAAGGAGTGATACAGGCTTATAGCTCCTATAGGTGCTTTATTTGTTTTGGATAAAATTCATATTTGGTCAATCATTTATTCTCATATTTATATTATGATCACTCATTTATTCTTGTATTTATGTTTTGGTCACTCATTTATTCTGGCATCTATGTTTTGGTCACTCATTTATTCTGGCATCTATGTTTTGGTCACTAAAATATTTTTTTTTTCAAAATCATGCATAATATTATATTTTTTTCTATTTTATCACTCGTTAGGTGATATCGTTGACGTAAAGGAAATAATGATGTAATATTGGTATAATAATAGCTTTAGTATAAAAAATTTACACATTCTATCAAAGTGATCTTCAATTCAAAATTAAATTAATATTTAAAAATTCAATCAATTTGATTCTTATTTTAATTTAAAATAATTTATTAATAATTTAATAATAGTTTAGTGGTCCACTTTTAAAATTGATGAAGTTTAGAAATCTATCGTTTGAATATCTCTTTTATTTTGATTTTATCTCTATCAATTAACCCCTCGTTATCCATAGCTCCTACCATCGTCTTCACGTCGTCGTTCATCCTTCCTTCACCATTTATTAATTTCCTCAAACTCACATCGCCATCGCAACAATGTTTCCATCCATTCGTCATCATTATTGATCTTCCATAAAAATATACAACCTTCAAACACCATATTTTCTTCATTCTCATCAAATCTCTCTCTTCTCCTCTATCACACTCGCAATCGGCCGACGTCTTAGATTTCAGTCATTCATTGAAAACCAAGTTTTCAAAATTTACCTAGTAACCCAAGAGGAGTGCGGTTGAGTGTGGTGATTGTAAAGTTTGAATGACACTATAAGAGGTCGATGAGTAGTGGGCAGCTGGTATGGAGAGGCAACAACGATGATTGAGCAAACAAACAACGACAATGATTAGGATTTAGAAGAAGGATTTTAGAATTTCATGTTGGACCAAATTGATAGGATTTTTTTATATAGTAATGTTTTTAATTATTTAGAATTATGATTAGTTTGATAAAATGTATAAGTTTTCAAGATTAAAATTATTATTATATAATACAATATCATTACCTTCATTAAATTAATAGTTAAATTTAACGATAGATTAATATTATTATAAAAATAATTTACCTTTTAACATAATATTTTTGGATAAATTACACGTTTAGTACATAAACTATCAGTTTTGGTTCGATTTGGTACTTAAACTTTTAATTTTTTTCAAAATCATACTTAACGTTTAGTTTTTGTTTATTTTAGTACCTCGTCATTAAAAACTTAACGATATTGCACTTTATGGGTAAATTATATCATTTATCACTCAACTATCTTCTCACTCCTATTTTGGTGTTAAATTTTAA
The DNA here is from genome assembly GCF_006381635.1 of Hibiscus syriacus. Taxonomy (NCBI): domain Eukaryota; kingdom Viridiplantae; phylum Streptophyta; class Magnoliopsida; order Malvales; family Malvaceae; genus Hibiscus; species Hibiscus syriacus. The sequence continues at coordinate 1,678,841 of NW_024063295.1, forward strand.
AAAACTTCAATTTAATTACTCAACTTTCAAATTACTTCTTTTTAATCACTCTAATTTATTTTATTAATAATTCTTGAGACATGATAATTTTTTATTATTATTTAAAAATAAAAAATTATTAAAAATAAAAAATTAAATTCAAAATTTAGAGTCATTAAATTAGGAGTAATTTGAAAGTTAAGTTGTGATTACAATAGTGATGAATAATATAATTTACCCATAAAAAGGTGTCACATTAAATCACTCGTTAAGTTTTTAATGGTGATGTATTAAAACGAAACAAGAACTAAATGTTAAGTATGATTTTAAAAAAAAAATTAAAAGCTTAGATATCAAAATAAACCAAAACTGATAGTTTATGCACTAAATGTGCAATTTATCCTTTTTACATATGCACGTCAATTGAATTGATGTTTATTTTTACGAACAACGAAATACTTATAATTTGTTATAGAATAAAGGGTACAAATATAAAAATGGTTCCTGGCTATAGAGTGTTGCTTTATTGAGTCTATCTATTATTAAAAGTTACAAAATGATCAGTTAACTATTTATTATGTTCTAAAATAGTTTTTTTGGTTAAAAATTTAGCGATATTCTGAGTTGGATGTTAACATGATGACTGAAATATGATAGTTATTTGCGATTTTAGTATCATATTTATCATATCATAGTTAACATGTTAATATTCATCTTAAAATAAAGTCAATGTTTTAACTAAAGATGACGAGTTTGGAACATAATGAATAGTCAAGTGAATAATTTGAAACTTTTAATAGTTGAGGGACTCAACAAAACGATATTCTTCAGTCAGAGGATCATTTTATAACTCTTGATAGTCAAGGGACTTCATAAAGTAGTATCCTATAATCAGGGGACCATTTGTATACTTTACCCTAAAATAAATTGGCAATCATATTTTATCAACATATGAATCGAATTAATAATTAATATTCATTTTTTATTAATTCTTTAGGAATTAAAGTCCTCTAAAATCGAGATTCATTTTTTTGGCTGAAAATCGACGTTTCAACGGCGCCGAGATTTTCGGCCAAGGAAATCGGGACTGACCCATCCTGAAATTCTTAGCCAACAACGAGCATGTAACCACGATAATCGAAAACGACCACCGATGGAGGGGGTTTAAATATCCCCACCAAACTACGGCAAAAGGGGACAACAAAAAGAACATCGAACACAGATTGGGGAACCATCACAAACACAACACACAACAGAGCCAAAATAACAACCAATACCACGATTCAACAAAAGGCAGTCAAGATCGAACCAAAAATGTATGAGAGACCAAGCCAAACACAACAAAACCCAACAGCAAGTACAACGAAAGCCACTCAAAAAAACAAAAACAAAAAAGCAACCCCGATCTGGGCTCGGAGAAGAAGAAGACATCTAAAAGTCAATCGAAAAAGGTAAAAAACTGAGAGCTTTACCTTTAGATCTACGTCGATTGGGGCTTCTTTGTGGGAATCAGACCTTGGATTTGTGTTCACGGGATTGTGAGGATCATTTTGAGGTAAGTTTTATTTTTTCAGCCACTGCGAGCGGCGGTCGTCACGACGAAGGGGGCCGTTGGAGGTTGCCCAGCCTTCGGTCGGACGGTTTTGGGGGAGAGGAGTTGGGAGAGTTTTTTGAGTTTTTTTGGTGTTTGGTTAAAATGATAATTTTTTTTTGTTTTTGGGCTATTTATAGACGAGAGACCTGTGTGTAATTAGCCAATAGTTAAATTATTTTGCAGTCCCTGGATTTTTGAAGTGTAATTAATTTTGGTAACCTGTTTCAATTTTACCTTTGAATTTTAAATTTATTCAATTTAATCCCTATTTACATTTCTTTTATTTTGCAAATTGGCCCCCTAACTTTTTATTTTTCTCTTGCAGCTCATTTTTAGTACCAATTTAATCCATCAATTTCAATTTATTTCAATTTGGCCCTTTAATTTTTTACTTATTCATTTTTCTTTTTTAATTTCAACATTTTTTTAAATTTTAGTATGCTTTTATTTTATTTTATTTATTTATTTATTTATTTTTATTTTATTTATTTATTTACTTCTTATTATTTTTATTTTATTACTCTATTTAACTTTTTTCCCTTTGATTTATTTAATATTTTTTTTATTTTTCCTTTTTTCATTTGATTTATTTTTCCTTTGATTTTTTCCTTTGATTTTTTCCTTTTGATTTATTTAATATTTATTTATTTATTTATTTTCCTTTGAGTTATTTAATATTTTTTATTTTTATTTGTATCTTTTTTTCCTTTGATTTATTTATTTTTCTTTTTTCCTTTGATTTATATAATATATATTTATTAATTTTCAACTTTTTAGGGATACTTTTAAATCAATCACAGGTAAGTAATTTGAATCGAATGTTTTAAATTTCAATTTAAATTTGAATTTTTGCAACTAAGACAACTGACAAATTAAATGGTACCGAAAGGGCAGTTCAAGGGTGCTAATCCTTCCTTGACTGTAACCGACTTCCGAACTCGACACATTTATGGTAAAACGCATATAAGGTAAGATGGTGTTCGGTCAACCTAAATATTTTTTAAAATGATCGGTAGCGACTCTAACACTTTTATTTCAAGTCGAAGCCCAATTTTGGGCCCACCTGAAAGACGGCCACGACAATATATATATATATATAAATGAATTAGATTTAATTAAACATTTTTATCTGAATCTCAAATATTAAATTCTAAACCCCAAAATCTCAAACCCTAAAACCTATATCTTAAACCATAAATATCAAATCATAAACCCTAAAATATAAATTTAAACCCTAAATCATAAGCCCTAACCTAAAAAGAAAAATATTATTTTATCATGAGTTAAATAAATATTTATTTATGGATTATATATTTTAATTAAATCTAAGTTATTTATTTAAATCTAATGACTATATGTTGATGTAAAACTTATTAATTTTACATAGTGTAAGTGGATTCTAACCCATTAATTTTACAGAGTTTTACACCTTTTTATGACAATTTGATGAGAGAAATTAAAGGCTAAGATTAACAGTAGACAATAAGAAAATATTCACTAAAAAACAAGGAGTTAATCTCAGCCTTTGATTTCAGTCAATCCAACGATCCTAACAAGATATAAAATTAAAGAGTTTTACACAATATAAGTGAATCCTAACCCATATAGAGGCAGGATCCAATTACATTGGATAAAACTCTTTTAATTTTACACTTTTTAGGACCATTGGATGAGAGAAATTAAAGGCTGAGATTAACAATAGAAAATGAGAAGATATTCATTGCAAAAATACGAAAACACTAGTATCGAAACTTTGAATAACGTTTCAAAACTTTACCCCCTAAAATTGTTTCAACAGATAGATTTTCTTCAACGATCATATTTTTAAGTAAGAGTTTTGAAACTTTCATCAAATTTCTGAAAATTTCAAAGACAATGTGTTTAGAAGTTGTGATACTTTCACAATAGTTTCAAAACTTTCCCCAAAGTTTCGAAACTTCATGTGCAGGTAGCCTTAATTTCATATTTTTAAAGCTTCAAACGGCTATAACTCATCCCCAGTGGTTGTAAACAGCTAGCAACTCATTCCACACAATAAAAACACTCTAAGGACACTTGAAGAAGGTTACTACACCTACTCAAACTTAAAGGTCAGGAGAAAAGTGTCTTTTATTCTTATTTTTCCATTTCTCTTATATATAGTGTATTGAGCCTTATTGAATATCTTTGTATTCATTATTTATGATCTTAAATCTTTGTAAACACCTACCTAGTGAGTTATTCTTGTTTATCCAAATCAAACCTTTTAAAAGAGGAGTGGTTTTATTTTAGCCTGAGAAAAACTAAAGTCATTTTATCTTAGCCATTGAAAAGATAGAGTTGTAAGGTTACACCTTATCATCAAAGGTAAGCACAAATTAGTGAATTTGTTGAAACCCTTAGTGGTGAAAAGATAAGGTAGTGGATGTAGGTTTTGGTTGAGAAAGTCGAACCAGTATAAATCGATTTGTTCCAAAAAAAAATTTTGTTCAAGTTTTTACCAAACTTTATCAAAGCCAATTCACCCCTCTAGGCGTTTTTCGGTTTATCGTTTCGAGCCCAATAGAGTTAATGTTGAGTTAATCGATCGATGGAATCGGGTAAGAGGGGATGAATTGGTAATAAAAATTTTGGTGGAAGCTTTTGCAGAAGATTGAAAGTAATTGCACAACGATTTACAGTGGTTCGATTTTATCAACCAAAGTCTACGTCCACTACCTTAGCTATCCACACTAAGGATTTTCCAACAAATTCACTAATTTGTTCTTTCTTTTGAGTCCAAAGAGATAACCTTACAATTCCCTCAAGAATATACCCCAATTCTTGAGAACATTTATTTCTCAAAGAGAAGATTACAAATTTGCAAACTTACAAGAAAAACCTCACAAGGAAAATATGTTTGCACAATTCTAGAACAAAGAAAGAACACTCAATAATAAATATAATTGAGCACAATAAGTGTTCTTGAAAGCAAAATGAAAATTCAATGAAAAATAGACTTGAAATGCTCAAACTTGAGGTTTGATGCTTTCTCTTTGATTCTATCTTGATTCTAGTTGCTTGATGTTATTGATCAATGGCTTCTAAGCTTGTTTAAATACACCTTGAATCACTTTTGAACGTTGGGGATCATTAATGAAGTTATTGGAGCCGTTTAAGTGTGAAAACAATTAATATTTCTGCTTGGAGCGTGGGGGGAATCGGTTCCCCCACATAGGGAATCGGTTCCCTAAGTGTAAAATTCAAATATTTCGACCATTGATCAGGGGGGAATCGGTACCCCCTTGGGGGGAAATCGGTTCCCTCCGAGCATACTGGAATTTCTCGGAGCCAAACCATTCAGGGGGAATTGGTACCCCCTTGGGGGGGAATCGGTTCCCTCTGGACATACTGGAATTATTTTAAGATTAAAACTTAATTTTACACTTGAGTAAGGATTAAAAATGACTTTTGAAAGATTTGGAGTAATATTTTGATATTCGAATAATTATATCAAATATACTTAGAAAATCTTTAGAAAAATCTTAAAATTCATTTATCTTAATTTGTTATATCGAAATATCAAAATGTATTAAACAATCTCCCCCTTTTTGATATAACAAAACATTGTGGCAATTTTAAGATTTTGAAATCAAGTTTTGAAATTACTCCCCCTTACTCTAACACTACTCCTCTTTAAAATGCTTTTAATATTTCTCCCCTTTTTGTTAAATCAAAAAGACTCATAAAAAATTTTAAACAAGTTTCTGAAATCATTTAGCCAATTGATTATATATATATATATATATCTTAAGCTGCTAAGATCACAATCAAGAGAAACGTTAGCCATTAGTTTCAAAATCAATATTCATAAACAATGTGACATTGCAAAATTGGTCATATAGCTATTGATGTAAATGATGCAATAATGAATAAATTTAACCAAACCAAATATATAGAAACATAAGTTCAAACATCCAAAGTAAAAACAATCCAAAAACATTCAAAATGTTGAAACAATAAGCTTTAAGTTCAAAGTACTAAAGCATAACACAGAATCAAGCATCCGTAGGAGGATTGGGAGGAGGAAAATGAGCTCGCATAGCGGCCATCTCATGTGAGAGTGCATCAATGCGTTCATACATAGAAGCGTTGTTTGTGCGCATATCCCAGAGAATTTCTAATTGTTGAGCTCCCATTGTGGATAAATGAGATTCTATGGAAGTGAAGCGAGAATCCATGGAAGCATATCGGAAATCGAATGTCTCCATAAAGGATTGAAAGTATGGAGGCATTTGATCCTCTGGCTGTGCTTGTTCCTCTGCTCGTGCTTGTTCCTTGTGCTGTTCTGGTTTATCGTCGGAGTCGTCAACTTCATGTGGTTGCTCACCGGTACAAACACAAAGACTAGTTTCTTCATTGACCTTCCATCCCGATTTAGTTAACGAGAATAGATTGATTTGGTTTATGAGGGGAAAAGAAGCATCAAGACCAACTCTAAGCCCATCCTTCTTAAACAGATTACTAAGAATATAACCGTAAACTAAAGAAGAACACAATTTCTTATTGGGAACAAGATTTACGGTTTTGACAAGTTCAGCAAAAATAATCTGTGGAAGGTTAATTTTGTGATTATTTTGGACACAATGAATCCAAAATAGATCTAAGGCTCGAAGAGTAGAGTAACGGCCTCCGGATGGTCGAAACCACCAAGAGATCATGAGGTGAAGAAAACGGTCATGAAGGTCTAGAACACTTGCACTATCCCTTCGCTTATACTGAGATCCTACCATAAGTTTTTCATTGTCTAACCCTTCATTATATAATCCTAATGTTTTGGCAATGGATTCCGAGTTAACATGAAAGTATCGACCTAGAAGATAGGATCAAATCCCTATGGTTAAGGTTTGCTCTTGATTTTTAATGCAAACAGCATTAGAGTAGAAGATATGAATAAGTTTATGGTAGACAATGGGTTCAAGCTCAAAGAGTTTGTCAAATTTCCACTCATGAAGAGTAGGAAGATGACAAAAATTGATGTCTAGCATGGCTTGAAGAGATGGGATACGTTCTTCCCGGATTTTGTAGGACTCAAAGTATTGACAAAACCTATATTAAAGATTTTGTTTACGACCGGGTTCATTGAAACAAGAATTGAGAATGGTCATGTTTGGATCATCGAGATTAGGAATAGGAATTTGTGGGATAGGTGGAGGATTTGGAGGTTGGCTAGAATGACTAGAGGAGACCCTAGAATGTTTATGAGACATGGTTTAACATAATCAGAATGGAAAGATAACCTGCATTTTTAAAAACATATGTATGCAAAATAATCAATCCCAAAACTCAATTGAGTCCTCAATATTTCAAGGTTCTCTAAACCAATCCTAATGGGCAAATTTTTTGAAAAACTTATTGGAAAATAAAGTTTTGAAAATCAATATATGTATAGTTTTCATAACAACAACGTAATTCAATCAAAACACAATAATTTGAAAAATATATTTTTTTATTTCGAAAATTTCAAAACATTTCAAAAAATTTCAAAAACTTCTTGTGTTTTTTGATGAAATTAGTTGTAAAATCTAGTTTCTAATCACTAAACAATCAATGCCCGATCTAAAGTTCAACCTAGAACTAACTAAAAACTAGTTCTAAAATCAAAATTTGATGAAATATAAGTTTTAGAAAAATACCTTGAAGAATTTCGGATTTGAGTGAGATTAGATGAAGTTTGCACGATTTTGATGATTCCAACAGGTTTAGGAGATGATATTTGAAGAGAATTCAGATTAAAAATGTTGTTTTGAGGCAAAGTGAAAATTTGAGAGATGGAGAGAGTGATAGGCGACAAAGGAAGAAGAAGAGAGGGTTTGAACAAAAATAAGGGTTCTGCCTGATAAAACCAAAACCCTTAGGGGGTATCGATTCCCCTGTGGGGGGGGGAATCGGTTCCCCTTCAAGGGGGTATCGATTCCCTCTGCACTAAAATGCTAAAATCTGATTTTTAAATACTCAAAATGCTAAATTAATTTTCTCTAGTGGTATTGGTAACTCATTTATTGAAAATTAATCATGTTCAATCAATCAAATTTATCATTAAAAATTATTTGAACATAAAGTTAATTTTCACCAAAAATCATAAACTCCCCCTAACTAAAAGCAATGAATGTAATAAAAAAATTACTATTATATGCATTTTTCATTTATTCTTAAAAGTGCTAAAATTATTTTAAACACTAAGTGAAGATAGGTTGGTCAAACCTAATTCTCTCCTAAGTGTCAAAAATCTTTCCTTGTCTAAAGGCTTTGTAAAGATATCCACTAATTGATGCAAAGTATCAACAAATTCTAGAACTACATCTTCCTTAGTGACATGGTTTCTAATGAAGTGATGTCTTATTTCAATGTGCTTAGTTCTAGAGTGTTGGATGGGATTTTTAGTGAGACAAATAACACTAGTATTGTCACACTTGATAGGAATAGTACCTACTTCAATTCCATAATAAAAAATTTGTTGTTTCATCCATAAAACTTGTGCACAACAACTACCAGCTGAAATGTATTCCGCTTCAGTGGTAGACAATGAAACACAATTTCATTTCTTTGAAAACCAAGAAATCAACATATTTCCAAGGAATTGGTAAGTACCGTAGTTGTTTTTCCTATCTAATTTACATCCTCCATAATCCACATCAGAAAAGGCATGCAAGCTAAAGCTAGAGTCTCTAGGATACCAAAGTCCTAAACTAGGGGTGTCCTTAAGGTATCTAAAGATTCTCTTAACAGCTAGTAAATGTGATTCCTTAGGGCATGATTGAAATCTAGCATATAAACAAACACTAAACATAATGTCTGATCAACTTACAGTTAGATAAAGTAAAGATCCAATCATTGACCTATATAATTTAACATCTACACATTTACCTCCTTCATCTAAGTCAAGCTTTGTTAAAGAGATCATTGGAGTGTCATGAGGCTTGCCATTTTCCAGTCCAAATTTCTTGAGCATATCTTTGATGTACTTAGCTTGATTGATGAAGATGCCATCTTTTCTTTGCTTGATTTGGAGTCCCAAGAAAAATGAGAGCTCCCCCATCATGCTCATTTCGAATTCGCTTTGCATTAGCTTAGAAAATTCTTGGCAAAGAACATCATTAGTAGAACCAAATATTATATCATCAACATAAATTTGAACTACTAATAAATCTTTACCTTTATGCTTTAAAAACAATGTGGTGTCAACCTTCACTTTTGAAAAACCTTTTTAATTAAAAAGTTTGATAATCTTTCATACCAAACTCTAGGAGCTTTTTTTAAACCATAAAGTACTTTTGTCAATTTAAGAACATGATCCGGAAATTTTGAATCTTCAAAACCTGGAGGTTGTTCCACATACACTTCTTCTTTTATAAAACTATTTAAAAATGCACTTTTAACATCCATTTGATATAATTTAAATTCATGAAACCATGCAAATGCTAATAACATTCTAATTGCTTCCATCCTAGCTACGGGAACGTATGTTTCATCATAGTCTATGCCCTCTTCTTGAGTATACCATTGAGCAACAAGTCTAGCCTTATTTCTCACTATATTACCACTCTAATCAAGCTTATTACTAAATACCCATCTAGTACCTACAGCAAATTTATTACTAGGCCTTTCAACTAATGTCTATACTTTACTTCTCTCAAATTGATTTAACTCTTCTTATATAGCCATAATCCAATTTTCATCATTTAATGCTTCTTTAATATTCTTAGGCTCTATGCATGAGATAAATGCAACATAATTACAAATATTTCTAAGAGAAGATCAAGTTGTTACCCTTTTGGATGGATCACCTATAATCTCACCATCATTGACATAGTTGTACTCTCTTGGATAAGATACTTCCCTTTCTTCAATGGTTGGATTCTCGAAAGGATCATGAGTTTCCTCATCTTTCGTTTCTTTCTTTGATGATGATTCTCCAACATCATGTTTAACGTCATTTGTATTTATAATACATACATCATCATTCAAACAAGAATCCTTCCACAGAAGGAGATTATCATCGAAAACAACATGTATAGACTCTTCTACGACTAAAGTTCTTTTATTAAATATTCGATAAGCTTTAGAATTTAAGAAATAACCAAGAAAAATTCTTTCATCACTTTTAGCATCAAATTTGTCAAGGTTTTCTTTACTGTTGTTTAAAATAAAACATTTACATCCAAAAGGATGAAAATAGCTAATGTTAGGCTTTTTATTTTTGAAAATTTCATATGGAGTTTTCTTTAAAATTGGCCTAATCATTACTCGATTTACAACATAACAATCGGTATTTGTGGCTTCCGCCCAAAAATATTTTGGCAAATTATTTTCACAAAGCATAGTTCTAGACATTTCTTCTAAAGTACAATTTTTCCTCTCAACAACTCCATTTTGTTGAGGGGTTCTAGGTGCTGAAAAATTATGACTAATATCATTAGAATTACAAAACTCATTAAATCCAAGATTTTCAAATTCAGTGCCATGATTACTTCTAACACTAGTGATAGAGTAACCTTTTTCGTTTTGGATTTTTTTTGAAAATGTGATGAAATTTTCTAATGCTTCATCTTTAGTACTTAAGAATAGAACCCAAGTATATCTAGAATAGTCATCTACCAAGACAAATGCATATTACTTTCCACCCAAGCTAGTAGTCCTAATTGGCCCAAAAAGATCTATATGGATCAATTGTAATACTCTACTAGTTGATACGTCATTAATGGATTTAAAAGAAATTTGCTTTTGTTTTCTTTTAGCACAAGCATCACAGATTTTATTATTATCAAATTTTAGTTTAGGCAGCCCTCAAACCAATTCTCCTTGAACTAACCGTTGCAAAACACTCATGCTAGCATGTCCTAGTCTCCTATGCCATAACCAACTATAATGCTCATCTTTGCATAAATTAGTCACATTAATAGAATCTAAATGCACCATGTAAATGTTTCCTATTCTATGACAATAAGCATAATCTGATTAGATGCAATGTCAATAACTTTACAACCATTAGTTTCAAACATGACATTGAATCTTTTATCACAAAATTGACTAATACTCAAAAGATTATGCTTTAATCCATTCACATATAAAACATTTTTAATTTGTATGGAAGAGGTATTACCTATTGTACCTATACCTTCAATGTGACCTTTTGAATTATCACCAAAAATCACTTCTCCTCCATTTTTGACGTTAAGCTCTATGAACCGATTTTTGTCCCCGGTCATGTGTCTCGAGCATCCACTATTAAGGTACCATGAATTTGGATTTGTTTCCCGTGCCTTGTAGCAATGCTTCTTTTCCTACAAACATAGATTAATTTCTAATTTTTAGTACCCAAATTCTTTTGGGTCCATATTCATTAGTTTTTAAAATCCTTGTCCCCTTTGGTATCCATTTATGAAGGACATCTTTATCTTTAGTAGTAATGAATCTTTAGGAACTCATATACTCCTAACAATTTTACCATTCAAGGTTCGTTGAGGACTTCTATGATTGTAGCTTCTAAAACTTTTCTTAACAAAGTTAGATTTTGAATTCTCACATTTTTCAAAACATTTTGTTTCAACCTTATTAAAAGAAGTTTTAAGATCATCAATCTTCTTTTGATGATCATCATGAACTTTTGAAAGTAAGTTATGCAAATCAGTATTTTTCTTTTCAAAATCATTAATTTTAATTTGCAATTCTTTGATCTTACTTTCAAGCTCATTGTTGGTCTTGGATATAAGACTATTTTCGTTTTTCAATTTTGAAATATCATTTTTGTATTTTGAAAATACAGTCTTATAATCCGAAGCCAACCCATTATAATCCTCTAATAACTCATCATAAGATAATTCATCCAAATCGAATGAGTTAGAGGTTACCTTAGAATCTTCCCCGATAGCCATCAAGCACAAGTTTGAAACTTCTTGTTCCTCTTCATCGGAACCTTCTTCATCGCTCCATGTAGCTACATGAGCCTTATGCTTCTTTTTGGATTTACCATTTTTCTTCAATTATGGGCAAACATATTTGACATGCACCGGCTTTTTGCATTCATAGAAAATAATTGGGTCTTTCTCTTTCGATTCAGTTTTGAAGCCTTCATGACGTTTGAATTTTCTTCCTCGGTTGGGCATCATCAACTTTCTGAATCGTTTGGTTAATAATGCCATTTCCTCGTCATCATCATCGTCATTCGAATCACTCTTATCTTTTGTGGATTTGAGAGCAACTCCAATATTTTTCTTCTTCTCCTTCTCCTTTGGTGTCTCGTCAATCTTATCGAGGTCCACTTCATCTTCAAGCATCATTTCATGAGTGAGAAGGGAACCGATTAGTTCTTCAAGAGTTAAGGACGTTAGGTCCTTAGACTCGATGATTACCGTCTTCTTTGATTTCCACGATTTTGAAAGGGAGTAGACTAACTTCCTCACAAGCTTTTCATTTGAAATGATCTCTCTATATGATTTGAGACCATTGATAATCATTGAAAATCTATCCGTCATAGCTTTGATATCTTCATTTGGTTTCATCTGAAATTTTCATAGCTATGTGTTAGAATACTAATTTTAGATTTCTTTACCTCATCGGTACCTTCATGAATGACTTGAAGTTTGTCCCATATTTCTTTGGCGGTTGTACAAGATGAAACTCTTCTGTATTCATCTGGTCCAAGAGCACAAAATAAGATATGGATGGCTTTGGAGTTGAGCTGGAACATTCTTGTCTCTCCTTCACTCCACAATCATGGATGAGTGAGAGGCTTGATGTATCCTTCTACGGCATTCCATGCTCCCATGTCACTTGCTTGAATGAAGTACATCATCCTATTTTTCCAATAGGCATAGTTAGCCCCATTGAAGAAAGGAGGCTTGTTGACGGGCATCGAATCGGGACGGATTCGAAGTTTGAAGTAGAAGCCATTGATGACTTTGATTATCGATGTAACTATTCCCAAATCGACTCAAGAGGCGATTAAACCTTCAAATGAGTTAGGCTCTGATACCAATTGTTGAGTTAATCGATCGATAGAATCGGCCAAGACGGGGGTGCATTGGCAATAAAAATTTTGGTGGAAGCTTTTACAGAAGATTGAAAGTAATTGCACAGTGATTTACAGTGGTTCGACTCTATCAACCAAAGTCTACGTCCACTACCTTAGCTATCCATACTAAGAATTTTCCAACAAATTCACTAATTTGTTCTTTCTTTGAGGCCAAAGAGATAACCTTACAATTTCCTCAAGAATATACCCTAATTCTTGAGAACACTCTTTTCTCAAAGAGAAGATTACAAATTTGCAAACTTACAAGAAAAACCTCACAAGGCAAATATGTTTGCACAATTCTAGAACAAAGAAAGAACACTCAAGAATAAATATAATTGAGCACAATAAGTGTTCTTGAAAGCAAAATGAATATTCAATGAAAAATAGACTTGAAATGCTCAAACTTGAGGTTTGATGCTTTCTCTTTGATTCTCTCTTGATTCTAGTTTCTTGATGTTTCTTGTTATTGATCAATGGCTTCTAAGCTTGTTTAAATACACCTTGAATTACTTCTGAACGTTGGGGATCATTAATGAAGTTATTGGAGCCGTTTAAGTGTGAAAACAATTAATATTTCTTCTTGGAGCGTGGGGGGAATCAGTTCCCCCTCATAGGGAATCGGTTCCCTAAGTGTAAAATTCAAATATTTCGACCGTTGATCAGGGGGGAATCGGTACCCCCTTGGGGGGAATCAGTTCCCTCCGAGCACACTGGAATTTCTGGAGCCAAACCATTCAGGGGGAATCGGTACCCCCTTAGGGGGAATCAGTTCTCTATGGACATACTGAAATTTTTTGCTTTGAAATAGTTCGAAATACTTTGTAAAATTATTTTGAAATTATTTTAAGATTAAAACTTAATTTTACACTTGAGTAAGGATTAAAAATGACTTTTAAAAGATTTGGAGTAATATTTTGATATTCGAATAATTATATCGAATATACTTAGAAAATCTATAGGAAAATCTTAAAATTCATTTATCTTAATTTGTTATATCGAAATATCAAAATGTATTCAACAGTTATATCAGCCTTTGATTTCTCTCAATCTAACGATCTAAAAAGGTATAAAACTAAAAACGTTTTACACAATGTAAGTGGATCCTAACCCATATAGGTGTAGGACCAATTACACTGTGTAGAACTCTTTTAGTTTAACACATTTTTAGGACCATTAGATAAGATAAATTAAAGGCTGAGATTAACAATAGAAAATGAGAAGACATTCTGTAACACTTTAATCTGGTCCGACCTAAAGATCATTGGATCATGATTTCACATAAGACCACCAGAGTGGCTAAGCCAAAAATTTTCTTTAAAACAACTGTAAATATCATACAAAATCCATCCCAAGTAAAATAAAATAAAACGTGGTAATTCAAAGTTTACAAAATACAAAGAGCTCCCTAATCATCCAGAATAAATACATTGAGTTTAAAATTAAAATAGAGTTATATATGAAAATAATGGTCTACAATAGTACATGCTCTCTAACTAAATCAAGACGTACTCTGGTACCTTGATTATGTTAGAATATCTGGTGACGATAATGTTCCTCATACAACCTCCTAAGAACCTATTCACAAAAACACGTTTTGAATGCTAAACTTACGAGCTTAGTTCCTCACTAATGACTAAAACACCCCTTACTCGTTCTAGACGTATAAACGAGTAATAGATGTCACATCAACCATTTAATGAACAAGTCATTATTCATTTCATTTAAACTTCTAGAATCATTTTGAAACTACCTCAAAAGAATCAAATCCATTAGATTTGAAGAAGATAATTTTAATGAGAATTTATGAACCTTAGGGACTATATTATAAATATTAAATTTATGAGGACCATTTAAATCATTTTTTTAATTATTAAACAATTATCGATTTCAACATACATTATAACACATATGCATACCATTGGGAGTAGCACATACTTACAACATATAACATAACCATGGATCCTAGTAGTGAAATTAATACTACATCCCAACATTGAAGTAATATATTACATATTTACCTCAGTTACAAAAGAAAATTATTTAGCCACATAGTTCTAGACAAATGCTCATAGCAGACTTACACTTGAAAGTTTGGTTTCCAATCTACAATCTGAATGACAACCTAAAATTCGATTTACTACCTAAAATCTTTCAAATGATGAAAAGAAAAGTTTTGAACAGTTATTTATCTAACAAAACCCCATTAAATACTTTTCATATCGAATGATTCATGATCCAGTCTAAATTTAATTACTGGAATTTTTCTCCAATAATATTTGTATTGACATAAGCTTGTAGGAAATATTGAGAAAATTTTTTGAACAGAGCTTGCTGGTTGCAAATTGTTCTATCTATTTTTGAAATATTTCTCTTGGAAATATTATTCTAGCTTTATTATATAAACATAATCTATATAATTTTACTAAAATAGAATTTGTTGTTCCTTTATCAATAAAATATTGACATGTTTCAAGAAGATTGTTTATCTCCTCATCTTTAAAAAAATATATTTCTAATTCTTCCCAATCTCTATAGCTTATGGTTTTTAGTAATAGTTCTTCAGCTTTATTTTCTTTAGTTGTTTCTTCATCTAAGGTTTCAGAAAATTTAGAAAGAGATCTTCTAAAATTTGGTCTTTGATTAGTGATAAGGTTTTTCTTCCAAATCAGGATTATAAAAAACCTTTTATTTCTTCTTTTTTAGTTGCTAACTGTTGTGGTTTTAATAATGCTTCAACATTTTTTATAATTTCAACATAGCCTTCTTGATATGCCGAATTTGAATCTTGTGACCACTGCACTTGATTTACTGAAGGTGTCATCGAAAATTGTTGTACAACTCCTTTTGGATAGGAAATATAATATCCTTGGTTAGGATAATACATTATCAGAGGTTGTACTGATACAAATCCTTGGTTAGGATTTTGTTGTCTCAGAATCCCTTTATTGGTTTTTTTTCGAATAATTGTTCATTATCCTACTATTTCTAGAGGCTTTTTCCATCTATCCATTAGGCCTACTAAGAAAATCAGAAATAACATTGTTAGTGCCTTTGATATATAAAACTTCAAAATTAAATGTACATAATTCATTATACCATCTAATTCTTCTTGGTATCGTCTCCAATTTTTTATTGGTGAGAAATTGTTTAACTACTTGGTTATCAGTTTTTATTACAAATTTCTCAAGTGCTAAATAATTAAGAAATTTTTGTATGCCATTTTTATGGCTAACAATTCTTTTTCAAAATTACATAATTAATTTCATTTGGTTTAAATTTACCTGATGCATATCCACATATTAATTCTTGATTATCCATTGTTTTGGCTTTTAAAACACAACCCCAATGTTTTTCTAAGGCATCTATTTCTAGTATTAATTCATCACCTTATTTAGGTAGATAAACTTTTGGAACATCTGTTATTTCAGATTTTAATTTTCTAACTATTTCCAAATCTTGTTTAGTCTAGGAAAACTGTACATCATTTTTTTAATTTATCGTATATTATACCTATTTTTTCAGATAATTTTGGAAAGAAGTTTCTTCCATAATTAACTATTCCTAAAAATTATTAAAGTTAATTTTTATCTTCAATATTCTCAAGAAATTCTTTTATTTTAATTATAATATGATCTTGTAGTTTAAGACCATCTGAAGATAATTTTAATCCTAAAAATTCTATTTCTGTTTTTTAATTCTATTTTCTTAGGACTAAGTATAATTCCATGTTTTATAAATTCTTTTGAAATAATATTTAAATGTTTTCTATGTAATTCCGATGTTTCTGAAAATACTAAAATATCATCTATATAAACTACACAAATGTTTTTTATACTTAATAAAAATTGAATCCATCCATCTTTGAAATAGTTGTGGTGCATCACATAATCCAAAAAGCTTTACCTTCCATTAATAATGTTCATTGGATTCACTAAAGGTTGTCAATAGTTTTGACTCGTCAGATAGCATTATTTGCCAAAGTTCTGACTTACAATCAAATTTACTAAAATATATAGCTTGTTTAGCTTGATTAATTGATACAACATTTATTGGAATAAAATATCCATCAAATTTAATATTTGATAATTTATGACTATTTTAGCTTTTCCTCTTTTAATCTCAGCACAATTTCTTACAATAAATGATGGACTAAAGTGTGGACTATTAGTTTCTTCTATTAATCTTTTTTCTAATAATTCTTTTATTTGGATATCAAATTCATCCATATCTTGTTTAGTATAGATCATTGGTTTTACTTGTATAATTTTATCGAGATTTTCTAATTTTATACAACAATATCTAGGACTATTTTTCTATAATTTTAGTGGTTCTTTACTAATTTTTTTCTAATATTTTAAACATCCAATGATTTGTTTCTAGATGCTTAATATTTTATTTCCTTGGTGGATTAAATTTTTTCTCACATATAAATTTATGATTTTTTACTGAGGGTATTTTTACAGAAGTTTTTTCTGCATATAAAATTAACATATCTTTATCAATAGAAAATGGTAAATGTTGATTTATAAAATTATTTCCTAATAATATGTCTCCATGCATTTCTGGAAAGCATAATATTTTAAGAATTACAAATCTTACGTTGTTTATGTATATTGGAATATTCCTAGCCTTATACTGAATAATGATTTCATTACCATATATTCCTACTACTCTAATTAGATTTTTCATTGGTTCCCATTTTTCTATAGGTATTTCATTTTTTCGGCAACTACTGGTCGTAGCTCATGTGTCTAATAAAGCATGTAAAGAATATGTATTATATTCTCTAAACTGAAATGTTATTTCAATATATGTATTATAACACCCCCAACCCGTATACCAACCCGATACGAGTCAGAGATATTACATTGACTTTTAAAATACCACACATTACAAATAATAGTAAAATACTTGAACTTATATTACGAAAATACAATAATATACATATGGTACTATAAGTTTACTAAAATATTCAGAGCATACACAACTTAACTTTTTAATTACATGGCAACATCCATTTTCTTAACAAAATGACCTACTGATTAAGTTGCTTCTGATCTGATGGTTGCAGGAGTAATGCTGTCAAGCTGCTTAACATGTCTCGTATACTTTATCGGATCCTACGTGTGAAACACTCACACGCTAAGTCATCGACTTAGTGAGGCAATGTAATAATAATAACAAGGCAATGTAATGAAAATGTCATAATGATATGAAATGAGATGAAAGCTTATACTTAATCAAGGTAGTTTACATCACCATTATCCTTACCTGTAAGCATATTACTTTAACATTCATGAATTTGTATTAATGAGTTTATTGACCCATGATATCATATTGAGAACCTAAGGTATCTGAGTATTGTGAGGTTGTGCACTATGCTGTCACCACAGCTCGTATAAATGCACCGAAGTGCCGCGTAGAATTGCACTATAGTGCCATATAATAATGTCCATAAGGACCACATAGAATTCCTTAAGAATCATATACATATGCTAGGGATCAAGTAAGTGTCTCACCAGACTTCACACATGTTCCAAAGAATATATATATATCCCGAAGGACCGCGTAGAATTTTGTCCCGAAGGACCGCGTAGACCCTCTACCCTTGGCATGCCAACTATACCTATAGTTCTCATCTACATAACATGGGCTTTTACATTTCACGTAGTCTATATCGCGTAGACATGTAAATTCTTACCTTTTCACATAGCTCATAACTTTTCCCGCATATTCATGTCATATAATGCATTTTATATGAATTCATGTCATGTCTCATAATACAGAATATGCTCATGTACCAAGATATAAAATCTAGACTTATCACAAGTCTAGAATTGAGTATATTTCTATAATTATGCTATGCATATGCACTCACCTATATTTCTTTGCCTTTTCCTCGATCGATCCTACTTGTAGATTGTTCCAGAACTCGTGTAGGCTCAGTATCTACATAAACATAATTTTCAAGATGATTATCAGATGTCTATGTCTTGAAATTAATCTTTAATAGCCTACCAATTTAAGGAATTTATAGTTTAGTCTTTCTTCTTCTTTTTTTATGTGGGGGAATCGGTTCCCCCCGAGGGTATCGATTCCCCTCTAGCATTCTGGAAATTCATATTCATTGAGGGGGTATCGATTCCCCTTGAATGGGTACCGATTCCCCTAGCCCGGTAATCCTATTTTGAGCTCGAAAATCATCTCATTTCAGCTCAAACATTCATATTTCACTCCCTTTAATACTCTTAACTTTCATACACTTACTTAAACTAATTATTATCCATTCAATACCTCTAAAACTAAAAAAACTAATCATCCATATAGAATTTAAGAATCTTACTCAAATTCCAACTTGTTCTAATTTTAATTCTATCACCTCATACTTCTTAATTAGCTTGATGACAAGTCAAATCCAGCTTCTAATTCTTATTATGACCTTTAATCTAAGATTTCATTCAATGGCTCCCAACCTTTAATCTCCCTTAACTTACAATTCTTTGAGTTCTAGGATCCTTGTTTCTCTCCTTCATATTTCCTAAATCTTCATTAACCAAACCCATGCTTAACTCATAAGAATTAATCCAAAAGAAGACAACTCACCTTTGCTTGCAAGCTTCACGGTTGGAGAAGAAGAAGAGAAATGTCTGGAACCTTGTTTATCTCAAATGCTTCCCACGTGATTTATAAAATCACCTTAAGGAATATTTAATTATTTCACTTACTAAATTACTCTTTTTCCCTCTTAATTTTCCTTCTTTATAATTCAATCCTACACCAAATAACTCAAATAGGTCATTGAACTCTTCCATCATTTTACTTAAATCACCAAATGTTGAAACTTTGCAAATTAATCACTAACCCGGTATAGAGGATGTTACAAATCTCCCTCCCTTAAGAAAATTCGTCCTCGAATTTTCAATAAGAAAAGAGATGGGGATACTGATTCCTCATATCCTCCTCTCGCTCCCATGTTGCTTCCTCTACTTTGTGATTCTTCCATAAAACTTTAACCAATGGAATAGTCTTGTTCCTCAATTGCTTAACCTCATGAGCTAAAATTTGAATCGGTTCTTCCTCATAAGTCATATCCGGTTGTACCTCGATATCTTCTGGATTTATGATATGGGAGGGATCCGATCGATATCTTCGAAGCATTGAGACATGGAATACATTGTGAATCTTTTCCATTTCTGGTGGTAAAGTCAATTGGTATGCTACGAGTCCCACCCTTTTTACAATCTCATATGGTCCAATAAACCGGGGACTTAACTTTCCTTTCCGACCAAACCTCAACACATTCTTCCATGGAGATACCTTTAAAAACACTTTATCCCCAACTTCAAATTCAATCTCCTTTCTTTTAAGATCAGAATAGGACTTTTGTCGATCAGAGGCCACTTTGAGGTTATGCTGAATTTCTCGAACTTTCTGTTCTACATCTTGAATTAAATCCGGACCAAGAACACTTCGGTCTTTGAGTTCATACCAATTTAATGGAGTACAACATTTTCTTCCATATAATGCTTCATATGGGGCCATCTTTATACTAGACTGATAACTATTGTTGTAAGTAAACTCTGCCAGCGGTAAATACTTTTCCCATGATCCTTTAAATTCCATTACGCATGCTCTCAACATATCTTCCAATATCTGAATAGTTCTCTTTTGATTGCCCATCAGTCTGAGGATGAAAAGCCGTACTAAAGTTTAAACGAGTCCCCAACGCTCCATGCAAAGATTTCCAGAATCTAGAAGTGAATCGAGGGTCTCGATCAGAGACTATGGAAACAGGTACTCCATGCAATCTAATAACTTCTCTAATATACAGCTCTGCATACTTTTCCATAGAGAAATCCGTTCTAACCGGAAGGAAATGCGCTGACTTAATTAATCGATCAACAATTACCCAGATTGATTCTCTTTTGTTCGGAGTCAAGGGTAACCCCGAAACAAAATCCATCGTAACATTTTCCCATTTCCATTGAGGAATAAAAAGAGTTTGCAATAATCCTGATGGAACTTGATGCTCGGCTTTGACTTGTTGACAT
The DNA here is from genome assembly GCF_006381635.1 of Hibiscus syriacus. Lineage (NCBI taxonomy): Eukaryota > Viridiplantae > Streptophyta > Magnoliopsida > Malvales > Malvaceae > Hibiscus > Hibiscus syriacus. Next base: position 1,699,500 of record NW_024063295.1, read on the forward strand.
ATCAAACACTTAGACACAAATTCGGTGATGCTTCGTTTCATCCCTGACCACCAAAATCGATCCTTCAAATCCATATACATCTTGGTTCCACCCGGGTGCATCGTTAACGGACTGCAATGAGCCTCTGATAATATTTTTTTCTTCAAGTCGTCATTGTCGGGTATTACAATTCTTCCTTTACAATATAGATTTCCATCTGACTTAATCTCAAAGTCTTTAATCTCTTTGTTCTTTACTTGTTCAATTCTTTTCAAACACACTTCATCTTTACTTTGCAATTCTCCTATTCGTTCCAACCATGCTGGTTTAAGGGTTAATTCTGCACAAAGACCACCGTCTCCCGATAAAGATAATCTTGCATCCATAGCTCGTAAAGCTGCAAACGTCTTTCTACTCAAAGCATCTGCTACCACATTAGCCTTTCCGGGATTATAGTCAATTATCACATCATAATCCTTTAAGAACTCTACCCATCTACGTTGCCTCAAATTCAATTCTTTTTGAGTCATCAGGTACTTCAGGCTCTTATGATCCGTATATAAGTAACAACGCTCCCCATAAAGATAATGACGCCAAATCCTGAGAGCGAATACTACAGCAGCCATTTCTAAATCATGAGTGGGGTAATTCCTTTCATGTGGTTTCAACTGTCTCGATGCATACGCTACCACCTTTCCTTCTTGCATTAATACACACCCCAACCCGTTATGGGATGCGTCACTGTATACTACAAAATTCTTGCCAGTCGGAGTTTCCGTCAGAATTCTCTTTAAAACTTCGAAACTTTCTTGACATTCAGAAGTCCAAACAAATGGTACATTCTTTCTCATTAACTTTGTTAGAGGCAGCACAATCATCGAAAAATTCTTAACGAATCTTCGATAGTAATCGACAATTCCAAGAAAACTCCGAACTTCAGACACATTCTTAGGAACTTCCCAATCCATTATAACTTAAACCTTCTGAGGGTCTACTCTAATCCCAATTGCCGAGATCACATGCCCCAAGAAAATTACTTCGTTTAGCCAAAATTCACATTTGGAAAATTTCGCATAGAGATTTTTATCCCTAAGAATTTGCAAAACTAGCCTCAGATGTGCGCTGTGCTCTTCAATGGACTTCGAGTAAACCAGTATGTCATGAATAAAGAAAACAACAAACTGGTCCAGATAGGGCTGAAAAATCCTGTTCATGAGATCCATGAAAGCAGCAGGTGCATTCGTTACTCCGAATGGCATTACGATGAATTCATAATGACCATATCTCGTTCTGAAAGCCGTCTTCAGAATATCTTTCTCCTGGATCTTCAATTGATGATAACCCGAACGTAGATCGATCTTTGAAAATACCGAAGCTCCTTTTAGTTGATCAAACAAGTCATCAATGCGCGGAAGGGGATACTTGTTCTTGATGGTCACCTTATTAAGCTGTCGATAATCAATACAGAGACGTATTGATCCATCCTTCTTCTTAACAAATAACACCGAGCTCCCCAAGGTGACACACTTGGTCGAATAAATCCTTTTTCTAACAACTCTTGCAATTGATTCTTTAACTCTTGCAATTCTTTCAGAGCCATCCGATAAGGTGCCATTGCAATTGGAGCGGTTCCTGGCATTACTTCAATTTGAAATTCTACCTCTCTATCCGGAGGTAATCCTTGCAACTCAGCCGGGAAAACTTCAGGGAATTCTTGAACAATTGGAATCTCCTTTAGCCCTTTCTCTATAGCTCTTAAATCTATTACATTTGCAAGAAATCCTTGACATCCCTGTAGCAATAGCTTCTTAGCTGACATTACTGACATTACATTTGCTAAGGGATTAAACTTTTCAATGCTCACACTTATCTCTGTTCCTCCTGGACTTTTCAGGGTTACCTTTTTCAATCTGCAATTAACATCTCATAATAACGCAACAACCAATCCATTCCCAGAATCACTTCAAACTCGTCAAAGGGTAATTCCATCAGATTAGCAGGGAATTCAATTCCCTGAACCTTTATGGGACACCCTTACAGACTTTATTCACCCGGGCACTATGGCCTAACGGAGTTATTACTATAATCTCATTACTCGTAGCTTCTAAGGGAATCCTCAACTCCTTTACTAACTTACTTGTAATATAAGAATAATTAGAACCTGGATCAATCAGTACCAATACTAATTTATCATACAATTGAAAAGTACCTGCTATAATATCAGGGTCATCACGGTCTTTACTTGTCTTTAGATTGTACACCCGTGCGGTTGATCGAACTTCAGGTTGAACAGAGAATTCAGACGGGTTCCTTCCTCTGCCTCTTCCTCATCCTCTTTGTGAGGAAGAACCAACTCTTCCAGATGGTGTAGGCTCACCAACAATCAATGGACAATCCCGGATAAAATGTCCGGCATCTCCGCATCAAAAACAAGTCCCAGCAGCCATCCGACAAGCCCCATAATGGTTTTTCCCACAGTGCTGACACTGTCTCACTTGACTCGGAGTAGATCTCCCAGCACCAGATTCCACTGACTGCGTCTGTCTAGGTCTTGCCTGACTTGCTCCCCTAGCAGACGATGCAACTGATTCTGATCTAGCTTGTGATCGAAATCCCGAGTCTCTTCCCCTTTTTGATGGTACTGAGCTAGAAGAAGCACCCGTTATCTTTGATGTTTGAACTCTAAAATCCCCGAATCTCTCATTCTGAGCTCTTTCAAGAGCCTTGGCGTGATTGATCACCTCTTGGAACGAGGACAAATTCAACACTATCAACATCTCTTTCAATCTAGGGCGTAAGCCCTCCACGAACCATTCGCAAGCCTCTTTTTCGGTAGGCACAAGCTCGGATACAAACCTACTCAGCTTGTTGAACTCACATTCATACTCATATACAGAGCGGTTCATCTGTTTCAAATTCAAAAACTCCTGCTTCATTTGCCGAATGAACTGTTCTCCTGTGTACTTGTTTTTGAATTCATCTAAGAACAGAGACCAAGTCAACTGGTCACTGGGCATCCTTATGGTGACATTTGTCCACCATATCCTAGCCTGACCCCTCAATAAAGATACAGCTCCATCTAACTTCTCCACTTCAGAACAGTGGAGACCATCTAACATGATTTTCAAATCATTCAACCAAAGATCCGCTAACACTAGACCTTCCTCAGCTTCTCCCTTAAATTCAGGAGCTCCTAAGCCTCTCAACTCTTTTGCTACATTTATTCTTTGAGTTAGTGGAGCAGAAGGTTGAAGACGCGGCAGAATAGCGTTAACGTTCTGAAGAACGTATTTTGATCTTGCACAGGCACTCCTTGAGATGCCTGTTCTTCACATTGCCTGGCCAGGGCAGGTGAATTACTGCTTTCATCATGCCTATCTTCTCCCGCTTCACTTCGAGAGCTATTATGTCCGGACATTTAATAAGAATAAACACATTGTTCTATTAGCAAAACAACATACTCATACTATACCAGATCAGAAGTTCTCACTATTTGTTGGCATGTATTCCATTTAAAGACTCTATAGACTCTGGTTTATGCCTAGAATCGGCTAAACCATAACTCTAATACCATTAAATGTAACACCCCCAACCCGTATACCAACCCGGATATGAGTCAGAGATATTACATTGACTTTTAAAACACCACACATTACAAATAATAGTAAAATACTTGAACTTATATTACGAAAATACAATAATATACATATGGTACTATAAATTTACTAAAATATTCAGAGCATACACAACTTAACTTTTTAATTACATGCCAACATCCATTTTCTTAACAAAATGACCTACTGATTAAGTTGCTTCTGATCTGATAGTTGCAGGAGTAATGCTGTCAAGCTGCTTAACCTGTCTCGTCTACTTTCTCGGATCCTACGTGTGAAACACTCACACGCTAAGTCATCGACTTAGTGAGGCAATGTAATAATAATAACAAGGCAATGTAATGAAAATGTCATAATGATATGAAATGAGATGAAAGCTTATACTTAACCAAGGTAGTTTACATCACCATTATCCTTACCTGTAAGCATATTACTTTAACATTCATGAATTTGTATTAATGAGTTTATTGACCCATGATATCATATTGAGAACCTAAGGTATCTGAGTATTGTGAGGTTGTGCACTATGCTGTCACCACAGCTCGTATAAATGCACCGAAGTGCCGCGTAGAATTGCACTATAGTGCCATATAATAATGTCCATAAGGACCACATAGAATTCCTTAAGAATCATATACATATGCTAGGGATCAAGTATGTGTCTCACCAGACTTCACACATGTTCCAAAGAATATATATATATCCCGAAGGACCGCGTAGAATTTTGTCCCGAAGGACCGCGTAGACCCTCTACCCTTGGCATGCCAACTATACCTATAGTTCTCATCTACATAACATGGGCTTTTACATTTCACGTAGTCTATATCACGTAGACATGTAAATTCTTACCTTTTCACATAGCTCATAACTTTTCCCTCATATTCATGTCATATAATGCATTTTATATGAATTCATGTCATGTCTCATAATACAGAATATGCTCATGTACCAAGATATAAAATCTAGACTTATCACAAGTCTAGAATTGAGTATATTTCTATAATTATGCTATGCATATGCACTCACCTATATTTCTTTGCCTTTTTCTCGATCGATCCTACTTGTAGATTGTTCCAGAACTCGTGTAGGCTCAGTATCTACATAAACATAATTTTCAAGATGATTATCATATGTCTATGTCTTGAAATTAATCTTTAATAGCCTACCAATTTAAGGAATTAATAGTTTAGTCTTTCTTCTTCTTTTTTTATGTGGGGGAATCGGTTCCCCCCTGGGGGTATCGATTCCCCTCTAGCATTCTGGAAATTATATTCGTTGAGGGGGTATCGATTCCTCTTGAATGGGTACCGATTCCCCTAGTCCAGAAATCCTATTTTGAGCTCGAAAATCATCTCATTTCAGCTCAAACATTCATATTTCACTCCCTTTAATACTCTTAACTTTCATACACTTACTTAAACTAATTATTATCCATTCAATACCTCTAAAACTAAAAAAACTAATCATCCATATAGAATTTAAGAATCTTACTCAAATTCCAACTTGTTCTAATTTTAATTCTATCACCTCATACTTCTTAATTAGCTTGATGACAAGTCAAATCCAGCTTCTAATTCTTATTATGACCTTTAATCTAAGATTTCATTCAATGGCTCCCAACCTTTAATCTCCCTTAACTTACAATTCTTTGAATTCTAGGATCCTTGTTTCTCTCCATCATATTTCCTAAATCTTCATTAACCAAACCCATGCTTAACTCATAAGAATTAATCCAAAAGAAGACAACTCACCTTTGCTTGCAAGCTTCACGGTTGGAGAAGAAGAAGAGAAATGTCTGGAACCTTGTTTATCTCAAATGCTTCCCACATGATTTATAAAATCACCTTAAGGAATATTTAATTATTTCACTTACTAAATTACTCTTTTGCCCTCTTAATTTTCCTTCTTTATAATTCAATCCTACACCAAATAACTCAAATAGGTCATTGAACTCTTCCATCATTTTACTTAAATCACCAAATGTTGAAACTTTGCAAATTAATCACTAACCCGGCATGGAGGATGTTACATGTATAATATTTTCTAGATTAAAATCTTGAAAAAATAATTATTTCTTTTCTAAGTTTCATTTTTGTATTATAACTGATGTATTTATTTCTTCCATTCTAGTGTTTCTAGAACTTATGCTTGGTTCTGTGGAAAAATAGGAATATGAACTATTTTCATACCTATTGGTATATTATTATTTTCTTCTTGATCATCATCATTTATTTGATTAGAAGATGAAAAACCAAGTTTTGATTATTTACTACTGCTATATTTTTAAAATATAATTTATCTCCTGAAACAACATACTCTATTATGTCTAGAGGTTTGGGAGCATTAGAATTTTCTAATATCCAGTCTCTTGGTAAAGATAAATCTTTTAAGTGTAATAATTTAGGTTGGATTTCAGAGGTAAATTTATTCGGTTTAAAAGTTCAATAATTTTATTATTATCTCTTTTATCTCTACTTTAATAGTATTAGTGTATTCATTTATAGAAGTCCAACTGATTTCTAGATCTTCTCATAAATCTTTAATATAAGAATTCTTTGTTTGAATTCTTAAACATAAACATTCTTCAATTAAAGGATCAATTATGGAAATAAAATAGTTTGACTTAACTTTGAATCCTATAATTCTCGTATGTAGGTTGGATTGAATTCCACCTATAAGTGTTATATGGGGTTTTCAAATCTTTTGTCTAATACAATATTGGAACATCATGTCCTTTTCTATATACGACTCTTATTGTAATCATTATGGCACCTAAATGTACATATCTAACTTGGGGATATTTTTGCCTTATTCTTTTTATTTTAGATTTAGTAAATAGTAGGATTTCAGTTAATCATCCTTTGGTGTCTTTGGCTACAGTATTTACATTGATTTTTTCAATGTATCTTTGACTCCAAATTTTAAATTTTGATATTTTATATATATCTTCTTTAGAAATATTATTTTTATTTATTTTTTTCTATCATTTTAACAGAGAGATCTTTTTCTTCTCCAATGATACTACCTAATTTTATTGTTTCTTGTTCCTTATTAGGTATTTCTTCTAATTGATTATTAGAATTACTACCTAGCATAAATTTAAACTCATCATCATCACTATCAGATTCTGCTTCTGATGTTAATTCATATAATATTTCATCAGAATTTATTTCCTGTTCTGAACAAATTTCTAACTATTATTCTCAAGTGTTTTTATCATATTTTTAGCATTTTTGCCTTTGTTAGGACAATTTGTTGCTATATGATGTTCTTCATCATAGATAAAACATTTACAGTTAAATTTTTTCTTCTAATAATTTTTCTTCTTCTATTAGTCTTTGGATACCTATAATTTTCAAGGTCTCCATCTGACTAACTTATATTTTTTTTTATTTTTAGTTTTTCTATTTGAATGTATTTGTTTACATCCAAATTCCCATTCATTTTCTAAAATTTTTGTACAATGTCTATCACTTAATTATTTTTCACTTGTTTAGTGTCTTTAGATCTTAAACAATATAAGGTTATTCTTTCTTTAGCAAAATTAATTCTATTTCCTATAGAATCAATTCCACTAGTTTCTACACCTGCTGATTTACTATGTTTATCAAGATAAGATTCATATTTATTTATACAAAGCTCAACTCATGGTGGTTGTAATTTATGAAAAATATTAGGTTTTCCAAATTTCTATTTTTTCATTTTTTAATTTTTGATATTCATGAATATTTTTTTTAGAGAATTATTCTAGATATCTTGTATCAAATAATTTTATTTTTGATAAAATATAAATAGCTTGACCGTATTGATCTTGCTTATCAGTATAACCACAAAATTCTATTTTTAAAATTTGTGTTAATCCTTTTAAAACATCTTTAGGAGTTTGAATTTGATTAATTAATTGGCCTTTTTGCTATATGCCTATTGTTGATTCTTCCCATTTACGAAGAAATTGTACAACATCTCCTTGAAAATTTCCAACAAAATAATTTAAAAAATCTTTATTTTGGCCAATTATTGTTGTTTACAACAATTTTCATAGACTATGCTCAATCATCTATGGTTTTTTCATAGTCTGATGTAGGAATATTAGTTAAGTCTAAATAAACTCCTCCTTGAGCATATTTCTTTTATTAAGATACTATAAGGAACTGGTTGTGAAGTTTCTCTTGTTTGTTCAATTTTAACTTTATTAGCGTAAATATTTTTTTACTTGTTCTCCTATTATCCTAGTAGTGTTGTGGTTTCTATCATTGTCTCTATTAAAAGACCTTAAATAATCATCTTCAAAAAGGATCAAAATATAATTTTTTTTGATCTAGATCTTTTTGATCTGTTTTCATAGGATCTAGATTATTAATATTCTCCTCTAGAATATTAATATTTTCTTCTATTGAAGTATTGTTCTCTTCATCAGATATATTTGTTTCAGTTGTTTCTGAAACATATATGGTTTCTATATCTTCTAAATTATTTTCAGAACTGATACTACTGTCTGTAGTATCATACTTTAAAATATAATGATAGTTAAACAAAACAAATAATTCTTTATGTTATTCATAAAAGTTTTTATATTAATTTTAAATATTTTATTTTTTTCATTTTGATCTTTAATAGTGGAAATTTTAGTTTCCAATGTTATACTAATTCTTTATATAATTGAAAATCATATTTTTGTTGATGAGTAAACCTTTTTTGTTTTTTTTCTTTCATTCATCCTTTTTAGATGAACCTTCAGATAAAATTTCTTCTCCATCTGATAATACTTATATGGTGTTTCCATAATATAAAGGACCTAAATCTATATCATCTTCTTGGTTAGAAAATATCACAACTTGATCTAGTTTATGATTAATATAAGATAATAATTTTTTAAATTCACTATTTAGATCTATCTCAGTTACCTCTCCAATACTACTAATGTTTTATTCTATATTATTAACTTTATTATAAAACTTATTAAAATATATAGATGTCATATCTATTAAACTATTAAAACCTTTACTAATATAAGTAATATTATTTTTATTCTTAGAGACTATATGCATAGTATGATTGCAATTTTTATCTTTAAACAAACAATATGTTCCTTCATTGATTTTATCTTTGGTACTTAAAACCTTCTGTTGTCTGTAAAAATTACGTGCTTTACAACAACAAGGCCTAAACATCACTTCCCCGGACTGAGGCAAAAGTAAAGACGTTTAGGCCTTGTTGTTGTAAAACTCGTAATTTTCACAGATAACATAATGTTTTAGGTACTGAAGATAAAATCATGGAAGAAACAAACTATTTGTTTAAAGATAAAAATTGCAATCATACTATGCATATAGACTCTAAGAACGAAAATAATATTACTTATATTAGTAAAAGTTTCAATAATTTAATAGATATGACATCTATATATTTTAATAACTTGTATAATAAAGTTAATAATATAGAACAAAAAATTAGTGGTATTGAAGAGGTAACTGAGATAGATATAAATAGTGAATCTAAAAAATTATTATATGATATGAATCATAAACTAGATCAAGTTGTGATATATTCTAACCAAGAAGATGATATAAATTCAGATCCTTTATATTATGGAAATGGAAACACCGTATTAATATTATCACATGAAGAATAAACTTTATCTGAAGGTTTATCTAAAAAAGATGAACGAAAGAAAAAAAAAGAGGTTTACTCCTCGACAAAAATATGATTTTAAATCTTATAAATAAATACTAGAACATTGAAAATTAAAATTTTCAATGTCTAAAATTAAAATCAAAAAGTAGAATATTTAAAATTAATAGAAAAAAATTATGAAGAACATAAAGAATCATTTGCTTTGTTTAACTATCATTATATGTTAAATTATGATACTACATATAATAATATCAATTTTGAAAATAATTCAAAAGATATAGAAACCATAAATATTTTAGCAACAACTGTAACAAATATAGCTGATGAAGAGAAAAACTCTTTAACAAAAGAAAATATTAATATTATGGAGGAAAATATTAATAATCCAGATCCTATGGAAACATATCAAACATATATATCTGATAGTGATGCCTCAAATCTGATTACAACCTAAAAACGTGTTACAAGCTAAAAATAGGTCACAACCTAAAATATGGTTACAACCTAAAAACATATTACAACCTAAAAACATATTACAACCTAAAATATGGTCACAACCGAAAAACATGTTACAACCTAAAATACGGTTACAACCTAAAATATGGTTATAATCTAAAACATGTTACAACCTAAAATATGGTCACAACCTAAAAACATGTTACAACCTAAAATATGGTTACAACCTAAAAATATCTCATAACCTAAAATATGGTTACAACTTAAAAACATATTACAACCTAAAATATGGTTCTTAACACAAAAAATCCACAATTGAACTCATGTCAGACTCACTCTTGTAAAACTAATATTTAGTAAACTCTCGAAACACATCAAAAGATTAACTAAGCAAGCTCATAATGACTCTACTTAATCAACCAATGTATCATCAACATAAGGTTCTTAAGAACCATTACAATTAAGAAAAGAATCAACTAAATTAAGTATCTAGAATTCACCATATGCATGCCACTACTAGGATATCAAAATACAAAAAAGTAAATTCATTATAGTGATTACTTGCGGTAGCCCCTTCTCTATGATGCAACACTCAGCTAACTAGGATTCTTTCAATGTATCTACGCGTGGAAACAACACACACTAAGAAATCATCTTAGTGGGGCAATAAAGAATAAAAAATACCATAATAAAGAAGTGAGACATTTTAACGGCAAATGATAAACCAACATGTATAATAACTATGGAATTCATACTCAAACATTAGAATTCTTTAATGATGTGCCCAAAGTAATCATTATAAGTGGTCTAGTTAGGTGACGTGGGCCAACACGATTGGCATAATATACCAACACAACACCAAAGTGAGACTCGCCTCACAAGGGTGAACGAATCCATAGGTCTAAACGCAACAACGACACCATAGTGACAACACCAACATGGAATCGCTCCGCTATGGTGAAAGAACCCGAAGGTCTAAAGATGCAACTACTAGACCTTAGGCATGCCATTGTACCTTAAGACCCTATCTAGGCTACTTGGGCAATCCATTCATGCAACCAATTTCCATATTACTATACAATTATCTATATATACGATATTTTTCATGAGACTTTCCACAAGTCTCTATGGATCATAAATCAAACTTAACAACTATGATTGAACTTATCTTTATTTAGCTTAACCAAAATACCTACTCGAGCTCTAAGGAGGCTCGGTTGTCTACTTTCTTCTTGCCACGAGAATTTCCAACTTTCGAGTCATCTTGAGCAACTTTAAAAATTATTCCCTACATGCGCAAACAATAATTTCTCATCAATAACTATTTACCCAACTATACCCATATATGCATTCTTAACTTAAAAGTTCATATATACTCAACAAATAATTTCAATATTGAATAAATATAATAGTTAGATTCTTACTAGTAATAATACTCACACAAAAACCCACATGGGGTTTCCTAGAGTTTTATTCATACTCCTTATCTAGCACAATATCACACTCGTTTTAAAGGAAATTATATGGGAAACATTTTTGTATTTCACAGGCTATCAAAAAATCTCACCACTTTAGGAGAAAAAGAAGTAAAAAGATAAGAACCCTTACATTCCGAAGTGACGTCTAGGAGAAGAAGAAAAATAAGAAGCAGATGAACACCATTTGTTCATCTTTTCTCTTTCCAATCCAATATATAACCCATTTTATTTTCCCCTTAAAAAGAAATTGATATACTATCTCAATCTAGTGGCTTAAATTAAAGATAGGGTTTTCTAATAAAATCTCCTGGTTCACATCTCTTTCTTGTTCTAGTATCCGTAATTCCTTTAGGGAATATTATTCCATAAAGAGTCCAACGCTTCCCTTGTTTCCACTTTAGAGTTGCGAAATTCCTTCTTTGTAATTTAGCCCTTATTTTTCCATTGATTCAAAATTTTAACAATAAAAATCATTCAACCGAGACCCAAGTTTAATCCTATCTTTAACAAAAGTCCCTACATTAGTCCTTAAAAATAATGAAATTATCGATTTAGTGTTTGAAGGAAATTTTAGGGCGTTACATCTCTCATCTCCATAAAAAATCATCCTAGAATTTTCTTACCTGGACAAAACAGTTGAGGATGTTGCTTGCACATGTATTCCTTAGTTTTCCATGTTGCTTCCTCGACCTTATGGTTCCTCCATAAAACCTTGACTAACGGAATCTACCTATTCCTTAATTCTTTGATCTCATATTCGAGGATTTTTATAAGCTCCTCCTCGTAAGCTAAGTTTGGTTGAATCTCAATGGCCTCTAGAATTATAACATGTGAAGGATTTGAATGATATCTTCTCAGCATAAACACATTTCGTAACAGAGTTTTGGTGATACGACGTGTCTCGACTTATTTTTGAAAAAAATTCATTTTTTTTAAAAATATTTTGGAGTCGCTATCGACCTTTTGGGTTAGGTAGGTCGAATACCTAAAAATGGTCTTTTAAAAGATTTTTTTAAGGAAACATCATTTTAAAATATAAACAACTCTACGTGTAACCAAAAATTCATTTTTTGAATAAAAAAGTGTTCGGGTCGTGTAACCCCCCAGACCGATGCGGGTAGCCCGATCCGATCCGGGGTGTCACATTTGGGCCACCGGAGCGACCCACCGTAAAATAGCAGAAATTTTAAAACTTTTTATCAGAACATGTAAACTTATAAAATCAGTTTTCACTATTTAAAAATAAAACAGATTTCCAAACTCGTATATAAATAAAAATACAATTACATGCCCCCTAATCACATGTACCATACTCTGCAACAACGCCGGAAGAACTCCCTTACTGAAGTCGATAGATGCACTGGTACAATTCTTTTAACCTGAAAAATGTGAGTAATAGAGTGAGCTTTGGAAAGCTCAGTAATACAGAACTACCATATGATGCTGAAGAACGTGCAGATACAAATAAACATATTTTTCCTTATCGATTCAGACATTTACATATTTTTATACTGAGTAGAGATTCTACGGATATTTCAGGTAGTAACAAATAGTATTCATTCCAGATGGAAATATTTCGGATGTCTAGGTTCAGGAGATCAAAATAGGTTTTCTAGTGTGTTCCCAAAAACCATGTAACTTTTCAGATCTTTTTAAAACATATATATATACCCACATTCCAACACATCATAATGTGTAGGTTCCCCAGAACCATACACCCAACCCAACACATCATATAAGGCCCTGAGCACAAAGCCGAGGAACCTGCGGAACTTCTTCATTCAACAATACACCCCATTTAAAACATTTCTCCGTCGGTAAACGGAGATATCAAAAATCAAAACATAATTCAAATCAGATATCATAACAGAATCCAGGTTATGAATCAGAACAGATTTCAGATCAGATGTCAAAATAGAATTCAAATCAGAAATCAGATAAAATATTCATATAAGTAGGGAACACACTAGAGTTTCCAGATATTATTTAGAGATACATAATAATCTTATCTGGCAGAGAAACGCAAATCTTCAGTTTACCAATAGAATGCCGGAAATTAGAATCACTATTAGAAGAGTTTGTTAACTGACAAAATCATCGGTTATTCAGGATATGATTCATCGGGATCATCTTATTTGTACACTTTTCTGAAGCTCTACGAAATTTGAAGGTATTCAGAATCTTTACAATATATGACGATTAATCCGATTATCGAACAACTCCAGATGAATAGCTTCTAGAACCAATACTTACCAACTTGTCAATTCATTAACCTTTCAGGGTATTTACTCTTTAATACCAAATATTCTTATCCACAAATCATCATCTAAGTCATCACTGAATAGATCTTAAGGAGACAAGCAAATATTCTAATGGTCTTTATTTTATTTCCATGTTTCAACTATACCATGAAATGCTGACGTACTTGATTTGTGGTTCATAATCCATAGGGATGATACATCACATAAGTTCATCTGAGTTTCCAAACTTATTCCAATCTCTTACTTAATCCTCAGTCATTGAGGTTACTTAGTTCATTTAACATTCAAGTCCAATCCAGTTACTTCAGGATTTTCCAGAATAATTTAAACGTTCCTGAATTTCAGATACATGTTGTACTTCCATTCCATTCAATTTGGTCTTCGTGGTTGATTTGTCGAACAAACGTCCAATTCCTAGTACTGAATACGATCTAGATCTGAGCTGAACTGAATACTTCCAAAATTTGTCATCGAGCCAAACTTGAGAAGACGAACACATATTCCAGTAATATCTATGTCATTCAGGTATTGACATAGCTTTAGGGTTGATCTACTCACTTAAATTATTTTCCATTACCTTTAAAGGTAGTCCAATACCTATGCTTACTTAGATTCCTTAATTAATCCAATACATTTACTTAATTTAGGCCATAAGGGTATTTTGGTAATTTTGATGTTCAGTTTTATTCCATTCATTTCAGAGCTCGAGGATATTCAATCATTCCTGAGCTTGGTGATATTCTTGGGTCATTTCCATTACAGGGGTATTTTGGTCATTTTACAGATCTACGGTATTTCAATCATTTCTTTCCATCAGATCTTATTATTTAATTCAATCTTATCATTTACTTCAGTCATTTCGAACAATTCTGACAGCATAATACCCCCGATAAATTACTCTTCAAGTATTTACTCATTATTCGAATATTTTCAGGTCAAGTGTCTTCTCAGACTTTACAAACGGAATATTAGGAATTTTCCTGCACTAAGTCGGGATCTTAACAATTAAATCCGTACTTAATCTAGTTAAGTACGAATCCTCTAAGTATTTTCTCATTCAGAGTCATCTCAGACTATTCTACCTCTTAAGGGCATTTCTGTAATTTCTTAACCAGATAATTTCGATATTTGCTCTTAACGAAAATAATATAATTTAGAGATCCTATAATTAATTGCTTTCTTGAACACTCTCTGATCTTGAAATAATTCCCTTAACACACTTCTAGTATCTTGCATAAACCCTCTTGGGGTTAAAAAAATCGGTTATCCATAATTTCCAAGTATAACTATCATTTCTTATGCACATCAATATATTTATCGTATTAATATGTCTTTTTAGATTTATTAATCCACTTCTAGGGACAATTCTTATCATTTTCCAATATAAGGATAATTTCGTATTTTTACCATACCGAAGTATTCTCATAATTTCCCATCCAAGTACCTTTAACATTTAACCTTTGATGATATAAAATATAATTTACAAATCCATGTCTGATTTCTTTATCACTATTCACAAACTTGTAATTTAATCCTAACAATCTTTCAATCTCTTATATTAATCATTCGATCCGTATTCAGTTACAGAATTTCTACCACATTCATATCGAGTGAATAAATTATTCAACCCCACAAAAGTGACCAACATTATCTTATTCATGCATTTACCAATATCAACATGTTCCATAAAGCATAAAGAGGTAGTAAAGTATTACCTCGATTTTTCGTGCAATACTGATCGACCATAAAAATTCCATTCGAACGCCTTTGATCTTCAATTCAACTTCCAATAATTCCTCAGATACATATCAACATAAATTATATTAGAAACGGAGCTTAATTACGATAAACGGATCGAATCAGGTGATAAATCAGTGAAAGACGGCTTACCAGGTTCGAATTTGGCGAAACGGACTTCGGATTCGAATTCAGGACGTCGAAAGAATAAAATATGACTTTTCAGAAATTTGGAATTTTTGGTCAAAATCAAAGTCAACGGGTTTGACCGACAATTTCGAGGCCTTCGGGTTCGAATTTCAAAAAACAGACAGCGGAACCGGATTTGGAACGTCGAAAAATGTCAGGATAGGTATACTCGGTCGAAGTCAAAGATCGTTTAATGCCCGGTCAAAGTTTTGGTCAACACTGGTCAATGCCGGTCAACGGTCAATGGGTCAACAGTCAACGGGTCGGGTCAATGGGTTGGGTCAACGGGTCGGGTCGGGTAAACAGGTTGGGTAAACGGGTCGGGTTGGGTCGGGTTATGACCGGTCAAACCGGTCAAAACAGTTCCAAAACCGGTCAAACCGGTCACTATTTCCTTCCCCACGAGCAGTGGCGGGGCGTGGGGGCGTGTGAACAGTGCTAAAATCCCGGAAAAATTTCTAAAAATTATTTTGAGCGATTTCGAGATACTTACAAAGCTCGGTTCATAATTTTGAACGGCGGAGAGCTCGATTTCAACAAATCGAAAACTTTGACCGGATCACCTCCTCACGCGCCGCCATCGACGGAGACCAAGGATGACACCAGCGAACTCGGAACGGATGCAACGAACACGATGGTGCGGGAGGTGTCGTAAACGGATGACCCGATCGTCGTGAATCGATGAAAAACAAACTAAAACCGAATTATTACCGAAGATACTTCCGACTGAAATTAATGACGAACGGAGACGATTCACGACGAAAGGTTTGAGGGGTTTTGTTCCTCGGTTGATAATGAACATGATGGTGGTTTCGGCTCGTCGATCGGAGGTCGACGGCGAGTAGATCAGAGTTGAAAGGAGGGTAGTTGGAGAAGGGAAAACTGGAAAATATGCATCTGCGCACGGGGGAGAAAGAGATTTATAATTCAACATATATAAACAATGGGTAAACCAAGAGTTTAGCCACTGAACTTCCTGCACTTCATAAAACGGTCTGCCAACTTTGAAATCTTATAATTTAATCCCCGATTCCTTTCAAAAATACCAATTAAATTCACCACTTTATAATTTCTTAAATTTAGCCCCTAAATTGGGGTGTTACAATTCTTCCCTCCTTAAAAGAATTTCGTCCTCGAAATTCATTCATGTCACATAATTGCAGAAATAAACTTCCATCAGTTCTTTCATATCTTTTATGTAACTCTTATAGAAATACGGATCCTCCACTAATCCTTAACCAGTTGAGTATACATTCCTATTAGAACTCTCCCTCATTTCTATAAAATAATCTGAACGAAAATTTCCTTGAGCAATCATTTTAGCCTTGTTTACGTGAATAGGCTCACAGAGCAACAACATATCCCAATTTTATTTCCGGAGTCGAGTCAGGATTTCTCAGATGAATAATTCACACACGGCTCGTGAGGTACTTTACAGCGATTAGGCAGATGTTACTGGAATTCCTTTTTGTACAAATATAACCTTAACAGATAGAAACTTCGGTTTGTTCGTTACAGATAGGGACTCAGCCCTGGAGTTCCAGCTCAGAGAGGTACGATTGCAGTCTAGGGGCATGTATTGATCAGACATATTTTGACATTCGACCGACCGGTCTAACTTGAAAATTTTAACTCAAACCATAGCTCTGATACCACTAAATTAATCCCCCAGACCGATACTGGTAGCTCGATCCGATCCGGGGTGTCACATTTGGGCCACCGGAGCGACCCACCGTAAAAATAGCAGAAATTTTAAAACTTTTTATCAGAACATGTAAACTTATAAAATCAGTTTTCACTATTTAAAAATAAAACAGATTTCCAAACTCGTATATAAATAAAAATACAATTACATACCCCCTAATCACATGTACCATACTCTGCAACAACGCTGGAAGAACTCCCTTACTGAAGTCGATAGATGCACTGGTACAATTCTTTTAACCTGAAAATGTGAGTAATAGAGTGAGCTTTGGAAAGCTCAGTAATACAGAACTACCAGATGATGCTGAAGAACGTGCAGATACAAATAAACATATTTTTCCTTATCGATTCAGACATTTACAGATCTTTATACTGAGCAGAGATTCTACGAATATTTCAGGTAGTAACAAATAGTATTCATTCCAGATGGAAATATTTCGGATGTCTAGGTTCAGGAGATCAGAATAGGTTTTCTAGTGTATTCCCAAAAACCATGTAACTTTTTAGATCTTTTTAAAACATATATATATATACCCCCATCCCAACACATCATAATGTGTAGGTTCCCCAAACCATACACCCAACCCAACACATCATATAAGGCCCTGAGCACAAAGCCGAGGAACCTACGAAACTTCTTCTTTCAACAATACCCCCAATTAAAACATTTATCCGTCGGTAAACGGAGATATCAAAAATCAAAACATAATTCAGATCAGATATCATAACAAAATCCAAGTTAGGAATCAGAACAGATTTTAGATCAGATGTCAAAACAGAATTCAAATAAGAAATCAGATAAAATATTCATATAAGTAGGGAACACACTAGAGTTTCTAGATATTATTTAGAGATACAGGATAATCTTATCGGGCAGAGAAACACAAATCTTTAGTTTACCAATAGAATGCCGAAAATTAGAATCACTATTAGAAGAGTTTGTTAACTAACAAAATCATCGGTTATTCATGATATGATTCATCGGGATCATCTTATTCGTACACTTTTCTGAAGCTCTACGAAATTTGAAGGTATTCAGAATCTTTACAATCTATGACGATTAATCCGATTATCGAACAACTCCAGATGAATAGCTTCTAGAACCAATACTTACCAACTTGTCAATTCATTAACCTTTCAGGGTATTTACTCTTTAATACCAAATATTCTTATCCACAAATCATCATCTGAGTCATCACTGAATAGATCTTAAGGAGACAAGCAAATATTCTAATGGTCTTTATTTTATTTCCATGTTTCAACTATACCATGAAATGCTGACGTACTTGATTAATGGTTCATAATCCATAGAGACATCACATAAGTTCATCCGAGTTTCCAAACTTATTCCAATCTCTTACTTAATCCTCAGTCATTGAGGTTACTTAGTTCATTTAACATTCAAGTCCAATCCAGTTACTTCGGGATTTTCCAGAATAATTTAAACGTTCCTGAATTTCAGATACATGTTGTACTTCCATTCCATTCAATTTGGTCTTCGTGGTTGATTTGTCGAACAAACGTCCAATTCCTAGTACTGAATACGATCTAGATCTGAGCTGAACTGAATACTTCCAAAATTTGTCATCGAGCCAAACTTGAGAAGACGAACACATGTTCCAGTAATATCTATGTCATTCAGGTATTGACATAGCTTTAGGGTTGATATACTCACTTAAATTATTTTCCATTACCTTTAAAGGTAGTCCAATACCTATGCTTACTTGGATTCCTTAATTAATCCAAGACATTTGCTTAATTTAGGCTATAAGGGTATTTTGGTAATTTTGATGTTCATTTTATTCCATTCATTTCAGAGCTCGAGGATATTCAATCATTCCTGAGCTTGGTGATATTCTTGGGTCATTTCCATTATATGGGTATTTTGGTCATTTTACAGATCTACGGTATTTAAATTATTTCCTTCCATCCGGTCTTATTATTTAATTCAATCTTATCATTTACTTCAGTCCTTTCGAACAATTCTGACAGCATAATACCCCCGATAAATTACTCTTCAAGTATTTACTCATTATTCGAATATTTTCAGGTCAAGTGCCTTCTCAGACTTTAGAAACGGAATATCAGGAATTTTCCTACACGAATTCGGGATCTTAATAATTAAATCCGTACTTAATCGAGTTAAGTACGAATCCTCTAAGTATTTTCTCATTCAGAGTCATCTCAGACTATTCTACCTCTTAAGGGCATTTCCGTAATTTCTTAACCAGATAATTTCGATATTAGCTCTTAAAGAAAATAATATAATTTAGAGATCCTATAATTAATTGCTTTCTTGAACATTCTCTGATCTTGAAATAATTCCCTTAACACACTTATAGTATCTTGCATAAACCCTCTTGGGGTTAAAAAAACCGGTTATCCATAATTTCCAAGTATAACTATCATTTCTTATGCACATCAATATATTTATCGTATTAATATGTCTTTTTAGATTTATTAATCCACTTCTAGGGACAATTCTTATCATTTTCCAATATAAGGGTAATTTCATATTTTTACCATACCGAAGTATTCTCATAATTTCCCATCCAAGTACCTTTAACATTTAACCTTTGATGATATAAAATATAATTTACAAATCATGTCTGATTTCTTTATCACTATTCACAAACTTGTAATTTAATCCTAACAATCTTTCAATCTCTTATATTAGTCATTCGATCCGTATTCAGTTACAGAATTTCTACCACATTCATATCGAGTGAATAAATTATTCAACTCCACAAAAGTGACCAACATTATCTTATTCATGCATTTACCAATATCAACATGTTCCATAAAGCATAAAGAGGTAGTAAAGTATTACCTCGATTTTCGTGCAATACTGATCGACCATAAAAATTCCATTCGAACGCCTTTGATCTTCAATTCAACTTCCAATAATTCCTCAGATACATATCAATATAAATTATATCAGAAACGGAGCTTAATTGAGATAAACCGATCGAATCGGGTGATAAATCAGTGAAAGATGGCTTACCGGGTTCGAATTTGGCGTAACGGACTTCGGATTCGGATTCAGGACGTCGAAAGCATAAAATATGACTTTTCGGAAATTTGGAATTTTCGGTCAAAATCAAAGTCAACGGGTTTGACTGACAATTTCGAGCCTTCGGGTTCGAATTTCGAAAAACGGACAGTGGAATCGGATTTGGAATGTCGAAAAATGTCAGGATAGGTATACTCGGTCGAAGTCAAAGGTCGTTTAATGCCCGGTCAAAGCCGGTCAAAGTTTTGGTCAACAGTGGTCAACGCCGGTCAATGGTCAATGGGTCAACGAGTCGGGTCAATGGGTCGGGTCGGGTCAGGTCACGGGTCGGGTCGGGTAAACAGGTCGGGTAAATGGGTCGGGTTGGGTCGGGTTATGACCGGTCAAACCGGTCAAAATAGTTCCAAAACCGGTCACTTTTTCCTTCCCCACGCGCAGTGGCGGCGCGTGGGGCCACGTGAACAGTGCTAAAATCCCAGAAAATTTTCTAAAAATTATTTTGAGCGATTTCGAGATACTTACAAAGCTCGGTTCACAATTTTGAACGGCGGAGAGCTCGATTTCAACAAATCAAAAACTTTGACCGCTTGACCTCCTCACGCGCCGCCGTCGACGGAGACCAAGGATGACACCGGCGAATTCGGAACGATGTAATGAACACGATGGTGCGGGAGGTGTCGTAAACGGATGACCCGATCGTCGTGAATCGATGAAAAACCAACTAAAATCGAATTATTACCGAAGATACTTCCGACTGAAATTAACGACGAACGGAGACGATTCACGACGAAAGGTTTAAGCGGTTTTGTTCCTCGGTTGACAATGAACACGATGGTGGTTTCGGCTCGTCGATCGGAGGTCGGACGGCGAGTAGATCAGAGTTGAAAGGAGGGTAGTTGGAGAAGGGGGAAACTGGAAATATGCATCTGCGCACGGGGGAGAAAGAGATTTATAATTCAACACATATAAATAATGGGTAAACCAAGAGTTTAGCCACTGAACTTCCTGCACTTCATAAAACGGTCTGCCAACTTTGAAATCTTACAATTTAATCCCCGATTCCTTCCAAAAATACCAATTAAATTCACCACTTTATAATTTCTTAAATTTAGCCCCTAAATTGGGGTGTTACAGGTTGCTTACTTGTAGGGAAGGATCAACACCCCCACAACGCCCAAAATTGGTACCCATCAATTATAAATTGTCTCTAATAGTGGAAATCTAAGAATTCAAATATAAATTTAAGTTACGATTCTATTATTCCAAATTCAACCATATAATTTTTATTTAACAGAAAATTCTAAGGAGAAATAGAAAATATTCTAATATTTCCAATCGAAGAGAAAATAATCCCCAAAATACTTTAGGACGAATATTTCTCTTTCCAACTGAAATAAAAAGAATATAATAATTTCCCCCAAGAATTTGAGATTAAAATAATTTGATTCGATCAAAATAAAAATTTAATCCAATATTACATATTTAATTAACCATGCTAAATGATGAAAATTTAGACTTGAATGGAAAAAATATAAACATAATAAAAGCAAAGACCAGGAATAAATATCACACAAACTTAGGTGCTTAAATGAAACACAATCATATATGAAATCATAAATAACATAAGGACCATAATGCGAGATAGCAAAATAAGGCATTCAATATGAAAACAATATGGAACATACATATATATATACATACTTAAATAATATAGTATATGGTAATGCAAGTATATGTAAGCAATAAACAAAATTTTTTAAATAGGGTATTAATGAAAATAAGACAAGGTACCCAAAATCAAAACTTAAATAACATAAAATAGGTATTGAAATCACTTAAAACATGTGGGACTAAAATAAAAATTATTAAGCCAAATGCATAAACATCACAAAATATTAGCAAACAAGAAATAAATACTAAAATGAAATATTGAAAAGTTAAAATGCTAAATAATAAAGCTTAAATAATAAAGAGCCGAAAGTAAATTAAAATAAATAGAAGGTACTCAAATGTAAATAAAAGGAAATAATGTGCTCAAATTAAAAATATGGAAGAAAATAAAAGTAAGAAATTAATTTAAAATAAAGAAAAAAACATAAATTAATGATCAAATTAAAATAAACGAAACAGTGTATCCAAATTCGAAACAAAATAAAATAAAAGAACTTCAGTGACCAATATGCAAAAACACAATAAACATAGAGGGATTATTTCATGATTTCCTATTTTAAGTGGTTAGAATGAAAGAGACTCTAAATAGTGGAGGACCTAAAGGTAATTTAACCCAGGATTAGTGACAAAAATATAAAATCACACCTAAAGTATTGGGGCTAACTGGTGGTTTTACCCCTAAATTAGTGACCTAAACATAAAATTAAGCTAAAGTTACAGAGACCTTATCGTAATTTACCCTAAATTCTACATATATTACTTATTCCTTCCTATTCTAGTAAAAAAATTAAAAACCAAAAAAGAACACCCTCCCCCACTTTCACGTTTTCAAGCTCTCCCTCTCCCTCTCTCTCTCTCTCTCTCCCTCCCTCTCCCTAGCATCCGGCGGCAGCTCACCAATAAACCCACAAAGCACAACTCCATCGGCCTGCCACCATACATTGGTGACCTTCTCACACTCCACTCGGTGCCATTCATGATAGCCATGGAGACCACCGACTGCCAAAGACCAAAAACTCCTCCTTTTACTCATATTTGTTTGCTGCTCGAAATTCCAAGAGGCCCAAGGCCGCCTCTCGTCGACGTCAATCACCGAAATGGTGATCGTTCAACCTCCGACCGGTACCCCAAACCAAGGTAACTGACCACTCTTTCTCCACTCTCAATTAATTATTTTTATTTTTCCTCGAAATCTAAAGAATGTTTGAATATAAAAAACTGTCGAATGGCTTCTATTTCTCTGTATTCGAAAATGTATGGGAAAACTTACACGAAAATTTTTTGTTGTATTGATTTGGTTTCACTTTGAAATAAGAGAGAAGGAGATTACAAAAAATCTTTATTTTTAGAGAAAGAATTGCCCCCAGAGAGCTTTACCATTTTTTCTTGGGTTTTATATAATCACCCTTTTGTTATATAAAATTATCAAAAAATCAATTGCTGATTTGTTTGGTGATGAGGAGCATGGTGGTGGTGTAGAGTGGAGCTGGCAGGATATGAATCTGGCAGGGCAAGGTGGCACCTGTTCAGTTGGTGGTGCAGGGGTGAGGCAGTAGCATGGGTGCTACAGTTGAGTTGGTGTAGAAGGGATTATGTTGTTGCGATGATTAGATGGCAGGGCAAAAATGGTGTTTACACACAAGAAAAACATTGTGAATTCTAGCCAAATATAGGGGTAACACTAACTAGTAAGCTAATAGGCTGATCCTTTTTAAGATTTTATAAGGACCAATGAATTGAGGGTTGATTTTTCCCTTCCTTCCAAATCGAAGTATTTTCTTCCACGGTGAGACCTTGAGAAATATTTTTTCTCCAACCTCATACTCGATATCTTTTCTTTTCAAATATGCATACAATTTCTGCCTACCAGAAACTACCTTGACATTGTCTTGAATATCTTTCACTTTGTCCTCGACATCCTTAACTAGATCGAAACCAATTACTTGATGATCGCGGAGTTCAAACCAATTCAGTGGAGTTCGACACCTCTTACCATACAAAGACTCATACCATACAAAGCCTCGTACGAGGCCATCTTGATACTTGATTGTTAGCTATTTTTGTATGTGAACATGGCTAAAGGCTAATACTTATCCTAAGAACTCTCGAACTCTATCGCATAGGGATGTAACGTGTCCTCAAGAATTTAGATAACTCTCTCATATTGACCATATGTTTGAGGGTGAAATGTAATGGTAAAGTTTAATCATGTCTTTAAGGCTTTATATAAAGAAACCCAAAATCTTGGTATAAACCTAGGATCATGATATGAAATGATAGAGATCGGTAACCATAATGCCTCACAATCACTCGAATGTATAACTCGGTGTACCTTTCCATAGAATAGTTGGTCGAATCTTTCTTGCTCGGATATAACAGGAGTCCTATCATAAAATCCATTATAACCCTCTCCCATTTCCACTGTGGAATAGATATCGTTGTAACAACTCAGAAGGCATTTGATGCTCGACTTTCACTTGTTGGCATGTCAAACACTTAGCAATAAATTTTTTCACCACTCTTTTTATTCCAAGCCACCAAAAATGACTTTTCAAATCTTGGTACATTTTTTTACCTTATGGGTGCATTTTGAGAGGGTTACAATGAGCCTCTTGTAGAATTTCTTGCTTCAATACTGGGAGTATAAATTATCTCTCGGTAGTATATACACCTATTTGACTTGATTTTGAAATCGTTGATATCATTGCTTCCAACTTGCATTCTCTTCATCATGTACCTTTTATCTGTTAGTTGGAGCTCCCTAATCCTATTAATAAGGTAGGATTTACTTGTAATTCAGCTAACAAAGTACTATTATCTTCCAAAGATAAATGTGCATTCAAGGTCCTTAAAGTAGAAAATGTTTTCCGACTTAATGCATCAGCCACCACATTGACCTTTCTCATATGATAGTCGATCAAGAAATCATAGTCTTTTAGAAGCTCGCCCATCTCCTTTAGTGTAAATTAAGCTCTTTTGTGTTAATAAATACTTTAAACTTTTTTGATATGTGAAGATCTAACATTTCTCTCAGTACAAGTAATGACACCAAATCTTGAGCGCAACACTACTGAGGAAACATGAAGTAAAGTTTGATGGATGTTTATATTTCAAAAATCGAGTTTGTGTTCCTAATGATTGTGAGCTGAAATGAGATATTTTGTATGAAGCACAGTGTAGTCCTTTAACTATGCACCCATGAGGAAACAAGTTGTATCAAGATTTAAAAGAGCATTTTTGGTGGCCTGATATAAAGAGAGATATTACGGAATTTATAGCAAAGTGCTTAAATTGTCAACAAGTGAAAGCTGAACATCAAGTGCCTTCAGGATTATTGTAACCCATCTTCAAGATTTGGGTAATTGTGGATCGTCTTACAAAGACTGCGCATTTCATCCCAATGTGAACGGATTTCTCTATGGAGAAACATGTGGAATTGTATATTAAGGAGATAGTGCGACTTCATGGTATTCCAATTTGAAAAGTTTCTGATAGAGATCCTAGGTTCACTTTGAGAATTTGGAAGTCTCTACAAGGAGCTTTGGGTACCCAATTGAACTTTAGTACTGTTTTTCATCCTCACACCGATAGTCAATCAGAGTGAACAATTCAGGTTCTAAAAGATATGTTAAGAGCGTGTGTGATTAATTTTGCTGGATCGTGGGAAAATTATTTACCGCTTTTGGAATTTTCTTATAATAACAACTATCAATCCAACATTAAGATGGAACCGTATGAAGCATTATATGGAAGGAAGTGCAGAATGCCACTCAATTGGTATGAATTAAGGGATCAGGAAGTTCATGGTCTAGATTTGATTAAAGAAGTGGAAAAAAAGTTCAAGTGATTCAACACAATTTGAAAGTGGCATCAGACAGACAAAAGTCATACACCGATTTGAAAAGAAAAGAAATTGAATTTCAAGTAGGTGATAAGGTATTCTTGAAAGTTTCACTTTGGAAGAAATTACTTCGCTTTGGGCGTAAAGGAAAATTGAGTCCTAGGTTCATTGGACCTTATGAAGTTCTGAAAAGAGTGTGACCGTAGCCTATAAATTAGCGTTGTCTCCAGAGATGGAAAAGATCCACAATGTTTCCATGTGTATATGTTTCGACGGTATCGATCAGATCATGCACACATCATTACTCCATATGAAATAGAAGTTCAATCTGATTGACATATGAGGAAGAAGCGGCTCAGATTCTATTATTTGAGAGTAAGCAGTTGTGGAATAAGACGATTCCACTAGTTAAGGTTCTTTGGAGGAACCATAAAGTACAAGAAACTACGTGGGAGCGTGAAGAAGATATGATGAAGTAATATCCCCACCTTTTTGTGCAATGAAAATTTGAGGACGAATTTCTTAAGGGGGAGATTTGTAACATCCCAAACATCGACTCGGTGACCAAAATGGTAAGAAAGAAAAGTTAATAGTTAAATTGTATTAAGTTGAAAAGTTTAAGGATTAATTTTGGAAATTATATTCAGGGCTTTTAAGCAAAGATGAAAGACTTGAAAGGCAAAGAAGTATTTTTGATGAAATGAATTAAAAACTCATTAAAGGAAAGATATTTAACATAGGTGAGTGGATAAGAAGAGTATATGGAAGCTTGTATTTATCTCATTCTTTCTCTTCCCGTTAGCTCCATCAAATGTGAGTTTTGAAAAAGTTGTTGGTTTCTTCAATTTTTGCTTTGTTAATGAAAGCTTGGGTGTTATATATCCTTAAGGAATGCTTGTAGAGGAATATAACAACAAGATATGTGAATTTGAAAGGAATTTGTAAAACGGGTTTTGCAATGAAATTTTGATATGAAGTAGTTTTTGAAGTTCTATGGAGATATTTGACTTGTCAATGATCTAACTTAAGGGTTAGGAGTGTTAGAAATTATTAAGAACTTGTTTGAAATTATGGTATGATTTTGAGATTCAAGTGTTCAAACGGGATTTTGGATAATTAGAAGTAATATAGGAAGCTAAGTTAGTGTGGATGTATAAGGGTGAGTTTTAAGGGTTAATGTGGGATAAAAAATAAGAGATTTAGGTAGATTTTGGGTGATTTTCGAAGTAAAAATGGTTATTCTGGGCTTCGAGTATCGGTACCGTTAGAACAATACTGATACTTCAAGAGATAATTTGTGCATTTCTTAAGGGTAGTATCGATACCAGTTGAAGAGGGTATCGATACTGTGAGGGTAGTATCGATACCATGGGATTGCATTGATACCATTTTTAAGATACGATTACAGGATGCCAAATCGGTATCGGTACCTTAAGGAGGTATCGATACCCACGAAGGGTAGTATCGGTACTGTAGAACGATGTTAATTTTCGATTATTTTGTGTAGTGATTGAACGAAATCAAATTCCGTTCAGCTCGACATATTAAGTACCAATTAAAAGGGGTTAAAGATTTTAGCTTAGAATTTCAGTGAGGAAAAGGTGAGTGCAACTTTTCGGTTTTATAACAGAATTGAGGAAGGCTTGCGATAAGCCAACCTTAGTGTTTTCGATCGAAAACTTTATAATTTCTTTATTGTTATATTGCAATATTTTATTCATTTATATTATACAAGCTATATTTTATGATTATATGATTATGAAAATGTGAACTTTGAACAAGTGAATGTGAAAAGACTCTATAAGAGATATACTATGTGAATAAGAAACACTTCGAATAATGATTGAACATAATTATGTGATTAATCGCCCAAAGTATATGTATAAGGATTAGAGGTATAGTTGGCATGCCAAGAGTCGAGGGTTTTATGTGGTCTTTCAGGACAATTATGTTGTAACACCCCAACCCGCATCCGACCCGGATTCGAGTCTGAGGTATCACATTGACTTTTCAAAACGTTTTCTTTACAAATTGGTAAAAATTTAAATCCATAATTCAGCAAAACGAATAATTTTCATTAATTAAAACATTTGGTTTTACAAAACCTATCAGAGCATATCCAATACACTTCTCTTAGTATATGCCAACTACAATTAATATAACAATTTACATAAAATATTTATATACTTTTTTGATCTGAACTTCGTAAAGGAGATGCTGACCTATCTTGCTCCTCTTTGCTCCTTAATCTTCTCGAAACCTACGTGTGAAACATTCACACGCGATGTCGATGACTTAGTGAGGCATTAAACCTATAAAGGAAACTCTAAGTATTTAACCATGTATGAACATATCATATCATGCTATCACATAAAACAATATAACATTATATATAATTAAATGTAAACATATACACATCACTCATCATTTCTATCATCAACCTTATTTCACTATAAATATTACTATCATTTATATCTTTTAATCTTATCCTCTTGTACCTAACATTTTTAACTAACATATGACTCATTTAACCAAACAATACACACATCATCATATAAATCATGTAATACCATTTATATCACAAAAGCATATATGTCACATGTAATATGCTTTTTGTTATCTTTTTGTTAGCACATGTAAACATGTGAGAACTAAAGATATGTGAGTACATAGAGGTTGTGCACATATGTTATCACCACGGCTCGTAATATTTTAACTAGGGGAACTTAGAATTTGTCCCGAAGAACTCATACATATGTCCCGAAGGACCTGTCCATATGTCCAGAAGGACATAGGTAAAACTGTCCATATGTGCCGAAGAACATAGGTAACCCTCGACTCTTAGCATGCCAACTATACCTCTAGCTCTCATTTCACATAACATGGGCATTCTTCTTTTATATCATTTCCCATATTCATATAGACATATGATTCTCTTTCACATATCAAATATACTTTTTCTTTCATATATCTCATGTCATGTCTCATAACTTGTGATCATGTAAGCACATTATTTATTTTCATATAACTCATACCATTTCATTCATAATCACATAATTCAATTATATCATACCAACATTCATTCACATGAATTCCTTTAACATACCTAATTTATCATGTAATTCATATAACTCAATCTCATTACACATGTAGTTTCCTAACTTATCCCTGTATAGATTATATAACATAAACAAGTAATCTCATATGTCCTATAAGTAAATACTTTCTATCTTGTCTCACTTTTCCATTTACTCACATAAATCATTTATACTAGTTCATATGGTTTATTACACTATCCTGAATTTATATCGATCATGTAACCTATACCCTCACATATAATTTGTATCACTTATTTCACTTTATTTATATACTAAGTTAATTTATTTATTTAGTTCAATTTCACATGACTCCTAATTTATATATTATTCTCATAAAGTCTCATAACCTTTCTCATATAATCACTTATACCATATAATATAAGTTATACTCTATTATCATATGTTCACATATATCTATATCAAATGATTCTTTAGCTTATAGCTTATGTCACCTGTTCATTTCATTCCTTATATCCTTATCACATAGCTTATTTCATATTCTTATATAATCATATAGATAATTTGTACTATTTCATATGACCTATCACACTAATATGTATTTACACAATAACATGTCAAAACATATACTCATACACACATATAAATCATAACAAACACATACTTCTATCTATGAATTCATGCATTTTACTATTGGAAATAGACTTTTTGCAAGTCTTATTTCCATTAAACATCATATACTAAATAATATGCACTCACCTTAGCCTCACTTAAATTTCCAAATCCACCTCTATGATTCTTCTATTTGGATTGAATCCTAACTCTGGTGTTCTGGAACTTGCTTTTTCTTGATCTCTACACAATCATACATATCTATATATCAATAATCCAAATATCATGATTCGATCCTTAATTTCTTAAGCTAGAAGAAAGATCAAATTTTCTTTTCCATTTGAAGTAGTATCGGTACCCACTATAGGGTATCGATACTACCCTAGCTATGGTATCAATACCAAGCCTGGGTATCAATACCAAATTTGCATTCGATGTTTTCTGGTATCGATATCTTCCTTATGGTATCGGCACCTATGGTATCGATACTACCTTCCCAGGTATCGATACCCTATGAATGTATTTGTTAATTCCAGACTTGAAGTATCGGTACCTGATTAAGAAGCCGATACCCAAAGCCCTTATTTCACTTTTAGAACCTAAAAATTCACTTATTCCAACTCAAATCCTTCATGTCTTAACCCCTTTAATATTCTTAACTCGAGTATACATACCCAAATCAATTCCTATACATTTAATACCTCTTTATCTTCAAAATTTATCCTCTATATGAAAATTAAGAATCATTCCAAATTTTCAGCATGTTCTAATTTTAATTCTATCACCTCATATCTCTTAATTCTATTGAAAAGTCAAATTTAGTTTCAAATTCCACTTATCAACTCTTTTTTAAGATTTCATTTAAAAACCCCTTATCATTAACCTCTCCTAACTCCTTCATCTGATAGTTTTAGGATAACTTAAGCTTTCCATAAGCTTAAGTATCATCTAAGGATCATAAACAACTCTTAATTTCAGCAAATAATCAACTAACAAGAAAACTCACATTTGCTCTTGAAGTTCACGGCTGAAGAAGAAGAAGAAGAAATTTTTATGGAGAAATATTCCCTTTCCTCTTTTCCATATGGTTCATTATCTTATAAAGGGAAATACAAATCTTTCTTGTCAAATGACCATTTTACCCCTTACTTCATTTAATAATTACTAGTAATCTTTCATAAAATATTTCCAAATAAGTCTTTGAACTTTTCAATCTTTTGAAATCATACCTCAAAGTTTTAAAACTTCTATTTTGATCACCAGCCCTGATTTTGGGATATTACATATGTGGTCCTTCAGGAGAAATATGTGGCACTTAAGTGCAACCTATATGGCACTTCGGTGCAAACCTATGTGGTCATTCAAGACAATTATGTGGCACTTCGGTGCAAATTACGATCTGTGGTGACAACATTAATGCACAACCTGAATGTACTCAAATACCTAGAGTTCTCAATAGTATACATTGGGCATTTGAAATAAAGCTATACAAAGAGAATAACACATAAGTATATTGTTTAGAGACGGAAAAATAAGTTGAAATGCTTTATGAAATGCTTTGATAGAAACCAATAAAGTTTTCTTGAATAAGTTAGCACTTCTAGTATTTGCCTCACTAAGTCACCGACTTAGCGTGTGATTCCTCACGCGTAGGTTTGAAGAGAGAGGAAGACTAATTGGTTGATGATAGCGTACACCTTTGATGATCATATCAGAACAAATTAAATATATGTGTTTTGTAATATTGTAACTGTTGGCATGTATTACGAGTTTAATTTGGAAATGCTCTGATATATTTTGTAAACTAATATATTTTGTATTTCTGTATAATATCAAAGTTTTATGTAAATATGAATGTGAAATGATTTTCTTATTTAAATTAAGGTTTATACTGTGTATCTTGATCAAAAATTTTAAATTGTTCTTATTTGTTAATTACATGTGTTTTGAAAAGTCAATGTGACACCTCGGATTCGTATCCGGGTCGGGTGCTGATTAAGGGTGTTACATTGGAGCTTTCTCCAACTTCTCTTACTAGTCAAAATCAAGCATAAGTGTTACTAGCTGGATTTAAAGATTTAGAAGGGTTCAAGAACACTTCCTAAGGCTTAAACTTTCTAGAAACAAATTGAAACACTCAAGTTCGTTAAACCCTCACAAAACCCATTTTTTGCTAACTTGAAGAAATGTAGATATTAAGTGCTTAAAATGAAGCTTTAGATAAGACAATTATGATTCTTACCTTAAACTTTGCCTTGAAATGCTTGGAAGTCTACAAAGTTTATACCTTTCTACCTTAGGCTTGAGGACGAAGATGAAAAGAAGAGCTTAAGTTTTGGGAGAAGGAAAATGACAAAGAATAGGGAGAAAGGAGACCAACGGGTGACATGCACCATTAAAAGATTTCATCATTTGAATTTAAAAATGGGTAAATTGTTTCTTGGTCCTTCAAGTTTTGGTAAACTCTCAAAGATCTCTTTTTTAAACCCAAATTGGGCTCAACCCAAGCCTAATTCCACTCAACTTGGTCAAGGCTTCCCTCAAGCTATGGAATTCATCTAAGGCCCTCTTGGGTTAGCCCAAAACTTCTAACTCGGGATTCAGGGCGTTATATATTCACTAAAAAACAAGTAGTTAATCTCAACCTTTGATTTTCCATAATCCAACGATCATTAAAAGGTGTAATACGAAAAGAGTTTTACACAATGTAAGTGGATCCTAACCCATATAGAGGTAGGTTCCAATTACACTGTGCTCTTTTAGTTTTACATCTTTTTAGGATCATTGGATGAGAGAAATTAAAGGCTGATATTAATAGTAAAAATTATAAGATATTCGCTAAAAAAACAAGGAGTTAATCTCAGTCTTTGATTTCCCTCAATCCAACAATCGTAAAAAGGTGTAAAATCAAAAGAGTTTTACAAAGTGTAAGTGAATCATAACCCATATAGGGGTAGGATCCAATTACACTATGTAAAAGTCTTTTAGTTTTACACATTTTTAGGACCATCGGATGAGAGAAATCAAAGACCGATATCAATAGTAGAAAATGAATAAGATATTCACTGAAAAAATAACGAGTTAATCTCGGCCTTTGATGTCCCTCAATCCAACGATCCTTGAAAGGTGTAAAACTAGGAAAAAATTTTACACAATGTAAGTAGATCCTAACCCATTTAGGAGAAGGATCCAATTACATTGTGTAAAATTTTTTCCTAGTTTTACACCTTTCTAGGACCATTGGATGATAGAAATTAAAGGCTGAGATTAACAGCAGAAAATGAAAAGATATTCACTAGAAAAAAATAAGGAATTAATTTCAGCCTTTGATTTCCCTCAATCCAACGATCCTAAAAAGGTGTGAAATTAAAGAGTTTTAAGTGGATCCTTACCCATATTGGGGCAGGATCCAATTACGCTGTGTAAAACTTTTTTAGTTTTACACCTTTTTAGGACTATTGGATGAGTGAAATTAAAGACTAAGATTAATAGTAGAAAATGAGAAGATACTCACTGGAAAAAACAGAGTTAATCTCAACCTTTGATTTCCCTCAATCCAACGATCCTAAAAAGATGTAAAATTAAAAAAATTTACACAATGTAAGTGGATCCTAACCCCTATATATATATCATCTATAAACTAACATAGAAAGAACACAACTATTATAATATATATAAAGTTTTTTTTGTTATTGACAATGTGCACATATCTGAAAGACTCATTTTTTTCAAACTTGAGATTTCTAAAAGGAATAACACTCTTTTATTACTGAAATTATTTAATAGATCCACAAAGATGATAAGTCTATGATAATAGGGAAATCAATTAACAAGTATAAAAATAATGTATGATGTAATTCATAGAATGCAATCAAACCCCACCAATAATAAGCTATCACATCTAATAATTGGAGGACCAAGTTGCTGTTTGTGCAAGCAGTTGTTTCTTACACTCCTCCAAATGCTCCTCAAGGCCATATGATTTGTAAAAGTTTTTCAAAGGATCAGATTCCTTCTCAGACCCCACAGGCATTATGTTATCACATATACACCCAAAATTTCACCAATACATGAAGCTTTGGTCGAGTGACAATTGATTCCTAGTGATGACAAGAGGATTAGAGTTGCAGCAAATGAACAGGAAAACCATCTTCATAGCTGAATCCAAGTAAACAGCTTCTGTTCCTGCAGCTGCATGCCGCAGGAAAGACGGTAGATACAATAAAACATAATCTGTCAACAGCACAAGGCATATTCAAAGCAAAACCATCTTTATATGCCCAATTTCTGGAAGCTTCATTGGAAATATTTGGTAAGAGAGACTATAGTTCCTGTCAACGAAAATGTTTAGTCAGGTCAGGGTCACTGTAGCGAGGTACATTGTATACAAAGATAATAGGATCCATCAAGTTGGGGATACAAGCATATATCACACATTGGGAAGAGAAATACCATTGCATGGATGAGTTTATAAGGGGATATCCTTTTCTTATTAAATGTACTTTTGTGCTGCTGGAGTTTTTATCATGCATTTTGCAAAGCAAATGAACCAGCATGGTGCCTGAAGCCAAGACCCTATTGTATCATTTCTTTGCTAACCTGAATAGCCAACTCAAACGTCACAGCTGCTATGACAACCGATCACAAGTGTGACCAGACTGAATCATCTTTCTATAAAGGTTTCCTGAATTTCCACAAGTGTCTAAACAAATAATTGTAGGTCTTAATGGTTGGGATGCAACCCCTGCTAATTTCGTCATAAAAAACACAAATTTATATTAGAGGATGCTAATTTTAAGTTATGTGAAATTTTTAAATATTTTAATGCCCCTGCTCAATCCAAAGTCTTTCTTCATGCATGCATGAGCTTTCTTGACTGAAACCGTCCATTTAATAATTAAAAAAAAATCCATGAGCGACCTCGGTGGTTAAAAAAAATATTATTCTCTTTTGAAATTCCGAATTCGAGCAGTAGTGATTATCTCCTTATTTTCTTTCCGTGAATATCTTATCATCTGTTTACTGTCAATCGTCTATTTTTACTTATCTCATAATAATTGCAAACTTGAATTGCTAATAAATCACGAGGTTTGAACAATTTAAGGTGTTGGCTAACAAATCTCATTTCAGTTTGTTAATAAAAATAATAATGGCATATATATCCAAAAATTGAATTTAATTTAAATTACTTACGAAGTCCTCCTGGTACAGTTAGAAGAATCAACTTTGTTAAGTTTTACTAGTTCGATTAAGTGATCCTCAAATCTCTGGGGTTCAAATCGGCCTCTCATTAATTTCAAGCAATATATCCAAGTCAACATGTGAACTCTGTCTATATTCTTTAAGTGTAACATCTATAAAATAGATTGCACGATTCATCTAACCTAACCTTACCTATCTTCCTACATGATGTTAACTCACTAACCACTCATTCAACCTATATGATAATCATGTTTTACAAGTTGCATTTATCATGTTTATGCCTTCATATTTACACTTCTCATAATGTGTCCATACTATGTAATTATGTTTAAATTATTCTATTTTTATATAATTTTTCACACGTTAATACTTTTTATTACAAGGGAGTATTTATGTCCGGTTTCAAATATGTACTCCATTTCACATGGGCTAAATCAAGTATAAATATAAGCATTTTTTTCAGTATTTCACTCATCCCAGAGGTCATTAATATTCAGTTTTAATTACCTACTTTTCAAATGCCATGCAGAGCACAATCCAATCTTACAAGAAAATACTGTTAATATAAGATGCCAGCATTGTGCAAATGTTAATGGAGAGGGGGGGCCCCAAAAAACGGTCACAATTATTCCCTCTAAATGACTCGGGTTTGATTAATTTTGTCTGCAAATGTGCATTAGTTTATTCATATTTGAAACCGGACATAAATTCACTGCATGGGCCTCCCCATGACCTTTCCAAGGAAGCAATTAACATCCCATACAGTAAGCATCAGAGAATACATAAAAGGCAAGTTACAAGAAACGGCTGCTAATGGAACATACAAAACGAGGAAAAATACTACCACAACCCCAAACGGAAGCCATTTGCATACAATTCCCATTTTTTATAAAAGGCTGGGAGACAAGAAAAACAAAAAGCCCAGGGAAACGACATTTCAGGAGTGCAGTTAATAGGAGATTGGTTTTGCCAAAGGAGTTACCAGTACAGCAGTATTTCCGGTTATTGGTTGGCGACTGGCTGCACTTTCCAGTTGCTCCCATGCTTCCTTCCGTTTCTCGGCTAATATGCTTAGCTTTGCCTCTTCCTCCTTAAAGTGAGAAAGGCAAGACATGAATAGTTGCTCATCCATCTCCATGAACATCTTTCTGACATTTAATGTTAAGTTGAGCACTGCATGGTTCCAATGGTTCTGGGTATTATTTTCCAAGGCTGGAAGTAAGATGGGTAAAATCACATGCCGGTTATGTGCAATTAAGTTTACAATTTGATCATTATTCCAAAAGAGAAGTGCCCTTTCAGCCACCTGAAACAAGCATGTTAATTAGAATAGAACTTATAATCAAATTTTCCACAACTCAAAGCAACTAGACAAATCAAGTGAAATTACTTAACAATGATTATAAAAGCCTTATAAGAAGGAGGCCAAGCCAAGTTTTTTTAAAGAAAAAGGCACATTGATTACCACAGTAAAACAACGGTTGAATACTAGAGCTGGAAGGAGCTCATGGCATGTAGTCAATTATTGTGAATGTGGGAATTTACTCTTAGCCAAGAATTGAGAGATATCAATTAGCTCCGTAACTTAAAGAATGCCAAGTTAGCATATCAATTCTTTCAAACCAATAAAGTAAGCAATATATAAATAAGAAAGATACGATAACCTTAAAAGCTTGGAGAAACCTATAAAAGAAATTGCAGTCAATGACCGAAAGTGAATAATTTTGGTCAGAGATGAAGGCATCGGCAAGCATATTGTCGTTAAAGCCAAACACATGGCTACAACCGCCCATTATGATAGTATATAGACAACTTATAGTCAATTATTGTTGGTTGGTTGCATCAGGTAGAGAAAGATATTGCTATAAAAGAAAGAGAAATAGCTCATAGCTTGTTAGAAACAATTTCTACTAGCTGTTAAGTTGGATACTTATAAGACTGGGCCCGGCATTAACATCAAAATCATAAAATTACTAAACTTTGTTCAATAAGCTTAATCTCATTATCATTAATGCCAAAAACAGGGATATCAACCCCGAGATCTAGACATTATATAAGTTACCAAGTCAGGGCCTACCCTAGAGTTATTCAGAGTTATGCTGATCTCGGATCAAACATGAAATAAAAATGTTGTAAGGCCAAGAATTGAAAAAATTGATATGTGCCCAAGCATGACTAAATACAACTAGAATTCACATGAATTAAATATCACAGCCCACAGTGAACTTTCACAAGATTCAAAAAAGAGCCTAGTCATTATTTTTATTAACAAATTAATAGATACATCTTTTAATGTGATATAGGAGAAAGTTTAACATTGAAAGACAGTCAAATGGAAGGGGCAGGGAATCATAAAAACTAATAAAAAAAGGTCAATGAGTCACCTGGAAATGGAAACTGTTAATGCAATAGCCTATCCGCCAGAACAACTGGACCATAACCTTTTGGAACTCCATCATGTTAATGGCTTCCAAAATCTCTTCCAACTCACCAAGAAACATCAACTCCTTCTGGCTGTTCGTTATGGGCCAGTACTTCAACAACCCCATTATCACGGTACTGCACAACTTTGGTTCCTTCTCAATGAACTGAGTAACACAATAAGACAACTGTTGAAAGTAAACCCCCAAAGATTTTGGCTTGTGGAGAGGAATCAAAACCCTCCACAAGAAGATTTTATGTTCCTCCTTCAAAGGCAAAGCAAATCCACTGATTATACTGCCGAAAATCTCCAACAACTCAGCAATCCCGTTGTGTCTCTCCGTCTCAAAAACAAACCGATAAAATATATTGCTTATAGCATTCCGAATAAAGGGTCTGTGAACCATGAACTTCCCATAAACTCTGTGCAGTATAGTCTTCAAACAATCCCTTTCCCTTGGATCCTCTGAATCAAACAAGTCGAGCAATCTCAAAATAAAGGAATGATCTATATACTTTTTAGCTACTTTGGCATCAAGACCTGAAGAAGTGATAAACTTGAGTAGCAAATCATACACAATTTGCAAATGTGGCCATGCCGGATCAAACATAGGCTCGTCATCATCATTTTCACCACCATTACTTGAAGTAGATCGATAATTAGGTGGGAAAACCCTAAACAAATTCACAGCACACATCCTACACATGGCTAAAATTGCAGGTTCGCTAAATCTGACGGACCCATACACAAAATCCAGAAGCTCAAGCAAAGTTTGTCTTTTAACATCTTTCTCAATCAGATTTTTAGTCGGGTCAGTGAAATCGAAAGTCACACAACAAAGGCTAACTTTACTCACAAAAAGATTCATTCTTTCCGAAACGGGCACATCTTTGAATGGCAACAATGGCTCGATTCCCGAAACGACACTTGCCGGAAAAACAGCGGACGATGTCCGTTTTGGAGCAGAGGCACGGCCAGAATTCGAACTCAAACTGTTGGATCGGTGGGTTTGTGGGGTGGAACCCGCTGTCGTGCATGAGTTCGAACGCGCAAGCTCAGGCGAGTCCGATTTCCCCGATTTTCGTGGGAGTTTACTGAGGAATTGCCTTAGCATTGCGGAATTTTAGAGGAACAAAAATTAAAACAAAAAGGAAATTTTAAAATGACGAGCCAAAGGAGTCCTAAAACGAAAACAACCACATTGTCAAGAGACTAATTTGGTATAATAACACGGTATCGGAAAGGGAAAAAACCCTAACCCTAGATTTTGTTGACAGATCTGGAGGGAAAATAAAAGCGTTTAGATCAACACAAAGCAGAGATACGGGTTCCATAAGAGTGCTAAAAATGAGAACATTTTTCAATCACATACATTTTCCCCCAAAATAGAAACACAGAAGAAATTTCACAACTATCAATTCCAAACAAAAAAAATATCAAAAAAAATTGAGAAACTGATAAGAAAAAAAAAGACAGATAATTTTAGATGATGGATCGGAATCTCATTATTCTGAAAGAGAAGAGAGAAAGGATTGCAAAGTATATTAAGGAACTTTCCCCGAAGATTTCTAGAAAGAGTTAGTGTGTGGGAAACCCGGTGTTTGGAGAGAAAGAAAGAGGAAAGAAAATGAGAAAATAAAATGATGTTTTTTTCTGAATTTTCTTTTATGTTGCAGATCTATTATATATATACATAGGCTAAATTACACCAATATTGCATTTTTTTTTTCAAAATATAATACTGTTGGTTTTTTTTTTTAAATATAGCAAAAGTTACCGTGAATCTAAAAGGGTATTGAAAGCATGACTTCTTTACTATTTAAAAGAATATTTTAAATTAAAAAAATTATGACAGTAAGAGTATAGGTAGGGATGGGCATGGGTCGGGTTGGGTCGGGTTTTGGGTCCACCCGACTCGACCCGAAAAGAAGGGTACCTCCACCCGTGACCCGACCCGATCCGACGAAATTTGAGTTTTCACCCGACTCGACCCGACCGATTTAATTTTTTATTTATTAAAAACCAACCCGACCCGACCCGATCCGACCCGATTTTTTTATTTAATAAAAAACCAATTTGGCTAGCATAATCAGTTTACCTTCAGTATATTTATTACTAGCGTTCTTGTCAATGAAGCTTGAAGCAGTCAATTTTAAATAAAAAATGACTTGCAATAAGAAGTTCTGAGAACATAATTCATCTATGATAATGCGTAACAACAAATATTTAACAAACCATGTAGTTACATAAATAAAGAAAAAGTACCAAAAGACATACATTTAATTTTACAATCCTGGATGGCATTTTCCTTACTACCAGATCATGTTCTTCCACTCGTTATCTAGACAGCAGATAAACCACGGCCAACCTAAACATAATTTGGCTAAGCTAAAACAAATACCCTAAGGTGATTTAAACACCTAACAACTCAACATGGAAACAATTTTATAAATCCATAATTAAAATACAAGTTCACAATGAAAATTATAAATCCATACTATAGTTTAATAAGTTCAAAATTCAAACATAATTATAATAAAACGAACATAAATACGGATGTCCGATGGAAAAAATGATCCATTATCATCGGCTTGACAAGTTCACATTCTTCAATCTTAGCTAACCACTCAAATAGTCAAATCCTATAAAATAAAATTATAAATTAATATTTAAAAAAAGATTATAATAGGAGTAAAGTAACAAATATAAAATTATTACTTACAGTTATCTCATCTTGTTCGATTTCATCATCTTCATAAAAGTTGCCTTCATTTGAGTTTGACCCTAAAACATCGTAAATTAAAATAAAATCTAATAAGAAATAATGACAAAACATATAACTAAAGTAATGCAAAAATTACATGATAAATATGTTTGTACCTTCTTCGGCACATAACCAATTTTGACAACATGCCAAAGCTTCTACAGTTGATGGATGAAGTCTATTACGTTGCGCATTCACCAATCTCCCTCCAGTACTAAAAGTAGACTCCGAAGCAACAGTAGAAACTGGAATGGCATAAATATCTCTTGCAGTAGCTTGCAATATAGGAAATTGTATCCCAATTGTCTTCCACCAAGTCAATATATCAAAGTCTAACGTCCTAGAAATAACATCTTGTAACACCCCTAACCTGTACCCGACCCGAGTACGAGTCCGAGATGTGACATTACCTTTTTAAAATAATTTTCCTTATAAAATAACAAAACATTTGAACTTATTTTAGGAAAATAAGATAACATTTTATTAAAATATATTCAGTATATAATTTTGAGGTAAAAAAAATGTTTTTGAGAACAATAAATATGTATAAATAATAATCTGCTACAGTACCGTGAACAGTAACCTGCTACAGTACCCGAAATGTTAAATTTTCCAGTTTACAAATAGGGAATCGATTCCCCTGCTACAGAGAACCGATTCCCCTGCTACAGTACTTCCAAAACAAACAAAACAATGCACTTAAAATTCGTAAACAAATTCAACCATTCATTACTATGCACTTACATAATTACATTCAAAACATTATAAAAGTCGATCAGAGCGTTCGTAACTAACAACTTATTACATGCCAACATACTTTATATAACAAAAATACCTACTTTGTTGTTCACTTCTGATTTGATCCCCTAATGATGGTATGCTGCGTTGCTGCTCTTAAGATCGATCTTCTTACTTTTCTGTACCTACGTGTAAATCACTTACACGCTAAGTCATAGACTTAGTGAGGCATATGAATATAATGATGATGTATTCCTTATAAATATGAACATGTAATCTATCCATTCAATGATATAACATTTAGCAATAATAATGCAATTACATTTGATAATTTTCTATAAGCCCATGTACATTACTGAGAACTCAAGGTATTCGAGTAAATTGAGGTTGTGCACTATTGCTGTCACCACAGCTCGTATAAGTCCCACTGAGTGGCATATGAAATTTGTCCCGAAGGACCTGTGAATTTGTCCCGAAGGACCTATGAGTTGTCCCGAAGGACCTATGAAACCCTCGACTCTTGGCATGCCAACTATACCTATAGTTCTCATATCGTATACTATGGGTATCATTCTTATATTTCATATGTTCCTGTGCTCATGTCACTTATCATATCACATATACATTTGAATTTATTCACATATATCATTTATCAAATCATATGAGCATATATACCTTATGCATGTATCATAATAATTATCATGTATGCATGTTCATAACTATTGTTCTATAAAAATCAACATAGGATTAGACTTATCACAAGTCTTATTCCATTGTACTACCCTTAAAATAGGCACTCACCTTGGCCTCGCTTTCGTTGTTTCAATCCTAACTCTTCGATTGTTCCAGAATAGAATTACGTTTTAGATCTACATAAACATAATTTTCAAGATATTTATTAGAAGACTAACCCTTGCAATTTGATACTAACAACTTAAACTAATTTAATAAACCAAACTTCAACATTTTCTTTTAGGAGGGAATCGATCCCCCCCCAAGGGGTATCGATTCCCTCTGCATAATCTGTAAATTTTCCCAGAAATTTACTGTTCCAATCCGAAAATCCTCCATTTTTGCTAATTTTCTTCATACACAATTCCTTCCATCCTACCAAACTTAGTTACAACCATTTTAACTAACTTCTACCATTTCAACACTTTATTATTTCCCATACTTCATTCCAATTCTCAAAGCTAAAAATCATACCCAAATTTTCAACATGTTACTAATCAATTCTAACAATCCATATTCCTTAATTAACTTATTGACAAGTCAAAAATCTTATTCAAACTTCAAAAACTCATCCATATCAAAATTTCATCTAAAAACTAATTTTCCAAATCTATCTCTAAAACACTTATCTTGTTGTCTTAATGTCATATAAGCTTTCCTTTAGCTTATATAACATCCAAACTTCAATTTCCAAGCTAAACAATTAAAGAAACGACCAAGGTTCAGATTCTTACCTTAAGCTTGGGTCTTCACGTTTGGAAGAAGAAGAGTAAAGAAGATAAGAAAGAAGGAAGAAGATATGAGAAAAATCTGGAAACCTTTTGTTTCCTACTCAAGCCCCACGTGGGTTATAATATAGCCTAAAAAAATTTTAATTATTATTCCTTGCAAATGACCATTTTGTCCTTAAATTCATTTCATATTTACTAACAATTATTTTTACTTTAATCACCAAATTCTGAATGTTTACAATTTAGTCACTAACCTGTCATTTAGGATGTTACAAATCTCTCCCCCTTAAGAAAATTCGCCCTCGAATTTTCATTGCACGAACAAATGGGGGTATTGATGTCACATATCTTCTTCACGTTCCCATGTTGCTTCTTCTACTTTGTGATTTCTCCATAACACTTTGACCAAAGGAATAATTTTATTCCTTAGTTGCTTCACCTCGTAAGCTAATATATGAACAGGTTCTTCCTCATAAGTCAAGTCAGGTCGAACCTTAATCTCTTCTGGTTTCACGATATGAGAGAGATCAGATCTATATCTTCGAAGCATTGAAACATGAAAGACATCATGTATCTTTTCCATCTCAGGTGGTAAAGCTAACTGATATGCTACAGGTCCTACTCTCTTTACAATCTCATATGGTCCAATAAACCGAGGACTCAATTTTCCTTTTCGACCAAACCTCAACATCTTCTTCCATGGAGACACTTTTAAAAACACTTTATCTCCAACTTGAAACTCAATTCCTTTCCTTTTTAGATCTGCATATGATTTCTGTCTGTCTGCTGCAGCTTTGAGATTACTCTGAATTATTTGGACATTTTCTTCTACTTCCTGAATCAACTCAGGACCAAGCACTTCTTTATCTTTGAGCTCGTACCAGTTCAAAGGCGTACGACATTTCCTTCCATAAAGAGCTTCATAGGTAGCCATTTTAATACTCGACTGATAGCTATTGTTGTAGGCAAACTCGGCAAGTGGCAAATATTTTTCCCACGATCCTTTAAATTCAATTACACAAGCTCTCAACATATCTTCTAAGATTTGGATCATTCGCTCAGATTGTCCATCAGTCTGAGGATGAAATGCTGTGCTAAAATTCAATCGAGTTCCCAATGCTCCATGCAAAGACTTCCAAAATCTCGAAGTAAATCGAGGATCTCGATCAGAAATTATAGAAACAGGTATACCATGCAACCGTATAATCTCTCTGATATACAACTCGGCATATTTGTCCATAGAGAAATCAGTTCGTACCGGAATAAAATGGGCTGACTTAGTCAATCTGTCTACAATCACCCAGATTGAATCTCTTTTATTTGGAGTTAAAGGTAACCCCGCTACAAAATCCATCGTTATGTTTTCCCATTTCCACTGAGGAATCGTCATTGGTTGCAATAATCCTGAAGGAACCTGATGCTCAGCTTTGACTTGTTGACAAGTCAAACATTTGGACACAAATTCTGTAATGTCTTTCTTCATTCCTGGCCACCAATATCGACTCTTGAGGTCCATATACATTTTGTTTCCTCCTGGGTGCATCGTTAATGGACTACAGTGAGCTTCCGTTAATACATCATTCTTTAACTCATCATCATCTGGAATCACTAGCCTCCCATGATAATATAGGTTCCCATCAGCTTTCATCTCATAATCTGCACACTCTCTATTCCTTGTTTGTTGTAGCTTTTTTGAACAATT
Organism: Hibiscus syriacus; assembly: GCF_006381635.1. Lineage (NCBI taxonomy): Eukaryota > Viridiplantae > Streptophyta > Magnoliopsida > Malvales > Malvaceae > Hibiscus > Hibiscus syriacus. The sequence goes on from NW_024063295.1 coordinate 1,743,036, forward strand.
TTCATCCCTAGCTTGCAATTCTTTAATTCGATCTAGCCATGATGGCTTGAGAGTCAATTCAGAACAAATAGCACAATCTTCACTCAATGATAGTCTAGCATCCATAGCTCGTAAGGCTGCAAACGTCTTTCGGCTTAAGGCATCTGCTACCACATTTGCTTTTCCCGGATGGAAATCAATCACAACATCATAGTCCTTGAGAAATTCCACCCATCTTCTCTGTCTCAAATTCAACTCTTTCGGAGTCATCAAGTACTTTAAACTCTTGTGATCTGTATATAAATAGCATCTTTCACCATACAAGTAGTGACGCCAAATCTTAAGAGCAAATACTACTGCAGCCATCTCCAAATCATGCGTTGGATAGTTTTTCTCATGTGACTTCAATTGTCTTGACGCATATGCCACCACTTTGCCCTCTTGCATCAACACACATCCCAAGCCATTATGGGACGCATCACTATAAACCACAAAATTCTTGTCAGACTCAGGTTGAACCAACACGGGAGCTTGTCAAAATCTTCTTTAAATTTTCAAAACTTTCCTGACATTCTGGAGTCCAAGCGAATTTTACCTCTTTCCTCAATAACTTGGTTAGGGGTAATGCTATTATCGAAAAGTTTTTAATGAATCTTCGGTAATAACCAGCTAACCCCAGAAAACTCCGGACTTCTGTCACATTCTTTGGAATCTCCCATTCAAAAATAGCTTTAATCTTTTGGGGATCCACTCGAATTCCTTCTGCAGAAATCACATGGCCAAGGAAAGTCACTTCCTTCAACCAGAATTCACATTTGGAGAGTTTGGCATAAAGCTTCTTTTCTCTCAAAATCTGTAACACCCTCTTCAAGTGTGAACTATGTTCTTCTTTGGACTTTGAATACACGAGAATATCATCAATAAATACCACCACAAATTGATCCAAATAGGGTTGGAATATTCTGTTCATAAGATCCATGAAAGCAGCTGGTGCATTAGTAACTCTAAACGGCATCACAATAAACTCATAGTGACCATATCTCGTTCTAAATGCCGTCTTTGGGATATCTTTGTCTTGAATCTTTAATTGATGATAACCAGAACGTAAATCAATTTTCGAGAACACTGAAGCTCCTTTTAATTGATCAAACAGATCCTCAATTCGGGGAAGTGGATATTTGTTCTTGATGGTCACCTTATTAAGTTGTCTATAATCAATGCAAAGACGCATTGATTCATCCTTCTTTTTGACGAACAACACCGAGCTCCCCACGGTGAGACACTTGGTCTTATAAATCCTTTATCTAACAACTCCTTTAATTGTATCTTTAACTCTTGCAATTCTTTTGGAGCCATTCTGTATGGAGCCATAGTAATAGGCGCAGTTCCATGCATTATTTCAATCTGGAATTCTACCTCTCTGCTTGGAGGCAACCCTGGTAATTCAGCAGGAAATACATGGGAAACTCTGTGACTATGGAAATTTCTTCAATTCTTTTCTCCTTGGTTCTAATATCCAACACATTAGCAATGAACCCTTGACATCCCTGTAGTAGTAACTTCTTTGTCGTTATCGCGGAGATTACATTTGCCAATGGATTACACCCTTCACTAAACACCGCGACTTCTACCCCTTCCGGACTTTTCAACGTAACTCTTTTCAATCTACAATCCACGTTCCCATAATAACGAAACAACCAATCCATTCCCAGTATCACTTCAAATTCATCGAAGGGTAATTCCATCAAATTAACAGGGAATTCATTTTCCTGAATCCGTAGGGGACATCCTCGACATACCAAATTCACACGAGCACTATGCCCTAATGGATTTATCACTATTACTTTATTAATGGTGGCTTCTAGCGGAATGTTCAGTTCTCTAACTAACTTGCTACTAATGTATGAGTATGTAGACCCCGGATCAATCAATACCATAACATGTTTATCCAACAGTAAAAAGGTACCTGTTATTATCTCTGGATCATCCCGGTCTTCATTTGGTTTTGAGATTATACACCCGAGCAGTAGAGCGAACTTCCTGTTGAGTTGAGGATTCATGTTGAGTTCTACCTCTTCCTCTACCCCGTCCCCTCTGGGACATTGAAGCTGACCTCTCCTGTGGAACAGACTCTTCTACCCTCAAGGGACAGTCTCTCATAAAATGTCCTGTTTCCCCGCATCGAAAACAAGCTCCTGTTTTAACTCTACATATTCCACTATGGTTTCTTCCACAAATCTGACACTGCCCAACTTGACTCTGTTGTGCTCGCCCATCACCAGTCCCCACAGATTGAGTTCGTCTAGCTCTTTCCTGATTCGATCCTCTATCAGAGGATGCCACCGATTCAGATCTTGTTTGATGTCGAAAACCAAAATCTCTGCCTCTCTTTGGTAGTGTAGAGCTGGATGAAGCTCCAGTTCTTTTGGATGGTGGAGCTCTCTGCTCCCCAAACCGTTCATTCTACGCTCTTTCTAAAGCTTTAGCATGATTTACTACTTCTTGGAATGAGGACAGATTCAATACAATCAACATTTCTTTTAGCCTTGGACGTAAGCCCTCAACAAACCATTCACAGGAATCTTTCTCTGTAGGCACCAACTCTGCTGCAAAGTGACTTAACTTATTAAATTCACACTCATACTCATATACAGTGCGATTCATTTGTTTCAAATTTAAAAATTCTTGCTTCATTTGTTTGATGAATTGGTCTCCTATATACTTATGCCGAAACTCTTCCAGGAACAGAGACCATGTCACTTGATCACTGGTCATCCTCAAAGTGACATTTGTCCACCTAATTTTCGCTTGCCCACGCAGCAAAGAGACTATCCCGTCCAATTTCTCCACATCAGAACAATGAAGTCCTTCTAGCATAATTTTCACATCATTAAGCCAAAGGTCCGTAGCAACAGGACCTTCATCGGCTTCACCTTTAAACTCTGGAGCTCCTAAACCCTTCAACTCCTTTGCAACATTCATTTTTGGAGTTGAAGTAACAGGAGGTTGGAAACGCATCAATACTGCATCTAATTCTAAAGAACATATCTTGATAAGCTACAGGCACTCTAGAAGGTGTCTGTTCTTCACCTTGCCTGGCCAGGGCAGGTGAATTACTACTTTCAGCGGGTTGATCATCTCCCGCTTGACTTCGAGAACTATCATGTCCGAACATCTATTAAAAATAAACATATCATTCTATTAGCAAAACAACATACTCATTACCATACCAAATCAGAAGTTTTTGCTATTTTGTTGGCATGTATACATTATAAAACACTATAGACTCCGGTTTATACCATGAATCGACTAAACCGTAGCTCTGATACCATTAAATGTAACACCCCTAACCCGTACCCGACACGAGTACGAGTCCGAGATGTGACATTACCTTTTTAAAATAATTTTCCTTATAAAATAACAAAACATTTGAACTTATTTTAGGAAAATAAGATAACATTTTATTAAAATATATTCAGTATATAATTTTGAGGTAAAAAAAATGTTTTTGAGAACAATAAATATGTATAAATAATAATCTGCTACAGTACCGTGAACAGTAACCTGCTACAGTACCCGAAATGTTAAATTTTCCAGTTTACAAATAGGGAATCGATTCCCCTGCTACAGGAACCGATTCCCCTGCTACAGTACTTCCAAAACAAACAAAACAATGCACTTAAAATTCGTAAACAAATTCAACCATTCATTACTATGCACTTACATAATTACATTCAAAACATTATAAAAGTCGATCAGAGCGTTCGTAACTAACAACTTATTACATGCCAACATACTTTATACAACAAAAATACCTACTTTGTTGTTCACTTCTGATTTGATCCCCTAATGATGGTATGCTGCATTGCTGCTCTTAAGATCGATCTTCTTACTTTTCTGTACCTACGTGTAAATCACTTACACGCTAAGTCATAGACTTAGTGAGGCATATGAATATAATGATGATGTATTCCTTATAAATATGAACATGTAATCTATCCATTCAATGATATAACATTTAGCAATAATAATGCAATTACATTTGATAATTTTCTATAAGTCCATGTACATTACTGAGAACTCAAGGTATTCGAGTAAATTGAGGTTGTGCACTATTGCTGTCACCACAGTTCGTATAAGTCCCACTGAGTGGCATATGAAATTTGTCCCGAAGGACCTGTGAATTTGTCCCGAAGGACCTATGAGTTGTCCTGAAGGACCTATGAAACCCTCGACTCTTGGCATGCCAACTATACCTATAGTTCTCATATCGTATACTATGGGCATCATTCTTATATTTCATATGTTCCTGTGCTCATGTCACTTATCATTTCACATATACATTTGAATTTATTCACATATATCATTTATCAAATCATATGAGCATATACCTTATGCATGTATCATAATAATTATCATGTATGCATGTTCATAACTATTGTTCTATAAAAATCAACATAGGATTAGACTTATCACAAGTCTTATTCCATTGTACTACCCTTAAAATAGGCACTCACCTTGGCCTCGCTTTCGTTGTTTCAATCCTAACTCTTCAATTATTCCAGAATAGAATTACGTTTTAGATCTACATAAACATAATTTTCAAGATATTTATTAGAAGACTAACCCTTGCAATTTGATACTAACAACTTAAACTAATTTAATAAACCAAACTTCAACATTTTCTTTTAGGAGGGAATCGATCCCCCCCCAAGGGGTATCGATTCCCTCTGCATAATCTGTAAATTTTCCCAGAAATTTACTGTTCCAATCCGAAAATCCTCCATTTTTGCTAATTTTCTTCATACACAATTCCTTCCATCCTACCAAACTTAGTTACAACCATTTTAACTAACTTCTACCATTTCAACACTTTATTATTTCCCATACTTCATTCCAATTCTCAAAGCTAAAAATCATACCCAAATTTTCAACATGTTACTAATCAATTCTAACAATCCATATTCCTTAATTAACTTATTGACAAGTCAAAAATCTTATTCAAACTTCAAAAACTCATCCTTATCAAAATTTCATCTAAAAACTCATTTTCCAAATCTATCTCTAAAACACTTATCTTGTTGTCTTAATGTCATATAAGCTTTCCTTTAGCTTATATAACATCCAAACTTCAATTTCCAAGCTAAACAATCAAAGAAACGACCAAGGTTCAGATTCTTACCTTAAGCTTGGGTCTTCACGTTTGGAAGAAGAGAAGAGTGAATAAGATAAGAAAGAAGGAAGAAGATATGAGAAAAATCTAGAAACTTTTGTTTCCTACTCAAGCCCCACGTGGGTTATAATATAGCCTAAATTTTTTTTTAATTATTATTCCTTGCAAATGACCATTTTGTCCTTAAATTCATTTCATATTTACTAACAATTATTTTTACTTTAATCACCAAATTCTGAATGTTTACAATTTAGTCACTAACTTGTCATTTAGGATGTTACACATCTACTTCTAAGTAACGGTCTAACTCAGATCTGACTTTTGTTTTCTTTTGTCTCTTCCTTGAAACATAAGCATCAAAATCACCTGGGTTACCCAAATCAACTGGAACACTATCCAAAGATGCACTGTTGAAGGTATGAGGTTCATTCTTTGAGGACATTATTCTTTCTTCATACTCTATGACCAAATCCCGACATAATTGCATAATTCTTTCAACTTCATGTTCAGCATTAACCCCATAAATATTTTCAAAGTAATACTCCAACAATGTTGTTTTGTACCTTGGGTCTAAAACTGTGGCAACACCCATGATACCATTCATATCGTTCCAATATTTCTCAAATTTCTCCAACATGCACTTTGCCATTCTCGAAATAATGATATCACTATGTGTAATCCACTCATTCAATGCCACCCTAATCCTATAAATACTTGGAAAATAAAGGTTTGTGTCGTCAATTTTGTACCTGAAAAACCTTCGGTGATCTCGTAGAATAATTTCAGCTTATCACAAATCACCGATGCAAAAGCCCAATCATCATTTGTTGGCAAGTACTTGTACAAAGGGTCACGATGTAACTGCACACAACGAGCAAAAACATCCTTATAAGATAAAGCTGTTTGGAGCATCAAGAAGGTAGAATTCCATCGTGTTCTAACATCAGAACATAGCTTTTTTGTAGTTGAAATACGCAATTGTCGTGCCGCCTCTTCAAATCGTTCCCACCTTTTTGGAGTAGCACTCCAAAAAAGAACACTATTACGAATTCTTTCTATACCATCTCCAATCACACTTAATCTATCTTTAACAATCAAATGCAATATATGTGCACAACAACGCATGTAGAAAAAAGTTCCGTTAAGCAACAACGTATTACCTCCCATCCTATCAACCAACAACTTAATGACACTATCATTCACACTACAGTTATCAACTGTAATAGATGTGAGTTTCCTATCAATATTCCAATCTAGGAAACATTTCATCAAACTAGCAGTAATGACATCAGCGGTATGTGGAGATGGTACATATTCGAACCTAATTAAACAACAAATAAAATGAATTAGTTTTAAACATATCGAAACATAACTAAATATATAAATATATGTAAAGAAATACCTTATAACGCGCTTTTGTAAACTCCAAGAGTTATCAATGTAATGAGCAGTAACAGCCATATATCCTTTATTTTGGTGATCTGAAGTCCACATGTCAATTGTTATAGCAATTCTGCCTTCATTAGTCTCCAACTTTGACAACATATTTCCCTTCTCCTTTTCGTACAAATCCAAAATATCACGTTTTATAGTCTTGCGAGAAGGCATTTCAAACATAGGTTGTAGACTGGAACAATACTTTTTAAACTGTGAATGATCCACTATCGATAAAGGATATTCATGCATGATTATCATCTTGGAAAGCTCTTTTCTTGCCACATCTTGATTAAATGAGAAAGCCCCTATTGCCAATTTTCCATCCGACTTCTTTTGATTTGCTACTAAGACTTGTTGTTGAATGTCTACTTGAACTCGCTTCTTGCACCGTTTCAAATGATCACGAAAGTGACTTGTCCCATTCTTAGATTCACCATTGAATTTGTTTTGGCAGTGGTTGCATATTGCCTTCCACTCATTGTTGATCTTCTCTTTTTTAAAGTGATCCCATACCATAGACTTTAGTTTTGATGAAGTGAATTCAGTTGACACATTATTTTCAACCACAACATTAGGTTGACTTAATGTAGGAACTGAATTTTCTTCAGAACTTGGTGATGGACTTCCCTCGGTTGATAGTTGTGGAGAGTTAAAAGTAGTAGATGTGGATGAAATGGAATTCTCTCCCAAGTTAGACATTTCATGTACAAATAATGATAAAGACATTAATTAATATCTTCTAAACTTAAGTCAATTAATATATCCATAATTGCAAAAGTTAAGTTAATAAAGTCCTCAAATTAACATAAACATAAACATAAGTTTGAACTGCCAACAAAGAGATCAAACAAAGATTAATGCACATAAGCACGATTTAATTTGAACAGACTAATATATAAATAATATGATATTTATGTTTAAATATATATTTTTTAATTATTAAAATATACTTTTAAAATATATATCAATAGAGTAATTTAAGACATTGATACACATGTAACTGTCAACAGCCGACCTCACTTGTGCTCTTTTAATATACTTTTAAGACAGTTGTTACAGGAAACAAATTTAATTTGAAGTCATTACTGCATGCATTTCACTTAGATACGACAAACCATATCAAATGGTTTAATTACAGGATGAGATCAGATCATACCTGAAGGCTGAACCGCTGAAGTAGATAAATCGAAAAGCGAGTTGCTGCGTCTGCATCGGAAAGCGAATCGCTGCGTTTGCATCGCTGCACGGGGAAACGAAGGAGCAAAAATAAGCTACTAAGAACCAATATTTTTAACAAAATAAAAGAAAGCCATTCAAATTCTTCAAATATAAGAAAATACATTCCAATTTCATAACTTAAAATGCTTCAATATTCTTCAGTTTTTTAATAAAACCTTTATAATCTCTACCCTTTTATTCTAAGATGTTCTAATTATTAACATGATCTATAGCTTTCCGTAACAATTATTCAACAACAAAAAAAGGTTTAATTCTAATGTACATAAGCATATCAAATAACCCAATTCAAAAGATCGTTTAGTTTTGTATAACAAGAGCGAATCAATAAAATACAGAACAAAGAAAAACAATACACGATAAAATCAAAATCAGGTAACTGAGAATGGGGGAAATCAAAGTGGTAGGATTTTCTCTACCCATAAACGGAGCTCGTCAAAGAAGGAACCAACGAAGATGTATAGTGAAAGTTAAAGTAGAGAGACAGAGAGGATTTGTAGAAATCCACTTGATTGAACCTAAAACAGCATATAAGTGTAGATTAGCACTTAATTGAACATAAAACAACATATAATTGAACCCAGAAACGGAGCTCTTCAAAGAAGGAACCAACGAAGATATAAAACGAGTCGATGCGTCTGCGTCGCTGTGTCTTCGTCGGTGGCTCTGACCTCTGTGTTAAGTGTTTGAAACTGATGAAGGGACATTAGGGAAAGTGAAAAAAATAAAAAAAAAAATTAATAATTATTCATTAACTGTTCGGGTCGGGTCGGGTAGGATTATTTTAACCCCAACCCGACTCCGAAAATTTCAATGTAAAACCCAACCCGACCTGACCCGAACCCGATTTTTTTTAAAAAAAAACTGACCCGATCGGGTCGGGTCGGATCGGAACCCGTCGGGTTCGGGTTTCATGCCCATCCCTAAGTATAGGGTGTATTCATTGTTCATGAATTAATTCAAAATAAAAATTTTGAACGTCATAAATACATAGTGTCTTCGTTTTGTAGTTTTTTAATTAAAAAATCTTGGATTCTATGAATACATGACATCTTTCACTATTCATATAATTTAAATTTATTGCACTTTGCAGTATGGCACATGCAGGCAACATGGCAGATGACACAAGATAAGCGAAATCAATATTATTTAGGGGTAGATGATAGGGATAGATAATCGAAAAAAATTATTGAGAGATTTGATTTTTGGTGTTAAATAGGTAAAGTTGAAGATAAAATGTAGAAAAAATAGAGTGAAGGAGGGGAGGAAAAGCAAGAAAATTTGAAGAAAATTAGTAAGTTAGATTTAGTATTTTAATTTTTATGCAAGTAATATTATATTTCTTGTCTAGTTTTGTTTTAAATTTTTAGATTGTGTATTATAAATATAATTTTAATTTTACACATGTAATTTTAGTAGATTTTGGAGAAAAAATAACATGGAAAGAAGATTTACTGTAGCTTTGGTAGAATTTTGTGGTTCAAACAAGTAAGTTGGTTTAGTTTTGTTTAAAATTTTAGTGATAGTATGTATTATATTTGTTTAGAATTTTAGTGGTTTTCAAGTAGTATATTTGTTTTGTTTTGATTTATGTATTTTGATTCAAAATATATATGTTTTTGAACATGCAAAGAAAATGAGCGATATGCTTTTAGCGATTGTCCATTACAATGGACAAATTTTGAAAACTGAATTTGGGTTGTATTTGAATCTGAAAACCCTATGAACATGATGTTTAAAAGGAAATCCTGCTTCAACAATTAAAGGAGATGATAAAAAAGAAAATTGGAGATGAGATTAGTGGTTTGTAGTACAGGTGGATGACATGTTACAATCCAGTCAGATATTCTAGAATATCTCTTCAAGATGATAGTGATGTTGGAAGCATGATTGCAGTAAATAATAAACAAATACTCAAATTATTGAGTTATATGTTGAGGTGCGAGAGATATATGATGTTCTTTGCTCATCCAAAAACGTATTTGGAAATTCATTTGAAATTCGACAGTGGGACATCGAGTGCATTTCATCCATATGTCTGTCATTCGACATACGAAAATGTTGATCTGAATGTTGATGTTGACGTTGAAAACCTTCGAGGTCTATATGGGAAACATTTACTGATTCTAGCGATGATGATGAAGATGATCTCGATTTGATTGGTGATGACCCTATTTTCGGTGGCGGTTAATTTATTTCTAATGATGACACAATTATATTCTATCAACCTCCCGCTCACATGAACTTAATAGATTACGATGCGATGAGGGTGCTTGAATTTCTAGATATGGCTTCGGGTAACTCTCATAACTTATCGATTAAAGAGTATTGCATCAAAAACCATATAGACTTCGTTATTGTAGAATCCAGTCCGAGAACTCTCATATGTGAACAGTGAAGATGTTGGTTGCAAAAAATCCAAGGGTTCTCGTTTCAACAATACAAGCATCTATTAAGAACAAGTTTGAATATCAAATAAAATACGACAAGGGTTGGCATGCAAAGGAGAATGCAAAGAAGTTAATGTTTGGTGATTACAATAAGTCATACAATGAGCTACCGACTTTATTACAAGAAATGTTATATTTTATCCCGGGGACTATAGTAAAGTATCAAACCTTGCACGCATACAATCTAGAAGGTCGAGTTGTGGAAGGGAAGAAAATATTTCATCGATTATTTTGGGCGTTTAAGCCATGCATCGAAGGATTTTCATTTTGAAAACATATGGTCCAAGTGGATGGGACGTAGTTATACGAAAGATACAAACATGTATTGTTGATAGCAGTTCCACAAGATGGTGATCAAAATATCTTCCCGATTGCATTTGTAATTGTTGATAAGGAGTCAGTAAAGTCTTTACCTTCTTTTTGACTGATTTATATGAATATGTTGTTCGAAAAGACGGTGTCTGCCTTATATCCGATAGAGAAAAAGGCATTTTAGCTGTAATTGAATGACCAGGAAGTCATTTGACTCCTCCACAGACATATCCCATGTCTGTGTACACCATATTGGTAAGAATAATTGGGAAATGTGGAAAAACCACCACATTCGTCATGAAGGTTTAAGCACGGGTAAGTTTCATTCTATTAATCTCAATTATATATGTGTATATATTCATACATTTTGGTTTTTCTTGATGCTATCATATATGATGAAACATGATATGAACTATTGCGACCGAAATTTGAGAGAAAGTTAGAGCATTTAAAGGTTTATGGCAAACATGTGTGGATATGGGCAAACAACATCGGAAGGGAAAGATGGGCTCAATCATATGATGAAGGTCGAAGATACAGACAAATGACAACCAACCTTGTTGAAGTCATAAATGGAGTACTAAAAGGGACACATCATCTCCCAACATACTACAGGTTAGCTAAGGTTTAGAGAGATAAAGGGAAGAAAATCGAGTCCATGATAAATAGAGGACAACGTTGGTCTCCCGACCTTGTGAGAAAAATGCAATACAACATGGATAAGGCAACTTCGATAACTGTTCACTAGTTAGACCGACTGAATCAGACTTTTGATAAATTGAATCCATACACAACAACGAATGAGGACACCAAGAAATATTTTGAGTTGCTTTTCGGATTTGGTGATGTGGCTGTGGTCAGTTCCAGGCATGGCAATATCCATGTTCCCGTGTATTTGTTACATGAATGTCTGTAGGGGTTGATACATACACCTTTTTAGATGAATGCTTTAATTTACAGACGATATTAAATATATACATATGTGAGTTTCCACCGATCGCGTATTCATAATATTGGCCACCAGCGAAGCATGACGAATGGCCACCGAATCAAGAAATTTGTACACAACTGAAGGGAATACCTAAATCAACTCGTATCCATACTAGTATGAATCTTAATTATAGAGAGGCAATACAACCAAAGAGATGTATTCTCTGTAGGGGTGAAAGACATTCAAAGAAAATTGTCATAATCGACCAAGTTGTATGCCTTAATGATTTCATATTTGAACTATTGTATATGTATGTTTGAACATTTGGTACTTGAACGTTTGTATATGTCTATTTAAACATTTGTATCTGTCTGTTTGAACGTGTTGGGATTGATGAAGCTAAAAAAGACAACCGAAAATGTGTCAAGATAGGGTGAATTGGTAATTTAAAGTTAAAGGAGTAAGGAGTGTAAAGATAAGGAAATTTTCTCAAAGATTTATAGTGGTTCGACTTATCAACCAAGTCTACATCCACTATCTAAGCTTCACACTTAGGATTTTCCAACAATACCAAGAATTTTTTCTTTCTTTTTCAAGGATAAAGCGATAACCTTTACAACTCCCTATCTTTTCAATTGACTAAGATAGAACCAAACCCTTTTACAAAAAAAAAAGATGTAAACAGGAAAACCTCTCTAAGGTAGGTGTTTACAAAGATTAGGCTCCCTAAACACTAATATTTACAAGAGAAAGGAAAATAGGAATAAAATGCTCTTCTCTCGTGGATAGGTGTTTCAACCCTTCTTCAAGTGTCCTCAACTTGTTTTTATATGTTGAAATGTGTTTGGGGTTGTTTCTAGCCGTTGGGAGTGATTTGGAGTCGTTGAGGATGTTTTCTCTGCAAAACACATTGCCCAGGACATGGAGTATCGATACTCCTTTAATAAGTATCGGTATTTCCTTTTTAATTTTTAAATCAACTAGTTGTTACTAGTCGTTGGACTTGACCAGTAACGATACTTTGCTCATGGTATCGATACTACAATTTAAAGTAGTATCGGCACCCCTTGGAGTATCGATACCTATTTTGCATTCTGAAATTTGAGCTATTTGGAAAACACATGGTAGTATCGATACTACCTAGAGAGTATCGATACTTCTCTTACCTTTGGTATCAGTAACACGTGAACAGATCGATACTACTGACCCAAAAAAAACAATTTTGTGCTCAAATTCTATTTTAATGGACTTTGAATTAATTTTGAAAACTTTTGAAAACTTTGAACAAATTCAATTCAAGTCCAAAATATACATTTGAAAAATTGTTTTGGCAAAACTCCCCATTAATAAAACATTTAATGAAAAGATATATATTTTGGAAAATATTAAAACTCCCCCATTTTTCATTCTTAAAATTGAATTTTTCAAACATATACTTCTCTCCCTTTTTGTTATATGAAAAATAATTCAAATTTAAGGTTCAAAAATAACAATGGAAAGCAAGTGGTAAATTTGACATTAAAATCATTTAAAAAATCAAGGCTCACCCTCAATAAAAGTATTCCAAACAAAAATTTGACTTTAAAAAAAACTTGACTCTTAAAAAAATATAATTTCAACAAAGATGAAAAACATGTTAGTAACACGTGAAATTCAATATATCCAAGTCTAATAAACTTTATACAATACCAATGAAGTATTTAAGTGCATATGCATAAAGATATTAAAAAATGTTATGCATTTGAAAAATTGATATCAATTGTTAGAGAGATATCATTTGCAATAAATCACATGCATAATCATCTAAAATTAAGTTCAAAAACTAAAATTTGTAAAAACAAAACATTTAAAACCAATTTTGATCAAAATTCATTATGATAAACTAAAAATTATGAAAAATCATTAAAACTTTAAAATGCCCATCATAATACATTTTCAACATACATTAGATAGAAAACATAAAATGATTTAAAATCAAAAACTCATGCATGCAAACAACAAATAGGAAACCAATTAATGAAAACAAAAACATTAAGTTTAGAGGTTACACATTCCTTTTCAAGTGTGCCTAGAGCATTTGAATATCTTCACTTTCATCATCATTGCTCCACACACCTACAAGAGACATTTAATTGAATTTTGGTATCCAAATTGCTTTGGATCCTTGGGCATTAGCTTCAACGCCCTTTGTTCCCTTTGGAATCCATATTTGTTTAATTTTAAAATGTTTTCCTTTCTTTAAAGGCAAGTATGTTCTAAATGACCATGGAAATGGCAATGTGAGAATTTTGCCATTTTTAAATATGATGAATTGGTTTGAGAAATTAATTCTTTTCCTTTATTAAGCTTCCAAACTTAAATTTAAAATCATGATTTTATTTTTCCAAATCATTGATTTTGATTTTTGAAAGCTCAAAATCATTTTTCAAAATTTAATTTTGCTTTTCAAAATCCAATTTTGCTTTCAAAAGAAAATCATTTTCGATTTCGAATTTGGAAATCAATTTCTTATATTTGGAATTCATGGTCTCAAATTCCAAATACAATTCATAAAAAGCATCTTGTAACTCATCAAAAGAATATAAATTTAATTCATTTGAGTTAGAAGATACATTGGGCTCTTCAAGAGTCATTAAGCACAATACCTTTGGTGGTTCTTCTTTCATGTCACCATAAAGTTCTTTGAGATTATTCCAAAGCTTCTTGGCATTTGAACAAGAAGAAACGCCTTCATATACATCATGACCAAATGCACAAAACAACATGTGCATGACCTTGCCATTTAATTGGGCGTTATTTCATTCTAAGGCACTCCACTCCTTCGTCTTCTTCTTTGGAGAAGAGTAGTCATTTTCAATCATCTCCCATGCATCAAGATCATTGGATTGTATGAATAGCTTCATTAATTTCTTCCAATGATGGTAGTTGGATCTATTGAAGTATGAAGGCTTATCGATTGGTTGGGAGTCTTTTATGTAGAACGAGCCGGAGGTGAAAGTCATCTTCTCTGTTGCTTCAAAAAATGGATAGAGATTTTTCAAGGATCGTCTCAAGGTTATTAGACCTTTTAATGAGTCAAGATCTGATACCAATTGTTGGGATTGATGAAGCTAAAAAAATAACCGAAAATGTGCCAAGAGGAGGTGAATTGGCAATTTAAAGTTTAGGGAGTAAGGAGTATAAAGATAAGGAAATTTGCTCAAATATTTATAGTGGTTTGACTTATCAACCAAGTCTACATCCACTACCAAAGATCCTCACTTAGGATTCTCTAACAAATCCACTAATTTGTTCTTTCTTTTTCAAGGATAAAGAGATAACATTTACAACTCCATATATTTTCAATTGGCTAAGATAGAACCAAACTTTTTTTACAAAAGGAAAAGTATGTAAACAATAAAACCTCTCTAAGGTAGGTGTTTACAAAGATTAGGCTCACTAAACACTAATATTTACAAGAGAAAGGAAAATAAGAATAGAAATCTCTTCTCTTATGTTTGATTTCTTGGATAGGTGTTATAATCATTCTTCAAGTGTCCTAAACTTGTTTTTATATGTTAGAATCTGTTTGTGGTCATTTCTAACCGTTGAGAGTTATTTGGAGCCGTTGGGGATGTTTTCTCTACAAAATAAAATTGCTCAGGACATGGAGTATCGGTACTCCTTTAATGAGTATTGGTACTTCCTTTATAATTTTTAAATCAACTAGCTGTTACTAGCTGTTGGGCTTGACCAATATCAATACTATGCTCATGGTATCGATACTACAGTGTAAAGTAGTATCGGTACCCCTTAGAGTATTGGTACCTATTTTGCATTCTAGAATTTGAGTTATTTGGAAAACACATGGTCGTATCGATACTCTATCGATATTACCTAGAGAGTATCGATACTTCTATTACCTTTGGTATTGGTACCACGTGAACAATATCGATATTGTTCATGCAGTATCGATACTATAAGAACAGTATCGGTACTACTTACCCAGAAAAACAATTTTGTGCTCAAATTCTATTTTAATGGACTTTGAATTATTTTTGAAAACTTTTGAAAATTATGAACAAATTCAATTCAAGTCCAAAAACATTTTGCCATAATTTGTTATATCAAAACATTATAAAACATGGTTTAACAGAACGTTTTGTACTTGAATGTTTGAATATGTCTATTTTTATTTTAATATTTAAATACATCTCAAATGGTAAAATTAAAACTTTAATTCACTTAAAAAATAAATTTCATTTATTATACATTGAAAACACGAAAAGTACATGAAATCATTTTTCCTTAATTTTTGTCTATGTCTGGGTGTCGTGGAATAATATTGCCTTGGTGGATGTCGATCTCGTTGTGACCTTTGTAATTGACTTGGATCTTGTTCATCGTTAATCACCTCATCAGTCACAACAATCATAGGAGTCGGTGTTGTAAAAAAAGTCACAACTATATTCTCCCATGTGACTATATATTGGTATAAGAGACAACGTTTTAAAAACAATCACCACTATGTTCTCCCAAGGGACTGCAAATTGGCATATTAACATTAAAGATGTGTCTCTCGAAAATTCATGTTGTCGCCAATATTCTTGTCTCCTGTAGGATTGACAAATTCGGGTATGTATGCTTCAAAATCATAAAAAAATTGATTGTGTGATGAGTTGTCACTGATTACTGGCTCATTTTCCCATGTGGCCATCAGTACTACTGGAATATTTCCCTACGCAAACAGCCAAGGGCTTGAAGGACAATGTATTGCTACAGCTTCATCTTGAGATGATGTCGTTCCACTCCAAGATGTGCCTACTCCACTCGTAGATAATTCACTACGACCACGAGCATTCACGTTGTTCTTTGATCGTTGTCAAGTGCGATCTTCCATTTACAAGATAATATATGAGGTACTTTGAATTGTCCCAATCAAAATCGTCATGTTTAATGGGAGTGCAATATGGCAACAATGAAGTTCTATCATTCCACATATCAATATAAAGAGCATGTATAACTTTCCAATTACTTTCGGACCAGCCTCGTCTATCTACATCATGGAGATAATCATAATTATTTGGAATTTACGGAATGGGTTGGTGGAAGCCAAATTGCCTCAACACCCTATCTGCAAACTAGAACTCAATAACAAAAAAGTGAATAATTCATGTAACAGTATACCAGAGATTAGAATCTACCATCAAATAATCTAATACATCTGCAATTATGTCATCATTGTTGTATGGCCTCAAAATAAATTGTAAATATTATATATAAACGATTACACACCAAAATAAATTATAAATAAATAATATGTGAAATTAGTTTTTCATTCATATACTTGATCTTTGCAATACATGTCAATCATTAATCTAAATACGCTGACATTGTTGTGCACTAACCCTGTGGCTTTTTTTTCTCAAACCATCTACA
Organism: Hibiscus syriacus; assembly: GCF_006381635.1. Taxonomy (NCBI): domain Eukaryota; kingdom Viridiplantae; phylum Streptophyta; class Magnoliopsida; order Malvales; family Malvaceae; genus Hibiscus; species Hibiscus syriacus. The sequence goes on from NW_024063295.1 coordinate 1,759,972, forward strand.
AATAAATAATATGTGAAACTAACAAATAATATGCAAAAGATATTTTAAACTAAAGTAAATCAAAATATTACATTCCAATAAGAGGAAAACGAATCAAAGTTCGAGTAATTGGTGTAAAAAATGACAATCGTTGCCAAACCCATGCTTGCAATAATAGTAGGCATCCATTAATGTCCACTCTTGTTTACCATTTTCTAATAAGAAGACCTTTCATAACTCACGATATAAAAATGCTAATATTGTTGAACCCCAACTATAGATGCCAACTTTCCAAAACTCATCCATAAATTAGAGATACTATGTGAACCAGATTACCAGAACTATCTGACATCAGTATCCTTCCAATGAGTTGCATAATATATACTCGAGCTCCAGGCTTAATCTCATCTCTCGTACTATAATCGGTGATTTGAAATCCTTTCTCCAACCAAGTCATTTCTATACTATAACCTTTTATATCTCTCCCATATGACACATTCCCAAGATATTTTAAGCAAAGTTGCCGAACATTGAGATCACTATGATCAATTAATGGTTTTCCATTTAGGATCCCAGTTTGCATAACCATGTATTCTAGAGTAACATTGTATTCTCTTCATGGCAAATGAAAAGTATGAGTTTCTAGTCTCCACCTTTCAATTAATGCAGTAATCAATTCAGGGATTAGTTTGTAGCCACAAATAAATATGGCATAATAAAATCCTGCCATATCCAAGAATGGAATAATAAGATCGTGCGATTCACTATTCCCCATCCCTCGATGTCGAAATGATTCCACATTATCCTAAAATAAATCGTCAAAAAACCTTAAATAAGATCATGTCAAACATAAAACTACATTATTTATTTATAATAAATAAACAAATTTGTACCAGTTCATTTGGCATAAAACCAGTGATGTGTGAATTTTGTAATCGCAACATATGAGTTTAACATGTCATCTTTCTAACAACTTTTATAAAATATTAGTAATAATTAACATATATTTATATAATCAAAATAAAATTACATACAACAATTAATCTAAACATTAATTTAAACAAGAATAAATTTATCTAACAATAATCTAAATTAACTAACTGATTTAAAGAACAACAATAACAAACCAAAAATCATCTATAATAATATATGAATAAAATATTAAAAAATACACTTGAATCAAATATGGTTTTTTCTTTCTTCCTTCATTTCTTTCATCATTCATTCTCCTTTCCTTTATTTTCTCTTCACTTTCTGGTTCTCATTCACCCTATATATAATAGGAAAAAAATTGGGCCATGTAATAATTATGAAAAAAGGAATTCACATGCATTTACTACAAAAACTGGTTTTTGGTTCATGAACACAATTTTATGACACAAAAAAAGATGTTGCCCCCTCCCCGCTATATGCTTCCCCTCCTGACCCCTGACGTGCCTTCATCACTGACATGAACAGCGAAGACGCCATGTGTTCATGGCATCCAACATTTTTTTTTCATTAAAAATGGAACAGTGAAGACGCCAAGTCTTATAGGCGTCTGAAACTTTTTTCATTAAAAATTGAACAGTGAAGACGCCATGTCTTCACGGCTTTCAAAAAATTTTATTCAAATTAATTCATGAACAAAGTAGACATCGTGCATTCATGCCATCTTCATTTTTTTAATTCAAAATATTCTTTTGAATAGTGAAGATGTTCTTTTCATCTGTCTTTAAAATCACTTTAGTTTTTGCTATATTTTGAACAAATAAAAACCACAATGCAACATTGAAAAAAAAAGCAAATGCAATTGTTAGAATTTTGCGGAAGCTCGAATCGATAACTGAAGGGGTTCGCCAAGAGAGGTCGGGTCGGTTTTTGTGTTTAGGGAGTAAGGAGATTGAAAGATAGAAAATTGCACAACGATTTATAGTGGTTGACTTCTCAACCAAGTCTACATCCACTACCTTAGCTCCTCACCAAGGATTTCCTAACAAATTCATTAATTTGTTCTTTCTTTTTATAGGACAAAGAGATAACCTTTACAAACTCCCTAGTATTTCACGGGTTAAACTAGAACCTTTCCCTAGCTTTTAACAGGCTCAGCTAGAACTAAACTCCCTTTACAAGGAAAGGAAATGCAAACAAGAAAACATCTCTAAGGTAGGTGTTTATAGGAATTAAGCTCATAAGAACAAAAATATTTACAAGAGAAAGATGAAATAAGAATGAAAAACTCTTCTCTTGTGTTGATTGCTTGGATAGTTGTTCTCTTACTTCTTCAAGTGTCCTCATCTTCTTTTTATAGGTTGGAATGAGTTTGAAGTCGTATATAGCCGTTGGGGATTAATGTTTTGCAAAATAAGGCTGTCTAGAACTAGAAGTATTGGTACTCCACTATGGGGTATCGGTACTACCTTTGTTAAATTCAAATTTAACTAGCCATTGGAGCCTTGTAGTATCGATACTGCCTAAGGGGTATCGGTACTACTTTGCACTATAGTAACGATACCCTTGCATGGTGTCAGTACCCATTTTGCATTCAATGTTTTGAGTATTCATGGTAGTTTCTATACTACCTTGATGGTATCGGTACTACCTTTGCCTAAGGTATCGTTACTACATATAGGATACCCATTCATGTGGTATCGATACTGCAAAGAACAATATCGGTACTACTTGTAATTTTTGCTCAATTCATCTTTTAAATGGACTTTGAATTTTTTTTGAAATCTTTTAAAACTTTGAATAAATTCAATTCAAGTCCAAAAACATTTTGCCATAAATTGTTATATCAAAATATAGTTCTACAATCTCCCCTTTTTGATATAACAAAACATTTGAAAATTATTTTTGACAAAACCCCCCTTAATAAGATGTTTAATGAAAAAGATACCAATTGTTACCAATTGTTGGAAAATATATGAAAATGTTCAGCTCCCCCTTTTTCATTAAGAAATTGAATTTTTCAAACTATACTTCTCCCCCTTTTTGTTATATTAAAAATAATTCAACTTTAAAAGTTCAAAAATAACTTTGGAGAGTAAGTAATAAATTTGACATTTAAAAAATCATTTGAAAAATCAAAGCTCTCCCTCAATTAATGCATTCCAAACAAAATTTAGCTTTTAAAATCTTGACAATTAAACTAAAATTGAATTTCAACAAAGAATAACAAACATGTTAGTTGCACATGAAATTCAATATATCTAAGTGTAAAATACTTTATGCAATATCAATTGTTGAAATTAAGTGCATATGCATAAAGTCTTCCAAAAATGTTATGCATTTGAAAATTTTGATATCAATTGTTAGAGATATATCATTTTCATTTAAACCATATGCATAAACATTTAAAAATTGAGGTAAAAAATTAAAATCAAAACAATTTTTTTAAATTGATATCAATTGTTAGAGAGATATCATTTGCATTTAAAACTAATTTTGACCAAAATTCATTATGATGAACTAAAAATTATGAAAAATCATTAAAAATTTAAAATGTTCATCACAATTTCCTCTTAACATACATGAGATTAGAAACAAAACATAATCATTTAAAATCAAAACTCATGAATGTATAAACTTAAATGAGCAAACCGAATAATCAAAAATAAAAAACAACTTTAATCTTAGAGGTTACCCATTCCTTTTTCAAGTGTGGCTAGAGCATTTGAATATCTTCAATTTCATCACCATTGCTCTCACACACCTACAAGAGACATTCATTTCGATTTTGGTGTCCAAATTGCTTTGGATCCTTGGATGTTAGTTTCAATGCCCCTTGTTCCCTTGGGAACCCATACTTGTCTAATTTTAAAAGATTTTTTTTTTTTATAGGACAGTATATTCCAAATGACCATGAAAATGGAAATGTGAGCATTTTGCAATTTTTAAACATAATGTATTGTTTTTAGAAATTAATTCTTTTTCTTTTGTTAAGCTTTCAAGCTTAACTTTTAAATCAAAATTTTCTTTTTCTAAATCATTAATTTTGACTTTTGAAAGCTCTAAATCATTTTGCAAAATTTCATTTTGATTTTCAAAATCAACTTTTGCTTTTAAAACCAAATTATTTTCATTTTTAAGTTTTGAAAATAATTTCTTATATTTGGAATTTATGGTCTCATATCCCAAATACAACACATTATAAGCATCTTGTAACTCATCAAAAGAACATGAATTTAATTCATTTGAGTTAGAAGATACCTCAGATTCTTCTTCGTTGGCCATGAGGCATAGGTTGACTACTTATTCCTCATCATTAGAGTCATCTTCATCACTCCAAGCTGCAATATATGCCTTCTTCTTATATGATCTCTTCTTTCTTAGAAGGGGATAATCATACTTGACATGCCCCGTTCTTTGACAATTGAAGAACATCGGGAGACTCTTCTTCTTGGTTGATTCATGCTTCACTTCATTGGAATTGATGAAGTTCTTTAACTATTTGAAGAGCTTGGCCATCTCATCTTCTTGTTCATCATCGTCTTCATCCACTTCATCCTTGAATCTTGATAGTTTTCATTGGTGGATTTGAAGGCAATGTCTACCTCCTTATTATTCTTTTTTTTTTCTCTTCATCTTTTTCTTCTTTCTTCACATATCTCATTAGTGAGAAGAGAACCAATTAGCTCGTCGAGAGTGAGAGACTTTAGGTCTCTAGCTTTAATAATAGCCGTCTTCTTTGATTTCCACGACTTTGGAATAGATTATATCATCTTCTTACAAGCTTCTCATTAGGGATTACTTCTCCAAATCCCTTGAAATCGTTGAAAATCACACAAAATCTATACGTCATAGCTTTGATGTCTTCATCGGATTTCATCTTGAAGTTCTCGTAGCTATGGTTGAGAAGACTTATCTTTGTTTCCCTCACTTTTTTGGTTCCTTCATGAGTGACTTGGAGCTTATTCCAAATCTCTTTGGCACTGGAACAAGATGAGATTCTTCCATATTCATATGGGCCTAAACCATAAAAGAGAATGTGCATAGCCTTGGCATTATGCTAGAACTTTTTCTTCTCTTCATTACTCTAATCATCCTAATCATCTATCTCATCGGGTGGAGTGGAGTAACCCTTTATGATTGAGTTCCAAGCTCCTAGATCATAGGCTCGAATAAAGAATATCATCTTATTCTTCTAATGGGCATAGTTTGCTCCATTGAAGAAGGGTAGTTTGTTTACCAGTTGTGAATCTAGAATGTGTGATTCTTCAATGTAATAAGCACCGGAGGTTGAAGTCATTTCTTTGTCGATTACGTCTGGAATTGGTAGAGTTTCTTTGAGGATCATCTCAAGGAAGTAAAGTCTTCTAATGAGTCAAGCTCTGATACTAATTGTTGGAATTTTAAGGAAGCTCGAATCGACAACTGAAGGGGTTCACCAAGAGAAGTCAGGTCGGTTTTTGTGTTTAGGGAGTAAGGAGATTGTAAGATAGAAAATTGCACAACGATTTATAGTGGTTTGACTTCTCAACCAAGTCTACATCCACTACCTTAGCTCCTCACCAAGGATTTTCTAACAAATTCATTAATTTGTTCTTTCTTTTTACAGGACAAAGAGATAACCTTTACAAACTCCCTAGTATTTCACGGGTTAAACTAGAACCTTTCCCTAGCTTTTAACAGGCTTAGCTAGAACTAAACTCCCTTTACAAGGAAAGGAAATGTAAACAAGAAAACCTCTCTAAGGTAGGTGTTTATTGGAATTAAGGTCACAAGAAAAAAAATATTTACAAGAGAAAGATGAAATAAGAATGAAAAACTCTTCTATTGTGTTGATTGCTTGGATAATTGTTCTCTTACTTCTCAAGTGTGCTTAGCTTCTTTTTATAGTTTGGAATGAGTTTGAAGTCGTATATAGCCGTTGGGGATTAATTCTCTGTAAAATAAGGCTATCCAGAACTAGAAGTATCGGTACTCCTCTATGGGGTACCGGTACTACCTTTGTTAAATTTAAATTTAACTAGCCGTTGGAGCCGTGTAGTATTGATACTTCCTAAGGGGTATCGGTACTACTTCGTAATATAGTATCGATACCCTTGCATGGTATCGGTACCCATTTTGCATTCGATGTTTTGAGCCTTCATGGTAGTATCGGTACTACCTTGATGGTATCGGTACTACCTTTGCCTAAGGTATCAATACTACATGTAGGGTATCGATACCCATTCATGTGGTATCGATACTGCAAAAAACAGTATCGGTACTACTTGTAATATTTGCTCAATTCATCTTTTAAATGGACTTTGAATTATTTTTGAAATCTTTTAAAACTTTGAATAAATTCAATTCAAGTCCAAAAACATTTTGCCATAAATTGTTATATCAAAATATAATTCTACAGCAATATTGCTCTAAATTACCCTATATACATATATGAAAATTCTATTTTTATACTTTAATTTTAAAAAATTAATTTAAAGTTAGGGTCAATTCGCTTCATGTAAAACATATTTTTGAAATTTTTTATAATCAATAGAATTTATTTTATATTTTCTAACAAATGACGCATGTATGATTTTTTATAATTCATTCTTTAAATTTTTCACTTCAAATAATAAATATTTAAAATAATTTTATTTTATGTATTTGACATAATATAATATTTTAATATATTTTAATCAAAATATTAGTTATTAAACTATATAAAATATATTTATTAATATTTCTAATAACATAATATTTTATTTATTAATATTATAATATTATGCTCAATTATATAATAATAATATAAGATATTAGATATTAGATATTATTAAAATTATTATTTATTAATTTCATAAAAAATATTATTAAAATACTAACAATGAATAATATTATTTTTTTATTTAACATTAATATAATAATCTAATAATATTTCAATAAAGATATTTAAAATATATTAATTAATAATTTTCAAAATATAATATAATACTCTTACTTCAATAAATAAATTATATAATTTATTATATTTTTATTTCAATTGAATATATTAATTTTAATACTTCTAATATTTTAATAGTAATGATTAAATTATTTTAATATTTAAAAAATAATACTATTAAAGTTTTTATGATAAATGATATTATTTATTGTATTTAATAATTGTATTAAATAATTTCTAAAAGTTTCATCAACTAGGGAAAAATGATTTACCCAACCTCTTCCAAACACCGTAAAATATTTTTTTAAAAATGTTTTCTAAAATATATAATTCATTTTACAGAAAACATTTTCTAAAAAGTATTATTTGTCTAAATGCCACCCACTCTTGATTTACCATGTATTTTAATCATCATCTTCAACATTACCATTTTTCTTGAATGGATTCAACCTTATCTTTTTTTTTTATAATTTTAATTTTTATTACCCAAGATGCAGAATTCTGCTATATAAAATCTCCCATCAATGGGATAAAAGGCAACCTACTACAAAAAAAGTGGATGGTTAACACCCCAACTATTACAAAGATAAATATTGAGACTATCTAATCTATTTATATTCTTTCTCTTAATTGAAAACCTACAATCTCCTTAATTGAACTTATAATTTCTTTCTCACTTCTTGTGCTTCCTCGGTACAATCTTCTATTTATTTCTTCCCATAAGGAGTAGATTAAAGTGCACCAATCAACTTTCAAGATAGTAGTGAGGAGACACTTACCTTTCCAGGCACCACTGGCCCAATCTAACATGCTCACCCATGGTAATGAAGGAGTGCTTAAGCCGGAGAGATTCAGAATAGCCTTCCATAAGGAAACTACCAGAGAGAACTCGCTAAAGAGGTGGTCCCTAGTCTTCTTAGGTTCATTGCAAATTATACATGAACCATCAGTTACAATTCCCAATCTTAGGAGCCTCTCTCTAGTTGGGAGTCTATCTAGAAAATTCATCCATGTAATCATGCTATGTTTGGGAATGTGTAGAGGAAACCATATCAATTTATGCCATGTGACTTTATCTCATTTTACCCGTATTTCTTTCCAAAATCTTTTGTCTTCGTAGTTCCTGTGGATATAACAGGGATTGCAACTGCCCTTAGTTAAGTGCCTCCTAAATCTTAAATCTTAAACCCTAAAACCTAAACATTATCTTTTACCATGGTTAAAATCATGAAAAGAAAGCCTCAATTTTTATTTAGAGATTAAGTTATTTTAGTTCTATAAACTTTAAATTGAGATATTTAATAAGTCTATGATCTTAATTTTTTTAACATAATAACACAATTACCTCTTAACAGTGGTACAAATAGTCACTTTGTCGTCTATTTTTTTGAGTAAATTATATCAGATACCATTTAATTTTAGGTTTTATATCATTTACACCACTAAACTTTAAATTTTGCTAATTATAACACTAATTTTTTTTTTATTTTTGTTTCAATTATACCACTGAACTGTTAATCATTAACGACACGATGATGTAGTTGACGGCTGTTGACGTAGACATCTCACCAAAATGACTTCGTTTTGATCTGATTGTTAAAGATTTAACAATCCAGTGATATAATTGAAACGAAAATCAAAGTTCGATGTTATAACTGGCAAAATTGAAAGTTCAATGGTATAAACGATACAATGCCTAAATTTCGGTGGTATCTGGTTTCTTTTTTATACTTTTACCCAAATGTTTCAATTTTCAGTCAAAACAAACTTTGTTGAATGTAAATCATTAGTTGACTAACGGTCAACATATATTACTGACATAATATTTTCACATATGATCTCAGTAGCATGTGTCATGTCATCTAAAAAAGATGAAATAAGATGTGTTAAGTCAGCAAAAATAATGATGTGATATACGTTATGTCACTTAAAATAATGACGTGACATGTACCACATCACTTAAAATATTAACACAACACATATCAAATAAAAAATTAAACATATGTGATGTAACACCCCAATTTTCTCCAAATTTAAAAATCTAAAAATTAGAAATTTTCTTTTAAGTCCCTAAAGTTTATTTTAAGGATTAAATTAAACTCTCAAAAATTTTAGTTACCGTCTTGTAAAAGAATAAAAGTTTTGAGCCATTTTTGAAAACCTTAAGAAATACAAGGACTTATGAAGTGATAGCCCTTTTTTCTTTATAACACAATTCCTTTTATAAAAACCACGAGCAGCGTCTGTTTCTTTCTTTTCCTCCTTTGCTTGCGCCGCTCACCATCTCTCCATGACGGCGAGGTTCGTCACCGATAAGTCATCAATCGTGTAGTTGCCTTATCTTCGATTTCCTTTTTCTTCTCGTCGTTTTCGATTTTACATTTGTTGGTAAGGAAAATCGAAGCCCCAGTCGCGCCGCTGCCTTTCTTAGACATCCTTGGCCGTTCATGACCATTAGGTGGCCAGGGGTCGTGTGAGAGAGGTTTGAACCAGCTTGCCCTAGCCGTATTTCATCTTCGTCGGTCGTGGGAAGCCTCTGTCGTCACCGTTTAACCGTAGCAAGGTTGGTCGTTGTTGTTTCCTTTGGCCGGGGGTTGTTGCCGTGTGTTCCCATCGTCGGCAGCCTTGATATGGCAGACCTGAGCCACCTTAATCAGACAAGTAGCTTGCTGCCATTGTCCTATATTCGAACCAGGAATTATTAAACTGGAATTGTTGAATTGGGTTTTAAATCAGACCTTGTAATTTTTGTAGGAGATATCAAACTAGAAGTAGAATTATGTTTCTTTCATCGTTATCAGTTAATTTTGAATTGACTCGAATTATAAGAACTGTTAGTTATTTGTATACCTTGACTTAGGGGTTGTTTGTTTACTTCAGAATGATTAAGCGTTGAATGATTTAAATGCTGAATGATTCAGAGGCTCTGTATGAATTAGCTTTGAATATGATATGATGTTCGATAATGGCTCTGAATCATTCAGAATGTACTTCTATGCTGAATCATTCAGAATGTACTTCTATGCTGAATCATTCATCACTGTTTTGTTGAATAAGTCAGCACTAAATCATTCAGAGGTGAGAAACAAACGCGATGAATGCTGAACGATTTAGCATTCAGCGCTGAATGGTTCTATTCAGAGCCAAACAAACAACCCCTTAGATTTAGTTCGTTGATAAATTAGGTTAACATAATTATTATTAGATTATTTTAAAAGATCCAATTCAATTCAACCCACTATTCGAGATTATAGTAGGAGACGTCATGATTTCGTTAGTTATTTTGTTGAGATGTATCTTTATTAAGTGCTACATTATATTATTTGGTTGCTTGATTTCTTGCTTGTTTAAAGAATTATTTAAAAGTATTTTTTATTGTGAAAATTGATTCGGTTAAATGTAATTCGAAAAAATGTTATGTAACACCCCCAACCCATATCCGACCTGGATCTGAGTCCGAGGTGTCACATTGAATTTTCAAACATTTTCCTTTATAAAATGACAAAAATTCAAATTCATAATTCAAGAAAATGATTACTTTTTATTTATTCAAAGCATTTGTTTTTACAAAACATATCAGAGCTTATAAAACTTAAATCTTTAGACTACATGCCAACTACACTCTATATAACAGAATACATATACTCAATTACAATTCTGATCTGATCTATGGTAAGGAGAATCTGACCTATCTTGCTCCTCATTGCTTCGCTTCTCGCTTTCAGGAACCTACGTGTGAAACACTCACACGCTAAGTCTATGACTTAGTGAGGCATAAATAAACTTACTATAACATATCATTTCTAATTCCTATTATGCATACTTCATGTAATCGTAATACACTATAAAATATATTATGCATCAAAACACAAATACATACCGATACATATCATTTTATCCTTATTATTACTCTTATCATAATCATTAATCTCCTTTATCATATTACCCTTTTTATCTTACCATATATATATACACATCAGGTAACAGGTATATCACTACACCAAAGAACAAACCTGTCATCATGTAATTTCTATAAGACATTTCACATTACCAAACATACGTATTACATATAGTGTATTGGGTATTATTTCTTTATTAGCCCATGTACACATGTGAGAATTATAGATATGTGAGTATATTGAGGTTGTGCACTATGATGTCACCACAGCTCGTATGGGGTCCCACTAGGGGCATATGAATTTGTCCAGAAGGACCACTATGTCCCGAAAGACCACTAAAAATCCCTCGACTCTTGGCATGCCAACTATACCTCTAGCCCTCATGACATATAACATGAACATTATTATTTATCATTTCACATATTCATATAAACATATCACATATTCTTATAAGCTCATAACTTCTTTCACATGTAAATGTAATCATGTAGGTTCTTTTCACGTAGTTCAGGTCACTTTTCATATCATTCATTTATCACATATAACATATCTTAATATATGTTTATATTCTTTTTCACATAATCACATCTACCTCTTCTCATATGTCTCATGCATAACCTCTATTATATATACATTCCTTCACTTATCTCATAGTAATGTATCATATTACATAATTTAACTTATATCATATTATCATGTGTACATATATCATGGACATTTATCATGTATCATATAAACATGTATTCATACATATCATTTAACATATGCAACAATCAATAACACACATGTATCATGTCAAACATATGATCATATTAATGAGTTCATGCATTCTACTATAGGAAATAGACTTGTCACAAGTCTTATTTCCATTAAACATAATACACTATCTAATATGCACTCACATGTGCCTCACTTGCTATCAATTACTCCTATGATTTACTTTCTCTTATTGATCAATTCTAACATTTCAATTGTTCCGGAACTTGCTCTCGATTGATATCTACACAATAATACATGGATCCATATCAGTATTCTAATTGATATACTTTAATTGTTCACTCCTTAGACTAAAAGAAAGGTTGATTACATCTTTTATTTAAGGTAGGCATCGGTACACTTAGTAGTGCATTGATACACTCCTTAACATGTGCATCGATGCACCAACTATGCATCGATACACAAATTACATTCGATGTTTTCATTTTAAGGGGTGCATCGATACACACTGAATAATTTCTGGAATTTTACCCTTGATGCATCGACACATGTTGAATGTGTACCGATGCACACTAGCCCATAATTCATTTTTAAGCCTGAAAATCACTTCAATTCTACTTAAACACTTCATATTTCATCCCCTACCATATTCTTAACTCTCATATATATACTTAAACTAATTTATACTCATTTATCACCTTTTAAATCTCAAAATTCCTTTCTCCATATGGAAATAAATAATCATACCAATTTTTCAATATGTTCTAAATTCAAGTCTATCACTTCATGTCTCTTAATTAAGTTGATGACAAGTTAAATTTATCTTCCAATTTGAGTAATGAACTCTATTCTAATATTTCATTTGAAAACTCTTAATCTTTAATCTCTCCTAACTCCACCATCCTTTGCTTTTAAGATTATTTAGGCTTTTCTTAAGCTTAATTATCATCTAATGATCATAAACCAAACTTGAATTCAACAAGAAATTAACTAACAGGAGGACTCACCTTTGCAACCTTGGTTCACGATGGAGAGAAAGAAGAAAGATGAAGAGAACTCTGGAACTCCCTTTTCCCTCTTCCCACATGGTTTCCTTATCTTATAAGGGAAAACAAAAATCTTCCTTGTCAAATGACCATTTTACCTTTTACTTCATTTAATAATTACAAACAATCCCTCAAAAATATTTACAAATAAGTCCCTATACTTTACAATATTTTGAAATCATACTTTAAAGTTTCAAAAATTGAATTTTAGTAACCCTGATTTTGGGATATTACAAATCTCCCCTCATTTTAAGAAAATTCATCCTCGAATTTTCATTGCGCACATAAATAAGAACATACCTTATAATGTTCTCATGTTACCTCCTTAATCTTTCATTTCTTTAGTTCTTCAACTACCTTTTCCCCTTATATATTCATCTACTGCAACTTATCATATAAATAGTAACCAGTAACTTCAATCCATTTCTGTCTTTTCTCTCCTTCGATTCTGCATTTTCCTTTGACCTTTCTAAAATTCCATATAATGTCACTCATCACGTAGACTGTAACATCCATTTTCATCACTTAACATCATAAATCCATCTCTAATTACCTTATAACAATAACCAAACTCTTTTTCCATCATCATTTGACCAAGAACACAACCTTAAATCTTCTTTAAATATGATTAAACATACACTTTAAAGAATCAAACAATCTCTTCACATCACCTTACTCACCTTTCTTACTTCTATATCGAAATTATCATCTACACTTTTGTATAACCTTTATCATATATGATCCTTTAAACTCAGTCCTTTTCATTTCTTTATTCCATTATTCCTTTATTCATTCAACATTTAAATCTCCTTATACATAAATCATATATTTCCTTTCATGTTCACATATTCTTTTCCTATGACTTATATTCATCTCTGATTACCGATCTTTATCACCTTTTTATAACTTTGATAATCAATTTCACTTATACAAACCTCATTCTTTACCATCTCTTATACTTGTATTTTCCTTCCTTAAAGATCCATACAATTACTTATCTCCTTATCCACATCATAGTTATCAGATCAAAATACACAACTATATTCAGATCCACATCATAATTGATTAACTTAACTTTATCTTTTCTTCCAATCTTATAACTCCATCTCCTTTACTCTGACAGCTAGTCAATAACAACTGTTCAATCTAGGGCACATGCCCTAATCAACCAATCATATACATCCTTTCCTATCGAAATTATTTCAAAATTAGTTTGCTTAACTTATCAAATTCACCTTTATTCTCATATATCATGTAATTTTCGTTGTTCAAACTCTTGTTAGCCAACGCTAACTTTTTCCATATAGAATACAAATACTTATCATATCTAATATCACATCCACACTCTTGCTTATACACAATATTATCCCTTTGTTTCAAATTTATAAGCTCTGACGTTACATTGATGCACTTATTCTTGAATTTTTTTACGAATTCTCACCACATCATTGATCTTCTAATGTCCTTATGGTGACACTTGTTCACCATATTCTATCTTATCTACGAAATAACAAAACTACTCCATATCACTTTTCCGATTCAAAACATTGAAAACTTCCTATCACTATTTAGATATGATTTCAACTTTCTGAAATCAACCTTTAATCTTACGAGGCACTTCCTAAGGTGTCCACTCTTCATCCTACCTGGCCAGGGTAGGTGAATAGCTATCATAATCAGGAATATCGCCTTTCAATTTACTTTAAAATTATCATAATCATACTTCTATTACAACTTTGCAATCTAATTCTATTAGCAAGATAACACATTTCATACACTATCAGATCAGAAATTTTCACTCTATGTTGGCATGTACACATTTTTTTAAAACTCTTTTACCTTCGGTTTAAGCCTAAAATTGACTAAACCTTATCTCTGATACCATTAAATGTAATACCCCCAACCCATATCCGACCCGGATCCCAGTCCGAGGTCTCACATTGACTTTTCAAACATTTTCCTTTATAAAATGACAAAAATTCAAATTCATAATTCAAGAAAATGATTACTTTTCATTTATTAAAAGCATTTGTTTTTACAAAACATATCAGAGCTTATAAAACTTAAATCTTTAGACTACATGCCAACTACACTCTATATAATAGATTATATATACTCAATTACAATTACAATTCTGATCTGATCTATGGTAAGGAGAATCTGACCTGTCTTGCTCCTCATCGTTTCGCTTCTCGCTTTCCGGAACCTACATGTGAAACACTCACATGCTAAGTTTATGACTTAGTGAGGCATAAATAAACTTACTATAACATAAAATTTCTAATCCCTATTATGCATACTTCATGTAATCGTAATACACTATAAAATACATTATGCAACAAAACACAAATATATACCAATACATATCATTTATCCTTATTATTACTCTTATCATAATCATTAATCTCTTTTATCATATTACCCTTTTTATCTTACCATATATATATATACACACATCATGTAACAGGTATATCACTACACCAAAGAACAAATCTGTCATCATGTAATTTATGTAACACATTTCACATTACCAAACATACATATTACATATAGCGAGTCTATTAAGGTTGTGTACTATGTTGTCATCACAGCTCGTATGGGGTCCCATTAGGGGCATATGATTTGTCCCGAAGGACTACTATGAAATGTCCCGAAGGACCACTAAATATCCCTCGACTCTTGGCATGCCAACTATACCTCTAGCCCTCATGACATATAACATGGGCATTATTATTTATCATTTCACATATTTATATAAACATATCACATATTCTTATAAGCTCATAACTTCTTTCACATGTACATGTAATCATGTAGCTTCTTTTCATGTAGTTTAGGACACTTTTCATATCATTTATTTATCACATATAACATGGTTTAATATATGTTTATATTCTCTTTCACATAATCACATCTACCTCTTCTCATATATCTCATGCATAACCTCTATCATATATACATTCCTTCACTTATCTCATAGTAATGTATCATATTACATAATTTAACTTATATCATATTATCATGTGTACATATATCATGGACATTTATCATGTATCATATAAACATGTATTCATACATATCATTTAACATATGAAACAATCAATAACACACATGTATCATGTCAAACATATGCTCATATTAATGAGTTCATGCATTCTACTATAGGAAATATACTTGTGCAAGTCTTATTTCCATTAAACATAATACACTATCTAATATGCACTCACTGTGCCTCACTTGCTATCAATTACTCCTATGACTTACTTTCTCTTCTTGATCAATTCTAACATTTCAATCGTTCCGAAACTTGCTATCGATTGATATCTACACAATAATACATGGATCAATATCAGTATTCCAATTGATATACTCTAATTGTTCACTCCTTAGACTAAAAGAAAGGTTGATTACATCTTTTATTTAAGGTAGGCATCGGTACACTTAGTAATGTATCGATACAGTCCTTAACATGTGCATCGATGCACTAACTCTGCATCGATACACAAATTACATTCAATGTTTTTATTTTAAGGGGTGCATCGATACACTTCCTGTGCATCGATACACACTGAATAATTTCTGGAATTTTACCTTTGATGCATTGGTACATGTTGAATGTGTACCGATGCACACTAGCCCAGAATTCATTTTTAATCCCGAAAATCACTCCAATTCTACTTAAACACTTCATATTTCATCCCCTACCATATTATTAACTCTCATATACATACTTAAACTCATTTCTACTCATTTATCTCCCTTTAAATCTCAAAATTGCTTTCTCCATATGGAAATCAATAATCATACCAATTTTTCAATATGTTCTAAATTCAATTCTATCACTTCATATCACTTAATTAAGTTGATGACAAGTCAAATTTATCTTCCAATTTGAGTAATGAACTCTTGTTGAAAACATTTTGATATTTCGATATAACAAATTAACTTAAATGAATTTTAAGATTTTCCAAAGAGATTTTCTAAGTATATTCGATATAATTATTCGAATATCAAAATATTATTTCAAATCTTTCAAATGTCATTTTTAATCCTTACTCAAGTGTAAAATTAAGTTTTAATCTTAAAATAATTTCAAAATGATTTTACAAAATATTTCGAACCATTTCAAAGCCGAAAATTCCAGATTGCTCAAAGGGAACCGATTCCCCCTGAATGGTTTGGCTCTGAGATATTCCAGTATACTCGGAGGGAACCGATTCCCCCGCTAAGGGGGTACCGATTCCCCCCTGATCAACGGTCGAAATATTTGAATTTTACACTCAGGGAACCGATTCCCCAAGAGGGGGTACCGATTCCCCCCACAATCCAAGTAGAAATATTAATTGTTTTCACACTTAAACGGCTCCAATAACTTCATTAATGATACCCAACGTTCAGAAGTGATTCAAGGTGTATTTAAACAAGCTTAGAAGCCATTGATCAATAACAAGAAACATCAAGCAACTAGAATCAAGAGAGAAACAAAGAGAAAGCATCAAACCTCAAGTTTGAGTATTTCAAGCCTATTTTTCATTCAATATTCATTTTGCTTTCAAGAACACTTATTGTGCTCAATTATATTTATTCTTGAGTGTTCTTTCTTTGTTCTAGAATTGTGCAAACATCTTACCTTGTGAGGTTTTTCTTGTAAGTTTGCGAAATTTGTAATCTTCTTTTTGAGAAAGAGTGTTCTCAAGAATTGGGGTATAATTCTTGAGGGAGTTGTAAGGTTATCTCTTTGGCCTCAAAAGAAAGAACAAATTAGTGAATTTGTTGGAAAATTCTTAGTGTGGATAGCTAAGGTAGTGGACGTAGACTTTGGTTGATAAAGTCGAACCACTGTAAATGCTGTGTAATTACTTTCAATTTTCTGCAAAAGCTTCCACCAAAATTTTTATTACCAATTCACCCCCTCTTGTTCGATTTCATCGATTGATTAACTCAATAATTGGTATCAGAGCCTAACTCATTTGAAGGTTTAATCACCTCTTGAGTCGATTCGAGAAGAGTTACATCGATAATCAAAGTCATCAATGGCCTCTACATCAAACTTCGACTCCGGTCTAGATTCGATGCCCGTCAACAAGCCTCCTTTCTTTAATGGGGATAACTATGCCTACTGGAAAAATAGGATGATGTACTTTATTCAATCAAGTGACATGGGAGCATGGAATGCCTTAGAAGAAGGATACATCAAGCCTCTCACTCATCCAAGATTGTGGAGTGAAGGAGAGACAAGAATGTTCCAGCTCAACTCCAAAGCCATCCATATCATATTTTGTGCTCTTGGACCAGATGAATACGGAAGAGTTTCATCTTGTACAACCGCCAAAGAAATATGGGACAAACTTCAAGTCACTCATGAAGGTACCGATGAGGTAAATAAATCTAAAATTAGTATTCTAACGCATAGCTATGAAAATTTCAGGATGAAACCAAATGAAGATATCAAAGCTATGACAAATAGATTTTCAACGATTGTCAACGGTCTCAAATCATACGGAGAGATCATTTCAAATGAAAAGTTTGTGAGGAAGTTAGTCTACTCCCTTCTAAAATCATGGTAATCAAAGAAGACGGCAATCGTTGAGTCTAAGGACCTAACGTCCTTAACTCTTGAAGAACTAATCGGTTCCCTTCTCACTCATGAAATGATGCTTGAAGATGAAGTGGACCTCGATAAGATTGACGAGACACCAAATGAGAAGAAGCAAAACATTGGAGTTGCTCTCAAATCCACAAAAGATGAGAGTGATTCGAATGACGATGATGATGATGAGGAAATGAAATTATTTGCTAAACGATTCAGAAAGTTGATAATGCCCAACCGAGGAAGAAAATTCAAACGTCATGAAGGCTTCAAAACTGAATCGAAGGAGAAAGACCCAATCATTTGTTATGAATGCAAAAAACCGGGGCATGTCAAATATGATTGCCCACAATTGAAGAAAAAAGGTCAATCCAAAAAGAAGCACAAGGCTCATGTAGCTACATGGAGCGATGAAGAAGGTTCCGATGAAGAGGAACAAGAAGTTGCAAACTTGTGCTTGATGGCTATCGGGGAAGATTCTAAGGCAACCTCTAACTCGTTCGATTTGGATGAATTATCTTATGATGAGTTATTAGAGGATTATAATGGGTTGGCTTTGGATTATAAGACTCTATTTTCAAAATACAAAAATGATATTTCAAAATTGAAAAATGAAAATAGTCTTATATCCAAGACCAACAATGAGCTTGAAAGTATGATCAAAGAATTGCAAATCAAAATTAATGATTTTGAAAAGAAAAATACTGATTTGCATAACTTAGTTTCAAAAGTTCATGAAGATCATCAAAAGAAGATTGATGATCTTAAAACTTCTTTTGATAAAGTTAGAACAAAACGTTTTGAAAAAAGAGAAAATTCAAAATCCAACTTTGTTAGAAAATATTTTAAAAACTACAATCATAGAGGTCCCCAAAGAACCTCTAATAGAAAAGTCGTTAGAAGTATGTGGGATCCTAAAGAACTCATTACTACTAAAGATAAAGATATCCTACACAAATGGATACCTAAGGGGACTAGGATTTTTTAAACTAATGAATATGGGCCCAAAAGAATTTGGGTACCAAAAATCAAAAATTAATCTATGTTTGTAGGGAAAGGAGCATTGCTACAAGGCACGGGAAACAAATTCAAATTCATGTTACCTTGATAGTGGATGCTCGAGACACATGACTGGGGATAAAAACCGGTTCATAGAGCTTAACGCCAAAAATGGAGAAGAAGTGACTTTTGGTGATAATTCAAAAGGTCACATTGAAGATACAGGTACAATAGGTAATACCTCTTCCATACAAATTAAAAATGTTTTATATGTGAATTGATTAAAGCATAATCTTTTGAGTATTAGTCAATTTTGTGATAAAGGATTCAATTTCATGTTTGAAACTAATGGTTGTAAAGTTATTGACAGTGCATCTAATCGGATTATGCTTGTTGGTCATAGAATAGGAAACATTTACATGGTGCATTTAGATTCTATTAATGTGACTAATTTATGCCTAGTTGCAAAAGATGAGCATGATAGTTGGTTATGCATAGGAGACTAAGACATGCTAGCATGAGTGTTTTGCAATGGTTAGTTCAAGGAGAATTGGTTCGAGGGCTGCCTAAACTAAAATTTGATAATGATAAAATCTGTGATGCTTGTGCTAAAGGAAAACAAAAGCGAGTTTCTTTTAAATCCATTAATGATGTGTCAACTAGTAGAGTATTACAATTGATCCATATAGATCTTTTTGGGCCAACTAGGACTACTAGCTTGGGTGGAAAACAATATGCATTTGTCTTGGTAGATGACTATTCTAGATATACTTGGGTTCTATTCTTAAGTACTAAAGATGAAGCATTAGAAAATTTCATCAGATTTTCAAAAGTAATCCAAAACGAAAAAGGTTACACTGTCACTAGTGTTAGAAGTGATCATGGCACTGAATTTGAAAATCTTGGATTTAATGAGTTTTGTAATTCTAATGGTATTAGCCATATTTTTTCAGCACCTAGAACCCCCCAACAAAATGGAGTTGTTGAGAGGAAAAATCGAACTTTAGAAGAAATGGCTAGAACCATGCTTTGTGAAAATAATTTGCCAAAATATTTTTGGGCGGAAGCCACAAATACCGCTTGTTATATTGTAAATCGAGTAATGATTAGACCAATTTTAAAGAAAACTCAATATGAAATTTTCAAAAATAAAAAGCCTAACATTAGCTATTTTCATCCTTTTGGATGTAAATGTTTTGTTTTAAACAACGGTAAAGAAAACCTTGGCAAATTTGATGCTAAAAGTGATGAAGGAATTTTTCTTGGTTATTCCTTAAATTCTAAAGCTTATCGAGTATTTAATAAAAGAACTTTAGTTGTAGAAGAGTCTATACATGTTGTTTTCGATGATAATCTCCTTCCAAGGAAGGATTCTTGTGTTAATGATAATGTAGGTATTGTACAAGCAAATGATGTTAGACATGACGTTGGAGAATCATCATCAAAGGAAGAAACGAAAGATGAGGAAAATCATGATCCTCTCGAGAATCCAACCATTGAAGAAAGGGAAGTATCTTATCCAAAGGAATACAACTATGTCAAGGATGGTGAGATTATAGGTGATCCATCCAAAGGGGTAACAACTCGATCTTTTCTTAGAAATATTTGTAATTATGTTGCATTTATCTCATGCATAGAGCCTAAGAATATTAAAGAAACATTAAATGATGAACATTGGATTATGGCTATGCAAGAAGAGTTAAATCAATTTGAGATAAATAAAGTATGGACATTAGTTGAAAGGCCTAGTAATAAATCTACTGTAGTACTAGATGGGTATTTAGGAATAAGCTTGATGAGAGTGGTAATATTGTGAGAAACAAGGCTAGACTTGTTGCTCAAGGGTATACTCAAAATAGGGCATAGACTACAATGAAACATACGCTCCCGTAGCTAGATGGAAGCAATTAGAATGTTATTAGCATTTTCATGTTTTCATGAATTCAAATTATATCAAATGGATGTTAAAAGTGCATTTTTAAATGGTTTTATAAAAGAAGAAGTGTATGTGGAATAACCTCCAGGTTTTGAAGATTCAAAATTTCTGGATCATGTTCTTAAATTGACAAAAGCACTTTATGGTTTAAAACAAGCTCCTAGAGCTTGGTATGAAAGATTGTCAAACTTTTTAATTGAAAAAGGTTTTTCAAAAGGGAAGGTTGACACGACATTGTTTTTAAAGCATAAAGGTAAAGATTTATTAGTAGTTCAAATTTATGTTGATGATATAATATTTGGTTCTACAAATGATGTTCTTTGCCAAGAATTTTCTAAGCTAATGCAAAGCGAATTCGAAATGAGCATGATGGGGGAGCTCACATTTTTCTTGGGACTCCAAATCAAGCAAAGAAAAGATGGCATCTTCATCAATCAAGCTAAGTACGTCAAAGATATGCTCAAGAAATTTGGACTGGAAAATGGCAAGCCTCATGATACTCCAATGATCTCTTCAACAAAGCTTGACTTAGATGAATGAGGTAAATGTGTAGATATTAAATTATATAGGTCAATGATTGGATGTTTACTTTATCTAACTGCAAGTAGACCGGACATTATGTTTAGTGTTTGCTTATGTGCTAGATTTCAATCATGCCCTAAGGAATCACATTTACTAGCTGTTAAGAGAATCTTTAGACACCTTAAGGACACTCCTAGTTTAGGACTTTGGTATCCCAAAGACTCTAGCTTTAGCTTGCATGCCTTTTCTGATGCAGATTATGAAGGATACAAATTAGATAGGAAAAGCACCTCCGGTACTTGCCAATTCCTTGGAAATATGCCGATTTCTTGGTTTTCAAAGAAACAAAATTGTGTTGCATTATCTACCACTGAAGCCGAATACATTTCAGCTAGTAGTTGTCGTGCACAAGTTTTATGGATGAAACAACAACTTTTTGATTATGGAATTGAAGTAGGTACCATTCCTATCAAGTGTGACAATACTAGTGCTATTTGTCTCACTAAAAATCCCATCCAACACTCTAGAACTAAGCGCATTGAAATAAGACATCACTTCATTAGAGACCATGTCACTAAGGAAGATGTAGTTCTAGAATTTGTTGATACTTTGCATCAATTAGCGGATATCTTTACAAAACCTTTAGACAAGGAACATTTTTTGACACTTAGGAGAGAATTAGGTTTAACTGACCTATCTTCACTAAGTGTTTAAAATAATTTTAGCACTTTAAAGAATAAATGAAAAATGCTTATAATAGTAATTTCTGATTACATTCATTGCTATTAGTTAGGGGGAGTTTATGATTCTTGATGAAAAAATTAACTTTATGTTCAAATGTAGTTTAAGGATTAATTTGATTGATTGAACATAATTAATTTTTGATATATGAGTTGCCAATACCACTAAAGAAGATTAATTTAGCATTTTGAGTGTTTAAAATACAGATTTTTGAATTATAGGGCAGAGGGAATCGATACCCCCTTGAAGGGGAATCGATTCCCCCTTTGAAGGAGAACCGATTCCTCCATATAGGGGAATCGATACCCCCTGGAGGTTCTGGATATAACACGGGCAGAACCCCTATTTGCTCAAACCCTTTTCTTTTTCTTTCTTTGTCGCCTATCACTCTCTCCATCTCTCAAATCTCCACTTTGCCTCAAAACAACATTTTTAATCAGAATTCTCTTTAAATATCATCTCCTAAACCTGTTGGAATCAACAAAATCGTGCAAACTTCATCTAATCTCACTCAAATCCGAAATTCTTCAAGGTATTTTTCTAAAACCTCTATGTCATCAATTTTTGATTTTAGAACTAGTTTTAATTAGTTCTATGTTGAACTTTAGATCGGACATTTATTGTTTAGTGATTAGAAACTATATTTTACAACTAATTTCATTAAAAACACAAGAATTTTCCAAAATTCTTTAAAATTTTTGAAATATAAAAAAATTGTTTTTCAAATTATTGTGTTTTGATTGAATTACGTTGTTGTTATGAAAACTATACATATATTGATTTTCAAAACTTTATTTTTCAATAAGTTTTTCAAAAACTTTACCCATTAGGATTGGTTTAGAGAACCTTGAAATATTGAGGACTCAATTGAGTTTTGGGATTGATTATTTTGCATACATATGTTTTTAAAAATGCAGGTTATCTTTCCATTATGATTATCTTAAACCATGTCTCATAAACGTTCTAGGGCCTCCTCTAGTCATTCTAGACAACCTCCAAACTCACCTCCAAATCCTCCACCTATCCCACAAATTCCTATTCCTAATCCTGATGATCCAAACATGACCATTCTCAATTCTTTTTTTAATGAACCCGTTCGTAAACAATATCTTGCTATAGGTTTTGTCAATACTTTGAGTCCTACAAAATCTGGGAAGAATGTATCCCATCTCTTCAAGCCATGCTAGACATCAATTTTCGTCATCTTCCTACTCTTCATGAGTGGAAATTTGACAAACTCTTTGAGCTTGAACCCATTGTCTACCATCAACTTGTTCGCATCTTCTACTCTAATGCTGTTTGCATTAAAAACCGAGAGAAAACCTTAACCATAGGGATCTGATCCTATTTTCTAGGACGATTCTTTCATCTTGCCTTGAAATCCATTGCCAAAGCATTAGGATTAGATAATGAAGGGTTAGACAATGAAAAACTTACGGTAAGATCTCAGTATAAGCGAAGGGATAGTGCAAGTGTTCTAGACCTTCATGACCATTTTCTTTACCTCATGATCTCTTGGTGGTTTCGACCATCCAGAGGCCGTTACTCTACTCTTCGAGCCTTAGATCTATTTTGGCTTCATTGTGTCCAAAATAATCACAAAATTAACCTTCCACGGATTATTTTTGCTAAACTTGTCGAAACTGTAAATCTTGTTCCCAATAAGAAATTGTGTTCTTCTTTAGTTTACGGTTGTATTCTTAGTAATCTATTTAAGAAGGTTGGGCTTAGAGTTGGTCTTGATGCTTCATTTCCACTCAAAAACCAAATCAATCTATTCTCTTTAACTAAATCGGGATGGAAGGTCAATGAAGAAACTGGTCTTTGGGTTCATACCGGTGAGCAACCGCATGAAGTTGACGACTCCAGCGATGAACCAGAACAACACGAGGAACAAGCACGAGTAGAGGAACAAGCACAACCAGAGGATCAAATGCCTCCATACTTTCAATCCTTTATGGAGACATTCGATTTTTGATATGCTTCCATGGATTCTCGCTTCACTTCCCTAGAATCTCATTTATCCACAATGGGAGCTCAACAATTGGAAATTCTCCAGGAGATGCACACAAACAACGCTTCTATGAATGAATGCATTGATGCACTCTCACATGAGATGGCCGCTATGCGAGCTCATTTTCCTCCTCCCGATCCTCCTATGGATGCTTGATTCTGTGTTATGCTTTAGTACTTTGAACTTAAAGCTTATTGTTTCATCATTTTGAATGTTTTTGGATTGTTTTTACTTTGGATGTTTGAACTTATATTTCTATATATTTGGTTTGGTTAAATTTATTCATTATTGCATCATTTACATCAATAGCTATATGACCAATTTTGCCATGTCACATTGTTTATGAATATTGATTATGAAACTAATGGCTAACGTTTCTCTTGATTGTGATCTTAGCAACTTAAGTTATTTATCTATATATAATCAGTTGGCTGAATGATTTCAAAACCTTGTTTAATATCTTTTAAAAGTCTTTTTGATTTAACAAAAATGGGGAGAAATGTTAAAAGCGTTTTTAAAGAGGAGTAGTGTTAGAGTAAGAGGGAGTAATTTCAAACTTGAAACTTGATTTCAAAATAAAATCTTAAAATTACTAAAATGTTTTGTTATATCAAAAAGGGGGAGATTGTTGAAAACATTTTGATATTTCGATATAACAAATTAACTTAAATAAATTTTAAGATTTTTCAAAAAAGATTTTCTAAGTATATTCGATATAATTATTCGAATATCAAAATATTACTTCAAATATTTCAAATGTCATTTTTAATCCTTACTCAAGTGTAAAATTAAGTTTTAATCTTAAAATAATTTCAAAACGATTTTACAAAATATTTCGAACCATTTCAAAGCCAAAAATTCCAGATTGCTCATAGGGAACCGATTCCCCCCCAAGGGGGTACCGATTCCCCCTGAATGATTTGGCTCCGAGAAATTCCAGTATGCTCGGAGGGAACCGATTCCCCCCCAAGGGGGTACCGATTCCCCCTGATCAACGGTCGAAATATTTGAATTTTACACTTAGGGAACTGATTCCCCAAGAGGGGGTACCGATTCCCCCACACTCCAAGCAGAAATATTAATTGTTTTCACACTTAAACGACTCCAATAACTTCATTAATGATCCCCAACGTTCAGAAGTGATTCAAGGTGTATTTAAACAAGCTTAGAAGCCATTGATCAATAAAAAGAAACATCAAGCAACAAGAATCAAGAGAGAATCAAAGAGAAAGCATCAAACCTCAAGTTTGAGCATTTCAATCCTATTTTTCATTCAATATTCATTTTGCTTTCAAGAAAACTTATTGTGCTCAATTATATTTATTCTTGAGTGTTCTTTCTTTGTTCTAGAATTGTGCAAACATCTTACCTTGTGAGGTTTTTCTTGTAAGTTTGCAAAATTTGTAATCTTCTCTTTGAGAAAGAGTGTTCTCAAGAATTGGGGTATAATTCTTGAGGGAGTTGTAAGGTTATCTCTTTGGCCTCAAAAGAAAGAACAAATTAGTGAATTTGTTGGAAAATCCTTAGTGTGGATAGCTAAGGTAGTGGACGTAGACTTTGGTTGATAAAGTTGAACCACTGTAAATCGCTGTGCAATTACTTTCAATTTTCTGCAAAAGCTTCCACCAAAATTTTTATTGCCAATTCACCCCCCCTCTTGGTCGATTTCATCGATTGATTAACTCAACAACTCTATTCCAAGATTTCATTTGAAAACTCTTAATCTTTAATCTCTCCTAACTCCACCATCTTTTGCTTTTAAGATGATTTAAGCTTTCCTTAAGCTTAATTATCATCTAATGATCATAAACCAACCTTGAATTCAACAAGAAATTAACTAACAAGAGGACTCACCTTTGCAACCTTGGTTCACGATGGAGAGAAAGAAGAAAGATGAAGAGAACTCTAGAACTCCCTTTTCCCTCTTCCCACGTGGTTTCTTTATCTTATAAGGGAAAACAAAAATCTTCCTTGTCAAATGACCATTTTAACCTTTACTTCATTTAATAATTACCAACAATCCCTCAAAAATATTTACAAATAAGTCCATGTACTTTACAATCATTTGAAATCATACTTCAAAGTTTCAAAAATTCCATTTTAGTCACTAACCCTGATTTTGGGATATTACATATTATGTGATGCATGTTGATATGTCGAAATAGGAATATATATTGTGCATATAAAATACGTGATTGTGTTTAATCATTGGAATATATGCTTTGAAATATTTGGTTATGTAATATTTTATATTCGGATCGTTGAAAATCAAATATGTCATTTTGGATGTCATATTGGGTTATATTTTGATAGGGGAAATTCAATACATTCACCCGATGGGGTGAATGTCGTTTTCAGATTCTGTGACCTTTACCTTTGTGGCGGACCCCACTTTGAATGCTATGATTGTTGTTAGAGTGGTTTTAGGGAACCCACTCTTTGGATGATGTGATATGCGTATGGGTGCTTAAGCATTTGTATAACATTCAATTAACTGTTATCACTGATTGATTCAGACTATGATTAATGATGATTGATTCAGACTATGCCATAAATTGTGATTGTTTGCACTTTAGAGTCACAATAAGCTTAATATCTTACACCACTACGGTTTTTATTTCAGATACTCAGAATTAGGTGAATTAGTACCTGGAGAGTTTCGTCATTTATTTTTGGATAAAATCATTATTTCAATATGAATTTTTATTTGACTTTTCTTGATCAAACTTTTACTTATATTTTTTTGGGTTATTTCATTTGTAAATTTTGGACTTTCAACATTATAGAACTTCGAATTATTTTTGCATAATTTGGAAATAATAATTATTTATATTGGATTTTCCTCGAATAATTTACTTTAATAAATTATGAATTATTGAACTTGTGAATTATTACTTTATAATAAAATATTATTTTTAAGTTTAAATCAAATATTTTTTTTCGAGGTAAATATATTTTGATTGGGCTCTTTAGATTCGACATAATTCTTTTAAGTTGGGTTTAGGGGGTTACATGTGAAAATGTCTAATCAAAAACATATGTTGAAAGCTAATCAACTAACCGTTTCCATCCAACATGACTTGTTTTGAAAAAAAACATTGGGGTAAAATAATAAAAAAGAAGAAGAATAGAGACAATATAACTATTTATGCAAACATTGAGATAATTGTTTTATTATACCATTTTTTTCATGGCATCTTTGTTTTTTAATTTGGATAATATTGATTCAGAATCTAAACTTAAATTTAATGATTCAAAGATGCCAAATTAAGTTTTATATTCGTATTGATTTTGAATGATGAATATATATTTTCCTATTGTTAGAGTAAAGAAATTTTCCAAAAAGCTATGATCTTAACTTAATTTTTTCTCTCAATATTTTTGTCCCATCTTTTTTTCTTCCTTTATTTTTTGTTTAGTCGACGGCGGCACCAATCTTGATATTGGTTATCAACCGCCAGGGATTATTATTTTTCTTTCCTTTTTCATATTATGTCTTTGTTTTTTCTTGAGTTTTTTCACTTTTAAATAAATAATCTCTCTCTTTGTGACATGTTTTTCTCTGCTCTTTTGGCACGCTTTTTATTTGCTCTTGTGGCATGTTCCTTATAGTTTTCGGTAAGTTTTTCGTATATTTTTGCGGTCGTGTTGGTGCTTCCATAAAGATCCTCACGATATTTGTTTTCTGGTTGACTTATCGGTGGTCACGTATTGACAGATCCACTCTTTTGTAAATGGTCGTTTACCGATATAGTCAGAATTGTGTAGCGAGACAGTCTACAAAATTGTTCGGTTAGCTCACCACTCCTTTATCATATCATAAAGTTCTTGTTCGATAGAGACAATGAGTTTTATGAAGGTTACTGGATTGTTTTGATGTTTGGAAGGTTTCAATCTCTTGGTATCTTTGGGTTTAATCTTTTTATTTTATGTATGAGTTTTTGATGACTATTATCTCTAATTTTCTCTTTGGATGTGTTGTAATTTTGACCCCTCCAATTTTATTAATGAAATTCAATTGCAATTGTTAAAAAAAAAGTTAAAGTGTTAGAAAGTGTATAGCTCTAGAAAATTAATTTAACTTGGATTAGATTTGTATAGTTATTTTTGTGTGTCTTTGCATTGTATTGTTTGCTTGAAATTATTATTATATAGATAATATTATGTGTATTGTTTATCGGTTCATATAAATAAAAATATGACAATAATTTATTAAACGATATAAGTGGTAAAAAAGAATGTTGTTATTTTTAAAAATTTTGAATTCAAGTAGTTATGTTTATAGGTGTGTATTTGTTTCTATTAATTAAAAAAACATGAATACATATTTTCTTTTAACTACAAAAAAAATAATGATATATCATTAATAAAGAAAATTTTGATAAGGTGGCAACTTACCAGGGGTATAAAGGAACACAGTGTTTGACGAACTGTTCGTTAACTGTTAGTATAACGTTCGTTTATTAAGCTAAATAAACTAGTATGGAAATTTTTTTATGTTCATTTAATAAACGACTGAATAAAAACAGAGGTATTTTTTGTTTGTTTATATTCATGAAAAAGATCGTTTATAAGCTCATTTACTTGGTTTTTTCCCTTCTATTTTTTATCTTTTAACTATTGGTTAGGGTAAGGACTAAAACCTAAAGAATAGTAGTGTAATTTTACCATTTTTCTCTGGCTACCAAATAAATGTATAAAAAGAGAGTTTTTATTGTCAAACATTAAACAAACGTTATCAAACATTTCGTGAATTTTAAAGGAATGAACATGAACACATTCAAAAAGAAATAAATAAAAAAATACGATATTAGAAATTTAAATGAACATGATGTCATAACGTTTCGCGGGGGAATCCGTTAGACTTGAAAAATTGGTTTTCGTGGAAGGTGATGAAATATATTTTGAAAACGATTTGATTTTGGAGTCGCCACCAACCATTAAGTTAGGTAGGTTGGAAACCTTAAACGTAAGAAAAAACGGTCTTCGTTTTACCAAAGATTCGTTTTTAAGAGTTTGAGAGTCGGTTACGTGTGGGGAAGGGTTAGCACCCCCACAACGCCCAAATTTTGATACCTAAACGATTATATGTTGTTTAAATATTGGGAATTACAAACTTGAAAATATATTTATATTACGATCCTATTATTCATTCAAATTTTTTAAAAGTGTGAACAATCTTCGGGAAAGCACTTCCTTTGTAGTTAGAAGACTTTCCCATAGATTCCCCTCACAAAAACGTTATTCCACAAGTTTCTCCAAGATAAAATAAAACAAAATAAAAATGAAAAGCGATGAAAAATACTCGAAACAAATAAATGTGGAACAAATAAAATTATCGAATATAAAACAATATTTATGCAAAAAATCCTCGAAAAGATACCTTCCCTTTAGTTGGGAGATATCTTCGTAGATTTCCCGCACAATAAAATTTTCTAAAACTAAAGAATTACAAATACTAGATAGAGAATCTAATATTATATTATATATATACATATATAACACTAATGAAAATAAAAACAAAACATATCATACAACCATTTCAAGTATTAGAAAAAACTAAAAAAACGAAACAGTGTGGATTAAATAGGCAATAACTTCCAAACATTAAGTCCTAATATAGTGACTAAAATGAACAGGAAACTGCATTTGAAACCTAAAACATAAAATATTCAATAATATTATAGACAGAAAAAATGACTACAATAAAATAAATAACAAATTAGGAGTTAAACTAAATAATTATCCCAAAATAAATTAATGATCAAATAATGATCAAAAAGCAATGTGAACAAATATGGAGTCCAAAGTAACAAATAGAAAACATGGAATGATGACCAAAATAAAACTATACAATATCAGTAGCCATAATATAAACATTTGAACAGATATAACACTGAATAGATAAGACAAAAATATAATACAGAACATATAAAAGGATCAAAATAGAAGGATGAAATCTCATTAATGGCTACAACAAACTGTTACAAACAAGGAGGGACATGAAATGTAATTAACCCCCAAACATTAAAACGCGCACACGAGATTACAAAGATATAGGGACCAAAGTTGATATTATTCCCTAAAACCCAAAACACGCGGATAAGTTTACCAAGCAAGGAGGACTAATATTGCTAATAACCCTAAATGCAAAACACATTGAACTTGTAATACTACAAAAATTTAGACAATGACCAAAATGAAAATTTTGAAAGTTTGATGGTCAAAGTATAAAACTTGGGAAAAGTTTAGGGAATTAAGTGATAAATTTCCTAAAAAGATTTTTATTCCATAAATGATGGTTTACTCTTGAGAGTGGAGTTTTATAGAAATCATATTTTTGGAATTTGGAATTTTAGTAAAGAAAAATTAGAAAGGGTTAAAGCCAATAAGGAATCGGAAATTCGAATCGAATTGAATGTTACAAAAATTTGAAGGATGTTATAAAATGGTTGGAAAATTTATTGTAATATTTTAGATCAGAGAAAGTTGGTTTGGAAATGTGCAATTTTTCAGATTTAACCGAAACAGTGGAATTTAGTGACTAAAACGTAAGTTTTGAAAATTTCAGGGCATTTTCGTTGGTCAAAGTCAAATTAAATTATATTTGACTTTGTAATATCAGATGGCTTGGTTTGATGGTGAATAAAAATATTCATTAAGGGTGTTTTGGTCTTATTCCAAATAAATGAATATATATTCATTTATAGTGGAATATAATTCAAACAAAGATGAAATGCATCCAACATTTCACTCAAATTTGCCATCTTCTTCTCCAGCCAACTTGGTCTTCTCCTAAGGTAAGAACAAAGCTTCAATTCTATTTTCAAGCCATTTCTTTAGGATTATGAGTATGATGAAAATAGAAAATGGTTATTTGCGAAAAACGCTATCATTTGGTACCAATATTGCATGATTATCTTACTTGATTTCAAAATCCCCAAATCTGGAAATTTGGGTTTATACTATGGTTGTTGAAATTGATGATGATTATTGATGATTTTGAGGTTGTATGAAGTGATGAAGAACATAAGGATGAGGTTAAAGAAAAACAGTTTAGATTTTGGGAATTACAGTAGGTTCGAAATTTACCAGAAAATATATAAAAATAATTTGGAGGTTATTTTTATATGTTGTGTTCATATATGGATCTAGTTTTGTTTAAAATAAACGGTGATCAATTTCAAGTTGTATACAAATATATATGAATTTTTAACTGAGGAAAGGTCAGAAAAGTCGGACAACAGAATTCTGTACAAAACAGATTCTGTTGGTGAACTTTGAAAATTCACCATAAATTGTACAGAATGAATTAGAAGGAGTTATTTATATGGATAGATTCGTATTCGAGTCTAATTTTTAACGGAAGAAATGGAATTGAATTACAGTGTCTATATCAATACAGAATAATGATTCTTTAAGGGTAGTGCGAGTTGTCTAAATTCTGGAAATTTATGGGTTGTTGTGTAAGTGTTGTATAATTGATGTACTATGCTGGAAATTGTTGTTTGAGAATTGAAAAGAGTGTTAGATGTGAAATTGATTATTTTGGGAAGATTGAAATGATTGGTGATTTAAGTACAACAATTGCATAGTTGGGGTACTTAAAAGTATTTATGCTTTTGTAAAAGCATTTGAATGGAAATAATTTCAATGTTGGAATTATTGGTATTAAGAATTTAAGTGGTAAAATGGTGAAGACCATTTTGAGTAAATTAGAAAAGTGGGTTCCAATGTTATAAGGAATTATTAAGAGTTAAATATTTTGTTAGATGATGAATTTCAAATATAGTATGGAGATATGGTGGAATGTATTTATGTTAGTAAAATACTAACATATGGATTATTATGAATTGATGATTTATACAGATTGTGATTGATTTGTAATCGAAGCAAATCAAATATAAAAGGGCTTATGGTGGACAATAGTGAGGCTTATATATTTTGAAAGACATAAAGTGTCAAGGTGAGTGCAATACATGCATTAATTATACATGGATGTTTTATACATCATAAGGAAGACTTGCGATAAGTCGACCTTGTTTATATCAGCATGATTTTATATTATTTTTTATAAAATTGACATTGATATGTCAGAGGATGAAATTTAAATGCATTGATCACTGATTTTTGCATATGATTTTTACCATGAATGTTTTCGGGTATGAACTACCCAATGTTAAATATTGATGATATACTTTGCCATGGATGGATCGAATAAAATAGACTATATGCCCAAAGTAAGTCATTGAGGGACAGGGTATAGTTGGAATGTCATAGAGTATAGCAGCTGCAAGTTTATATTAGCACTATAGTGTGTAAGGACACTAAGTGCAGGTTTATGTCCGGATTAGCACTATAGCGTAAGCTTAGTGTAGGTGGTGGGCACGACCTTATGTGTATTGTCCGGATTAGCACTATGGCGTAAGCTTAGTGCAGGTTTAGCACTACGGTGCAGGTATTTTACTCGTATACCCAGGGTCCTCAGGGTGTTATATTGGGCTATTGTCTACGGTTTATTGACTATGGATTATGTTTTATTAGTTAATAATGGTAACCATGCAAATAAGCTTATGAGCTTACGGAATAATGGCAAGTATATTGAAAAAAATAATAATAAGCTTATGAGCTTATGGAATTTAAATGGTAAGTATTTTGGTAAAAATAAGCTTATGAGCTTATGGGATGAAAGTTAAGAAATTTTATATTATTTTGATCATGGTAAAATATTGAAGATGCTATTAGCATGGTTTTATGGCATTGGATTTGAAATCTAAATTCATGCATTGAATTGTATTGCACTATATAATGTTTTAAATTGCCTCACTAAGTTTATACTTAGCATGTGATGATTTTCACGCGTAGGTAAAAAGCAAAGAATAAAAAAAAGAGTTCAGAACGACAGCAAGCATCGAAAGGTATATTTAAATATCAGTAAGACATCCTACATGGATTTTGATTTAGATAGTGGCATGTAATTTGATAATGTTAAATTTATTTTGTTGAATAAATTTTGGAAATTGTTATAGTGATGAAAGGTTAATTTTTATGAGATTTATATATGAAATTTTCGAAAGTTACTGTAGCATGAACAGTAACCCCGTTTTAAACCAAATTTTCCAGATTGTAAAAGGGGTACCGATTCCCCTGCTACAGGGAATCGATTCCCCACTGTTCACTGTTCACTGTTCAGGTACTATTCACTATTCATAAATAAAAATATTTTGAATTAAATTGGTTACAACGAAACGTAATTTTTAAGATATGATAATTTCATAATATCATTTACTATTTTAAAAAAAATAAATTTTAAATCGCTCTCAAATTATGGAATGGTTTTAGAAAATACGGGTGACATCTATAATCTGTATAGGTATAATTATACGGGTTATGGGTGTTACAGAACTCCTCCTTGTGTAAAACGACGTCGTTCGTGCATTGTGATATAAACCCATTTTAGGGTTTCATAATACCTTATTCTCATTCCCTCACCCCTTCACTCTCAACCATTTCTCACAGAAACCACAAGGGAGAGAGTTTGAACTTTCTCTAGCCTCTGCCATGAAACCACTCCGACCGCCGGGGAATGTCGTCGATCGGAGAGCAAATCGGTCCCAAATAACCCTACTCCTTACCCTCAAGCTAAAATCCAAACCTAAATCACCTAAAACCCAACCTCTCACTCTAGATCTAAAAAGAATCCAGAGGTTACCTTCGAACCTCGGTGACTTCGACTTGGTAAAGATTCCGGTGGTGACCACTCGAAAAGGTAACCTTTCGATTCCCTTCTCTCTTATTTTTTTTTCTTTTTTGGTTGATTTTTTCTTTTGGTTTTTCTGTGTTTTCTCTCGGTTGTTTTTTCTTCTCAAATCGAATGCTCCCCTTTGATTTCCCCTCTCTCTCATTTTTTTCTCTCTACCTAAACTGATTTTTTCTTTCCCCGAATCTCGAATGGCTCTCCCCTCGATTATCTCTTTGCTTTTATCAGATGATATATGATTTCTTTAGATGACTTGTGTGGTGGATTGACAGCCAAGGGATTCTCCTCAGGATGCCTCTTTTGTACCAATATTTTTTTAATGTATTTCTCTCTGACTAATGGTGGATGGTTGTCACAGTGTGGCCAGAATTGTCGACGGAGGCGAGAACAGGTGGCGGCAGCATGGACTGGAGGCAATAATAGCTACCTAGGGTTATGATGAAACCCTAGGTAGAATCGGGTCGGGTCGAATTGGCCTAGTTCGGGCTTCAATCAGATATTCTATTTGTTTTGTAATTGGGTCGGTTCAGGTCTGTTGGGCTATTGGATCATGTCACTTATCTATAATCTAGTTTGGGCTCATTGGGCTTCGGGTACACTGAGTAGGATTCTGGGCTGGGCCAGCTTGGGCTTGCTGAGTCTTGTAATTGGGCTCATTTGTAATCTGCAAAAAGTAATAATTAATAATAATAATAATAATAATAATAACAACAGTAGTAATAATAATAATCATATAATAATCTAATATTTTGGTAGATCCGGACAAAAGCGGGTGTCTACACATGAACCGAGCACGAATCAAGTGACTTCAGTGATAAATGAACCGTTATTGTTCCTTGATGTCCCAGGTTCGAGTATCGTAAATATTAGTGGTATAAACATTTTATGTAAAAAATAACACATTAAAAAACTTATTCATTTAAAATGATGAACAATCACTTTTGCTGTAATCATTCCGGGAGAAAACAATTACTCCATGTTCATATTACACGCGTAAAAATAATGAGAAATCCATGATATGATTCCTATCTTCAACTACCACTTATTAACAAACTAATTATGAATTTTGCAAATGATACATTAGGCTCCCAAGTAAATCAAAATGAAGTGATACGGTTATATTCAACCTACAAAACTTGTAGAACCATTTATGAAACATTTTGACTTGCAAAAAGACAAGATATCCGTAAATTTCAAAATGAAGTAGACAATGCTGAAACGATTAAAATAATTCACTCGAAAAATACATTCTATTGGACATGATCACACAACTACTCGAAGAAGACTAATTGATGAAATTCAAAAGAGTCGTGACTAGTAATTGTTAGCTTCAAATACTCTCCCCAACCATTGTTAAAGCTGTCCAAACAGAAACCGACTTATTGTTTTATATGTTTTTTTCTTCTCTTAATCAATGCCTGTTATCCCTCCACCGCCGAGAGAGGAAAGTTGTCGCTGCTCTGTAAAACCAGGCCTCACACCGTGCCCTCTTTCAGCCACATATTATTGGTTTGCTTTCTTTCTTTATGTTTAGACAAAAAGTTCCCCATGGTTGCAGGCTTTGATCTGGATATCACCGATCTTCAACATTCTTTCATGGCAGACACTGAGTCATCGAGTCGACTCAGGTTGTCATCAAATAGGGTCAGGCAGCCTTTTACAGCAGGGTGAGAATAGAGATCGTTGAGGGACTCCAATTAAATTTCATTTAAAAATTAAATAAACTCCGACTATATCTAAATTTAATTTTACCGTAAAAGTTAAAACTAAAATATTGAGTAAAGCGTTAAATAATTGGGTAAACTACCTAATGTGTGTTCTTTTTAGAATGCTTTCACTCACTCTACAGTTGAAATAGAAAAACTTTGATTGAACTCACTGTTTACAAAGAAAATTTTCATTCCAGTGACTATATCGCTAAACTATTCAGATAGTCCAATCGTTATTGTTCTGTTGTCATTTTAAGACAAAATTATTATTGAATCATTTTCACTTCTATCTTTTTTTTTCTTCTCAATTTATTTTTCCTTAAAACCCACTCACAATCGACAAAGGTTTGTTCAAAACTTCAACATTCTATTGTTTAGATCACCTCTCGTCTAATATGATTAGTCTCAAACATCTTCTTCTCTTAAGAATACTATCACCGCTAAGTTTTCAATAAATATCTTAAACTCCTCAAACCCGACAAAACTCTCAACCCCAAAAGAATTGTAAATTCTTTGTTTAATTATATAAATTTTGAAGAGATTTTAAAAAATTAAAAATGATAAAGTGAGATGACATCAAAATCATTAAGAAGACAACAAAGGACATCAAAATCATTAACATGGCAACAAAGGACATCAAAGAACAACGATTTCTGACGACACACCTTAAAATGAAAAAAAATAGGGAAA
Organism: Hibiscus syriacus; assembly: GCF_006381635.1. Classification (NCBI taxonomy): domain Eukaryota; kingdom Viridiplantae; phylum Streptophyta; class Magnoliopsida; order Malvales; family Malvaceae; genus Hibiscus; species Hibiscus syriacus. The sequence goes on from NW_024063295.1 coordinate 1,796,424, forward strand.
CCAAGTTTTTTGAAGAAAATTTATATAATTCAGTGATTAAATTAAAAATGAAAGACACCTTGAAGTTCAGTGAGTGATAGGATTATTCTGATAATGGTAATCTGACATGGCTAATATTGTTAAAGAGAATCTAAATCAATGCATGCTCAAACATATTCACCCAAAAGAAGTGCATGCTCAAAAAAAAATGAACAAACGAAAATCATTTACATTTCTGATGCAGAACTATATATGATTTTGCAAATGGGAAATCAGAGGCAAGCACCAGCATACAACTTCTATATAACCTTAGTTCAACCTTCAAATGTTATATAGGCCAGTACAATGTTTCCCAGTCTTGACCAAACATCCCTACTTCTGTATACCTCTTCTTGTCTGCAAACACAAAAATTGAAAAAAAAAAACGAAAGAAAGACCACTAGAATGCTTTGATAAAGTCGATCAGGAGGCAACATCGGATTGTGCATAGCCAGAGGAAGAAGCACTTGTTTCACCTGCTACATTCTTCAGATTAAGAGAAATACAGTGTGCTGCAGACCCAGGTTCAGAGACATCTCCAATATCCAAGGTGTCGGGAAGAGTTCCAGAACACTCGATACGCATCTGCCCAAGAGAGTGTTTCAGTGTTCCATGAATACTGGAAAGTGAGTAACAGGATACATAAAATTTACTCATCAATTCATCAAGATTCACCAAACATAAACTAGAAGCAATGGTGAAGATGGCTGAACAAAAAGGCCTATACAACCTCATTTTGGATATATTCAACCCAACAGTGATGTGAATAAAAACAATAGAAGTGCATAGTGACATACTTGATACACATCTTAAGAATGAAATCAATCTCGTATATTTGATATATAACATCAGAAGAAAGCTCAAAAGGACAGAAATCAAAGGAAGTGGAAAAATCACTTTCGATTGACATCACCTAACAGCATGAAGAGTTCAGAGTTGCACAAAAACTATTTTAAAGTAAATGACGTAAATGGCATGCTGAAAATGAGCCAAAAAGTGCATAAAGCTCCCTAGCTCTAAGATGCAATGCAGTTTTAGATAAAGCCGAAAATATAATATCAAGTGAAATATGTTTATCTGACAATAAAATCAGTATATTATTCAGAAATCCAATTACTTTACTATTAGATCCCTTCATAGTGGGGCAGTTGGCAATGTGAGAGATATAACAGCAGGAAAGGAGCTCAAACATTCTTCCCCCCATGGCTTAATAAAAGAAGGAAAAAGACAAACTCATGATCAGAAGGAGGAAAAATCATCCAGCAACATGACTAGGTCAATCATATTTGTAAAATATAAAATAAAGTTGGCCGCAGTTTACCTCAAGTTGATTCAGCATGTCAACAGTGGCTTCCAAGTCCTCATTATTTGCCATGTAGACATCCAGAATAGACTCATTGGATAAACCAGGGAATGTCATGCGAAGATACTCCAAATCCATGTCAAATTCTATATCCATATTCGGCTCATTGTTCTTCTGTACTGAAGCTTCAGCAAAATAGGTCTTTTCAGCGCCATGGGTTACAGAGTCAAGTGAAGCATTGTTATAGTGTAGATTATGTGCAAAGTGTGAGGCATATTCCAACCAAGCAGTCTCATTGCCATGCTTAATGTCTTTAGCTTTAATATGATCATCTGTATCCCTTATTGAAAGAGGTATGTACGATGCTGCATAGGGGTTCAATGAAAAAGCTCCTGGCTTCATTGCCTTTTCGGAATAAAAAAAACTAAACATTTAGACAAAGAAAAATATTAGAATATAAATTCATTTTCAAAAGAATAATCCAAAAAGAAGAGAAAAATGAAATATGAGTTGAAACAATTAACAAAAGTATAAAATAACTAAAGCTAAAGACACAACATGAAAAATAACTAAAACATGAGATGCGAACACAGCTTATGCAGATATGCCTCAAAACATATCTCATAAAAATAACTAAAGCACGATGAGATGCGTACACAACTCATACATAAATGCATCAAAAACTATATCATAAGAATCATTAGCATATTAAAATTTATATATATAAAATACTGAACACGATTATGACACAAGAAAATACGCAAACACAACAATGATATACTAATTGCCAGGTCTACAACAAACAGTATGGATACTGGGTAGTATTCACATCTGAAACAGGTTCATTTCCGATTATGGTCTCCAGTTAACATCCAAGCATGGATACCAAGTAAAAATTTGAAGAATAAAAAGAATTAACATCTAAATCCTATGTCAAACAAATAATAATCTAGTATATGATAAAATTGCATTTACAAGATGCTTGATTATGGCTGCAACGCGGCACTACTTTTTTAACCATAAAAACAATCAAATATATTTCTCAAAATCCCTTAAAATGAATCAAGAAAAAAAAAAGCACAATCATATGCTTTTTTCAATCAAAACATGTAACGGTAAATCAAACAAAATATCGTGATCAAACTCTTAGATTAACTTCCTGAGCAAAATATACATATGCATGAGCATACGATGACGGAATAGATATTAGCAACCAGAAAAACAGGGGGAGATGGGGAAATATACAAAATTATTTAAATTGTTTAAAAATAATTTCAATAAAGAAAGCGATATAGTAAAGAAAAGCTTCTAAACCTTATAGTTCTTCCTTCGATTACATAACGTTCTTGAACACAGAGTGGCAAAGATCAAGCAAAAAGAGGAGTTAAAACAACGAAAATCAAAGATCAAAAAGGGGAAATGAAAAAAAAAGTAAGGCCAAAACAATGAAAAAGAAATAAAAGACGAAAATCACAAGGAGATTGAAAGAGGAATTACCAGAATACAGTAAGCGGTTGATGATCAAAGAAACAACGAAGAAAAAGAAGAGGATTTTAAAGAGATCTGACGATTAAAATGGAAATCAATGATGAAAATGACAACGTTTACTTGAAGCAGTAGCCGTTAACGATCAGTTTGGAACACATTTAACTTAAGGGTAAAGTATAGTAATGGTTACTGAATTTTTCTAAAGCTTTCATTTAGGTCTTCCAACTTTTAAAAATTACAATACAATCCTCTAACATTTAGTCCGTTTGCAATATGATTCCCTACATTACATTGCCGTTAGTACGTTTGCAATATGATCACTGAACTTTTCAGACACTTTCATTTAGGTCTCCCAACTTTTAAAACTTGTAACACAGTCCTCAATTTTATTCTAAACCCCAAATTTCTTTTCGATCTAGAATTTCCTTTTTCGCTTCTCTCTTCTCATTTTCAGTGTAACTTTTTAGTTGGGGATGCATGGGAAATTCTAATCTAACTTTGAATTATGTGGAGGTGTTGACTTGAATAAAGGTCCATTGAGAGAAGACACGACCAAGGGACTATCAGGACCATCAACAATTTAAGGTGTAATGTTACATACAGGTCATCTCAGGTTAGATGTTCGATGAAATGTTTGTGAGAAAAAAATGGGATTAGAAATGCAGAGTTGACAAATACTACTAAGATGAACTAAGTATCATTGTTGAAAGTTACCAACAAAACTGGAATTATTTTGTATAAATGGCATATAATAATTTATCCGTTTAATCATTTTGGTTAAAGATTTTCCAACAGATGATCAAATATAATGAAATCCTAAACATCGTATTCACCTCTCAGTCTCATTCGCTCACATGCACTCTCGTTTGGTTTTGTTCTTCAATTTTCCGCCGTGAAAAATTGTAAACCCAAGCAGTGCTCTGTCTTTATCTTTTTATTTACAAAGAAAAAATGAAGGAAGAATTGCTGGAACGTAACACCGATTGCGTTTATTTCTTAGACTCTCCCCTCACTTGCAAGAAGGTATTTATTTTCTCTTTTAGGCAATCCGAAAGTAAGCTTTTCCTCTTTCGCACTTTCCCAGTTTTAGCTCGCATTGTGTGTTTTTGTTGAAATTTTATGTTTCTAGAACTACATGTCAATGATATGGATATTCAATGTTAGTTTTGAACCAAAACCATCTAATTTTCTTTCTTTCTTTTTAATCAAAACTTTTAGTACTCTTTATGAAAGATATTCAGTCTATCATAATAGAAGTGAAAGAGGTCCTAAGCTAAATTTTTTTGATCTTCTTGTTTGGTTTTTCTTTAAATCAGGGAATTGGTTGTGAGTATCGACATAGTAAAATCGCCAAGCTCAATCTGAGAGACTGCTGGTACTAGTTTACTGGGAATTGTATTGATCCGGCCTGTGGTTTTCGACGTCTGGTGAGCTCGTATTTATTTTAATAAGTTCATCTTGATTATGGGACTGATATATCATGAACGAATTGGATTTTTTACATGTTTTGGAAATTTTACAGTTGAATTGTATTGAATTATAGCTTTAGAAGACAATTATGTATGCATGTAACTCGAAAAGCATCATGACATGGTAGTATATTTGGAGCAGCTACTTGACCCTGTCATGATGCCTTTCAAGTTACAAAAGAGACTAAGAGGTGAATGCGATGTTTGGGATTTCATTATTTTTCAACATATGTTGGAAAATCTTTAACCACAAGGATTAAACGAATAAATTATTATATTTCATTTATACAAAATAATTCCATCTTTGTTAGTGACTTTCAACAATGATACTTATTTCATCTTAGTAGTATTTGTCAACTTTGCATCTCTAACCCCATTTTTTTCTAACAAGCATTTCATCGAACATCTATGCTTCACCTGAGATGACATGTATCTAACATTACAGCTTGAATTGTTGATGGTCTTGATAGTCCCTTGGTCGGGTCTTCTCTCAATGAACCCTTATTCAAGTCAACACCTCTATATAATTCAAAGTTAGATTAAAATTTCCCATGCATCCCCGACTGAAAAGTTACATTGAAATGAGAAGAGAGAAGCGAAAAAGGAAATTCTAGATCGAAAAGAAATTTGGGGTTTAGAATGAAATTGAGGATTGTGTTATAAGTTTTAAAAGTTGGAGGACCTAAATGTAAGTGCCTAAAAAGTTCAGTGACCATATTGAAAATGTACTAACGGCATTGTAATGCCGGGGACCATATTGTAAATTAACTAAATGTTGGAAGATTGTATTGTAAGTTTTAAGAGTTTGGGGACTTAAATGAAAGCTTTAGAAAAGCTCAGTGACCATTATTATACTTTACCCTTAACTTAAACCTGACTTCGGTTTACAAATTCATTGGAACATTAGTAAAACGGGTAGCCCGTAATATGTATTAGGATAGAAACTAATATGCTAAGATTCTAAAATACAATTGGTTAATATAAGATTAAAATTTAAAAAAAATTAAATGCAATCAGAAATTTTATTAAGGGTGTAATTTTATAAATTAAGGAAAATAATATTTAAATTAAAATAAAAAATACTTTCTTTATAATATTTCGATCGTAACGAAAATTGTTATATTTTTCATAATATTTTTTGTTGTAAGCCCTAAACTCACCGTAATATAACTTTTCAATTATAACCGGAAAATTTAAAAAATTTATATAGCTTTTTAAATTTAACATGATAGCATTTTAGGTTGAAAATCGCTTTAAATTATAGCTAAATTAGGCTGTCACACAATAAAATTATCCATGATATCGATATCTAATAAGTTATCGAATATTTTCATTAAAATATTAATATTTTATATAAAAACCTTAAAATGATTTTTTATATTGATCAGTTACTTACATTCATTTGGTATCCTTATGTTTTATAGTGTATATAAGATGATATTAAATATATGTCGTGATGGACTTAAAAGAGAATTAGGCCTAATAATACATAATAGGATACACTTTTTATGACAACATAGGGATTGAAGGATTTAAAAAAAATAATTAACCCAATAAAGATTTTATGGTTGACTTGGGATGTCACTATGGATACTAGAGGGGAATGTTTCATTTTCACCCAGTTCTCTTATCTCATGTTCTTTATTAAGCATTATTCTCACTCTCCTATTTAGATTTCAAGCTTCATCCTAGCATCATTAAGAAATAATTTTAACTCCACTGAGATATGAATCATTCTAAAATTTCCATGGGCTTCACAATGAAACTCATATCACTCATTTTGAAAGTACAAATTAAAAGAGGATTTTAATGGGGTTTAAATCTTTTAAATAACAATAAGGGTTTAATATCACTCATTGTAAATGTTTTGAAATCATTTTTAATGTTGTTTGATTAGTGAAAAAAAAGAGTTCTCTAAACATAGAGGTACAAAAATATTTAGTGAGAATTGATATAAAGCCTTTATTTAGTGTTTTAAAGTAATGTAATATATTCATAATCCTTTGTTATTTTATAGAAATCATAAAAATGATGCAATGTGTGTAGTTTATGACTTGAAACATCTTTTTGAGTATTATACATTTTTTAGAGGATTTACTTTCATGCTCTAGGATGTAGTGGATGTTTTTCGTAGAGCATAAACTACTTAACTGACTGCTCTAAGTGTGACAACATCGATAGAGTCTTTGGTAGAGTCAATTAGTGGTTGAAAGAAAACATGAGGTCTTTGAAGTAGCTTCACCTTACCTCCGAGGGTAGGCTTGGATTTGCCACTGTTTTGCTCAAAGGTGACGTTATCAAGTGGTAGGATATTGTAGAGATACCTTTACAGTCCGAGATGCCTACGTGGGATCAGTCTTTAAGTAAGTGTAGGGGGAAATATCGATAAAGTGTATGACAATGTCTTGAAGTTGTAGTCCTTCTAGTCGGTTAGGGAGATTGTATGATGTTTGAGTACAAGAGTGATATTTTTAGTTAAGTACAAGATAGATTTCCTTTGGTTGAAATCAATATGCTTTGGAGTTGTTTCCAACTGAGTCCTTAAGGTGCAAAAGGTACCTGAAGGGTCTCATAAAGATATTCATGCATAACGACAACAAACCCGCCTAAAATCTTTTTCGAGTTGGAATGATGGGTTAAGTCTGTGGAAAAGGTATATGACATGAGGATAAGTTTGGTAGACAATAACAATAGGCTAAATAGGGGACTTCGATACTGGTAGACCCATCTCAGTTAAGTGGCCAGGAGAACCAGAGATCCTCATAAGCAAATGAGGGCAACATTAGTTCAGTCACACCAATTGAGTTGGAGGCATGAAGTAGGGTTTTATTGGAGATCGCTAGGTTCACCGTTTGGGGCGAGCGTGAGAGGTTCCGATAGATTATTATCGTATCTAGAGTGTGTGCATAGTAGAATATGACATCAATAAAGATTCTTTAGACTCTCTAGGACGTATTTTAAATGTGGATCCTTAGAGTTTTTTTATGAGAGACTACCCTAAATAGAAGAGTGATCCTAGTAGCCTAGCATGGAAGATGGTCTGCACAAAAAGTGTTAGTGTTATGGTCAGAAAAAAGAGCGGTGGAATAGATTGGCATGTTTCTGGCTTAGTTGCATATGTCTTAGCTTGACAGACCACCGTAGGATTTTCGAGGATGTTGATGTCACGGTTTAGATGTAAAAAATGTTTTGAAAGATTTTAGTTGATAATGTTGCATTAGTAAACATTATTACATGTACGCATTCTTGGTGTCCATGTGAACTAAGTAGGAAGAATATCTGTGTAGATGATCCTAGCACGAAGATCTAAGTGCCTAGTTGGAGGGCTTAAATAGAATAGACGAGGTTATCTTAGACATTCTTCGAGTGCTTAGGTCATGCTCGGTAGATAATCTAAATGAAGTTGTTAACACAAGAGCTACTTGGACCTTAGGGTTGCGGGTCTAGAGTTATGTGAATAGGTGATTGTCCACTGTTGAATTGAAGTTAACTCTAAGAAATGTTTAACCGTAGAATCTTTCACCCTTGTATATATTGTTATTTAAGGGTTCATGTTAACGATCCCATAGATTTTTAGTAATCCCAAGTTCAACCTTGGAGGTAGAGATATCTATAAGAGTGTTAAGAATACCCAAGCTACTCTAGCCAGTATAGTGATCATCTTGTTTGTTAGAAAGTATTAGAATATAACTCACCTAGTGCCAAGGCACTTTAGTTACTGACTGGGCGCATATGCCCCAAGTACTCATGTGGAGTAAGTTAGTTGGGTGTATGTTATGATACATCATTTTTGAATCTCGCCATATATACTAAGGGTACTATGGGTAAGATAGTGAGTTACGAATCTCGAGGTACAAAGAACCCTTTATTATTTTTTGTTGAGTTGAGGGTCAACTCTAAGGAGACGTTTGTTAGTAGAACTATTCACCCGATTGTCTTCCATGAGAGAACATCTAGGTGGCTATTCAAGAATAAGACTGAGGTTATGTGAGTGTGTATCTGCCTCGAGAGTTGATGGTTCATGCGACCATCTCTGTGAAGACTCGAGTAATCCTAAGTTTGGATTTAGAGGTGTATATCCCCAAGAAAAGCATTGAGGACGTCGAGTAGTGTGCATTGTAATCGTTATCGTGTGTGATGGGTTACTCGAAACTTCAAAGAGTTACACTGAGGTGCTAATTGTATGGGATTAATGGATGGACGTTCCTAACGTGAGTGTGTCTAAGCCCCATCCAAAGTAACTTTGTTAGTATACTTATAGGGTGCAAGTCTTGCGATGTTGTGTGACCATAGACTACATTATAAAGTCTACTTGTGTGGTTAAATAAGAGTTTGAGTTTTCGACCCTAAACTTCATCCTTATTATCTTTGTATTGGTATAAGAGCATGATTTATATAAACGCCTAGTGTTATGCGATGTCGAATAGCCCGATGGATTTTAATGTTTGAGACTAAAGAAGTCCAAGTACCTTAAGTGTTGACTGAATAGCGTTAGTTAACCTCGAATAGAGAAGTTGTAATAAGAGATATGGGTACGTACATAGAATCATAGAACCCTTAAGTCAAAGTGTAGTTGTGAGATATCTTTACTCTATGTTGTGTTCTCTCTAAGAGGGCCAAATGTAGCTAGTTTCCTAAGCAAGTAATCAATCATTAGATGTGGTTACCTTAGATGCATGATATGGTGATTAGAGCGTGTTTGAACTGCAAGAAAAATAGGAATCAATAGAGTAGCATAGTTGAATATTAAACCAGAGTTGCGTAGCGGAAATATATAGGTTGATGCTTATGAAGTTGAGAATTGTCATCAAATATTTAGTGAACAACATAGAGACCGTGGATAGAAAGTGTACGTAAGATATCAATATGTAGTATGGTGAGTTACCTATGTTCAATAAGAGAGACTTATAGATTTCAAATAGTTGTCGTATCGATTGTAAAACCCATAGCCCATATATGTCTCGTAATACGAACCATATGCCACATCAATTAGATAAACATTTACTATGCATAAATATTTAAAATCTCGTTTCTTTTTTAAAACTTTCACTATTTTAACTTTTAAGCTTTTATCATATTCATATAAAATCATAAAATAATATTCAATAACTGAAAAACAAATCAAATTTTAGTTTGTAAGTAGGCAGTTCAGAGTTGATCATAATTATATATATATAACTGCTTAAATACTGCTTAATTTTTAAAACATTTAAAATACAATATTTATACTATTCATTCATAAATACGATTAATACTAAAAATTAGCCAAAATTAAAGAAAATAATCATATTTACTAATACAGACCCTTAAAAACAAATCTAATAAAGCAACCCTATGGAATAATGTACATGCCACTAATAAGTCAAAGTTAGGATGTCTTATTGAAACTGTTGGTAGGTTTGATTTCCTTAAGATGCTGGCAAGCTCTTCACTTTACGTCCTCTACTTTATTCGAACCTACACATGAAAATCATCATACTCTAAGTAAAACTTAGTGAGGCAGAAATATAACTAAAGTGATATAAAACCATAAATTTCATAAAATATAATAAATAAATTGTAATTTAAATAAAAACATTAAACTTCAAACTCGGCTTGTCAAGCTGTTTTCCTTCTGAAAATCTGAAAAATCATCTCATGATTTTATCAAAACTCATGTAAGTCAACATCGAATATCATAAATAACTTTTTTTCTATTTATTCGAACATATTTTAAAACTTTCTTTTCAATTTTATGCTCCTTTCTTTCATATACTGTCATAACTTTCACATTTACTGTTATAGTCTAATGTATATGTAAGAGAATATAAGGCACGTGAGTTTAAGGTACGCACTAGGCACAACATAATGTTGAATCATAACTGAAACTATGATATGATGCACTTCAGTGCAATCATAACATGAGCACCAAAGGTGCTGAACATTGTTACGTGAGTGTACCAAAGTTGAACTGATAACTGAAAAGTACTCTCTAAATGGCATGCCAAACGTACCTCTGACTCTCAATGCAACATATAATGGGCTTATATGTATCATCATAGAATCATTTATTAATATGTGTCTGATAACTGTAAAACATTTGATATCTGAAATATCTGATAACTGTAATCATTGGATATCTGTAAATATCTGATAAATATAATCATCTGATATCTGTAAATATCAGATAACTGAAAATCATCTAATAATTGTTAGCATTTAGAATTCATCATCATAAATATCATACTTGGGCAGTTCATACCCAAAATCATTCATAAAACTTGATGAAAAATATTATAGAAATATTACATACTGAAAATTTATAAATTATATTGAAAAAAAATGAGGTTGACTTATCGCAAGTCGACCTCAACTATAATAATCAAATAAATAAATTGTACTCACTTTAACACTTTATTATTATTATTATTATTAAAATAAAAATATAAGCCTCACTATGCTTTAGATTTAAATCATTTTCCTTCCACTACTTTCAATACACAATTTATCAAAATTTCAAATTCTGGCAGTTTGCACTATTTTCAAACAAATATTATTATGTATTAATTTATATACTGAAAAATTATTATGTTTGTACCATGAAAACTAGACTCGAATAAAAATCTACCATATAAGTCACTTAATCTATTTCCAATTGTACAATTTATAACGAATTTTCAAAGTTGACTGACAGAAGTTATTTTGGGCAGAACATGCTGCCCTATTTTATGACTTTCACCGATTAAAAATTCATATCTTTTTGTATACCCATCAAAATTAGTTTATGTTTGTCCTAAATAAAACTAGACTGATATACAAATCCAATAATATAATATTCATTCTTCAATTAGTTTTTTTATAAATTCTGGTGATTTTCTAAACTTTCTATTCAGAACATAATTTCTAGGCAGATTTCACCAACTTGCATCCTTAACTTTTCACTAAATCTATAAGTTTACCAATTGAACATATAGGCTTGAAGTACACTTCTCATGCACTAGGAGTCACTTCTTAACGTAACCCCGATACTGGCTCATCAAAGCCATTGTTTGTTTCGATAACATAAATACAAGTTAAATGCACTCACCTTTGCCTCATTATCGAACCTTCTGCACGATAATCTTTTCAATCCCACATCTTTTTCTTCCCCTTTGAGTTACTTGGATCACTAGATTTATCGTGGTCTGACATCGTTATATAATAACATAAAATATGTAAAATATATGTTTGTATCGAACTAACATAATCTAAGCTTAATTATTAATTCAATAGAGTTAAAATCGATACTTAAATCGATATAAAACTAAATCATCATTCAATCATAAATTCAAACTTCTCAAACATACTCTTTAAATTCCATAAATATTTATTTCCATCATCAAACCTTCAACTTTTTCTAATTTACAAAATCAAGCCACTAATTATGAATTCTTCCTAGAATTCGCCTTAACTTTTCCATTAAATTCATAATAACCCTTCATCACTATGATAATTCCATATTAATTTTTCTAAAATTTCCGGCACCTTTTTAAAATATTCAAACCAACACTTAAACATTCAAAATCTTACAATTTTATCCTAAACTTTCTTAGACTTTTCAAATTCAACCCTTTATTTTAATAAACATGCATATTGCTCCCAACTTGTAATCAAACTCCAAAAATCAGCATACTAATAAAATTTCTAGCATTGTGCTATTTTACCCAAATGGTACTTTCACATTAAATAAACTTGAAATCAAGTCCCTAAACTTTAGGACTTTTCGAATTTCACCACTAAAATTTGCCAAACTTATAATTTGGTTCCAACCATCTTCCAAATTTAAAATTCCAACATGTAATCATTATAATTAAACATTTTATCATTCAACCCATAATTTTTTAGCATGATACTCTAACTTAATTTTCAAACTTTGCGAAACAATCTCTAACAACTTAATTGATATTCAACTTGATCCAAAACATAAATCGAAGCACATACAATCATTGTTATACTCAAGCTATGCCCTTGAAACATTTTTATATATTTTTCCCATATTTCCACTATATGGTCGAAGCTTAGGGGGATTAATTTCCCAAGATCTAAATTTTGATTCCAACATGGATTCATCACCCAAAGCTCATTTCCTTTCAATTTCAACCATTCACAATCAATTTCATATCAAAGCATTCAAATTTAACATTTTCCTAAAATTTTTAATAGGGCGAAAATTTCACTTTAATCCTCCAACGATTTCCAATCAATTTTGATGCTTGATTTTCATTCTATAACACTACTAACATCTAAATTCAACCTTATTTCATTAAATTCACATCTCCCCTTCATCCACCAAATTTACAACTTTCCAAATCAAGCATGAAACCATGAGATTCTACTACCAAATGAAAGAAAATTTAATGGTTATTATTTTTATATTTCACACTTTAGTCCAAAATTTAATTAAAATTGACCAAAATATTTTTTTTAAAAACTCACCTTTGGCTATGGAGGTTCGACAGCTTGCTGGAAGAAAGAAGCCGATTTCTTGAAAATTCTAAGCAAATATCTCCTAACTTTGACTTTTAAAAGCTAATTAAATTGAATTTTTAACTCAATTTAATCCAAAAGTATAAATTGCCCTTAATGAATCCCTATTTTTACCTCCACGCCACTCCTTTAATTCTATTTTAATATTATTAAATGGATGTAAAAATCTCATCTCTCAATTTCCCTTTTTGACCATCAAATTTCTAAAATTTCATTTTAGTCACTAAATTGCATTATTATACTTTATAGTTCAGTTTTCACTTTATTAAACTTTTATACAAACTCTAAATTAAAATTCTAAAACCCACTAAAATAATTATTTTGGCTGAATACTTATTTATAGGCCCAAAAGATAACTTTTAAAAATTTCATTTTAGGTCCCTAAACTTTTATAAAGTTTATACTTTAGCCACCAAACTTTCACAACTTACATTTTAGTCACTAGTCAAAATTTGGGGTATTACATCGATTAAGTCAAGTTAGATAACAAAATGGGTCTTATGGTAATAGTTGAAATCGTGGAGTAGTGTTGCCCTCGTGAAACATTCCAAGTATGTCTTATTAGAACGACCATAATGCGACTTAGTTTTTTACGCTTCTTGAAGGTTTTGCTTAAGGTTTGACGTAGGTAATGTCCTTTCAAAAATCATAGATCAATTTTGAAATGTTCTAAGTTGCATTTCATGTTGCGGGAACTTCTTCCCTAAGAAGCATACTTGATAAAAGTTTAGGTACTTTGAGGCTTATAAGTGTTTGACCTAAGGGTGTTGTTATTCGATCCAAGTAAACTTTGAGGATAAAATATCTTTCAAGGATGAGATATTTTTAATACCCTAAAATCCAGGCTAATAGTTTCGGGTTTACCCGATAGGTATGTGAGCCTTGTGGATTTTGTAATTTAAGTCGTTGGGCTGAGTGTGGGATTAATTGGATGTAGATTGGGATCAATTAACCTAAAAAGAGGATTTTTATTCTAAGACAAAATATGAAAGACGAAAATATTGATTCTCTCATTTATTAAAAAAATGAGGGTTTTATGTCCTCTTTCATCTTCTTCTCATTGTCTCATTTTTCTCTATATTTCCTTCTCATCATTCCTCTCAAGTGCTCTAGTTACATGTGGGCCCTTTGAGCCCTTTTATACTTATTCTAAGCTTCAATTCATTCCTAATTCATCCAACAACTTTGTTTTAATGATTCAAAGCCTTGAGTTCCTTTTCTGCAAGAAAAAGTGGGGGTTTATCATCCAAGTATTGTAGAAGAGTGATAGCTGGCTAAATGAGCTTTATTTCAGGATTTTAACTAAGGTAGTGTATTTCTAATCATTTTTTGTGTTATGAATTTCCTAAATGTGATGTCTTGTTAGAGATTTGGGTGTTTGAGCATATTTAGGGGTTTTACTTGATTCATGCTTAGATGGTGTTTTGGTGTAAAAATAGTGTTTTTATAGTGCTAAATGACCCTAAATAACTCTCCTAAGCACTAGAAGTTGATTTGGGACCAAACTAGGGTGTTTGGAGGATTTTTGAGTGTTTCTCGGGCTATTTGGGTTTTCTAGGTTAGGGTATCGATATTGGATGAACAACATCGATATTAGATGAATTGGGATGAATTTTGGGCATGTTATACAGAGAGTATCAATACTCTAAGGAGAAGTATCGATATTTCATCCCTGGAATCGATACTGAGGGTAATAATATCGATACTGAAAGTATTTTTTGCAATCAAGTAGCCATTTTTGGTATCGATACTCAAAAGGGTATTGATAATCAAGGTAGGAGTTTCGATATTGCATGTAAGGTATCAATACTACTTATTTTGGATGGCTAGATTTGACTTCGTTAAGGTCCGTAAGAGTTAAGGATAACCCATAATGGTGGAACTTAGTTCTTGAGGGACTTAAATGGAAAAAGGTGCATAGAAACACACTTAGGAGTAGGTTGCAACCGAAGTAACCATATTAGGCAAAATATATTGAACCTATTTCGATATAACAAATTTAAGATAAAAATGATTTTGGACTAAATTGAATTTATTCAAAGTTTTCAAAAATAATTCAAAGTCCATAAAACTTGAATTTAAACACAAAACAATTTTATGGGAAAGAAGTACCAATATTGTTCTTACAGTATCGGTACCACATGAACAATATCAATATTGTTCTTATAGTATCGATAACCAAGGTAAGGGAAGTATCGACTCTCATGGTATTACCGATACTGCCTATTGGTTTTAAATGTGTTCAAATTTCAGCATGTAAAATTGGTACTATACTCAAAGAAGTATCGATAGTATTGTACGTTGGATTCGATGTAGTAAACCCTAGTATCGATACTCCCTGTTAAAATGACTAGTTTTTATTAGTCCAATATCGATACTCCAATCCCGAGTATTGATACTCTTTGGTCTGGGCAGTTTTATTTTGCAACTTTTAAGTCCCCAACGGCTAGAAACAGTTATAAACTCATTCCAATGTATAAAAACAAGTTGAGGACACTTGAAGAAGGTTACACAAAACCTATCCAAGCATTAATCATCAAGAGAAAAGCTTTCATTCTTTATTCTTTGTTTTCTCTTGTAAAGAGTGTGTTTTAGTGAGATTAATTGTGTAAACACCTTCCTTTGAGAGGTTTCTTGTTTAATTCTTTTTATCCTTTTGAAAAAGGTGTTTGGATCTAGTTTAGCCATTGAAAACTAGGGAATTGTAAAAGGTTACTCTTGAGCCTAGAAAAAGAAAGAATAATGAATTTATTAGAAATCCTTGGTGTGTAACTAAGGTAGTGGATGTAAACTTCATTAAGGAAGTTAAACCACTATAAATCGTTGTGCAATTTTTCCTAACCTTTATCTCTATACTCGCAAATTTTTTATTTGGTCAATTCACCTCCTCTTGGCATTTTTTCGTTTGATCGATGGAGTATCATAAATTCTAACAAAATACTTGAGTATCTTCAATCAAACATGTATGTAGTAATCATTAACAAGGATCATTCCAAAAGAGATGAAGACGAGTGACACGATGAACGACGTGACTAGCGTGATAGAGGAAAGTGATTACTACGTGAACACCTAATTAAAGATGTGTAAGTTTCCCTACCTGTTCAAGGGTGAATCGATGGGAAGTGTGATGAGAACGACTAGGGAGTCGTTGTCAATAAACTATCCCCGGATCAAGTGTTGGGCTAGATATAATATACCAAGTCTATAATGAATATGAATTACCTTAAATGCATGAAACACTGAATTACTATTAACCTATTGTATAACTTTCTATGAGAGAGAACAAAGAAAATATTAGTAAGTGAGAAAGTGACCTTAAATGCTTGTGTATTAATTGATAATAATGAAAGATAACCACACGATAATAATGATATATGTGTGATAACCATAAAAATCTTATGACGTAAGATCCATAAGACTTATGCCTTTGTTTGGCACTTAGGAAACGATAAGGACACTCGAGCTACTTGTATCTATGACGATTATATAAAGTATATATATGATGGATATATCCCCAGTAGTGATAAGGAACTTTAGTATCAGTGCTAATGCACTTCCATATTAGTGCTTTGGCACTTTAGTACTAGTGCTAAGGCACTTTAGTTAATCAATGGCAATGCCACTATATATATATACATATATATTTCCAATATTCTGATTTCATAAACAATAATATGTTGTTAATATGGTTACTAAGTGTGTATGAAAATAAGTATAGTTGGTAGTTGTTAGAATATGAACATGTATGGTTATATTCTATGCTATGTGATTTGGTGAACTTCTGACATAAGCTATGTGATACTGAACTAGGTAAGTATATGAAATTGTGATATAGGCTATATGCTCATGAGCTATGTAAATATATGACTGTGTGATAACCTATGTGAACTGGATAATTGATCTATGTGTTATATGATCTAAGTGAAGATATGCGAACAAAATATCAGTTATGTGATATGATCTACATGTTTATATGAACATATGATATAAGCCATGTGACATGACCTACGTGATTACTTATCTATGTGAAATAAGATATAATAAATGTCTATGTGAATAAATGTCTACGTGATAAGCTATGTGAAATGATATAAATAGTAAAGCCCATAGTATATGATAGGAGAGTTGATGGTATAATTGGCATGCCAAGACTCGAGGGTTCTAGGCGGTCCTTCGGGATAATTCTACGTGGTCCTTCGGGACATTTCTATGCGGTCCTTCGGGACATCTATGTGTCATTCGGGACATTCTATGTGGAACTTCGGTGCAATTTATATGAGTTGTGGTGACAACATTTATGCACAACCTCAATGCACTCACATACCTTAAGTTCTCAATGATATACATGGGCTATTAAAAGAAAAGATATAAATGAACAGTGAATGATAATGATAATTATAATGATAATTTTGTTGAAGATGATGATTTGTATAAATATGCATATATGCTTTTGTTATATGAGATGTTCTATGGTTTCTTGATATGATGTTATGATATGTTTAGAATATGTTTAAGTGGTTACGGATTTTATTTCTCAGTAATGTACCATGGGCTAATAAAAGAAATAATATGAATGAACCATGTCTAATGTTATATATTATTGTTGATTAAATGTATGATGATATATGTTCTGGTTGATTAAAAATATAATGTTTTTGCATGTTATGAAAGTAGGTGATTACATGTTTTAATATGTCATTTATGCATTTTATGGCACATTAAGTCTTCGACTTAGCGTGTGAGTGTTTCACACGTATGTTCAGAGAAGCAGGAAGAGCAAAGCTAAGATCAGACAAGACATCATATCTATACGAGAAGATCAGATCAGAAACAATGTATACAGTATGTTATTTTGTTGTATTAAAAGTTATTGGCATGTAATTCAAAGTTTGAATCGTATATGCTCTGATCAGTTTTGTAAACAAAAAAAAATTATGCAAATTATTAAATTCTATTTTCGAAATTAGTTAAATTCTAGTTATTCACTTTGAACCACTATTTTTATATAAGTAATTTTTTTAAGTTTTAACTATCTTTTAAAAGTAAACGATTTGAAAAGTCAATGCGACACCCTGAATTCGTATCCGGGTTGAATACGGGTTGGGGTGTTACACCTACCATTGGGTATTGATACCACCAGCTAAAAACTCCTTATTTTAGGCTATTTGAAGAACAATATCGGTATTGTTCATTCAATACTGATACCCAAACCCAGAAATGCTTTGTTTTGAGCATAAAAATAACACCGAACTTCCCTCGAAAATCCATCTAAAGCCATTAAGCATTATTTAAGTTTTATAAAAGTTTAAGAGGATCATAATATGTCATTTTTAGAGCATAATAAACATCTAAACATCTCATTTCCCTCATAAATTATATCAACTCATTTTTGTACTCATAAACGTAAACAAGCAAACAAGTCATAACCTAATGATCTACATATCGTATATGTGAGTAAGGAGTGTGTTACCTTGTAACATCCTAACCTATGGATTAATGACTAAATTGTAAAATTTTAGAATTTGGGGATAAACGTAGAATAGTTGAATAGTTGAATAGTTCAATGATTTATATGGATATATTTCCTGAAAGTTGTTAGTAATTATTAAAATAATCAAAGGGTAAATGAGTCATTGAACAAGAAATTAATTAAATAATTATTGGGTATTATAATACCCATGTGGAACATGTGTAGGAAACAAATGTTTCCAGATTACTCTTCTTTCTTCTTTTTTTTCATCTTTTTCTTCTCTCAAACTTGAAAGCTCAAAGGCAAAGGTAAGTTTCCTTGTTAATTGATTATTTGTTAATTTAAAATATGGGTTTGATCCTTAGGTGATACTTAAGCTTAAGGAAAGCTTAAGTTTTCTTAAAATCAAAAGATGAAGAAGTTATAAAAGATTAAAGAAAATGAGTTTCAAAGTGAATTTCTGAAAAAGAGTTAATAAATGAATGTTGAGATGGAATTTGACTTGTCATAGGTATGAATAAGAAGTTATAAGTGTTAAATCAAAGTTTGGATAACATGAAAAATTGGGTATGATTCTTAATTTTAAGAATCATGAAGAGATATGGAAGATAAAGATAGTTTATATGGATATAAGTGGTTTATGAAGTGATAGTTGAGTTTAATGACACGATAGGGGTTTAAAATAGAAGAATTGAGTGAAGAGTTGATGAATTTCGTACTTAAAATGGATTTCTGGGTTGTGTGCATCGGTACATCTTTAATGTGTACCGATGCACTCTCAAATAATTAACATCGAATGTCATCAGTGCATCGATGCACCCCCTTAAAATATAAACATCGAATGCCATCAGTGCATCGATGCATAAGGAGTGCATCGATGCACCCCCTTAAGAAGAAAACATCGAATGTAATTCTTGTATCGATGCACAGGTAGTGCATCGATGCACACGTTAAAGGATGCATCGATACACTGTAGAGTGCATCGATGCATTCCTTCATTAAGAGATGAAATGATCTTTTCTCTTAGCCTAAGAAGTGATAGTTTAAAATATATCAAATGTAATTAGTATACTGATATGGATCAATGTATTTCTATGTAGATTTAGAGCGTAATACTGTTCCGGAACAATCGAAGGATTAGGATTCATTCAAAGAAAACAAGGCTAAGGTGAGTGCAATTTAAATTGTACTTATAGAACGAACATTGGCTTACGATGAGCCACTGACGGAGTTACTATGGTAAGAAGTAACTCTTAAAATGTTATTGTATGTGATATGTTTAACATGTTGTTCTATATGTTGTGATATATATATATATATATATATATGCTTATATAAGAACATGAGAGATAAAATATGCTATGTGATAAGGATATAGAGAGTGAAATGAATGACATGAAAATGCATGTATGTTTGATTATATGAGTGGATATGTTCTTGTAAATGCTATGTGGCTTATGTAAATAAATGGAAAGGTGAATGTGATATATGTGAAGCATATGATAACAAGAGATGCTAGTGATATTCATGTTATATGAACATGAGAAGTGTTACAAGTTAAATGACATATGAATATGAATCATAAGAAAGTGACATGTACATGTGAATATGTGAAAGTGTGATAACATAAATAATAATGCCCATGTTATGTTATACGAGAGCTAGGGGTATAGTTGGCATGCCAAGAGTCGAGGGATAAACAGTGGTCCTTCGGGACATAGTGGTTCTTCAGAACAAACAATGGTCCTTCGGGACATAATGGTTCTTCGGAACAAACAGTGGTCCTTCGGGACAAATATTCAGTGCCCCTTGAGGGAATTATACGAGTGGGTGACAGCATAGTGCACAACCTCTATGTACTCGTATATCTTTAGTTATCACAAGTGTACCATAGGCTAATTAAAGAGATAACACCAATATACTAAATATGATGTATATGTTTGTTTTATAATACAAAATGTGTTATATGAATTATATGATGTTATATGGTTTTGGTTATGAAATGATATATACGTTCCATAATGTACATGGAAATGTTCAACATATGTTAATATGATAAAAAGGAGTTAGTGATAATAATATGATTATTAATAAATATGTTCAAGAGAAAGGTATATGTTTGCATTGTTTATACAATTGAAGATATGTTTTTATATGATATGATAGTAATTTCAGTTGTATGTTTTTATTTATATGAAATGTATAGGGTCATATTATATGTTATATGCCTCATTAAGTCATCGACTTAGCGTGTGATTATTTCACACGTAGGTACCCAGAAGATGAAGAATGGTAAAAGTTAGGCAAGACAGGTCAGTTCCTCTTTTTCAAGGATCGGATCAGAAAAGCATCGAATAATATGTATTTTGTGATACTGATGGTAGTTGGCATGTAAATAAAGATTTGGATCTTATTTGTTAAAATTGGATTTGTAAACTCATATGATTGAATTTTATTTTAAATTATTTATTGGTGTTTAGTAAAAGTTTTAAAATTATTCACTATTTTGTACAAGTAGATGTTTTAAAAAGGCAATGTGACACCTCAGATTTGTATCCGGGTCGGGTACGGGTTGGGGGTGTTACATACCTTACTAATAGCTGTTGGGAAAACGTCCACAAGATCACCCAAGCACCAACTTTTCCTTGTTTTTGTTTTTGGAGCTTTCCCCAACTTCTCTCGATAACCGAAAGCAATGAAACAATTTATTAACTTATTTAAAGGCTTAAGAAAAGTAGAAACATGATTCTAACTCTTAGAAACATATTAGGAACACTCTAAGGTTCTAAAATCAAAACATCTCTAAAACCCCACCACAAACACCATAGTCAAAGTTTAAGATGGTGAGCTTAAAAGAAAGCCCTAAAGGAGGAGATTATATTTCTTAACTTCACAAATTCAGATTAAGGATGTTAAACAATAAAGTTACCACCTTTGGAAAACTTAGAGAGGAGAAAAAAGAAAAGAAAATATGAAGAAGAAAACAAGGGAATGACTTTTCTTCCCAACGTGTGACACATGCATAATAATAGGAGATCAACCTTTTTTCAAACAATTAGTGAATTACTCTCCTTGTCCTCCTTAGTTTGCCCCCAATTAAAAAAACAAGTTTTAACATCTTTTGGGCTCAACCCAAGTCTGATTCCATGTCATACTTAACTCAATTGCTTTGTAAATGCTTATCATACTACTCTACCCAGCGGTTTACCCAAAAACTACTAGCCTATTTTTTGGGTGTTAAAGGTGTGAGAAAAGATAAAGGTTGGTCTTAGTGGTGTAAGTATGATTACTTGTGTTACTTCATTGGTAATTGTTATACATATATAATATATCTATATACATGACCGTAGTGGCACTCAAAATATATATAATGATATAGTCTTAGTGGTGAATTGTAACCCCCTAGACCTAGCCTGGACTTTACGATCGAATCTTGGAGACCACATTCATATTCATATTACAGAAAAAATGAAACTTTCAGATTCAAGACATGCATCTTCAGAAATCCAATATAAATTCAAGTTTAAAAGCATTAGTTCATATAAAAAAATATACGAATTTTAATGTCGAAAACATATAAAACATGGAATCCAAAAATCCCATAAAAATATATATAAAATCAACAAAACATAAATAACATAAAGTCTAGAAAATGCCCATATGATGACTGAAAGGAAATGGGCTATTGAACAATCCTCCAAGTACCGATCATAATCCTATAGGTCGAAAGGATCTGAAAAGATAGAAACTAAAAGAGTGAGCATCATTACAGTAAAACATATATCATTATATATAATAGCAAAAATAATGCATAAACGGTAATATCATAATTTATTCATCAATATGTAGCATCATTAACATACAATTATACCTTTCTTTGTGGGTAAAAAGGATGAAGACATTCAATTCGAAGAGGATCCCAATCAGAAACAAAAATCAATATGGGGACTTAGCACACCAAAGAAGATCCCAAACAGAAACAAACAGGGATATAATACTATACAAAAACAAAACGGGGAATTAATCTCATGCAAAAAAGGGGAAATTAATCCCATATAAAAATGGAAGATATAATTAATCCCATGCAGATTCAGAATAAATCAATGTGCAGATCATGAGTGATGCAACACTATTCAGAATCATAAATGTCATAGATAATTGTAATCAAATTTTGAACATGCTTTACGTAGTAATATTAAACATAAGAGCATAATACATAAAAAAAATGAATAGGTAAAAGGGACACATCATTCGTAGCAAAATAACACCGGCTAATCCTTATGCTTCCCAAAGTAAGTCGCACTAGGTCCTACGGAGTGTGACATAAAAATAATACCCCTAAATGAATACGGATGCCAACAACTAAACATAAATAAATTATAAATCACTAAATAGAACTTACGCATATCCTGAGATACGTATCGAACTGAGTAGAACGAGAGTGATCAGAGTCTACAAGAGAGCAGTCTGGAGAATCGAGAGTACCTTGAGAAAATAACACTGAAAATTGAGTCCAAAATCTCACAATTTACTTAACATAATTATGACTTTAAGCGATAAATGACTCATAATAGGGGTTTCGCGGTATAATTTGACAAAACAGACTGCGAACGTGACTCTGAACTTCAAAAAAATAAAGATAGGGTCTACAAAAAAATTTAATGGGTCAAAGTCAAAAATCAAAGTCAACGATCAACGGTCAATGGGTGAACTGGTTCAGTTAGTTCGATCAAAAAGTAATCGGTTCAATCAATTTTAAACTGCTAGAACACTTCCACATGTGTATGAGGGCACGTGAAATGCTGCCATGTAGCCAAAATATACAAAAAAATTATAAAAAAAAAATTTTAATAACGGGGAGTCACTTAAAAGCGTCATTTTCCCAAAACGATTGGCGGGGATGTGAGTTTTCACGGAGCCCAAAAGTTCAAACCCTCACCGTTTACGAATAATGATGGTGAATGAGAATCTGCAGACATTAGACGAATGAGACGTGAGACAAGTAAAATGACACTTGCAGTGAGCAACACGATGGCGCGAACGATGATGAATCAAGGATAAAAGAAATGAATGGTAGTTGAGAGAGAGAAAAAAATACAGTAGAGAGGGAAAAAGAAAAAGAATGAAAATAAGAAGGAATAGTGGTTTTGAAATACTTAAAAAAGACAAACCAAGATACAAGTCTTCACACTTTTAGAGAGCTTGTAAACTGGTACCAAGGTTTCTAAACATTTTAATCTAACCCCTGAAACTTGGATTGTGACAACTCTCCCAATTAAAAAAATTTTGGCCTCGAAATTTTACCTGGCGAAAAAGATTAGGAAACTACTCCTCTATTGACTTCTGAGTCTTCAAGTGGCCTCCGAAAGACTACGGTTACTCCACAAAACTTTAACCATCGGTACACGTCGGCTTATCAAAACACGATCCTCAAAGACAGGGATTTGATAGGCTCATCTTCATAAATCAAATCAGGTCTCACTTCAATATCCTCAACAGAAGTGATATGCGATGGGTCAGTACGATAACAACTCAACATAGAGACATGGAGGAAATCATGTATGCAGTCAAGATTAGGCGATAACTTAAGCTGATAAGCAATAAGACCAACATGATGCATGATCTGATAAGGTCTAATAAACCTCGGATTCAATTTGCATTTACGCCAAATCTAACAACTTTATTCTAGAGAGATACTTTCAGAAAGACTTGATCACCCATACTGAGCTCAATATCTCACATCTTCCGATCAACATAAGACATTTGCCTATTAAAAGCAGCCTTAAGCTTGTCTCAAATCAATCTCATTGTAGCCTCATCCTTCTGAATAAGATCGAGTCCTAACACCATCCTCTCATATATAACTAAGTCCAACATAACATAATACGACACCTACGTTCATACAAAGCCTCATACTGTCATGATAAATGTTGTTGTAGGCACACTCAACTAAAGGCAAGTGAACCTCCCAATTGCCTTGGAAACCTATAACACATCCTCTCAGTATATCCTCCAAAATCTAAATAACCCATTCAGACTGACCATCAGACTATGGGTGATAAGTTTACTAAAATTCAATCAGGTACCCAAAGCCTCATGAAGAGTCTTCTAGAATTGCGATATAAATCTCGAATTTCAATCAGAAATAATAGAAAAGGGGACCCCATGAAGACGAGAAATCTTAAAAATATACAACCGAGCTAATTTGTCCATATTATAATTAGTCCGAACCAAAATGAAATGAGCATATTTGGTGAGATTATCAACGATAACCCATACTAAATCCTTCTTGGATTGCGTCAACAGTAATCTACTCATAAAATCTATAGTTACTCGCTCTCATTTCCAATTGAGAATCTGAATGGGATGAAGTGAATTAGACGAAAATCGATGCTCAACCTTTACTTACTAACAGGTCATACATTTAGCCACATACTCAGTGACATCTCTTTTCAAACCAGACAAGTAATACATTTATCTGAGATTCCGATATATCTTAACACCACTCGAATGCATAGAATAAGACTATTATGAGCCTTCAATAAAATAGTATTCCGTAACTCAAGATCATTCGGAACATAGTAACGTCCTCGGAAACATAATACACAATTCTCATCGAATGTGTAGTTAAAATTAAAACCCTAATCAGCTTATTTTATAAAAGAGAATAAGTATGCATCGAGGGGTTGCTTCGATTTAATCTTAGACCCTAAGATAGGCTTAACCCAGAGTTCAAATAACAAGGCACCATCATCATATAAACTCAAGCTGGCAAACATCACCCTCAAATTAGTAGTCACTCCACGACTCAAAACATCAAAAACTACATTAGCCTTTCTAGAGTGATACTCAATCTCAAAACCATAGTCTTTCAGCAACTCTAACCAGTGACGTTGTCTCAAATTAAGATCTTTCTGAGTTGACATATTCTTTAGACATTTATGATTGGCAAAGATGTAGAATTTTCCCCATAAAGATAGTGCCTCTAGATTTTTAACGCAAAAACCACTGCAGCTAACTCGAGATCATGAATAGGATAGTCACACTATTGTATCTTTAACTGAAAAGATGCATACACTACTACTCTTCCATCATGCATCAAAACAGAACCCAAACCAATATGTGAAGCATCATTGTAAACTATAATCCTTTCTAGACTCAGGTTGGATCAAAACATGTTTTTGAATCATAAAATATTTCAACTACTCGAAATCCAATTGTTGAGCTTCACCCAAACAAAAGACATATTCTTCCTCAGAAGTACTAGGCTGAATAAAGAGTGCGTGTAACCCCCTAGACTCGGCCTATGCGTTACGACCAGATCTAACGGATTACAAAAAAAATTTCCAAAGACATTCTTCGATAACTTAAAATCTAAATTATAATTAAACATCTTTAAAAATATAATTAATATAATTAAAGTTTAAATTCAATATATTAAAGTCATAAAAATAAAATATTTCAAAATTAGTATCGAGGAAAATCTAATATCAATAACAAAAGCAATATTTTCAAAACATAGGCACATGTCACCCAAATTAAATGCAACTCGAAAGATAAAACATTACAACAAAAGTCACTGTATGAATGTGTATATCCTCCAAGTATCAGGTATGGGTCGCCTATCCAAATGTATCTAAAAGAGAAAATTTTGAGGGAGTGAGCTAGGGAGCTCAGTGTATTCCAACAGTGCAGAAATAAAACATACAGTTAATTTTTAAAATCAGTTTAGATTACAGTTATTAAAACATAAGTAGAGTTTTTAGTTTAAAACTTCAGTATCGCCCTCCAACTGAGCACCATATACAGTTCCTTAGAACTGCATCCATAAGGACTTGCCCTAGGCCCGAAGGGCGTAAGTGCCAACCTAAGGGAGCACCTTGGGTCCATAAGGTCTTACCCTAGCTGAAGTGTAGGTGCCCACTTGAGGGGAGTGCCCTCAGGTCCATAAGGACTTACCGAATGTACATAGCAAAGCAGCCACCCTAAGGGAGTGCCTTAGGGTCCATAAGGTCTTACCACTAAGCCCATTAGGCCTAGGAGCCCACCCAAGAGTCGTCTTAGGTCCATAAGGAATTATCAGTCGGTGCTAAACCTAAACAAGGAATTACCAGAAGTGACTGAACCTGCCAGAGTCTTCATACCAGAACCAGAGTATCCCGGAGAAAAATAGTTTTCAGACAGTAACCAGTGATAGCAAGAAATCAGAGTTCAAACATATTTATTTATCAGTAAAAACAATAAACAGAGAACATGAATCAGATAATCAGGCTTAAACTTTAGTAAATCAGAAATCATGTTTTATATAGATAAATCATACGGAATCAAGTTAAACAGATAGTCACATTACAAAGTAGATAAAACAGTCATGTGCACATGATTTTTCAAGCATATATTTAAAACATGTATATGGCACACAAGGAACACACCTCGGAAAAAGTATCAGTCTAGAAGATCTAACAAGCACCGGCTTCATTATGCTATTCTACTAAATGAGAACCTAGGTTATATCAAAACAGGATTATAATCAGAGCAAATATATTAAACTAAATATTTAATAGGGTTATAGAACTATACAAGTAATCACGGGCTGGCATTGATGGACAAATCGGGAGAAATTGGGTCTAGCAGGTAAATGTCAAGAGATCCATGAGTACCTTAAATATATCATAACATTAATTAGTTCTTGACCCTTCAGTTAAAACTGATGCACTGAAATAATTACCTAATTTACATATATATATTCTGGTTTAACAGCCAATTTGGAGGTTTTCGGGTTTGAATTTTGCAAAAATTTAACTTTTTGGTCAAAGTCAACGTGCTAGGTCAAAGTCAACAGGTCAGACCAGTTCGGGTTGACTTAGTTCAGTTTGGTTGACTCGGTTCTGTCTGAGTTGACTCGGATCGGTTCAAACTGGTACGGTCTACTTGAAACGGTCGATTACTCCCAAGCAACCAAACAACATTCTTAGCCACAAATTGCCCAATAACATCAACGAAACGCTGTCAAAACCGAGAAAAATTAACCAAAATTTTAAACTCAAGCTTACCACACCGACGATGGGAAAAATGATGATGATGGAGTAACCCAAGGTTCAGGTTTTGAGCAGACAGAGGCCACGAGTCCAACTAAGCCAACGATGAGGTGAGACGGCCGTTGGATCCGACAGATTTCACGAAGAAAAATGAGTAGCAGATAGGGATTTGACGAACTTTCTTTGCCTTTTCCATGATGTTAGACGACTAATTAGAGCTAGGGTTTTGATCGACGTAAATCGATGAGTCTGTTGGTGGGTGGTGGCGTGCTCCAAAAATGGTCGGATGATGCTACTCGATGGAGGAAGGTTGCAGTAGCTATGGGGTTAGGGATTTGGGATTTGATTTGGGGATTTTTTTGGGTATCCAGGTTTTAAGCATATATTATATGTATTCATTAATTAAATTTATAAACATGAGCTTAGCCTAAATGGTAGATGTGTTGGCAGCCTTAATCCGGGGGACATAGGTTTAAGCCTCTCCAACCACCTTATTTTTTATTTTTTTCAACATATTAGAAAAGTTGGTTAATTTAGGGTTAAGTCCCTACACTTCCTAGATTTTCAGAACTAGCCTAAGAACTTCAAAAATTCATAATTTAGTCCTCGAAATTCACCAGAGTTAGACCGGAAACAGAACCTAGATCTCTAATAGTTCTTCTAGAGAACAAAGGCTAATTACTCTATTGATAAAAACATAGAAACTTGTTAAACTCATATTTGAAACAAGGGTCTCGATGCCTTAAATCAAAAGTCTGAGGGGTCTCAAGATACAAAACTCAGGCATTGGAAGGGCGTTGATAGATATGCATGACAAGAAATAGAAATAGCAATAAATATACCTATAAAAGTCCCTGGTTCATCTCGATCACCAGAACATCGGATAACATATACAAGGGCAGGCTGTCGAGCCTCAAAAACAGTTGATCCTCTACTCGGCGATGAGCTCTATTGTCGACTAGAAATAGATCCAAAAGTCCTGCCTTGATTGTAACTCCTAGCGGGGGTCTGAATAGAAGCTTATGAATGTGCAGGAGTTTGAGCGGGGGTCCGATCGACCTAAGTTGGATGTGGATAATTCCTCAGAAAATGCTCACTGGATCCACAATGATAACATGTATCTAATTTCTCACGACACTCTCCCCCGTGTCGATTTTCATAATGCTCGCAACTCGGTATCGGAGTCAAGCCTGAATAATCGTCCTCGACTAACAGATGGAGGTAGAGGTGACACAAGCCTTAAACCAGAATGACTCTTTTGATGAGCAGCAGTACGAATCCGCTTATCAGAGCTTGCAGAAGGCTCAGACTGATCGGAATACCTCATAGAGCGATCTCGATCTGCCCTATATCTATCAGGGGCAGAAGCCTCGATTTATTCAGCGTCCTTTGCTCTCCCTACCACAACATTGAATACCTCATCTTGGTGAGTAACTACCTAGACGCAACTCATCTCAGTCCCTGAGAAAACTTTTGGCACATATCCCTCTCGGTAGGTACCAAACTGGAACCATACTTCAGCAACTTTAAGAACTCGATCTCATACTAAGAAACAGTCATATCTCCTTGAACTAGATCTTGAAATTGTTTTCATCTCTGAGCTAGATACCGCTCTCCCAGAAAGAGACTCATAAAATGCTCTCTAAAGAAATCTAAAGTCAAGCAATCGGCCGAAATGTTGCTCACAACAGAATCCCACCAGGTGTAGGCATTTTCGTCCAACATGGAGGTAGCTCCCAAATAACGTCGTTGCGAGTCTAATCCTAGCTGATCCATGCGTCGCTCAATATCATATAGCCAATCATCGGCCTGAGTCGGAGCTCCACCAGTAGGGCCTCCAAAGGTCTTAACTCCATTAGCAATCAGAGTTTGAGAAATAGAAACCTCGGGTACAACGCTAGCAGTTCGAACCGCTCCTTGAATCAACTAAAGAAACTGTCAACCGAGATTCTCATCTAGCATTACTCTAGCAGGCTTGGTCTCATAAATAGTCACCCTCTAATTGGAGTCATCAAACCTATACCAAGGGCAGAGGTCAGATCCATCGGGGTCGTAGGAATAGAATTATCTATCAGAGGATGGGGATCTACACGCATCTCATCTATATGGTCTGCAAACCTAGTCGCTCGGCTTCATCCTCGGTCAGGTCGACGACCACTCGGAGGATCTCGAGGCTCACTACAAAGAGAAAAAAACCTAAGATTAGATTGGCACTTGGAGTCCTGTACATAGTTAAACTTGTAAAAACTTTGTGACATGGCCTCCGTGACTTATTTTGTAAAACATTTTTAAACTGTATTTTTTGTTTGGACCCATTCATAATCCGAGGTTTTAAAAATCGAAAGCTATGATACCAAAACTTGTAACCCCTTAGACCCAACCTATGTATTACGACTAGATCTAACGGATTACAATAAAAATTTTCCAAAGAAATTCTTCGATAACTTAAAATCCGAATTATAATTAAACATCTTTAAAAATATAATTAATATCATCAAAGTTTAAATTCAGTAAATTAAAGTCATAAAAATAATATATTTCGAAATCAGTATCAAGGCAAATCTAACATCAATAACAAAAGTAGTATTTTTAAAACATAGGCATATGTCGCCCAAATTAAATGCAGCTCAAAAGATAAAACATCACAAAAAAAGTCACTGTACGAATGTGTAGATCCTCCAAGTGGCAAGTATGGGTCGCCTATCCAAATATATCTGAAAGAGAAATTTGTGGAGTGAGCTAGGGAGCTCAGTGTGTTTCAACAGTGCATAAATAAAACATATAGTTAGATTTTTAAAATCAGTTTAGATCACAATTGTTAAAACATCAATAGAGTTTTTATTTTAAAACTTCAGTATCGCCCTTCAACCAAACACCATATACAGTTCCCCATAACTGCATCCATAAGGACTTACCCTAGGCCCAAAGGGCGTAGGTACCAACCTAAGGGAGCACCTTGGGTTTATAAGGTCTTACCATAGCCGAAGCGTAGGTGCCCACCTAAGGGGGTGCCCTCAAGTCCATAAGGACTTACCCAATGCACACAAAAAGGAGCCATCCTAAGAGAGTGCCTTAGGGTCTATAAGGTCTTACCATTAGGCCCATTAGGCCCAGGAGCCCATCCAAGAGTCACCTTTAGGTCCATACTGAATTACCAGTCGGTGTTGAACCTATACAAGAAATTACCAGCAGCGACTGAACCTGCTACAGTCTTCATAGCAGATCCTAGAGTACCCCGGAGAAAAATAGTTTTCAGACAATAACCAGGGATAGTAGGAAATCAGAGTTCAGACATATTTATTTATCTATAAAACAGTAACCAGAGAACAAGAATTAGATAATCAAGCTTAAAATTTAGTAAATCAGAAATCAGAATTTAAATCAGATAAATCATACGGAATCAAGTTAAACAGATAGTCACATTGCAAAGCAGATAAAACAATAATGTGCACATGATTTTTCAAGAAGATATTTAAAAAAGGTATATGGCAAACAAGGAACACACCTCGCAAAAACTATCAGTCCGGAAGATCTAACTTGCACCGGCTTCGTTACACTCTTCTTTTGAAGAGAACCTATGTTGTATCAGAACATGATTATAATCAAAACAAATATACTAAACTGAATATTCAATAGGGTTACAAAACTATACGAGTAATCACAGGCTAGCGTTGACAGACATATCGGGAGGAATCGGGCCAACCAGGTGAAGATCAGGAGATCCACGAGTACCTTAAATATACCATAACATTAATTAGTCCTTGACCCTTCAGTTAAAATTGATGCACTGAAATAATTACTTAATTTACATATACACATGCGGGTTTAACAGACAATTCGAAGGCTTTCAGGTTTGAATTTTGAAAAACAGACTTCGGATTCGGACTCAAGACGTCGAAAAATAAAAAATCTGACTTTTCAAAAAAATTGACTTTTTTGTCAAAGTCAACGGGTCGGGTCAAAGTAAAGGGTCAACCGATTCGAGTTGACTCGATTTGGTCTGATTTGACTTGGATCGGTTCAAACGGATATAGAAGAAACAAAGCTGGGGGCAAACCCCACACATACACGGTGGCGCGACAGAACGTGAACCGATGAAAAATGGTCTGGTTGGCGACCGGTTACCAACCAAACAACATTCTCAGCCACAAATTACCCAATCACATCAACCAAAACATTGTCAAAACCAAGAAAAATTAACCAAAAATTTAAACCCAAGCTTACCGCACCAACGACGGAGTAACCCAAGGATCGAGTTTTGAGTGGATGGAGGCCACGAGTCTAACCACGCCGGTGGTGAGGGGAGACGGTCGCTGGATCGACCTGATTTCGCGAAGAAAAATGAGCAGCGGGCTAGCGATTTCGACAAACTTTCTTTGGCTTTTCCACGATGTTAGGTGACTGATTATTGTCTGGTGAGGCTAGGGTTTTGATCGGCATAAGTCAACGAGTCCGTTGGCGGTTGCGTCGTGCTCCAAAAGTGGTCGGATGGTGCTGCTCGATGGAAGAAGGCTGTAGCGGCTAGGGGGTTAGGGATTTGGGATTTGATTTGGGGATTATTTTTGGGTATCTGGATTTAAGCGTATATTATATATATTCATTAATTAAAAACATAAATAATATCCTAGCCTAAATGGTAGAGGTGTGGGCAGCCTTACATCGGGAGACACAAGTTCAAGCTCCCCAACCACCGTATTTTTTTTAATTTTTTTCAACAGATCATAAAAATGGGTTAATTCAGGGTTAAGTCCTTGAACTTCCCAGATTTTTGAAACTAGCTTAAGAATTTCATAAATTCATAATTTAGTCCAAAATTTTATTAAATTGTAAACTAAAAACTAGGGGTGTGACAGTGCAGGAGCTTTCCATAGAGAGGTACTAGGCTGAATAAACCCACGATCTAACAACTTCTGTAAATGAACCTTGAGCTCCATCAATTCCTTAGGTGACATGCGATAGTGCAGTACCCGGATAGAGTTCAATTCTGAACTCTACTTCTCTCTTAGGTGGTACACCTAGTAACTCTTCCGAAAATACCTCTATAAAGTCTCTCACAGTACAAATCTGTTAAATTCCATAAGTAGACTTTCCTAAATCTAGAATATTTGCAAGATACGCTATGACACCCTTCTGAATCATTTTTTCAACTGCCAACGCTAAGATAACATAAGACAGATAACCCGATGCTCACTGATCAGAACAATTTCCTTATCATTAAAAGTCTTCAAAATTGCTCTCTCGTGTTCCTAAATCAGGTTAACTAGATGTTCCTTCAACCAATTGGTACCTAGAATAAAATCAAACTCATCCAATGAGAGTTCCATAATATTCGCTAGAAAAGTCTCTCTATAGAGCTTGAGAGGACAAATTCAATAAATTTTGTCAACCATAATGAATTGACCAACATAAGACTGAACAACAACATAACAAGTAATAGGCTCAACTGGAATATTAAGATTATGGGCTATGGAACTTGCAACATAAGAATGAGTAGACCTTCTATCAAGTAAAGGAAAATAATAAACTGGATGAAAGGTAAAAGTACCTACAATAACATCTGGCTCATCATGATCCTTGCAACATCTCGTAGCATAAACAAGAGTAGGTTATCTAGACTCGGTCTTCATAGAACCTTTAACCGGGGTAGAACACACCCTACCTAAAGAACCTGGTACATGACTAGATAAGGAAAGTCAGCTTTAATTACGACCACTCAAAGTCTGAGATGATACTTAAGAATGTGTAGGAGTCTGATAAGTTAGAGTAAGTTACGGTCAATCTCTTAGAAAGTGATCAGTGGAACCACCCTAAAACATGCTCATAACTTCTTGAAGCACTCCCCATCATACTGCCTACTATAGAAAGTACAAGTAAGAACAACCCGCTGTGTAGAAGAAACACCCATACTCCTAGACTGACCAGAAGAAGCAACATGTCTAAACCCATAATCAAAATCTCAAAGTATCATCTTTCAGTCGTTTCCCATGACAAGTAGAAGAACCAAAATGACCCTAAAAACATAATTGCTTCTTTTTTTTCCGTATGTACTGCTCTTTACTGAGATCTCCCATCTCCTCAGTAGTTTTAGGTCAGTCCACTAACAAAATCACTTTCATGATGGGTAACAATCCTATTACGGATCCCAACACACAAACCTTCCTCGAATAGTATGTATTTGTTTTCCTCGGTGGTGATAAGTCTAGTAGCATACTTATTGAGACGTAAAAAATGCAGCTCATAATCCTAAATTGTCATATCACCTTGTTTTATATCTATAAACTCTTGCTTTCGCTCTTTTAGATAGTGATTACCCATAAATTGACTCCAAAAAGCACTATGGAAAAACTCATAGGTCAACTGATCTCTCAGAGTAGTCATCTTCACTAAATTCACCAATTTAGGCATCCTTCAATAGTGAAATAACAACCTAAAGTCTCTGATCAATAGGATAATCTATCTCATCTAGAAGACGCTCATTATCCTTAATCTATACTCCTTAACAGAAGAGATGCTCGGGTAAGCCCTCTAAAATACTCTACCCTGTTACGTAACACCGTCGACGAGACAATAATGGCAATGTCCTCTAGTTGAACCCTAACAGATCTCTAAAGTAAACGCAATACTACTCGACCAATTGCAACATCCTTTAAATCTATAAATTAACCTCAAATGGCAAGTGTATACTAATTGGATAAGAATAATTAGATGCTCGAGTACGCCCATAAGACGAATCGACCTTAGGAAATGGAGGATATCTAATAGCAATAGTCGCCTGGCCTCCACAACATTAATCGCTATCATATTTACGGGGAGATATAGAATGACATGTACTCCTACGATGTGGTATATTATCTACTGAGTCTAAAATAAAAATGTATACATAAACTAAAGTCTGATCTGACACTAGAGTCTTAAAATAAAATATTCAAATTTGAAATCAAATAAGTTTTAAATCATTTAGCAAATATTTACAGTCAAAAGGGATTTTAGAAAATATTTCCCATACCCAAATTTTTTGATGCATAAAATAGTTGTTTTACAGAATAATATAAAATTTGACAGAAAACACAGTCCAAGAATTAAACATATGCTATGATACCACTAAATATAACCCCCTATATTTGGCCTGGACGTTACAACCGAATCTTAGAGACCACATTCATATTCAGATTTACAAAAACAATGAAACTTTCAGATTCAATGCATGCATCATCAGAAATACATTTTAAATTCAAGTTCAAAAGCATTAGTTCGTATAAAAAACAAATATACAAATTTTAACGTCAAAAACATATAAAACATGAAATCCAAAAAAAACATATATATATATATATATATTCAACAGAAAAGAAATAACATAAAGTCTAAAAAAAACTTCTATACGATGACTAAAAGGAAAATGGGCTACTGAACAATCTTCCAAGTACTGATCGTAATCCTATAGGTCAAAAGGATCTAAAAGGACAGAAACTAAAAGAGGAAGCTAAAAAGCTCAATGTGTCCTCTATAGTAAAACATATATCATTATATATAATATCACAAATAACACGTAAATAATAATATCATAATTTATTCATCTGTATGTAGCATCATTAACATGCAATTATACCTTTTTTCGCGGGTAAACAAGATGTGGACGTTCCCTCCGAAGAGGATCCCAGTCAAAAATAGAAATCGATATGATGACTGGACCCTCCAAAGAGGATCCCAAACAGAAACAGAACGGGGATATAATCCATACATAAATAGAACAAGGAATTAATCCCATACAGAGTTAGAATGGAAAATTAATCCCATGCAAAAATAGAATGGGGAATTAATCCCACGCAGATTCATGAATACATTAATGTTCAGATCATGAATGATGCAACACTATTCAAATCATAAATGTTATAGATAATTGTAATCAAATTTTGAACATGATTTAGGTAGTAATATTAAACATAAGAGCATGATATATAAAAAAATTGAACATGTGAAAGGGACATACCTATCATAGCTTAATAACACCAACTAATCCTTACACTTCCCACGGTCAGTTGCACTAGGTCCTGCGGAGTGGGATGTTGTCCAACGGTCGAAAAAGACCAAAAATTTCATAAAATTATTTTAAATGACGGGGAGTCACTTATAAGCGTCAGTTTCTCAAAAAGATTGGTACAATGACACCGAGAGTGAGCAACATGACTGCAAGAACGATGTCGAACCAATGCTAAAAGCAAATGAATGGTAGTTGAGAGAGAAAATATACTAGCGAGGGAAAAAAAGAAGGAAAAGGAAAGAGGAAAGAGGAAAGAGGAAAGAGGAAGAGGAAAGAGGAAAAAGTTCTTAAAAAAAAGGCAAATCAAACTACAAATCCTCACACTTTTAGAGAATTTAGGTACTAAGATTTCAAAACATTTTTATCTAACCTCGAAACTTGAAATGTGACATGAATAAATATCTATCTATATGATTCTAGCAGCGATTGTAAATATACATATGTATACTATAGTGATTTTAGTGACGAGATATTTATAGATGTTTAAGGTTATATATTTATATATATATAGATGAGATTAGAAAATATTATGATATTGATGATGAATAACTCATTATTGTTTTATTGGTTATAAATGTTGATAGTTCATGGATAGACCATTAATTACAAACTAAAAAAATCATGAGCCTTGTAATCTTGTAATAAATCATGCCATGTCTTGTATTGTGAATAATATATATCCTCACTGTTTATAGTTTATGAGATTCATCATGTGTTTATTTGATTACTGATATGTGAATCAGTATTCACATGTTTCTGTTCGCATCTTAAAAGACTTTAATAATTCGAGGAATATCATCATCATAAGATTTTAGCATATGTTTTCACGGTACAATATTCAATTATTATGATGAGTATATGTATCCACGAGTCACTCATTTCTGATATGTAAATCTTATTTATATTATAATTTGTTTATTAAACTTGTAAATAAAGCTCCATTTTGTAAATTTATTTTAAATGATTTGTAAATTAGATGGTTTGAATTATGATAATTATTTTAGATTTAAGGTTACATAAACAAATATTCATAATATTACCTTTTTAGATATCTATAAATATAATATATCTCGTTAAAATCTTATTAATATAAAAATTCTACGAAAAATATTAATGAATAAAAAGATAACCATATTTTTAATATGTGTAACATATTATATCATTAAAAAAAATCTTAATAAAAACACAGTAGAATAAAACCCAGTTAAGAGAAAAATATTATCCCTCTCTTAATAATATCATATAAGATTTTTAAATCTTAAAAATAAAATTTATTTAAAAAGTCCGAGACCAAATTGCAAAAAAAAATCTAAAGCCAATTTTTAACTAAAAATCAAGGTCAAGTGTCGAACTGTAAAGGGGAAAAAAAGAGAGAGAGAGTAAAATCAAATTATAAATTAAAGTCAAAGTCAAAGTAAAAAAGTAAAAAGTTAGATTAACCCAATAAATATGGATGGTTAGACGGTGAGTACTTGTTATTGTAAATCCAATTAACAATTAATTTATCATTTACCACGTCACGCTTACGCTCAACGACAGCCAACTGGCTGTTTCAAGTCCAGATACGTGGCACTGCTCGCACAATTGTCGTGCCACGTGTTCCCAAATAAAGCGAGTTGTCCTCACGATTCTCCTAGCGACTTACTTTCTCACTTAAAATCATGGTGTCATTTTGTTCTTTCTTCAAAACATTAGGGCTCATTTTGCAAATACAACAAAATAGAAATGTGGAATAAAACCTCAATTTTCCGGTTTTAGCAAATAGGGCCGCATAACTACCACACATCTCTGATATCAATTCAAAAATTCTAACCGTCCACCTTTCAGCACAGCCAATCGTGACCGTCCGTTAATCTCCTTGTTTTCCACGAAAATATCGACCCGTATTAATTAATCAGGTAGCTTTTTAGACAAATTCCGAACAGGATCTCTACCGCAAATTCTAAATCCGAGGGTTAATATGTTGCCACGTCGCTGAATAGAAAAGCCAAGTTTAGTATACATTTTACGAATTTTCCATTTTTTGGTTATTTCCGATCTAAGCCCCTACTCTCGTGAAACCGAAGGAAACCCTAGACTCGTCTAGTCTCGTCTCTTACGGTAAAAAATAAAAATAAAAGAAAACAAATTTTATCTTGAAAATAATTTTTTAAAAAATCGACAAATCTATTAGGGATTTAGGTTCAATTCGAAATCCCTAGATTCTAACCCTAGCATATACTCGTACTCTTGATATCCACGACTCGGCGGAGAAATTGATGTTCTTTGATGCACCGATCCCGGTAAGTCATGCATTTTATTTCGATTTTTTGCTAATTGTTTGATTTATTGAAGAAATATATGAATATATGGATTTTGAGATCGATCGGTTTATTCGTAAGAAATTCGAGGGATTTTTCATTTTTTCGTTTTTTTAAGGTGCAATTTTGGTTTTACAGATCTGAACCATGTGTGATGTGAATGTGTGGGAGATTCAGTTTCCCCTGTTTGGATTGAGAGATTGTTGATGGAAAGTAGAATAGGAAACTCTCATGGAGCGGAAATTCCTAAAAGATCAAGATCTTTGGATCTTAAGAGTTTGTATAAATCTGGTGATTCAAAGGAGTCATCTAAGAATAGGAGCTTGAAGAGGAAAGAAAGATCACAAGAAGGTGATGGTGAGAAGAGGAGTGATAATAACTCCAAGAGAAAGAAGAGTAGGAAATCTCTTCCTCTTAGTAGTTTTAGAACCGTCCATGATAGCAATAGTAGCAAGAGTTTGACTGAAGTGTATAGTGGTGGGTTCAGTTCGAGTTTGCATGA
Source organism: Hibiscus syriacus (assembly GCF_006381635.1). Lineage (NCBI taxonomy): Eukaryota > Viridiplantae > Streptophyta > Magnoliopsida > Malvales > Malvaceae > Hibiscus > Hibiscus syriacus. The sequence goes on from NW_024063295.1 coordinate 1,834,555, forward strand.
TCCAGAAAGCTTGAAGAAGTTGGGTTTTAGTCAGAAATCAAAATATGGTAGCAGTGCTGATGATGTTTCAGTTAGTTTGGGTAACAATGAGAGGATCCCAAAGCGTAATCGGCGGTTTGAGGGGCAGGGCAAATTTGAGGATGCTCAAGTGTTGAAGTTGGCAGGGCGGTCTAATAGTAAAGAAGTTGTTAATGAGGAAGTGAAGTTAACCAGTGAAGATTCTGGCACTCAGAATGAGTCTTTGAAGTTTAAACAAGGGAAGATTATTGAAGATCTTAAGGAGAACCGGAACAGTGAGTCAAGTTTGATTCAGCATTTGAAGGAAGAAGATGGTATTGCTGGTTACTCAGCTGTAAATGGAGGTGACTCTTTGGTAAAAAAATCACGGAGGAAGCCTAGGAAGAGGAAGGACTCGATACAGGGTGATAAAAGTGTTTCTAACAAGGCTCAGAGTTCAGTAGAGGCTTGTGACGTCTTTCAAGAAGATGAAGAGAATCTTGAAGAAAATGCAGCAAGGATGTTATCTTCAAGGTTTAACCCAAGCTGTACTGGCTTTTCTTCAAACGGCAAAGTTTCCGCATCACCATCTGAGAATGGTTTATCTGTTCTCATATCTTTTGGTCAGAGTGCTAGTCCTGGGTCTAAGAATTTGTCTGGTTCCGAATCTGCTTCTGTCGATACTAGGATATTGAGACCACGGAAAAGTCATAAAGGGAAGGCCACCTCAAGGAGAAGGCGTCATTTTTATGAAATTTTCTCTGGAGACTTGGATGCACAATGGGTATTAAACCGAAGAATCAAGGTGTTCTGGCCTTTGGACAAGAATTGGTATTATGGCCTTGTCTACGGCTATGATAAAGAGAAAAAGCTTCATCATGTCAAATATGATGACCGTGATGAGGAATGGATTGATTTACAGAATGAGAGAATTAAACTCCTGCTTTTTCCTAGTGAACTTCCTTACAAGTATCAACGGAAAAGAACTCAGCGAGATCGAGGTTCTGATGATAGAATCAAGAATGTAAAGCTCAGAAAAGAGAAGGGTAAGAAAAAAATCATTACCGAAGACGACAGTGCTAATGGGAGCCATATGGTTCTGAGCCCATCATCTCTTGGTTGGCTCGTTCCAGTCATCGTGTCAAATCATGCCCTTTGCATTCTGTGAAGAGACAGAAATAGCTGCTTCATCTCTTAGTTTCCTGGTCAACAATTGTCATGTGATGAAGCTGTAGATGAAAATGGTTGTCATTGTGAAGGTTCATTGAAGGGAAGTAAAGTTAAATTGTTCAATGCCACTGCATTGTCTGACAGACCGGTTGATAGCAGAAGGGTTGAGGATTCTTCCTTGGATAGCACTAGTTACCCCAATCGAAAACATCCTATAGTATATTTTAGAAGGCGTTTTCGCAAGACAGATAAAGTATCATGTCAGGCTTCTAGGAGCAATTGTATTGGCAGTAATGTGTCTGAATTTATCACCTCCCTCGGTTGTGTTGATGAATTTCAGGATTTGGGTGTACTTGGTGCTTGCATGGGCCGGTTGGATCCTGAACTAGAATTGTTGTTTAGTGATAATGCAGGGCAGTTACGATTGAATATTTCATTGATTCATTCAAAACAATTCAGGTTTGGGTTGAGCTTCCCTGTGCTCTCTGTCTCAAATAACTTGTTTGGTACAAATAACCTCTGGCTGGTTCGTACTTTGTTGTTGCTGCAGTGTGGTATGGTAATGTCTGTCTGGCCAATGGTTCATATGGAGATCCTTTTTGTGGATAATGAAGTTGGACTGAGGTTTTTCCTGTTTGAAGGTTCCTTGATACAGGCTATAGCTTTTGTTTTCCAGGTCCTGATGGTATTTTATCGACCTACTGAGCAGGGGAAGTGCCCTGATCTGCTATTGCCTATAACTTCAATCAGGTTCAAATTTTCTTGCTTTCAAGATCTTAGGAGGCAGGTTGTCTTTGCGTTTTACAACTTCCACGAAGTGAGGCATTCAAAATGGATGTTACTGGACTCTAAACTGAAAAGACATTGTCTGCTTAATAGGCAATTACCTCTGTTCGAGTGCACTTATGATAACATTAAGGCACTTCAGAATGAAACTGATGGGCTACATGGTTCTCCTGCTTTCATAGACTCATCAGCGGAGGTATGCTTGTTCTACAGTGATTTTGGTATTTAAACCTCAAAGGTGGTTTTTCTTGTTTGTTTTACTTATGATTGCATGGAAATACTTGGTTTTTCTTTTGCTATCTTCGCCTTAAAACTGCACTCGCTCATGACCAAAAAACAAGGCCTATTTAGTTATTTTTTTTAGTTTTTAGCTTTATGTTCTACCATCTGTGGTCATTTAACTAACTATCAACCATGAGCTCTGGTGAGTTCTAAAATTGCTGTACAGTCATATTAATGCCTTATCATTTTTTATGACCATTAAATGGTATGGAATTTGTTTGTTATTGACCAGGGTTTAAGGAGGATAAAGTATAGGCCGGGCATCAGCCTTATGGGTGTCTCCAGAGAGACTAGTTTTCTGGAAGTTGGTCAGTTTTCTGGAAGTTCTGAGGAGCATAGAAATCTTCCCCAGTTTGCACTTTCTTTTGGTGCTGCATCTACATTCTTTATTAGTTTGCATCTTAAGCTACTTATGGAACGTAGTCTTGCTTGCATCAGCTTTCGCGATCGTGACTCCTTTAAGCAACCAGGAAGCTCTGGCAATTTGTTGTTGGATGACCGTTCTAGCAGAAAGAACTGTATGAACAACAATTCTCGAAGTAGTGTAGAAAAAAATCTGAAGGCTTCATTAAAGGATGTTGCTACTGGTGCTGAGTTAACAACTCTTGATCTTTCTGCTTGTGGTAATGTATGTCTGAAAAAGTCCTCACAGAAGTACAAAAATGGTGGTCAAATCATGGATGGAACTTCTGCTAATTCTCATGAACCTGAAGAAGTTGGATCCATAGCCATTGGTTCATTTTCGGAAGCAGCAATGTGACAATTCAGAGCAACTTGTTTTGCCCTCGAAGTCTCCAATTGATGGTGATAAGAAGAATGCAAGCTGTAGTTCTGTTTTGAATGGTATTACGGTTGAGATTCCTCCCTTTGATCAATATGGAAAGTATGGTGACAGTGAATTACCCAATACTCAACAGCCTACTGATTTGACTTGGAGTATGATTGGTGGTATTATCCCAAGTCCTAATCCTACTGCTCCTAGAAGTACATGGTATCGAAATAGAAGTAGTTCATCAATTGGTTATCATGCTCATGGTTGGTCAGATGGAAATGCTGATTTCTTCAACAGTAATTTTGGAAATGGACCTAAGAAGCCACGGACTCAGGTATCATACTCGATACCTGTTGGAAGTTTAGATTACAGCTCAAAAAATAAAGGCCAGCAGCAGAGAGCCCTTCCTCACAATCGAATTAGGAGGGCTAATGAGAAGAGATCATCTGATGTTTCTACAGGCTCCCAAAGGAACTTGAAGTTATTATCTTGTGATGCAAATGTATTAATTACTATTGGTGACAGAGGATGGCGAGTGTGTGGAGTGCAGGTTGTGCTAGAACTTTTTGATCATAATGAATGGAAGCTGGCTGTGAAAGAATCGGGGTCTACAAGGTACTCTTACAAGGCAAATCAGTTCTGGCAGCCTGGATCTACCAATCGTTTTACACATGCTATGATGTGGAAAGGGGGGAAAGATTGGATCTTGGAGTTCACAGACAGGAGTCAGTGGGCTCTTTTCAAGGAGATGCATGAAGAATGCTACAACCGTAATGTTCGTGCTGCTGCTGTGAAGAACATTCCTATTCCTGGGGTTCGCTTAATAGAGGAATATGATGAAAATGCAATGGAAGTGACATTTGTTCGCTGTTCTTCAAAGTACTTGCGCCAGGTTGAAAATGATGCTGAGATGGCTTTGGATCCATCCCGTGTTTTATATGACGTGGATAGTGATGACGAACAGTGGATTTCAGGAATTCGCAAATCTTCAGAAAGTGACATTGACAGTTCTTTGGAATTTTCTGATGAAATGTTTGAGAAGTTTATGGACATGTTTGAGAAGGCTGCATATACTGAACAGTGCACTCAGTTTACTTCTGAAGAAATACAAGAGCTCATGGCTGGAGTCGGCTCCCTGAAAGTAGTCACTGCAATCTATGGGCATTGGCAACAGAAGAGGCAGAGGGTTGGAATGTCTTTAATTCGTCATCTCCAGGTATTTTTCGAAAAACCTTCTTTTTCATTCATTTGTTTATTTTAGTCAATGCCATTTTTAGTTTTACTAGCAGGTTGAAATTGTCAACATCTTTTCGGTGCAAGGCCACCTGAACTACTTTGTTCTGCACAGATGTATTCAGATAGTGTTCATTTATTAATTTATTTAAATGTAATTTCTTCGCAAACACATGTACTTGCCATCAGGAACCTGGAAAGGACAAAACAGAAAATCTGGGTCACGTTATTCAGTTATTTAAGTAATGGTTGCATTTTAATGTGTTAAAACTAATAACAAATAGTTTTTTTAGTAGTTAGTACTTGTTCAAAGAGCATGACAAAAATATCATGAAGTTTCTGATTATTTTTATACATCTAAATGTCTAGGTCTATTGAATCTTAGCTAATTTTTACATAATATTTGCATTAATGGTCAAAAGTTATATAACAATTCAAGTTGAAATAGTGTGCTCTAAATTCATCTTCCTGAGCACAGCACGGGGACGAGGGATTGTATTTTGTAGGAGTTTGTATAAACCAATGAACACTTGCTATTGATATTTTGATCATTATTGTCAGATAATCTGGGGTAATTAGAAACTGAGGAACTTGAGGGAAACCAAGTGGTGGCCCAGCACTCTATCTTAATTTATGCAAAATTGAAAGATGAGAAAAATTTACTCATTTCGTTTCCATCTATTTTCTATCTTATTTTAGAGCCCGAAGAGTTCTCAACTTCATTTTTCAATGCTCTAATTTTACCCGACAATTTCACTATGTTACTGGGGTTGGTTTGTTGTTCATGTGTTTTATTTTTTCTCATGTATTTTATGATGTCCAACTTATTATAAAATTTTTGGTTTTCATTCAGCCGCCATTGTGGGAAAGGTACCAACAGCAAGTGAGAGAGTGGGAGCAAGAAATGTCTAAAGGTAATCCTAAATCCATTGAGAAGCCACACATGTTTGCTTTCTGTATGAAACCCAGGGGTTTGGAACTTCTGAATAAGGGGTCAAAGCATAGATCCCAGAGGAGAATTTCAGTTTCCGGTCAAAGCCAACATGCCTTGGGAGATCACGATGGTTGTCATTCCTTTGGTAAATGTTCTTTACACTTGCATTTTATCTTATTTAGATGTTGGTAACATGGGGTATTTCTCAATAGGCAGTGATAGGTTTGATAAGAATCACCTCCGGAAACTTCAAAGAACCAAGTCGAAGAAGTATGGCACTTTTCTGTCATCAAACGAAGCACAAATGGTGGATTCATACAATCAGAGGCTATTTGGCAATAGAAATGGAATCCATCGATGGAACAGGGATTTTCTTGACTGGCCAAGTCAGCGGCATTACTTGCCTGATGGTTTTCAAAGACAGGGCCCGGAACAGTGGGATAATTCTGATATTGATGAGTTCACGTTGCGTGATGCATCTAGTGCAGCCCAGCATGCACTAAAAATGGCCAATTTCAAGAGAGAAAAAGCCCAGAGATTGCTTTTCAGAGCAGATCTTGCAATTCACAAGGCTGTTGTTGCTCTCATGACTGCAGAGGCAATTAAAGAATCTTCCGAGGACTTAAATGGTGATGGGTAGAACAACCTGATGGAACAAGAGTGTTGACTGAATGAAATTAGCCAGCACCATTCAGTTCTGGAGCTGATGAAATACGTTAAGGATCGAACATTCTTTTCCCCAGAAACGGTGGCCTGGAGTTCACGTTGATTGATCAAGAGTAAAAGTGCCAACATGAAAGCTGTGAGTGGATGATAGTTTTTTGCTTCTGCTACACATATAGTTGCGGTTCTTATGTGCCAATCTTACAGCATTTCTTGCCTCTGTATTTTCTTTTCAATCCCGGCGCAGCTGTTGTTTTGATTCTTCCGGTAAGTGTAGGGAATTTTGGGAGGCGATATCTGTACAGAAGATTTCTTTTCTTTTTTTCGTTGATGACGTCTTAGTTTGCTCGTTTATTCCTATTCCTTCCTCTTAGCCTTGATATGTCGATATCAGAGTAGCAGGTTAGCTCAAATAATACAGCATCATCTCTTTTGCAATCAAATTGATGTTTACCGTGTGAATGAAATTTGGCGCATTTGATGGAGTTATATGTATAAAAACAAAGAGCCTAATCTGAAATGAGAAACACAAAATGCTGCAAGTATTATTATTATTATTATTATTATTATTATTATTAGTAGTAGTAGTAGTAGTAGTAGTAGTAGTAGTAGTAGTAGCAGCATATAAAATGTTCACAGATATTTTCAATAGAGGGTCAAAAAGAGTCATTTATTGGTTTATTTTAGAAGTGAACTGTGGGCTGTGTATTGATTTATTTTCCATTGTCAGTTTTGCTCTACTCTACAAGCATTCTTGTTTTGGTGAAGTTTGGGTTGAAAAATAAATAAATAAATTGATTGATAATGTTGAAGGATGGGTGCTTGTTAAACCTATATTTTGATATAATAAATATGGACAAAATGTTTTTGGATTAAATTAAATTTGCTTAAATGATTCAAAAATAATTCAAAGTTTAAATTAATTTGAAAAGTATATATTAGATGTTTTCTAATTTTTGTTAAACTTTTAAACATTGTTTTAAAACTCAAAACTCTTGAAATTTGTCAAAAAATCTAGCCAATATCAAGATCAATATTGCAGTCTCGAGATTGATATTCCATAAGGCTTTTCTGGTATCGGTATCATGGTGTTAGCATCAATATTGGAAGGTGAGCATCAATACTGGATGGTGAGTATCACGATTATAATTTTAAATGTTTTTCATGCTCGATCTCAATACTAATTTCTCGATATCAATACCAAAGTTGCAGGTGAGCATTTAATGCTCAAAATTAAAGGTTCTAATGACTCCAAAACATCCTCAATAGTTAAAAACGACTACAAATTCATTCCAACATATAAAAATAAGTTAAAACACCTATCCAAACAATCCATATCAATAGAAAAACTCTTTCAATCTTACTTTTCCTTTCTCTTGTACATAGAGTGTTTTTGTGAGCTTGATTTGTAAACACCAACCTTTTGGAGGTTTTCTTGTTTACATTTCTTCATTCTTTTGTAAAAATGGGTTCTATCTTAGTCATTGTAAAAGATAGATAATTTGTAAAGGTTACTCTTAAGCCTAGAAATTAGTGAAGTTGTTAGAAATCCTTAGTGATAAGCTAAGGTAGTGGATGTAGACTTCATTGAGAAAGTTGAATAACTATAAATCATTGAGCCAATTTTTCCTATCATTTATCCTTAATTCCCAAAAGTTTAAAAAGATCAATTCACCCCCTCTTGGAAACTATTTCGGTTGATCTCTTTGAGCCTCAAATCCCAACAATTGGTATCAAAGCGGGTCACAATCAATGGTTTAACCACATTGTGAAGATCCTATAAGAGTATCAATTTCCGACTCAACCGAGAAGATGAATTTTTCCTCCAACGCTTACCATATCGAAGATTTTCAACCGATTAACAAGTCACCCTATTTTAATGGAGCAAATTATGCATATTAGAATAATAGGATGTGCCATCCACATCCTATTTTGTGCATTAGGCTCGGATGAATATGAAAGAGTCTTCTCTTGTTTTAATGCCAAGGAAATTTGGACAAGCTCCAAGTCACTCATGAAGGAACCGATGAAGTGAGGGAAACTAAAATTGGTCTTGTCAATCATAGCTATGAAAATTTCAAGATAAATTCGGGCAAGACATCAAAGCTATCACAGATAGATTTTCTATGATTGTTAATGGTCTTAAGAGATATGGAGAGATCATCCCTAACGAGAAGCTCGTTAGAAAGATGATATATTCTCTTCCAAAGCCTTGGAGATCGAAGAAGACAACGATCATCGAAGTGAAGAACTTAAAGTCTCTATCCTGATGAACTTATTAGCTCCCTTCTCACTCATGAGATGATGAAAAAAGAGGAAGAACAAGAAGAAAAGAAAAGATAAAAAAAGAAAGAAAAATGTGTTGCCTTAAAATCCTATACCTAAAATGAAATCACCTCGAGTGAAGAAGGGGATGAAGAAGAAAAGATGGCCAAGCTTTTCAAAAGATTCTCTAAATTCATGTATTCCATAGGAAAAGAAGTGAAGCATGAATCGAGTAAAAGGAAGGGTCCCCTGGTGTGCTTTGAGTGCCAAAGAATGAGACATGTCAAATACGAATGTCCCCTCTTAAAGAAGAAGGGATCAAGCAAAAAGAATGCATTTGTGGCGGTTTGGAATGATGAAGAAGACTCCAATGATGAAGATGAATTTGCCAACCTATGTCTCATGACCATCGAAGAAGATTCAAGGGTAACTTTTAACTCTTGTGATTTAAATTCTTATTCTCTTAAAGAGTTACAAGAAGTCTCGAGACCAACATGGCAGTCTCGAGACCGATATTCCAAAAGGCATTTTTGGTATCGGTATCATGGTGTTAGCATCGATACTGGAAGGTGAGTATCGATACTCCTTCAAATAGTATCGATACTGAAGCCTCAGCGTCTATAATTTTGAATGTTTTTCATGTTCGGTCTCGATACCAACTTCCCTATATCGATACCAAAGTTATAGGTGAGCATTAAATGCTCAAAATTAAGGGTTCTAACGGCTTTAAAACATCCCAACGGTTAGAAATGGCTACAAACTCATTCCAACATATAAAAACAAGTTGAGGAAACTTAAAGAAGGTTACAACACCTATCCAAGCAATCCATATCAAGATAAAAACTCTTTCAATCTTATTTTTCCTTTTCTCTTGTACATAGAGTGTTTTTGTGAGCTTGAATTGTAAACATATACCTTTTGGAGGTTTTCTTATTTATATTTCTTCATACTTTTGTAAAAGGGGTTTTGGTTCTATCTTAGCCATCGTAAAAGATAGAGAATTTGTAAAAGTTATTTTGAGCCTAGAAAAAAGAAAGAACAAATTAGTGAATTTGTTAGAAATCCTTAGTGAGGAGATAAGATAGTGGATTTCTTGGCAACTATTCTGGTTGATTTCTTTGAGCCTCAAATCCCAACGGTGCTTTTTTTTTTGTATAAAAAAACATGATTATTAAAATGAAAATGTTTAAAATAATAATAAATGAAAACTTGTAAATGTTAGCATTATTTGTGGAAACGCAAATTTAAGAAAGCTATTTAGTTCAAAGGCTAGCTTTAATAAAGGAGTTTCACTCTTTCAGCGATTTTAATGTATTTTGTTTTATATCAAAATTCAAATAAAAATCTGTTAAATGTTTAAAGCTTAGATTTTGGGTGAGTATAATCACCATACGTAACTTGTAGTGTCTATTTTATTGTATATGTGTATTTTGGTGCCAGATATGATTATTAAAATTATTAGGTATTTGAAAATAAAAAATAGTTAAAGTTAGATCAATATAGAATAAGATATGCATAAAAGATAAAATTTAACATTATTTGATCCTATCTATCGCCACAGATAAAAGAAATAGTAATTTATTAGAAAATTCGATGCATTTTAAAATATTCTTCTAATATGACAATATCCCTACAAAATCTATATTTACAATATATATAAACCTCAGAAGTTACGTAGACTAAAAATATTGTTTCAAAATAGTTTTATCTCACAATTTTTAAGGTTAAGACTTATTCTATATTTGATAAATATTTGGTCACCATCTTAACTAAATAAATTTAATCACCAAATAATCTTCAATGAAAGAGAAATATAACAAAATTCAACTTTGTTTTTAATTAAAATTTTAACAATCTCATTGACATAAATTTCATTAAAGAATTGATGTTTGAATTTTCAACAACACCAATTTTTATTTAAAGCGTTGAAGATATAAAATTAAAAGAAAATAAAAATAAAACATAATTTGATAGAAAATAGAAAATGCATAAGTGTAGTTTGGTGAAGATAACGTTGTTAAAATTAAGATTCTTGAGCACCTAGGGGCTTAGGCTTTGAAATCCAGAACCCTACTTTCGAAATCAAGATCTTAGGTTTTTGTATAAAACCAGACATTAGATTTTGTAATTCATTGTTCACAATTTATAAAATTGTGTTTTTAGACCCTTTATATATGTTGAATTGATTTTTAATCCTTATATTTTATAATTTAGTCATTTAATTGCGTGTGTAGATGCTCGGTTTTGTCCGGGGCCAGGTCGCTAAACTCGACCCCAAATCAATTGAAAGCCCAACTCAAGTCCACGTGAATATTCCCTAGAAAACTAAAAACAGTTATCGGGTCAGTTCCTTTAATTGATTAGGAATAAACTGTAAAGGGAGGGTCGGTTTTGGATTGGCAAGACACGAACAGCACAAAGGACAGAAAACAAGGGGAAACAATTAACCACTAAAAACGGGGAAGATTATTAAAGAGATAGACACATAAAAAGTAAGGGGGGAATACACACAAGAAACAGAGAACAAAGATCAGATTTTTCTTTTTTTTTGTTTTTATTTACACACCAGAACTAATAGAAAACAGAAACATTGTAAACAACATTTCCATTTTCGAAAAGGCAAGCAGTGTAACAAGGATTTTTCCCTACTATTGTCGAAGCAATACAAGTTTATTGAGGTATTTTTTTTTTTCAATTTTTGCTTTCCAGTGCCTTTGTGTGTGTTTAAGGATGAAATATTAGTAAAGAAGAAAGGGTTTTGGGGTTGAGTTACCTGGGTTATAGGAAATCCGGTGGAGTTTAGTTGACTTCTTCTCGTCTCCGTTAGGATTCCATGGTCGTAAAAAATTGGGTTTAGTCTTAATGAGTCAAACGATTTCAAAATAAAATAGAAAATAGAGAAATCTATTTACCTCGTTATATTGGGTCTTCACCGGAGTAGGGAAGTAATTTAAGAGTCCCAGAAGCTTTGGGTGATCGGAGAAAGGGGCTATCGTTGAGCGGTGGCCAAGGAAGTTTTGAAGGCTAATAGGTATTGAGGGTCTCAATTAAGAGTAGTGAGAGAGAGATGTTCACAGTTGCGTGGAAGAAAGGGAGAGTGGAGAAGGATACTGGAAATGACTAGGTTCTTTAGTTTTAATAAAATAACTTAAGTTTTGTTTTTAAGTTAGGTTATATATTAATTATTTTGGGTTTTGTGTGAGGTTCCTGTAGGGTTAGTTCATTTGGGCTCTATATTAAATATTTAGGATAAAATTAGGTTTTAGTCTTCTTATTTTAGCGTGTTTATATTTCAGTCACTTGTAAGTCTATATTCGAATTTTAACATTTTGTGTTTGTCCTAATTTCGCTATTTTTCAGTTTTAGTTTTAGTTATAATTTCAGTTATTCACATAGACCCTTTATTATTGATGTGATTATATTTAGGTCCTTGGTTTATTTTTGATTTGCAAGCTGAATTTTACATTTATTTAAATTTAGTCACTTTTTAATATGTACATATATATTTTAATTTATGGTTTAACATGTTATGATTTTGTTCTTATATTTAGGTCACATGTATACATAATATGTTAATATGCATGGTTATGATTTTTTAATTAAAATATGTGTATATGATTTTTTGTATGTCATGATGTATGATATTTTTAATTTTGTTTAATTAATTTTGACATGACATTTTTTTTTTGCACGATTTGCATGGTAACCTCATTTGCATAACTCGACCTATTACATAATCGGACTAAGGGTAATACCCTTTTAATTTAAAATTGTCTTGAGTGGTCTGTCTTAACTGATTAGAGGGCCATTATGATCATTTTAAATTAAAAGTGTATCCCGAAAGTGAAACAAAAAAAATTGATTCGTCACCTAAAATATGGGAACGAGGGAAAAGGAAATGTTCGTTTATTTAAATTTATCGAGAAAAGGTTGTTATATCTTTTAAGATCTGGTCTCGATATTTGTAAATAATCGAACATTCTTTATCTTTCTAAAACGACTCGGTAATTTTAATTTAATTTATTTGAGTGCTTTTGAATGTTTTTAAATTTACATCCTTGTTTTATGAGATCAAAAATTAAATTAAATTTGAATTTGTAAAGTTCATTGCAAAGACGTTAATTAATCGGATAGGTACCGATTTAGGGCGTTGTGGGGGTGCTAATCCTTCCCCGCACGTAACCGACTCCCGAACTTGGATTTTGGTAACGCAGACCCTAATTTGTTGTTTTAATTAAAATTAATTTTTATTTAAAATAACAAACATTTTTTGGTGCCAAATCACACCCTAATCAAAGATTGGTGGCGACTCTTTGAACTGTATTTCTTCGATCATAAAGGAAAACCGAATTTTTTTCGAAATGAAAGGTTTTTAAATCGCATTTGTTTTTAAATTAAAAATCAATTGAAAGAGATAAATTAAAAATTAATGTGGTTTTCAAAATCTCACTTTTTCACCTTTAAAAAAAAATCGTTTCGACAGCTTGGCGACTCTGCTGGGGACTTTTTTTAGAGAGTCAGGCCGATAGTTGATTAATTAATTGTCTTTGCAATTGAAAATTACAAATTCGTTTTAATTTGGTTTTTGATCCCTTGTTTGGTTTTAATAAGTTTTGTTTATATTTTGATTTCTTTAATTTAATTCGATTGACAATTAAATAGTTGTACTGATCTGTTTGCTAATGGTTTCAGAATATTGGTTTGTTTTAGGAATTGACTTTGAGTGTTTTTATTGTTTGTTTTTTCGCTTTTCCTCACACACTGCACAACTGCATTATCATAACATGAGCTAAAACCCCACTCCGTCCTATTTAAGTAGGAGTGATAGACTATGCCCTCGTGTGGTTTTCACCTCCGCATGGGATAGTGGATCGCTCCTGGAGCTCACGCCTTATGGTCCTCGTGATGGTAATCACCTCCGCATGGACATAAGGATGTGTGTTCCCTCGAAATTGAACTCAATCCCCTAAAGCCTGTGATGGGCCAGGATTGAGGGTTCGGCAGCCTAAGGGGCACCGGCAAGGACAATTCGAGAACCTATTACTTTAGAACCAAACCCAGCATATAGTGAACGTAGAGCCTGAACTTAGGTTGAACCAAACCCGAATCTTAAGAATCCCGTGAGGAGGGTACACAAGGAAAAGCTTTTTTGAGTCATTTATTTTCATTTTTCGAACAAGCATGCGAACTAGATATCATGCGGTTAGGTTTATTTTTGAATAAGCATGCGAATTAGATATCATGCGGTTAGGATTTCTTTTTGTGGATAACAAAGCATGGGGGTAGATATCATGTTGGGTAGGATCTGATAAAGCATTATGGGGTAGTCAGCATATGTGGGTAGGATTTTTTTTTATCTTGAATTAATTGCTTCATGTTTACTAACCGATTTTTTGTTGGTTTTGCCTTGTTTCTTTTCTGTTTTGCATTGCATTGTCCATTACATGGTGTTGATTTGGGGTCGATGTCCATATAGAAGGCCAGTAATATGGAACGAACGGTTCAGAAAGAGGTTGAGGACAATGTAGATGTTCTGAGGTGGTCGGAACAGTCCCAATTGACCAATGGAGACAGCGTGATGCCTGGATATGTGTCAGAGTTATTTGGTTACACTCACATCAACGTGCGTCAGAATGATCTAAGTGAGCTAAAGGAGATATGGGGAAGATGGACAGTAGCCGATAAGGAGATGTTTTATCAGTTGTACGGCGATATTCCTTATCTTCTGGATGTTTCTATTGACCGAAATCTGTTTAGAGCATTGGCACAGTTTTGGAACCCGGCTTATAGCTGTTTCACATTTGGTAGAGTGGATCTAACACCAATAATAGAGGAGTATCAAGCTTTGGTCCGTTGTTCGAGGTCACAGATGGATAGAGTATATACCAAATTGCCAGTCACTCCTTCGTTTAAGAAGAAATTACTATTGATGACCAGAATGAGTGAAGATTGGGTAATCAGAAACATTAAGAAGAAGGGAGACAGTGAGTGCATCTCTTGGGATGCTCTGAAAGAAGTAATTGCTCATCATCCTGATAAGAGAAAGAAGCTTGACTTGCTTGCTTTAGGGATTTATGGGCTTGTCATTTTTCCAAAAGTGCTAGGATATGTAGACGTATCAGTCGTTGACCTGTTTGAAAGATTAGACAAGCACGTGGATCCTGTTCCAGCTATTCTAGCTGAGACGTTCCGGTCTTTGAGTTCTTGTAGGCGCGAGGGAGAATGACGCTTTATAGGATGTGCGCCTTTGCTGCTAGTGTGGATTCTGAATCATTTTAAACATGTTGAAAGAGCACCAGGACGAGTGTTTCTAGAGGGGTTTTCGCCTTTGAAAGATTTTCTTTCTAAAGAGTGGCCTGGGGGTTTCACTAAAGAAAAATGGATGGTCATCTTCAAGGATATCAGAGATGGAGATATTTTGTGGCGAGCTTCGTGGAATACTTCTTCGGATATACTTTACCGATGTGGAGAGCGAGATTGGGTTCCTTTGCCAGGTATATGGGGTTCTGTTGGGTATGCACCGCTACTAGTTTCCAGACAGTATGGATCGAGGCAGTTCATTCCAGCCACGTGGGACTTGGTAGGGTCGGATTTTGCATTCAAAGGAGATCAGTATAAGGGTAAAGTTAAAGGGGTTGCTGAGGCCTGGAAGCAAACTCGTCGTGTGAATCTGTTCACTTATGATCTCGAGTTATCTCAAGAGTACGAGCAGTGGAGAAGCGGTCGAGTAAATGACAATATCCCGATGGTGAATCCTGAAAATATTCAGCCGGTGGAGGAACAGTTGAGAGTGGTGCCATCTCCATTAGAGTTAGCCAAGCGTGATTTCGAAGCAGAACGGAGACAATGGAGAATGACTTTGCAGAAGCTAGAAGATGATGTGTATCAAAAGGGATTGGAGATTGACATTCAGAAGAGTAGAGCAGATCGAATTGAAAAAGTAGAGAAGCAACTTCGGCTAGACTTTGACGATCTTCGGTCAACTTATCAGCGAATGGTAAAAGCTCAGACAGGTTCTAGCTCGAGTAAGTCTGTTGAATTGAGGCAAGAGTGGCGAGCTTCAAAAGGGTAGCCGGAGAGAGTCAAGAAGAACTCAAGCAAAGCAAGCACCAAGTGAAAATTTTATCGAAAGAAAAGGATTCTTTAGAGCGGCGGTTACAAAAGAGTCAAGCCCAGAATGAAAAGTTGAAGGAGAAAATTTCAAGTTTAGAGACTGCACTACAACGATACCGAAACAGGGAAGGTAGCTCGAGCCAAGGGGAGGTTGAAAGTCTGAAAAAACAAGTGAGTGAGCTTGAAGCCATGGTTCGAGATTTTCAGAGGCAAGCAAGTGAGCTATCGATAGTTCCTTATGAGGGGGATATACAATGGCGTTTTCGATGGGAGCGAGCTCAGGCGAGATTTAAGCAAAGAGAAGACTTTATTGCTTGTTACCTAGAACACGCGTGGGGAATAGCTCAATATTTGGTCATTCTATCTGAGGAAGCCGCTGATGTGACTGAAGAACTGGATCCTGAGGCTGAAGAAAACCAGAAGATTGTAGAGTTACTAGCACATGTACAACAAATAGGAGAGATGGTGCAGATTTATTTGTGATGTGTTTCAACTTTGTAATTGAACGTCGTTCTAATATAAAGAGTTGTTCTAAGGAGTCGTTCCAGGATCAACACCCTGCATTTTGCATATGCATTTTTAATGCATTTAATTTTTGCATCGCATTTTATTCATTCATAATCATATATTTTATATTCATTAATAAATATCAGCGATAACAAAATAACTCTGTGACAGAGTAATACTGGAAAATCCCAAGTATATCTACAGAACCAGGAAGAAAGTTATGGAAGAAAAACTTGCCCAAATTGAGAAGGCTCAGTCGGAGTTACAAGATAATATCAAGAAAATGCAAGAAGATATGATGAATGCCCAAAAGGAGATGTTTGCCAAGTTTGCGAGTATGTTGGAAGGAAGAAATCCAGAACATGGGAAAATCCCTATGCCAGAAGGTGTAACTGAAGACCCACTTCATCATCCAGGGTTAACCCCAGAACAATCTCAGAATGTTCAAGTGGCCCCTGTTCATGTCGGGAAGGTGCACATTAATCCAGTCGGTGCTTCTGTTAACGTACATCCTGGATCTAGTTCGTATCAGGAAGAACATCAATATCATCAAGTTCTGGACCTTGATGAAGAAGCCAAGAAGGACCAAAACAATCTGTTGGAAGAGAAATGGAAGCAGTTAGAAAGAGAGGTCAGAGCCATGAAGGAAGATACCAGTGTCTATGGATTTGACGCAAAGGAGTTAAGTCTAGTTCCCGATCTGGTCTTGCCTCCAAAGTTTAAAGTTCCTGACTTTGAAAAGTTTGATGGTACCAGGTGCCCTTCTGCACATATCACAATGTTTTGTAGGAAGATGACCGGATACATAGGGGACGATCAATTGTTGATACACCTGCTTTCAGGAAAGCTTAACTGGCTCGGCAATCCGATGGTATAACCAGCTGAGTAGAGCTAATATTAAATCGTGGAAAGACTTGGCTAAGTCCTTTCTTGAGCAATACAAACATGTGAAGGATGTTAGGCCCAACAGGATGATGTTGCAAGGAATGGAAAAGAAGTCTAACGAAAGTTTTAGACAATATGCTCAAAGATGGAGAGATGTAGCAGTGCAAGTCCACCCGCCATTGGAAGAGGAAGAAACAAATATGCTTTTTGTCAACACCTTAAAGGCTCCTTTTTTCTCGCATCTTATTGGTAATCCTTATCGAAGTTTTGCTGATGTAGTTACGGCGGGAGAAATGATTGAAATGGCTGTTAAGAGTGGGAAGCTCGAGGGAGGAGAGTCTAGTAAGAGGCCACCAACGAGGAAAAAGGAAAACGAAGTCAGTAATGTGAGGCAGTACGATTCTAATAACATCACTGTTTCCCGTCCTCAAGGAGCAGGGTCATCGACACAAAATGACAATAGACAAGGGGCAAGGGACCAGAGGAGAGAGAGGCCTCAATTTGATCCAATTCTGATGACTTATAAGGAATTGTTTCAGATTTTGTATGATCGGCATGTGGTTTCGCCATATCACGTGACACCAATGCAACCTCCTTTTCCAAAATGGTATGATGCTAGTGCTCAGTGTGAGTACCATGCAGGGAACCCTGGGCATTCCATTGAGAATTGTACTGCTTTTAAGAAGGTTGTCCAAGCTTTGAGAACGAGGAATGTTATCAACTTTGGTGACTGTGAGCAGCCAAATATAGCTCAGAATCCGTTGCCAAGCCATGCAGGGGCAGGAGTTAACGCGATTACTGAAGAGAAAGGAAAGAGAATTGTAAAGAAGGTTAGTGATGTAGTATCACCCATGAGTTGGGTGTGGTGCCAGATGGTCAAGGTAGGATTGTTGAAGCCCAGTTTGACAGGTGAACAGTTTAACAGTGGAGAGGTATGTCTGTATCATAACAGTGAAGGACATAATATTCAGCAATGTCCTGACTTCCTATCTTTGGTACAAGACATGATGGACAGTAAAGAAATTGATTTCTTTAGAGAGATTGCTGAAGAAGAGGAAGCGGAAGTTTGCACTTCAGAAAGATCGTCTAAAGGGGTATACAATGCCAGTTGTCCCCTAATTATTACTCCCAAAAATCGAGTTGCTGAGAAGGTAGCCCCTAAAGTGGTTATTACACCTCCATCTCTATTCCCATATCGGGATAATAAACAAGTGCCTTGGAGATATGATTGCCAGATGGGAGATGTAACAAAAGAGAATGAGGAAATAGATGAGGTGGGACGCTTTACTAGAAGTGGTAGGTGTTATTCTCTTAATCCACCTAAAGAGTCTGAGAAGAAGGTTGCAGTTGATAAGGGGAAAAAGGTTGATGTGCAGATAGAAGAGGATAAGCATATTATCAATGAACCAGTAACCGAGAGTGAAGCGGTAGAATTTTTGAAGTTTCTGAAACACAGTGAGTACAGTGTTGTGGAACAGTTACACAAGTTGCCTGCCCGTATTTCTGTTTTATCATTACTTTTGAGTTCATAGGCCCATAGGAATGCTCTATTAAAGGTTTTAAACCAGACTTTTGTTCCGAAAGAATTACCCGTTGAAAAGTTGGATCGGTTAGTTTCCAATGTACAAGCTGATAATTTTTTATCTTTTTCTGAGGATGAAATCCCTTCTGGGATGATGGGTAGTCAGAAGGCTTTGCACATTACAGTTAAATGTAAAGGGCATGTGTTGTCCCGGGTCTTGGTTGATAATGGTTCAACTTTGAATGTAATGCCTTTAGTGACTTTAAAGAAGCTTCCATTAGATAGTACACTTATGAGAACCTGTCAAAGTGTGGTTCGAGCTTTCGATGGGACTAAAAGAGAAGTGTTGGGCAAGATTGATGTTCCTCTGAATATTGGTCCAGCAACTTATGAAGTAGAATTTCTCGTAATGAACATTATGCCTACGTACAATTGTTTGTTGGGAAGGCCTTGGATTCATCAGGCCGGTGCAGTTCCGTCCACATTACACCAGAGACTGAAATTTGTGATTGATGGAAGGTTGGTATGTATTCATGCTGAAGAGGACATTATTGCTTCTGTTTCTACTACTACTCCGTATATTGAAGTTGATGAGCAAGCCGTCGAGTGTTCTTTCAGATCGTTGGAGTTTGTCAATGCTACGTTTGTGGCCGAAGGCAAGAAGATACCAAAGCCTCGATTGTCAAACTGTACCAAGATGGGGCTTAAATTAACTCTTGGAAGAGGAGCAAAAGTTGGAAAGGGTTTAGGCCGACAGTTGCAAGGACCGGTGAATCCCATATGCCCTATTACTAAAAAAGATCGATTTGGTTTGGGATATCAGCCAACTTCGAGGGATAAGATGAGGGGAATTAAGAAGGGCCAAGAAATCAGAAAGGCCAGATTGGCTGGTGAAGACCTTAGCTGGGAAACCATGACCTTCCCGCCGTTGAGTAGCATTTTCATGTCAAGGGGGTATATGTTTCAAGGGAATTCAAGGAATACTGAGACGATGGTTGAGAATGCCTTGGGAGATTTAGGCATTAATGTTATAACTGATGATGAATCCGAGGAAATGAGAGCTATGGGCATTTATCCTGCACCGCCGGGCTTCGTGTTGAACAATTGGACCGCGGAAGAACTGCCTGTAGTTTACAAATCTGTTACAGAGTAATGCACTGGAACTTTCTCCCTGTTGTTCATACCCTGGGGCAATAGGTGATCTTATGTAAAGGGTTAAGTTGTTTGTTTTTTCTTGCTTTCAATAAAGGATGGATTCTGTTAGTTCCAAATGGCAAACATTCTCCCATGCATTTCATTCATTCATTCTTTGTTGTATATATGTATGTATTTATTTCATTTTATTTATTTATATGGGAAAAGATCCTCCCATATGTATATATGTATATATATCTTCTCTTTCATTATTTTTTCAGGAGCTCAAATATCAATAATATGAATGCCAATGACTCTGACCCGGAGATTGATTTCGAGAAACCTATATGTCAAGGGGAAATTGAAGATTGTGATGATGATGAGGGATGTGAATTACCTTCTGAATTGCTAAAAATGGTGGAGAATGAAGATAAGCAGATTCTGCCTCATAAAGAGCCTACTGAGATTTTGAATTTGGGGACAGATGAGGATAAGAGAGAAGTAAAGATTGGTACCACTCTGTCAGTTGGAGGTCGATATGATTTGATAGAATTGCTTCAAGAATACAAGGATGTGTTTGCTTGGTCATACGAAGATATGCCGGGTTTAGATACAGAGTTGGTTGTTCACAAACTGCCAATAAAGCCTGAATGTAAACCGGTACAGCAAAAACTGAGAAGAATGAGACCTGAGATGCTGCTCAAGATTAAAGAGGAAGTGAAAAAACAATTTGATGCCGAAGTTTCTTAAAGTGGCCAAATATCCTGAATGGGTAGCTAATATTGTCCCAGTACCGAAGAAGGATGGGAAAGTTCGAATGTGTGTTGACTACAGGGATCTCAACCGAGCTAGTCCAAAAGATAATTTTCCTTTGCCACATATAGAAACTCTAGTGGATAATACTGCTGGAAATTCTTTGTTCTCTTTTATGGATGGTTTCTCTGGCTACAATCAAATTAAGATGAACCCTGAAGATATGGAAAAAATGACGTTCGTTACCATGTGGGGAACGTTTTGCTATAAAGTAATGTCGTTTGGACTGAAGAATGCAGGGGCAACATATCAAAGGGCCATGGTGACGTTATTTCACGACATGATGCATAAAGAGATAGAAGTTTATGTCGATGATATGATAGTCAAAGCCAAGACAGAGGAAGAACATATCGGGAATTTGAGAAAGCTCTTTAAAAGACTAAAAAGATGGCAGCTAAAACTCAACCCAAATAAATGTACTTTTGGGGTGACATCTGGGAAGCTGTTGGGATTTGTAGTGAGCCGAAAAGGAATTGAAATAGACCCAGATAAAGTAAAGGCTATTCAAGACTTGCCAGCCCCACGAACACAAAAAGAAGTCAGAGGATTTTTGGGGAGATTAAATTATATAGCTCGGTTTATTTCACAATTGACAGAAAAGTGTGATCCCATATTCCGCCTTCTTCGCAAGAATAACTCAGGAGAATGGACGGAGGACTGTCAAAGAGCTTTTGAAGCAGTGAAAAGATATTTGTCGAGCACTCCAATCTTAGCGCCACCCATCTCAGGCAAACCCTTGATTCTTTATTTGTCGGTTTATGAAAATTCAATGGGGTGTGTGCTGGGGCAACGTGACCAAACTGAGAAGAAAGAAAGGGCTATCTATTATCTCAGTAAGAAGTTCACTGAATGTGAGACAAGATACTCACCCGTTGAAAAGTTGTGTTGCGCTTTAGTATGGGCTACCCGAAGGCTTAGGCAATATATGTTGTATCATACTACTTGGCTTATATCCAAGCTTGATCCCTTGAAATATCTAATGGGTGTGCCTGCATTATCTGGAAGATTAGCTCGTTGTCAGATCTTATTGTCCGAGTTTGACATCCAGTATGTAAACCAGACGGCAATTAAAGGAAGTGCTATAGCAGAATTCATTACAAGCAGAGCTTCGGAAGAATATGAGTCGTTGAGCTTTGATTTCCCAGATGAAGATTTAATGGCTATTTCGGTAGAAGAAGCAGTTGCATCCACTAGCAAATATTGGAAGTTGAACTTCGATGGTGCTTCGAATGCCTTGGGACATGGAATCGGGGCAATTTTGGTCTCACCAGAGGGAGAGCATTATCCTTTCACCAGTCGGCTTAATTTTGATTGTACTAACAATATGGCTGAGTATGAAGCTTGTGTTCTGGGTCTTAGAGCTTCTGTTGAACGCAAAGTAAAAATGCTTAAAGTATATGGGGATTCAGCTTTGGTAATATACCAGCTCAGAGGAGAATGGGAGACAAAAGATCCCAAGCTTGTAGAATACCGTAAGTTAGTTATGGAACTTGTTGAAGAATTTGATGAAGTAACTTTCAATTACCTCCCCAGAGAAGAGAATCAAATGGCAGATGCCTTAGCCACACTGGCAGCAGCGTTTAAGATGAACGAGCATTCAAATATGATGCCCATTGAAATGAAGGCTTATGAGTATCCAGCCCATTGTTTTAATATTGAAGAGGAAGAAGATGGAAACCCCTGGTATTATGATATCTTGCAATATATAAGATATCAGAGTTATCCAGAACATGCCACTGAGAATGATAAGAGAACTATTAGAAGAATGTCATCAGGGTATGTGCTTGATGGTGAGACTCTATACAAGAAAAGTCTGGATCAGGTCTTGTTAAGATGTGTGGACGCGAAAGAGGCCAAATTGATTCTTGAAGAAGTGCATGAGGGAATATGTGGTACCCATGCTAATGGGCATGTTATGGCTAGGCAGATTATGAGATTTGGGTATTATTGGTCAACTATGGAAACAGACTGTATCAATTATGCCCGAAAATGTCACAAATGTCAGATTTATGGAGATAGGATACATACTCCTCCTCATCCGTTGCACGTAATGACAGCGCCGTGGCCATTCTCAATGTGGGGCATGGATGTTATTGGACAAATTTCGCCCAAGGCTTCAAATGGTCATCGCTTCATTCTGGTAGCCATAGATTATTTCACCAAGTGGGTAGAAGCAGCTTCTTACGCAAATGTTACCCAGTCTACAATATGTAAATTCTTGAAGAAGGAGATCATTTGTAGATATGGTTTGCCCGAGAGGATTATCTCTGATAATGCGTTGAATTTAAATAATAAGATGATGGACTCGGTCTGTAAACAGTTCAAAATAAAGCATCATAATTCCACCACTTATCGCCCAAAGATGAATGGGGTAGTAGAGGCGGCCAATAAGAACATCAAAAGGCTCATAGAGAAAATGACTGAGACCTATAAGGATTGGCATGAGAAGTTGCCCTTTGCTTTGTTTGCTTATCGAACTTCAGTACGGACTTCAACTGGGGCAACACCATTTTTTTTGGTTTATGGGATGGAAGCTGTCTTACCTATTGAGGTGGAAATTCCCTCACTTCGGATTTTGTCAGAGGTAAAGCTTGATGAGGCAGAATGGGTCCAAGTTAGGTATGACCAGTTGAATTTGATTGAAGAAAAGAGATTGAAAACTATTTGTCATGGTCAGATGTACCAAAAACGTATGATACGGGCACATGGTAAGAAAGTTCGCCTTCGAGAATTCCATGAGGGAGATTTGGTGCTTAAAAGGATTTTGCCTATTCAGAAGGATTTCAGAGGAAAATGGATGCCCAATTGGGAAGGACCTTATGTTGTCAAGAAGGCCTTTTCTGGGGGAGCTCTAATCTTAACTGAAATGGACGGATCAGAATTACCATATCCAGTGAATTCCGACGCTGTTAAGAGATATTTCGCTTAAAGAAGAAATAAAAGAGAAAAAAAACGAAAAAATGAAAAAAATAATAATAAAAATGAGAAAAAGAAAAAGAAGAAAAGAAGAAAAGAAAAAATGAGAAAAAATAAAAATGAGAAAAAATAAAAATGAAAAAAGAAAGAAAAATAAAAAGAGAAAAATGAAAAAAAGAGAAATAAAAGGAGGGTTCAAGACGAAAACCCGAAAAAGGCGTCTTGGAACCAAAGGAGGTCTCAAGTTGAAAACTCGCAAAGGGCGACTTAGTTGAGTTTGAAATTCAGAATTCGTGCATGGTGGAGGTTCTGAATCAATTTTGGAAGTGGAAAGAGCTCCTGATATGGATAGTAACAATGACAGTCGGTGATCAGGGATGAGACTAAAGATTAATGAGTCTCGATTGAAATAACAAAGAGAAATTGAATGCATATGAGATTCAATACTGGTTTAGGGCATCCAATAATAGAGATTTGGGAGTTTAGAAGTAGCTTTATACTCGTAAGAATCACAATTTTGGAGATCCTTTTGACAGAAGCTACACTCGAGACATTCTAACGGCGTTCCAGTTCAAAAGCATTTGCATTATTGATATTTGAAGACGCCTACTCTTTTGTTCTTTTACTATTTCCAGTTAAAAGTTTGCCATTTAGTTGCCTAAAATTCTCTGTATTTATATAAATAAAGAGATGTCTTTTCTTGATAATTTCCTTTTTTGCAAACATCTTATTTTGAAAGGTTAAAACATATGGCTTAACTTGAAGTACATGAGATCATTTTGTATTATTGTGCAAAAGGTTTTGGAAAATGCAGGTATTCTGAAGTTGACAATGGTTTAAACATGTAAGCTTGTGTGGCCATGGGAAATTAAAATTCTCAAATTCAAAAAAAAAATCTCAGCCATTAAAAGATGACCCAATGAGGTTACCATTAATCAAGAAGTGGGTCATGGGTACTGGCGGGTTTCAAGAAAGAAATAAGTCAAGGTACTGTTAAGGCAAGAGATATGAAATTGAGATTGTCAACTGGGGTGAACTGGTCAAACGTTCTGTGCCCAAGATGAAGCCGAGTTCCATCAAGATCAAAAGGAGATAGAGTTCCTTCAAAGAAGAAAACGCATTGAATTGCATAATTGCATACATTTTAGGCATGAGTAGGATCATGGCATTCATAATTGCATGATGGCTTAAATATCTACAGGTTTCCCAGGGATAGTTGAATATTGAAGATATGAAAGCATCGAGATGAAGATAACTGGTCTTGAAATTTTGACAAGAATGATGTTTATACGAAAATTGAGTCAAAGCAGATTCAAATATCCAATGGCTCCAGACAAGTTTTCACGATGGAGATGGATTTTCAGAAATTTTATCAAGTTCTAAATTTTTGAATATAATATTTTCAAACATACATTAATGATTGATAATGTTTGATTTTCAGGTTGGACCTTCAAAACAGGTCAATCTTAAGCTTTCATGAAAGAGCAGTGAAGCAATTCAAACTTAAGCCTTCACGGAAGAGTAGTGAAGCAAATCATCTTAAGCCTTCACGGAAGAGTAGTGAAGCAAACTCGTTTGTTGAAGATTGAGTCCTATACTCTCTGAAGGAATGGGGAGCGGACAAGTTCGTTGAAGATTGAGTCCTATACTCTCTGAAGGAATAGGGAGCGGACAAGTTCATTGAAGATTGAGTCCTATACTCTCTGAAGGAATAGGGAGCGGACAAGTTCGTTGAAGATTGAGTCCTATACTCTCTGAAGGAATAGGGAGCGGACAAGTTCGTTGAAGATTGAGTCCTATACTCTCTGAAGGAATAGGGAGCGGACACGTTTATTGAAGATCGAGTCTTATACTCTCTGAAGGAATAGAGAGCGGACCCGTTTGTTGAAGATTGTTTGAGTCTTATACTCCCTGAATGAATAGGGAGCAGACACGTTTGCCAAAGATTGTTCGAGTCTTATACTCCTTAAAAGAATAGGGAGCAGACTCGTTATTTGAAGATTTTCAAGTCTCGCTTATCCTGAAGTAGCAGAGAAGCGGATTAATCTTTTGAAGTTCTAGTGGTCGGACAAACTTGATCATCTATTGATCTTTTCTCTATTCTCGTTGCACGACAATGAGCAAAGAGGGGCAGCTGTAGATGCTCGGTTTTGTCCGGGGCCAGGTCGCTAAACTCGACCCCAAATCAATTGAAAGCCCAACTCAAGTCCACGTGAATATTCCCTAGAAAACTAAAAACAGTTATCGGGTCAGTTCCTTTAATTGATTAGGAATAAACTGTAAAGGGAGGGTGGTTTTGGATTGGCAAGACACGAACAGCACAAAGGACAGAAAACAAGGGGAAACAATTAACCACTAAAAACGGGGAAGATTATTAAAGAGATAGACACAGAAAAAGTAAGGGGGGAATACACACAAGAAACAGAGAACAAAGATCAGATTTTTCTTTTTTTTTGTTTTTATTTACACACCAGAACTAATAGAAAACAGAAACATTGTAAACAACATTTCCATTTTCGAAAAGGCAAGCAGTGTAACAAGGATTTTTCCCTACTATTGTCGAAGCAATACAAGTTTATTGAGGTATTTTTTTTTTCAATTTTTGCTTTCCAGTGCCTTTGTGTGTGTTTAAGGATGAAATATTAGTAAAGAAGAAAGGGTTTTGGGGATGAGTTACCTGGGTTATAGGAAATTCGGTGGAGTTTAGTTGACTTCTTCTCGTCTCCGTTAGGATTCCATGGTCGTAAAAAATTGGGTTTAGTCTTAATGAGTCAAACGATTTCAAAATAAAATAGAAAATAGAGAAATCTATTTACCTCGTTATATTGGGTCTTCACGGAGTAGGGAAGTAGTTTAAGAGTCCCAGAAGCTTTGGGTGATCGGAGAAAGGGGCTATCGTTGAGCGGTGGCCAAGGAAGTTTTGAAGGCTAATAGGTATTGAGGGTCTCAATTAAGAGTAGTGAGAGAGAGATGTTCACAATTGCGTGGAAGAAAGGGAGAGTGGAGAAGGATACTGGAAATGACTAGGTTCTTTAGTTTTAATAAAATAACTTAAGTTTTGTTTTTAAGTTAGGTTATATATTAATTATTTTGGGTTTTGCGTGAGGTTCATGTAGGGTTAGTTCATTTGGGCTCTATATTAAATATTTAGGATAAAATTAGGTTTTAGTCTTCTTATTTTAGCGTGTTTATATTTCAGTCACTTGTAAGTCTATATTCGAATTTTAACATTTTGTGTTTGTCCTAATTTCGCTATTTTTCAGTTTTAGTTATAATTTTCAGTTATTCACGTGTAGACCCTTTATTATTGATGTGATTATATTTAGGTCCTTGGTTTATTTTTGATTTGCAAGCTGAATTTTACATTTATTTAAATTTAGTCACTTTTTAATATGTACATATATATTTTAATTTATGGTTTAACATGTTATGATTTTGTTCTTATATTTAGGTCACATGTATACATAATATGTTAATATGCATGGTTTATGATTTTTTAATTAAAATATGTGTATATGAGTTTTTGTATGTCATGATGTATGATATTTTTAATTTTGTTTAATTAATTTTGACATGACATTTTTTTCTGCACGATTTGCATGGTAACCTCATTTGCATAACTCGACCTATTACATAATCGGACTAAGGGTAATACCCTTTTAATTTAAAATTGTCTTGAGTGGTCTGTCTTAACTGATTAGAGGGCCATTATGATCATTTTAAATTAAAAGTGTATCCCGAAAGTGAAACAAAAAAAATTGATTCGTCACCTAAAATATGGGAACGAGGGAAAATGAAATGTTCGTTTATTTAAATTTATCGAGAAAAGGTTGTTATATCTTTTAAGATCTGGTCTCGATATTTGTAAATAATCGAACATTCTTTATCTTTCTAAAACGACTCGGTAATTTTAATTTAATTTATTTGAGTGCTTTTGAATGTTTTTAAATTTACATCCTTGTTTTATGAGATCAAAAATTAAATTAAATTTGAATTTGTAAAGTTCATTGCAAAGACGTTAATTAATCGGATAGGTACCGATTTAGGGCGTTGTGGGGGTGCTAATCCTTCCCCGCACGTAACCGACTCCCGAACTTGGATTTTAGTAACGTAGACCCTAATTTGTTGTTTTAATTAAAATTAATTTTTATTTAAAATAACAAACATTTTTTGGTGCCCAATCACACCCTAATCAAAGATTGGTGGCGACTCTTTGAACTGTATTTCTTCGATCATAAAGGAAAACCGAATTTTTTTCGAAATGAAAGGTTTTTAAATCGCATTTGTTTTTAAATTAAAAATCAATTGAAAGAGATAAATTAAAAATTAATGTGGTTTTCAAAATCTCACTTTTTCACCTTTCAAAAAAAATCGTTTCGACAGCGTGTGTTTGAATAAAAGCTCATTTTAGTTCCATTTTTTGTTCTTCCTTGTTCTATCTATTGATACGAATGAGTCAAGTTAGAGGCAACATATAATGTTCATGGTTCGAAAACGAATGTTAAACCGGAATCACACAAAACAGAATTATACTATGAGCAAAGGGCTAGGGCTAGATCTAATTGGTTGAAAATGGTGACAGAAATATTGCCTTCCCCCCCCCCCCTCCCCACAGGTCTGCCTCATAAAAGGGGCATCAAAATCGTATTATTTCTCTTGAAGATTAAACTGAGATGCATAATGATAAAGAAAGAAAAGCTCAAAATCAAGACATGAATTTTGACCCTAATGTTAAGTGTTGGCTCTTCAATTACCATTTCTCTTCAATGTTGCCAATTTTCCTTGCTGGAGAAGTTATCATCAATCCAGCTTTACCTACGAAAACAAATAATGCATGAACCAGAACGAAGAAAGGAATCCGACAGTGCCCGTCGCAAGCATGACGGCGAGAACCATGAAGAGAGAATACCCCATGTACAATGTAGCAGACACAGGTCCACTCAGACTCTTGAGGTCGAATATGAGATAGTTTATGGAGTACAAGAAGATGTAGATGAACTGAGCCGGAAGCAAAAAACGATTTCCACCACCATTTCCAGTCCTCCACGCACAGATGCATGTACGTTAACACCAACGACACCTCGGCGCAAACCACGACGAGTAGAATCAAAACAATGAATAGGAACCCGAAGACATAGTACACTCGTCCCATCCATATGCTAGACATGATGAAGAAAAGCTCAATGAAAAGTGTACCAAAGGGAAGAGTCCCAGCACCAAGAACTAACAGCCAGGACGGATACTTTTGTTCCGGGATTTCCCGAGGGATCTGGTTGGTTCGAACAGGGTATTCGATATGTTGTGCCTTGGCCCCGAAGTAACCACCGACTAATGTCAGTGGAACCGAGATACAGAACCAGAGGAGAAGCAGGATAACAAAGACAGCAAATGGAATGGCTCCTGTGCTGTGGCTTCCCCATAGCAGGAAGTTCAAAATGGTTAGAATTGAAAATGCAATACCAGGGAAGAAACAGGCAGCTTTCCATGCGACAGAAATCCATCCCTTGTGATCACCGCAACAGATCGTTCTCCAGAGACAAACCGCGACGTAGCCGGCTGCAATACCGAGTATTAGGTAGAAAAATAACATACCTGTAATAAGAGTTCCACGGGACGCCGGCGACATAAATCCGAGAGCAGCGAACAATATTGTCACAATTGCCATACCAAGGATCTGAATTCCATCCCCTACCATGATACACAAGAGCAGGATTCAATGGAGAACGGAAAACATCCCCAACAACTAGCTTCCACCCTGATAACTCCTCATTCATCTGCACTTGTGACTCCTTGTCTAGCTCCTCGTACCGTGTCAAATCCCGTCTTATGGTCCGTAAGAAGATCACGAGGACTATGCCGGCGAGGAAAGTGATCACCATAAGAGAGTTCAATATCGAGAACCAATGGACTTTGGATCCCTCCATCTTCAAATATGCATCCCATCTAGATGGCCACTTGATATCACTCTCCTCAAAAGCAACCTCATAGGTGAAAACAATCGGCTCACCTTCCTTGAGCGGCATCGACACTGCGGTCGAGTCGCATTTGATCTGAGACAGATACTTTTCATACATTTTCAACTTCTGAACCACATTAGCATCATGGACGACACTGCAAGGAACCACCTCGAACCCGACAACCATATATCCAGGCACATCAGATCCACCCTTGGGGTCAGTAGGCATAACCTCAACCGCATCCCCGGTCCCCATCACACTAGCCACATTCGTCTCCTCGTACTTATGTATAAGCACATTAAACTTCAAATGATTGAACAAATAATACACATTCTGAACCTTAACCCCAACAGGAAATCCTGTCCATTCTTAGTGTACCTTATTGCAGGCAAATTGTCCAGGATCAAGTTAACCTGATACATCTCATCAATTCTCTTCGTCAGCAACTTGAAATCGTCGGTCGATAACTTGTTCGATTGACATAAGAAGATGTCCGTCTCGTTGGTGTACATTTTGAACTTATACGGCAATTTCTCGATTCGATCTCCCATTAGAAGCTCACCAAGATTCTCAGCACTGTCCTTAACACCCTCTTGGGGTTTGCAGAAGGGTATACTGTAATAGCTAAAGGGCATTTCAGTGTCAATGGAGGTTAGGGAATTCACTTTGACAGATAAAGGATCCCCAATCACATATTTGTGAGGGTAACTTCCAGGCAGATAAAACCCATATCCAGATTGAAATATCAAGCACATTGTCAATACCCAGGTCTCAAAATTACCCATTATGCCCAAAAGTTGTACTGCTCTAGGAAAACCATGAGACAAAGATTTTATGTGAGAGAACAAACTTATAAAATTTTAACGTGCTAAAACAGATTATCAATAGAATATAAAAAATTAAATTATACGAGAATTTTAATTTTTCAGAAAGACAACCATCCCGTCTGATCCTCTCGATGCATTCCTGGTTACGGAAATATATGTAATGTTGAAGAAACAATGTAAAAGACTAACCTTTTTGAATTGCCTAGAGAAAGAAGGGAAGAATCGTTACGTTGAAATTGAAATCCAAGAGTAGATCATGATGATTGATCAGCCAATGCAAAAGCATCTAATACAGTTTTTAATAATTAGATTTGAATCAAAATTGGAAGTAGTAAAACTGAATAAAATTCCAAATCAAATTTTTATATAAAAAGTGCAATTCATGACCGATTTCTTCCGGACCTAACTAACTTTCGGAAATTTAGGCCTAATTTGGGACTTAAGGCTGAATCTACTCATTTTGTTTTTTTTTAGTGTCAACCATTTCGTTCTATTAGATTAATTGATTGTTGGTGATAATAAAAATAATTCTCTCTTATCTCCAATTATTTCCTGTACAAATCTCTTAATTTTTAATATTTTTCAATTACTGGATTTTAACCAGGGAATATATTTTGAGCTAAATTCTTTTTTGGGAAGAACAATATCAACTGTATTCTAACTAAAATTTTGGGTATACGATATTTGAAAAAGTGTGTTAACTTTTAAGGGATGACGTCCAATTCAACGACGACATCAATTAGAATATATTTGTTTCTAACATAATGAAATTTCCAGAACACAATTAACCTGTAATTTTTTTTATTTCGCTTTATTTATTCAACTAGTACTAATGATATGTTTTGCAGTTGAATTATTATCCAACAATTTAGCGGCGAAACCATTTCTATCGTTAAAATATCAATGGTCATGAACAAATTCATCCCCGACGTCTCCAAGATTGATTCATTGGATGACACTAATTATGGATGTTGGTCTCAAAAGATAATCATTTCTTCGAATAACTTAAAAGTTGATCACGTTCTCTTCAATCCATCGATCATTGAAGGTCACAAATCCTTTTGTCGACCCCACGATCGTCAAAGTGAAGTTTGACAAAGATAACCAGATGATTAAAAGTCATTTGTTAGGCCACATTAATAACAACCGCTTCCACATGTTTGTTATTTCCAAATAGCATAACCTTAGTAGATTAATTAAATTTGTTATTTCTAAAGATCAATCGTAGATCAAGACCCCTTAGCGATAAATGAGACGAGTTACTTCCAAAGATATGCTAACACGAAAGGTGACCTCAACAGTATAAATTACGAAAACCTACTATTTCTAGAGGTCACTCACTTGTCAACACTTCATTTTTCTAAGACAATTTGCTTATTTGAATCATGTCCTTACTCTTTAGAATCTTCGGTGGAGTCATCAAGTTGTCAAAGTCATCTTACAATGGTTCGAATATGTTGAGTCTTTAAAAAGTTTTTCACGTGATTTGAGTCATCATGTAATACCCCAAATTTTGGTTAGTGACCAAAATTTAAGTTTTGAAAGTTTAGTGGCCAAAGAATAAAATTAGGAAAAGTTTAGGGACCTAAGTGGCAATTTCCCAAAAATATTTGTATTCCATAAATATATAGTTTTCTTTTGAGAGTGGATTTTTATTGATATCATATTATTGATCCAAAATTTATGTTGAAAACTAGATATGATTAAAGTAAGGTAAGAAATAGGTAAACTAGATCAAATAGAGATTTTGGGATAAATCGAAGGATGATAAATTAGGCTTAAAAATATTATTTTCATATGTTAAAATGATGGAAAATAATATGGACCATTGTATTTGAGAACTTATTTTCATGTTTAATTTGGATTGTTTGATCAAAGTGGCAAGATTACAATTTTTGGAAAGTTGCTTGGTAAAATTGGAAAAGAGTGAAATAATTTGTTCATATTTGACTTTTGGAATATGAAAAGTTTGATGTGGCTTGGTTTGATGGTAATTATGAAGTTTCATTAAGGGTAAATTAGTCTTTTCCCAATTAAATGTATATTAAATTCATCAAGCTTAAATAAGGCTAAATTAACATGAAATTAAGTTTAGAAATTTCATGAAAGTTAGCCTAAAATCAACCATCAAGCCACGAGCCTCCTCCTAAGGTAAGAAAAATTTTCTTTTCAATTTTTGAGTAATTTCCTTTGGTTTTTGGATCGTGTCGTGAAATAGAAAGTTGTTCTACACGAAAAACGTTATCATTTGGTACTTATATTGCATGCTAATCTTGCTTGTGTTGAACGATCCCAAAATTTAGGGTTTGGGTTCATATTAGGATTTATGGAATTGATGAAGGATTTTGATATTTTTGAGGTTGTAGAATCATATACAAGCATGATTGATGATTAAAATCACTTGTACATGGCTATATAAGCTCATGTTGAATTCCAAACCCTAGCTTTAAGGGAAAGAAATGTTTTAATGAAATTTTTTTAGGGCTTTTATTTTAGAAGTCTTGAAATGTTGAATCGAGGTTGATTTCTTGTTCGAATCTAGTGAAAATCTTGAAACCCTAAACTACATACCATTCGACATTGAGGAAATAAGTTGGTAAAAGTTGTAAAAAAATTCTCATGGGTTAGAAATGATATCTAGAAGGTTCTACAAGCTTAGAAAATGTTTTGCCCCAATGTAATTTTTCAAAAGTTGAGGGACTTATTCAGAAATTTTGAAAAGTTATGGGATGAATGTGTAATTATTCGATAGATGATTTATTTCTGGAAATTACTATTTGAGGGCTGAAATTGAAGTTAAAATGTAAAATTTAGCTATTTTGGAAAGTTGGAAAAGTTTAAGTACTAAATAGTAAATATTGGAAAAGTTAGTGACTTAAGTGATAAATATGGAATTGTTGAGGTATTGGGATGAAAATTAAATGCTGGTAATTTATTGGGCTTATTTGGGCTTGAATTTAAGAATTTATGACAAAGGCCCATTATGAATAAAAAGTAAAAGTTAAGATGAATTTTAAAAGAATTAGAAAATAATAGTATTTTTTAGTATTATTATTTTGTAAAAATGTTAGTAAGGATACTAACATTGTATTTTATATTTGTATGTGTAATTATTGATGCTTGTGTACATCGTGATCAAATTCGTGATACAAGCAAACCAAAAGGAAAGGAAAAAGTTCAAGAATAGTCGGACTTTGTTAGTAAGGCATAATAGTGAGGCATACCAGGTGATGCATTTATATTGTACTTATATGATACGGGGATGACTTACGATGAGTCAACCTCGAATTTTTTTATAAAAGTATATTTTACCGTATTTTAAAATATTTTCATAAGGTTATGAAATGCTTTATGGTGATTTTAGGGTATGAACTGCCCTTAAATAGATGGATGAATTTTTATATTATTTTAACAACTATCGATGTTTCAGAATAAATGTTTAATATGCAAATTCGATTTATAGGTCTATTGTATGTGCATTGAGAGTCATAGGTGCATTTTTTACATACTTGGAGTATGATGGTTATCGATCAATTTTGTTTAATGCATATGTTGCATTTTCGTATGAATACATTTGTAACATCCCAAATGGATGAACTAAAGGGGCAAAATGGTCTTTCCATGGGAAAGATTTTTATCTTCCCTTTTTGAGTATTATAAAACGTGGAAAATATGAGAGAGTTCCAGACTTCTCTTCTTCATTCTCTTCTTTTCCACCGTGAAGCCATAAGCAAAGGTAAGATCTCTTGTTAGTTGATATTTAGCTGAATTTAGGATTTGGTTATGATTATTGGATGATAATTAAGCTTTAGGAAAGCTTAAATCATCTTAAAAACAAAGTATGGTGGAATTAGGAGAGATTAAAGATCAAGATTTTTTGAATGAAATTCTGGAATAGAGTTCTTTACTCAAATTGGAAGATAAATTTGACTTGTCAATGGTTGAATTAAGAGATATGAAGTGATGGAATTGAATTTAGAACAAGAAGAAAAATTAGTGTGATTCTTGAATTCTATGTAAAGGATTATATTTTAAAGTTAAAGATGTATTGAATGAGTAGAAATGAGTTGAAGCATGTATATGTGAGTTAAGAATAAGAAAGGGGATGCTATATGAAATGTTTGAGAGGAAATGAAGTAATTTTCGTGCTGAAAAATGTGATTTCTGG
Source organism: Hibiscus syriacus (assembly GCF_006381635.1). Taxonomy (NCBI): domain Eukaryota; kingdom Viridiplantae; phylum Streptophyta; class Magnoliopsida; order Malvales; family Malvaceae; genus Hibiscus; species Hibiscus syriacus. The sequence goes on from NW_024063295.1 coordinate 1,868,499, forward strand.
GCTAGGGGAATCGATACCCATTCAAGGGGAACCGATACCCCCTCAAGCGAACCAGAATTTACAGAATGTCATGGGGGAACCGATACCCCCATAGGAGGGAACCGATTCCCCCTAAAGGAAGAAATGAATATTTGTTTATTAAGTTTGTTTAAGTTGTTAGTATCGAATTACAAGATGTAAGTATCGAATAATTGTCTTGAAAATGTATAATTATGTAGATTCAGAGCCTGAACGAGTTCCGGAATCATTGTCAAGTAAGATCGATCAAAGGGAAAGATAAGAGATTGGAATTGACTAGTGAGGCCAGGTGAGTGCATATTCAATAGTATATGATGGGTGATGGGAAGAAGACTTGCGATGAGTCTATTTCCTGAAGAGTTACATATGAATTCATGATTTAAGGCATGAGTTGAATATGAGTGTATGTATGCTTGATTATATGAATTGATATGTTTTGTATGTGATGTGGTTTATGTACACACACTATTAAATGTTAATGAGAGAATATCAAATAAGTTATGAAATTATATGAATATAGAAGATAAGTCAAGAGATGTAGGGAAAGGGAAATAGAGGTTTATGAAGAATCATAGGAGAATAAATATAAGTAATAAGATAATGAAATATAAGACTATGTGAAATACATGGTTATGAGAATTAGTAAAATAGAGTTATTTGATTTAATGAGAATTGAGGAAACTAAATAAGATTGAATTATAGAATGGAATGAGAATAATATATCTATTAGGGAACTTGAATATAAAGCGCTGATATGTATATATATATATATGATAAATTATATGCTAAAGATATATAGGGTTATATGAAAAGGTTATAAGGAAGGTATAAAATTGAATTAATTAAATGGATTAAAGTAGTATATAAATAAAATATGATTAAGTGTAATATATATGTTTAGAAATACGACATAAGCTATATAATCTAAGGGAATATAAAGAAATAAAGCATAAAGTAGACGAAATGAGATAAGTTATTATATACCTATATGATATACGTTATCAGGTAATATGAAAGGATTCAGGAAACTTATATAAGCTATGTGAAAGTGATCTAGGTGTTTATATGTGAATTAGTTGGCAATAAGTTATATGAAATAAGTGTAGTGATTACCAGATCATAAGAGATAATTTAGAGAATGTAAATAAGATGACCAGAAACTATGAGCATGTGTGATGAAATGAATATATGAAGACATGACTATGAGATATGTGATAAGAAGTTATGATTAAATGATCAAGATATATATAAGCTAAGGGATATATATGAATTACATGAAAATGTGCTATGTGTAAGTGAATTACGTGATTATATGAATATGAAATCATATGAGAATTTACATGAACTATGTGATTACATGTATGTGTGAATGAAGCTACGAGCTTATATGAATATGTGATATGTTTACATGAATATGTGCAAGGATATAAAAGGTAGTGCCCATGTTATGTGTCTTGAGAGCTAGGGGTATAGTTGGCATGCCAAGAGTCGAGGGTCTACGCGGTCCTTCGGGATATATATATATTCTTTGGAACATGTGTGAAGTCTTGTGAGACACATACTTGATTTTTAGTATATGTATATGATTCTTAAGGAATGATATGTGGTCCTTATGGACATTATTATATGGCACTACGATGCAATTCTACGCGGCACTCCGATGCAATTCTACGTGGCACTTCGGTGCAATTATACAAGCTGTGGTGACAGCATTAGTGCACAACCTCTATAGACTCACATATCTATGGTTCTCACATGTGTACATGGGCTAATAAAAGAAATAATATAAAAGAACCTTGCGCGATAGTATGTGATTGATTTGTAATCTTTATGGTGTGAAGTGATATATGTGATATGATGATGTGAATATAGCTTGGTTAAGAGGAATTGATGCACGAACATATGACAAAAAGATAAAGAACGAAAATAAGACTAATAAAGAGAGATAATAATAAATACCTTACATATGATTTACATGTTTTGTGCTAGGAAACATGTTATAAGAATATGTGAATGATGTGTGTGTACAAGTGGATAGTGGTTGCATGACAGAATGTATGATTTTTTATGATATAATAAGTATAGATTATGAATGCATTAGTAGTATTTATATGTTTTTATGCCTCACTAAGTCATCGAATTAGCGTGTGAGTGTTTCACACATAGGTTCCGGAAAGCTAGAAGAAAAGTGAAGAGGAGCAAGACCGGTCAGTTACTTCTTACCGAAGACCAGATCAGAAAAGATGTCTTGAATTAGATGTATTCTGTATATTGAATATAGTTGGCATGTACTAATTGATTGAGTTAAACAAACCGCTGTGACTTTAATGAAAGTTTTAAATTTTCTCGAGTTTTTGTCATGAGTCAAAGTTTGAAAAGTCAATGTGACACCTCGGACTCGTATCCGGGTCGGGTACGGGTTGGGGGTGTTACATTTAATGGTATCAGAGCTAAGGTTTAGCCGATTCTAGGCTTAAACCGAAGTCAAATGAGTTTTAAAGATGTGTACATGCCAACATAGAGTGAAAATTTCTGATCTGATAATGTAAGGAGTGTGTTGTCTTGCTAATAGAATTAGATTGCTAAGTTATAATAGAAGTATGATTATGATAATTTCGAAATAAAGGGAAATGTGATATTCCTGATTGTTATAGCTATTCACCTGCCCTGGCCAGGCAGGATGAAGAGCGGACACCTCAGGAAATGCCTAGTAAGATCAAAAGTTGATTTCAGATAGCTGAAATCATATCTGAATAATGATAGAAAGTTTTCATTGTTTTGAATCGAAAACACGATATGGAGTAGTTTTGTTATTACGTGGATAAGATAGAATATGGTGAACAAGTGTCACCATAAGATTGTTAAAAAGATCAAAGGATGTGGTGAGTATTTGTATAAGAATTCAAGAATAGATGTATCAGTGACAAGTGTATAAGAGATATGGAGATAGAGTTTATGAATTTAAGACAAAAGGATAGTACTATGTTTAAGCAAGAATATGGATATGATAAGGGTTTGCATTTTAGATGGAAAGAGTTAGCGTTGGCTAACCAGATTATGTGATGGAAAAGGCATAGAAATATAAGATTTTGAGATATTTTCAGGATAAGATAACCAAAGATGAGGTGAATCTAGATACAGTTGTATATTTTGATCATAATATTGTGATACAGTGAAGAAGATGAGGATTAGTATGTTTGAATAAAGCTAAGGAGGGTTAAGAAGAGTTTGAGAATGGGAACATCAATGATCAGTTTATAAGATAAAGGAATTAGAAGGTTAGGTTGGAAAAATAGAAATTGCATGGTGTAGGAGAATAAATGTGGATTTGATAAGTTAAGTAAACTATTGTTGAGATAATTCTGACTGTAAAGAATGTATATGAATGGTTCGATGAAGGTTTATGCTTTGGATTGGAAGGACTGGTGATGACTAACAGAATTATGTGATGGTAAGTGTATCAAAGGTAAAGGATTAGAAGATGATGTCAGGGTAAATTAACTAAGTATGATGTGAATTGAAACACGATTATGTATTTTGATCACGGAAATGTAAGGTAATAGAAAAAAAAAACAAGAGAATAATACTGTATACGAATAAGAGTGTGGGCTGGATAAGTGAGTAAATTACACTGATTGGATTTCAACTGAGAAGATGAATATGATTAGTCTGATTAGGGCTTATGCCCTAAATTGGAAAAGTTATAACTGATTAATTGTAATAGTATGGATGATAAAGTTATAAGATTTGAAGAAAAGATAAAGTTAAGTTAATTAAGTATGATGTGGATTTAGATATGGTTTTAATCATATAGATATGATGTAGGCAAGGAAATAAGTATTTGTATGTTAAAAAAGAGCTTTGAGGAAGAAAATAAAGTACAAGAGATGGTAAAGAATGAGGTTTTGTATAAGTAAAGCGGATTATCAAAGTTATGAAGATGCGATGAAGATTAGTAATCAGGGATAATTATAAACGATATAAAAAGAGTATGAGAGCCTGAAGAAAAGATGTGATCTATGTTATAAGGAGATTTTGATTTTGGAAGGAATGAAAGAATAAAGGGATAGGAAAAGACAAAGATGGAGGTTAAACGATCAAGTAAGACAAGAGGTATATTGAGATATAAGTTATAAGTCTGATATTGAATAATACAATTTTCAATTATTAGAAGAACGAGAATGGGTGATTATTCTTTGAACAAATACGTAAGGGTTATATGAAAAGATTATGTGTATAGTAATACATACAAGGAATAAGAAATGAGCAAAAGCTTGATTTATGTGCAAAGCACATAGAGAATGATGGAAAAGATCAATTGATCTATAATAGTGAGGATTAAGGATTTGGGGTTGTTGTCTATATAATGAATAATATTATATGGACTTATAAAGATGTGGACGTATATGAAGAATTGAGTATGGGAAAATGGTAAGTTGCTAGCGGTAGCAGGAAATATTAAAGGAAGCAACATGAAAATATTAGAAGACATGATATTATAAAGGCATGCAGTGAAAATTCGAGGACAAATTTTCTTTAAAGGAGGGGAGATTTGTAACATCCCAAATCAGGGTCAATGACTAAATTGCAAAATTTGAAAGTTTTGTACTCAATTGAGAAATAAATTAAAAGTCTCGGGAGTTAAGTAAAGAATTTTAATATTGGATTAAATAGCAAATATGGATGAACTAAAGGGGCAAAATGGTCTTTTTATGGGAAATATTTTTATCTTCCCTTTTTGAGTATTATAAAACGTAGGAAATATGACAGAGTTCCAGACTTCTCTTCTTCATTCTCTTCTTTTCCACCGTGAAGCCATAAGCAAAGGTAAGATCTCTTGTTAGTTGATATTTAGCTGAATTTAGGATTTGGTTATGATTATTGGATGATAATTAAGCTTTAGGAAAGCTTAAATCATCTTAAAAACAAAGGATGGTGGAATTATGAGAGATTAAAGATCAAGAGTTTTTGAATGAAATTCTGGAAGAGTTCTTTACTCAAATTGGAAGATAAATTTGACTTGTCAATGGTTGAATTAAGAGATATGAAGTGATGGAATTGAATTTAGAACAAGAAGAAAAATTAGTGTGATTCTTGAATTCTATGTAGAGGATTAGATTTTGAAGTTAAATATGTATTGAATGAGTAGAAATGAGTTTAAGCATGTATATGTAAGTTAAGAATAAGAAAGAGGATGCTATATGAAATGTTTGAGAGGAAATGAAGTAATTTTCGTGCTGAAAAATGTGATTTCTGGGCTAGGGTAATCGGTACCCATTCAAGGGGAACCGATATCCCCTCAAGCGAACCAGAATTTACAGAATGTCATGGGGGAACCGATACCCCCACAGGAGGGAACCGATTCCCCCCTTAAGGAAGAAATGAATATTTGTTTATTAAGTTCGTTTAAGTTGTTAGTATCGAATTACAAGTTGTAAGTATCTAATAATTGTCTTGAAAATATATAATTATGTAGATTTAGAGCCTGAACGAGTTCCAGAATCATTGTCAAGTAAGATCGATCAAAGGGAAAGATAAGAGATTGGAATTGACTAGTGAGGCCAGGTGAGTGCATATTCAATAGTATATGATGGGTGATGGGAAGAAGACTTGCGATGAGTCTATTTCCTGAAGAGTTACATATGAATTCATGATTTAAGGCATGAGTTGAATATGAGTGTATGTATGCTTGATTATATGAATTGATATGTTTTGTATGTGATGTGGTTTATGTACACACACTATTAAATGTTAATGAGAGAATATCAAATAAGTTATGAAATTATATGAATATAGAAGATAAGTCAAGAGATGTAGGGAAAGGGAAATAGAGGTTTATGAAGAATCATAGGAGAATAAATATAAGTAATAAGATAATGAAATATAAGACTATGTGAAATACATGATTATGAGAATTAGTAAAATAGAGTTATTTGATTTAATGAGAATTGAGGAAACTAAATAAGATTGAATTATAGAATGGAATGAGAATAATATATCTATTAGGGAACTTGAATATAAAGCGTTGATATGTATATATATATATGATAAATTATATGCTAAAGATATATAAGGTTATATAAAAGGTTATAAGGAAGGTATAAAATTGAATTAATTAAATGGATTAAAGTAGTATATAAATAAAATATGATTAAGTGTAATATATATGTTTAGAAATACGACATAAGCTATATAATCTAAGGGAATATAAAGAAATAAAGCATAAAGTAGACGAAACGAGATAAGTTATTATATACCTATATGATATACGTTATCAGGTAATATGAAAGGATTCAGGAAACTTATATAAGCTATGTGAAAGTGATCTAGGTGTTTATATGTGAATTATTCGATAATAAGTTATATGAAAAAGTGTAGTGATTACCAGATCATAAGAGATAATTAGAGAATGTGAATAAGATGACCAGAAACTATGAGCCTGTGTGATGAAATGAATATATGAAGACATGACTATGAGATATGTGATAAGAAGTTATGATTAAATGATTAAGAGATATAAGCTAAGGGATATCTGTGAATTACATGAAAATGTGCTATGTGTAAGTGAATTACGTGATTATATGAATATGAAATCATATGAGAATTTACATGAACTATGTGATTACATGTATGTGTGAATGAAGCTACGAGCTTATATGAATATGTGATATGTTTACATGAATATGTGCAAGGATATAAAAGGTAGTGCCCATGTTATGTGTCTTGAGAGCTAGGGGTATAGTTGGCATGCAAAGAGTTGAGGGTCTACGCGGTCCTTCGGGATATATATATATTCTTTGGAAAATGTGTGAAGTCTTGTGAGACACATACTTGATTTTTAGTATATGTATATGATTCTTAAGGAATGATATGTGGTCCTTATGGACATTATTATATGGCACTACGATGCAATTCTACGCGGCACTCCGATGCAATTCTTCGTGGCACTTCGGTGCAATTATACAAGCTGTGGTGACAACATTAGTGCACAACCTCTATAGACTCACATATCTATGGTTCTCACATGTGTACATGGTCTAATAAAAGAAATAATATAAAAGAACCTTGCGTGATAGTATGTGATTGATTTGTAATCTTTATGGTGTGAAGTGATATATGTGATATGATGATGTGAATATAGCTTGGTTAAGAGGAATTGATGCACAAACATATAACAAAAAGATAAAGAACGAAAATAAGACTAATAAAGAGATAATAATAAATACCTTACATATGATTTACATGTTTTGTGCTAGGAAACATGTTATAAGAATATGTGAATAATGTGTGTACAAGTGGATAGTGGTTGCATGACAAAATGTATGATTTTGTATGATATAATAAGTATAGATTATGAATGCATTAGTAGTGGTTAGATGTTTTTATGCCTCACTAAGTCATCGACTTAGCGTGTGAGTGTTTCACACGTAGGTTCCGGAAATCTAGAAGAAAAGTGAAGAGGAGCAAGACCAGTCAGTTACTTCTTACCGAAGATCAGATCAGAAAAGATGTCTTGAATTAGATGTATTCTGTATATTGAATATAGTTGGCATGTACTAATTGATTGAGTTAAACAAACCATTATGACTTTAATGAAAGTTTTAAATTTTCTCGAGTTTTTGTCATGAGTCAAAGTTTGAAAAGTCAATGTGACACCTCGGACTCGTATCCGGGTCGGGTACGGGTTGGGGGTGTTACAACATTTGTGAACTCTTTGGCACTATATATGCATGCATGGTATTCATAATGAGTTTTTGAATTACTATTTCAATATATTAGTATAGTGTCATTGTTACTACAGTACCTATACATTCATTTAGCACTTATGTGCAACTCATGTACCTTGCATTCTCATTTGACATACATTGGGCTATGAATGAGTACTTTTGAATATATCGATTAATAGGTATGATGGGCATACTAAATATTGTTTCATATGTTATTTGGCGAAAACTTGGCTTATCAAGCCAGTTTTATGTATTATTATATTTCATAGGATTAAATTCATATTTTGATCTTTTATGAAATATATATGTTTTATTATTCCACATTTATTTCATTATGCCTCACGAGGTGAATACTTAGTGTGTGATGGTTTCACCGTAGGTAATAACATACAAGCGGAGTAAGGAGTGTAGCTGACATAGTAAGTCAAAGTTTGCCTCATCAGTAACTGTATGACATCTGTAGATGTTTACTTTTGATATTACTAGTTGACATGTATAAATTATATGATGATGCTTTGATATGTATTTAACATATTAGTTGTAGTATTATATTATGTTTGAACTTAAAAGTTATTTTACATACTAGTAGTTAATGAACATTTATAATATTATTATATTAAATTGTTTTATTTAAAAAAAACAAAAATTTTAAGGGTTTTCAAATACAAAAATGTTTTAAAATTCATGTGACATCTATGACTCGTGTATTAGGCGTATATGGGGAATAGATGTTACATTTATTGGTATCAAAGCTATATGTTTAGTTGATTATCAGCCGAAACCGAGTGTATTTTGTGTTAAAAGGGTATACATGCCACTAGGATGTCAAAGTTACTGATATGGTGTCAATAGGATATAATTGATGTCACTCCTTACTAACCAAAGGTGTCATTATTATGTGTGTTGTATTAGATGTTAGAATCTGCAAATTCACGAAAAGCGACCGGACAAGAAGTTTGAGAAGGGTCAGGTATTGAAAGTAATGAACTTAATAGTGAGCATCCAACCCAGTTTGGACATGCTAGCACACTGGTACATCAGGGAGTGCCAATGCAAGATCATGGAACAATTATGCAGGCTTTCGATGCGATCTTAGCTCGATATCAGCAACCTCCGCCTTCATCTCCCCTACACCTCTAGCACCACATATGTCAATCCCAAAAGAGATGAAAAGTTTGGGAGCACTCGAGTTCAGGGGAGAAGAAGATGAAGGTCCCATCTATTATGACTTATGGTTAAACGACATCAAGGTGATGCTTAAAATCTTCACTGCTTAGATTCTGAGAAGTTGATGGAGCCGTATCTTTACTCTGAGGATCAGCCCGAGTGTGGTGGATCAACACCATGAAGTATGCACCGCTTGAGCAAGTGACTTGGTAGTTCTTTTAGGATAAATTCAAGAACAAGTACATTGGTGAACACTTCATGTGGGAGATGCTGCTAAAACTTCTTAACCTGAAACAAGGTGATCGAGCAATACATGAGTATGAGGTTGAGTATAGTAAGCTAAGCTGATTCATTGCTGAAGTAGTTCCCAATGACAAGGCTTGATGCGATTGGTTCATCGAGAGTTTGAGGCCTAAGATGAAAGAGATATTGTTGGCTTTGAACTTGCCTACCCTACAGGAAGTGATAAACTAATCTAAGGCAATTGAAAGAGCTCAAGATGAGACTTTAGCAGTGAAACAGAGTATGCAGACATGGGAAAGATTCGAAACATCTCCAGCTTCCTATCATGCCAAAAGAGGCAAAGGTTCAAGTTCTCGATACAATAATAGATCCAGTTCTACTACAACTTCACATAAGAATAAACAATTCCAGTCATTTGTTGCTAGTTCGGGTAGAGCATTCAGAGAACGAACTGTGACATGTCACACGTGTGGAAAATTTCATCGTGGAGTATGTAGAGCCCTCAGTAGCGCCTTTTTCCAGTGTGGTGAGACTGATCACTATACTTGAGGTTATCCTAGAAGATCTGGGGACAGATCAGTGCAAACTAAGAGATCAGCAGCAATATCTCATAGAGGCAGAGGAAGAGGTAGATCCGAAGGATAATATGAGTCAGTTCAGTGACCCGAGACGCGTGGAGTAGCTAGAATTTATAACATCAAGACTAATGAGGATTAAGATAACCCGGAGATTATAATAGTTACATTCCATCTTTTTGATGAACTTGTGTTTATTTTGGTTTACCCTGGTTCTTCGCACTCTTACATTAGTACAAAGCTGATAAGAGAAAAGGTATTCCATTAGAAACGATATCTAGCGATATGATAACAATAAATCCTTTAGGCCATAGTGAAAGAGTAACTCAGATATGTAGAAAGTGCCCGATAAATATTCAAGGGGCTTTGTTCCCGGTGAATTTGATGGAATTGCCTTTCGAAGAGTTTGGGATTATTTTAGGCATGGATTGCTTGTCTCTGCATCATGGATGGGTTGATTTCGCAAGAAGCGATTATTTTTTTTAAATATGTATAGGGTTTGAAAATTATAGTAATTGGTGAAAAAGCAAGATAGCCACCCAATGTGATATAAGCAATAAAGAAAATGATGTTAGAAGGGTTTACAACTTTTCTGGAAAATGTTATAGACACTAAAATAAAGGAAGTGAGGTTGGATGATATTCCAATAGTTCAAAGATTTTCCAGAAGAATTATCGGGTTTACCTCTATACCGTGAACTGGAATTCAAGATTGATGTTTATCAGGGTACTGAACATGTTTCTATGGCTCCATATAAAATGGACCTAACTGAGCTAAGAGGAATTAAAGGCCCAATTACAGGAGCTACTTGATGGAGGATTCATCAGACCTAGTTTCACCTTGGAGAGCACATGCGCTTCTTGTGAGAAAGGATGGGTCTATGCGATTATGCATAGATTATCGAAAGTTGAATAAAGTAACAATAAAGAACAAGTATCATCTTCCGAGGATTGATAATATATTTCATCAACTGAAAGGCACAACGGTGTTCTCTAAGATTGACTTTCGGTCTGGATACTACCAATTAAAGATTAAAGAGGAGGATATTCCAAAGACAACTTTTCAAACTCGGTATGGACACTAAGAATTTATGGTTATGCCATTTGGTTTGACTAATGCTCCTACAACGTTTATGGATTTGATGAACTAAGTATTCTAACCTTACCTAGATCAGTTTGTGAAGGTATTTATTGATGATATTTTAGTGTATTCAAAGTCGAGGAAAGAGCATGATGCTCATCTTCGTATTTTTCTCCAAACTCTTCAAGAGAAAAAGTTGTACGCCAAGCTTTCCAAGTGTGAATTCTGGTTAACAAAGGTTGTTTTCCTTGGCCATGTTGTCTCGGAAGAAGGCATAAGGGTAAATCACAAGAAGATTCAAGCTATAGTGGATTAGAAGCCTCCAAAGAATGTTTTGGAGGTTTGGAGTTTCTTGGGACTTTCTTGTTACTATCGAAGGTTTGTGAAGAAATTTTCGATGTTAGCTTCACCGCTAACCAAGCTGTTAAGGAAAGATGTGCCTTTTGTTTGGATGGAGAAGTGCTAAGAGAGTTTTGAAACGCTAAAGAAGATTTTAATGGAGGCACCAGTGCTTGTACAACCTGTGTTGGGTCAAGATTATATGGTGTTTAGTGATGCATCTCATAATGGTTTGGGATGTGTTCTTATGCAAGAAAGTAAAGTTGTAGCCTATGCCTTGAGGAAGTTAAAGACTCACAAGAGGAATTACCCGACACATGATTTAGAGTTGGCAGTGGTCATGTTTGCTTTAAAGATTTGACACCATTATCTGAATGGTGAGTGATGTTATATTTATACAGATCACAAAATTCTAAAGTACTTGTTGACTCAAAAAGAGTTGAACCTGAGACAGAGAAAATGGATAGAGCTTTTAAAGGATTATGATGTGATCATCGATTATCATCTAGGGAAGGCTAACGTGTTAGCTGATGCACTTAGCCGAAAGACTTTTACAGTTTTACGAGTTCTGGATGCACGTTTATCATTAAAGGAAGATGATATATTGATTGCTGAGCTAAATTTAAAAATGATGCTTTTGGATCGGATAAAAGAGCTGCAAGGAAAAGATGAAAAGTGTTTGGAAAAAATTGCACAAATAGAAAAATGCGAGACTAAAGACTTTGAAGTCATGACTTTGCATTCCAGTTAATGAAGAATTAAACAAAGATATTCTCTACGGGGCACATTACAGTCCATTGACTATGCATCCAGGCGAGAATAAGATGTATCAGGACATAAAGAATCGATATTGGTGGCCTGACATAAAAAGAGCTATCATAGAGTTTGTTGCAAAATGCCTGACATGTCAACAAGTGAAAGCTGGGCATCAAGTACCTTCCAGATTGCTACAACCGATATCCATTCCTGAATGGAAGTGGGAACGAGTCACTATGGACATTGTTACAGGGCTACCTTTGACACCCAATAAGAAAGACTCAATATGGGTGATTGTTGATAGATTAACCAAGACAACTCACTTCATTCCAGGATGAACATATTATTTGATGGATAAATATGCTAAGTTGCACATATAAAAGATAGTTTGACTGAATGAAGTCCTGTATCGATAACATCTGAAAGAGATCCAAGGTTAACATCAATATTATAGAATTATTTGTATAAGGCCTTGGGTACTCGATTGAATTTTAGCACAACTTTTCATCCGCAGACAGATGGCCAGTCAGAGCAGACTATTCAAATATTAGAGGATATGCTAAGGGAATGTTTGATTGAATTCAAGGGATCATGGGAAAGATATTTGCCTTTAGCAGAATTTTCCTATAATAACAACTATCAATCGAGTATCAAGATGGCTCCTTATGAAGCCTTATATAGGAGAAAGTGTCGAACACCATTAAATTAGTTTGAACTAAGAGATGAGATTTAGTTGGCCCTTACTTGATGAAAGCAATGGAATATAATGTGAAAGTTATCCAAGATAATCTTAAGATAGCTTTCGATCGACAAAAGTCTTATGCAGACCTAAATAGAAAAGAGATTGAATATCAAGTAGGTGATAAGGTATTTCTCAAGGTATCGCCTTGGAAGAAAGTATTGTGGTTTGGACACAAAAGAAAGCTAAGTCCATGATTTATTGAACCTTATGAGATTTTGAAAAGAGTCGTACCAGTGGCTTATTAATTAGCATTGCCTCCTGAAATGGACAAGATCTATAATGTTTTTCATGTGTCGATGCTCATGAAGTATCGATCAGATTCGTCGCATATTATCACCCCATAGAAAATAGAGATTCAACCATAATTGACTTATGAAGAGGAACCAGTTGAGATTCTAGCTATAGGAGTCAAAGAATTATGGAAAAGAATAATCCATTTAGTCAAAGTTTTTTTGAGGAATCATATAGTCAAAGAAGCTACCTCGGAAAGAGAAGAAGACATGAAAAGACAATATCCACACCTCTTCATATCAGGTATGCACTAAAATTTGAGGATGGATTTTTCTTAAGGGGGATATTTGTAATGCCTCAAATTTGGTTAGTGAGCAAAACATAAATTTTGAAAGTTTAATGGCTAAAGTATAAAATTAGGAAAAGTTCATGGACCTAAGTGTTAATTTTCCCAAAAATATTTTTATTCCATAAATAGATAGTTTACTTTTGAGAGTGAGGTTTTATTGAAATCAGATTTTTAATCCAAAATTTATGTTGAAAACTAGAAATGGTTAAAGTACGATAAGAAATCTATAAATCGAATCGAATAGAAATTTTAGAACAAATTGAATGATGATAAATTAGGCTTAAAAATATTATTTCTACATGTTAAAATTATGGAAAATAATATGGATTTTTGGATTTGAGAACTTATTTCCATGTTTAATTTGTATCGTTGAATAAAATGACAATATTGCAATTTTTGGAGCAAAGGTCCTCATTCGCCACTAGCTTTGGTGCATTACAACTCAAACAGAGGAATTCGTACTCATACTCAAATACTGAATAGTCACCCTGAATTAGATGCGTGAATTGGTCCCTCAAATCATTAGTGTGAGGCGTTGCTATGTATTTCTCCCTAAACTCCATCAAGAAGTACTCCTATGTCGGTCTCTCTAGCTCCAACACCAACTTGGCTATTGTTAGAGTATGCCCAAAGACCAATAATATGATGATTGTAATAATACATTTTATTTACCAATTTTATTGAATAAATGCATTACCATTATTATTTTCAGTTATATGTTTGTATTTAACAAAATATGAAAGATAATAGAGTCCATATAATCATTATTATTATTAAAAGATCCATAGTCAAGTATTATTATGGACATGGACAATAATAGTACGCTTAAGACTAACATGTTATTGATTGATGACAACGAGTTTTCATTGACATAGAGATGTCAGAATTGATACATGATTATATTGTTAGAGAACAATGTATTGGATTGACCCACCATGAGCATATGTCTTGGATTATTATGTGACGGTCATAACATTGCTCATGGTGATGACTATATGTATGATCCTCAAACTTGAGATCATCCTCAAACTTGAGATCAATGTTATCCCAACATATATTGTTGTATGTTTTGATATAGTTAAACATGCTCCATAAGTGGTTGCACTATAAAGACTGTTATTGAATATATCTCGATATATATAGCGGGGTGTGTATGATTAAGATAGGATTTGTCCTTCCTACATAATAGGAAATATATCACATGCCACTTGATTGAGTGATACTAGAAATACACGGCCATGCTCAAATAAGTTGATATGAGATCTCACAAATTATTCTTTAATTATAGTGTACTCTATATATCAAGAAATAATAGATGGTCTATACAAGTGTGACTATTCCAAGACTTGTGCCTATTCTAGATATAAAGGACAAAAGGATGTAATACATAAAAGAGTTAATCACGAAGATATTGTGTCGAATCATAATTTCTTGTAACGTATGTGACAAAGATATATTGCTAGATGTCACTCATTATATGTAATAGTAGAATTGTTCTAATAATTACTACTAATGTTACAAGAACATACAGGGTCACACCCTAGGATTGAAATGAGCAAAGATGTTCAATTTTTTGTACATTACTAAAATATATTTAGAGTTAATATATGTATATTTGATATACATATGGTTTTAATTATCCCAAATATAGTAAATAAACATTACAAGAATGTAATTTTGATTACAACTCTTTTAATGGAAATTTAATTTGGAATAATTAAATAAGAGTTTAAATAAACATTAAAGAGTGTAATTCGGAATATAAGTCTTTAATGTATATTTAATTTGAATTAATTAAATAAGAATTTAATTAATTCAAAATAACTAAAAATATACCTAATATGTTAGGGTAACTCAAATATTTAAAGGTGTGTAAGGTCTTGCAGCCATTTTTTCAATCTTCAGTCGTTTTCTCAAAGTTGTTTTTAGGAATATTAAATTTTTTCTCTCGATCGGGTGAAATAAGAAGAGGTCGAGACGTATTTTCGTAAAGGCTTACGATTCGAACCATTCGTGATCATCATTAGCCGCTACTGTCTTTGATATTTTTCAAGGAATCCACTGTAAGTATTCTCATCATGTCCTCCCGATTTCAGTTGTTCATACTTGGATGGCTGGTGCGACCGTCGAGTTTTGTTTCCGCTGTGCCATGGGGTGTGCCGAAAGTCTCAACAGTGGAATCAGAGCCACTTATACATCCGAATTTGGGTTAAAATTCTTGGTTGATGCTATATGTATGAGATGCATGTTTTGGGCTTACTGTTTTCGACGATTATGTGATATTTGTGTGAAATAGTGGTCGTTTTAAGTTACGATTAATATGTTAATCTGTTTTTACAATTTATTTGTTGCTGCAAGGATTTACGTAATCCATATGTCAATCGTTGACATGGTGAACTGTAGGTATGCGATAGCAAATCATGTTTCGTAGTAGAACAATGGTTGTTCCGATGCAGAAAAAACCTTTGGCATTGAATATCCAAAAACACAATTCTGCTGATAAGTGTTATCAAATCATGGTTTTTCTATAGAAACAGAAGTGTTGTTTTTATAAAAAAAATTATCCCACCTGCTGTCGCGGTACGGTCGATGCGCGCTAGGGGCTCCGCTCTTATACCCTGCAAAGGGCTTCGCCCCTTGACCATTCATAAGCAATATAGATTGTATGACGATATTACTATTTTTAACAAAGGCATAACAACATGTATATTTGTAAATATATATGAAATGTTTATTTTACACGGTGTTTGACATGCATGGTTATCGTCATTTTTAAATTTACAATGGTTAAATTTTAAAATACGGCCTGCGAGTTGTGCCTTTCTATGTTTCAGTTGTATGTCTCTTCTCATCTTATTCTCTCATATGTAAAAAGAATTTCTATTAATTGTAATCCTATGAAGATTCAAAAGGAGAAGAAGAACGGACTGAGCTAATGGCGAATAGATACCTGGAGAGTAGTCTTAGATTTTAAGGTTTTGGTTCTCCCATTGGCTTGGGATACGCCACCTTATTTATTATTTTTGTGCTATAACCATTGCATCTTATTTATTTCTTATATATGTTATGTGTGTATTGCAACAAATTCTAAAATAAGAATGAATATCGATGAGATCAATAAGGGCCTAATATTAAAATGAACAATGATGATATATTTACGCAAATCCCTCTTTATAATCTAAATTAACTGTCTAATATTTACCCTCGTTAAGGCTTCGATTGATATTTTGTGGGCTTTTCCAAAGCATTGGCACATAAATCTATATTGGTTAAATGCTAAGAATAAGCAAGTAATATTCACCGGTTGAGATACTGGTAATAACTTAGCTAGGTTATTCTAATAGGATTAGAAACCTAGAGGTTAAGTATTTGGATAAGTCATGAGATGATTTTAACAAGTGTTGCTCGCCAAAGTAGGAGTTACATGAGATGTAACTAGTAAAGTGTTACTTACCTAATAGTCATTATCCTAAAAGAAAAGCCAAAGCTGATTTAGGAAATTGATGAATTATGGATCCTCACCTACTAGAAAAAGTTTCATTGGATTTTTTCGGAATTAAAACAGAGAGGGTTTTAAATTTTGAATAAAATATGGAAGTAATTTGTAAATAAAGACCTATTTATAAATTTTAATTCGGTAAATTTACTTACTTTAATATTTTCATTGTTGTAGATTTAATGGAAAACAAACTTTATCACTACGATCTCCTTGAGAAGGAGAAGCTTAATGGCATAAACTTCCTTAACTGGTTTCGTAATTTGAGAATTGTTCTCAAACAGGAAATGAATGAATATGTCATTGAAAAACATGTTCCTGATGAAGCGGCGACTAATGCTTCAAGAGCTGACAAAGAAAAATTCAAGAAACATATGGATGATATGTTAGACGATGGATGTCTAATTCTTGCCACCATGACTCGTGAGCTTCAGAAGCAACATGAGGACATGGTTGCATATGAGATAATTCAAAATCTCAAGGAAATATATGAAGGCAAGCATGTCAAGAGAGTTATGAGACCTATAAAGCTCTATTTCAATGCAAAATAGCATAGTGATCTCCTATAGGAGCTCATGTCATCAAGATGATGGGCTACATCCAAAGTTTGGAAAAGTTTGGATTTCCTCTCAAAGATAAATTGGCTACCGATGTTATATTGCAATCATTTCCAGATAACTTTAGCCAATTTGTCCTTAATTTCAACATGAATGAAATTAACAAGACTTTGCCATAGTTACTTAGCATCTTACGAACTACTGAAAGTAACATGAAAAAGATTGGACCTCAGCCCATTCTGATGGTCCACAAGGACAAAGGAAAGGGAAAGAAAAAGGTAGCGACAAAGTCTACGAGAAATGGTAAGGCCAAACCAAAAGGAAAAAATACATTAAAACCCAAAGGGGAAGTTAGCAAGGAAGGAAAATATTTTCATTGTGATAAGACCGGACACTGTAAGAGAAACGGCCCTGTTTACCTTGAAGATGTCAACAAGGCAAAAGTAAACAGAACTTTTGTTTCAGGTATTTATGTTATTGATGTAAATTTGTCAACATCTACTTCTTGGGTATTAGATACCAAATATGGTTCTTATATTTGTACTTCTGTATAGGGACTGCAAAAGAGAAGGAATATGGCTAAAGGAGACATAGACCTAAGAGTGGGAAATGGATCAAAGGTTATTGCATTAGCTATAGGGACATATGTTTTATCTTTGTCTAGTGGACTTGATTTAAATTTAGAGGATTGTTATTTTGTGCCTAGTTTAACTAAGAACATTATTTCTATTTCTTGTTTGGACAAGATTGGTTTTGAGATTATTATTAAAAATAATTGTTGTTCTATTTATCTTGATAATTTTTTTATGGTTCGGCACAAATGGTTAATGGATTCTATATTTTGGATCAAGAAAACAACATTTATAAAATAAATGCTAAAATATCAAAAACAATGACTCGAATCAAACTTATCTTTGGCATTGTGTTTAGGCCATATAAGTGAGAAACGCATATCAAAACTCCATAAAGATGGATTCTTAGATTCATTTGTTTTCGAACAATATCATGTATGTGAATCTTGCTTGTTGGGAAAAATGACTAAAGCTTTTTAATAGTAAAGGTGAGCTGATTTATTGGGGTTAATACGTAGTGATGTATATGGACCGATGAATACACAAGCTAGAGGTGGATTACATTACTTCATTACTTTCACCGATGACTTCAGTCGGTATGGGTATATTTATCTTATACGCCATAAATCTAAAGCCCTTGAAAAGTTTAAGGAATTTAAAAATGAAGTACATAATTAACTATGCAATAGTATTAAGGCACTTCAATCGGATCGAGGTGGAGAATACTTAAGCATAGAGTTTGATGAACTCTTGAAAGAATGTGGGATTATTTCAAAGCTTACACCACATGTTACACCACAGTGGAATGGAGTTTTGAAAGAAAGAATCGAATATTGTTAGACATGGTTCGATCAATGATGAGTAATATGATATTCTGACTTCTTTTTGGGGACATGCACTTGAAACAACCGCTTTCACACTAAATCATGTTCTTTCTAAATCAGTTCAAAAGACACTATATGAGATATGGATTGGGAAGCATCCTAGTATGTCTTTTATTAAGATTTAAGGTTGTGAAGCTTATATAAAACATTAGATATACAAAGATCAAACCTAAATCTCATAAGTGTATATTTGTTGGATATCCTAAAGAAACTAAGGGATATTATTTCTTCAACCCTAACGAGAACAAAGTCTTTGTTTCTCGAATGAGAGTTTTTCTCGAAAGAGAATTTCTCTCAAAGAAAGGGAAGGGTAGAAATATTGAACTTGGAGAAGTTCAAGAATAACAGATCAATTAACATGAAGTTGAACATGTTTCACAAGTTGTTGAGGAACAATCTACAGATTTAGAAACACAACCACTATGTAGAACCATAAGAGAACGCCATACACCTGAGAGATTTGGATTTCTCATTACCACACATAGAGATGTTCTTCTTATGGATTAATATGAGCCTAGAACTTATCAAGATGTAGTGTCTAGCCCAGACTCCTAGAAATGGCTTGAAGCCATGAGTTCTGAGATGGATTCCATGTCAGTAAACCAAGTGTGGACTTTGGTTGAACCACCTGAAGGGGTCAAACCAATTGGGTGTAAATGGGTTTTCAAGAAGAAAATTTGTTGAAAACATTTTGATATTTCGATATAACAAATTAAGTTAAATGAATTTTTCCAAATGATTTTCTAAGTATATTCGATATAATTATTCGAATATCAAAACATTACTCCAAATCTTTCAAAGATCATTTTTAATCCTTACTAAAGTGTAAAATTAAGTTTTAATCTTAAAAAAATTTCAAAATAATTTTACAAAGTATTTCAAACCATTTCAAAGCCAAAAATTCCAGATTGCTCAGAGGGAACCGATTCCCCCCCAAGGGGGTACCGATTCCCCCCTGAATGGTTTGGCTCCGAGAATTCCAGTATGGTCAGAGGGAACAGATTCCCCCCCAGGGGGTTCCGATTCCCCCCTTGTATAACGGTCGAAATATTTGAATTTTACACTTAGGGAACCGATTCCCCATAGGGTGTACCGATTCCCCCCACGCTCCAAACTGTTTTATTAATTATTTTCACACTAAAATGGCTATATTATTTTCTCTAATCATCCCCAACATTTAGAAGTGATTCAAGGTGTATTTAAGCAAGCTTAGAAGTCATTGATCAACAACAAGAAACATCAAGCAATTAGAATCAAGAGAGAATCAAAGAGAAAGCATCAAACCTCAAGTTTGAGCATTTCAAGCCTATTTTTCATTCAATATTCATTTTCTTTCAAGAAAACTTATTGTGCTCAATTGTATTTATTCTTGAGTGTTCTTTCTTTGTTCTAGAATTGTGCAAACATATTTGCCTTGTGAGGTTTTTCTTGTAAGTTTGCAAATTTGTATTTCTCTTTGAGAAAAGAGTGTTCTCAAGAATTGGGGTATATTCTTGAGGGAGTTGTAAGGTTATCTCTTTGGCCTCAAAAGAAAGAACAAATTAGTGAATTTGTTGGAAAATCCTTAGTGTGGATAGCTAAGGTAGTGGACATAGAATTTGGTTGATAAAGTCGAACCACTCTAAATCTCTGTGCAATTTCTTTCAATTTTCTGCAAAAGCTTCCACAAAATTTTTTATTGCCAATTCACCCCCCTCTTGGCCGATTCAATCAATCGATTAACTCAACAAAATTGACATGGATGGTAATGTACAAACATACAAGGGGTGATTAGTCGCTAAAGGTTTTCGACAAGTTCATGGTGTATATTGTGAAAAAACATCCTCCCTTGTAGCTATGTTTAAGTCCATCCAGATCTTGCTCTTAACAACTGCATTCCATGATTATGAAATCTGGAAAATGGACGTCAAAACAATTTTCCTTAATAGAAAACTCAAAGAGGATGTATATGTGACACAACCAGAAGGTTTGTTGCTCCAAGAAATGTTGGAAAGGTTTGTAAGCTACAGAGATCTATTTATGGACTAAAACAAGCTTATTGAAGTTGAAACCTTCATTTCAATGATGTAATCAAAGAATTTGGTTTTATCAGAAATAAAGATGGGCCTTGTGTTTATAAGAAAGCTAGTGGGAGCATTGTTTCTTTCCTAATCTTGTATATAGATGACATACTCATCATAGGAAATAATATACCTACTTTATAGTCTGTTAAGACTTGGTTAGGTAATTGTTTTTTATGGAAGATTTGAGTGAGGTAACGTATATCTTAGGAGTTAAGATCTATATAAATACATCAAGATGACTTTTAGGTCTAAGTCAAAGAACATAAATAGACAAAGTGTTGAAAAGGTTTAGTATGGAAGAATCCAAGAAAGGATTTTTGCCTATGAGACATGGCATTTCTTTTTTGAAGGAAATGTGTCCTTCAACTCCACAAGAAAGAGAATGAATGAATAAGATTCCATATGCTTCAGCTATTGGTTCTATCATGTATGCCATGATATGCACTTGACCAGATGTATCATATACTTTAAGCATGACGAGTCGGTATCAGGCAAACCCTGGTGAAAATTAATGGGTTGCGGTTAAATATATAATTAAGAACTTAGGAAGAACTAAGGATAAATATATTGTCTATGGAGGTGAGGAAGATCTTAGTGTAAAAGGTTATACTGATGCCAGCTTCCAAACTGACAATGATGACCCACGATCGCAATCGGGTTTTGTGTTTTATCTTAATAAATGTGATGTGAGCTGGAAAAGTTTAAAGCAAGACATAATAACTGATTCTACAACAGAGGCTAAATACATTGCAGCCAGTGAAGCAGTAAAAGAGGTTGTTTAGATCAAGAAGTTCATATCGGAACAAGGAGAGATGTGGAAATATAAAGAGTACACACAGATGACATCATTGTTGATCCCTTGACAAAACCTCTTACACAACAGAGGCATGATTGTCACAATGAGTCACTCGGTATTAGATATGTCAGTGATTGGTCTTAGTGCTAATGGGAGATTGTTAGAGTATGCCCAAAGACCAATCACATGACGATTGTAATAATACATTTTATTTACTGGTTTTATTGAATAAAGACATTGCCACTATTATTTTTAGTTATATGTATGTGTTTAACATATACTAAAAGATAATAAAGTCCATATAATAACATTATTATTATTATTAAAAGATCCATAGTCAAGTATTATTATGAGCATGGACAATAATAGGATGCTTAAGACTAATGTTTATTGATTGATGACAATGAGTTGTCATTGACATAGAGATGTCAGAATTGATACATGATTATATTGTTAGAGAACAATGTATTGGATTGACCCACTATGAGAATATTTCTTGGATTATTATGTGACAGTCATAACATTTCTCATGCTGATAACTATATGTATGATCTTCAGACTTGAGATCAATGTTATCCCAATAAATATTGTTGTATGTTTTGATACAGTTAAACATGCTCCGTAACTGGTTGCACTATTAAGACTACTATTGATTATATATACCGATATATGTAGTGGGATGCGTATGATTAAGATAGGATTTGTCATTCCTACATGATAGAAAATATATCACAGACCACTTGATTGAGTGAGACTAGAAATGCATGGCCATTCTTGAATAAGTTGATATGAGGTATCATAAATTAAAATTATAGTCTACTTTAGATATCAAGGAACAATAGATGGGCTATACAAGTGTGACTATTCCAAGACTTGTGTGTATTCTAGATATAAAGGACAAAATGATGTAATATATAAAAGAGTTAATCACGAAGATGATGTGTCAAATCATAATTTCTTGTAATTTAGGTGACAATGATATATTGCTAGATGTCACTCATTGTATGTAATATTAGAATTGTTCTAATAATTACTACTAACTTTACAAGAACCTATAGGGTCACACCCTATGATTGAAATGAGCAAAGATGTACAATTTGTTGTACGTTACTAAAATATATCTAGAGTTAATATATGTATATTTGATATACATGTGGTTTTAATTATCTCGAATATAGTAAATAAACATTAAAATTTAATCTTCGGTCATTTTCTCAAAATTGTTTTTGGGAAAAGTAAAATTTTACTCTTAATCGGATGAACTGAGTAGAGGCTAAGACGTATTTTCGTGGCGGCTTACGATTCAAATCGTTCATGATCACAATTAGCCGTTGTTGTCTTTGTTGTTTTTCAACTAACCCACTGTAAGTATTCATATCCTTTTCTCCCGATTTTGGTTTTTCGTACTTGGATCACTGGTGAGACCATCGAGTTTTGTTTCCGCTATGCCATGGGGTGCATAGACGGTCCTAATAGTTGTCTCCCACCAATCAATGGCATCACCATTCAGTAAGGTTATGACCACTCTAACTTACCCTCGGGGGTACAGTAAAGTTTTTGGAGGGTGTGAAAGGTCTCATAAAGCCACTAGTCACCAACAATAGGATCTCCATCCCCAGAATTGAGAAAATTGTTCTTGTAGTGGCAGAGTCTCTTTATGGGTGATTCTTGGGCACTACAGGTGGTGGAATGAGTGGTGCAGATGTGATAGGTGCTCTTGGGATAGCTTTATGATGTAACTAAAAGAGGCTTTGAGGTCTCTAAAGAAGGTAGCATCACCTATCCATGCATCCTCCAGGATACGTAGGTCTTCAGAGTCCATAACAAACTTGTCGCCAATATCTTTAATTTGATGAGTGAGGAATGACTCTCGTTGTGACCCTTCTTACTATATGCAAGATCGTCAGTTATATCATATGGAATTCAAAGAAAGAAAAAGGGTCATTATTAACATGCCTAATGTTTAAGTAATGTTGACACTCTAGACACATATACTTCAATGACACTTATTGACTTGAACTCGCGGGTCCTATGAACAACTAAACCTAACACTCTGATATCACTAAATGCAACACCTAAATCTGATCTGTCCCGAAATCTAGAGGATTTGAATGTTACACAGAACCACCAAAGTGGCTATAATTGTTTTAAACATTACTCTAAAACAAAAATATCCATCAATAGATAAAAATGTAAATGTTAAGTTTTAAAAAAAAGATCTCCTGAAATAACATTATGCTAGAAAATTGTTATTGCATTCAACGCAAGTGCACGTGTCGTAAACCAAATAATAAAATAGAAGCTAAGAAGTTTCGAGTGTCGAACCCACAAAAGATTATGCTAAAAAAGAGTTATAAAAATATATTTAAGTTGGAAGAATAAAAAACAAGCTAATGACTAAAGGTAAAATTCAAATTTAGAAATACCAGGTAATGTTGCAACATCAGTGAGAGCAAAAGGTCAATGATTGAATGGATTAGGAAGATATTTGGAAGCTTCTACTATGAGTATGTCATGAAATAAACGTTATACATATAACAATGATTAATAATATCTAATAAACATAAATCCACTCTCATTGACTCTATCAATTAAATTATTAACAATGCTAGATATTGGACAACATATGTCTTACATGCGAACTTGCTTCTCAGCAAACCAAAGTTGAACAAAAGTATTACATCTATTAATGATTTTCATCTCTAAACATCATCAATAAACATCCATGAAGATAGTTATATTTTTACAACTATCTTTAAAAGTGCATCAGCAAATAGCATAAAGTCAAAACATAAAACGTAATAAAAACATCCACAAACGGCTAAGCTCATAACCCAAAATATCATCCAAAGAAATTAATTAACATTCAAATGTACTTTCTACTTCCCTATATCTAACGAAAAAGTAAGAATAGAAAATAAATCTTCTTGGTTGTCGATGCTAATCGACAAGCTCCCAGGCTGCTGTTGCGTTCCTTGACGAAGGACTTAAGTTATCATGGCTGATCAAAAGTAATAGAGAAAAAATAATTGAGGTCATAAATATGATATAAAATTATGCAAAGAGCTCTCCAATTTATAGGCTAAGTATTTTTTTCCTTCAACCAATGAGTTCCCTTCATGGTTCAAGTGATTTTTTAACTGACTGCTACTTCATTTTAGTTGTCCATTCCAGAAGGTTCCCCTTTCTGGATGATGAGTCATCGATTGATGTAGCCTCTATACAAAATTATTTGCAACTTCAAGAAATGCTACAGTATCAGTGGATCATTTTTTACGATAAAACAAAATCTATCCCAAAGCACCTCAACTAATTCCCATTATGCAAATAATGCAAAAAAATGTATACATATGATCCTAATATGCTCCTAACGATGATAGAAATCAAACTTAAACTAGGTAAAAGGTTCCTAAAAGATAACTCTTTTGGAGAGTTTTAAAACATCTCAAAATATAATATTAAAGTTTAGAAAAGGGGTTACGACTCAATTATACACAAGTTCTATGAATACATATACTCTAAAATAACTAAGATGCACTCTTGTAGCTCAACCGAATCTGGAATTTGAGACATGATGATAAGCTCTATAATATGGCACCTAAGAACCTACGAATAAAAACAAATTTCTAACGTTGAGCTACAAGCTCAGTGTCACACATATAACTCTATTATACTGCATGTATCCATTAAATGTGTATGGTAACAAGTATAGTTTTAGGCAATGAAATGCACCAAGCATAGATCATAACAAAGCATCATTTACATTCGAAGTACAAGTATTGTGGCATTGCCATCGGATAACTAAAGTGCCTTAGCACTAGTACTAAAGTGGCTCAACACTGATACGAAAGTGCATTTGCAGTGATACTAAAGTGCCTTAGAATTATTGAGAATATATCTAGATATTTTACAAACGCATTTATTATATGATTGTCAAACATTCGAGTAACTCGAGTGTCCTCGTCGTTTCTTGAGTATCAAACAAAGACATAAGTCTTATGCATTACTTCTTCATAATGTTCTTATTCTTATCACACAATTATTAAAGGCTTTCACTTTCAAGATTATTAGAGTTATTTTGATGGTTCTAAACCCCTTTTCTAAGCTCTTAACCAAAAATTAGGCTTCCTGCCCATGATAGTACAAATACTGAAATTTTCAGTGTTGATATCGACCCTCTAATATAAATACCCACCCTTGGTGCTAATACTAAAATTTACTAATGGAATCTGAAGTGACCTTAGAGTATCGATACTCTTAAGGGAGTATCAATACTACCCTATTAGGGTACTGATACATCTAGGTATCGATACCAAAATTGGTTATTGAAATCTGTAACTTCATTGATGGTATCAATGCCCAAATAACAATATCAATACCTTATGAATAGAGTGTCGATACTATTGACCAAAATCTCTTAACTTTGGTTTTCCAAATGAATGGTGTTGGTATTGTTTATTCAGTATCGATAACCCAAACCTAGAAACTTTATTTTTCTCATAAAAAAGTCATCTCACTCATACTCAAATCCCTCGTAAGGTCCTCAAATGTTATTTATAGCTTATGAGAATTTAAGGTGATCACAAAAGTATAATAAATATAAAATACCTCATTTACCTCATGAATCACCAATAAACCAAAATATATACATGTAAACATACACATAAGCAAATCATATCTAACGATCTACAAGTGGTAGAGGTGAGTTAGAAGTGTGTTACCTTGACTCTAGTTGCTAGGAAACACCTCAAGGTCACCCAGAATCAAGTTTCTCCTTATTTTTACTTTTAAAGCTTTCCCAAACTTCCCTTACTGATCAAAAGTATTGAAATGAATTACTAACTCGTTTAAGGAGTTGAAAGGAGTAGAAATAATACTTCTAACCCCTAGAAACAAATTAGGAGCAATCCTTAATATTAAGGGCTCAAAATAAAGCTTTAAATGAGATTATCATTCTTACCTTGAAAATTTTGGCCTAAACTTGTTGGATAATCAAGTTTCTACCTTTGGATTCTTACAATGGTAAATATATAAAATTAAAATTACATCATTTCTATTTAGATAATACATGGATTAAGTTTTGGTCACTTTTCTTTCATATTTTTACATTTTTTCTCACTAAATTTAAAAACATAAGTTTTAATCACTTACGTGATCGTTTTATTAAGTTTTTGTCACTTACGTGATCATTTTATTAAGTTTTGGTCACTTGGACATTGAATGTCGTTAGTTTGATGATGTGGCCCGTTAGTAAAATATTTTAATTTTTATTTTAACTCGTACACTTTAGACGATATATTGATTATGGGTCTTTTTTGTAAATTTAAAATAGTTTGACAATATTTCAATTTATCCATTTTTAATATGTTTTCTTCCTAATCCCATTATTCTCCATCTTCTCCCTGCTCCTTCTTTAGATATCTCTGCATCATTGCTTCATTTTCCTTCTTTCAAGCACTTATGCTGTAATTCAAGATTAATGGAAGATTTCTAACTTTCGGTAACAAATAATAATATAAGTTCAAAGAAGAATGAAAGGGTAGAGATTAGAGATAAAATGAAGCTAGGTAATCTCAGTTACACAAACTAAAATTCAATTTTCGAAGATTTTGATTGAAGAAAGTCAAATCCAATAAGGAACAAAATTAATGGATCAAAATAACCCGATAATCGGATATTACTCTTTGTGGTGATTTTCCCTTGAGAAAAAGCCTCTGGTGAAACATAATTAATGGATCTAAACAACCCGATAAATGGATCTGTAAATTCATCCACTAAACTCAATCCAAAATCCATTATCTTCAATTTCAAATCTTGTTTTCTTAAGAACAAGCAATTTTTCGATTCTAGATCCCTGTGAATCATCGTTAACTCCTGTGGCATGCACGATCTTTCACATCACAACCATCGCACCGACCTCTGAGTACCTCATTCCTACGACGACCTGATCGAACAACTCCCCGTTAGAGCAGAGCTCCAGTAATAAGTGAACATTGATTTTACCTTCATAAATGTCGTGGAGGTTAATTACGTTCAGATGTGACTAACATTCTCAATTATCTTTCTCATCATGGGGAGTTCGTTGGTCAACAACGTGTCGGAGATAGAAACCTGGTAGTGTGTTTTTAATAACGCTATTATTAAAAAAGCTCTATTTTTCTCGGCTCGAGGTGGTGGCGTTTCCGTGGTGGTGAATCTCTTAGCGTTTTAATAGTGAATTCTCAGAATTTTTCACAATCTTTGTTACTTTTTATATCTTTCTTACAACTGAAAACCCATCTAATTTGACTTCAAATAATTACAACTAATAATTAGAAAACATGAGGCTATTACAATGGAGCAAAAATGTCTAAAGAAAAAGAAAGGAGAATATGAGCAATATTGGGGGTTGGGGAGAAAAATATCAAAAGTTGGTAAATTGAAATGTTGTCCCTAAACTACTTTAAATTTACAAAAAGACCTATAATTAGTATTTTGTCAAAAGTTTAGGGGTTAAAATAAAATTATGCTCTTTTACTAATGGATCACGTCATCAAACTAACGATATTCAACGTACAAGTGACCAAAACTTAATAAAATGATAACATAAGTGACCAAAACAATATCATAATTGACCAAAACTTATGTTTTTTTAATTTGGTGAACAAAAGTGTACAAATATGAAAGAAAAGTGATCAAAAACTTAATTCACGTATTATCTACGTGGAAATAATATAATTTTAATTTTATATATTTATCGTGTCACGTTAGCAAACCGTTAAATATTTAACGATCGTTAAAGATTTAACGATCGTTAATCTTCAGTGACCACATCTTAATTAAAGCGAAACGAAAGTGACTAAATCTTAATTAAAACGAAATGAAAGTTACATATTATCTAAATCCTAGCATTTGATTATTTTAAATTTTTTATTTGATTATTTCTAGTGTAATCACTATTTTCAATCTTGATTGACCAATTTAGATCAAGTACCGTAAATGTTCATTATGAGAATGACCATCTCAATCTAATTTTATCTATTTACAATGTTAAAATTCGAACTTCTGACCTTGTTAACCTAATGTTATCTATTTACAATATTAAGATTCAAAATTTGATCTTATTTAAAAAATTAAATACCTTATCTTATTATATTAACTAATTAAATTTGAATTGAATTGAATTGAGCTTAGCAAAGAAAGAAGTAATGGTTAGTCACGTGGCTCAACCTTGAGCACAAATGCGAATTCTGGTTGGCTGGCGGTAGAGGGCCAAGTTATCATGAACCCTTGTTTGTCGCTTCTCAATTCCCTTTTTCTACCTCCCCCACCTTTCCTTCTTTTACTTTCATGTCATATAATAAGTCTCTTATCACAGTAACCTTGGCATCATCATCATCATCATCATCATCATCATCATCATCATCATCATCATCTCCTTCTTCTTCTTCTTCTTCAGTGGGTGAGAATCCAGAAAATGATTGACACCCATTGTGTTTCTTTCACCAATCAATGGCATGGACCCATCTTTACTAAAATCCCCCTTAAGTTATAGGCCGAACCGTTCATTTCCCATTTTGTTTTCATAGAGCCAAAACCAACCACTTCCCAATCCTAAAACCCCATGTTTGGCCTTCTCTCCTCTCTATAATCATCGCTTTGTTTCCTCTATAGTTGTCCCTGTCAAGAGTTTTTTTGTTCATAGATTTTTGGTAGGTTTGAATCAATGGCCGGCATGCTTCCTGGTGTTGAATGTGCGAGAAGAAGACGGTTCCATCAGAGCGGAGGCTTATCTGATTCGCCGAGTGCGGCGGTTATTGGCTTAACGAGGAGGTCTTCCTTTTGTTTGTATACAAGCAACCATGAAACTCACCATACCTCAGTTTCCTCACAGGTATGGCATTTCTTATAGTATTATATATCTTTTTTGTCTGTTGATTATGATTGGGAGTAACTTGGGGTTCATTTTCTGGGGGGAAAATTAAAGCAAAGGAGCATATCAAGTCAGACTTATCAAGATGATAAGCTTGGAGGAGTGGCAAGAGAAGCAAGGGAAAGATTAGATGGAAGGCTGAGATCACAGAGAAAATCAGAACCTAAAAGGTATACTAAATTGAGAAAGATGAAAAAACCACATGATTAAATAGTTATTTTTATTCGTATTCTTTTAATATTTTATTTTCCAATAAAAACTATTTTTATGATTGAAATAATTATTTAACAATTATTTTACAAACAAGTAACTCTACAAAACAGATGGTTTTTTATCTTAAAATAAAATATTAAAACTAATAATAACAAATTAATTAAACTTTAATTTTTTATTATGACCAAAATACACTAAAATTAAAAATAAAGATTAAATATCTTATGTAGTTAACCATTAAGAGTACTTTTTAATAAACATAATATCAAAATCAACCCTTATTGTTTATTAAAATAATTATTTTGGTTGTTATTCTTGTTTTAGAATATTCTGACTCATAATATTTTTATTTTAAAACACCCTTTCGTAGATAGAAATTATTAGTTAAATGTATAGTTACCCTTCAAAATAAGGGTCTTTTATCCTAAAATTAAATATTAAGAGTCAAAATACTCTAGAAAAAATGTTTAAAATGACTATTCAATTAAATATGTATTTTTTATCCTAAAATTAAATATTAAAATTAAAATATTTATAAAAAAT
This sequence comes from Hibiscus syriacus, assembly GCF_006381635.1. NCBI lineage: Eukaryota > Viridiplantae > Streptophyta > Magnoliopsida > Malvales > Malvaceae > Hibiscus > Hibiscus syriacus. The sequence continues at coordinate 1,898,762 of NW_024063295.1, forward strand.
AATAAAGACTAAAATGATAAAGATTTGAAAAGCGTAGAATATTAATTTTGATATCATGTCTCTTCAGTATTATGTCAATGAAAAATGTTTATTTATAGTATTGAAAGCTATTATTGACCCTGTTTTGGGTACATGAAACCAATCATATCAGGCACAACAGCAAGGAGAGTACCAAGTGTGTGGTGGTTGAAGGGGAATTGCAGAGTGAAGTGTATGGAGCAAAGAAGAGGTTCAGCTGGGGTAAACTGAGTTGGAAGGCGATGGAGCAAGACGAGTGTGCGATCTGCTTGGAAAGGTTCAAAGCCGGCGAGAGCCTGGTTCATCCGCCGTGCGCACATCGGTTTCACTCGAGGTGCTTGGTCCCATGGCTACAAAATAATGCTTACTGCCCTTGTTGTAGAATGGGGATACTACCTTAGCTTCCTACCAAGTTTACTGGTTTTGGTACATTTTTATTGAAATAGGAAGTGTTATGCCTAAGATGCACTATGTAATGAATACCATTGCATGAAATTAGATATATGTGTGCTCCAATCGGCAGCCTTCATTAACTCTTCTAGATTCTAGTTATAGACTTGTAGCTTCATTATTTCAAATGGTACCAATATGCCAATATGTTTCTTTACTTTCAATATAATTAAAAAGTTATATATTTAAAGTAGTTTTGTTTTTTTAGGATATCTTGAGTTTGAATATTCGTGTTTTTAATGTAGGTGTGTTGTTAATAGTTTAAAAATATTATGAATATATAATATTTTATAATCATCTGATTATTCAAAAAATTTAAAAGAAATAAAGTTAGATAAAAACTAATATACATAAAAAATTAGAATTTTATTATAATCTAAGATATGAAAGATTATAAAATGATATTTCGATTTTATAAAAAAAATAATAAATTTATTTCTAATTTATTTTTTTAGCGGGAGATGACCTCGCAATTAATAAACTTGTCAGAGAAACAAATTTAAGTCTCTAACTTTACACTTTATTTTAACCTGCTCATATTTTTCACATAATATCAATACGGACTAAAAAATATGACATTTTTATTAATTGATCCTTTTCTATTGTGCCTTAATATTTTATTTAATATTTAAGATAGAAGTCGGCATTGTGTTGGGTAAATTCCAGCAAAACAATATGAATTTCTTCGTCGTAAAGTTTCATTTATTTTACATCAATCGGATTCATTCAATTGGCCCACCCTCCTACTAATGTCGTTTCGTTTAGTGGGACGAATACTTTTCAATTTTTTTTCTCCCAATTCTTACATTTCGTGCTGATTAATCTAACACGATTAATTTAAATAATATAAAATTGATTTAAGATATATGGTATGTTATTCAATTTCAATTATATATATTATATAGGTGTGGTCTAAAATCATTATCATCATTATCATGATGGTAAATTTATATAATATAATAGTTCTGAATTGATATTTTATTGGGTAAATTATACATTTAGTACTTAAACTATTAGTTTTGTTCTGTTTTAGTACTAAAATTTTAATATTTTCAAAATCATACCTAACGTTTAGTTTTGGTTTTATTTTAGTACCCACTATTAAAACTTAATGTGTTTAGTACCTAAACTGATGATTTTGGTCCATTTTAGTACCTAAACTTTAAAAAAAAAATCAAAACTTAACGTTAAATTTTGAATATGGGTACTGTCATAACCATTTTTTATAAATAAATTATTTTTAAAATAATTATGACTTTATTTTAGAAAATATGAATTTTTATTTAATTTGAAATTTGGAATCACCATCAGCCTTTGGGTTAAAAGGTCAAATACCTAAAAACGTATTTTAAAACAACTTTAAGAAAAATTATTTTTAAGACAAAAATTGATCTGCATGTTATCGTAAATTCGTTTTAATGATTCGGGAGGTAATTACGCGTGAGGAAAGGTGAGCACCCCACAACGCCCATAATTGGTGCCGTCGATTATATGTTGTCTAAAATGATGGAATTCTACATATTTGAACTCGAAATTTGAGTTGTGATTCTTTTATTTCGATAAGTTTTTTTAAATGAGTGAATTTATTAAAAAATAATCGACTCGATAAATGATTTAATCAACTCGGCTTCATTTAAGAATTATGTCCTCTCACTACGTGAATTAACAAAAATTATCGTAAATTCGTTTTAATGATTCGGGAGGTAATTACGCGTGAGGAAAGGTGAGCACCCCCACAACGCCCATAATTGGTGCCGTCGATTATATGTTGTCTAAAATGATGGAATTCTACATATTTGAACTCGAATTTGAGTTGTGATTCTTTTATTTCGATAAGTTTTTTTAAATGAGTGAATTTATTAAAAAATAATCGACTCGATAAATGATTTAATCAACTCGGCTTCATTTAAGAATTATGTCCTCTCACTACGTGAATTAACAAAAAATTGAAATTCAATTATATTGGACATAATTTCGTTAATATACGACGCAAAATAATATTGTCTTTGATAATTTTTTGAGAACAGAATATGAATATATGACATATGAATGCAACTGGATAAATGACATATAAAAATGGATGAGATATTTATACGATGTGACAAGTAAATAAACAAATAAAATACTAAAACAAATAAAATACACAACAAATATTTATTTATTAAAATAATTTCATTGTTATAAAACAAATATGAAAATGTAAAAAAATATGTCTTTATTTAAAATGAATAAATATATATAATTAATTTAATATAATGTAAATAATAATAAGCAATACTAATATTGATATTACTTTATTGAATAACCCTCGAAAGGGAACTTCAGGTGTTTTGAGGTATTCCATAAGTTAGTCGAATAATTAACAAAAAAACCTTATAATTTTATAGTATTAAAACTAACGAAGTTTCTATTAAAATATAAGTACTAAATTCTATATTTGTTTTAATATTATATATTTATAAATATTTAAAATATCACTTAAAAAATAAATATATATTACATATTCCATTTATGAAAAAAGGAAACAAAATAAATACACATATTGCAATATAAGGACGAAATCGAAACAACACAAAAATGTAGGGGCAATTAAAGTGTTTAACCTCTTTTTACTCCCTAAATTTCCTTTCTTCAAACCCTAGACCGTCCTAGCACCCAAATTTCACTCCACCCTTCACATTTTTATCATGAACCAAAACCAATAAATAAAAGAAACTACCTTTGATGCTATGGAAGCCCACTTTCACTCCGGCGAAGCAAGGATGGTTCCCACCGAAAGGTATAGTTTCCATTTTTATTGTTTTCTTTTTTTCTTTCGTATGGTCTCTTCTTTTCATTTCTTTTTGAAATCCTTTTTTTTCTTTCTATTTCGAGTTTTTTTTTTTTTGAACTGCCCATTTTTCAGTTTGCTTGCATGTTTTATCTGGTGAAGTTCTTGGGTTGGTGATGATTTGTGTTGAGAAGTTAGAAATTAGTTAGCAGAATTGTTAATTAGTTAGCAGTTTGTTAGACGTTAGTTAGTATGCTAGCTGATGTAATCGAATTGTATATAAATATAGAGTACTGAAATGGTTAATAATAAGAAGTAATGAGGTATTTTTCACACGTGTTTTAACATGGTATCAGACGAAAGGTCTCATGGGGGCTCGACCTTTCTAATTTTTTCCCTCTTTCTTCACTGGTTCATTTTTTCTCTCGGTTTCTATGGAATCGATTGATTTCACGCATCCTCTTTACCTTCATTCATAGGACACGCCTGGGACTGTACTGGTTTCGCATCAGTTGACGGGAATTGAGAATTACAATCTCTGGAGCCGCTCTATTCGAATCGCGTTGCTAGTAAAGAACAAGTTAGGGTTCATCAACGGTGATTATGCTCGGGATGATTTTGCTGAACTTTTTGCAATCGCAGTGGAATCGGTGTAATGCAATCGTTCTCTCGTGGATTTTGAACACTGTAAGTGCTGACCTCTCTGCGGGATTAGTATTCACTTCCACTGCTGCACTTGTTTGGAAAGATTTGAAGGAGCGTTTCAGCAAGGTTGATGGCTCGCGAATCTTCTTTTTACATCGAGAGGTTGCTCTCTTTACTCAAGGTGATTCATCGGTTTCCACCTATTATTCGCGTCTGAAGTTACTTTGGGATGAGTACAGTGCCTTATTTTTTGTCTCTTCGTGTAACTGTGTCGATTTTTCGCAAGCCTTGAATCATGTTCTTCAACAACGATTATTTCAGTTTTTAATGGGACTGAATGAAACGTATTCTGCGATTCGGAGCCTGATTCTTCTTCTGGATCCGCTCCCTTCTATTAATCGGGCATATTCAATGATGGTTCAGGAGGAGTCACAAAGATATATGTCTTCTGGCGTTTCACCACTTTCTGATGCGACGGTGATGTACTCCAATTTTTCTAATCCTCCTCGTGCAAGGTTTAACGGAGTCTGTGATTTTTGTAAGATTCGTGGCCATAAACGTGAGCAATGTTATAGGCTCAATGGCTTCCCTCATGAGTTCAAGTTCACAAAGGCAAAGAAGACTTCTTCTGCTATGGTGGCTAACTCTGATCAGAATAATACTCATTCTGAGTCTTCCCCGTTGCCTACTTCTTTGGCTCCGATGTTTACCACGGACCAGTATAATCGACTGCTGGAGCTCCTCAACAAGGATCTTCATGATTTTGGTGATGTTACTGCTGCTAACTTTGCAGGTATGATTCATGGTGATTTACATGTTTCTAAAAGTAATTCGATTACCTAGATTCTTGACACTGGAGCTACTGACCATATGTTGTCTAGTTTTGAATGCTTGAGTAATCTTGTTGCATGTACCTCATGATTTGTTCATCTTCCGAATGGTAAAACTCTTCCTATAACACATATTGGTTCATATTGGTTTGATTCTTCTCACAGTTTAAAAAATGTACTATATGTTCCTTCATTTACTCATAATTTGTTATCTGTTTCCAAGCTGACAACAGACTTACATTGTGTTGTTCAGTTTTATCCTAATTTTTGTATCTTTCAGGATCTCTTCAATGGCAAGATGTTGGGGATTGGTAAGAAACAAGGGGGCTTGTATATTCTTCAGTCTCTTGGTTTTTTTTTTTTTAGTATTGCTTCTAAGGTACCATTCAATGTTCAAACTCATTGTATGTCTTTTGTTAATAATAAAACCTCTATTTGGCATGCTCGATTGGGTCATGTTTCTTTTCTCAAATTGCATCATATGTCATTTAGTGATTGTAAATTGGATTCCTTTGTAATTCATTCTTGCTCAGTTTGTCCTTTAGCCAAACAAGCTAGGTTGCCTTTTCCAATTAGTCAGTCTCAGTTTAGTCTCCCTTTTCATCTGATTCATATGGATTTGTGGGGCCCATATAGAGTTTCTACTCATAGTGGTCATAGGTTTTTTCTGACAATTGTTGATGATTGTACAAGAATGACATGGGTCTATTTATTGAAACTTAAGTCAGATGTTATTGTCTCTTTAAGGAAGTTTTTCTCTTTGGTCTTTACTGAATTTGAGTCCTCTATTAAAATCATTCGTAGTGATAATGGGTCTGAATTTTTCAGCAAAGATTGTTCTTCTCTTTTATCTTCTTTTGGGATTGTTCATCAGTCCTCTTGTGTTTATACTCCTCAGCAAAATGGGGTAGCTGAGAGGAAGAATAAACATTTGTTAGAAGTAGCTCGTGCACTTCATTTTCAGTCTCGGGTACCTATTAAGTTTTGGGGAGAGTGTGTCTTGGCTACTTGTTATTTAATTAATAGGCTTCCTTCTGCTGTTCTTAATTGGAAATGTAACATCCTTAATATCGGGTTAGTGACCAAATTATAATATTTCAGAATTTGGTGATTAAAGTGGAATAGTTGAAAAGTTCAGTGATTTATTTGAAAATATTACCTTGAATATGCTAGTAATTATAAAAGGTATTAAAGGGCAAAAGGGTCATTTAACCAAGAGATGAATAAAATAATGATATATATATATATGGATAAGGATGAGATATTTTTCCAGAAATCTCTTCTCTCGTTTTCTCTTCATCTTCTTCTTCCTCCCGAAAGCTCCAAGGCAAAGGTAAGATTCCTTGTAGCTGATTATTTGTTAATTTTAAGAGTGGGTTTTGATCCTTAGGTAATATTTAAGCTTATGGAAAGCTTAGGTTGTCCTAAAATCAAAAGATGAAAAAGTTATGAAAGATTAAAGAAAATGAGTTTTAAAAGGAAATGTTGGAAAAGAGTTAATAAGTGAATTTTGAGAAGGAATTTGACTTGTTATCAATAAAAATAAGAGATTTATGAAGTTAGAAAGGATTTATAACAAAGTTGAAAATTTAGTAAGATTCTTAATTTTAAGAATCATGATGAGATATGGAAGATAAATATGGTTTATATGGATATAAGTTGGTTTAAGTAATGGTAGTTGAGTTTAAGGACATGATAGGGGCTTAAAATAGAAGAATTGAATGAAGAGTTGAATAATTTCGTTCTTAAAATGGAATTTATGGGTTGTGTGCATCGATGCATATTCAATGTGCATCGATGCACTCTCAAATATACAAACACCGAATGTATTTTATGCACCGATGCACAAGTAGTGCATCGATGCATCGTTAGGGAATGCATTGATACACTGTACAGTGCATCGATGCATACCTTCATTAAAAGATGAAATTGGCTTTTCTCTTAGCCTAAGGAGTGATAGTTTCGAATATATCAATTAGTATACTGATAAGTATAAATGTATTTTATGTAGATATAGAATGAAAGCTTGTTCCTGAACAAACTAAGGATTAGGATTGATTCGAAGCAAACAAGGCCCAGGTGAGTGCATACAAGTTAGTTTATGATGTTTAATGGAAATAAGACTTGCGACGAATCTATTTCCTATATTAGAATGTATGAATTTATGATCATATGTATATGTTTGATTTGAGTATATATGATATAAATTACAGTAGGTGTTAAATGATTTGTGTGAATACATATAGTGTGATCAGTTATAGGATCTTATATGAATGATCTATATGATTGCATGGGAAGTGAAATAAGTTATATGATGGATGACCATATGTTACAGGGTATAGGTGATTAATTATGAGAATCAGTTAATATATTTGACTACATGAGATGGGGTGATGAGTTAAATAAGACCAGACTATAGAGTAATATGAGAATAGTTAAGAGAATAATATATAAATCAGAAGATAATAAATTAAGAGACTTTATGAAAATGGTATATATATAAATTAGGGGACATGAGCATAACGATTATACGAACCTATAGGATAAACACTATAGGAAAAAGTGATATGCTTAAAAGAAAATTATGATATAGAAGTTATAAAATGAAGAACTATAAAACCTTATGAGAATGTTATAGGAGCTATATAGAGCTAAATTAAATGGATAGAATAATTCATAATTAAATAACGTGAGATAAGTGATAAGGGTTATATGTTATTGTACATATTCGTATAATAAATCATGTAAGCTGATACAAAGGGAAAATGAGATAAAGATAAATAGCTTTTACCTATAGGATTGATATAAGATTATATGCCGGTGTGATAATATGTACAAGGGAACTAAGCTCTATGATATGGATCCATGTGAGTATAAGTAACATGATTGCATAATATATATTTATATATTTATATTTATATGATTTGGTATATGCCATTTGATTCCTGTGTATACATTTAGATAATATATGCGGATATAAGCTATGAAAAAGTGATCTATGTGACTAGATGTATATGAAATCTAAGTGATATGACTTATAGGTATTTCTATTATAATGTGCATGATATGTATGTATGTTAAATGAATTATGTGATGGTATAAGAAATGATATGAATTATATAGGCGAAAACATGTATATGTTATGAGATAAGACATATGACTATGAGTTATGTGAAAATATATGTGATACGTGATACGTGAAATTGAATTACATGTTTATGTGAATATTTGAAATGAAATAAATGATAATGCCCATGTTATGTGTCATGAGAGCTAGGGCTATAGTTGGCATGCCAAGAGTCAAGGGTCTACACGGTCCTTCGGGACATATGTATATTCTTTGTAACATTTATGAGGTCTTTAAGACACATATTTGGTCCTTGGTATATGTATATGATTCTTAAGAAATTTCTATGTGGTCCTTATGGACATTATATGGCACTACGGTGAATTTCTACGCGGCACTTCGGTGCAATTCTACGTGGCACTACGGTGCATTTCTACGCGGCACTTCAGTGCATTTATACGAGCTGTGGTGACAGCATTAGTGCATAACCTCTATAGACTCACATATCTATAGTTCTCACAAGTGTACCATGGGCTAATCAAATAGATAACATGAATACAATATATATAATGTATGTGCTTTGGTTACAGGAATTATGATTTATAGGTGTTTCTTGGTGAAATGATATATGTGTGATATAATATACATAAATGATAAGTACAAGATCAGGTGATAAATAATTAGATGATAATGATAGAAATAGTTATAATAATATGTATGATAATGCTAAGAAAGTAGATGATGATATATTTACATGAGTGTATTTGTTATATAAAAAGGTGTGTGATTTTGTATGAAATTGTTATATGATTTTGTATGATAAGTTAGTATTAAATGTTCATGTGGTTTGTTATATGGAATGTTTTATGATTTCTATTATATGTTTTATTTACCTCACTAAGTCATCGACTTAGCGTGTGATTGTTTCACGTGTAGGTTCGAGAATAATATAGAGAGCATTGGGGAGCAAGACAGATCAGTATCTCCTTTACAAAGTTCAAATCAGAATGTATTTGGCATGTAAATAAAAATTTGAATTCGATATACTCGAATTGGTTTTGTAAAATCATATGATACTAATTTATGTAAATTAGTCAATTGTATTTAGTAAAAGTTTTAAAATTATTCAATTTTGTTCAAGTAAAGGTTTTGAAAAGTCAATGTGACATCTCGGACTCGTAGTCAGGTCGGGTATGGGTTGGGGGTGTTACATTTAATGGTATCAGAGCTATGGTTTAGCTGATTCTAGGCTTAAATCGAAGTCAACAGTTTTTTTAAAAAAATGTACATGCCAACACGAAGTGAAAAAGTTTCTGGTATGAACGGTAAGGAGTGTGTTGTCTTGTTAATAGAGTTCAATAGTTATATTATATTAGATGTTTGATAATGAGAGCTTTAAAAGTGAAGCACAAGGCGATATACCTGAAGGTAATAGCATTCACTTGCCCTGGCCAGGCAGGGAGAAGAGCGAAAAACCTCAGGGAATGCCTGTACAAGATTAGAAAATGTCTTCATGATGTTGAATAATATTTTGATGTGTTTTCAATTTTCCACTTCTTTAATTCATAGAATGAATGTATCGAATTAGTTGAAAGAGCTAAGAGCACCCGAGTTCAAGGGTGGATTTGAGGAAGATTCTGTTGTTACATGTCTTTGGGTTAAATGATATGAAGATAATGATTAGAAGGATTTCATTTCTGCAAATGTAGAAGTTAAATTGAGTAGTTTCGTTACTAAGTGGACAAGCTAGAATATGGTGAACAAGTGTCACCCTAAGAACGTTAAAGGATCAAAAGATGTGGTTAGAATTGTAAAAGAGTTCAAGAATAAGTGCATCAGTGATATGTTTATAAGATGAATGAAATCAGTTATGGATTTGAATCAAGGGTAGTATTTTGTATAAGTATGATTGTGGATATGATAAAGGTTTGTATTCTAGATGGAAAGAGTTAGCGTTGGCTAACAAGATTGTGTGATTAAATGTATTGGAGTTATAAGATTTTAAGATATTGTCAAGATATGATAACCAAATATGAAGTGAATCTGGGTACAGTTGTATATTGTGATCATAGTAAAGGGATATAGTGAAGGAAGTGAGGATTTGTATGTTTGAGTAAAGCTAAGGATTGATAAGAAGAATTTAAGAATGGATACATCATTAATCTGTTTATAAGACAAAGAAGTTAGAATGTTAAGTGTGAATAATGGAAATTACATGGTGTATGAGAATAAAGGTGGATTTATAAGTTAAGTAAATTATTGTTGAGATAATTTCGAATAGAAATGATGTATGATTGATTGATTAGGGCTTGTGCCCTAGATTGAACAGTTTATTGACGAGTTGTAATAGTAAAAGTGATAAGTTGTAGATTTGGAAAAGATGTAAGGTTAAGTCAATCAAGTCTGATGTGGATTTAGATATGGTAGTATATTCTGATAACGTAAATGAGGTATAGTTAAGAAGATACGAATTTGTGTATCCAAAGGAACCTAAAAGATTATGAGAGTCTGAAGAAAAGATATGACCTATGCTATAAGAAGATTTTAAATTAGGGAAAAGTAATCGAATTAGGAAATGAAATGATTGAGTTTAAAGGATCAGATATGATAAAGGTTATGTTGAAGTATAAATTATAAGTTGATTAGAAGTAAGAAAGGTTTGTCAGAGGATGTGAAAGATTGCTTGATTTTGCGAAATGTATGTTTTAATCATCCATGATGAAGATTTAAAGTTATGTTTCTTGGTCAAGTAGAAGTAGTCAGAGAAATAAAGAATGATTTATATGATTAAAGAAGTTAAGAGACAGTAAAGTGATGATAGAATGAAAGTTGGAGTATGATTGCAAGGAAATTAGAGATTGATGAGTAAATTGATTGATTTATGATTTTAAGTGATAAGAACTGATGTTATTGTATACCTGATAAGTGATATGATATGGATGTATAAGGGAAAAGGTAGATGAAGAACTAAAGGAATGAAAAGTAAGTTTTCTGATGGTGACATGAAAGATTAAGTAAAGGAAGCAACATGAAAACATTAGAATACATGTTCTTCTCAAGATGTGCAGAGAAAATTCGAGGACGATTTTTCTTTAAAGGAGGGGAGATTTGTAACCTCCTTAATACCGGGTTAGTGACTAAATTGTAATATTTCATAATTTGGTGATTAAAGTGGAATAGTTGAAAAGTTCAATGATTTATTTGAAAATATTACCTTGAAGATGCTAGTAATTATAAAAGGTATTAAAGGGCAAAAGGGTTATTTGACCAAGAGATGAATAAAATAATGATATATATATGGATAAGGATGAGAGATTTTTCCAGAAATCTCTTCTCTCTTTTTCTTCTTCATCTTCTTCTTCCTCCCGTGAAAGCTCCAAGGCAAAGGTAAGATTCCTTGTAGCTAATTATTTGTTAATTTTAAGAGTGAGTTTTGATCCTTAGGTAATATTTAAGCTTATAAAAAGCTTAGGTTATCCTAAAATCAAAAGATGAAGAAGTTATGAAATATTAAAGAAAATGAGTTTTTAAAGGAAATGTTGGAAAAGAGTTAATAAGTGAATTTTGAGAAGGAATTTGACTTGTTATCAATAAAAATAAGAGATTTATGAAGTTAGAAAGGATTTATAAGAAAGTTGAAAATTTAGTAAGATTCTTAATTTTAAGAATCATGATGAGATATGGAAGATAAATATGGTTTATGGATATAGTTGGTTTAAGTAATGGTAGTTGAGTTTAAGGACATGATAGGGGCTTAAATAGAGAATTGAATGAAGAGTTGAATAATTTCGTGCTTAAAATGGAATTTCTGGGTTGTGTGCATCGATGCATATTCAATGTGCATCGATGCACTCTCAAATATACAAACATCGAATGTATTTTATGCACGATGCACAGTATGCATCGATGCATCGTTAAGGAATGCATCGATCACTGTACAGTGCATCGATGCATACCTTCATTAAAAGATGAAATTGACTTTTCTCTTAGCCTAAGGAGTGATAGTTTTGAATATATCAATTAGTATACTGATAACTATAATGTATTATTATAGAATAGAATGAAACCTTGTTCCGGAACAAACTAAGGATAGGATTGATTCGAAGCAAACGAGGCCCAGGTGAGTGCATACAAGTTAGTTATGATGTTTAATGGAAATAAGACTTGCGACGAGTCTATTTCCTATATTAGAATGTATGAATTTATGATATATGTATATGTTGATTTGAGTATATATGATAAAATTAGGTGTTAATGATTTGTGTGAATACATGTAGTGTGATCAGTTATAGGATCTAATATGAATGATCTATATGATTGCATGGGAAGTGAAATAAGTTATATGATGGATGACCATACATGTTACAGGGTATAGGTGATTAATTATGAGAATCAGTATAATATATTTATGACTACATGAGAGGGTGATGAGTTAAATAAACCATACTATAGAGTAATATGAGAATAGTTAAGAGAATAATATATAAATCAAAAATAATAAATTAAGAGACTTTATGAAATGGTATATATAATTAGGGACATGAGCATAACGATATACGAACATATGGATAAACACTATAGGAAAAAGTGATTGCTTAAAAGAAAATTATGATAGTTAAAAATAAAGAACTATAAAACCTTATGAGAAGGTTATAGGAGCTATATAGAACTAAATTAAATGTATAGAATAATTCATAATAAATAACGTGAGATAAGTGATAAGGGTTATATGTTTGGTACTGTTAGAATAATAAATCATGTAAGCTGATACAAAGGGAAAATGAGATAAAGATAAATAGCTTTTACCTATAGGATTGATATAAGATTATATGCGGTGTAATAATATGGACAAGGGAACTAATCTCTATATGGATCCATGTGAGTATAAGTAACGTGATTGCATAAACTATATATATATATTTATATGATTGGTATAGCCATTTGATTCCTGGTATACATGTAGATAATATGTGGATATAAGCTATGCAAAAGTGATCTATGTGACTAGATGGATATGAAATCTAAGTGATATGACTTATAGGTATTTTATTATAATGTACATGATATGTATGTATGTTAAATGAATTATGTGATGGTATAGAAATGATATGAATTATATAGGCGAAAACATGTATATGTTATGAGATAAGACTATGACTATGAGTTATGTGAAAAGATATGTGATACGTGATATGTGGAAGTGAATTACATGTTATGTGAATATTTGAAATGAAATAAATGATAATGCCCATGTTATGTCATGAGAGCTAGGGTTATAGTTGGCATGCCAAGAGCAAGGGTCTACGCTGTCCTTCGGGACATATGTATATTTTGGAATTTATAGGTCTTTGAGACACATATTTGGTCCTTGGTATATGTATATTCTTAAGGAATTTCTATGTGGTCCTTATAGACATTATATGGCACTACGGTGCATTTCTATGCGATAAGGTCTTTGAGACACATATTTGGTCCTTGGTATATGTATATGATTCTTAAGGAATTTCTATGTGGTCCTTATAGACATTATATGGCACTACGGTGCATTTCTATGCGGCACTTCGGTGCAATTCTACGTGGCACTACGGTTCATTTCTACGTAGCACTTCGGTGCATTTATACGAGCTGTGGTGACAACATTAGTGCACAACCTCTATAGACTCACATATCTATAGTTCTCACAAGTGTATCATGGGCTAATCAAAGAGATAACATGAATACAATATATATAATGTATGTGCTTTGGTTACAGGAATTATGATTTATGTGTGCTTCTTGGTGAAATGATATATGTGTGATATGATATACATAAATGATAAGTACAAGATCAGGTGATAAATAATTAGATGATAATGATAGAAATAGTTATAATAATATAGATAATGCTAAGAAGTAGATGATGATATATGTACATGAGTGTATTTGTTATATAAAAAGGTGTGTGATTTTGTATGAAATTGTTATATGATTTTGTATGATAAGTTAGTATTAAATGTTCATGTGGTTTGTTATATGGAATATTTTATGATTTCTATTATATGTTTTATTTACCTCACTAAGTCATCGACTTAGCGTGTGATTGTTTCACGCGTAGGTTCGAGAAGAATATAGAGAGCATTGGGGAGCAAGACAGGTCAGTATCTTTTTTACAAAGTTCAGATCAGAAAATATATGTATTTGGCATGTAAATAAAAATTTGAATTCGATATACTCGAATTGGTTTTGTAAAATCATATGATACTAATTTATGTAAAATAGTCAATTGTATTTAGTAAAAGTTTTAAAATTATTCACTATTTTGTTCAAGTAAAGGTTTTGACATCTCGCACTCGTAGCCGGGTCGGGTACGGGTTGGGGGTGTTACAGGAAATCTCCATATGAATTGTTTCATCATAAGCCTCCTTCTTTGTTACATTTAAATGTCTTTGGTTGCTTAGGTTATGCTACTAATACTAATCCTTGTGATAAGTTTTTCCCAAGAGTTATTCCTTCAGTTTTATGGGATATTCGGATACGCAAAAGGGTTATTTGATGTTTAGTCTTGTTTCTAAGACCTTTTTTGTTAGTAGAGATGTTAGGTTTCATGAGCATTCTTTTCTTTTTCATTCACCTGAATTGGTGTCTAGGTTGTTTCCTTCTCAACCTATTATACTCGATTCAGAGTTTTTTGTCACTGACTTGCCTATGTCAGATGCGTCTTCAGCACATAATAATTTTTCCAATTCGTCTTCTTCATCTAGTCCTAGTGTTGGTGATCAAGTGTCTCCTATATTTGTTACTTCTCGTTCTTCGACTGTTCCTATGATCCAGTTGTTAGGAGGTCCTCTAGAGTGTCCAAGCCTCCACTATGGTTAAATGAGTATGTTTCTTGCCAATCATCCACTTCTACATATTATCCCATTTCAAATCATATTTCCTATTCATCTACCACTTCACACTAAATCTTTTTTTTCTTCCACTTCTTTTGTGAGCCTACTATTTAAATGATGCCATTAAAGATCCTTTATGGGTTACTGCCATGCAATAGGAGATTCAAGCATTAGAATTAACAACACTTTGTGTGTCATTCCTTTGCCACCGGTAAGGTTCCCATTGGATGTAAGTGGGTGTATAAGGTTAAGTTTCGGTCCAATGGTGAGATTAAACGTTACAAGGCACGTTTGGTTGCAAAGGGGTATAATCAGCGAGAAGGTGTGGATTTTGTTGAAACCTTCTAGCCTGTTGCTAAGCTTGTCACGGTACGAACTGTTTTGGCGCCTACCTCCTTGCAATGTTGGTCTTTGTTTCAAATGGATGTATATAATGCGTTTCTTCAAGGCAATTTGCATGAGGAGGTTTACATGCAGCTACCTCTCAAGGATTCTGCAGCCAGGGGGAGAACATGGTGTGTAGGTTGTAGAGTCCATTTATGGCCTGAAACAAGCGTCTAGGCAGTGGAACATGAGGTTGACTGAAGCATTGGTTGATGCTGGATACATTCAAAGTAAGTCCGATTACTCGCTTTTTACAAAGAGAGAAGGAACAAATATAGTGGTCATGCTTATATATGTTGATGATCTGTTGATTACTGGAAATAATCCTGCCATGATAGAAGAGTTGAAAGTTATCTTGCATGCTAATTTCATAATGAAGGATCTAGGGGAACTTAGTATTTTCTGGTTTTGAGATACTTAGATCTAGTGAAGGAATTTTGTTGAACCAAAGGAAGTATGGCACTAGAGTTAATAGAAAAACATGATTAGGAGGTGCAAAACCTGTTTGTACTCCTATGGAACAGAATGTAAAGCTTACTTCTAGTGGCTATGATTTGATTGAAAATGATAAAGATAAGTTAGATGATGAAGTATTGCAGGGTGAGAAAGAAGTCTTCCAGAGGTTGATAGGAAGGTTGATCTATCTCACTCATACAAGACCAGATATCACTTTTGTGGTACACCATTTAAGCCAGTTTATGCAGCAACCAAAAAGATCACACTTGGAAGCTGCTCTTCGAGTGGTTAAGTATATAAAAAAGAATCATGGTCAGGAATTTTGTTGTCTTCTGCAGGACAATGTCAACTAACAGCTTTCTGTGATGCTGACTGGGCAGTTTGTTTGATGACAAAGAGGTCAGTTTATTGGATTTTATGTTAAACTGGGAGATTCTTTAATCTCTTGGAAGTCAAAAAAGAAAAATACTATAGCAAGGTCATCAGCAGAGCAGAGTACAGAAGCATGGCAATGGTGGCAGCTGAAATTGTGTGGCTAAAAGGTCTGTTAATAGAGTGGGTGCAAAGGAACTTCAACCAGCCAGACTTTACTGTGACAGTAAGGCATCACTGCAATAGCAGCAAACCCAGTCTTCCATGAGAGAACCAAACATATTTGAAATAGATTGTCATTTCATCCGAGAAAAAATACAAGAAGGGGTGATCAGCACAGCTTATGTTCCATCAGCAAATCAATTGGCAGATGTTTTAACCAAAGCCTTGGGAGCACAGCAGCATGAGTATTAATTTCCAAGTTGGGAGTCAAAGATGTTTTTAGACTACCAACTTGAGGGGAGTGTTGAGAGTTAGAAATTAGTTAGCAGATTTGTTAATTATTTAACAGTTGGTTAGACGTTAGTTAGTATGCTAGCTGATGTATCGAATTGTATATAAATATAGAGTACTGAAATGGTTAATAATAAGAATAATGAGGTATTTTTCACACGTGTTTAACAATTTGATTCAGCTATGGTAGGGGGAATGATTTTCCTAAACCCCTATTTTTGATTTCGAATTTTCAGTGATTTATCCTTTATTATGTTTATAGAGTTGTTGGTGTTTGATTATTATTTTGACTGATTTCTCTTCTTTTCCATGTTTGCTTGAGGTTTACAAATGGGTGGTTGAAACAGATGAAATCATCAACAGTGGTGGTCAAGGTCACCGGTGGTGGAGGCTCACGCAACGAGGGAACACACTCGGTGGCATGTGCATCACACGCTCTCATTGGGCGGTCTATTTCCTTGACGGCGGTGGCATGTCTTCACTAGGGTTAAGAAACCTTAATATTTGGGGTCATCTAGACCGTTAGATCTAACATCCTGATCTAACGGCTAAGATTAGGTGGCTGGGTTGGAATATGATGAAACCCTAATTTGCTTGGGCTTACTGTTTGGCCATCGATTGGGTTTGTTTATATTACTTGTTGGATTGTACCCTAAAAATAATAAAAATATTAGTACATAATTTATTTCTAAATATTATATAGTTTAATATTAAACCATAATTAATTAAGAAGTGTAATAACATCTAAACTAAAAAGAAAATAATAAAAACAACAAATTAATAATAATTAAAGTAATCAAGTAACATATAATATTAAAGTATAATATTATTAACAAACAAGAGCAAATGGGAATCCGAACAAAATTTAGTGTCTACATGTATTAAAATGAAATTAAAATGAAAAAAACTAAATTTTATGATGATTTTTAAAAAAATTGAAAGTTTAGAATTAAGATAGATCAAACTGATAGTTTAAGTATTAAATATGTAATTACCATATTTTATTTTGTTTTAGATCTAGTCACTCATTATCACAATGATCCTATATCTATGTAGTAGCTTTGAGTTATAGTTTATTTTGTTTTTAATCTTCTAATGTATAGATTAGGTTTAGATAAATTTCTTCAAATATATAGAGATTATAAATATATGTTCATAATTTTTTTTAGTTAACCAACAATATAGATGCTCAAACCTACGAGTTTTAGTTTAGCGAGAACAACATTTTTTTTTGAATGATAAAGAAGCTAGAAGCTTAACAAGACAAGCCTAGAAATACAATAAGGAGGACCGTCAGAATCTCGACGCAGTAGTTGCTTAACATAGTTCGTGTAGAAATCTAATAAAGTAGATCGAAATGAGATGGAGAGGGTTTTTTTGCCATAGCAACAGCAGGAAAATTGTCTTCTCTGTGAATCCAAATAAAATAAAGAACCCAGCTTCGTTGTTGTAATAAAGAGATGCGTCGGACGAGAGGATGTTGATTTGATGGAGCAGTAGGGTCTTTAATGGTTGATATAGCATTCGAACAATCAGATTGAACTTGAATGATTTGAACCAAGATGCCAAGCATGACAAAAACCATCGTGAATAGCCCAAAGTTTCGCTTGAAGTGCATCTGAAATTCCGATGGCGCAACTAAAGCCACAAAGGTGTCGAGGAGGAGTCACCTTCGTTGCGGTAGATTCCTGCAAGTATCATAAGTTTTGCCCAAATTAAGCTATGATGAGCAACATTAGAAGAGTCATGGGTAGATTTGGCAAAATATGATCACTTCGAACCTTCCAAATGTGCCAACATATGGCTTCAAAAATTAGGTTCCAGTTGATAGCAGAAGTAGATCAGGTTTTATCTGCTGATATTCTTCAAATCCAGTCTTGGAGCTCTAAAGTAAAGAAATTTGAATGGATACATTGCGATAAAATATGTTTCCAGACATCACGAGCAAAATTGCAGTCTCTGAGAGTGTGGAGATTTGTTTCGTTTAAGGCTCGAAATATCGTGCATATGGCCGAGTTCACTAAAGTTCTTTGAAAACACCGGCATTGGTCGAGTTTTTCCTTGAAACTAATCATATGAACAAACATTCTCTGAGGGCATGGAAGTGCTAGATCGTCTTCCAAATTATGGAGTGAGGGTCCCAGTTAGTTTCCATGAGTTTTCATAAGCATTGTCGATGGAGAATTGGTCTTACCAACACCATTTACATGTGTATGCGGTGTCTCCCATGATAGGACAACGAATGCTAACTATGTGGGGAAACACTTCAGCAGGGAATAAAGAAGATATCATAGAATAAGTCCATAAGCCAGAGCTGGTCATGAGGTCTTCAAAGCGAGGGTAGAGCTTCGGTGAAAGGGATCAATCGCATGATTGCTTAAGGGGTCAATCTGACATATCCAAATGGCGTTCCCAAGGTTGATGCTAGAGCCATCTGCAATGGACCAAGCCATATGGTGTTTGAAAATCCTCCCAAATCTTCGAAAGTGATCTCCACATGAAGGAATTATTGGACTGGTGGTGGAATGAGACAGTAATCAGTGATTTTTATTTCTGTTAAAGTAGTTGAATACAAAGGAAATTACTGTTGTTTATGAATGCAACATCAGTCCTCATGAGGAAAGTTTTGTTGTACTCATAAGTTCGACGAAGACCAAGGCCACCCCTGGTCAATCTTTTGAACTGATTGGAAAGAATCTCGTATAAAGTTGTGGATGAGCTTTTCTATATCATGACAAACCATCTTCGGAACTAAAGCAATTTGCTTAAAATAGACGAGGATGGCTTCTAACACAGACTTTCCAAGCGTGATTCGACCCACAAGAGAGAGTGTTTGGGCTGCCCAGCCCGACAGACGAGAGCGCATCTTATCCAAAATAAAATCAAAATCAGAACATCGGACACGTTGGTGAATGACAGAATTCCAACATATTTTTCGAGAGCATCAACCATATTAAATCCCAAGAACTCTCTAATTGAGTCACGCATCTCAGCATGGGTGTTTGTGGAGAAATAAAGTTGCGCCTTTTCTTGTTAACTCGATGACCCGAATAAGTTAAATTCGAAAGAACATGATTGATAATATGAGCGTTGGTTATGTCAGCACGGTATACAAAATAAGATCATCCGTAAAAAAACAAATGAGAGAGTGGAGTACCTTGCTTAGTAAAGTAAGGGAGTCCAAGAGTTAGAACCAACATCATTAGAGATACTGTGGCCGAGTCTTTCCATAAAGATGACAAGAGATACGGGGAGAGGGGATCCCCTTACCAAATCTCTCGTTCAGGTCGAAGATCACATAATAGCACTATTCAACTGGATCTAAAATGTAGAACAGTGATTCAATTCATAATAATGCTAACTAAACTGAAAGGGTTGACAATATCCTGAAGGGTGTCTTTAATGAAGCTCCAACGAATATGATCAAATGTTTTTTTCTAATCAACTTTTATTGTCATCCATCCATGCTTAGAAATCGAGTGGATTACCTCCTGAT
Source organism: Hibiscus syriacus (assembly GCF_006381635.1). NCBI lineage: Eukaryota > Viridiplantae > Streptophyta > Magnoliopsida > Malvales > Malvaceae > Hibiscus > Hibiscus syriacus. The sequence goes on from NW_024063295.1 coordinate 1,918,572, forward strand.
TAATAATATAGTGTATGTTATGTTTCTCCCCGAGATGAAACTAGATTGATTTGGGTTTAGTGAGTAGTGGCATAAGATTTGAAGACACTTAACAATGACTTTCTGAGATGTTTGTAATACAGAACACAAGCTAATTGGCCCAAAAGTTAGAAAAAGATTCAGGGATAAGGACCTTGGGGATGAGGGCGACGATCGTTCTGTTCAAATTTGAAGCGAATCATCTCCCTCAAAAACATTACAATGTATCGACAAACAGAGCCAACTAGTTCACAATTTTTCTAAAATAACTCGGCGTGTAGGCCATCGATGCAGGACCTTTTAAGGGGGCCATATCTTTCAGAGACGTGAATTTCATCAATCGAATGAGAGACATCTAAACCTGATAACAAACATCTAGGGAGAATAGGGAAACGTTTGCTAATGGGAAAATCTTCTTGATCAAAGAATCATCGGATCAAACGTCTCCATCGCTAATTTTCAAGACTAATACAGTTACGTGCTTTCGAATGGTCGCTTTGCAATAAAAATAACAAAGTGATCCACTCAAATATATTTTTGCTTCCACAAGAGCTCATATGATCGAGGAGAGATTTTAGTTTCAAGCACTAGAGAGTCCTGGAGGCTAAGAAGAAAATGATTCAGACGAAGGTATAAGGCCTTTTGCACCACCTTAGCCGCGTCATAATGATACGCACTTCGGCCTTTTACCCGGTCCGAGACGAGCGCCGGTGATGGTTATAAAACCATCAACCGAACCTGCAAGAACACCACGAGAGCATGGTTTAAACCATCAACCGAACCTGCAAGAACACCACGAGAGCAACCACAGAAAAGCAAAAAGACAGAGAACATGACAGCCATCGAGGGACACAAAGAGAGAGATACGGGAGCAACACCAAGCAACCACGAACAAGACAACAACCAAAGGAAAGAGAAGAGATCAAGAGAACTTACCCCAACCGTTGGAATCTCCATTTTCGAGAGTCGAATGCCGAAGTCACGACCTCAGATCTAGGACGATTGGAGAATTTTAAGGTAAACAACTCTTGGTTTCGGCTTTAGGGGAAGCTAAGCTTCTATTTGTGCTAGTTTTCCAAATTCCGGCGCCAGAGCATGGCGGCCAGCCGGTGTCTGGTTCCCTCCGGCGAGGGAAACTAAGAGAGAAGGGAGAGGAAATCTCCTAGAAAGAGAAAGAAAAAAAGAAATGGAAATTTGGCCTAAAATGGTCGGTTAAGGGTATTTAAATCCCTCCCCAAACGACGCCGTTTTGGGGAGGTGTCTATGTAATTTCCATTTGGGAGAATCACACGTGTAGCCATCCTGTTTTTGTAAATTTCTATTTTAGTCACTGAGTCAAATTTATGATCCTTTTAATTTGATCTCTTAATTTTATTTTATTTATAATTTAGTCACTGATATAAATATATATATTAGGTAAAATACATGTTTAGACCTTTAAGTTTAATAATTAAATTTTTAATCACGAAGGCATGTTTTAATTTATTTAATTTGATATTCGATTTGATAGATATTATTTTAGTCCCTAAATTAATAATAGGCAAAATAGCACATTTAGCCACTGTAATATTAATAATTAATTATGAATTAGGATTTAATTTTAATTTATTCTAATTTAGTCACTAATTTTAATACATTTATCTTACAAGTTTTATTACTTTTTATTTTAATACTATAGTTTAATTTTATTTATTATAGTCATTGTTTATTTATTTTAATTTTATATGTTTATATATTTAATTATTGTTATTATTATTATGTAGTTATAAACATATATAATAAATATATTTATTTACTTTTTTATATTAAATAAAATCCTATTATAAATTTAATTTTATAAATTACTTATAAGAAAATAATCATATTTTTATTTTTTATATTAAGAAATGGGTTTGTCTTAAAGCACATAGAAGTCTTTTCTGATATTCTTAAATAAATAAATATCCTATTTTTATAAATTATATATATTAATTATTTTAATTATTTTTAGAAAATGTTTTATTAATATTTATTTATTTTTTAATATTAAAAAATGGGCTGTTTTAAAGCACCTAGAAGTCCTTTCTGATATTTCTAAGCAAATAAATATCTTATTTATAAAAATATATATATATATATCTATATATATATTCTTAAATTATATTAATAAATTTGAAATAATAGGATTATGAATTAAATATATTTTAAATTTTAAATTTCCAATAATAGAGACAATTATAATTAATGAGTACCAATTTTGGGCGTTATAGGGGTGCTAATCATTCCCTAACGTAATAGACCACGAATCCTTCTTTACTAAAATTTTTGGTTATATGCAGATCAGTTTATCTTTTAAATTATGTTTTCTTAAAACTATTTTAAAAGATTATTTTTAGGTATTTGACCTACCTAACCCAAAAAGGTCAATGGCGACTCACAAATATTTTTTTACTAAAATTATTTATTATTCATTTTAATTTCCCGCAAAGTAAAAAATTCATACCTAGCAAAAATCGGTTACGACAGCTTGGCGACTCCGTTGGAGACCTTGTCAAGCTTAAAATAAATTATAATTGTCTATGTTAATTAGAAATTAAAATTCATATATTTAATTTATAATTCTTTCTTTTCAACATTTCTATATATACTTATTATTTTCATAATATATATATATTATTTTTATTAATATTTTTATTTTATTTTCAAGTATTAAATTTCATTATTTATTTGTCAGAGGTTTGAACATTTCCTCACACACAACACTACATTGCATAACATAAGCTTTATAATCAAGCTTGTACCTTTAAGTGGAGTGAAAGCGACGTCTTCGTGAGAATTTATTCTCCGTGTCAGACCTAGCAAGTATCTTTCGGGGTTCATATGCTATGTCTTCGTGAGAATTTATTCTCCGTGTCAGGCATAAGGAAATGTGTCCCCTCGAATTGAACTCGATCTGCTTAAGTCTGTAGTGGACTAGGATTGAGGGTTTGACAGCCCAAGGGGGCATCAACAAGGACAATTCGGGTACCTTTACTCTTAGAACTGAAACTTTGCACATAGTAAACCCTAGAAACTCTTCCAATATGAAGCCATGCCGAACTTTGTCCAAAATAGGTACACAAAGGAGAAATGAATTCTAACTTTTTTTATTTATTTATTTCCCTGCTGAATAAATTGCATGTGAATTATAGTATTATTTAAATTATGCTATGTAGAAAGCATGTTTAAATAGAAATATTTGGGTAGACATTAAATTAAATTTTTTTGTTCTTTATTATTTGAATTAATTTATTTTTTATGTTTTTATGTTATTTTTGTTGTTTGCATAGCATCATACAGGATTAAAGGTATTGATCTTCGAGTTAATCGTCTCATTGGAAAACCTTCATCTATGGATAAAAAGTGTTCAAATCAAATAGTTCCAAACTCAGAAGAAAGACAGTGGTCTGAGGACTTACAAAGACAAGGGGGAGACAGTCTGCAGGATGATTATGTACCCGAGTTAGCAAGTTATGATCTGGTTTCTCTAAAAAGAAATGATATGCAAGATTTTTGAAGCATTTGGGAGAGTTGGGACTCAAACAATAAGTTACAGTTCTATCAGTCTTACGGGGACATCCCATATTTACTCTATGTCGAAGTTGATGATGAATTGCTTCGAGCCCTGATTCAATTCTAGAATCCTGGTTATAATTGCTTCACTTTCAATAAGGAGGATTTGGTTCCTACTATTGAAGAGTATACAACTTTGCTACATATAGAAGGGGCTTTAGAGAATCAAATTTATTCAAGGTCATTTAAAACTCAACATTTCCGAGTTAAATTAGCAAAGATTGTAGGAGTACGAGAGGAATGGGTAGTGGCCCGTACAAAACAAAAGGGAGAAGGCGAAGGCATTGCTTGGACCAATATCAAAGAAATTATTCAGAGTCATCCAGATGATAAAGTACGATTTGATCTCGTTGCTCTGGGTATATATGGTATGGTCATCTTCCCGAAAGCATTAGGATACATTGAGGCTGCAATAGTAGATTTGTTCGAGCAGTTACAAAAAAAAAAGTTAATCTTGCTTCTGCAATTCTATCAGAGACTTTTTGATCATTAAGCGCTTGTAGGAGACTGGGAGGTGGACGATTTTTTGGATGTGCACAATTATTATATGTCTGGATCTGTAGCCATTTTTGGAGTACAAAAAAGGTTTCATATCGTCGCTTTAGTACAGACTACTCAGCGTTGAAAGAGTTTTTAGAGCAAGAATGACCAAAAGAAGTCACGAAAGACATGTGGATAAATTCCCTTCGAAATCTGAAAAGTAATGACATCGTTTGGCACACCCCGTGGAAAATACAAAATGACTTCTTTTACAAATGTGGTGACTACAACTGGGTGATGTTGCTTGTTTTTTAGGGAGGAATTGGATATGCACCACTTCTGGTTATAAGGTAATACGAGGGTCGTCAATTTGTTCATGTTACTGCTGGGTTACATTCGTCTGAGTTCGCATTTCATAGAAAAAATTACAAAAGAAACATCATGGATGTTGTTAAAGCTTGGAAAACAACTTTTTGTATTCAGGCTAAAGCAGCAAAAGTAATGTTAACTCCTGATTGTGAGGAATGGAGATCTGTTAGGAAAAATGAAAATATTCCTCAACCAGATCAAAATGAGGATGTCTCTATGGAAGATCGCATCTGGGCAGTTCCATCAGAGATTGAAATCCTAAGAGCTGAGTTTGAAGCAGAAAGAGAGGGTTGGTCGAAAGAGCTAGAACAAATGCGACGAGATAAAACTATGTTAGGCGTCGATGTTGACTTTCATTCAGCACAATGTGCAATGCTGAGGGAAAACAAAGAAAAAGTTGATGGTGAATTCAGAATGTTAAAGAAGAATTACCATGAGCTGCAAAAATCTCGGAGAGCATCAGGATCGAGCAGAGCAACAGCACAAATGACTAAAGAGTTGAACATTGAGAAATGTCGAGTTGAAGATTTGAAAGGAAAAAATAACCATTTACTCAAAAGCCTTGAGAAAGGAAAGCGAAAAATGGAAGATCTTGAGGTTGACAAAAGGAAGAAAATTATAAAGCACAAAGCTGAAAGTGGTAAGATTATGAATGAAAATGCAGAAAGAAATGGATCGAGTCAAAGAATTAGAAAATATGAAGAATAGCATGCTTGAGAGATTTGAGGATGAGAAAACACCATGTTCAAAGGATTTGAAGCTGAAATGAACAATATGATTGTCGAACTTGAAGTTAGGGGACAAAGGATTGAAGAGTTTGATGTTGAAAAGGAAAAATGGGATTTATAGAGAAAGAACTTCAATACTAGACTCGAAGTAAAGAAAGAAGTGGCCGACAATTGGATGCGACGATGTAGAAATAAGAATGTGAAAATCTAGAAGCTTAATCAAATGACACAAGAAACACGAACAAAGCTTGAAGAATATTTGGATCAGTGTAGAAACAAAAATACAAAGTTTAATGCTTACATCTTGCAACTTGAAGAATCATTATTCCAAGAAAAAGTTCGTCTAGAACCAATGATCTCAAAGAGAGTTATGAGGAGAACACTTCAATACGAAGACGAATCCGAGATCTTGAAAATACTCTGCACAGTTGTCAAGTCAGAATCACCGAGTTAGAGCAAACTCTTGATGGAACCAATGAACAATGGAAAAAATCAACTGATTTCTATGAATAAAGAAATGAAGAAAGAAGCAATATGGTATTCGAGGCCATGGTACAAATGAGCGAAGTTGCCAGATATATTGGGGAGTTAGCTGTTGAAGCAAAGATTATTGAGCATCACGTTGATCCAGTTTCTAAGTTTGGAAAGAAGATGGCATGGCTGATGAAGGAAATTATAGAACTTAATAGGAAGCTATCTCGTATATGTAGTTATGAACTATTATATAGAAACTTTTGTATGCCGATGGAAGTTGTTCTATGACAGTTAACTTTTGGGGTCAATACCTTTTGCATACATTCATTTGCATACATTCATTGCATTATTTTATTTATGTATAATTTTTATTTTACATTAAGATAAACATTCATTAAATAAATTTCTAAAAAATAATATCAAAATGATTTTCAATCGCAGTTATCATGGTCAAACAAGAAATTCAGCATCACTACAGTACTAGAAAAGCGACTAAGAAAATCATGGAGGATAAAATACAACGTCTCAAGGAACAACATAATAAAGAACATGCAGAAATAAGAATGAAGTTAGAGAAAATTGAAGCCAGCATTGCAAACTCACAAGAAAGTATGATGCAGAAAATAGAGGATATGCTCAGAAAGCAAGCTACCATTGAAAAAATTCATGAAAATCCTGTACCTTTCAACCAGGAACCTATGTATCCTTTAGGTTTCAAGCCGGAACTGGTTTATCATTCTGGCATCACACCTGTGCAAATCCATGCTTGCACATCGGCAATTCAAGAGGCCAAACCAAATGAAAATCAACAAGTGGATCCCGCGTCTTCAAGCAAAAATCTGCTTATATCATACGTGAAGATAGGAGATTTTAATGTTGAGCATCTAATTCCATATTTGAATGAGTTGAATAAGAAAGAAAAAGACAATGAAGAATTAACTAGACAGATCAAGAGCTTGGAGGAAAGAATAAAATCCATAGAGGTAACTGAATCATTCTATGGGTTTGATGCTAGTCAGTTGAGTTTGGTCCCAGACCTAATCCTCCCTATCAAGTTCAAAGTTCATGAATTTGAAAGATATGACGGTACTACATGCCCTTCATCCCACATTACCATGTTTTGTCACAGAATGGCATGTCATATGAAAGAGGAGAAATTGTTAATTCATTGCTTTCAAGATAGTTTGACAGGGCCAACTTTAAAGTGGTATACTCAACTGACCAAAGCACACATCAGATCATGGAAGGATCTGGCAAAAGCATTTCTAGAGCAGTACCACCACATTACAGATATGGTCTCTGATAGATGGACTCTCCAAAATCTGGAGAAAAAGAACAATGAAATATTCAGACAGTACGCTTAGAGATGGCGTGATACAACGACACAAGTTCAGCCACCTCTATCAGAAAAAGAAGCCACAGTGATGTTCATCCACACTTTAAAAGCCCATACTTAATCCATTTAATGGGGAATGTAACCAGAAATTTTGTAGATCTGGTCATTTCTGGAGAACTCATTGAGAATGTCATAAAAAGTGGCAAAATTGAATCAAGTGAGGGTCTAGTTCAAAAAGACCCATGTATCAAAAAAAGGAGAATGAAGTTAACAATGTGAACGCCTACAACAAGGATACCTCGAAAAGTGTTACGATAACCCAACCAAGGGTCAAGAAGGAAGAAACAAACACTAATCGAACGGAATCCAAAGGATCTCGCAAGGAAAATGAAAGGCCTTCTTTTGCACCATTACAAGTACCCTACGATGAGATCTATGTTTCGCTGTTAAAGGCAGATGTCATACGACCCTATCCTTTAATTCCCATGCAACCACCATTCCCTCCATGGTACGATGTAAAAGCACATTGTGTTTATCATGAAAGAATTTCAGGTCACACTATTGAAAATTATTTGGCATTCAAAAGGGTGGTCCAAAATTTGATTAATACTGGAAAATTGGAATTCAATTCGCCAGCTACATCAAATCATCTACTTCCTAATCATGGAGATAAAAACGTGAACGCAATTCAGGAAGAGAATAGAAGGAAAATAAAAAATGATGTATCTAAAATTAAATCTCTCTTTGGTTGGATATTTCAACAACTCTCCTTATCTGGTATGATTCAGCAACAATTCAAGCCAAAACATAATGAAGGCGAGAATTATTATGAATATCATCAAGAAAATGGACATGGAATTCAACTATGCTCTGAATTTAGGGGATTGGTGCAAAAATTGATGAATGACAAAGAGATAGAATTCTTTGAGGAAGAACCCGGAAAAAGAAAAGATGACGTTTGCGCATCAGAAAATTCTAAGCTTAGACAGAGAACAAGTGATTACGTGATTATTACTGTGAAATCATCTACAGTGAATCCTGCACCAACAAAGTCGAAAGTGGTTATCACAACTCCTTTACCATTTCCATATAAGGATACTCGTAGGGTACCTTGGAATTATACTACCAATGTTTCAATGGTAGAAGGATATGTTTCTCTGGAAAAAGAAGAAGAGAAAGTACAGAGTGTGGATTCGACATCTGAAGCAGTAACTGAAGTCGGATTCTTTATAAGAAGTGGGAGGTGTTACTCTGCCGAGACATCGAATGCATCAGAACAGGGAAAAGCAACAGTGATACCTCAAAAGGTATTTGATGATGAATCCCCGCCAACAGTCAATGAGCTCGTAATAGAAAACAAGTGCCAGAATTTTTAAAATTTTTGAAACATAGCGAATATAGTGTAGTTGAGCAGCTACATAAACAGCAAGCGCGAATTTCAATTCTTGATCTGTTGATGAATTCATAAGTATACAAAAATGCTTTGATAAAAGTTCTTAATCAAACATTTATCCCTAAAGATATATCTCTCAACAAGCTTGACAGGATTATGGGGGCACATAGCCGCTGATAATTACATAACATTCACTAATGATGAAATACCTTAAGGTGGAATGGGATCAGTGAAAGCTTTGAATATTTCCACACATTGTCATGGCCATGTGTTACCAGGAGTACTAATTGATAATGGATCCGCTCTTAACTTGATGCCTTTGGTCACACTTCAAAGGATGCCGGTGGATAAATCGCACATGAAGAATTATCAGAACATAGTGCGAGCTTTTGATGGAACTCAAAAGGAGGTGCTAGGAAAAATGGAAATACCACTATTGATAGGCCCCGTAGTGTACAATATTAACTTTGTGGTAATGGATATCCACCCTATATATAATTGTTTATTAGAGTGGCCATGGATTCATTCTGATGAGCTGTTCCTTCTTCATTGCATCAGAAACTGAAGTTCGTTGTTGATGGTCAACTAATATGTGTAGGAGCTGAGGAAGAAATCATTGCTTCTATAACAAATGATGCTACGTATATTGAAACCAATGATAATGCTCTTAAGTGCTCTTTCCGAGCTTTGGAATTTGTCAATGCAACCTTTATTGTTGAGGGAAGCAAAATTCCACATCCCAGACTGTCTGATTGCACTAAAATGACTGTACAACATACATTAGGCATAGGAGCTAAAACTGGGAAAGGTTTAGGAAAGAATCTTTAGGGAAGTTCAGTTCCTGTGAGTATAAAGATGAAAAAAGATTGTTTTTGGCTTGGATTTAAGCCCAATTTTCAGCAAAGGAACAAAGAGATGAAAAGAAGAGGTGAAAATTGAAGGGCAAGATTGAAGAGAGAAGAAATTCTTTAGGAACACATGTATTTCCCTCATCTGAAGTCCACATTCAAATCCAAAGGAATGGTTAATGTGGAGCAACAGCTGGTTGATGCTCTTAAAGAAGAAAAGTTGACAAAAGATCAAAACATGGTTGAAGAAGCTATGGGAGGATTTATTTATCAATATGATCACAAATGACCACAAGACTGACAAATACTTGGTTGAAATTCGCCCTTGTCATCCTGGTGAAACACTCAACAATTGGACTGATGAAGATCTCCCCGTAGTTTTTAGTATTAACTCAAAGTAATACTCAGAACTAATCTTTTATGCTTTAGCCCAAGAATATAAAAAAGTTTTTGTTATCTTGTAAGGGCAATTATGTTAAGTTCACATAATATCAAATATAATAAGTTTTCTTAAAATTCTCAAATGGCAATTATTCTTTATACCTTGCATTTTTACATTTTTTCATTCATTATTTCTCATTCTTTATATTTATTTCATAAATTTACTATATCCTTTCGGAAATATGTATGATTTAAATTTGCAGGTGTCACACTGTTAATAGCATGATTATTCCTAAATTTAATCATGAGATAAATTTAGAGCGGCTCATATGTTTGGAGGAAATCAATAAGTGTGAGGATGAAGTAGAATGTGGTGTTCCTACCGAATTGTTAAGACTGGTAGAAAAAGAAGATAAACAAATCTTACCTCACAAAGAAGATATTGAGACTGTAAATCTGGGAACCAATGAAGAAATTAAAGAAGTGAAAATTGGAACTACTTTGTCAGCCCAGATAAAACTAGAATTGCAAGAGTTCAAAGATATCTTCGTCTGGTCTTATCAAGATATGCTTGGTTTGAGTACGGATATAGTGGTGCACAAACTTCCAATCAGTCCAGAATATAAACCTGTTCAATAAAAGCTCAGACGAATGAGAGCAGAAATATTGTTGCAGATTAAAGAGAAATTAATGAAGCATATTAATGCAGGATTCCTACAGGCAGCCAAATATCCAGAATGGGTAGCCAACATAGTTCCAGTACCAAAGAAGAATGGGAAAGTTCAAATGTGTGTGGATTACAGAGATCTTAACAAAACTAATCCGAAAGATAGATTTCCATTATCTTATATAGACACATTGGTGGACAATACAGCATGACATGCATGGTTTTCCTTTATGGATGGCTTTTCAGGATATAATCAGATAAAAATGTCCTAAGGACATGGAAAAAAATAACATTTGTAACCATGTAGGGCACATTCTGTTACAAAGTAATGCCATTTGGATTGAAAAATGCAGGGGCAACGTATCAGAGAGCAATGATAACTCTGTTTCATGACATGATGCATAAAGAGATTGAAGTATATGTGGATGACATGATTGCCAAGTCCCGAACCGAAGAAGAACATATTAAAAATCTAAGAAAGCTTTTCCAAAGATTGAGAAAGTATCAATTAAAGCTCAACCTAGCTAAATGCACTTTTGGGGTAACATCAGGGAAGCTTTTGGGATTTGTAGTCAGTCAAAAAGGAATCGAGATTGATCCAAATAAAGTAAAAGTAATTCAAGATCTTCCATCACCTAATACAAAAAAAGAAGTTTGATGCGTTTTGGGGAGATTAAATTATATATCTCGATTCATTTCCTAATTAACTGACAAATGTGATCCAGTGTTCAAGTTACTTCGAAAGATTAATCCTGAAGTCTGGAATGATGAATGTCAAGAAACTTTAGATATTATTAAGAAATATTTATCCAATGCCCCCATTTTAGTATCACCAGTGCCTGATAGACCGTTAATTCTCTACTTGACAATCTTTGAAAATTCGATGGGATATGTACTGGGACCGCATGATGAATCTGGAAGAAAAGAGAAAGCCATTTATTATATGAGTAAGAAAATTTACTGATTGTGAAATTCGATACCCACCCATACAAAAATTATGTTATGCCTTGGTGTGGGCTACTCGAAGACTCAGACAATACATGTTATATCATACCACTTGGATGATATCTAGACTTGATCCTTTAAAGTTCTTAATTGAATCACCAGCTTTGACAGGAAAAATAGCTAGATGAAAGATGTTATTATCCGAGTTTGATATCGTATTATGTCAACCAAAAAGCAATAAAAGGAAGTGTCATAGCTGATTTTTTGGCCAGTCGTGTATCAGATGATTATCAGTCTCTGAGTTTTAATTTTCCAGATGAAGATTTGTTGTGCATATCCATGAATGAAGAAGTTAGAACAAATGATGAATCTTGGAAGCTTTATTTTGATGGAGCATCCAATGCCTTGGGACGAGGAATTGGGGCAGTGTTAATTTCTCCATAAAATATTTATTATCCTTTTACAAGCAGACTGAAGTTCTTTTGCACCAATAACATGGCGGAATATGAAGCTTGTGTCATGGGATTGAAGGCAGCCATAGAAAGGAAAATTAAATTTCTCAATATATATGGAAATTCATCGTTAGTGGTGTATCAATTACGAGGAGAATGGGAAACGAAAGATCCCAAATTGTTGGAATACCGAGATTTTACTCTCGAAATAGTGAAAGAATTTGAAAGAGTCACCTTCAATTATCTCCCTCTAGAGGAAAATCAAATGGCATATGCTTTGGCTACATTAGCTGCTATGTTTCAAACAACTAAAAAAAGTTGATATAATGCCAATCAAAATGCAAGTATATGAAACTCCTGCACATTGCTACAGTGTGGAAGAAGAAGCATATGGCAAGCCATGGTATTATGATATCTTGCAATATATTAAATATCAAAGTTATCCATAAAATGCATCTGAGATTGATAAAAGAACATTGAGAAGAATGGTTGTTGGATACTTTCTTGATGGTGAGACTTTGTATAGAAGAAGTAATGATCAAATTCTATTGAGATATATAATTAATAGCAAAGCCAGAAGCATCATTGAAGAAGTACACAGTGGGATATATGGAACACATACAAATGGTCTTTCCATGGCCAGAAAAATAATGAGATATAGGTATTACTGGGCTACCATGCATACAGATTGCATTGATTATGCAAAGAGATGTCATAAATGCCAGGTATATACAGATAAGATTCATGTACCTCCATCTCCTTTACATGTAATGGCTGCACCTTGGCCATTTTCTATGTGGGGAATAGACGTCATTGGGGCAATCACACCAAAAGCATCAAATGGACATTGTTTCATCCTAGTGGCAATTGATTATTTTACCAAGTGGGTTGAAGCTGCTTTATATGCCAATATTAAGAGGTCTACAATTTGCAAATTTATAAAGAAAGAAATAATCTGTCGATATGGGCTACCAGAGAGAATCATTATAGATAATGCTATGAACCTGAACAACAAAATAATGACTAAACTTTGTGCGCAGTTTAAGATCAAGCATGCAAACTCAGTAGCGTATCGTCCAAAGATGAACGGGGCAGTTGCAGCAGCAAATAAGAACATCAAGAGAATCATTACAAAGACTACTGAAACTTACAAAGATTGGCACGAGAAGTTACCTTTTGCCTTATATGCATATCGAACTACTGTGCGAACATCGACTGGGGCAACGCCTTTTTCTTTAGTCTATGGGATGGAAGCAGTCTACCAATTGAAGTTTAGATTCCGTCACTTCAAATTTTGAGAGAGGTAAAATTGGATGAATTTGAATAGATCCAAGCTCGATTTGATCAATTGAACCTTATTGATGAGAAGAGATTGAAAGTTATTTGTCATGGACAGATGTATCAGAAACGGATGATGAAGTCTCATGACAAGAGAGTACATCCAAGAGAATTCCAATAGGGTGATCTAATGCTGAAAAAGATCTTGCCTATACATAAAGATTTCCGTGGGAAATGGATACCTAATTGGGAAGGGTCATATGTTGTAAAAAAGGCCTTTTTCAAAGGAGCGTTGATTTTGGCAGAAATGGATGGAAAAGTTCTGAGAAACCCAATAAACTCAGATTCTGTCAAGAAATATTATGCTTGAAGAAGAAAAAAATGAAAAAAATGATGAAACAAGAAAAAAATATAGAAAACGAGGGTCAAGATGAAAACCCGCAAAGGGCATCTTGCAACCAAAGGAAGGATTTGAGTTGAAAACCTGAAAGGGTTGCTCAAATGCATGTTGATATTAGGCATCTGACAATTAAACCCTCTTAAGGGTTTGATATTTTGGGAGGAACTTTACATCTACAAGCATTCTGGCAACGTTTGAGATCTTCCAGACATAAGCTTACCTCATTGCTCTAAATTATATCAAGTTGATTAATTTAGAAATACTTATGCTAATAATTTGTTGAGTCATTTGAATTTTTATCATTCCTATGTTTTCCATGACTTTGAATACATTTCTATATATTTATTATTTATTCCAAGTTTATCTTTTTGAAATTCAATTTATTTTCAAAATTAAATTTATTCTTTCATATAAACATCTTGTAAATGGATTAACATAATCTTGAAACAAACAAACTATTTTTGGCTATCACTTTATGTTAATACTTTTAAGTGCATGGAATCCAAAGTAAGTCTTATCAACATTTGCAATCATTGTTGAAAAGCAAACAAGTTATTAGCATCACAGAGTCATTTGGAAGCAAGTACAACAGAAAAACATAAAAGAAAATCTGTGCAGAAGCCACAGGAAAGGATGAATGTGGTCAAATGTTTTACGAACCAGTAATTATGATGTTGAACCAATGTTGCAATCAAATGGTGTTTCCATTTATTGATCCGAAATGAAGTTTGTCTTCTTCAATACTAAGCTTTGAAGTGAGATATGATGGAGATTTTTTTTTCACAGAAGGGAAGCTGAAATTTTAACAACAATAAACTAGTGGAGCCAACTAAGATTGAACAACATATTGTTGTTAAGTATCTCGACATGATATGGTCTGAATGGCTTTTTTTGAAATCTGATTAGATGTGGAGACATGAAAGGAATTAGGATAAATCCTCCTTATGATGTATTTCAAGATTCCAATCAGAACATACTGCTATTTTGCTTTATCTACTAAGTTTGGCATATCTACATCTACATTCTTCAAAGATAATAGATTCTCTCTTCAAAGATGATAGATTCTCTTTTCAAAGAAGAAAGATTTATTGGATTTCTACACAAGTGAAGACGGAATTCACCACTTTGAAATCAAATAAATATGAACTTAACATTCAAGCATCATATTTATACATTTGCAAAATAGGGGCATTTTCATTCATTTTATCCATGTTGAATATTTGACAGGAATTTCAAAGATTTTAGCAAAGATTCGAATCCATCATTCAATGGATTAACATATCCAGGTAGAGCTCATAATGAGAAGAACTCATCTGAAGAAGGAATAAGAAGTTCATAATGAGAAGAACTCGTCTGAAGAATGAAGAAGAAGTTCATAATGAGAAGAACTTGTTCAGCCTTTTGCTCTACTCTATCGCAGAAGGAGATAGATCATCATCAACATTTCCAGAGAAAGTTCATAATGAGAAGAACTTATCTGAAGAGGAAGAAGAAGTTCATAATGAAAAGAACTTGTTTAACCTTTGCATGACTCTATTATAGAAGGAGATAGATCAACATCAACATTTCCAAAAGTGTTCATAATGAGAAGAACTAATCCCAAAAAAGAAGAATTTGTTCAAAATTACCTTAATTCATCACATATGAAGCCAAATTAACAACTCCTGTTTTGAAGATCAGCATTTCTAGAAGGAGTTCATAATGAGAAGAACTCGTCTAAAAAAGAAGAAGTTCATAATGAGAAGAATTTGTTCAACTTTTTGCTAGATTACATCATAAAAGAAGATAAATTATCATCCCCAGTGAAAAATGGAAAAGTTTATAATAAGAAGAACTAATCCCAAAGAAGAATTTGTTTAACATTGCCATCATAATCAAGTGAAGTCAAATGAAAAAAAAAATATTATCTTTTTATCTTTGCCCTATTCTCGTTAACACAAGAATGAGCAAAGAGAGGCAGCTGAAGACACTAGTTTTTTCCATTTGATTTATTATTATTATTATTATGATCATTATTATTATTATTATTATTATTATTATTATTATTTACATTACAAACCCAAAACCAGACTTGCCCATTTACAAATCCCAGAGCCCAAACCCAAATGTGTAACCCTAAACCTATTTAGGGTTTATATCTCAGCTTCAGCCACCAACAAGCAGCAACCGTTGGATCTTGTAAGATCAAACGGTCCAAGGACCTCCAGACGAAACCCTAGGGTTATGATACCCTAGGGCCACGCGGCTGCTGTCTTCAATGCCACCGCTCCACGCCACTTCATCTGCTGCCACGATGCCCACCAAAGGCTTCTAGAAGAGCCATTTCAGCCGCACATGTCGCCCAACAGTGAGTTACCACTGGAAGTTTGGTGACTCACCAAACTTCAGCCTTTTACCCGGTCCGAGACGAGCGCCGGTGATGGTTATAAAACCATCAACCGAACCTGCAAGAACACCACGAGAGCAACCATAGAAAAAGAAACAAGACAGAGAACACGACAACCATCGAGGGACACAGAGAGAGAGATATGGGAGCAACACCAAGCAACCACGACAACAAGACAACAAACCAAAGGAAAAGAGAAGAGATCTCCATTTTCGAGAGTCGAATCACCGAAGTCACGACCTCAGATCTAGGACGATTGGAGAATTTTTAAGGTAAACAAATCTTGGTTTCGGCTTTAGGGGAAGCTAAGCTTCGATTTGTGCTAGTTTTCCAAATTCCGACACCGGAGCAAGGCGGCCAGCCGGTGTCTGGTTTCCCTCCGGCGAGGGAAACTAAGAGAGAAGGGAGAGGAAATCTCTCCTAGAAAGAGAAAGAAAAAAAAGAAATGGAAATTTGGCCTAAAATGATCGGTTTAAGGGTATTTAAATCCCTCCCCAAACAACGTTGTTTTGGGGGAGGGTGTCTATGTAATTTCCATCTGGGAAGAATCACGCGTGTAGCCATCCTAGTTTTGTAAATTTCTATTTTAGTCACTGAATCAAATTTATGATCCTTTTAATTTGATCTCTTAATTTTATTTAATTTATAATTTAGTCATTGATATAAATAATATATATATATTAGGTAAAATAACATGTTTAGACCTTTAAGTTTAATAATTAATATTTTAATCATGAAGGCATGTTTTAATTTATTTAAATTTGATATTCGAATTTGATAGATATTTATTTTAGTCCCTAAATTAATAATAGGAAAAATAGCACATTTAGCCACTGTAATATTAAATAATTAATTACGAATTAGGATATTTAATTTTAATATGTTCTAATTTAGTCACTAATTTTAATACTTTCATTTATCTTACAAGTTTTATTACTTTTTATATTTTAATACTATAGTTTTAATTTTATTTATTATAGTCATTGCTTATTTATATTTTAATTTTATATGTTTATATATTTAATTATTTTTATTATTATTATGTATCCATATAAACATATATAATAAATAATATTTATTTACTTATTTTTTTATATTAAATAAAAATCCTATTTATAAATTTAATTTTATATAAATTACTTATAAGAAAAATAATCATATTTTTTTATTTTTTAATATTAAGAAATTGGTTGTCTTAAAGCACCTAGAAGTCCTTTTATGATATTCTCAAATAAATAAATATCCTATTTTTATAAATTATATATATTAATTTATTTTAATTATTTTTAGAAAAATATTTTATTAATATTTATTTATTTTTTAATATTAAGAAATGAGATGTCTTAAAGCACCTAGAAGTCCTTTTCTTATATTTATAAATAAATAAATATCTTATTTATAAAAATAAAGATATATATATATTAATATATTTTCTTAAAATTATATTAATAAATTTGAAATAACATGATTATGAATTAAATATATTTTTAAATTTTTAAATTTTCAATAATAGAGACAATTTATAATTAATGAGTATCAATTTTGAGCGTTATAGGGGTGCTATTCTTTCCCTAAATGTAATCGACCACGAATCCCTTCTTTACTAAAAATTTTTGGTTATACGCAGATCAATTTATCTTTTAAATTATGTTTTCTTAAAAACTATTTAAAAAGATTATTTTTAGGTATTTGACCTACCTAACCCAAAAAAAAACTCCCAAAATATTTTTTTTACTAAAATTATTTATTTATTCATTTTAATTTTCCGTCAAATAAAAAAAATCGTACCTAGACAAAAACGGATACAACATATTTGTTCCACTAAAAGGCAGTAGTAGTAAACTTAGAGATAGTTGATGAAAGATTTTCATCATTATCCCAGTTACCAATGAGCATACGCCTGAAGTCAGGTGAGTGTGCTTAGCAGAGAGATACTGAAAAGGCAGACTAGTAGAGTGGCGAGAGAAGGCACCGACTTGGAGAAATAAAGGACGGTGATCCGAAGGCATCCTTATGAGGTGTTGGACACTAGATTCTGGGAAAGACTCATCCCAGTCAGAGTTGCAAATAAATCGATCCATACGAGCAAAAACAGTGCCTCTAGACCAAGTAAAGTTAGGGCCATGAAACCCAAGTCATGAAGCCTATGGTCGTAGAAGAGGTCCCGAAAAGCAACGCTGGGCTTGGTAGAAGATGTACAACCAAGTCTATCATCAGAGGAGATAGTAGCGCTAAAATCACCGAAAATCAACCAAGGAGAAGTTATGTCTAAAGTAAGACGACGAAGATTCAGCCAAATATATTTTCGCTATGTAGCATTTGGACTTTACATGTATGAGAGTACCTAGAGAGGAGCTACCATTTTCTTGACAGCGGAATAAGAAATGAATAAACTGAAAGTGGTTTACCAGAACCTCAATAGAAACAGTGTTATACCAACAGAGCTAAATCCCTCCAGAGAAACCCACTGCTTCAATCCGATATGAATGAGGAAAACCCAAGGAGGCGATGATTGAGTTGGCTTTAAAACCACTAATGCAAGGTTCAACCACACCAACAATATCAGGCTTATGGTCTCTTAAATACTGCCTGATAGCAGGCAAGAATCTTGGGTGGCCACAACCCTACATATTCCAACTAAAAAGCTTTAATACCATTGATAAAATAACAGGAAAAGATGTGACTCAGGCGGTCTTAAGAGTTATTAACTATGTCTGGGGCAACTGTTGAATCAATATCAATTTCAGAATGCAAGTCATGGTTGGCATTGAGCGGGTGATCTGAAATTTGCGAATCTCCAGGATCAATAATATCCGGAGGAGATCTTGGGGTTAGTTCATGAGGTGGGATGTTATCTATATCCTGTTGCATTGGATCATGCACGTCATTGGGATAATCATTCTCAGAAATTGTGACAACTGAATGGCAGAATCTGTCGAGTTGCTTGGGAAACATGTGGAGTGCGAGGAGCTGTGCTAGAAGAGCCGGGTTGGGAAACTTGGTTGAGCCTGATGTTATGAATATTGTCAAAGGCTTGCGTACGGATAGGATCAGTTTTTGTTTCATAGTTTTAGGAGCCTGGGTGATCGTTGTTTTGTCTTTAGCGATCGTCTTGGGGGTGAGCGAGCAAAAGGTTTAATTGTGAGAGGGATAGCATCATGGGTTTTCTCAACGTCAGGAGCATCAGAAATTTCCTAAAAAATTGGTTTGAATTTGGATGCAACAATGATGATGTTATCGGTGGGAACAGTAGCTTCTGATTGTTTCTTTATCGAGCGTCGCTGCCTGCGCTCAACGACCATCCAAGGCCCAAATGGTGCAGATGAATCCAAGGGGGGTTGGTCAGCGCTTGGTTGGTCAGCAGTAGGAGCGGTGTCAACTTTAGGAGCTAGGTCTGGGCAATGATCTTGAACGTGTCCATACTTTCCATAGGAAAAACATATTCTCGGGAGCGATTCATACTCTACAATCTGAATATTTCCACTAATTAGGAGCTTGGAAACAAGGGGTTTATGCAAGTCAATCGTAACTGCCATGCGAGCAAAACGTCCCTGCCTCCCACTATCATTTCGATAGTCCATGCGAACTACAAGTCTCATGCATTCGCCCATCTCATTGATGATGCCACGCTTATAAAGCGTGACAGGCAATCCCGAAAGATGTATCCAAGCACCAGCTTTCTGAGGATATGGTTGTGTAGTGGAAAATTCGATGGACCAAGTCTCAACGGTGAGATAGTTGCCGAAAATTGTCCAAGGACCAACTGAGATGGCGTTCAAGAAGTCAGATTGGGGTTCTGAAGAATATCAGGAAGTAATCGTTCTCTATATCCATGAGATAGAAGGGTTGACTGGATTTCCAAAGATCATACAGCTTGCTACGAAGCGAGTTATATCTGCCTAGAAGCTTAACGACTACCGTCATATCGAGACTTTTGACTACAAGGGATTTGACCCTATCCGAAAAATCAATTAAGATGATCCCATCGATCAGGTTATGAGAAACATCACCTTCTAATATCTCAATCTCATCTTCATCGAAAATCTCCTCTTCTTTAGTGAAATTATGAGATCCTTTTTAAGTGATTTTTCTTTGTATGACGAAACCCTAGGGTTCGTTGAAGGTGAAGATACAGCCTCCATATGAACGGGATCTGCTGCATGGCTCTAGACAAAAATTGATTACGTAAGTTTTAGAACAACACTCTTTTTAATTACTAAGATCGTTTGATAGGTTTTATATTTAAATTGTCAATGAATTTATTTGTGCTAGTTAAGGTTGTGCATATGCATTGATTGTACTTATAATTGGAACTAAAAAATTAAAACACTTTTTGAAAATTTATTGTATGTAATTGTACAATTGTGGTACGTCTAAAAAGTGTCGTAATCTGTAAAATATCAAATTATAGTCTTTAATTCATAGGAGAAGATGTGAGAATTGATATTACACATATAATTAAATTATTCATTTTTTTTATAAATATTATTACTACTTAGAGTTCTATAACAGACATATTATATATAGAATGCCTTTTTTTCGATTGTAGTAAATTTATTTTGATTCATGCTTTTATTATTGAATACTTAAATATTTATAAAATGATTCATTGTCCAATTATATTAGACTTTTTGACACCTATATCCAAAGAATATTAAATTTTCTAATTCACTAATTCACTAATTCATTCAATTTTGGTTTTTCTTAAAGTGTGCTTTAATATATTCTTACAAATATATAAAATTATTGAAAAAGATAAATACCCATTACAATAACATTTATTATACTTTAAATTGATTTAACAATTTATTAAATGATGAAATTAATTTTATCAAACACTCAAATATTAACCTAGATGATACAATTTTAAATTGGCAATAGAAAGCAATATTAAACAAATTTGAAATTCAAGTTTCTTTACTTTGATATCAATCCAAGACCTATTTCATGAACAAATAATTGAATAGATAAGGAAATGACAGGGAAAGTTGGCCTGACCTGAATGCGACTTTAATATCTTTGTTTTCACATAGTCAGCTCCATCTAAATAATTCCTTTTCTTTTTCTTAGTAGCGGATATATCCCTACTTTGTTAATATTTGTTTAAAACTAAATCTATTAAGTGGTATCAGTAGTAAAAGAGAATATTGTTTTTATTGTAGATCATGAGTTTAAGCGATTGTGTTGCAAAGTGTATGTGCATTATCAATTAATTAAAAATTTTAAATATATATTATCTTATAATCACTTTAAATTATTTAAAAAATATACTTATTTAAAACTAGGATGAACTAGAATCCGGATATCATAAACATTTTTGAAGAGGTACGAGAGTTTGTAAAAGTGTACTAATGTTTGCACTTAATTTTATATATTTTTACGATGAAAATAGATAAATGAGATTATCTCTTTATTTATTTTCCTCAATAAATTCTCATTGGGCTCAAATATTCCGGTTGATAATTGAAAGTGATAGGCAGCTAGCTGTTGAATGGATATAACATGGTATATAGGAGAAAAAAATACAGCATGAGTGCTACTGTTAATACATCATTTAAAATTTGTACAAGAATTCATTACTATTTTGTACCGGTGTTTACATATGTACAGTTTTATCAAAGAGAGGGAGTCTCAGAGTTGGAGATCGATGATTCCACGCCCCGACGGACATCACCCCGGCAAAGAGGGCACACTCTACAAAACAGAAAGAGAGGTAGGTCAGTTTCGTAAAGACAAGGGCTGGCGCCAGTAACCTATATGCGGAAGAAACGATGCCCATGTATCTCTTTTAGCCATTTATCGACGCAAGACATATGAAACTCGTGCTGGCAAGGAAGAACTCTTATTTTGTCCCCATCGTTGTATTCAGCCAGGCATATATAACACCTATACATATGATTACAGTAGCAATAGTAAAGAAAAGCATGTTATTAAGGTAGGCCAATCAACAAGCACTTCAATCTGCAAGAATATAGAAAAAACTTACTGTTCAATGGCACTTCAATGGCACCTTTTCATGACGTCTGAGAGGGAAAGAATCAACTACAGACTCGGGGGCAGGGAGAAACACCATAGACAGAGAAAGTGATGCTGGCTGGCGATGAATGTCATCCAAAACCTACAAATTTTCATTTTGACAGAAAAGAAATGAGGTGAACTTCTGGAACTCCATAAGTGTCTATCGATATCACAGGCATCAACGTTGATCATTACTACTTTCTGTTTTACTAGCATGAAGATTGCAAAATGCAATTTGCCTCGCATATATACGCTCACCTCATTATAGTAGACATGCTATATAAAATCTTGCTCAATAAGAAAAAGGATGAGCATCGCAAATGGGAAGACAGAACTTTAACATCCAGAATACATTAACAACATTGAAGTCCTTATACCAATTTTCAATTCATTCTTCCCTATCAACAAAATCTACCCTGGTCGTTATCAACAAGTGACTTTATAATTTGGTATAATTTGTCATACAAGATCAACTTCTGAAGGAACAAGGGATGGAAGATGACAAAACGACACAAAACACGATGCGTTGGCAATAGACAGGAAGACATGCAAGCTGATAAAGGAAAACTACCTCAAAGAGAGCCTCGGAAAGCATAACTATCCGTGATATACTTGCACGAGCACTAGACTCGTCAGTCATCGAGAGAGAACCGCATGAGCAGGTTCCATCAGGGTGGAGTCCAGATGGGCAAACTGTAGTTTGCTGACTATTTTCATCATGTCCACGACGCAGCCTTTCCCATATCTGTAAAACCAAATATGGTAGCTCATACAAATTGCACGAATTTCTGTAGTCAAAGTGCTTTGCAACTAAATACCTCCGATCTTGAGTGTCGTCTCCGTTCATTAAAGCTGTGGAGCCGACTGCTGAGGTAACCAGAATCACCTCCTGACCCATCATAAAAGAAATCGCCACTGAAATCAAGGAGCCACCTGTCATGAAAGCCGATATCATCGCTATCATCTGTTGAGAGGAAAATGGATGGAGAATCATTAAGTCTTCTGGAGCTGTGTCTCGAAAATGCATCCCAAAACAATCTTATACTATTCCTCCTGGCTTCATGACTACTTGTATCAGCACTGCCACCGGATAAGATATTGGAAGAGATACTCACAACATCAACGTGAAGCACACTCCCGTCTTCCTGGCCCCATTCCCTATTGGATACAAGAAATCCTACACCTGAAGGTACAGCCTCTCTAATTGATTCACCTCCTGTTGATTGGAAAGTCACTGATTCAGAGGCATGACGAGCAGAATCGGAAGCTGAGTTATGGACTGTTGTTCCTTCGCCCAACTGATTCTCAACCGGTATTCCATGCAAAGATGAATCTTCAAGCCCTTGAGAAGACAAAATACTTGGTTCGGAAACCCTGTTTGCATTTGCAAAGCCACTGGGTGAATCCTCATTAGCCGAAAGATTTATTGAGACAGGAGCTGAATATTGTTTTTCTTTTACGGAAGAGTTAGCTGAAGCACTACTATCCCTATGAGATTCACCGTGACTATAATCAGCAGTTACCTCAGGAGCAACTAACCCCGTGCTTTCATTCAAGCATTTTCTAGAGTTACTTGTTCCTACACCTGCTGAACCACCTTCAATATATGGAACCCCAGAGGCTAAGGTACTGCTTTCAGACGAAATTCCGGTTTCGGTACCTGTGCTACTGAACCTAGTTTCCATACTGCAGATCGAAGTAGATTCCTCCAGGGGATGGACCATGTTGGTAACTTGGTCATAATGTTCTGAAGATTTTAGTATTTCAGCAGGATAATCTTCCATCTACATCAAAAGAATGTATTGTATCATTCACTGCAGCATAAACTAGAGCTTCCATGTGAAATGCTTAGGGTACAATCTAAAAATAATATATATATATATATATATATATATATATATATATATATATATATATATCCAAGGCATAAACTTGTTCATTAACATGCAATCCACAACACCACGACCACGACCCCACCCCACCCGACCCGAGACGGACGGCGGCGGCAGCGCGCGAGAGTCCCCCTTGTTCTCTATCACTCAACAAGGAAGTGGGAAAGCCAAGCCTTAAATACCATTCCCAATAGTATTTCCAATATTATGTGGGATTGAGCATTACCAACACTTGTTCCCAACACTTGAATTTATCTTATGCGTTAATTATGGTGTTTCATGAGTATAATAGTTGTTATAATTTATTGGTGCTTTGGTGATAAATAAATGTACAAATTTTTATTATGGTGTTTCATGAGTGCGACAGTAAAACAATAAGGTAAAATTCTATTATTGATTAAATTTAGTTTCATTGATTATGGTTTCGTAAAGTATACAATATATATTTGTATTGATTGTTGATTGCACGGTTAAGAAATTTTATTACAGTTATGTACTGTTTATTTTATTAAATTTGAATTCAGTATTTGGTTAATCTTGTAGTTGGTTTTAGATTTTTGTATCGTGTTCTAGTTTATTTTGATGAATCTATAATTAAGAAATACTTGAAAGATAGTCAAAGATTAAGGTTTTTTTATTTTTAATGGTGTCATTTAGACATTATTATTTTGACTTATTTTGAAAATCGTGATATGATCATAAAATTTATGTAATCTTTGATTCTTATTGGAATATTAACTTCTTTTGTATATGCTTACTACTATTTCAGTTACCAAATATAGATATATATGATGCTAATGTTATGAATTATGAGATATATATTTGATTAAAGATTTAATTCATTAGTATTGAGAACAAGTGTTGGTAATGCTCAATCCCACATAGTATTAGAAATACTATTAGGAATGGTATTTAAGGCTTGGCTTTCCCACTTCCTTGTTGAGTGATAGAGAACAAGGGGGACTCTCGCGCGCCGCCGCAGCCGTCGTCTGTCTCGGGTTGGGTCGGGTCGTGGTCGTGGTCGTCGTGGTCGTGATCGTGGTAATGGTAATGGTAATACGTGTCTTTGACACGTCCGCACGAATACTATCTTTTTAGAGAAAATTCTTAAGAAACAAATGCAATACCACCAATCGTTGCAATTTTGGACTATCGCAACGAACTTGGAGACTATCGCAATGAATTTGGAGACTACCGCAACGAATTTGGAGACTATCGCAACGAACTTGGAGACTATCGCAACGAACTTGGAGACTATCGCAACGAATTTGGAGACTATCGCAACGAACTTGGAGACTATCGCAACGAATTTGGAGACTACCGCAACGAACTTAGAGACTATCGCAACGAATTTGGAGACTATCGCAACGAACGAACTTGGAGACTAGCGCAACAAATTTGTAATAAATCGTGACGCGAACTTGGACTATCGCAACGAATTTGGAATAAATCGCAACGCAAACTTGGACTATCGCAATGAATTTGGAAAATCACAACGCGAACTTCAACTATCGCAACACGAACTTGGACTATCGCAATGCGAATATGTAAATCGCAATGCGATAGTCGAAGTTCGCGTTGCGAATCTGGAAATTGATTTGCGATACCTGAGATCGCGTTGCGAATTAGCGATCGCATTGCGATTTTGTTGGTCATTTTGGCAAATCCAAAAAAAGTTGGTTAAAATCGTATATTATAAGGCATTTTTGGTCACTGAGGTTATTTTCTCTTGTTTTTATATCCCGAATTTGTTATGCAGTCCTTTTTGGGGTTCAAATTTCAGTGTTTAAATTATCTCCTAATAATTCCATCTGAATCTTTCGAAAAGTTTTTAAAAAAATATTAAAAATTAAAATAACCTAAATCATCGTGAGCTAATATGTATTTAGAATTTTTTTAATTTATTGATAATATATAAATACTTGAATATAATTGTTCGAATCTTAATCTTCTAAAAATAAAAACACTCACTCAATGGATTTAATTTTAAAGATTTTTTTAAACATAATTTTAAAGGTTTTAAAAAATTTTAAATATTTTCAAATATTAGTATTTGAAATATTAATATTTTTAATTTTTTTCGTTTAAATGAATAATTATTTAAGAAAATCATGTTAGAATTATTATAAAAACAATAATATCAAAACAAATAGTATAAAAATAAAACTATTTAATATAAATATCATTAAATTTGTAAAAGTATTTAAATGATGTTAATACTATAAAAATGCACATTAAATTTAAATATAAGGTATTTTAAAATTCAAAAATTTTATTTCATAATGGAATTGAATGTTTTTTATTTTGAAGAGAATGGAATTGAATGTATTAAATATAATAAGATTAGACTGAATTTTAAATATCACACATGTTTTTAATGGGGTTTTATAAAATATTTAAGTTACTTAAATTCATTTTTTAAATTTTCTTGTAAATTTAGAATTTTCTACTCTTTTTACTAAAAGGATAATTTTATTTTAAAAGTTTTAAAACTTCTAATGCAAATATGTTTCCTTAGAATTCTCTATCCAACTATACTCTTAATCATTATCTGCATTCTCTTAATGATTTTGCATATTCATGCTCCTACAAAATTCCAAATAGCAACAAGACAACTTCATTAGTTATTGTCTCACATTCTTTATTTTGCTTAAATGATATATTTGATTTGATCCATATACAATTTGAATTGATAATTAAATTTATTTTGATAAAAATAATATTTTTCTAATATTTTAAATATTATTGATTTTATAATGATAAAAGAGGGAGACATGGGTAGGCTTCAATGGAGAAGGAATACTGGTTTTCTGGTGGGGTGATTGAGCTTTCTCAAGTTTATTTTCGTTTGGTAATGATGTTCCTACTTCAACTTTTTACTATTCCAAAAATTATTTTCTTTTATCGCTTTCATTTCGAACAAGTTGACATTGACTTGTGTATTGAGTTCAAGATACATTTTGTGTACCAAAAGTGTTCAAAAAACTTATTTGTTGAAATAACGTGAATGCTATAATGTCGGTAGGAAGATGCATGGAAAATTTAACGTCTTTAAAAAGATGCATAGATGAATAAACATCTTTGAAAATACATAACATCTTTTTCAAATTGTGTGCGGTCAGAATGACAAACCTAACATAGTAACAATCCAGAAGACGTCGACGTCTTCCTACCCAACACTAACAAATACCCTATCTCAACAAATAATTTTTCCTACACTATAAATGAACCTATCTGTTTTTTTCCCGACAACATTATCTAAGAAACATGAAATCCCAGAAATTCAACTTCATTTCAATGTTCTTGTATGGCAATTTCTGGGTTCTCAGCCTTTCCCATGTCATTTTTATTTGTGGTTGGATCTTACATAAAATATACATGTCCTTGTTGAAATGAAGATCAAACGCCATGAAAATGATGGGTCTAAACCACTTATTTATTTAGACAACAGAAAATGAAATCCAAAGATGATGTTCAGCCAATATTCAAGCTGCTGCTTCTGCAGCTGATGAGACTTTCTGGACGACAACAACGGGATCTCCCACTTTAACCATCTTTGAGTTCCTTCGGTGCTTTCCTTGCAAACCAAGTTCAGCCCAAAGTAGATCTTCCATAGCCATGGAACCAAGGTTATTGGTAGAATTATACAAGCATACGGCCAAGAGCTCGGAGTTTTCGTCTTACCCTCCCCTGCTGTTTGTCGTTCGGTCGCAAAACCTTATCTGACCTGACTTTCATTAGAGTTTCAATCGGCTCCGGACCGGCGATTGCGGTGTCTTGATTGATTGTAGGTACCTACTAAAAACACATTCGTTAACCGTCCACGGATGGTATGCTCATGCATATGAAATGCACATATCTAATAGATGATGGCATGCTGCAAAATCAAGGAGTCAAACAAACAATGGAAGCAATCTTGTCTTTTCCGATAGCCGTCAAGTTCGCAAAATGACATTCTTGCAGAAAATGCAGAAAGGTGACCTCAAATAACATTCTTGCACTTGCACTTGACAAGTAGGCTGAAAATGCAGAATCGATAGCTTCTTACCTTACAGCGGGCGCATAGTTTCACACAGTCAAATGAAAATTGGCCTATTTTCATTTTCGTCCATGTGTCTTCCGAAAACAGTTCGCAACCACGAACAACAATGCTGCCGCGAGCAAGTAAACGAAGCACTAGTCATAAACAATTCGTATAGAGTACAAAAGAGGTGATAAAATTCAGGGTCAGACACATGATTTCCACTGGAAAAATCATACTAAGATTTGAATCTGATGTAGTAAGTGGATCCTAGAAACGACTAGCTTATGGAAATCGTTCCCGATCGAATCACAAGCTAGATAGACACCGAGAGATGTAATTATGAGCCTGAAAAGAAAAGAAAATGTATTTGGGTCTAAAACGATTAATCGGCACAGGCTCCTTCATAAGCTTGTTAAGTGCATCCAATGATTCCTGCAAAAGTACCTCTAAGGTCAGATTTGAACTTTGTTAATAAACATCACTTACAAAGCAAACCTGAGATAGTAGCATGAACGGATACTCGTCCGAAAACATGATGTCATGCCCACCAGCATACCCCGGATCTACTGGCCTAGTTTCCGATGCTGCATAATCGAATAACAGCATAACCAAGTTACTGACAATATTAAGCATCTTAATGTGCACACTACGCTGATATGCCATCGGTATATATATACATATTCTGTGCTCTTCAAGGAAAACATTTTCATTCTGACAATACCTACCAAGAATATTGCAATGTACTATAATCAAACCAACCTGCATTAAAACGAACCAGCCTACAGGGTTCCCCGATATATTCCATGAGCCATTTCGAAGCCTCATCACCCTCATCCAATGCAGACCCGGACCACTCCCATACCGAAACACCATCTGCTACTCCTGACGGTTTACTGAGCCGAACCTTGAGAGAATCCATTCCAGGTGCTTTGATAACTGCAAAAAGATGGTGATTAATCAAAGGAAATCCTTAGAAAACTTGTTAGAAACCCCAAGCAGCTAAGCTTGTTAAAAGCAAATGACTAAGTTATGTTATACAGGTGAATGAGGCAAGACAAGGATGACTGCAGGAATTTCAAATTCTCATAAAATTTAGATTTTTTCTTTGTATTTTTTATTGATAATCGCCTCCCTAATCACCTAATTTTATAAATTCGTTCCCTTTAACAAAAAATATTGCGTAAGATGAGTTGATTTTACTCATATAGGAGTCATTGATAGGTTCCCAACCCTGGTAGAAGGCCTCAACCGGCAGATCTACTTGGACAAGAGCAAGCTTTGGTTCAACCCTTTGAGTGAGTGCCCTCCCTTTCTGGTTCACAATAAGCCATTGCCTATCCCATCGAAATCCTGCAATTCAACAAAATCAAAGCTGAAACTAATACCAGAGTTGCAGATATAAACATAATCTAACAACAAAATGGTTAATTGTTGACGGAATAAACAACTTAAGTCAAAGGGAAAATGTACCGGGGCATGCAAATGAAGTTTTATTCCCCAGGAAACAAACAGATAAGAAAGAAAGAGAGGGGTTTTACCAGTGGGGGTGAGAGGTGCATGAGGAACTGAGATTCCACGGCATGATTTTACAGGGTAGATGAAGATCGACGATTTATTGGTTGCAGTTTCCATTGATGGCGATGACTGATGAGCAAGTTAAAAGTGCTCTGTCAACGATGCATATACAAAGATAATGTTGAGTTCCCACGCAATCTTATCTGTTTTTATTCTCATTCCATGTAACTCGGTTTTGGACCAAATTACATTTTTTTTTAAGTTTGCAGCTCGGTTTTGAAACATGTGGGAAGTTCAGGGACTTAATCTTGAATTATACCATTTTTCTGATCAGGGAAATTTAAAAACCAAACCCCCTAAACCCATTTGCTCACCACCTGAACAGTCCACCCGAGCTCCGTTTAGCCTCCTCCGGTCAGCGCTGAGGTGCACCGCTGCGTCCTTCAGCCTCAACGGCGAATGGTGATCCAACCCCGACCCTTGGATTGCTCGTATAGGCCATCGTTCATCATAAACTTGGAGAACCCACTAAAACCCCAACCGTTCAGTTTTTCGCAAAATTCGATTGTCGTGCTCACCAGTTTAACACACTACCCCGAGTACCGGATTCCCCAGCTCCGTGCGACCAAAACCTGACCGAGTTCGCCGTCCATCGTTTTCGTCCATCGTCAGTATGGGTAAGTGTTTCAACCCTTTTTCTTTTATTTCCGATGGATTTTGGCTTAATGTTAATGTTGATTTGGATTGATTTTGGTGAATGTTGAAACAGGGAGTAATCGAACCGTTGAAACTAGCTCTGTCACCGCTACACGCGCCGACAGTGTGTGTGGGATTCGTCGGCCAGTCCAGAGAGCTTCTAGAACCGGTCCAGTCAAACTGGTCTGAACCGAGTCAACTCGCCTTAGTCAACCATTACTTAGTCAACCCGTCCGAGTCAACTCGTTGACTTTGACAGAAAAGTCAAAATTTTCAAAAAGTCATATTTCATATTTTTCGACATCCTGAGTCCGAATCCAAATTTCATTTTTCCAAATTTGCACTCGGTAAGCTATTTTTTTAGTGTTTTATCTTCGGATTCAATTTGGTTTTTCGATTAAGTTCAATTTCTGACGTAAATTCCTTTGATATATATCCGAGATATTATTGGACGTTGGATTCAAGTTTGAGAGTGATCAAATGGAGTTTAAATGTTCGATTGGTGGAGCACGAAAATCGAGGTAATACATTACTACCTTATGCATGCTTAATGAAACATGTTGGTATTGGTAAATGCATGATTGAATATATATAGTTACTTGTGTGTGCAGTTAAAATTTCTAAACTCGATCTGAATGTGAAATAAAGTAAATTAAACTAAATAAGGCTCAGACTACATGCATAGACACAAGAGGACTGATAAGAAATGATTTTAAGTTCATTGATTATCCGGAAAAACAAATAACCTCAGAATCTCTAAATTCTATTTATCTTCATTAAAAAGTTTAATACTGAAACTACTTGATTATGAAATTACGAAATTTCTCCTTAAGTGTAAAATGACCAAAATACCCTTGAAGTGTAAAATGACTATATTATATGACCAAGTTGAACTAAGTGGAAGTATTGTATGTATCCGAATTGTGAAAACGACTGAATTACTCTGGAAACCTCGAAGTGATCGAAATAAACTTGACTACTAAATGACCTAAGTACCCTCAATGACATAGAATTAAGAGAATGACTTGGATAAAACTGAAAACGCTAATAAACTTATATATTGTACCGTCCATAAGGGCTTTAAACCATAAATCCATCACGTTGACATTTCGTGATACCATTGCAACACAGAAATGAATTAAATATTATTGGAATACATGTTCGTCTCCCTAAGATCAATTCAACAATGATCTTGATATTGATCGATTCAATTAGTTCAGTCAGTGTTAAGAAGTGAATAATAGTGAAGTATCACGGTTCAAATGATTGACAAGTATCGCAGTGTTGGGATCTATAGTTCAATTAGACTCGAAATCCTGATAATCCAATATATAATCTTGAAATCTCAAATAACTTTGAACGGATATATCTGACAAATTACTAGAAAAAGTTACATAGGTTTGGATTGAAAAGAATTTACCAAAATGTAATCGAGCTACGAAATATTAAAACAACTCTAATATTCAAATGAATGAAATACCCCTAAACCCAAAAAAGAATTGGAATACCTTAAACTCTAAGATGACCGAAGTAACATCGAGTGTGGAAGTGACCCAAATATTCTAACAACTTGAAATAAGTGAATGTCTTTGGATAAATTCTAGAAACATCAATAAACTTATGTTGTATCATCCCTAAAGGTTTTGGAGCATAACTCAAGTGTGTTGAGTATTCTTGATACTGATACATCCTAGAAATGTATAATACTATCAAATACATGATCGCCTCCTCTAGTTCCATTCAATGTTGATTCTGAAAGTGATAAGTTCAACAAGTGTAATCAATATTAAGAAGTGATTATTCGTGAAGTGTATCAGTCTAGAATATTGACAAGTTTTACAGTGTAGAGATCAATTAGTACGATTTGACTCGAAATCATGATAATTCGGTATAAATTCATAATAATGCAAACTACCATTTTACCCTTATTGGATTAAGTTACTAAGAATCCATCAGAAATTAAAATGTTCGGAATACTCCTTTCTGCCTGAATAATGGGAACACTCTTGTTATATCTAAATCTTTAATAACTCTGATGTAAAAGATTATGAATGGCTTCCTGATTACTTAATTGCCTCTGAAAAATATCTGAAATACTAATGATCTTGATAAATCACTTCCCGAAAGAATGATGAATCAGTTAGCTATCAAACCCCCTTTTTATAGGGATATTGATTCTAAAATCCTATTAAACTATAGAAAGTTTCATGGTTTCCTACCTGATAAATACCAAGTACCTCTGAAGAATATTTGGATCCTCTAGTGTGTTCCCTATGTACTACATGATTGTTTTATCTATTTTAAAATGTGTTTCACCGAAATTTATGATTTACTGATTTACTGGCTTATGAACCATGGCTACATGGTATGTGTTCTCTGATTACCTGTTTTCACTAGAAAATATAATTGTTCCTGATTTATGGATCATGGGACCTACTGGTTACTACTTGAACTGTTTTATTGGAACATTATCTGGGTAGGATGGAATATGGAGGTTCAGCTCTAATCAAGCTAATAATTCCTTATGGACCTAAGGCGACCCTTGGGTAAGCTCTGAGGCCCCTGAGAAACTTTCTTGGGTAGGTTCTCAAGCCCCAAGACCCTTTCTTGGGTAAATCATGGGACTACATATGGTGTACGAGTGGAGGGAAGTTATGTCGTTTATTTCATTGTCACTCTTACGAGATTTTTCTGGACCACAATATTGATATTACAATTTACTGTTAAATTTGATTTCTACTAGATATTGTATGGGTAGGATTATGAAGTATGGAGGTTTAGCTCTGATTAAGCTGGTAAATCGTTACAGACCTAAGGAGACCCTTGGGTAGGCCCATAGGTGTAATATCCCAAAATCAGGGTTAGTGACTAAAATAGAATTTTTGAAACTTTGAAGTATGATTTTAAAAGATTGTAAAATATAGGGACTTATTTTAAAATATTTTTGAGAGATTGTTGGTAATTATTAAATGAAGTAAAGGGTAAAATGGTCATTTGACAAGGAAGATTTTTATTTTCCCTTATAAGATAAGAAAACCACGTGGGAAGAAGAAAAATGAAGTTCTAGAGTTCTCTTCATCTTTCTTCTTTCTCTCTATCGTGATCCAAGGTTGCAAAGGTAAGTCCTCTTGTTAGATAATTTCTTGTTGAATTCAAGGTTTGTTTATAATCATTAGATGATAATTAAGCTTAAAGAAAGCTTAAATCATCTTAAAAGTAAAGGATGGTGGAGTTAAGAGAGATTAAAGATTAAGAGATTTCAAATGAAATCTTAGAATAGAGTTCATTACTCAAATTAGAAGATAAATTTGACTTGTCATCAACTTAATTAAGAGATATGAAGTGATAGAATTGAATTAAGAACATATTGAAAAATTTGTATGATTATTGATTTCCATATGGAGAAAGGTATTTTGAGATTTAAAGGGTGATAAAGGAGTAGAAATGAGTTTAAGTATGTATATGAGAGTTAAGAATATGGTAGAGGATGTAATATGAAGTGTTTAAGTAGAATTGGAGTGATTTTCAGGCTTAAAAATGAATTTTGGACTATGTGCATCGATGCACATTCAATGTGTACTGATGCATCAAGGGTATTTCCAGAAATTGTTCAGTGTGTATCGATGCACAGGAAGTGCATCGATGCACCTATTAAAAATGGAAACATCGACAATTAGTGCATCGATGCATAAGGAGTGCATCGATGTACCCCCTTAAAATTAAAACATCGAAGGTGATTTGTGTATCGATGCATGGGTAGTGTATCGATGCATGGGTAGTGTATCGATGTACATGTTAAAGAATGCATCGGTACACTATAGAATGTATCGATGCACTTCAAGGGAAAATAGAATTAGGTCTTTCTTTTGGTTTAAGAAATGATAGATTAGAATACATCACTTAGATACTGATATGTATCAATGTATAAACATGTAGATATCGAGCATGAACAAGTTCCGGGATGATCATCAAGTTAAGATTCGATCGAAAGAAAGGAAATCAAAAAAGGGGATTGGAACTTAGTGAGGCCAAGGTGAATGTATACAAGTTAGTTTATGATGTTTAATGGAAATAAGACTTGCGATGAGTCTATTTCTTATATTAGAATGCATGAATTTATGATCATATGCATATGTTTGATTTGGGTATATGTGATATATATTACAATATGTATTAAATGATTTATGTGAATACATGTATTGTGATAAGTTATAGGAATTAATATGAATGATCTATATGATTACATGGGAATGTGAAATAGGTTATATGATAGGTGACCATACATGTTACATAGTATACGTGATCAATTATAAGAATCAATATAATAGATTTATATGACTACATGAGAAAGGTGGTGAGTTAAATAAGATTAGACTATAGAGTAATATGAGAATAATATATTAGTGAAGGGAATTGAGTATAAATGATGATACCAAACCATAAGATAAGTATTTAATTATAGGATAATATGATATTATATGAATATATAATATAATTTTATGAGGAAGAATTGGGTGTTATATGATTTAGGTATGGAAATGATCTATTTGTAAGTAAATTACGTGATTATGTGACTATGTGTGAAATGGAGTAAACTAGGTAATTATAATGTATGTGAATATATGGTTATGGAACAAAGTATGTAATAATACAATGTTATTTGAGTTACTTAACAATAAGTCATAAGATTACAGGCATTTGTAACGTAAGTTATAAGATAAGAAAATATGGGCTTACATGTATTTGCGGATATATATATATATATATATATATATATGAATAATATATGATATATGTTTATGTAAAACCATGAAAAGTGATATGAGAAGGGAACTACATGATTATGTGATCATATGAGAATGAAATAAAGAGCCATGTGATATATGCCATGAGATATATGAAAGAAAAAGTATATGTGATAAGTGAAAGTGAATCATATGATTATATGAAGATGTTCTACGTGCAAGTGATCTACGTGTATGTATGATTTATATGGAAATGAACTACCTAACTACGTGTGATCTTATAAAAATGTAATAATAAGACTATGTGTATATGCGAATGCGTGATAACATAAATATTAATGCCCATGTTATGTGTCATTAGAGCTAGAGGTATAGTTGGCATGCCAAGAGTCGAGGGTCTAAGCGGTCCTTCGGGATATATATGTATTCCTTGGAACATGTGTGATGTCTTTGGAGACACATACTTGATCCTTTTCATATGTATATGATTCTTAAGGAATTTTCTACGTGGTCCTTAGGGACATTTTATATGGCACTTCGGTGCAATTCTACGCGGTACTTCGGTGCAATTCTACATGGCACTTCGGTGCATTTATACGAGCTGTGGTGACAGCATTAGTGCACAACCTCTAGAGACTCACATATTAATAGTTCTCACATATGTACATGGGCTAATCAAGAGATAATAAAAAAATATATGTTGTGATATGATAAATTTTATAGCAAGGACATGATGAGGTATATGTATAGTACATGATTAAGAAGGTTAAGTATATGTGCTATGTGATTAAATGATAAGTGACTAATGATGCTTTATATGTATGCGTGTATTTCTTAATAGATAATCTGATATGATTTATATGATGATGTCTTTATTTCTTGGTTAATTGAATAATATGTTGAGTAAAAGAATAGATATAAGAGGATATAATTATAAGATATAAATGATAAGAATATTGATAGTGGAATAAGGTTAGAGATTTAAAATAATGTGTGATATATATATGTTATATATAATGTTATATTGTTTTGATGTGGCATTATAAGATGATATGTTCATGCATGTGTAAATAGTTGGAGTTCTTTTATAATTTAATGCCTCACTAAGTCAAAGACTTAGCGTGTGATTGTTTCACACGTAGGTTATAGAAACGAGAAGAGAAGTAAGAGGAGCAAGACAGGTTAGCACATTCCTTACGAATATCAGATCAGAAACCTATGGAGTCTATGTATTTTGTGTTACAAAATTTAGTTGGCATGTAGCTACAAGATTTGGATTGAATATGCTCTGATTGGTTTGTAAAACGATTTAATTATAATTATTTCTATAAAGTACTCACTTTTTCAAATGATGAATTTAAGATTTTGGTGGATTTGTAAATAAAAGAGTTTTGAAAAGTCAATGTGACACCTCGGACTCGGATACGGGTTGGGGTGTTACAATAGGCCCCAAGGTACTCCCTTAGGGTGGCCCTTTGTTATGTGCTTAGAGTAAGTCCTTATGGATGCAGTTCTGGGGAAACTACATAAAGGTGTTCGGTGGGAGGGTATTATTGTGGTTTTAAAATATGTTTTAAACCACTAACGTTTTTAAAGGATCTATATATGTTACTCTGTTTTGGTTGGAACACACTAGATATCCTATTCTGATCTCCTGAACTTGGGTCTATGAATGTTTCCTCTGAACTGAAATCTCCATGTCTTTTACTCAAAGAAATATCAGTGGAACCTCAGCTCATCCCGAAAACCTGTAAACGTCTGAATCAATAAGGAAAATTTATGCTTTCCCATTTATATGCATGTCCTTCAGCATCACTTGGTAGTTCTCAAAACTCACTTTTTACTCACCATTTCAGGTTAAAAGAATCAAATCAGTGCATCTATCGACATCAGTAAAGGAGTTCTACCGACGTTGCTTGCGGAGTACGGTACATGTGATTTGGGGGCATGTAGGTTGTATTTTGTTTTTATATCCGAGTCTAAAACCTGTTTTATTTCTTAAAATTGTTAAATTCTACTTTTAATATATAAATTTTTTTACGATTTTACGTGCTTTAATAGAAATTTTAAAAAATTTCGAGATTTTTATTGTGAGTCGCTCCGGTGGCCCTAATATGACAACTCGGATCGGATCGGATCACCCGTATAGGTTTGTGGGTGTTATGGATTTCGTGGCTTGCACTACCAAGTTTGGCTCGGAACTTTATTCATTTTCTTTTGCACGTGGATCCCAAGAGCAAGTAGCCGGTGACATTACTTAAAAATCACAAAAATAAAATAAAATTATCGAAATAACATTCTTTGATCAATATTTATTAAAATATTATATTCTCATATAAAGTGACACGAAAGTACATTTTGTAGGATACACTTTATACACATAACATTTGATTCAATAAAAGTGTGTTCTACGTAAAACGTCTTATATTAATGTGACAGTTCACCTAGAAGTCATGTTAGGTAGAACACACCTTTACAATTTATTTTAAAAAATAATTAAAAAATTAATATTAAATATATAATTAAAATATATAACATTCAGTTAAAAATATTAAACATAAAAAAACATAACATTAAACATTAAAAATAAATATAAAAATATAATTTTCCATTAAATATAATATAAAAATATTAAACATTATATAAAAATATAGGGTAAATGACACCGTCCTCACTGAACTTTATCTCTCTCTCCTATTTTACTTATCGTACTTTTAATTTTTCTATTTTGCTCATTAAACTTTATAGATTGAATCATTTTGCTCACTCTGCCGTTAACTCTCTAACTGTGTGATGATGTGTCAATTTTTATTATAAAATAAAAGGGTAAATTACATGATTTCTCACTGAACTTTACTCTCGTTCATATTTTGCTCATTCAACTATAAAATAAAAACAGAAGGTAGTCGGATGTCATAGCCGATCACCGTCGACCGCCGTAGATGGTAGTCGTTCGATCCTAAATTCCATAGGTCTATTCGCCTCTACACCTTGAGTCTGAATCTGACCTCTATTTTGTCAGAAATTGATTCAAAGTCCACAAATTAGAGATTAAAAGTGAGGAAGCTGAAACATTTGAATCGAGATTCACGAATTTTACGATATTTTCCAATAAAACAACCACTAGATTGGACTAAAGGGTCGAGACGAACCGACCCATGAATTTTGAGACCGATCGACCACCATCAACGATGATAAACAATATTCGAAATGAAAAATAACGTGGTGGCTAGCGGTGGCAATCGATCACCTTATTTGCGAAGTAGAGAAAAAATGGGGGAAATAAGAGGATTATAAAACGACATCGTTTTGGTATATACTTGAGTTTTTCAAAATGATGTCATTTTAATCTTGTGCCTTGTCATAACACCATTAAAAAGTTAACGACAGAGTGAGCAAAATTATTCAATCTGTAAAGATCAATGAGTAAAATAGAAAAATTGAAAGTACGGTGAGAAAAATAGGAGAGAGTAAAGTTCAATGAGGAACAATGTAATTTACCCAAAAATATAATATAAAAACATTAAACATAATATAAAAACATAAAAACTAAATAACATTAAACATAAATATAAAAACATCACATCTAAACATAACATTCAATTAAAAACATCACATTTAACATAAAAAATAAATATAAAAATATAATATTTAATCAAAAAATTAAAAAAAAATAATATAAAAATTAATGAGGTTTTTTTAATGAATGTGTTTTACATGGTAGGGGTTGTCTGTTTCGAACAAGATTTCTTCGTATAGGTTGTTTTTCCTATTTAATCTCATCATCTTCATCGACATCAGCTTCATCTTGTTGGATCGGAACTGATGTCGAAAAATTACCTCCATGGAATAATAACTGTGAACGTGTATGATGAATAATCCCACCGCTTGTTGAGAACTATGAAAATTGTGAAAAAAATTACATCGGTGAGTGGGTTGTATACGGTGGTGGTGTTGGTGGATAAGAACCACCCATCAGACATGATTTATATGAAGCAAATGTCAGGTCCATATACGTGTAATATCCTCTGTAGGGGCATAGAATGTAAACTGATGGGCTCAAAATATAACCCATATGGTGGATATTGTGGTGTTTCCGGTGGAACTATTGAAGACGAACAGGAAGTGTTTGCTTTTCGTCTACGATTAGTCAAGAAAAGATGATACAATCTCGGTGGACGTTTTTCTCAACGAAAATAAATAGATCTGCCTCGTGCGTTATCAAAAAGTATAAAAAATTTCTCGTTTTCACTGAACCATGAAATATATTCAGGTAAAATCGTGAAACCAATATCTGAAATATAACGACGAACGAGAATTTGTTCATATAAGTGCTCCCACATCGTTATCTACCCGTTATACTTCTCCATCTAATCAACACCATGCTTCCCTCGTCTACCAAGTTTATGCATATTATTGAGATTCACGGGTGCTTCCTAAATAAATCATGTGAACCCGAATTAGTGAAACATACGATCACTTGGATGTTACTCGATAATAGCATAACAGATAAGAGACACAAATGTAAGTCATACATCTAATGGACCCAGTAAGTCATGTTGGATGCAAGCACTTATTTATTCATTCATATATGGCATCCATTGGAACTGAAAAAAATATTTATTATCAAAATTTAAATAAAAGTCTAATTATAACAATATTAAAATAAAAAACTTAATAATTAAAAGCATATTTCTAAACTTGATAGTATAAGTCATATTATATGGTATAAGTGATTACACGAGAAAGGTTAAGAGACTCTACGAGGATAGTATAAATTTGAGGGCATAAACATAAGTAATAATACATAAGTTTTATAGGGAAGATTTATATACTTAAAGGAAACTACATTTTATGAATTATAAAGTGAAGAATTACAAAACTTTATGAAAGAGTATTATAGAAGTCATGAGAAATTAAATTAAATAAATAGATAAAACTAGTATATAGATGATTTATGTGAGTGAAAGAGGAAGTGAGATATGATAAGTAGAAACTATGTATAGCATAGAATGAGACTATTTGAACTTGTAGTATAAACTTTATAAAGGAAGACTTAGGTAAACTCATTATATGATACAATTATAGAGCATTGCTATGCAAATTATATTAAAGAGTATATATGAGTATATGAGTAAGTTTATAGGTTATTGATAGGATATATAAGGTTATATAAATGTATGATAATATGAAAAAGTGAACTAAGTTTAATGATGTTGAACCGTATGAGTAGAAGTTATGTGATGATAAGTAACATGATTACATGATTACAAGATATGATACTTGACATGAGATATATGAAAGAGAAAGTATATGTCATATGAAATATTATATGATTATGTGATTATATGGAAAAGAATACAATTATATGTGATAAGCTTTGTGATATGTGAATCATATGAAAATGTTCTACGCGTAAGTGAATCATGTGTCTATATGTATATGTGATATGTGATTTATATGACAATGAGCTATGTGAAAGAACTATGAGACTATGTGTACATGTGAATGTATGTTAACATAAATATTAATGCCTATGTTATGTGTCTTGAGAGCTTTGGGGTATAGTTGGCATGCCAAGAGTCGAGGGTCTACGCGGTCCTTCGGGATTTATATATATTCTTTGGAACATGTGTGAAGTCTTGTGAGACACATACTTGATCCCTAGTATATGTATATGATTCTTAAGGAATGATATGTGGTCCTTATGGACATTATTATATGGCACTACGGTGCAATTCTACGCGGCACTCCGGTGCAATTCTACGTGGCACTTCGGTGCAATTATATGAGCTGTGGTGATAGCATTAGTGCACAACCTCTATAGACTCACATATCTATGGTTCTCACATGTGTACATGGGCTAATAAAGGAAATAATATAAAAGAACCTTGCATGATAGTATGTGATTGGTTTGTAATTTTTATGGTGTGAAGTGATATATGTGATATGATGATGTGTATATAGCTTGGTTAAGAGGAATTGATGCAAGAACATATGACAAAAAGATAAAGAACGAAAATAAGACTAATAAAGAGATAATAATAAATACCTTACATATGATTTACATGTTTTGTGCTATGAAACCTGTTATAAGAATATGTGAATGATGTGTGTGTACGAGTGGATAGTGGTTGTATGACAGAATGTATGACTTTGTATGATATAATAAGTATAGATTATGAATGCATTAGTAGTGGTCATATGTTTTTATGCCTGACTAAGTCATTGACTTAGCGTGTGAGTGTTTCACACGTAGGTTCCGGAAAGCTAGAAGAAAAGTGAAGAGGAGCAAGATCGGTCAGTTACTTCTTACCAAAGATCAGATCCGAAAAGATGTTTTTGAATTAGATGTATTCTGTATATTGAATATAGTTGGCATGTACTAATTGATTGAGTTAAACAAACCGCTGTGACTTTAATGAAAATTTTAAATTTTCTCGAGTTTTGTCATGAGTCAAAGTTTGAAAAGTCAATGTGACACCTCAGACTCGTATTCGGGTCGGGTATGGGTTGGGGGTGTTACATTTAATGGTATCAGAGCTAAGGTTTAGCCAATTCTAGGCTTAAATCGAAGTCAAATGAGTTTTAAAGATGTGTACATGCCAACATAGAGTGAAAATTTTTGATCTGATAGTGTAAGGAGTGTGTTGTCTTACTAATAGAATAAGATTAATTTAATATAGTAGAAATCTGATCGTGATAATTCCGAAATAAAGGGAAAGGTGATATTCCTGATTGTTATAGCTATTCATCTGCCCTGGCCAGGCAGGATGAAGAGCGGACACCTCAGGAAATACCTAGTAAGATCAAAAGTTGATTTCAGAAAACTGAAATCATATCTGAATAATGATAGAAAGTTTTCATTGTTTTGAATCAGAAACACGATATGGAGTAGTTTTGTTATTTCGTGGATAAGATAGAATATGGTGAACAAGTGTCACCATAATAACGCTAAAGAGTTTTCACTTTTTTGAAGTGAAGAAGTTAGATGAAGTAATTTAGTTACTATGTGGAGAAGTTGAAGTATAGTGAACAGATGTTAACATAAGAATGATAGAAGATTCATGGATGTGGTTATTAGTTAGGAGAATTCAAGAATAAGTGCCTTAGTGACAAGCGTATAAGACATATAGAGTCAAAGCTTATGAGGTTGAAACGAAGAGATAGTACCGTGTATAAGCAAGAGTGTGGATATTATAAGGGCTCGCATTCTAGATGGAAAGAGTTAACATTGGCTAACTAGATGAGGTGATGGAAAATGTATTGTAATTATAAGATTTTGAGATATTGTCAGGATAAGATAACCAAATATGAAGTGGACCTGGATACAGTTGTATATTTTGATCATAATATGTGATATAGTGAAGAAGGTGAGGATTTATATGTTTGAGTAAAGATAAGGATTGATAAGAAGAGTTTAAGAATGGGAACATCAGTGATCAGTTTATTAGATAAAGGAATTAGAAGGTTATGTTGGAACAACATAAATTGTATGGTGTATGAGAATAAATGTGGATTTGATAAGTAAGTAAATTGCACTGGTTGGATTTCAACTGAGAAGATGAATATGAGTAGTTTGATTAGGGCTTATGCCCTAAATTGAAGCATTGTTATTGATTAATTGTAATAGTATGGATAATAGAGTTATAAGATTTGAAGAAAGATAAAGTTAGTTAATCAGTATGATATAGATTTGGATATGGTTTTGATCATATAGATATGATGTAGGCAAGGAAATAAGTATTTGTATGTTTAAAAATAAGCTTTGAGGAAGAAAATACAAGTACAAGAGATGGTAAAGAAAGAGGTTCTGTATAAGTAAAGTGGATTATCAAAGAGTATGAGAGCCTGAAGAAAATATGTGATCTATGTTATACGGAGATTTTGATTTTGATGGAATGAAGAATAAAAGGATAGGAAAAGACAAGATGGAGTTTAAAAGATCCGTATGACAAGAGGTATTTTGAGATATAAGTTATAAGTTTGATATTGAAATGATACAAATTTCAATTATTAAAAGAACGAGAATGGGTGATTATTCTTTGAACAAATACGTAAGGGTTATATGAAAAGATTGTGTGTATAG
Organism: Hibiscus syriacus; assembly: GCF_006381635.1. NCBI lineage: Eukaryota > Viridiplantae > Streptophyta > Magnoliopsida > Malvales > Malvaceae > Hibiscus > Hibiscus syriacus. The sequence continues at coordinate 1,961,297 of NW_024063295.1, forward strand.
TAATACATACAAGGATTAAGAAATGAGCAAAAGCTTGATTTATGTGCAAAGCACATAGAGAATGATGGAAAAGATCAATTGATCCATAATAGTGAGGATTAAGGATTTAAGGTTGATGTCTATATAATGAATAATATTATATGGACTTATAAAGATGTGGATGTATATGAAGATTTGAGTTTGGGGAAATTGGAAAGTTTGCTAGCGGTAGCAGGAAAGATTAAGAAAGGGAAGCAACATGAAAATATTAGAAGACATGATATTATAAAGGTATGTAGTGAAAATTCGAGGACGAATTTTCTTAAAAGGAGGGGAGATTTGTAATATCCCAAATCAGGGTCAGTGACTAAATTGCAAATAGGAGATAGCACGTGGAAAGGGATGAAAAATAGAAAAGTCTTGAGACTTTGGTTCAACCTTCTTCTTCTTCTCTTCCCGTAAGCTCCATGGCAAAGGTAAGTTTAATTTCAACTGGTTAATTCTTGAGTTTTAAACTTAATTTTGATTCTTGGGGTGATAAGAAAGATTATTTAGAGATTAAAGCATGTTGAAACTCCAAAATGAATGAGTTATGAAGGATTAAATGTGAAGAGTTTTTAAGTGAATTTTTGAAATAGAGGGAGTTATTATATTGTGAAGTTGAATTTGACTTGTCAATGGTTAAATTAAGAGATTTGGAGTGATAGAATTGGATTTAGAACATATAGAAAATTTGGTATGATTCTTGAATGCTATGTGGAGGAGTGAATTTTTAAGTTAAAGAGGTATTGAATGAAAATTAATTAGTTTAAGTATGTATATGAAAGTTAGGAATATTAAAGGTAGTGAAATATGAAGTGTTGAGCTGAAAATAAAGTGATTTTCGAGCTCAACATGTGATTTATGGGCTAGGGGAATCGGTACCCATTCAAGGGGAACCGATACCCCCTCAAACGAACCAGAATTTACAGAATGTCATGGGGGAACCGATACCCCCACAGGAGGGAACCGATTCCCCCCTAAAGGAAGAAAAGAATATTGGTTTATTAAGTTCGTTTAAGTTGTTAGTATCGAATTACAAGATGTAGGTATCTAATAATTGTCTTGAAAATGTATAATTATGTAGATTCAGAGCCTGAACGAGTTCCGGAATCATTGTCAAGTAAGATCGATAAAAGGGAAAGATAAGAGATTTGTATTAACTAGTGAGGCCAGGTGAGTGCATACTAGTAACATGTAGTGTTTAATGGAAATAAGACTTGCGATGAGTCCATTTCCTAGAGTAATATGCATGAAGTTATGAACATGATTATGTGTTTGTTATGATTATATGTGATTATATGTATTACATTAATTGTATGTATACATGACTAAAGATATTGATATGCTTTATATATATTATGTGATTTGTGTAAAACACTATTATGTAATAATAGAATAACATGAAATAAGTTGTATGATAAAGACATAAGGACTGAAATGAATATGTGAAATAAGCTACAAGTTAATGAATCATTGACATATATATATATATATATATATATATATGAATATAAGATAACTAAGTATAAGTCATATTATATGGTATAAGTGATTACATGAGAAAGGTTAAGAGACTCTACGAGGATAGTATAAATTTGAGGGCATAAACATAAGTAATAATACATAAGTTTTATAGGGAAGATTTATATACTTAAAGGAAACTACATTTTATGAATTATAAAGTGAAGAATTACAAAACTTTATGAAAGAGTATTATATAAGTCATGGGAAATTGAATTAAATAAATAGATAAAACTAGTATATAGATGATTTATGTGAGTGAAAGAGGAAGTGAGATATGATAAGTAGAAACTATGTATAGGATAGAATGAGAGTATTAGAACTTGTAGTATAAACTTTATAAAGGAAGACTTAGGTAAACTCATTATATGATACAATTATAGAGCATTGCTATGCAAATTATATTAAAGAGTATATATGAGTATATGAGTAAGTTTATAGGTTATTGATAGGACATATAAGGTTATATAAATGTATGATAATATGAAAAAGTGAACTAAATTTAATGATGTTGAACCGTATGAGTAGAAGTTATGTGATGATAAGTAACATGATTACATGATTACAAGATATGATACTTGACATGAGATATATGAAAGAGAAAGTATATGTCATATGAAATATTATATGATTATGTGATTATATGGAAAAGAATACAATTATATATGATAAGCTTTGTGATATGTGAATCATATGAAAATGTTCTACGCGTAAGTGAATCATGTATCTATATGTATATGTGATATGTGATTTATATGACAATGAGCTATGTGAAAGAACTATGAGACTATGTGTACATGTGAATGTATGTTAACATAAATATTAATGCTCATGTTATGTGTCTTGAGAGCTTTGGGGTATAGTTGGCATGCCAAGAGTCGAGGGTCTACGCGGTCATTCGGGATATATATATATTCTTTGGAACATGTGTGAAGTCTTGTGAGACACATACTTGATCCCTATTATATGTATATGATTCTTAAGGAATGATATGCGGTCCTTATGGACATTATTATATGGCACTACGGTGCAATTCTACGCGGCACTCTGGTGTAATTCTACGTGGCACTTCGGTGCAATTATACGAGCTGTAGTGACAGCATTAGTGCACAACCTCTATAGACTCACATATCTATGGTTCTCACATGTGTACATGGGCTAATAAAGGAAATAATATAAAAGAACCTTGCATGATATTATGTGATTGGTTTGTAATTTTTATGGTGTGAAGTGATATATGTGATATGATGATGTGTATATAGCTTGGTTAAGAGGAATTGATGCAAGAACATATGACAAAAAGATAAAGAACGAAAATAAGACTAATAAAGAGATAATAATAAATACCTTACATTTGATTTACATGTTTTGTGCTATGAAACCTGTTATAAGAATATGTGAATGATGTGTGTGTACGAGTGGATAGTGGTTGTATGACAAAATGTATGATTTTGTATGATATAATAAGTATAGATTATGAATGCATTATTAGTGGTCATATGTTTTTATGCCTCACTAAGTCATCGACTTAGCGTGTGAGTGTTTCAGACGTAGGTTTCGGAAAGCTAGAAGAAAAGTGAAGAGGAGCAAGACCGGTCAGTTACTTCTTACCGAAGATCAGATCCGAAAAGATGTTTTTGAATTAGATGTATTATGTTTATTGAATATAGTTAGCATGTACTAATTGATTGAGTTAAACAAACCGCTGTGACTTTAATGAAAGTTTTAAATTTTCTCGTGTTTTGTCATGAATCAAAGTTTGAAAAGTCAATGTGACACCTTGGACTCGTATCCTGGTTGGGAACGGGTTGGGGGTGTTACATGGCCCTTATTCAAAAGTAACAAGGTGCACAAATTATGCAACATCATTGATAAAGGAATTGTTGATATTACTTGAGGTCCCAAGTTCGAGCACCAGATAAAAAAAGTAACAAGGTGATGCAACCACATAAAAAAAGGCAAGGGTGTGAGTGTTTAATGTCAAATGGTGGAGTGATTTCTATGAACATATATTGTCTTGTACTTACCCCAGTTTAATAAAAAAAGTAACAAGGTGACACAACTACATAACATGCACTTGGTTATAAGATTTTTTAGACATCAAGATACCTCCTATGAATCGTAAAATATATGTTCGAGCAAATGCTCTTACCTTCTCATCAAAACAATTTTCATCTAACTCTCGAAAATTGTCTTAAAGCCACTCTAGCGAGATTCAACAACCATTGAATGAATTTAGAGACTTTCTTAAATATTGCATGCACAAACCATGTCAATTATCTGCCATCGCACCAGTAAGAACACGCCTATCTACCGAAAGTCCCAACTGAATTGAAACATCCTCTAGAGTAATCATGCACTCCCAATATGAAAGATGAAATGTGTGTGTCTCTGGTCTCCACCTCTCAATTAATGTAGAAATGAGTAATTTGAAAGTTCCACGGAAGCTGGTGTTGGTAGAGCACAAGGTTCTTAACCTTGAGGTCGTGGGATCGAGTCCCACGGAGGGCATTTCATAATTCGGAGGTCTTCTACGGAAGCTGCTCTCAACCTAGTCTTGGGGGCATCCTACTATCTTACCTCCCCCTTACCCTATTACATATGGGAACGAGGGACAACTATTTGTTTTTTAAAGTTAAGTAATTAAATTAAAAAAAAATCCAGTGATTAAAATATGAGTGAGAAGATAGTTGAATGATGAATGATGTAATTTATTTTTAAAAAAGGTTTCACGTACAATAGTTCCACTAAGGTTTTAACGACGATGTACCAAAATGAAACAAAAACTAAACATTAGGTATAATTTTGAAATGAATGAAAATTTTGTTCAACCTTTTTAGATATACAAATTAAAGGGGCAAAATGTTTTTGGACATGATTGAATTTATTCAAAGCTTTCAAAAATAATTCAAAGTTTATTAAAACATGAATTTGAACACAAAACATGTTTATGGCAAAGAAGTGTCGATATTGTTCTGACAGTATCGATACCACATGAATAGTACATATACTCTCATGGTAATATTGATATTGCCTTGTGGGTTTCAAACATGTTTAAATTATAGTAGGCACTTTTGGTACCGATACTCAGACGAGTATCAATACCATGACCTCAGTACTGATACTCCCAGTCCAACGGTTGAAAAACGACTGGTTTTTATTAGTGCAATATCGATACTCCAAGCTTGAGTACCGATACTCCCTAGTCTGGGCAATTTTATTTGCAGCAATTAAGTCCCCAACAGCTACAAAACATCTTCAACGGCTAAAAACGGACATAAACACATTCCAACATATAAAATGAAGTTCAAGATAATTGAAGAATATTACACAACACCTATCGAAGCATTGATCTTCAAGAGAATAACTTTCATTCTTTATTCTTCATTTTCTCTTGTAAATAGTTTTTTTTTAGTGAGCTTGGCATCGGTGTGATCAAGCAAGGCTAAGACATAAAGCTATACGTATGTGGTTTTTGAAAACTTTTTTGTGGTAATTTGGGGACTTTTGGGACTTAGATCTATTATTCACTTTGTTGGACTTATAATGCTGGATTTTGGTTTGTAATAAGTGGATTTAAGTTTGGGATTTGATTTTGGTTTGATTCGTTGAATTTGGATTTAAGTTTGGGATTTGATTTTGGTTTGATTCGTTGAATTTGGATTTATAAGTATGAACTTGTTGCTTGAAGCATGAGATTACTCAAATATTGTTTTAATCCTTAAAGAAGTGTTTGGAGTGTTTAGTTAAGTGTAACGTGGTAAACTAAACGTGTTAGACTCTTAGGTTGCATGAAACGAACTTAAATGCTAAAAAATGAGTAGATGGCTTGTGCTTGAAATGAACTTTTATGCAATTGATGACTTTTGGTGTCAAATCCTTGATTAATGTGTTGACTTGTGTAAAGCATGTTATACCTTTGTTTTGACATGTATAAAGTGGTTGAATAGTGTCCAAGCATGTTCCTAGTCCATGATTAATTTTATATGGTTGATTAGTTGACCAAATATGCATGTTCTTGATAAATCTACAGTTTTTCAGAAAAATGATCGATCCCTTAAGAGAAAGGATCGATACCCCGTGAAAAATGATCAATCCCTTAGTTGTTTTGCTCGATGAAAAAAAAGGTGAAATTGCATTCATTAAAGGTCTGAAGTGTTCTTAAATTCTAATTTAACCCTGAATGATTATGTGAGTTCAATTTAACCTAAATATTTATTTATTTAATTACGTAAACTCTTAAATTGGAAATTTGATGAGATTTGAGTGATCACTTCTTAAACACACTTAATTACATAATGGAACCCTCAATTATATATTATTCTTTGGTAAGTAAGTTTTGCATATTTACGTTTAGATCCCTAATCTTGTATAATCGATTGAGTGATTGTCTGATGTCCAATTGATATGAAATTTTGCATGCTGCTTCCTTTTGACAATGTTTAACATGTGGTAACCTTAATTGGGTGATTTGACTTATTGATTTATTATATGATGTGAAATGACTGAAATACCCATAAATATTTAAATGTAATGTTTGCATGTTTAATTGAGATTCAATTATATGTTAGTTACATTGAACATTGTGTGTGATGAATATTAAGAAATTTTAATTTGTTTGGTTCCATGGAATGTGCGTAATGTGGATCCTGATTTGTCCAACACGATTGGAACTTAATGTACGCTAAGGTATCCAGCTCGGACTCCTAGACCGGGTATGGGACGTTACAATTCACATCCTCTTGGTACTTTTTTGGTTGATCAATAGAGCATCATAAAGCCAACAATTGGTATCAGAGTGAGTCACAAATCTACGGTTTAACAACATTGTGAAGATCCTTTAAGCTCTCTATCAATTCCTGATGCAACCGAGAAGATGACTTCAACATATGACACGTACTACCTTGAAGACTCACACTTTATTCATAGGCATCCTTATTTCAATGGTGACAACTACTCCTATTGGAAGAATAGGATGACATTGTTCATCCACGCCACCGACTTTGCGGTTTAGGATGTCATCGTCGACGATTCTCCCGTTCCTCCAAGAAATCGAAATGATTAGACCAATGAAGACAAGAAGCTTGCTCAACTAAATGCCAAAGCCATGCACATCCTATTTCATTCTCTTGGCCCGAATAAATATAACAGAGTATTTTTATGCTTTAATGTTAAGGATATTTAAGAGAAGTTAGAGGTGACTCGTGAAGGAACAAGCCAAGTGAAGAACTCAAAGATTGACATTCACACTCTCAACTATAAGAATTTTAATATGAAGCTCGGTGAAGACATTAAGACGATGTCTGATCGGTTCTCTTCAATCATAAACGAGTTGAAGAACTTTGGGAAGGTTTATCTCAATGAAGAAGTATGAGAAAGATGCTTGCCTCATTGCCTACATCATGGGAAGGCAAAGCAACCGCCATTAAAGAAGCCAATGACTTGGAGTTGTATACCCTTTATGAACTAATCGATTATTTACTCACTCATGAGGTGAAACTCCAAAAGAAAGAAGAAGAAGAATAAAAGAACAAGAAAATGAATAAAGTGAGAATCGCCTTCAAATCCACCAATGAGAGTAATCAAGACTTAAGTGAAGAGATAGATGAAGATGAAGAGATAGCGAAGCTCTTTAAAAGATTCACAAAATTCATGTCTTCTAAAGGAAAAGAAGTGAAGCATGAATCGATCAAGAAAAAGGGTCCCCTGATGTGCTTTGAATGCTAAAGAATGGGACATGTCAAATATGAATGTCCTCTTCTAAAGAAGAAGGGATCAAACAAAAAGAAGGCATTTGTGGCGGCTTGGAGTGATGAAGATAACTTCGATGATGAAGTAGCCAACTTATATCTCATAGCCATCGAATAAGATTCAAGGGTAACTTCCAACTCTTGTGATTTAAATTCTTATTCATTTAAAGAGTTACAAGATGCCTATGATGAATTATATTTGGAATTTAAGACCATGAATTCCAAATATAAGAAATTAATTTCAAATTTTAAAGTTGAAAATGATTTTCTTTTGAAAGCAAAAATAGATTTTGAAAAATTATTTTGAGATTTCAAAATTCAAAATCAATGATTTAGAAAAAGAAAATCTTAATTAAAAAGTTAAGATTGAATGCTTAACAAAAGAAAAAAATTTCTCAAAACAATTCATCATGTTTAAAATGGCAAAAATGCTCACATTGCCATTTTCATGGTTACATGAAACATACTTGTCCTTTAAAACTTAGAAAACATTTTAAAATTAGACAAGTATGGGTTCCGAAGGGAACAAGACTTTTGCACTAACATTTAAGGACCCAAAACAATTTGGATACGCAAAGCTATAAATCTCTTGTAGATCTTTGGGAGCAATGGTGTCACAAGTGAAGAAATTCAAATGCTCTAGCCACACAAAATGAGGAATGTGTAACCTCTAAGCTTAATGTTTTTGTATATTGTTTGTCTATTTTGTTTTATGCATGCATGAGTTTTGAACATAAATGATTATATGTTTTTTTATCTCATGTATGTTAAACTGTGTTATGGTGAACATTTTAAAGTTTCAATGATTTTAAAGTTTCTAGTTTAGCCATTGAAAACTAGGGAGTTGTAAAAGGTTACTCTTGATCCTAAAAAAAGAAAGAACAAATTAGTGAATTTGATAGAAATCCTTAGTGTGGAGCTAAGGTAGTGGATGTAAACTTCATTGAGGAAATTTAACCACTCTAAATACTTGTTCATATTTTCTATCATTTCTCTCCATACTCCCAAATTTTTTATTTAGCTAATTCACCCCATTTTGGCACTTTTTCGGTTGATCGATATAGCATCATAAATCCCAACAAATTTAGTTACTAAATGAAACAAAATTGATAGTTTAGGTATTAAATGTGTAATTTACCTAATTTTTTAACAATATATCTAGCTTTATTAAAAAAATAAAAAAATAAATTTATTATAATGAAGTTTATAATCTCAATTGTAAATTAAATACATAATAATAATATTTTTTTATAATCATTAACACAATAATTAACCACTTAAGATCACACAATGATCATATAAAAATTTGAAAACCTAACTAAATAAACTCAAACAAAAGATAAATACGAATAGAGTTGACCACATCGACAAATAAATTATAAAAGGATATCAAGCTATTGAAAGACTGCTAATAAATCACAAATAAGAGTATAGCGACATGATAAAATTATTCGTAAATGCAAATTGTGTATCCAAATCTAATCCAAGGGACTAAAGCACGAACAATTAATTGATAACAAATAAAGTGACATCTAATCAGACATGGCGATGTCAAATCTAATCATGTAAAAATAATAAAAAACTAAAATAATAAAGACATAATATAAAAATGATAAAAGAAAATAAGATATTAAGAAATAAGAGATAATATATGAATGATTAATAGCCTATCAACCAAATGAAAAAAAAAAATTAACTGATTATTAGGTTTTAACATGACAACACAATTATTTTGAATAGTATGATGATTATAATGTATATATATTCATAATTTTTTAACCTATTGACAATGTATATACATCTTAAAGAATTTTTTTTATTAATATAAGGTAAGTAGTACAAGGCAATATATGTTCAAAGATAACTCTTAGCCATTTGACATTGAAAAGCCGTACCCCTGACATTCCTAGTGTTCGAATCCGAGATCTCAATAAATAACAATTCATTTACCACCGAGATTGTTTGATTCGTGCAATTATTCGAACCTAGTTACTCGAATCTAAGACCATTCTCAATAAAATATTAATGTTATTTATTTTATCATTTGTTATGTTGTCAATTTTTTTATCACATTCGATTCGCTCGATAGAGTCTAAATCGATTTAGGTTTATCTTTGGGCCAAGTTTGGGAGTATTGAGTCAATGTTGAAATTGCTTTAATAAAATGTATACTTGAAGGCCCAAATTGATAAATTGACCCAAACTCGGTCCCTTATGAAAAGACTGAGAGTCCGAGTTCCTTTCTTAGGGTTAAGGTTTCTCAAAGTTCATCTCTCTTATTTTGACTTCCCTTGCCCGCAACCAGCCGCGCAAAGCTATCCAGAGACTTCATCAACAATGGCGGAACAGGTCTCACTGAGATCCACTCTCCTTCTCTCTTTCTATCACTTTATTTCTTGCTGTACTTGTCATTTGATGATGTTTTCATTTATTGCAGACCGAGAAGGCGTTTTTGAAGCAACCCAAAGTGTTTTTAAGGTAATCCACTGCTCAATTCCATCGAAAATTTTGAGCTTTCTTTATTTTCCGATTTGCGTTTTTTTTATCGAGTTTATATTGTTTTTCAGCTCTAAGAAATCCGGGAAAGGGAAGAGACCAGGAAAGGGAGGGAACCGCTTCTGGAAGAGCATTGGTTGGGCTTCAAGACCCCTCGTGAAGCCATTGAAGGTTTCTTTTCCTTTCTGTTTCATATTCTGTATTTTAGGCGCAATCATGATCAGTTATATAGAGTTTTGATTGTTAATGTATTGTAGTAAAAAATTGCGGATGCTGCTGCCATGTTGCGGTTGTGGATGTTCAGTGATATTTCCTAAAAATAACTATGTTTCTATGTGCCAATGTGGTTGTGGTGTTGCGAACACTACTAAACGTGATAATGTGGCAGTTACACTGTTGTGTCCTTAATTTAGTACTATTCTTGCATCTAGTGGCTTATGTTGAATTAAGATTCTTTAAGCTGGCCGGAATGACATTATCGTACTAGCTAATAAATTTGTTTGTTTTTATATTGCCTGCATTTTCATAGAATGGATGTAAATCAGATATACAAAAATGGGGTTTAGTACTTAATTGACTCGATTACATGAAGAAGAGTCCAATGCTATGGAGGATTCAGTTCTTAACCAGATTAAGATTGTTGGTTATGTCCTTTAGTATGTTCTGTATCTTGTCCTTTTTCTTGGTAGGAACTTACATTGATAAGAAATGCCCATTCACGGTACCGTTTCCATCAGGGGACGTATCTTGGGGTATTGCCATAGTGCCAAGATGGTTAGACTATCATTGTCGACGGAACTACCTTCATTTTATCAAGAAATACCAAAGGTATGATCCAGCATGATTCAAATGTATTTTTCTTGAGAAAATGCTACTCTAGCATAAAATTTTCCTCCCATTGTAGGTATGAGAAGCGCCATTCGAATCCCTGCTCATATTCTCCCTGCTTCCGTGTGAAGGAAGGGGACCATGTCATTATCGGACAATGCAGGTAAAACTTCTAAATTAACATTTGCTATTACATATCATATCTGCATGGTTATGTTATGTCGAGTTTGGCTGTGTTGTAATTCGTTGTATCCTATGTTTCTTTTGGTAATCCAGGCCATTGTCGAAGACTGTGAGGTTCAATGTTTTGAAAGTGATTCCTGCTGGATCTTCGGGTGGTGGGAAGAAAGCTTTCACTGGCATGTAAGTGTGAGTGCTTGGGGTTTATAGAAACCTATGAAGGCATTAAAAAGTGGATGAAGTCACTCTGGATTTGAAGATATTGACTGTTAGATGCCTTATTGTTTTGTTGTCTTTTCATTTACTTGGTATGTTTTCGGATTTGTCAAATTATGACATGGAATTTGAAGATATCCTTTATTTATCATATGGTATTTAGTTTCACATTAATCGTCTATGGAAATTATATTTATTAATTATGTGTTAAAATTTAATTAAATCATCCATTCAAGTCCATCGAGATTTGTCTTGATTTTTTTTTTTTTTGAAGAACTAATGAGTTCTTGCGAGAGAAGTCAAGGAGTTAAGGGACATGGGATACCAATGTGGTCAAGATCTTATAGAGGAACCATAATCAAGGAAACTACTTGGAAACCGAAGTCAAAAAATTCTTTAAGGAGATCAAAGTCAATAATGAAGTTTAATATTTGCTTCTGTTCTACTTAAATAAATTTTAAGGAAGAGTTGTGTAGAATCAATTTCGGTATGTTTAATTGGTATTTATAATTAATTGTGTAGTAGGATTAACTAGGGATGATGAGCCAAGATTTGATGTAATGGGGTTGGATTTGGCCCAAGATGATTTATTTTAGGCTACATTTTAAAGTTTGAAGGACTAATATCCCATTCATGAAAAGCATTGGTTTTTAGGGACAAAGTTGAACAGTTTAATGATTATGCCATATATCCTCTCTTTTTTATCTCATCCATTCTTCATTTCTAAGGTTGGCAACCATAGGAAAGGAGCTAACTTTCTACATAGTTTCAATCTTTTAAGCTCTCAAAGGGTGAGATTCCATTCATCTCTTTGCCAGCTCCAAAGAAAAGCTCTCATCTATGTTTGAGGTCACGTCAATTAAATTAATTAATTGTATAAAATTTTACAAAACATCTTGAGAATTGAAAATTAAAGGATTAATAATGTGATAAGAACAAGGGTTGCAAACAAAAATGAATAAAATAACTTTAGAGGGGGAAATTACTAAAATATTCTATAAGTGTAAATCATGAAAATATTCCTATGAGATTAAATGGATAAAATAAAATGAAGTGTTAAATACACAAATAGTAAATAGAAAAAATGAAGTCTCCACGGTTCATCTTAAACAATCATTCATGTGGCCTTAGTGACGGTGGGATATTCATAAATTTGACATGGTCATTTAGCTTTAGTGATGATAGATTATTCATAAATTTGACGTGTCACATTTTGAATGATTATAAAAAAATTAACAAATTATGGGTTAAACACATAAAATAATAATATCGAAAACATTAGAATCTATCTTGATCAAAAATATTTACACCTAAATTAAAAAAAAATTATAATTTTAACATTTATTATTTTTTAATTAAGCCTAAAAAGTATATCGTACACATTCAATCCTAACCCTAGAAACTTGCAGCTTCCTGGAAAATGTCCAGTTTCCTGTTACATTCATTATAATCCACGAAAACTTTTACTTATTTTTTGTATAGTCTCTCGTTAGTCATTTCTCCCTACCCTTAGTTGTGTATCGGAGCTTATTCCTAGCCGGAGAATAGTCCAGTTCAGCTATCTCCATAACGTCGGCATACTGCTTCCCTCCAGTTTCTTCGATGAGTAACTTCACTTTTGATGTTGTTTTAGCTTCTTCTTTTTTCTCCATTGTCTTCCTTCTCTGTACATTGACATCATAATTACATTTTAAGTGAAGATTTTAATCCTACATATGGTAATACTTTGATGTTTACTCATAGTACTAATTTCGGAAACTACACGTTTAGCACTCCAACTATTACTTTATTCTATTTTAGTCACCTAATTATTTTTTCAAAATCATATTACATTTTAATTTTATTTTGGTCACTTATCATTAAAAATTTAATTATAATATTGATGTGTCATCATAAAATAATGTCACATCATTATTGAAAAATAAAAAAAAATCTATGTCAATAGTAAAATTATCAAAACAAAACAAAAATAATAATTTAGATACTAAACGTGCAATTTATCCTAATAATTAACCAACGTTGGTAGAAGTAGGAGTAATAATGGTAGCAGCAGTTACAGTAAATAGTTTCCTGCTCTTTCCTACAAACATGAATGCCAAAAAAAATCTGTTGGATTTGGTGCATCAAGACACCTTACATATAATTGATACATTTTTCACAAGGGAAATAATAATGATCAGAGAAGGCTCTTTGTGGACTAAACTGATTGTCAGATTACATGGCCTAGCTAGGGTTCAACAAATGGTCTTGGAAGAAAGATATTGGTGGATTTTAGTGGTGCCTCCTAGGTCCACGGTAATCTTCATGGATGCTTGGCATCCAGTGGTGTGATTTTCTCTTCTTGGTACCTTTACAGTGCCCTTCTCTGCAGATGATGAAATCTCCCTTAACTCCATAACTGTTCTTCATCACAGCACCAACATGCAACTAAGGGTTCCCTGTTGATTTGAAGCTTTTCTCCAAGCGGATCCCTTCAACACTGGAAAGGAAAATAAAAATCACCAGAAGAGAGATTGTAAAGCAGGAAGGCCTCATTTGCACGGAAAACTATCAGCAAAAAGAATTTGTGGGTTCTCTTCCTTTGTTGGTAGGACCTTTAATATATATATATATATATATATACTACTACTAATACTACTTGGCTGTTAGGACCCATCAAGTGTTACTTTTTTAAGATTTTGCTTCCACTTTCTTTGCCTTTTTTCCCCTTTTCCTCTCCTTGTAAAGTTTTCTCAAGAAATGACTAATGATTTGAGAACCCCAATATGTCCATTGTACAACTAGATATTATGTGTGGATCTTGTCCGATATAGTACGGCAAATAAGACTAGATATATTACAAATTATTTAAATTTAATTCGGTTAAAGATTTATCAACACTTTATTTAAATAGATCTAATTTGAATTCGAGTCAAAGTGAATTATTGGATTTATCACTCAAATATTTATATGTTGTTTTTTATTAAAAATGTAGTATAAGATTTTCATGTATTCAAGGTTAGTTTCAAGCTAAAGGTTTAATCAAATTAAGGTAGAATATTTCAAGTTTAAGTTTTTTAAGCTTGAATTGAGCTTCAATTTTTTTTTTCGACTTTGAGTTGAATTTATCAATTTTAAAATCAAGAACTTTAGAATCAATTAAATTCAACTATAAAATTTTCGAATAAAATTAAATTTAATAATCAATTCCTTTATATCACTATTAGACACTATGGGTCCACGGGGGCATAGTTTGGTGTTTTTATATAATGGGATCTCCACTAGGTCTATGTTCAATGTTCAGTGTCAAAACTAAACCCAGGAAAGACAAACTTTTGGTAACCTTAAAAATGACAACCCAGAACCTTTTTGCCTTCTCCATCTCCTTAGCAGCACTGCACTACTCACTCATTAGGACAGAGGCTGAGGTTTTTCTGAAATGCTGCCCCTTTTGTTAATGACCATATGAAATCCTTCTTTCTTTAGATATTATATATAACTGTCATTGGTTCTAAAGATTAGACAACTGATATGTACAGTACAATATAGTACATGATCTTAGTTCATGATGTAACTTGTTAGGGTAGTCAACAGCTTTTTTTAATCAACTTTTGACATGAGCTATAACAATAGGGATTCCATTTTGGATGACTTATCAGATCAATAAATAAAAATGGTGTGCCTTGCTTTTGTTAATGACCATATGAAAATCCTTCTTTCCTTTAGATATTATATATAAACTGTCATTGGTTTAGGGATTCCATTTTGGATGACTTATCATCAAATAAATAAAAATGGTGTGCCTTGGAGGGCAATTTATCCAAATAACACCCTTAAAACGAAATATTACCTGTGAGGCATATTTCTAAATATTATCGATCTAGCACCTTTTCTGAAAAGTACGGATTCATGAGTCGCGCCTTCACAAGGTTTTGTCCGAGTGACGTCACAGTGGAAAAGCGCGGATCATGAACGCACCTTCGCGGGGTTCTGTTCGAGGGCGTCACGTAGCAAGGTGCGGATCATGAAGCGCACCTTCTTTGGAAAATCTGACATGTGCAGGGAAAACGCAGATTTTGAGGTGCACATTCCATTATTCACTTTGAATTATTTTGAATTATTGTGAACTCTTATTACCTGAGCTCTCTGATTCATCATCCCCTATAAATACCCTCGAATGCAAACATCAAACCACACCAAAATTACTCCACATTATTCCTTCTATCAAGCTAAGTAGAATTTGTTATAGTTTTTATAAGATAAAATTATATTTTATATTTAATTATTTGACCAAATTTTATTATACTAATTTTTTTAATATTTTTTTACGGTTTGTAAAATGGAATGCGGATCATATCTCGAGACATTTTTCTGATACGGTAACAATATTAAATTAGTGATTAAATTATTATGATTTTTTGTTTTTAGTATCAGTTTAAATTTTAATACGATATATTATTTAATTATGTATTTTAGCTATTATTTTGCAAATAAAGGACTCTCAATATTTCAAACTCTCAACTCTCAAAATGAGACATATTTCAGAACTGTATACTATGATGGAGAAATTCAAAGATGAAACGACATTGTCTTCGCATCAAAATCATTCAGTCAAAATATCTTTCAAGAGAAACATCACTCTTGAGGAGCTGATCACTAAAATTTCAAAGAAGGTTCATGTTGGAAGTACTAGAAGATTGTTCTCACTTCAGTACAGATTTCCAACTGCACTATTTTTGTAGCTTATACAAGCGCTCAAACTCTCCAACAATAACGATGTTGTTATGATGGCTGATAATCAAAATTCAAACGCTGATACACAAATGCATGCCACATTTGTTGAAGTGTATGTGGTTCGTGGTATGTCATTATGCCCAGTATGGGTGGCTCAACAAACTGATCAAGTTGACAGCCCAACTCAAGTAATGTGTAATGATTTTAAATCGTTCATGGGAAATTCACATCCTAGTACATCCCATCAAGTTCAATGGAGAGACATTCATCAGCAACTTGTTACGATTTCCACGAGGTGGCTCCACGAACAATTTGTATGGAACATCGCTTCCAGTTCAAGGGGAAGACATTCATATGCCAATTTATTTTACCTAAATATGGAGATGCCCTCGAATAATCTATTCAATACAATTTGACATGATGCCTACAAGTTGCATGGGGAGGCATTCAACTGCGAGCTTCTTCGACCTCATATGGAGATGCCTACGACACAACACTAAGTTCAAAAAACTCATACGACACGATGCCTTCAAGTTCAAGAGAAAGGTATTCAACTACATCTTGTTCGACATAAATATCAGTATCACAGAGAAACCCTTATCTTCACCAGAAGAACCTCTTCATGAGCCAGGTGCAAATGGTGTTGAGACTGAACTATTCGTTGAGTTAGAATCCACAGTTCAACATGGATTCTGATGATGATTATATAGACGAAGTTCCACAAATATGATACACATAACCTCTAGCAAACAGTATGAAGTTGACTATGGTGCAATGTGCGAGCCAGAATTTATGGATATGCCTAATGTTGGTGACTATGAATTTAACTCATCAGTCAATGATGGTGAGTTATATATAGGAATGAAGTTTTCATCCAAAGAAGAAGCGATGATTATAATTAAGAATTACAACATTCGTAATTCTGTTCACTCCAAAGTCGATCGATCCACCACCAAAAAGTATATGTTATGTATCCAAATTGATAACGGATGCAACTGGATGATTGTGTATCGAAGAGGAAGAGGAAAAACAAATATGGTAACTAACATTATACAAAGGTCATCATACATGTTGTGCTAGAGGGATCAACCAGGACCATCCCAACTTGACTCCGACATTATCTTCCAAGCCATCATGCCCATGGTCAAAGAAAGCTCCCATATAGCTATTGCAATGTTGATTTCAGCTATACAGTCTCAATAGGTATATCGTCTCCTACAGGAAAACATGGAAGGTAATGTAGAATGCCATAAAAAAACTTCATGGCTAGTGGGATTCATATTACAACGAAACTACCAAATTGGTTTACGGTAGCGCGCAGATGAATACTGGGACAATAATGGACTTCGAAACTTGCCATGCATACCACAATGATCGATGATGCAATCGATGCAAATTCTACTATTTTTTATTTTCCTATAGTGCATTAATGTTGTGAAATAATGTAATCCCATGGTTCAAATTGATGGGACATTCTTGTATGGAAAATATAAGAAGTTTTGCTATTAGCAGTTGTCCAATATGGTAATCGCAGCATTCTTCCAGTTGCTTTTGCCATTTTAAAGGAGAATATATAGATTCTTGAGCTTTTTTCATAAAAACTTACTTTATATGTTGTCATGAGGGAAAAACTCTGTGTTATTTTATATCACAGAGTTGGGATCAAAGCAGCAATAAAATCTTTAGGTCTAATCTAAGACCACCCTATGTCCAACATCGGTACTATATCCAACATATTGCTACAAATTATATTGGAAAGTTCAAGAAGAATGATGAGCGCCAATTACTTGTATGCATGGTATGTCATAATGTATATTTCATTTCTCAATCATTTTCATTTTTATGGGAACTTAAGAGTAAGTACTACATTTGACACATATGTTACGAACTATTACCTCAAACGTTTAAGTCCATACTTTAAGATTTGCGAGAAAAAAATGAGCAAGGGTATAATTACATCAGCGTCATCAAAAAACAAATGTGGACAAAGGCATACGATGATGAATATCGATATGGAAACATGACGACCAACTTGGTTGAGGCTATCAATTCAACCATAAAGGGGGTGTACCATTTACTAGAAACAACTATGGTTAAAATAACATATGAGAACTTTTGCAAAGCTCGGGGCACAAGCTCTAACTTGGATGCAAAATGGACATACTTATCACCCAAGATTAGTTGCAGATCTACAAAAAAGAATTGATATATCAAATGGAATGTCTGTAACAAGCTTCTCTCAGTCCCATGAATTATTTCGTGTCACAGAAATGCCATGACCTCTTCAAGGGATTGAAACTAAACTCGTTCAAAGTTAATCTACAAGACAGGTGGTGACTGTGGGTTTTTTAAGCTTTAGAGTATCCATGCTCTATTTCATAGCAGTTTGCTCTTATAGCCGTCAAGACTATAATCGTTTTTGGATCCTGTATACCGACTTTCAGAAGTATTTAAGGGATATGAATTTGATTCCCCCCATATGTAATGAGAAAGACCCATATGAGGTTTAAATTGACTTCCGATTGTACCAGATCCGCCCTTATTAAGGGAGGCATTTCGTCCAAATCCACTCAAGTTCATTGTGATGGATATTCGAGAGACATCCAAAGAAAACAAAAGATGTGGCCATTGTAGAAACCTATGCCCATAATAGGAAAAAAATGTTCATCTATTTTATCATCACGTAAACCGTTGATGCTGTGACGATGTAATTGTTTATGAAGCCTCGTTTGTGCTATTTCATTTTCGTTTACTTGTAATTAATGTGCTACTCAAGTGATGGGTTACTCAAGTGAAAATTAAATAAAAATATTACAAACTAAATAATAAAAACAATTAAAACAATTAAATGAAAACATTAAATACAAACGTTACGATTTAAACAATTAAATAATAAAACATTAAGAAACAAAATGAGTAAAAAAAGCTATATAATAATAAAACATTAAGAAACAAAAAAATAGAAAGTTCATAACTAAATAAAAACATTAAGAAACAAAATAAATAAAAAAGTCCATAATTAAATAAAAACATTAAGACACAAAATAAATAAAGAGTGCATAAATAATAAAAACAATAAGAAACAAAATAAATAAAAACAAGTCTATTGATGTCTGTGTCTTGAATATGTTTCGCAGGGCGGTGGTTGTCTATTTCGATGATGATTTCTTCGTATAAATTGTTCTTCCTCCTCACTCTCATCATCATCATCATCAACAGTAGGAACTACATTTTTTTACGAGGGACATATGAGAATGTAACACCATATAATAAATACTCTGGAGGTGTATGACTAACTCACATCGCTCATAGAAAACTATAAAACTACAAAAGCATCAACATCGATGAATGCGAAAATTGAGTCGGAGGTCTCTGTCTCTGGTGAAATATCACCCACCAAATAAATAGTATATGAAGACCATGTTGGATCTATAAGCATGGGAGTATATCGCCATAAGGTGTCATAAAACCCTACGGTGGTGGCATCTGAAATGGTTGTGGTGGCATCGGAAAGGGCTACGGTGTCATCTGAAATGGTTGTGGTGTCATCTGAAATGGTTGTGGTGGCATATGAAATAGTTGCGGAATATAAACTGGTGGATGTTGTGATGGTTCAAGTACTGCAGCTGAAGACGATATGGAAGTACCTTCTCTCCGTCCATGAGTTGGGGGACAATGATGTTGTGACGGTAGACGTTTTTCTCGATGCCAATGAATGCTCATGCCTCGTGCTTCCTTGAAAAGTAAGAACAACTTCCAATTCATATTGAACCATTGATAATAGTCATCTAAACTAAATAATGATTCACATAAATCAGCTCCCTACGGGGAATGCATCCACGTCGATCCTCCCAGATCATTACCCACTCGTTGTGTTTCATCAGCTAATTGACTTCTTTTTTACATGTATATCGATTTTATGCATATTGTCAAGATTCCTAGGTGCTTCAGGAATAGATTGTATGAAACCTAATTGGCGGAGCACACAATCAATAGGATATCACTCGATAATAGCATAACGTATCAGAGGGACCACCGCCATCCATGCATCTAATGGGTCACTCAAGTGAGGTGGGATGCAACGCCTCATTTCTTTAGTAGAATAAAGAGCCCATTGAAACTAAAACAAATATATATAATTCTTATCAAAATAATATTCTAATTATATAAAGATAACAAAAGGTAAATAATAAAATTTAAAAACATACCTCTGTACCAGCCTTTTGATCGATGAACAGACGAATTTATTCCAATTCGTCTAGTATATCATGGAGATCTTTCCTTATAGATGATCACCTATTTAGTGTAAAAAAATCATTATATACTCAAAAAAATATTTATATAAAAAACAATATTGAAATTACCTCAACAATAATGAGAAGACTAACGGGTTTTTCACGACTGGACATAAAAAAGGCATGCTATACCACACCCATGATTGCAGAAGAATGAAATATATGCCGATAGCATTTTTTTATAATCAGTTACTCAACACATTTCTCTATACAGAGATGCCAAAACCACAGGCCCGTAAACATCTAAGAATACGAGTCATAGATGTCACCTCAAACTGACTAATATCCACTATTCACATTTGCTTAAAATTTAGTTTCTTTTAAAACATTCATATTTTTAACTTTTAAATCTATTTATATCTACTTGAACTTCTGTACCATTTTAAAATATATATATAATTTAAGCATATCAAATATTGATAAATAAAACTAGTCAAATCAAATAGCCCTAATTTACTATTACTGACCATTTAGTCAAAACTGATAAAACAAACTAATAACATAAATATACATGCCACTACTAGTCAAAAGAAACATCAACGATGTCTTACTGATATTGTTATATACGATCTGCACATGATGCTTGGGAGGCTCACAAAACGTATGTATCTCAATTAGACCCTATGCATGAAATTCATCATGCCCTAAGTATAACTTTGTGAGACAGTAATATTCAAGGTGAAAACAAATAAATAAAATATTGAAAAATAAGAAATTATTTAAAATAAAACAGATAGAACTTTCAGAATATTCAAACCAGATATCTCAAGTTGTTCATTTATCAGAAACTTGAAAAGAATCATCTGATGATTTTCACAAAATCATAATAAGTCAGATCAAACAGAATAATCAGCCAACATTGCTTTATAGTCGAACATTTTTCAGAACTTTTATATTTCATTTTATAGTCCAAAGTATATTTTAAGAGAATATAAGGTACGTGAGTCAGACGAGTGTACGCAATACATATATCAGATCATCAGAGTCGGAACAGATAAGCACACACTTTGCTATCACATCGGAAATAATAATATGCACACAAAGTGTATTCATATCAGAATATACATACTAGTGTACACTCTGATACACCACAATATATCAGAATTGGAACAGATAATCACTCCACCTCATGGCATGCCAATTGTATATTTGACTCTCAATATAACATACAGTGGGCTTTCAGTTCATTTCGTAATCATTTAAAAAAATCATATTAGAATCAGAAATATATTTAATTCACATTCGTAAAACATGACATGGGTAGTTCATACCCAAAATCATTTATTAAACTTATTAAAATATTACAGATATAATTCAGTAATCAAAACATAATTCATATCTTTAAAATAAACAAGGTGAGGTTGACTTATCCTCTACTCGTCATCGATCAAAATAATTAAATAAATAAATAAACTGTACTCACCTGGTATTGCCTCACTAGTAATCTTACTTAGCGTTCCTAGCTTTACTCTTGAACTTTTTCTTTACCTTTAAGCTTTCTTTGATCTCGATCTTCACGTTGTCATTTATACATCACATACATTCCATAGCATATATTAGTATTTTACTAACATGAGCACAATCTAGTAATTCAAAAAAATTCTATCGATACTTATTTGATATTAAACCCATTTCAACACGTCTATTCTAACCATAATACTTAAAATATAACTTCAATCCTCTTAACATTCATGTCAACTCATAACTCAATTTAGTCTTTCAAATTCCACCATCTAACCATTAAAATGAATTCTTTTAGAATTCTTCTTAAAATTTCCAATTTATTCAAAATGGTATCTTTCCATTTAACTTCAATTCCAAGCATCCAAAAATATACTCAAACATTCTAATCAAATATTTAAACATTATTGTTCATCTTCTAATCCATTTCCACTTCAATTCTAAAATTTCCATATTCAGACAACTCACAATACCTTTAAAGAATCATTATTTTGTATTGATATACACACTTTAATTTAATTCCATTTCTTACATTGAAAACTAGACTCGAATATGAATTTAACCATATAAATTACTCATTCTAATTCAACTTGTACAATTTATAGTGAATTTTCTAATCCAATTTCCACAATATGTTTTGAGCAGAATTTGTAGCCCTGTTTTCTAACCCATCATCAATAAAAAATTCATATCTTTCATTATACAATTCAAAATCAATCTCGGTTTGTTTTAAACAAAACTATATTGATATAAAAACAAAAAAATATACTCCGAATAATTTTTATATAATTTATTGTGATTTTTCAAACTCACTGCCAAATTCAAAAATCTAAATTGTTTTCATTATTTTGCATCCTTAGTTTCTTCATCGATTCTTACAACTTGCATCTTAATCCTTAATCATTTTTAATTTATTCAAATCAATATCAAACATTCCATCATTGTATATATATATATTCAATTCAATACCTTCACATTTGTATAATTACAAATTTATTCCCTTATTTCCTAATCCATTCAAATTCAACCATCACACTCTAGGCTTGTTTTCCAACTTGATTCAAACATGGATTCAACCTTCAAACATTATTTATAATCATCTACTATCAATTCCATACAAAAAACAAATCAAACAAACAATTCTCCCAAAACCTTAGTTTGACCGAATCACACATATACCATTTCTAATAGTTTTCAATCAACTTTCATGCTTGGAAAATGATTCTACATCATCCACAACATCATAATCAAGCTTTAATTCATTAAGATCCAACATCCCCAATGATTCTACATCATCCACAACATCATAATCAAGCTTTAATTCATTAAGATCCAACATCCCCTTCATCCATCTACTTCATGAACTTAGGTTTTCAAGCATGGAAAACATGAACACATGGTACCAAATGATAAAGAATTTCATGTAGATTAATTCTCTATTTCACACTTCAATCCAAAAACCTAAGGAATTTGCTAAAAAAGAAAAATAAAATTCTTTCTAACCTTTTCATGGGGTTCACAACCAACTTGAGAAAGATGAACCATTTCTCTTGAAAATTCTTCATCTTTCTTTATTAAATAATGATTTAAAAATTCATTAAATGCTAAATTACCAATTTACTTTTAAAATTGAAATATCTTTACTAATTTACCCTTAATTAAACATGATATTTACCTTAATACCAAGCCACATAAACCTTATCATATTCCAAAGTCAAAGATGGACAAAATATTTTGCCCTTTATAACTTTGCCCTTGCTATTTTCCAAAAATTTCAATCTCGCCATTTTTCATCCAACGATTCAAATTGAACATAAAATAAATTCTCAAATTCAATGCTCCATATTATTTTCCACCATTTTAAAATATGGAAATAATATTTCTAAGATTAATTTATCATCCTTCAAAATTTCCTAAAAATTCGATTTGATCCAATTACCCAAAATTTTCCATAATTTTATCGCTTTATAGCTTTTAATACAAAATCCGTACAAAAAATATGAATCCTAAGGAAACGTCATTCTTGGGGGGTGAACTATTCATTTACGGGATCGGATTGCATAACTTTTTAAAACTATACTTTGGTCCCTAAACTTTTCCAAAGTTTATACTTTGGTCATTAACTTTCAAAATTTACATTTTGGTCACTAGACAAAATTTGGGTATTACACGCAGAGCCCCAACTGAATGATCCGACAACTCGAAAATATGCAAGATGACTCAGCCACATACAATGAACTTGGTTGCGAGATTTATTGGACATCAAGATCCCTCCTATGAGTTGCAATATGCAAGCCCAGTCAAATATTTGAACCTGTTCCTCGGAACAGTCGTAGCTCAACCGTCAAATTTTTTTATCCACCTATGATAACAATATTCGACCACCGTTGAAATTAGGCGAGATACCTCCAAGATACTGCTCGCACAAGGAATGCCAATGATCATCCGCCACACCAAAAATAACATCCCCATTTACTAGAAGCCTCAAATGTAAGGAAACATCCTCCAGCGTAATAGTGCACTCCCTATACGAAAGATGGAATGTGTGTGTCTCTAGTCTCCACCTATTAATCAATGCAGAAATAAGGTTGGATTCAAGGTTACAGTGCCCTTAATATTTCGCTATGTAACCGAATCCAACATCAGCTAAATACGACCAGACACGACTCGATATCTCTAATTTAGTGTTACGAATAAATGGATCTAATATACAATCATTCACCTAATTAAATAAATAGTATACAAATTAAAATATAAATTAATACTAAAAAATAAATGAATAAAACATTCCCAATAAATAAAATAACATAATTTATAATTATTACCGTATCGACAAAATGACTCGATATATGATCTCATCTAAACGTAGCAACCCGCCTGCTATTTTGTAATTGCAAAAAGTAATAAAAATTAGTACAATAAAATATAATAAAATAATAAAATATTAAATGATTATAATATAATAAAAAGTTATCTTCTAAAAACGATAACTATACTTACTTAAAACTTGATAGAACGATATATAGAAAAAAGAAATAGAGTTTTTTTTGTGTGGTATGAGTGTTGGATGAGGGGGTATTTATAGGGGAGGGGACAGGGGATTCATCGGTATTTAAGGCGGGGCGGTTGGGATTTAAAGCAAATACGAGTTTCATGATCCGCGCTTTACCACCATGATGTCAGCTCGGATAGAACCCCTCGAAGACGCGAATTATGATATGCGCTTTTCCACTGTGGTGGTAGCTCGGAAAAAACCATGAGAAGGCACGTCTTATGATATGCGCTATGTCAGAAAGGGTAATAGATTGGTAATATTTGGAGAAATGGTGTCTGACATATAATATTTAACTGTTATGGTAATTTTTAGGTAAAATTGTGGCCTTACAGAATAGTGGCAGTTGGGACTCCTTGATTGATCTAAAATGTCAACTTTTTCTTTGCTCTGAGTTTGTTCCTTGTGAGACTCCAAGAAGAAATACAATTGTAGTTTTATCTCATGGGCACCATGTACTTTGAGATCTTCATTGGTATGTATTTTCAGAGTGCAGATAACTTGACTAAATCCATCAAATGGGGTGTTGGAAAAAAATAGTCCCTAGAATGTGGTTGGACTTCTTCCTCTGGACATTGTAATAATCACCCATCTCAGAAAATAGTTCTCCCACCATTCTATACGAGTCAATTTTTTCCAACACCCTATTCGATTGATTTTACTAGATAATTTGTGTTGTTCTTTTATCTTCTCATATAGGCTTAGGGATAAGATCCGATTTCGATAAATATCGATTTCATTTTATAAAATTGTTTTTTAATATCAGATTAAAATCAAGTCAATTTTATTAAAAGATAAATTTGAATTAGGTTGACTTCGGGTTTATTGTAAAAATCTCTTATCCGATCTGAGATAATATTATAATTCTCTTATATATTTAGAGACAAGTGCAATGACATTTATTTTTATATATTTCTAATGAGGTCCTTATTTTACCAAATAAGAATGAGAATTATATATATATATATATATAAACACTTGGTATTCTCAATCCAATTCACAAGTAGTTTACTTTGAACATGAATATTTTATTTATTACTCAATTATTTTGAGCATATGATATATTATTGTAAAGGTCTTATAAAATAAAATATAAAACCATAATTTTATGATTCAAATCTTATCTTTACCCATTGAAAATATCTCAAAATATCATTTCCAACCTAATTTACCGATTAAACTTATTTAAGAAAAAACTGAAATCCCTTATAGTTTTAACATAATTTAATTATTATCCTAATAATTTTACTTTCTTAAAATTATTTTATTGTACCCACACACTAATATTTTTAAATAAAGAGTACCGCGTTTATGTTATATGCGTTTGTTCAAATTTTGACAATTCTCTTAATACCATAGATACAAGAGATATGAGCATTTATTGTCAAAAGATTTAGAATTATTTTTAATAGATACTAATTTATATTTATCTTATATTATAAAAAACTATATACCATATTACTTTAAAAATAGGATAAATTATATGTTTAGTACATAAACTATATACCATATTACTTTAAAAATAGGATAAATTACATGTTTAGTACAATTTTGATAGTCATTTGAAATTTTGAGATTATATTTTATCATATCTTTGGTCATCAAGTTCACATTCAACTCAAAAGTTCGTCAATTTTTTAATAGAAAAAATGAGTTTGGAATATATGAATAGTTGAGTGATCATTTTATAACTTTTGATAGTCGAGGAATTCAACAAAATAATATCTTATAGTCAATGAACTATTTCATAATTTTTAATAGTTAGAGAACTTAACAAACAAATTTCCACAGTCAGGATCATTTATGTACTTTACCTTCAAATTTTTAACCCAAAAAAATTGTTTAAGCAATGTACAATTTGACAATGATATTCGATTCCGTATAGCTAAAAACTTCATTGAAATTAAACAGGTAACTTCTTTAAAGAAAGAATCGCATATAAAATATCGCAAGTGTTATTGGAATATTGTGAACATTGAAATAGAATATATTAATCCAAAGAATGTCTAAAGGCCCAATCTCCAATTTTTTTTAAATGTAGAAAATTAATAAAGAAAAAGCCAGCGACAAAAAGAAAATTCTACACACGGCGTGACCTAAAATTTCAGAATATATTTGATAAAGTCGGTTAAGCACTACCAGAAATATTGATTAATAATAATGTCGTAGGTGAAAAACATGAAAAAATATTAAAAAATTTGGCAATCGAGAAACTTTGCTTATCGGTAGGTATCGATATCTTGCACAGAAGTATTGATATATATAGTAACATATACGAAAGTGAAGAAAACTGGTTAAAAGTAGACATGTATCGATACATTTATAAATATATGTATAAAAGTATCGGTACTTTACTAATTTAAAAGAATTGCAACAAAAGCGCCTATAAAATATCGATACCTTACACATGTATCGATGCACGACAATATAACAGGTTGAAATTTGACAAATCTGGTTTCAAATTGACAAAGGAGGTAACAAATTTGACAAAATTGGTTGGTATGTTGACAAAATCGGTTTTAATTTGACAAAATCGGTAAAGAGCTACCGGAATTGTTGACATAATCGATACTTTTATAAGTATGTGTACCAAAGTATCGATACTGTAGGAATTTAAAAGAATTACAATAATAGCTGCTAAATAGTATCGATACCTTACGCACATGTATCGACACATGACAATATAACAGGTTGAAATTTGATAAAACCAGTTTCAATTTGACAAAATCGATAAAGAGGTACCGGAATTGTTGACAATATCGATACTTTTATAAGTATATGTACCAAAGTATCAGTCCTGTAGGAATTGAAAGAATAATAGCACCTATAAAGTATTGATACCTTAGACACTGGTATCGATACATGACAATATAACATGTTGAAATTTGACAAAATCGATTTCAATTTGACAAAACCAGTAAAGCGTTACCGTAATTATTGAAAGTATCGATACTTTTATAAGTATATGTACCATAGTATCGGTACTTTAGGAATTGAAAATAAATGAAAAAAGGAAAACTTCTCGAAAGTATCGATACCTTTCACAAAAGTATTGACACTTGAGAATGGTATCGATTAAATATAAATAACATAATCGGTTAAAATATCAAAGGCATTGCTGACAGAGAATTTGAAGGGGAACCGCGAAATAGAAGCAATGTGTTTTTGAAAGCGTAGTTTTTTGTTTGTTGCTGCAATCAAATCGAAAGGTATGTTGTCGAAACCCTAGTTTTTTAGTATTGTAGTATTCGATAATTTGGGGTTAGGTTTGGGGTTTTCAAAGTAAAGAAAGATTTGAGACCGATTATAGGTAGAAAGTGATATTCTAGGTAGAAAATAAATAGTGATACTTTTATATAATGTTATAGGTAGAAATTGTTATTGTAGGTTGTATAAAGGTATCGATACTTGTAGTAGAGACTACAAGTAACTTGTATATTAAATAAATTATATGTAACTTGTATTTGAATTAATTTAATTTTTTAATTTAATTTAATGCTTGAATGTTCATAAACTGTTATATGAAGGGAAAATAAAGTCAACGCATCTTGCAATTGTTGTACGCGAAGATGACATTGAAATGGAGCCTGAGAGTATCAACAATGAAGAAAATCGAAATCAACCACTGGGTGGATACATATACTTCTAGTAAGTATCAATGTATATGTGTAATTAATGGTAATTGGATTAAAGTATTTAAGAACTTGAAATTT
The DNA here is from genome assembly GCF_006381635.1 of Hibiscus syriacus. Classification (NCBI taxonomy): domain Eukaryota; kingdom Viridiplantae; phylum Streptophyta; class Magnoliopsida; order Malvales; family Malvaceae; genus Hibiscus; species Hibiscus syriacus. The sequence continues at coordinate 1,989,543 of NW_024063295.1, forward strand.
GATTACTGTTGAGTCAATCGAAAGGATGAAATAGCCGAAAGGGGGTGAATTGGCAATTAAAAATTTGGTAGAAGCTTAAGAGAAAAAAAATAAACAAATGAACACAAGAATTTAGAGTGGTTCGACTTTATCAACCAAAGTCTACATCCACTACCTTAGCTATCCACACTAAGGATTTCCATAAATTCACTAATTTGTATCTACATTTGAGGATAAGGTGTAACATTACAACTCCCTCAAGAATTATACCCCAAATTCTTGAGACACTCACTCAAAGAGAAAATTACAAATTGCAAACTTATAAAATCTTCACTAGGAATGTGTTTGCACAATTCAAGGACAAATAAGAACACTTGAGAAATGAATACAAATGAGTACAAGAAGTGTTCTTTGAAAACAAAAATAATATTGAAGAATGATGATTTGATTTGGCTCAAATTTGTTGTTTATGGTTTTCTCTTTTGTTTGTTCTTCACAAATGACTTGGGATCTTGTTTATATACTTCCTCAATCAATTCCAACCGTTTGAGTTGTTGTGAAAGTGATTAGAGCCGTTGGGGGGCAGTTTCCCGCATTAAATGTTGCTCAGAAGCTTGTAATATCGGTACTCCGTATATTAGTATCAATACTCACTACATTAAATACAAAAATTTGACCGTTGGAAAACTCGATTTCGATACTATCACAAGAGTATTAGTACTACTATATTCAGTAATATCGATATTGTACATAGTATCTGTACTATTTTAGTATACTGGAATTTGACGGACTCAAAACAAAAAAATAGTATCGGTACCACCACTAAGAGTATCGGTACTACTACACTAAGTAGTATCGATACTATATATAGTATCGGTACCATTTTAGCATTCTGTTTTGACAGCATCGGTACTATCTTAGCAGTATCGATACTACTTCATTGTTTTGGGCTTCAACATCGATATCTGCATCGATATTTCTTGAATGGTATCGGTATGTTCTAGTAGTATCGGTATTACTATGCTTAAAAATCATTTTAAACAATTTTCAGTACATTGAGGAGTAAAATTGACATTTTAACTTTAAAGAATAATTTTATATATTCGAATGACTAAATCGAATATAATCTTTAAATTCGTAAAAACTAATTAACAATTTGTTTGGTATATCAAAATATCAAAGTGTTTTCAACAATCTCTCCCTTTTTGATATAACAAAACATTTTAAAAATTTTAAGATTTTCTTAAACAAATACTCCCCCTTACTTTAACATTTATCCCCATTTTTGTTAAATCAAAAAGATTCAATGAAGAATAAACAAGATATAGAATATAGCCATGAAGAACAAATATGCCAAATAGGTTAGTCAACATAATTAATAAACAAATACTTCTCGTGCTTCTAGCAACTTAATATACAAATCTCCATATGCGATAGGAATAAGATCAAAGTCAGGTTCACTCCCTCCTACATCTCGGTCATTCATGAGGTGCGTCTCTCGTTTGAAGTGATTATATGTTTTTTCTTCCTCTATATTTCCTTGAAATTTTATAGTTGTCACTGTTTCTTTTGTACCTCCTGATAACTTGTTGATGCGGGCAATGATTGCACGAGGCTCCTTAAGTTTACTTGGGTCACTTTGTTCATAAGTAGCCTCTTGTGTTACAGTTTCATTTTTGTCGAGTTCTTCTCTAATTGCACATCAACCTCTTTTCCTTTGGCCATCATATTTATTCTATCCATCATCTTGGACATTTTTTCCCTCATTTGTTGCAGTTCTCTTTGTTCTTCTTCAGACATGTGATCCTCGGATGTACAATTCCCTGCTTTTATTGGAACTTCTTTCGAATGCCATTTCTTGGTTATATCACGGTTTACCTGATTATGAAACCCCTTGTACATTGTGAAAACATTTTAATTGGTGACTACTCAGAATTGACACCTTTTATGTCATGAACATATGATGCAAGCAAAAAAAAAAAAGAAAAAACAACATATAAATTAGTTAGTACAAAAAATGAGAATAAGATGACAAGAATTATTATAGGAGCAAATAACAAAAAAAAATAAATTATTAAGCTAATGCAAAACGAGAATGCAAATGCTAATGCAAATGCACAAGGTGTTAATCCCAAAAGTGACCACCATAGAACAACCTTCATTTAGACAACAAGATTTTATTACACCATAAAGTCAAAATACAATCGCAACTTTTCATTTCCTTGAGTCGTACTCTTCATGGAATCTAACATTGCATCCAAAGTTTTCGGTGTACTTTATCATATTTGACGAAGTCTGATGTCCTTAAATTGAATCTTGAAATCTCCATTTTTACTTCCAATGCGAAGTAGTCTTCATGTCTTTGTGAAAGGTCTTCTCGTCCTTGGTATGACTGTATCTGTCTCTTGAGGGAGCATCTCAACCTTTGCACCTTTAAAGGAAGTCTTCAATCAGCTTTAGATTTATTCATTCATCGGATGACCTTCTTCATGGATCATTTGAACAATTTTAGATCTCCCGATTTTGACTACATGGTTAAGAATTTCTTGTCTCATTATGACCAACCTTCTTATTAGTCAATCACTTGCGAATTAACACCTTTGGATGACATGAAGATGCAAATGCAATGAATCCATAAAACCAAAATAGGTTAGTACACATAATATAAACAAAATAATAAAACCTACTCTCACATGCTGACTACCCAATCATGCTTTAATAGATCCTACCCAACATGATATCTACCCCCATGTTTTGTCATTTACAAAAAACCTAACCGCATGATATTTAATTCGCATGCATTTATTCGAAAGGAAAAATATATTCTACGAATTTAAAGAAAAAAGGTTTAGAAACACTCCTCCTATATGTACACTTAATTTTGAGTACCTACTAACAGACAGAGGTTCAGTATAGTTATATCTAGGGTGACCGTTCTACGGTTCATTAAATGCATGGTTTCAGCTCTATAAGGGAAAAGGTACTCTAATTGTCCTTGATGTTAGTGCCCCCTTGAGCTACCAAACTCTCAATCCTCACCCATTATAGGCTTAAACGGATCGAGTTCAATTCAAGACGATACATTCCCTTATGTCTATGCAGAGAATAAATTCACACGAAAACATAAGGTATATGAATCACAAAGGTTACTTGCTAGGCCTGCACGGAGAATAAATTCTCACGAAGGCGTCGCTTTCGCCCCCACTTAGAAAGGTTCGGAGCTCGGGTATAGAGCTTATGTTATGCAAATGCTCGTGACGTGTGTGAGAAGGAACATTCAATCCTTTGACTCAAAAGAAAAACGACACCACTCGATAAAAATTTGGACAAATATGAAAGAAAAAAATCAAATGTTAGTATGACAATAAAAAATGAAGAAATTAAAAAACTTCAATAAATGAATCATAAGTTAACTAAAGACTTGAACTCATAATTTTCACCACAACAACAATGAGTAAGCGACTTACAGACTGACTCTCTAAAAAGTCCCCAACAGAGTCGTCAAGCTGTCGTAACCGTTTTTTCGGCGGAACAATCGTTTAATGTTTAAAAAATAGTTTCGACTTTAATTTTGGAAAAATATGGTAGTTTTGAATTAATTTGGATAGAATTGAAAAGAGTCGCCATCGACCTTTGGGTTACGTAGGTCGAACACCTAAAAATGTCTTTTAAAAATAATTTTAAGAAAAATCATTTTAAGACAAAAACTGGTATGTGTTTACCAAAAATTCATTAATAGTCGGTTACACGTTTAAACATAAACCAAAATGGTACTGTTTCTCTTACACGTTGTCGTAAATAGTGGAAATTTAATCAATATCAAGATTAACTTGCTTCAAATTAATTAATTTAAAAAAATCATTTTACTCGAATAAGAAATCTTAAAAACATGAACTTAAAGGATTAAAAACATAAACGAAAATTTAAGGGATTAAATAGCAAAAACATACATTTAAATGACAAAAATAGAAAAAAATAAAAATTCGTAGAATAGAACCACAAATATAAATAAAAGAGTTTCTATCATGTAATCTAATATATCAAACAAGCCCCCCACTTATTTTCAATAATTGCATCCGTTCTTCTTTATAAGGAAAACACATCCAATATGAATACAAAACCTTGTAACAAACATTAATTTATGGGGTCTAACTTATATGCTATTATTAAATAATGTTTAATTAATTAATTATTTATATTATATGGCATTAAAGCTTATTTTATTCATACTTTTTTTTATTCATACTTTTTTTCTCTTACTTTTATAATATTCTAATATTATAAACTAATAAAATAATTATTAAAGCTTATGGACCGCATAAACTATATACTTCGTTTATAATTTTCTTTTGAAATTGAAATCAATTAATCTATTGCAAATTTCTTAAATCAAAATATTAAATAATACCTATACTAAAAGTAAAAATAATCCAAGAATAAAAATCCTTAGAATAAAATAAACAAAAAAATTACAAGGATTAAATAATAATTAAACCTAATGCTAGATATTGACTAAAATGAATTATTTACTAATATAGTATCTAAATTCGAATATTAATAAAAATTATAAAATAAATAAATTAGGACTAAAAAGAAACATGCAGAAATATAGAATCCTAATGTCTAAACAACAAAAATTAAATAAATTAACATTTAGACTAAAATTAAATGAACATAAAATAAAAAGACAAAATTGTAAACTCACAAACTATTAATTAGGGACTAAAATGATGAAATTAAAACATATAGCTTAATTTAAGATTTATCCTAAAATACAAAATAATGACTAAAATACAAGTTTCATAAACCAAGAGAATAATTTATAATATATACGAAATTCATGTAGTAATATTCAAGTGATCAAAATATAATATTTACAAATGTGACACATGGAATATAATATAAATAAAATATAATAGGTAACCATATCATGAATATACAAAACAAGGAAGTCGTTTAAGTATAATTAACCCACAATAAAATTACAAACAAGTCCCTTGTTAAACTACGTCGTTTTAACAATTGTATATAACTCTAAAACAAAGCCAAAAATTGGTTAAACACTTCATTTTACTCACTTTCAAAACTGAGAAAGGAAATTCTCTCCACTTATTCGTCGGAGAGGAGAGGAACACCCGCCGCCGACGGCGGCGTACGGCGGACTTACGGTGGTCTTAGGGACCAAATGGTTCCAAAAGATTCCTCTCGCTCCCTACTTCCCGATTATCCCCTTAATTCGGCCTATAAACAACCCTACAAGTCTAGATCTAGAATAATACCTTTCGAAAAACATCACTCCGATGACTTTTTGATACTTCTTCGATCAAGGTAAGAGTTCTATCCCTCTCTCTTTGTTTTTTTTCTTTTTTCTGTTTGAAAGCCCCCTGTTCGAATATGGCCTCACAGTTTTTTCCCCTCCTTCGAATGGTTACCTCCTTTTATACTGAAATTTTGTTGTTGCTTAATGGATGTTGCACTGATATACGAAATAGTGGTAGGGTATATTAGGTGATAATACCTAAATTTCGGGATTTAATTTGGTTTAAAAAATTTTTAGTGGATGTTTTTGATGGATGGTTGATTCAGCTGACATGGTTTTGTGGTTGCTGATGTAGGCGATGACGAACATGACCATTGGTGATTGGTGACTCGGTGATGACTCAGTAGTGGTTTGGTCATCGTGGCGTCCGGCTGGAGCATGCGACGGCGTGGGCAGTGAACTGGTCACTGTTGGAGGCGGCTGAAGATAATTAGGGTAAACCCTAATCTGCATCTGGGTTACTTGAACGGGTCTAGAACTGGGTTTGGGTCAGCATCTTAGTGTTGGACTTGTAATGGACTGTTGGCTTTTGATTTGTAATTTGGGCTGCACATTAAGCCTGCCAAATATGTAAATAAAATGATATAATAATAATAATAATAAATATAATAATAATCCTTTTTTAAGTCTGGTAAAAAACAGGTGTCAACTGGTTATGTTAAAGTCAATGTTTTTTGGTGCATTTTACATACGAAGATAATATTCCCGGTTATTACCATTATTATTATCAACACAAATAACATTTTCGGTGAAAACATATAACATTTCTTGTAACGCTTTTAACCGATCACATATTTAATTAATCACACCGTATATTAACCATGTATTAGTCTGCCTCACAACAGAACCTCCCTTAAAGTGCAGCAAGTTCTGAGTTTGCCTCACTCTGGTCCATTATTGTGTGCTACGCCCTACAGATTCTTGTAATTACTAAAAAACCAAGTTCAGAATAAATTACTACAATTAAATAGAAACAACATTTAAAAAAAATGTCCTTCAAACTTTACAGAGTTGATGCATATGTTTTCATTACATAAGTAGAGACAGACATATGATTTTACGTTAAGAAAGGTGAATTTAAATTTTTTTAAATTTTAGGAGGACGAACATAAAATTCAATAGTGAAAATAAAATTTTAATAAAAAAATACATAAAATAATTCTAAAATATATTATAATTTTAAATTTTGAGAAAGGGAGACTGTCTCATCTATCTCTCATTCCATCCCTATGTATGAATGAATAGATCCTATGATATTATTGATGGTCAGAAAGAAAAGTAAAAAAAATGATAATCAACATGAATTTAAATGGTTCACATTTTTAAGATTAAATAAAATATTATAATTGATGATAATCTGGAGAAAGAAAGAAAAGTAAAAAAAAATTATAAACAAAACGTAGAGTGTTAATTTTTTTTTTAATTTTACTTATGCGGATATATATATATATATATTGAAAATGTGTATATATATCTTTAAAATCAGGAAATAGCGAGATTGGCGTCAATCATACAAAGTAGCGAATTCATTCAGGAGTAAAGTGTCTATCTTAAAATTTGAATTTTATTCTATTAATTCTTTATTTTATTAATGGTTTCATCGTAAAATTTTATGTGTCTATCTAAAATTTTAAATTTTCTTCGATTAATCACCTATTTTATTGATTGTGTCCACCTAAAATTTTATTTATATATACCTCATTCAAAATATTTATATTATTAACATATATGTATACACCCTAAAATATATTTATTGATCGTCACTGGTCCTACAATTGATAGCTACTGATGGATCGACATATGTGCAAATGTGATTGTCAAATAATAAATTTAACTGATAATATAATCTACAAGAATCATATAAAAAAATTGCAACCAAGTGAAGAGAATAACAGAAGTATAATTTACGGATAACCGACAACAAATATCCTTGTTGATTTTTTAGTATCCTAAGTTGTTCAAATTTCGACTAATCCTTATTAGGAAGGTGAAGACTCGAATTTAAAATTTTCGATCAGAATCTAACTCTAACGGGTCATGTTTTCCCCCATAAAATAGGATTTGGGACAGATTGGGCTAATCATTTTAGAGGATAAGTTTAGATTGGGTAATGTTTGGGTTCATGGTGAAAAATATTCGATTCGACCTAAAAATGTTATTATACATTATATATTTAAAGATAATTACAATAATATAAATATTTATATTATTTTTTCAATTAAATCTTTATTTTATCGAATAAAATTAAGAATTATATACAAATATGTATTGAATCATATATGAATTTTGTCTCAAAAAATAAATTAAGTTTCAAGTCGAGTCGAATTTCATGTGAAAATTACTTATTAAATTAGGGTTCATTCACCCGAAACCCAACCCAAATCCACCCATACGGATCCCTATTCCTTACATAAACTACTATTTGTACCCAAGTTATTTTATAGAATAAATTACCCTAATCATTCAGTAGATTCTATCACTATTGTTTTCCAAATCACAACAAACCTCTATTCATAAACTACTATTTGTACCCAAGTTATTTTATAGAATAAATTACCCTAATCATTCAATAGATTCTATCACTATTGTTTTCCAAATCACAACAAACCTCTATTCATGTACATTATGAAATCACTCCATTTTGCACCTGCAAAAAGCCATAGTAGTAAGTGAAAAGGAAAGTGGCAACTTGGCTAGCTTAAAAGTCCCACAAATGCGTTCTGCAAACGCCATATGCTTACAAGCTACGTTTATTTAATATCTAAAAATTTATAATAAACACAATTATATTTGGTATGCTGGGTGAGTATTCGATCATGACAAGTTAAAAAAAATTCAAGTTATTCAATGACGAGTCTTATTTTATAACTTAAATTTGATTTGAATTGTTTTAGTTGAATCAAGTTTATAAAATTCGAGTCGAGTTTTCAAGTTTCTGTTTAAATTTAATTATAATTATTTATAATATTATGATATTATTTGATTCCGATTTATATGATTTTTTATAATCATGCCATATATATTTCTTTATATTTTTCATATACAATATACATATATCATACAGAGTCGAGCGACTCGACTCAAACTTGAAAATCAATCTACTAATTACTAAAAGTTTTGAGTTATTCGAGTTACTCGAGTTGTATTCTATAACTCGACTTAAACTTGAAATTTTTTCGAGTCAAAATCAAGTTTATGAAATTACATATTTAATCACACAATTATCGTTTTAATTCTATTTCGATCACCCCAACTATTTATTTTAAATCATCATTAATTTTACATTTTAGTTTTAAGTCTTTAAAACATATAGCACTAACTGTCGTCCTAAATTAATTGGTATAATTATATATAAGCGTTTGCTTTGAAGCGTGAAGTGCACTTTCTTAAGCTTAAAATGTATATCGAGGTACACATGTTCTAGCTTAATTTAAGCTTTAACAGAATTAATGAGCATATGATTAAGATTGTAGAATGTTTTAAATAGGGATTAACCATGTCCTTTTTTTCACTTTGCTTATTTATGTCTTTTTATTGTGATATTTTTTTTTCTTTTTGTCTTCTTTAACTCCTTTAATTCTTTTTTATTTTGCATATTTAAGTTTTTATGTTATTTTGTTTATTAAATTTTTATTTTTTCTAATAAAATCAGTAGGTATTTTTTTTATTTACTCTTGTAGTACAATTTTCTTCTTCTTCCAATGTTAGTTTTAATATTATCTTCTAATTAACGTTTATTTGACATGTTTATATGTGACAAAATGATGATATGATAAAAAATTAATATAGCATGTTTATGCGTGATAAAATGATGATATGATAAAAATTAATGTCACATGTTTATATGTGACGAAGTGATGATATGATAAAATACTATGTCAACATTTTTTTATCATATATATGGTTAATTTGGTTAAATTAATTTCAAATAATCAAACTAATACATATGGCATTATCTAATTAGTTTAAAATTAAAAATGTGGAATATGACATTAGGGGACTTAAGCACGAATTTGAAACATTTAAACTTAAATGCTTAATCACTAAACCAAACAACAAACATAATTCTTTATTGATGGTATATATCATTTACCTTAAAATTGAGTATCATTAATAAAAAATAAAAAAAAGTAGGGAAAACCCATATCGGATAGAGTAATTATAACTAATAATTATATAAAATATCAATAAATACATTTAGTAAGATGATACACTTAATTTTTTTAATTAAATTGAGAGATTCCAATCATAACAATGTAAATGGAACAAATTGGACTGCGATGATCGCCTTAACCCTTGAATCCAATTTTATTGACCGTCATGTGTATATATGTATACTATCATTAGTCTACTTATTATTAACATTTTTGAGTTTTTATTCATTTTTAAAATAATCTGAGATGACTATAAGGTAGTAAATGTTTATTTTATTATTAATTTATTGACAATATACACACCCTGTATACGTAGTTATTCGAACTCAAAATCTTTATGAATAACTATATTCTCTTTTATCACTTATACCAGTTAATGCATTCAATTTTTGAAAATCCCAAATATTTAGAGAATAATCCCAAATATAAGTTTAACAATATATTATTGAAAAATCATATTAATTTTTGAGTGAGGTCAAAATAAAAATTTAGAGAAGTAAATATGAATAAAATGATGAATATAGTATAATTTTTAAGTTATCAATTTAAAATTAAAATTAAAAATCTATTTTATTTAATTATAAAAAAATTAACTGAAAAAACTTGACTAAGAGTTAGTTTACCTACTTTCACACCTAGGAGTAGGGGTGAACAAAACTCGACTCAACTTAAAAAATTATTTTTTTCTCGACTCGAATTGAGTTCGAATTGTAATTTCATAAACACTACTCGACTCGAAAAAAAATTCAAATTCAAATCAAGTTGTAAAATACAACTTGAATAATTCGAATAACTCGAATTGTTTAGTAATTAGTAGATTGATTTTCAAGTGTAAGTCGAAGTTTGAGTTGAGTCCCTTGACTTTATATGTTATATGTAAATTACATATGAATATATGTATATATATTGTATATGATTATAAAATATCATTTAAATTTAAATTAAATAATTTGATAATATTATAAATATTTATAATTAAATTTAAATAGAAACTCAAAAATTTGACTCGACTCGAATTTTATAAAATTGACTCGACTCGAAAAAATTTCAAATCAAATCCGAGTTATAAAATAGGGTTCATCAACTTGAATAACTCAAAATATTTTGACTCGATTCGACACTCACCCCTAACTAGAGGATCTAAAAAACAATTGTACCAAGAAAATGAGAAGAAATCTAAATCATCCAATTTTAAAATTAAAAGAACTTAAAATTAATTAAATTTTAAAAATTAGAATAAATTAAGATTTAATTTAATTTTAAAATTAAAAAACATAAACCAATAACTTTAATTTTTTTTTAAAAAACAACAACGCAATTCCATAATAGGAGTAGATAGGAGTATTCACTCTTCGGTTAAAATTAAATTAATTGACCGAACCAAAATTTCGGTCAGTTAATTTTGAGTTCAGACTATTAACGGTTAATGATTTTTTTTTTTCAAATTTCGATTTTGATTAGTTTAGTTTGAAATCGGTTAATTAACCGAATTAACTGAAATTATTAAATATTTAATATATTATATATATTATTTAGCTTTAGGAGTGTTTGAACTCGGTTTTAATCGAATTAACCGATCAAATTAACCAAATAAACAAAAAATTATTAAATATTTAATATATAATAAATATTATTTATATATTATTTATAAATTTTGATTAATTCGGTTAACCGATCAATTAACCGAACTTAGTTTAGTTCTGTTAACTTTTTTAGAAAAAAATTGGTTCAGTTAACGGTTAATAAAAAAATTTTGATTAATAAAATTTAGGTAATTCGATTTGATCGATTAACTGAATTATTCGTTTGAACACCCTAAAATTAGATAACTTATTTAACAATTAAATAATATCCAAAAACAAAACAACAAGCTTGCAGTAAAAAGCAAAGAAAAGCGTGTCGTCAGAGAAAAAAAAGAGCACCTTTAATTAACTTATAAAAAAAAGAAAAAAAAATAGCAACTTCAGGCTTCACAATCAATACTTTTTAAATCAAATTTAAGAAAATAAAAGAGTAAATCATTCAGTAGCAGAATATATGATGGGTATTTTGGTAAAGAAAAAACAAAAAATACAGACAAAATTGAAGGGGAAAAAATATAACTTTTGCCTAACCGTAAAGTTAGCATCATGTAATAGATTTTCATCAACCTCTTAATATTGCAATTAGCACTCATTTATCATCCTCTCTCTCTCTCTCTCTCTCTCTCTCTATGTAAAGACATTAAGAAACACAAAGAGAGACATAAACATCATGTTATGTTTCAGATCAAACCCTTATGCATTGTTCCTTATTTTCTTCTTCTCTTCGTTTCTTTTCGGACATGAAACAGTTTCTAATGCCTCAAATGTCCAGACTTTGCATCTTCCAGGTACTGATCTTTTTTTCTTTTCTAAATAGAAAGTTTTGGTTTTTATTTCTGGGATTTTGTTGGTTTAACTGTTTATATTTTCTCTTGGATTTCAGGATATTATACAAGTTTTGTGGTTGGGGAGAGAGAGCACAGTGAAGTGTTTCAATGGAGGAAGATAGGCCTAGAAAGGAGGAACCTTGCAGAGGACAACTCGTCTTTGATTTTGGCACAAAAGAGGACTTATAGGAGAGACCCTCTTAATGATTTTCTAAAGTACACCGGCGGTTGGAACATCAGCAATCAACACTATTGGGCTGTAATTTTCTTCACTTCTCAACATTTTAGCTGATGTTCTTGTCTTGTATTTGGTTTTGATTGCTTTTTTTGATGCTTTGAATCTAGTCCTGTTAGGGGTTTTCTTGTTTTTGATGATCTGATATCAGTTGAAAATAATTGTCATTTGAATCGAACAAACTTTGAGTACAGTTCCTGTTTCTGTTAATGCAGTCTGTTGGTTTCACGGCGGCTCCTTTCTTTGTCGTTGCCGGTGTCTGGTTTGTGATTTTCGCATTAATTTTGTTCGTCATATGTATCCGTCATTGCTGTTGTCAACTGAATTCGTATGGCTACTCTCGGACGGCGTATGCTTTGTCCCTTATTTTCCTCATACTCTTCACCATTGCTGCAATGTAACTCAATCCCTTTCTCTCGTTTGAAGATATGTATGTTCTAAATGAATGTATAATTACTAACTTGAATGCTTGACATCGTGTTGCAGTGTCGGGTGTGTTGTGTTGTATACCGGTCAGGGAAAGTTCCATGGCAGTACAACGGATACACTGGATTATGTTGTTAGTAAGGCAGACCTTACTGCTGAGAACCTCAGGAATGTGTCAGATTATCTTTCTGCAGCTAAGAAAATTAGCGTGGATGCGACTATTTTGCCGGCAGATGTCCAAAGAAGCATCGATGACATTGAAAAGAAGATAAACTCTTCGGCTTCAACTCTTTCCCGTCAAACAGCCGATAATAAAGAAAAGATCCAGCATGGCTTAGACAGTGTGTAAGTTGAAGATTTTAGGATGAAATTCAAATAACCTTGTAACTGATCATCGAATTTATCTCATGGTAAATACTGCAGGAGATTGGCTCTTATCGTTCTTGCTGCTGTGATGCTCTTTTTGGCATTTCTTGGATTCCGTAAGTCATATTGAGATTCTAAGTGATTTGATTATCTCGATACCATCTAAACTTAATGCTATTGTTTTGATAACTGGCTGCAGTATTTTCCATTCTTGGATTGCAGTGCCTGGTTTACACGTAAGTGAAGTATCATTAATGTATTTTAGATCAATTTCCCTATGTTACTAACTCGAACTTCCTTTAGCGATCACTTCTACAATTAATGAATGCAGGCTAGTGATCGTCGGGTGGATCCTTGTTACCGGTACATTTATTTTTTGTGGAGTATTTCACCTCCTCCACAAGTATGTTCTGCTCGATTTCCCTTGTTTCCTGTATCGAACTCATATAGTTTTTTCTTTGCATTTGAAAGATTTTTGGCTGAACTTGCTTCCGTGCTACTTTCTTCGATATGATATGAGCTCTAAATTAAAAATTGTTTTCCCTGATGCAGTGTTGCCGGTGATGCGTGTGTTGCAATGGATCAATGGGTCCAGAATCCCACTGCTCATACAGCGTTGGATGATATTCTGCCATGCGTCGACAATGCAACAGCCCAAGAGACCTTGTTACGAACCAAGAACGTCACTCATCAACTTGTGAACGTCGTGAATGGCGTCATCACCAATGTATTCAACCGAAATTTCCCGCCGCAAATGGCACCTTTATATTACAATCAGTCTGGTCCATTGTTGCCGGCTCTCTGCAATCCGTTTTATTCTAATCTAACAAATCGAGAGTGTGCGGTTGGTGAAGTGAGTTTGCACAATTCTTCAGAGGTAATAACGATTTCTTTTCTATACGTAAAATCCGCATCAAGTGTGTCAACCGTGCTGCTCTCTCGTAAATCGTGTGGCTCTTCTTCGAATCCGTTCTTATTTTGTTCAACTGTATCCGTGTTAAACAGGTTTGGAAGAACTATGTATGCCTGGTTTCATCCTCTGGTATTTGTTCTACACCCGGGCGATTGACCCCTCAATTTTACACTCAGATGTCGGCAGCAGTGAACGTCAGTTACGGTCTGTATCGTTACGGTCCATTCCTTGTTAACTTGCAAGACTGCACTTTCGTGCGTGATGCATTCACGGATATCAGTCATGAACATTGTCCCAGTCTGCGTCGATATAGTCAATGGATCTACATCGGATTAGTAATCGTCTCGGCCGCCGTCATGTTGTCGTTGATCTTCTGGGTCACCTACGCAAGAGAGAGAAGGCACCGTGTTTACACCAAACAGTACGATGCTAGATACGAAGGCCAATACAATGGTCGATAGGACTCCGACCCTAACGATTACGGTCTTAATTTTCTCGTGTATTTCGAGTAACATGCATTACAAAAATTTGTACATTATGTTTGTTGTCGGAGAAGCCTAATTAGGGTTTGAAAGCCTGTTCTTGAAGGGGATGACTTCATATTCTCGAAGCATTATACATCTCTCTACTTTATGGTGTGCCCTTGGCTGTTTCATCTATTACCGTTCTAATTTTATAAGTAAGCGGGTATATTTGGATATTTTTCATTATAATCCTAGGGGAGAATATATATGTTTTTTACTAAGGTGATTGTAAAGGTTTTATATGTTATAAATATTCTTAACTATTTGATAACGTTTAAACATGTGACTTTTATGAAAAACAATTTTCTTAATTTTTAAGATAAATTAGTTCGTGCTAGGGGTGAATATCACCTAAACCTAAGCCACCGGTTCTTTTGGATTTGTATTTTTTTTCCTTAAAAAACAATCATACATTTTTTATGCTATATATCTCTGACCATGCAAATTTGATTGGCCCTTTGTTATGCATGCGACGTAGTTGACCTAAGTATTAAATATAAGGGTAAAGTACACAAACGATCTTTCGACTATAGGGTGTTGCTTTGTTGAGTCCTTCAACTAGTAGCAGATTTTCCAACATCTGAGTAGGAGTCATTTTCCAAGCCACACGGATGGCCCGACAATGGTAGAGGCGGACGGAGAGGCAATTTTTAGCAGCAGAGCGACATCACACGTATAAAAACAAACAAAGACAATGATTAGAGGATTGGAGATTTTATTTTTGTAACACCCAAATCCAGTTAGAGAAGATCCATGGATTACAATGTTACACGGGACTACCGAAATAGTGACCCAAAATTTTCTTTTAAAATTGTTTGTAAATCTCTGAAATTTAGACATTCATAATGTAATATAAAAACATAATGATAAATAGGGTTTACAAATAATAGGAAGCTCCCAAAATACATCCGCAAAATAATACAAAATACTGAGTTTCAAAAGAATAGTGGAATGAATATGTTGGAACTTTCCAGATATGACCTACCCTAAAGAAGCAACGGAACAAATCCCCTTTTTTCAGATTTGATCTTCCTTGAAGAAGTAGTGGAACAAGTCTGCCTCAATTCAATCTTCCCTGAAGAACAGTGAAATAAATCAATGTTTCCATATCTAATCTACCCTGAAGAAGCAGTGGAGCAGATCCCCTTTTTTCAGATTTGATCTTCCCTGAAGAAGTAGTGCAACAAGTCTACCTCGATTCAATCTATAACACCCCCAACCTGTACCCGACCCGGATACGAGTCCGAGGAGTCACATTGACTTTTCAAACTTTGACTCTTAAAGAAAATCAAGGAAATTTTGAACTTTCATTAAAATAAAAGTTGTTAACTTACAAAAGTTTGATCAGAACAATACAAAATCGATCAGAGCATTCGTAATTAACAAATTGGTTACATGCCAACACACTAAATACAACAAAACACATACTTTGCCAATTACTTTTGATCTGATCTTCTAGTAGTGATGTTGTCCTTGCCACTCCTAATTCTGATCTTCTTGTTTTTCGGTACCTACGTGTAAATCACTTACACGCTAAGTCACACACTTAGTGAGGCATAAACTGAACATATAACAATAATTCATGACCATACATTACTATCAATCCATCATGACATTGCAATGTACATTTATCCACTAAAATGACATATATAATTATGATATGCACAAATGAACTATAACCTCTTATAAGAGTTTTCATTCCATTTATCTTTGGATGCCCATGTACATTATTGAGAACAGGAGGTACGTGAGTACACTGAGGTTGTGCACGAATGCTGTCACCACAACTCAATAAATTCCCACTAGGGGCACTGAATATTTATCCCGAAGGACCACTATGTCCTGAAAGACCATTATGTCCCGAGAGACCACTATGTCCCGAGAGACCACTGATAATCCCTCGACTCTTGGCATGCCAATTATACCTACAACTCTCATATCATATAACATGGACTTAATTATGAATACATTTCCCCTTTTCATATCTCTTGTACCACTTCTCATATAACATACCATTCACTTCACATGAACACATATAATCACTTTGCTTATTACTCATACATGTATTTGT
This sequence comes from Hibiscus syriacus, assembly GCF_006381635.1. Classification (NCBI taxonomy): domain Eukaryota; kingdom Viridiplantae; phylum Streptophyta; class Magnoliopsida; order Malvales; family Malvaceae; genus Hibiscus; species Hibiscus syriacus. The sequence goes on from NW_024063295.1 coordinate 2,005,941, forward strand.
TCTCTTGTAATGGCATACATTTATAATATATTATATTAAAGCATTTAAAAGGTATGAAAATACTTATTATAATCATACATATGCAGGTATATGAAAAGGAAACCATAACATCAAATATAGTTAATAGACTTATCACAAGTCTTATTTCCATTGAACTGTATCTATAGAATGCACTCACCTTGGCCTTGCTTAACTTGAATCGATTTTAGATCTTTATCTCTCTCTCAACCGTTTCTTATTCTTCGATTGATCCGGAACGGGATTACGTTCTATCTCTTTGTTTTGGGGTCTTCACGCACAAAGAAGAAAGGAGAAGAAGAGAACTCTGGAATGTTGATCTTTCCTCTTTTCCATCCACGTGGATTATATATAACCATAACAAATTTAATTATTCCTTGCCAATTACCATTTTGTTCTTCAATTCCTCTTTCTTTATAATTTGATTTTTGTATGTATTTTTCATAGGATTTTGAAATAAATAACATCCGAATCAATAATGAGCTTTAGAATGGAATTGTAATATTTCTTTATTTCGATTGGAGTAAGAATCAACTGTTTTAAGGCATGTGAGGTTGATTCTTCTCGATAGGAAATAATTAAATATTATTATGTTTTGTTCTAAAATTCAAAGAATATTATTTGTATGAGATCTTAAATTAAATTAAAATCGAATTCGTAAATTTCATTGCAAAGACAACTAATTAATTGACTAGGTACCGATTTAGGGCTCTGTGGGGGTGCTAATCATTCCCCACGAATAACCGACTCCCGAACTCAAATTTTAGGTAACGAATATCACAAATTTGTTGTTTTAATTAAAATTAATATTTTTATTAAAATGAAAAATATGTTTTTGGGTGCCCAATCACACCCGAATCAAAGATTGGTGGCGACTCTTCGAATCACGTTTTGTGATTAAAAAGGTTACCCAATTATTCGATACAAGATGTTTTAAAAAATCAGATTTTAAAAATTAAATTTGTTCTTTTTAAGAAAAATCGTTTTGATATTATTAACTAATTAAGATAAGCTTCGTTTTGATATTATTAACTAATTAAGATAAGCTAAGTATTTCTACTTTAGCAAGTTTGTGCTTCACAAAATCTACATATAGCAGTTAATGTTTAGATGCATGTATGTTTACTCACACATCCATTGCTAGAAAATAAGTGTACAATTGCATTGATGAGAAGATAACTTGTATTATTGTTAATAAATGACTTTGGCAGTAGGTCTCTACTGTGTTTCTGGAAGCAGCTCTGGAAATATAATATACTTGTAAATGCAATGCATTGATGGTTCTTCTTTTATCTTGTAATTTTCCTGTAGGGTATGGCCCTTTTGTTTAAATGAACACAGAGTTATATTTCTATTTCTCGACAAGAATTTAAAACAATGTAAATGAATAGGCTTTAAAGAATTCGATTAAGTATTTTAATCATTCTAATGTTTCATTTTGAGACAAAATACTCATAGTTGGATGGAAATCATTAATTGACTAATGATAAAAAATAGCGACAATCACTACAGAAAAACAGAGCTTTAGCGGCCTTTTTTTTAGTCCTATAGCAGCGTTTTTCAGCGCCGCTAAAAGCACTTACGTCGATAGAAAAAACGCCGCAAGAAGCGTCGATCATACCAGCGCCGCTAAAGTTAGCGGCGTTTGAGAATAAAAAACTCCGCAATAGGTCAAGATCTATAGTGGCATTTTTTAACAAACACCGCAAAAGGTTGAGATCTATAGCAGCGCTTTTGAAAAAAAACGCAGCAAAAGGTCGAGATCTATAGCGGTATTTTTGGAACAAATGCCACAAAATATCAAATCTATAGCGGCATTTTTGGAACAAACGTCGCAAAAGGTCGAGATTTATAGCGGCCACAAAAGGTCAGATCTATAGCGGCGTTTTTTTATACAAACGCCGCTAATTACCTTTCTTTAGCTAAGATTAATTGATTTTACATATTTCATTTATGCTCTACATCACCTAAATTTAATATCATGTAACTTTATCTAATTAACAACAACCATACATTTTAATTAAGACACAAGTTATGCAGAAAAATATTTAATAACAAAATAAATTAAAATTTATAAACATTAAAATTAAATGTAATATAGTTGGACATTTTTCTCTAGAATTTAGTCTAGGTTCTTTCACTTTCAATTAAAAAAATATTGTTCACTAGAATTTAGTCTTCATTGCTCCTTCGTGGGAAAAGGAAGTAAAAAAACATTTTCCTTGTTTGATGAAGCATCGTTAAGTTTTTCCTCCGTGTAAACTGTATATGGAGAAGCTCTTCATCCATTTCACCAAATAAATCCCCTAGCCCCGGTTTCACCAAGAAGACTCCTTGCGCACTTCAGTGCTTCACTTGAAACAGATAACGACCTTTCACCTACAATATGAAACTTGATTGGAGGTGGTTTGGGAACTGAATCAAACATTAAACAAAAAAATTAAAGTAAAAGAGAGAAGCATTTACTTGGAGTAACAATAGAGGCAACATCGTCTTCATCGAGGATAGATAATGCTTTTGCAATTGAAGATTCTTTCAACACCATAGATTTCCCAAATTCGGTTCTAAACATCGGGTATTTATCCACTCCTCTATCATCATTCTCAATAAGTTTCGAACATCCTGCGTACGATCTATGAAATTTGAGAGTATAAAAAAATATAGCGGCGAAAAGATTCAGAGATTATTACCTTGAAGTAGGAGATCGACCATGGAAGGGTATGGAGAAAAAGGAGTTCCTTTTGGGTCATCATCGGGTTTCGACGGTAAGAACGGACTGAAAGCCTCCCAACGAAAATTTGATTATTCGTCAGAGCAAATACGCCACGTGGACATTCTGACGATAATTTCTCTTACTCTGTCCATACATATGGGTGATCAAGTTACTTAATGCATGTCTTTCTCTATGTCAAGTGTCTTTCTCTCTAGAAATAATTAAAGCATAAATAGTTTTCGGGTGCAAGGGAAATCGAAGATTTGTTCTTTATGTATAACAATCGAACATTGGTGATTTGGTGAAGCTAATTACATTCCTATAATGGCATTCCAAATTTGTCTCCCAAAGCTGAATTTTTTAAACATATTTTAACCTATGTTAAAGATTATCTCTATGGCAAAATTTGAGTACAATGAATAAAGCTTAGTTAGAAAACACCCCATCTTATTTAAGATAGACTGAAATGGAGAAAATTTGTGATGTGAAAGCAATGTAATCTATGAGTATTGGATATTAGTAGCACTATAATCCCCATAAGGAGTTATTAGCAAAGTGGCACATTATGATGCATGAAAGGAAGATTGAAGAAATTGAATAGATAGTTGTAGTGTAAAATTGCAAGTGTTTCATGATTGAAACATGGGACACAAACATGGTACTGACCATATATATATCTTATAAAGAAAAATAAAATATGTATGATGGAATTTTTGTATTAAGTGTGTATGATTACTATACACACATGCCAACAATAACCATGAATCGAATACTCGAAAGCATGAATCGAATGCTCAAAAGCAACTACGATTATAAAGTTAGCCAACTTCAATAACAAACATGGAAATAACTATACGAAAATGAAACTCAAAACAAACAAACAAAACAACATATTATTAAGCAAAACAATGAATTTAACCAAAGAAACAAGGAAAATGCAATCAATAAACGTCTAAAAATCAATTCGCCTACGAAATGCGCGCACCTTCACTTACATCTGAATGTTCCATACCTCTGAATGTTGATTCCATGTAGGTTTGTTATGCCATTGGATTTTAGAAGATACTGGAACACAATTGACTTTTCAGTGACACCTTATAGTGGCATGATTATCAACATTTTTACAACTAATTATAGCTTTGTATTTCTCATTGTTACTTTATTCTTATCACTTCGGTTAAGGAGATGTTCAAATATAGAGCCTTCTTTCTTTCAATTCCACATACACAACATTTTAAGCTTTTTTATGTCTTCCAATCCTTTTTTTTGGATTCATATTAGTAACTTTCTTGTTAGTAAGTGCTCCAAAATCTTCTTTCAGTCAGTTCTAGGACCAAGCTACTTTATTGAAATGCAAACATCATGATCATTGATCTAATGATTTTGTGGGTGATAGAGGTGATCTGGAAGTAAACTGCAGAATAGAGCTGGTGCTAATGATTTTGTTCTTGGTTTTTATACACTTTTCTCTCACACTTAATCAGGAAAATTAGACCATAGTTATTCACATACCTGGTTTTGAACATTCTTTATTAGGTTTTAATCTTACCTAAGCTGACAAGGTTTTCCAGCCTATACACTTGGTAATAAAAATAGAAATGTATTTAATATCAGAAACTTTCATACTTTCGCTATTAAAAACATTTTTGCACTCAGATCAAAAAAATATTTGCAGACATCATTACAACTAAAGATATCTTCAAATACCTGTTGAGAAAAAGTTGATGCCTCAATCGCATTAGCTGCGAGACTACTTGACTGTGAAGCTCCCAGTGTCCCTGATCTTGGGCCTAGAATGCTCTTCGCATATGCTACTCTTAAGATCTGCCCATTCTTCTCAAGAGTTGTTCCATTTGTAGCATCAAGAGCTTTCGTGGCATTACCAACCTACATGGCATCAACATTTAGAGGTATGTATCATCTTATAAACAAAAGTCATAGAAGAATCATAAAAAAAAGAGGCAAATGAAACCTCTTAGATATGCCGACTAGCCCTGGATATCAACCCAATCTGAACCTTATAAGATTTCGAATTGGCAAAATTAAGGAGAACCAAGAAGGATTGAGAAATTACCTTTTGAACTAAAGAGAGTTAGTGAAATAGATTTGAGGTAGAATACGGAGGGTTGAGAATATTAACGACAAGAATGATGGCATGTGGAGAAGAAGATGTTGTACTAGAGAAGAGGGAAGATAGGGAAAATGAATTAGGGATCGGGCAGGAGAAAGGGGGAGATATAATTGTCATTTCGCGACGTTTACACAAAAAAAGCCACTAATGTACATGATTTTATGGCTTTTAATTAAAAACGCCACTATTGCACAACTTTATAGCTTCATTTTGCAAAAAACGCCACATTTTGTCGTTATATAGCAACGTTTATTCTAAAACGCCACTAACATATGCATTTATAGCGACATTTTTAATTAAACGCCAGAACAATTGTAGATTTTAGCGGCACTTTTATAAAAATGCCACTATATATTTGGGCTATCGCGGCATTTTTTACATAAACGCCACTAACGTACGCGTTTTTAGAGGCGTTTTCCAAAAAATGCCACTATATATTCAAATATCGCGACGTTTATCCAAAACCGCTGCTACATGTAAAAAATTACTGGCGTTTGCTGTAAAAACGCCGCTACATCCACCGCTAAAAACTATTTTTGCTGTAGTGAATGTGAGACTATTACATGGCATGTGTCTAAAGTTACGACGTGACACGTGTACATGTGCAAAGTTATGACGTGACACGTGTACATATGCAAAGTGATGATGTGACATATGTCACACGTAGAAAGTGATGACGTGATACATGTCTTGTGTCAAAAGTGATGTCATTAATTGCACATATTATGTGTCAAAAGTGATGATGTAAAACATATCACATGTCATAATTGATGGTATGACACATATCATGCCATATAATAAAAGTGATGACATTGCAGTCTCACATCATCAACAAGTGCTGACCATTAGTCAAATTTTCATCTCATTAGGGACCATTTTATCTTAAAATAAAATGTTAAGGGCTAAAGTATTAAAAAATGGACCAAAATGAATATTCAATCACATTAGGGGCACTTTTGAAAATATATCATTATTTTTCTTTTCTCTTTTCAGGGGCCAAGAAGATTGCCTGTCTTTTCAAGGATTTTAAAACTCAATAATATCCTAACAAACGACACACTTCAAACCATATATAATTCTTGCAAATTTAGACCAAATGCACTGAAAATGGAGATAAACTATATGGTGTCCATGTTGATGATAGAAAACCTTGTACCAGATTCACATGAAAAAAAGCATATAGGACTTGTCCCTCTGATTACAAGGACACAACATCTAATGACCATACTTCACCTTTCCACACAAAATTAAGACAGAAACCTGGTCAACTCAAGTGGGTTTCATGTCCTGAAACATAGCTGCCCATAATGTCTGATCACCATAGTCTCTACCTGTCTTTTCCTTTTTGTACTCACCCTGAATCTTAGGGGTAGGGGGTCTTACATAGTTAAGGGTTGCCGATAGTTTAGGGCTCCTATTTGTGAGCATCAACCTCTCTTGTGCCACTGAAATATCAATAGGGCCGAATGTTACAGGCCTCCTATAATTCAACACCAATTTCTCCTGCATTTTCCTGTCTAAAGGCCCCGACAATTTCAAGCTCCTAGGAGGGACAAGCAACTTCTCTTGTACCCTATAATCCAAGGGACCGGATTTCGCCACCTTCCTGCTGGTTCTCGGCACCGGCTGCTCTATGTTAACCTCTTTCTCACTCTTGCACTTCTTTGCCAACCCTCCTCTCCACTGATCTCGACACAGAACCGGCTCCGGCAGCGGCTTAATCGCGACGTGCTCGTGGTGGACCAACTTGTTGACATACTTGTTGAAGCACTTCCTGGTTCTGGTGATGGCCAAAACGAGCTTGGACAAGCTGTTAGGGGGTTCGCCAACTTCTTTCCTGGCGAGCTTGAGAATCTCGAGCCTGTGCTTGGCAACTGAAAGGCCCATGCTCTGAAGAAACTCATGGTTGAAGTATGCTAAGTCCTCTCTTTGGAGCTCATTGCGGGAAAATGAGAGACCGTACTGGTAGATAAGGGAGGGGTCAAGGGCAGTTTTTGATAACCAAGAGTACCAATCCATGGGTTATACCATAGGATGATGAAAAGATTGAAGGTTTGTAGTGTTATTTGGACTGTTTCATGTGAGCGGGCGGTCCAACCTTCCCAGGGGATATATATATATAACAAATAGATAAGGAAGGTGGAGAGTAAATGAATGTGGTGGGTGTATTGCCCTTGTTTGCTATTGAAGAGTTTCCCTTGGGCATTTTTATCGATTTTTCTTCTTTTAAAATGTTTTTTATATAATTTAATTATCAATCTACTGATCAACTCATATGAATTGAATATTGCAAAGGTCAGTTTGCTCCATTCACAATGTAAGAGTTCGAACCCTTATCTTATTTAAGAGATCTAATGTCTCATCCCATTAGATCAACCAACTAAATTACTTAAACGATCTAGTGTCTCATCCTACTAACTAACTGATTCAATGTTAGAATTGGAACCTTTGACTCTCAATCAATCAAATGTTAGTGGCATTTTTTAATAGTCTTGGGTGATATAAGGTATCTGATAATCTTTCATAATCATTGACAAATGAAAATGCAAATACACATCTCAAACTCAATACTCTAAGAAGAACAACATTCTCTTAACTAAATGATAATCTTAGGGACAACTTTAGAAATTATATCTTTTGATTTTAGTAAATGATAGTTGTTGATTTCATTATTCTCAAAGTTTCATCATTACAATGCAACTAATCAAAGGACTGATATCCATATTTAGTGTGACCAATTAGGAATTACATATTGAAAGCATTTGTCAAAAATGTGCTACCTATTGTAAATGTACACTGGCGTTAAACTTATGGCAGTGGCAAAAATGAGTTAATGATAAAGGCCGACTTTTTCCCATGAACGGTTGCTCAAATAAGGCCCATAACTTTCAACCCACTGCTCTTCTCTTAGCTATGACTACCTAATTTGCCTGCACATGGTACAAAAAGTTAACCATTCCTGGCTCAAAACATAAAAAATTCTGCAGGATAGGTTATATTAAGATTGATTAAATCTGGTCTGCAACCTAACGCCTTGAAAGCTGAAATTTCTGGGTAAATTTAGTTGAAACATTTACTATTTCATGGTGTTAGAGGGTGAAATGAAATGGTGAATAGCAGTAGATTAGTGTAGAGGGATTAAAAGCTAAAAGGACCAACAAAAATGGTGACATTAAAGGTGATTTAATTCTATAACCTACTGAGAAATGCTGGGCCAATCATCAATAGTTGAACCATGTTTCTTTCTGGGATTTGTGGGAATTATTTTAGTGGGCAGGTATGTATGAATTTCGGTGAAAAGAGGCTAAAAGTCAAGGTGAGGTTTGAAAACTGAGCTCTCTAAGCATATGGATCCCTATTCCCTACTAACTTTCCGGACTGATGTCCCTTCTAGAGGCACGTCCGGGAAATATGTTCGTAATAGGTAGAAGCGGATTTAGAATTATTTTAAGAATAAATATATGTATATTAATAGTATAATTTTTTTGTACATAATGAACATAAATAATATTTCATGATAGTTATAATTAATAAAAATATATAAAAAAAATTCGAATTTCAAGAGATGCATATTTATCTTAATGAATCCTTCACTATTTATAGATATAGTAAAGAAATACAACGTTGAGGGTAAATCCTGACATCCACTTGTCTATGTTCCATCAATCTGCATTTGTCACATGACACTCAGAGATATGGCACACTCATGAAGTATATAAAACCTGATACTTGAGGAGAAAGTGATAGATTCCCCAAAGCTTTCTTCAACCTTCAGCATTTCACCTCCTCCCTTCATCCTCTTCCATACTCCAGACACTAAATCTCGGTTATAAATGAACAGAACATTTGATGAGCTGTTTTAAATTATTTGTATAACATGGGTATGCATAAAATTGTTATGTTCATTTAATAAACGGAAGAAAATGAACAGATGTGTATTCAGTTCGTTTATATTCACAAACATGCTCATTTGAAAACTCGTTTATAAGTTTATTTACCCGATTCTCTTTTTCCTTTTATTTTTTTACAATTTAAATACGGGTGAAGGTAAAGACTAAATTAAACACATGGTGAACTTTGAAATTTTAACTATGAAACTTAAGAAGCTTAAGGATTAGTGGTCTAATTTCATCATTTTTCTATAGCTATAGAAAGAGAATGTGCAACGAATATGTTCCCAAAAATGTTAAACATACATATTAACAAATATATTTAGGGTTTAGGGTAATCGAAAATGAATATTTCAAAAGTAAATAAACAAACACAATTTTAGAGTGCACTGAATCTGAATTATACTAAATTAGTAATCTTTTCACTCTCAGTTCCAATTTCAATCTCCCGTGTCTAATATGCCTTGGATTCAGCAAACTTAGTGCTCTGCTTTTGCTTTTCATATCTAATTTTTAATGGCATAATGTAAAAAAACCATAATATTTAATTAAATAACCATTTTAATTTTTATTTTTTTGAGTAATTTAGTCCCCAAAGTGTCATTTTGAGATAAAATGACCTAAACAAATAATAAATACTCTAAAATAATTATCTTTTCTATCCTAAAATAAACTATTAAAGGTCATAATGCTCTTGAAGAAAATAAGAACCATAGTTATTCAATCGTAAACTTTTTTTTTCCTAAAATAAAATATCGAGGTATAAAATGTTTTGGAAAATAATAGGGGCTACCATTTTAATAAACTTTGAAGGCTGATTTTGACATTATGCTAATTTTAATCGAAAGGTGGATAGTGAAGCATACAAAAGAAGAATCATTTTCAATATTTAAAATGCAAAATTATTTGTTATTTGAGGAGCCGAAAGCACTGTATTGACACTATATACTATACAGTTTCATAAAAGTAGAAAGAAAAATACAGGCTTGGGGTTCACCACTGAAGTATCGGGAATGATGTTGCTAGGACAAAGCAAAAGCTTCGGCCCAAGTTTCAGTCTTCGAGGGGAGCTGCATGATTTGTTAATGTATTTTCAGAATAATGTAATCCCATCAGTCATTGTGTTGAGGATTTAGGTATACCTAACATGGTATTGGAAAACTATATGTCCCAACCATTTTCAATCTTTTAAGGGGAAAAAAATCTATTTAGCCTTAAGCAAAGGGGAAAGATCTATTTAGCCTTTTTAATAGACATGATGTTCGTCTAACCCCATTCATACAAGGGGGAGTTTAGTTCAGGTTATATTGGATTACTGGAGGGAATCGAATGTCATTCCCCAATTTGATTGGCAAACATTTCCAACCCCTGATAATAAGTTATTCCTAATAGTGATATTTTGGGGGTATATTACCGGAAATAAGATTACCCTTCCCTTAGGTATTGTTATATTCCCGGTATTTTTGGACTAAAATGCCCTTACAAAAATTTCCTTTCAAAAAATATCCTTCTTCTGTCGTTGAATAAAAAAAATTCTATGAAGGTTAAATTACAAATTTATCCTTAAACTATTTTAGATTTACAAAAAAGTCCATAATTAGAATTTTATATAAAGTTCATGGGTTAAAATAAAATTTTACCATTTCATTAAACCTATGTATCTTTTCAATTTTGTAAAAAAAATTATATAAATTTTATGAATTTAAAATTTTTAAAGAAAATATATAAATTAATTATAGTAAAATTCAAATTGTTAAAAAAACAAATATATAATAAGGACAATTTGGTAAAATATATATTAAAATAATCTTTTATTCCTTTAATCAAACACTGTAATCTTACATTCCTGCTAAATGAACCAAACACAACAATGCAACATTCCCAGTAATCTTATTTTTCGCCGGTAATCTTACATTCCGTAAACCAAACGCACCCTAAGGGTCTACCCTTTTAAAACGGATTAACAAAATCCTAACATTTTTTAACATGCTTAAATAAGGGTATAACCTTACAAAAAGGTCAAATAAAGACATCATATTTTTGAATTTACTCAAATAAGGGTCTAATATTTTTTAAGATTCCCGAATAAGGGACTTTATTTGCAAGTATTTTCAAAAAGTTAGATCTTTAATATTTGAGTAGATTGAAAAACAAAACAAATAATATTTCTTGAGCTACAAAATTAGATCATTAATATAAAATACAAAACAAATAATTAAATTATAAAAAAATTATAAATTTCTAGAGAAACGACCTTCGTTCTCAAACCTTTCGGTCCATCGCTGCTAGGAAGTAGCATGTGCTTATCATCAACACGTTGATTTGAATTAGAGCTTAGCACTTAGCCATCAACAACTATATGTTGAAGATAACCTATAAATAGAGCAAAAAAACACAACACCAATAAATAGGGTTTCCCTACCACATTGACATGCAAGCTGCATTTTTTTTAGCATGAACGTGCATATTGAGACGATATTGAGAGGAGTATTCAATGACGGAATTGCAATGCCATACTCGCCTCACATGCAAATAGAAATCTTATAATGTCGATATAAATTTAATTATTACTTCATTTTTCTGATTGACGAGGCGGGTATTTATATGTATAAAAAATTATTTAAATATCATTATCAGTCAAGTTTATATTAAAATATATGTAAAAGATTTATTATTATCTTTAGAGGTCTCGGGTTTGAACACCGACATCAACAACGGTACAAGTGTTTATTGCCAATTAGTTAAAAGTCTTTAAACATACTACCTTGTATTCGTGCTATATATATATATGTGTGTTTTATATTTTTATGTATATTAATATTATTAATGACGAAAACTCAACCACCATGTTCTTAACTCTTCTCCACCGAATCTGCTGGCTAATTCCACTAAAAGTTTCCTTTACCTTCTTCAACTCTCTTCACACGCCATGGACACAGAATTTTAGACGGAAAAACCTAAAAAATTCTACATGAAGCCTTTGTGCTTAGTAGTTTTGAATAGAAATATGAAGAACCATAAACTAAACATCATCTTAGTGAATTTAGATTTGTGATTTCATCAAAGTAATGAAACCCTAAACTACAAATTCAATTCAGTTTGTCGGAAAATGTACTTCAACCTTATTGCCTATTTTGGAGGATGTAGTTGTGACAAAACGAAATTGGAAACTCTCTTGCACAAGAGGATCCATATCTTTTGAACCCATTCAACGATTTCAGTGGTAAAAAAGAGTGTTGTTTTCTTTAGAGGTTCAAGTTCTAACAATTACATCTACAAAGTATATGTATTCATTGTCAATTAGCTGAGGAAATTCTGAACAAATACAAAGAATGTGTTTTGGGAAGAGAAGAGAAAATAGAGTATTGGCAATCCTTCAATTTGATACATTGATTGTACTTTGTCAAGGCTAAAATCTATGAAGATCGATGGAATTCATTCGCTCGAATCATAATTATTCGATTGATCTTCCGAGTCCATGATCATACTAATGTGTGTGTCCTCAACCTTGGTAATGGTGTCCTTGTAAACCTTTGGAAGGGCATTGCAGTTAATCGTGTGCCACACAGGTCTCTCCTCTAGGAATAACCTATAATAGAAAAAGATTATGCAACAATCCTTTTTCTCATGTTGGCATATCTTTGATTTTTCCAAGAGGCACAATCGGCTGTAAGAAACTAGCATCAATTGTTCTGAACAGGGATGGACCAGGTATCTTATTTGTATTTTCTATTGATGATCTAATTTCACACCCCCTGAAATTTTATAATTTTGCACCTCCTAAATTTCTATTATAACTTCTGAAGTTGGCATCCCCTAACATAAAATCATGCATCTGTCTTTGGTTTTAGACACAGGATTTGGAGCTACAGAGAGGGAGACTCACGGGTGTTTGCATAGCATACTTGAATAGTAAGTGCATATTTGCATGTAGATAACTCCATGATTGAACTAATTATTGCCCTCGGCTCCGAGCAGACGAATCTCACCTACAAACAGAAATAACAAAGCATAAAACGATGAGAAAGTATCTAAAAACCATATCATAGTACTATAACTTCATTCTTCATACCTTGGTTTCTCGGGGCTGATTAGTAAGATCACATAGGGTTCCACTAGTATATTGATGAGCATGATACCTGCATGAGACATGGCATCGTTATATAGTCTTTTTCTTTCTTTTGCTTCTTTATTCAGTATGCCCTTGTGCTTGACACCACTTAACTTATTTTTTTAGGTAAAAGTTGAGTAATTATAAAGAAGATGACAAAGTTTAGGTGCAACCTAAATTTTAAACCATGCAAAGTCTCACCTTTGCGACGCATAGTTCGAGCGAGGATCTTTTAATGTGGAGAAGTCGGAGAGATTCTGGTTGAAAGCAGCACTTGCCTCTTCATCATATACACCCAAGACAAATTCCTGAACCACCAGCAATAATTCATAATCATAAAAAATGTACGTTAATAGATTATGAAAACTGCTGGTGGGAGCTTACTGTATTCATTAAGGTATTAAGTAGAACATAGCAGTAGTACTCCAAATTATTTTTTAAGATGGCAAATGATGCTGATGCTGATGCAGCTGCTTTTATAACTATAATTATAGGCATAATAACAAAAAGTACACTTAATGTTTGATTAAATAGTCATTTTCTGTGTTTTAAAAGGCGCGAGGCGCTCCAAGGCGATTAGCTACCCGAGAGCCTCAATTTTTGAGGCGCTTTGAGGCGAGGGATTCAAGTACGCGAGACGCTTAATTTTACAAAACATTTGTAAATATTTTATAACCATACCTCAAACACAAAACAACTTAATAATTAACTTAATAAGCAAAAACACCAAGTAGCATGTCATATTGTATCTCAAAAAGACAAAAAAAAACATCATCAATAATCAAAATGTCATATTGTATCACATCGTCAGTGTGATGATTCCGCTATTGGCTGCTACTTTTATGAGACAATATTGCATAGGTGGTTTTGATGGCTACTGGTTAGCTATGCTTTGGTGATGTTTGGAGTGGTGGGTGCTTTGGTTGAAGAATCCTCTGTCGAAAACTCAAAAGTAGCATTAGATAGGGTTACACGTTCGATCGAGTCGAGTTAAGAATTTTTTTTTAAGTTATTCGAGTTGATGAATTCTATTTTATAACTCGAACTTGACTTAATTTTTTATCGAGTCGAATCGAGTTTTTGAGTTTCTATTTAAATTTAATAGTAAATATTCATAATCAATTTAAATGGTTTTTTTATACTCATTTACAATATATATATATTTCTTCATATTTTTTATATGTGATATACATATATCATACATAGTCGAGGGACTCGACTCATACTTGAAAATCAATCCACTAATTACTAAAAAATTTGAACTACCATTCGAGGTTTTCAAGTTATATTTTATAACTCCATTTGAACTTGAAATTTTTTCAAGTCGTGTTTTTGAAATTACAACTCGAAGTCAATTCAAGTAGATTCAAAAAATAATTTTTTGACTCGAGTCAAGTTTTTGCTCACCCCTAATGTTAGATATGATTTTGAAAGAAAAAAATAGTTGAGTGTCTAAAAAGGAATTGCAGGAATATATGAGTGACTAAATATGAGTTTACCCTAAAAGTTATTGTATAACTATGACATTTAGCAAAATCTTTGAAATTCAATAAAATATTTTAATAAAATATTAAAAGAAAGCCCGCAGCATGGGCTAACCCAAATCAAGTCCTAAAACAAAATGAATCTGGCGGATAACGCGTCCAGGTTCATCTCTTCTTCACCATACCATCTCATTTATTTAAAATCTCATTCGTCTCTCTCCACTTCTTCCATCGAAAGAAGAAAGAAAAAACTAAAAACTCCTTTAAACATCACCGAAATCTTCCATTTCTCTGTAACCTCAGAAGAAATGAAAGAGAAAAAACAGATGAAAGAGCCTCCTTACCACGTCCTTCACAAGCTTCCTCTTGGAAACAACCCTTACGTTCGAGCCAAACATGTTCAGGAAATCTAAAGCCCAATCTGAAATGGGTCATTGTACGACTGAATCGTCCTCGACTCATACTTGAAAATCAATCCACTAATTACTAAAAAATTTGAACTACCATTCGAGGTTTTCAAGTTGTATTTTATAACTCCATTTGAACTTGAAATTTTTTCAAGTCGTGTTTTTGAAATTACAACCCGAAGCCAATTCAAGAATATTCAAAAAATAATTTTTTGACTAGAGTCAAGTTTTTGCTCACCCCTAATGTTAGATATGATTTTGAAAGAAAAAAATAGTTGAGTGACTAAAAAGGAATTGCAGGAATATATGAGTGACTAAATATGAGTTTACCCTAAAAATTATTGTATAACTATGACATTTAGCAAAATCTTTGAAATTCAATAAAATATTAAAAGAAAGCCCGCAGCATGGGCTAACCCAAATCAAGTCCTAAAACAAAATGAATCTGGCGGATAACGCGTCCAGGTTCACATAGTTGTAAAAAGCGCGCCTGAGGCGCAAAAGCGCAGAGGCTCACTGAACGGGGCTTTTTCAACACTGAAGCGAGGCACGTAGCCTAGGCGCACCTAAGCTCAGCGAGGCGCAACAAGGCTCTGAGGCGCGAGGCTCAGTCGAGGCGTGATGTGGGCTTAAAACCTTGTGTTCCTTCATCGAAATCCCCACCGAGGTTTGCAAATCAAGCCTCGACTTGAAGAACTCGATGATTTTCTCTTGTGTTTCCCTATTTTTCCCTCTCATGTAGCTCTTCAGGGAGGCTTTGTCGACCTCGAGTTTATTGGTCGACTTGGCGTGCGTTAGCATGTTGAGTTGGGGTGAAGGTTGGAGCGGTGGAAGTGGGGTCAGGTGAAGGGACAGCCACTGGATACGGCGGTTCACGGCAGCGATGGATGGGTGTTGTTCGTCCTCCGCTGTCTTATTTGGGTTCATTTTCTACAAAGAACAAAAAGGTCGGTGATTTGAACGGTGGTTTGTCTTCGTACGAATAAGAAGGTGAAGAAAAGGAGGAAGTGACTAGTGAGTAATTTTAAACACAAAAGCTATGGTAACATGTCGTATTTTGATTGGCGGGAAGAAAAATCTTTAGTTGTCGCGGGTACTTGTGGGGAATGGATAAAGTCATGACGTGGAATATTTTGTGACCGGTTGATGTGGATATTTTTTTATATTAATTTAATCGTAATTAAAAAATTTACGTCTAACAACATTTCTATATTTTACCTTTTCTAAATAATGATTAATATAAAATTAAATGTCTAAATCATATTTAAAACTAATTTTTGATGTTTAATTTTTTTTATTAAAAATAAGTGTATAATGTTTCTTCCATTACACTTTTAGGTTTCTACTGTTAATAAAAACGTGAGTGACATGTGTCACGTTTGATGTTTGATGATTATCAGTGACTTTATTTGATGTTTTGTTTATGCATGTTGGATGATTTTGTTAAACTTAGTACTTGATTATACTTGTTGATAACTTTTATGACGTTAGGTTGGTATTTGAGTTTGAGAATGAACTCTATTGAAGCCTAATATTGGTATCTATGATATTAGAGTTTGATTTGTAACAACCCGGATATTTTCAAAATAATATTTAATTGAAATTGGAGGTTTTAATTATGAAAATCGGTAAATTGTGGGGACTAAATTGAAAGATTTTAAAACTTGGAGCTTGTTTTAGAGTTAAAGAAAATTCAGGGACCAAGCCCTGAATTTACCCAAAAAAGTTAGGTATGTTATGTTATAAACGTGGTTTTTTGTTTCAAACAGAAAACCATCCCCTACGCCGGTTTCCGACTTAGATCCCGACACCGTTCGACCTCCAATCGTAAAATTGAAACTACCGTCGTGTTCATCTTCGACCTGTGAACAAAACCCAGTAAATCAATTATAGCGAAACGCTGCCAAACGACGTGAATTTCGAGTCAAAGTCTCGACGTTTTCTTAGCACTACCGCCGAGAAAATCTTAAATTCATCTCCGATCGTTGATCGGTTTTCGACACCTCCCGCACCATCGTGTTCCTTGTGCCGTTTCGAGTCCGCCGGTGTCAACCTTGGTCTCCGTCGACGGCGGCGCGTGAGGGGGTGGAGCAGTCAAAGATTCGGCCGAGTTGAAATCGAGCTCTCCGCCATTCAAAAATTTGAACCGATCTTTGTAAGTATCTCAAAATCGCTCAAAATAATTTTTAGAAATTTTTCCGTAATTTTTAGACCCCCGGAGGAGGCTTCACGCGCCACCGCTGGGAGAGTGAGTGGCTGAAAACCGGTTTGACCTGTTTCGACCGGTTCGAACCGGTTTGACCGGTCTGATCCGTTTCCGAAATCCGTTTCCGAAATCCGTTTCGTCAAATTCGAACCCGAAGGCCTCCAAATCGACGGTCAAAGTGGTTGACTTTGACTTTGACCAAGAATTTAAATTTTCGAAAAGACATACTTTATGTTTTTCGACATCCTGATTCCGATTCCGCAATCCGTTTGGCCAAACTCAAACCCGAAATCTTCCAAATTGATAGTCAAACCCTGAAAATGCTTATATACTTAAGAATTTTGCTTTGAACAATTAAGTAAGATTTGGGGCTGATAAATTATTATTGTTTGAAGGTACAAGAGACTCTCCGGATCGTTCGACAGCTCGACCCAGCTCTTCTAGATCAATTAAACCACGTATGCCAGTATTCACCCGTAAGACCCGTAAATTTTATGATTTTAGAGATTTATTTATGTTACCCATAAGTAATATAGTGTTATTATAAAATAGGTTCGAAAACTGTAGCAGAGCGTGGTGAAACCAGCAATCAGTATATCTACTATTTGAACCTATTATCGAGGTGTGTTCCCTAATTATTACTGAACTGTTTTATTGGTTTTAATACGAGGTATACTGAGTTCTTTGGTTACTGTTTTATTGATGCGCCAATTTAATGTGATGATTTATGGAATTTGTGTCACGGTGCAATTGAACTTTTGGATTGAATTACAATAGTATAGCTCTGATCAAGCTAATAAACAGAATGGGCCTAGTGTGACTCTTGGGGGCCCAAGATGCATTAGGTTGGCTTCCCTTGCTGTGTGCTTAGGGTAAGCTATATGGACTTGGACTTACGGGCTTAAGGATACAAGCTCTAAAGCTTATCCTTAGGATGGCTTTCTTTTTGCTGTGTTCTTAGAGTAAGCTACATGAAAAATAGTTTTGGAAATTACTGATGGTGTACAAGAAAAGAGTTTAAACTATGATTTTCAAAAGTTAAACTCTTTTATGAATTTATGAGATTTACTGGACTATGATTTGTTTAATGTACCTATTGTGATTTTAAGGTAATATTGGGACACACTGAGCCTAGCTCACCTTTCGAAAATGTTTTTCCCCCTTTCAGATACTGTTGGTTAGATACCCCGGATTGAGCACTTGGAGGGTCAACATATCTCTTGAAGTATATTTGATTGTAATGTTTTTATCATTCAGGTTGACTTTATTTTGGTGACATGGACCTTATTTTAAAGTATTGGATTTTATAGTGATTACACTTTTGCTATTAATATTCGGTTTAACGTGATTTTGAATTTTTTAAGACATGTTTTAAATTAATTTTTTTACTTATTGGTATTATATTTATGAGTTGGGTTTTGATAGTATAATATCATGTCATTTATAATGTGATTTTACAATGATTGAATAACGGTTTCAGAAAATGTCTTAAAATCACATTATTGCATTAATATATACATGCATTACAATTTTTTGGATATCATGCGCCTCGCCTTTGTGAATCCCGCGCCTTTCATGCGCTTCGCGCCTCAAGGCTCTAGGAAACTTTGCGCCTCGATGCGCCTTGAGCCTTTGATAACTTTGCAGGTTCATCTCTTCTTCCCCATACCATCTCATTTATTTAAAATCTCATTCGTCTCTCTCCACTTCTGCCATTGAAAGAAGAAAGAAAAAACTAAAAACTCCTTTAAACATCACCGAAATCTTCCATTTCTCTGTTTCCTCAGAAGAAATGAAAGAGAAAAACATATGGAAGAGCCTCCTTATCACGTCCTTCACAAGCTTCCTCCTGGGAACAACCCTTACGTTCGAGCCAAACATGTTCAGGAAATCTAAAGCCCAATCTGAAATGGGTCATTGTACGTGAATTGCTAAAAGCATCACCTCGTCGCCTCTCTCCACCTCGACGGCTGAATCGTCCTCGACTCACACTTGAAAATCAATCCACTAATTACTAAAAAATTTGAACTATCATTCGAGGTTTTCAAGTTGTATTTTATAACTCCATTTGAACTTGATATTTTTTCAAGTCGTGTTTTTGAAATTACAACTCGAAGTCAATTCAAGTAGATTCAAAAAATAATTTTTTGACTCGAGTCAAGTTTTTGCTCACCCCAAATGTTAGATATGATTTTGAAAGAAAAAAATAGTTGAGTGACTAAAAAGGAATTGCAGGAATATATGAGTGACTAAATATGAGTTTACCCTAAAAGTTATTGTATAACTGACATTTAGCAAAATCTTAGAAATTCAATAAAATATTTTAATAAAATATTAAAAGAAAGCCCGCAGCATGGGCTAACCCAAATCAAGTTCTAAAACAAAATGAATCTGGCGGATAACGCGTCCAGGTTCACATAGTTGTAAAAAGTGCGCCTAAGGTGCGCCTGAGGCGCAAAAGCGCAGAGGCCCACTGAACGGGGCTTTTTCAACACTGAAGCGAGGCACGTAGCCTAGGCGCACCTAAGCTCAGCGAGGCGCAGCAAGGCTCTGAGGCGCGAGGCTCAGTCGAGGCGTGATGTGGGCTTAAAACCTTGTGTTCCTTCATCGAAATCCCCGCCGAGGTTTGCAAATCGGGATTCGACTCGAAGAACTCGATGATTTTCTCTTTTGTTTCCCTATTTTTCCCTCTCATGTAGCCCTTTAGGGAGGCTTCGTCGACCTCGAGTTTATTGGTCGACTTGGCGTGCGTTAGCATGTTGAGTTGGGGTGAAGGTTGGAGCGGTGGAAGTGGGGTCAGGTGAAGGGACAGCCACTGGATACGGCGGTTCACGGCAGCGATGGATGGGTGTTGTTCGTCCTCCGCTGTCTTATTTGGGTTCATTTTCTACAAAGAACAAAAAGGTCGGTGATTTGAACGGTGGTTTGTCTTCGTACGAATAAGAAGGTGAAGAAAAGGAGGAAGTGACTAGTGAGTAATTTTAAACACAAAAGCTATGGTAACATGTCGTATTTTGATTGGCGGGAAGAAAAATCTTTAGTTGTCGCGGGTACTTGTGGGGAATGGATAAAGTCATGACGTGGAACATTTTGTGACCGGTTGATGTGGATATTTGTTTATATTAATTTAATCGTAATTAAAAATTTACGTCTAACAACATTTCTATATTTTACCTTTTCTAAATAATGATTAATATAAAATTAAATGTCTAAATCATATTTAAAATTAATTTTTGATGTTTAAATTTTTTTATTAAAAATAAGTGTATAATGTTTCTTCCATTACACTTTTAGGTTTCTATTGTTAATAAAAACGTGAGTGACATGTGTCACGTTTGATGTTTGATGATTATCAGTGACTATTGTTTATGCATGTTGGATGCTTTTGTTAAACTTAGTACTTGATTATGCTTGTTGATAGCTTTTATGACGTTAGGTTGGTATTTGAGTTTGAAAATGAACTCTATTGAAGCCTAATATTGGTATCTATGATATTTGAGTTTGATTGCATTAATATATACATGTATTACAATTTTTTGGATATCATGCGCCTCGCCTTTGTGAATCTCGCGCCTTTCATGCACTTCGCGCCTCAAGGCTCTAGGAAACTTTGCGCCTCGATGCGCCTTGAGCCTTTGATAACTTTGCAGGTTCATCTCTTCTTCCCCATACCATCTCATTTATTTAAAATCTCATTCGTCTCTCTCCACTTCTGCCATTGAAAGAAGAAAGAAAAAACTAAAAACTCCTTTAAACATCACCGAAATCTTCCATTTCTCAGTTTCCTCAGAAGAAATGAAAGAGAAAAAACAGATGGAAGAGCCTCCTTACCACGTCCTTCACAAGCTTCCTCCTGGGAACAACCCTTACGTTCGAGCCAAACATGTTCAGGAAATCTAAAGCCCAATCTGAAATGGGTCAATGTACGTGAATTGCTAAAAGCATCGCCTCGTCGCCTCTCTCCACCTCCGACGACTGAATCGTCCTCTACTCATACTTGAAAATCAATCCACTAATTACTAAAAAATTTGAACTACCATTCGAGGTTTTCAAGTTGTATTTTATAACTCCATTTGAAGTTGAAATTTTTTCAAGTCGTGTTTTTGAAATTACAACTCGAAGTCAATTCAAGTAGATTCAAAAAATAATTTTTTGACTCGAGTCAAGTTTTTGCTCACCCCTAATGTTAGATATGATTTTGAAAGAAAAAAATAGTTGAGTGACTAAAAAGGAATTGCAGGAATATATGAGTGACTAAATATGAGTTTACCCTAAAAGTTATTGTATAACTATGACATTTAGCAAAATCTTTGAAATTCAATAAAATATTTTAATAAAATATTAAAAGAAAGCCCGCAACATGGGCTAACCCAAATCAAGTCCTAAAACAAAATGAATCTGGCGGATAACGCGTCCAGGTTCATCTCTTCTTCCCCATACCATCTCATTTGTTTAAAATCTCATTCGTCTCTCTCCACTTCTGCCATTGACAGAAGAAAGAAAAAACTAAAAACTCCTTTAAACATCACCGAAATCTTCCATTTCTCTGTTTCCTCAGAAGAAATGAAAGAGAAAAAACAGATGGAAGAGCCTCCTTACCACGTCCTTCACAAGCTTCCTCCTGGGAACAGCCCTTACGTTCGAGCCAAACATGTTCAGGAAATCTAAAGCCCAATCTGAAATGGGTCATTGTACGTGAATTGCTAAAAGCATCGCCTCGTCGCCTATCTCAGCCTCCGACGGCTGAATCGCCGCCTCATGTACTCGCCACCGCCTTGGTGGTCGGAGGCTTTCTTCTAAACGCCTCGCCTCGCCTAGCGCCTGAAAGCGCCTCAAGCGCGTTTTTTAAAACACGGGTCATTTTGGCCCTCAACGTTTCCTTTTAGGACAAAAGGCCCCCTAACATTTGACTAAATCGTCACTTTTGCTCGTATTTTTTCCCGAGCATTCCAACATTTCATTTTAGGGAGAAAAAAGGCATCTATATCAAAACTTTAACCGTTTGTTAACTAACGATTTTCATCCACTGTGGGGCCTTTTTGCCCCAAAATGAAACATTGTGACCAAAATGCTAAAAAAAAAGAGGGACAAAGCGACTATTTAATCAAGCTTTAGGGGTATTTTTTGACATAATGACAAAAAAAGCCCATAATGTTTGACTAAATAGTCACTTTGGCCCCTAAAAACCGTTAGTTAACAAATGGTCAACTCCCTAAAATAAGAGTTTTTTATCCTAAACTGAGAAATGTTAGGGCTCAAAATGCTTCAGAAAGAAAAAGAGCTAAAGTGACTATTTAATCGAACATTAAGAGACTTTTTACCTTAAAATGAAAGTTAAGGCCAAAATACTCTAAAAAAATAATAGGGGCCAAAAAATAATTATTTATCAAATGTTAGGTTTTTTTTCATTAAACCTAATTATATTACCACCACCTATTACATAAATCACTCCTCAGATCAAAAAGATGGTGCAAGCACCATAACCATCAGTTGAGTCTCCATAACGGGTTCTGATTATTGAACATGTTTGTTATATTTTGTGCAATTCATTTCAGAAAATAATGATATTCCGCATCACTTAAGGATACATCACAGAAAGAACTCACTCTAGTGAAAAACACCCACGTCCAATGTAAATATGAGGACCTTAAATTCAATAAAAAATCTACCTTTTCATCTTCAACATGTAGTTGCCGCAACTGCTTTTTATAGCAAAATTCATAGGACCACCAACCTTCTTGCTGCACAAAAACAGAGCTCACATAACTCCAATGAAGGACAAAGTCTTTCTTTTCTTTGCATTAATGTCCAATGGCAACATCATCAATTCAATATAGGGAACATCAAACAAACAGTGTGTGTAGGAACCAAGTGCTCACTCTGATAAAGCATCGATCTTTCAGTACTTCCAGCAGTTCATCAGGTGTCTTTAGTTTAACCCGTTTTTCGGATTCTACAATCATGCTACTAGTGTTCTTCTGAGTAACAGAATTTAGGGTCCTCGCGTTCTCCACCTTAGGCAATAAACATAAAAAATTCTTTCCATCTTTATTAGGCATAACAACAGACTCCTGATCATCATCCTGCAATATGTTCCAGGCATTGTAATATTAGATCACTAAAAATGGCAAGTCCAGATGGAAATTGATAGTTTCACATCAAAGGAAAACTAGCCTGCCAAAGCTATACGCAAATGGAAAATTATAACAAGATTAAGACAGCCAAGATTTTCATTGTTCTTATACCATTATAACCATCTTTCATAGAAACAGTATCAAGTTGCTATCTACTCATAGTTCGAACACATCTTCTCCAATTTCTAAATACAAACTTTCTCAAGCATTTGAACGTATAAAATGAATCATTATTCTGAAGTGTTCTGCTAGATAAAAAGCAATCTAGTTTATTTGAACTCCGGCTCACACTAAGGTGTACATGTAAAAGATTTTTACCATTTATAAATTTTAATCGCTGAAGGAAATTTGCGGTGGTGAAAAGAAAAGTTTAGTGTTATCCTACATCTGTTAAATATTCTGTTTCACATGTATTAACAACTGGTTTTAAGTTGATTATTCAACATAAAGCCCCAATGGACATCCAGATGATGCTTCAGAACTTCATAAAAGAAAACATCTCATATAGAAGTTCATTATACAAATCCATCATGCACTAAGATCCTAAAAGGATGAGATCTAACTTAAATTCCTTTTACATGTTTAAAGCAACTCTTAATGAGATAGATTTGCCAACAAAAGTGTGTAAGCAGGAAATAAAAACTTCAAAGTGTTCATCAAGATTTCATCAAACCTAAGATTGAAGAGCAAAAAGTGTTTAAATTATACTCTTACTTACGGGATGGTAGGGAGAGTCTTCAGAATGGAACTCAATCTTGTATTTTGGTTCACGGGCGCTCCGGCCAAGTGTGCCGGCTGTTTGTCAGTAAAGAATTCGAAAAGCATCAAAAAGAAGTAGAACCAATATTGCAAATACTTTTTTTTTTTAAAAAGTAAGAAAAGTACTAGACGCAGCCAATAAATCAGTTGCAATATAGTTAGATGGGAAATCTGTGAATGATAACATCACATACAAAGACTGATTTGGTTGCAACAATTAACAGCTCTTTCTAATGACGCTTGGGGTTAGTGAAGATCATGCATTCTGTTTTTTCTCTTCTTCTTTTTTCAGTCTCTGGTTTACTTGGCTTTCAAGTTCACCCTTTTATATTTACCAACTAATAGCCTTTCATTGACTCATAGACACAAAGCTACAAGAACATAAGCCAATTATCAGCGGTTCACCATGCATGTCAGCTATGATCCATAATATCCAATTATATCAAACAATCAGCTCTTAGCATAACTCTGCTCCCACTCAGTTTAGCCTTTGATTTGTATAAAATTATACTTTGCCGGTTTGCCCCACTCAAGCTGATATTTTGGCTCAGCCCCTACTTATTCATAACTATTAAAAAAACATTTGCCAAAAGTAGTTGCCCTCATTTGATTACGACACTTAATTGAATCAAATTCCAAAACCACAAAAAAAAATCCATTTCTTATCATTGACGAATATGGAACTAATCAGGAATGGACTGAGGGGAGCTGGCGGGACAGTCCCTGAAAATTTTCAATTTTTTGTATAATTTAGATATTTCTTTTAGTATCTATGGATAATATATTTTCGAGCCTAAAATTTAATAAGTTCAATCTACTATAGTAAAATCCTGCATCCCGTCCTAAAACTAATGAAGCTTCTTCCCTTCTTTGGTTCTAATTTCAGTACTCAAGCACTAATTAACAATAAAATGCAGCATATCTTATAATCGAGGAAATATTCATAAATCTAAAAGAACAGAATCATTGGGAATAGTTATTCTAAATTCCATCATAAGGTCTCATGAGCTCAATTCTCCTATGTTTCACACATGAAAGCAATAATCAAAGAGAACCCAGAACTAAAAAAAGTAGATGAATTATATATATTTATATATGTATGTATGAAATATGGGCTTACCCACTTGAGAGGGGAAAATCTAATCGGCTAAGCCATTGGTGCCCAATCTGTAAAAAAGTGCTACAAAACTAAGAAACAATCTCACACTTGGTTTTTCTTTCTGAAGAAACGTTTTGTTAGTGCAAAGGAGAAGATGTACCCCAAAGCTGATGAAGATGACATAAGTCTACGCAGATCCAGCAATGGGATCACGCCACGTCACGTAAAGGTGTGACGGTGGCTGAGATGGGCTTGTCCACGACCACTAACATGGGCGAACCGTAAGGGCCCTGTATTTCAAAATTTTAGAAAATTAATATTTAGTTTTGTATTTTTTTCAAATTATTTAATTCTTTTAAAAAATAAATGCTAATTATATTTTAAAAATAAATATTTTTAATTAATTATCCTCTTAATTTAAAAAAATTATTAAGTTTCAAAAGTTTTAAAATTTTAGCTAAATCTCTAAATTTTTTTTTTAAAAAAATAAATCTTTCAAAGTTTATAAAAGCTTACATTTATACTTGTAAATTCTTTTTAAAAAATTAAATAGATCATCTAAATTATGTCACTCTAGCATGAACATGTAACACCCTAATTGAATATGACCCGCAGATCAAAAGATTAAAACATTACAAGAAATCACCAAAGTAGCTAACTTAAATTTTCTTTTTAAATCACATGGTAATACTCATTAAGATAACATCATTTGAAACAATACATGAAAATATAAGTATTTAAGTTTACAAAAGTGGGGAGCTCCTAATACATTTCAAAATAATAAATAAAAAGTATTTCAAAAATAGAGTTAAAACTTAAATACATGAAGGTCTATTAATAGTATACACCCAATAAATAAACTCAAGACGTACTCCACTGTTTTGAAAGATCTGGAATGAGAGTTGTGCAATAAACTCCTCGATGATCCTCCTAAGAATCTACGCATGGAAATAAATTCTGAGCTCTAAGCTCACAAACTCAATGTCACACTAATAATTATGTTATACTACACGCGTTCATCACATGGTCATGCTAACAAGTAAAGACATAAGCATACAAGTTCACTAATCACTCATGTTGAGGTAGACATCATGGTGTGGTCAGAGGGTTTGCTACATCTCAGGACTCATACCCCTATATCTTACTTACAGTATCCTCAGGTATTTAAGGTGAGATCCAAAATTTCTATATCGGAAACGTATACCCGACCAAGTTACTCATTGTGTACTTGGGGTATCTGTGCCCGACTAGCAACTAAAGTACCTAGACACTAGCTAAGATATATTCGTATATTCTAATCAAACAAGACGATCATCATACTAACTAAAGTAACTCGAGTGTCCTTGTTGTTTCCCAAGTGTCACTCAAAGGCTAGTTTTATGACATATTATTTCATAAGCATTCTTATGCTTTTCTGTACTTATTAGTTCTTCTAACTTGGAAGTTTATTAGAGAAGTATTTATTTTCGTGGACCCCTTTCCTGAACCTTTCTCTCAAGGTGAGGCTTCTTGTCCAAAATTATGTGATGGAAATGATACTAAGCCCTTTGGTATTGATAGTGGCCCTTCAATATCAGTACTCACCCTTGGTACCGATACCAAATCTTCTTACTGAAATATGAGAAAGTCTTGTAGTATCGATACCCCTATTTGGACTATTGATACCCCTTTACTAGAGTATCGATACCAAATTTTGCTACTAAAATTTAAAACTCGATATTGGTATCGATACCCCACCCTTGGGTATCGACACTCAAAGAATAATATCGATATCATATGAAGATGGTACTATACTACTCTGCTAAAACCCCCTTATTTTGGCTATCTGAAGAACAATATTGATATTATTCATCTAGTATCGATACTCAAGCTCATAAATACTTTATTTTCTCAAAAAAATAACACCAAACTTTACTCGTTTTCCTATTTAAGTCTCTTAAACGTTATTTAAGTCTTATATAAGCCGAAAGGGGTCATAATAAGTCATTGTTTTATGTTGTATAGCATCATAAACCGTAACCTACCACGAGATGCACTTACTTGCTTAATAAACTCATACAAACTACCAAGCACAACTAATGACTCAAAAGTGATATACAAAACTTATAAATGTGTTACCTTAGTTTTAAATTGTTGCAAAACAATCACCACTTAGTCAAGTACCAGCTTTTTATTGCCTTTGATCTTGAAATTTTCTCCAACTTATTTCACTAGACAATAATCAATGAAATGGGTTACTAACTCACATACGAATCTAAGAAGGTTTTCCTAAATCTCTAACCTATAAAAAATGAGCTAATTAAGCAAGGGTTTCTAAATTCCTACCTATGACCACCATGATCAAAGCTTGAGTTTAAGAGCTTGAAAGGAAGCTTAGAATAAGAGGATTACAACTCTTACTTTGAGATTCACATGCCAGACATACACAACTACAAAGCTATTACCTTATTTCAAGATACAATAAAGAACAAGGAAAGTTTGAATGGGAGAAGAAAATAAGCTTGGGTGAAAGAAAAAGAGAAGATGAGACAACTTTGCTCTCTTCTCAGTCGTATAGATCACCTCTAGTTTTGCCCCTAAATTATATATATATATATAATTTGGTTCAACTCAAGTCCAAACCAACTCAAATTGGTGTTAGTGGTTTTATTCAAACCCACTCGGATTAGCCTGAAACTATTAACCCAAGATTTGGGACATTATAGAATCTAACAACCTCAGTGATAAAAGAATTGTTGTTATTTCTTGAGGTCTCAAGTTCAAGCACTAACCCAAAGTGGTGTTAGTGGTTTTATTCAAACCCACTCGGATTAGCCTGAAACTACTAACCCAAGATTTGGGACATTATAGAATCTAACAACCTCAGTGATAAAAGAATTGTTGTTATTTCTTGAGTTCCCAAGTTCAAGCACTAAGAATACTAGGGATATGAGCGTTCAATGTCAAATGGTTGAAAGTTACATTTGGAAAGATACTACCTTGTACTTACTCCATATTAACTAAAAAAATTATGTTACAGGCATGAACCAGATGACTTTAATGGTTAAAAGATATTTATTATCCCTAAAGGTCAGGGATGGACAAGGGAGTGACGAATGGGGACATTCACCGCCTAAAAATTTAAAATTATCATACATTTTAGATTTTTCTATATATTTTATATTGAAAATCTATTTTCGTCTCCTTAAATTTCATAAGTTCATCCATTTCTAAAAGTTTAGAAGTTTGCCCCCAACATAAAATTTTACGTCAATCGATGAATAAAAGTCATGGATTCGAGCACGACGACTGTAGGAGTTCTTGAGCGTTTAGTATTAAATAATTAAGAATTTTTTGAACAAAATATTATATTATAATTACCCAAACTAATGACTAGTTCGACGGTTCCATATGATTATTTGATTTCTTTTATTTTGAGGTTTAAATGAGTTGGACTTGTTTGAGATTTATGGGCCTCTTCTTTTTATCAATACAAGTTTTTTGACATATTTATAATATCTAAGATTCTTAATTACATTACTTAAACTCACAATGTTTTTTCATAAATTTAATTATAGAATTTGAATTTATATATAATATCTAAATTATTTCACATTTCTAAATTAAACATATGTTTAAATTTATATTTTCTCAGATATTATAAATATTAATTTATCAAGTAATATATAAGAGTATAAACTAATCGAATATGAACGAATAATAAGGTTATGGGAATCATCTAGTGAAGTCGGTGGCAACATCACTTTGGAGGGCTATAAAAGAAAGAGGGGCATTGGGATTTAAGGAAGTGAATAATGAATGTCACGTTTTTGTGGGTGGGAATCTTTCTTCCGACGAAACCAATAGTTTCCAATAACACGTCTTACCGTTTACCGTTTACCGTTTGCCTTGGAAGTTGCTTTTTCACCCACCCCATATTCACGCGTTTTTATTTATTTATTTATTTTATGCGGCTCAAATTTCAAGGCATTCTGTGTATATATATATATATATATATATATTTTTCTTTAAATATGCTTCATATCAAATATGAATCAATACTTAACGTTTCAAATAACTGAAAATTAATATGGTTTAATTGGATTTTTTTAAAAATTTAATATAATTCTAAGAATATTTGTTGTAATTAATTCACCATTCAAATATTTTAATATTTATAGTGAGAATTTAAAGAGGCTATTTTTTTGCAATAATACAGTAAGAAAAAAATTGATCGAATAAGATATTCTCGGAATTCTTTTTAAATACGGTGATTGTTACAGTACACTCTAAAGACGCATTGCAGTCTATGCGACTCTAATATAAAATTGAGAGAGACGCATGGAGTACTATGCATCTCCTATTTTTTTCATATTTTATTTTTTATTTAAGTTTTAATTATTATATAACAAATTGGGAAGACTAAAATTGGTAGGGTGAGGGGAGACGCATTGTGATCCAGGGGAGGGAGAGTCGAGTGATGTTCCATGCGACCTTAAGGAAAAGCGAAAAGTTCAGTGTAACTTCGATGTGTATTATAACATTCACTTCATTTGAGTAAATAATCTTTCGGATGTTCTATTCGAATAAATATTTTTTTCAAATGCATTATTGCAAAAAAAAAAATCATCCATTTAAAAAAGCTAATTGGTTATGTTTGTATGCGTCTTCTCCATTTCTAGTCTTTGTTGTATATGTTCGTCAATAGTAAATCGGCTCCGTTAAGTAGTATGGAGGAGTTTGGACTGTTTAATGTTCGTATTTCATGTGTGTTGTCATCTTTCACCCCAAGGCTCACTCTTTTTCCTCCAATTAAGATTAGGGAGATTTTTTAATGAGGTCCTTGATATGATGTTCTTTATTTTACCCTATTAAAAAAAAAAAAAAGAAGCTGAGAGAGGTGGTGTAATGAGGAATGAAGGTGGCAGGCAGTAGTCAAAACAAATCTCTGCCTTTGGCATTTTGTCAAAGACAATAAACCTGGAAGGAATCTCTTGGAAAATGGGATTAAACTCAAGCTTATTTTCTCAAAAAACATTATAATTCTAATAAAAACAAATTTCATCTCTTCTCTTTTTCTTCTCTATCCTCCCTGCAACACACATATTCCATTCTCTCATTTAAAAGAAAAAAAAGACATTATCTTTTTGAAATTTCCAGGAAAATTCCTACAGCTTGAATTCATATTCCCAGATAAGTCTCCCGCTTTCAAGTTTTCTCCTTTAGTTTTGTTTGTGCATGAAAGTTCTTCCCTTTTTTAGCTGAAGTTAAGGACTTGAGGATTGTTTGTTTCTCTCTTGGATTTCTTAGTACTTTCTCTTTAGTAATTCCTTTTGGTATCTGGGTTTTAATGGTTTTAGGTGCCTAATATCTTTTTATTTCATATCTGCTGCATTTGAACTGGTTTTTTTAATCTTTCTTCATGGTGAAATTTCGAAGTTAAAGGTCTCTTTGGTAACTAATTTCATCCTTGGTGAGAGGTTGTTTGTGTTTTTAGCTTTTGGGGTTGACCTTTTGACTTGTATAACAAGTTATTTCATATCTGGTGTGTTTGAACTGGTTTTTTGAATCTTTCTTCATAGTGATAGTTGTCAAAAGTTTTGATTTCTTCTTCTTGTTTCATTTGATTTGTTTGTGCGGGTTTCTAGTTCGAGTCTAGTTCTGGTTCAAGTTATTTTCTTTTTGTTGGATTTGCAATGGGGAAGCATGGTGGAAAGAACAAGAAGCAGACAGGACAAACAGGTGATAATAACATGAAGCAAAACAAAGTCCGAGACAATCGTTCAAAATCGTATGATTCCGACACGGCGGTTTTCATCGCCATGTCTCGAGAACTGAAGGAAGAAGGGAACAGACTGTTTCAGAAAAGGGACCTTGAAGGAGCAATGATGATATATGAAAAGGCCCTTAAATTGCTTCCCAAGAATCACATAGATGTATGCCATCTAAGGACCAATATTGCAGCATGTTATATGCAGATGGGGCTGAGCGAGTACCCTAAGGCAATCCATGAGTGTAATTTGGCCCTAGAGGTAACACCAAAGTATAGTAAAGCACTTGTAAAACGATCGAGGTGTTTTGAGTCTCTGAATCGGCTGGATTTAGCTTTCAGAGATGTTAATGCAGTTCTTAACATGGAGCCTAGTAATACCATAGCATTAGAGATTTCAGAAAGGGTAAGAAGTTCACTTGAGAAACAAGGTGTACCGGTTGAATTACATCTTGAATCCATCGAGCCTCATAGTTCTTCGAAGGTTCTCGTCAAAGAAAAAACGGAGAAAAAGATCAGCGAGGTTGAAGAATACGTTGAACCGCCAAGCGCGTTGCAGGCTTTAAAAGTTGTTAAAGAAAAAACCGAGAATGACATAGTTGTGGATCTAATTGAGGTGAAGAAGGTTGATGAGCCTGTGGAGGAAAAGAAGGCTGAAGATAAATATGTTGAACCACCAAGCGCATCACGAACTTCGAAAGTTGTCGAAGAGAAAAGAGAAGAGGAAGATCAGTGAAACTCAGGATGACATGGTTGTAGATCAAATCGAGGATAAGAAGGTTGATGAAAGCGTAGAGCAAAAGAAAGCTGAGGATAAACAGGTTGTTGAGGAGAAAATCAGCAGCAAAATGGAAGTACCAAAGAAGAGTGTGAAGTTGATTTTGGGTGAAGATATAAGATGGGCTCAGTTGCCACTTAATTGCAGCCTTGTGCAACTAAGGGAAGTAACTCGCGATCGATTTCCTAGCTCGAGAGCGGTTCTTGTTAAATACAGAGATGAAGAAGGTGATTTAGTCACAATCACCAGTGATGAAGAGTTGAGATTGGCTGAAATAGCAGCAGGATCACAGGGTTCTGTGAGGCTATATGTTGTGGAAGTTGATTCCAAGCAGGATCCGTTCTCCGAGAGATTTAATCGTGATGGAGTTCACAATGTTGACATTAAACGAGGTAAGGCTGCTGAAAACGGTGATGCTAGAACGGTTATGGAAAACGGAAAAGACTCGTGTTGCATCGATGATTGGATAATCGAGTTTGCTCAACTATTCAAGAACCATGTTGGCTTTGATTTAGATGAATACTTGAATCTTCATGAGCTTGGTATAAAGCAATATTCTGAGGCCATGGAGGACACAGTTACAAGTGAAGAGGCCCAGGACCTTTTCGACATGGCAGCTGAGAAATTCCAAGAGATGACAGCATTAGCATTGTTCAACTGGGGAAACGTTCACATGTCCCGAGCTATGAAGAGGGTCTACGTTACCGAAAATGGTTCGAGAGAATCCATACTTGAGCAAAGCAAAAGTACCTATGATCATGCACAATTAGAATACAGCAAAGCTGGTAAGAGATATGAGGAAGCGCTGAGAATCAAACCAGATTTCTATGAAGCTCATCTAGCTCTTGGGCAACAACAATTTGAGCAGGCAAAACTTTATTAGCATTTCGCAATCTCAAATAACGTTGATCGGGAAACATGGCCTTCTGAGAAGGTCCTGCACCTCTATAACA
Organism: Hibiscus syriacus; assembly: GCF_006381635.1. Lineage (NCBI taxonomy): Eukaryota > Viridiplantae > Streptophyta > Magnoliopsida > Malvales > Malvaceae > Hibiscus > Hibiscus syriacus. The sequence goes on from NW_024063295.1 coordinate 2,038,373, forward strand.
ACGCCGAAGAAAATATGGAGAGGGGTATGCAGATGTGGGAGGAGTCACAAAGGCAGCGCCTGTGTGAACTTTCAGGCTCAAACAACGAACAAAATCAGTTGAAGAAAACCAGATCGCACGGTTTATTCCAAGATATATCAACAGATGAAGTTGCAGAGCAGGCAATCAACTTGAGTGCTCAGATAAACCTGTTATGGGGTACCATACTTTATGAACGTTCAATCATGGAATTCAAATTAGGGCTCCCCGTCTGGCATGAATGTTTGGAGGTTGCTATTGAGAAATTCGAGCATGCAGGAGTCTCTCCAATAGATATAACTGTTATGGTAAAGAACCATTGTTCGAATAACATCGCACCGGAAGGTAATATAGCTAGAAATTCGTAACTTTGTGTCATAGCTGACATCTTCATAAACCTTGAAAGCACATCTCTTGTCACTTGCAGGCTTAGGGTTTAAGATTGACGAGATAATACAGGCATGGAATGAGATGTATGAAGCTAAAAAGTGGAAGAACAAGATTCGGTCGTGTCGACTAGAACCGTTGCTTAGAAGGCGTGTTTTGAAAATTTATCATGCATGAGTTGCATGTTGATTTTGAGTGGCATCTTCCAGGATTCCAGTTGGTCAAAAGACATCTAAGTTCATGTTATTTGAAGTGAGATATAGTATTGCATTATAGTTAGGTAAGTTGATTCTTTTTGTAGTTAAAAAAAAGACTGATAAAATCTGCTGCAATTCATATCATGCACTTGAAATTTTCACTTTAATGGAATAGATGTTTCAACTTCTACTTTATTTAAAAAAAATATTTTCTCTTGACATTTTATTTTAAGAAATATCTCACTAAATAATTATTTTAATCTTTATTTTTTAGACATTTTAACCATCAACGTTTTATTTTAAGACAAAAAATCTCCTATTTTGAAACGTTAACCGTTTGTTGATTAATGATTCTCTCCATAGATTTCACAAAAGAGCCTTTTTGCTCTAAAATAAAGCATTAGAGACCAAAATACTCCCCAGAAAAAAAAATAAAGATTACGATTCCCTCCACAGATTTCACAGAAGAGCCTTTTTGCTCTAAAATAAAACATTAGATATCAGAATACTCCATATAAAAAAACAAAGATTATTTTTAATTATTTAATTAAATACGAGATATTTTTTTTTATCATTATGCCTTTGCTAAACTGGTTTGTGACATTTAATTACATGTTTATTCACCTCCCTTACCATGTTTTCGGAAAATTGTATGCGGTTATTTCCAGGAATAGCATAGGATTATCCCTTGTGCAGGGTTCTTTTTTCTGCTATTTCTTTTACATCAAACATCAACCTTAAACTTTCAGATTCAAAGGAAACTGTTGGATTCATGGAAGTTGTGCGATTCCCTTTCAAGAAAAGGTTATGAATACGTATTTGGGGATGACTTGAAGCAGAAGCAGAAGAAGCAGCAGCAGCAGGGATCTCAAGTGTTTTTGTTGGTTTCTGCTTTGGCCTTCATCAGTTTCCTCCAACCTCAAAGAAGTGTAGAATATATGCTGGATTCATTATTTAAATTGCAGTAATTTATAGTTTGTTTCAGAAGTTTCTTTTGATTTTAAGAACTTGGTAGTTTTACTAAGAACTTTAAGAAGACAATTCTGTATTCGGTTGATGATGATCCTATTTTTTCTTGTATTGCAAAAGCAGCTTTTCACGTTTCAATATACACACTTATCTAGTAGTCCGGAAAGCTAACCCCATCTGATAGCAGCTATCTACAATTACAGCATGCGTTGCACTTTTCCTCCCCCTGCTTTTATTCCGGTCGAGAGCTCACGAGGTTAGGGAGGGCCGCTGACTGAAGCTTCTTAATTTGGGCGGAGGTTACCTGGCTCGAGTCCAAAGATAGCGACCGTAAATTCTTTAGAGGCTTTAAATATGATAAACCGTCATTAGTTATGTTGGAGTTCAAAACATTTAACGACACCAATGCGGTCAATCCTGCATTCAAAACATAATGCAAGAACGATCAGCAGAAGAGCTCGGTGACTTCATCAGAGAACGCAGCAAACGACAAGAATATCTTCACTTCCAGTAGCCACTAATAGCAGTACCAAATCAGCTCTCAATTAATCAATTTTCAGACCTGCCATTCATCTTGTATACTTAAAGACTTCAGACATATTTAGTATACATCACTGTATCGGATTCTGTATGAACACGGTAATGTCTGTTCTAGAAACGGGGTGAAAACGAACAACACAAAACCCTGAGACGTAGAAGCAAAATATACCTGAAATAAACTCCAAGGATTTGTTTGTCAGGTTGCAGTTTTGTGAAAGGTTCAGTAGTATTAACGAGCGGAGATCTTTGATATTTTTCACACCAGCATCAGTTAAACCCCCGCATCATATTTCGAGGGATTGGAGGTTCTTGAAGCCCGCTTTAGCATGTAAATGGCAGGTGTAAGAATATTTGAAGACAAAAATAAACACATTAAAACTGTTAGAAAAGTCTACAATGAAACTCAGAGATCATAAGAACTCTATACCGTTGGAGATATGCACCTCAATACATTATCTAAAGGAACTTATATTTCTCAGTTACCCCTGAACTCTATCAATCCTCATGAGCCAATGAGCAAAACAAAACAATCAAGTTTTCCAAGTTAGCAAAAATAAGGACATCTAGGAAACATAGGTTAACGGCTACAATGATCATGCAACTTTCGATTTTTAGTTACTTAAGCCATGTCAATACTTCTGGCATACATCGCAAATAATTTGTTCCACTGTCTAAAGTCCTAGCCCCAAAGAGATCTAGATGCACCAGTATCTATAGATTGAGATCATCAGCAATTCGGAGCCACTTTGAGTTGGTTTTGGGAAAATAAATCAAGCCAATAAGACATCCTTGCGCAGCTAATTGGTATGGCATTTTTAATGAATCACAGAAAGATACACCATCCTAACTGGAGAATGACACCACTAAATTGGTTTCCATATGATAGCACAACTATACACCCAGAGCCATAGATGAAATGGTGTTATGCCATCTTAAAACTAAAAAGAACGAATTGAAACCATGGGAATTTTAGGTCATTGGTTATTCTTTACAAGTAAAGTTATAATGAAGGATCTGTTTGAACACCTTTGAAGTTATATTCTTTATTTAAATATATTTATCTAAAGATTAGGCGTTTTCATATATATGGATATGATCATAGGTGAAAGCTCAGCAAATTTTATGATCCCAAACATGGCTATCTAATAGTACAAGGCAAGAAACAGGGTGTAGACATCCTAGTAAACATAAAAATCAAGGGGAAAAAACCTCAGCATCCGTTTACAACATAAAAACCAGCAAGAAGACTTCTGCTTCAACAAAGATACAAAATCCAGTTTCAAAAGCCATAAATAAGAGCTGTTAATCCAGACAACTTTTTTGGACCACTATCAGTCACTAAAGTGAATTACAGATTCAAGGTCTCCAGATGAGTCAAACCTAATAAAAGCAGAAACAAGTCAGCATCATGTATTCACATTTTAATGCAGTGAATATTTCAGAAATAGGTAATTTTAGTATCATTCACGAAGCAAACACTACAAAGATATGACTGCCCCAAAATCTGTAATGAATTCTATCCACTGATATAAATTCAACTTGCTTTCAGGGTCATCGTGTAAGCCATAAATTCACTTCCAGCAACAAATGAACAAATGAAAGTAGGGAAAAAATCTCATTTCTCCTTCAAATTATCATCATATGCAGACGGCAATAGTAGTGGAGCAATACATCTCAAAGAAATCCAGATAAATAAACATTTAAAATGTGTTAAGACGCACACACACACGCGCATGAAAATATATTTTTGGATAAAATTTTGAACTGACAAAAAATACCCTTTATTATTTATTATAACCTTGACATTAGAAAAATATTTTATTTTTATTATTAAATCTTGAATAATAAAAAAATATTAAAGCAGAAATTACACTTTGTATCCGTATTTAGATTACACTTGCACTATGATTTAACTTCTTCAATTTAGAGTTACACTTTTACAGATATTTTAATAATATAACGTTGACCATATAAAATAGATGCTCTAACATTCAACATTTAGGCAATTTCATTCAACTAGTAACCAAAAGAATTGATAAAAAATCGAATTCCACTGTTATTTTCATTCAAAATGCTTTGAAGTATTTTACTGTTGTCATACTTTAATTATCAAAATAGTTAATATATTTCAATTATGTGCTGCAATCAGAATAATATTACTTTCCATTAATTACATGAAATAAAAATAAATTATTTAATGAATTAAAAAAAAGGAACACGTAAAATCACATTCATTAGGAACTAGTTAACTCATAAAAAGGACAAGACAATTAAGAAAGCATCTTGAAGGAACCTGCAAACGATGTTCCTTATGAAGCACACCTAATGGGAGGATATGTTTAAATATATGTATCACTGAACTCGAATGATGTTTGTGGCTAACATCAAGAATTCAGAACCAAAAATGTCACAGAGGTCCAAGATGATAAGATAGAGATTATTAACCAGAGAGGTGCCGTAGCCCATTGCTCCCGACTTCAATGTCGGACAACTCTAGACTTTTGAGGAGTGACAGGCCTGAAAATAAATCGCAATATAAAACTCAGTCATGAAAATTTTTAAAGCAAAGGGAGATTCTCCAATAGTTTAACTAGTGTGAAATGAAACATGATATGTAAACCTGTCAAATGAGCAAGGCCTTAATCCCCAACTTTACATGAATCTAAATTCAGGCTCTCCAAATTTGTTAATCCTGGAAAGAAAAGATATACCAGATCAACAAACTTAACACTTACTCAAAGTCACCAAAATCACATACATAAAATAAACCAGAAATCAGTTAGAACTTATTTTCAGATTTTTAAACTTTACCAACGAAGCTTTCAAAGAACTATATATCATCTCACTACACTATCATTAACTATCACCTAGTGATCTCAAGTCAATGGCGTAGTAATTTTCAAAACCAAAAACATAATATTAAATTTGCAAATACCATCATTACAGTTTCATAGGATAGTTTTACCTTAGTGTGCTAGGTGCCAAATCAACAGTAACAAACTTTAACAATAGGAATGTCTCAATCACCATATTTTATGGAAAGTCACAGAGCAATTCAATAAGACAACCTAGAAAATTTCATTAACTCACACAAACTATAATGGTTGCTCAAGGCCAAAAGAAAAAAAAGAAAAAGAGAGATTGCAGATCCCCTGCCAATACAAGTCGAACAAAAGGACCACAACGTAGTGGCAACTTGGAAGAGAGGGGGGGGGGGGCAGAGAGAGAGAGAGAGAGAGAGAACCTTTTAGGTGCACTATGCATGCATCTGTTATATTGTTAAATACCAGGTTCAATACCTTCAAATTCTTAAGTCCTGCAAATGGTAGTAAATACTGTAAACATTCCAACTATACTTTGCAATGTAGTAGTTCTACACAATGGTTCAAGAATCAAAGGATTAAAAGAATTCAAACACAACTCACCAGAAAACTTGTCACATCCATCATCAGTTAGGCCACATCTTCCAGGATTTAAGTATGCCAAAGCGACAAGAGCTGCACATAGAATAAATAATTTTTAGTATTAACCGAACATGATATATGTTCTCTGGTATCTAGTTAAATAACATATTACAATTCCAATCCCCCCTTCACAGGGAAGAAGCTTAAGAGATTACGTCCACCTACTAGTTTCCCCCATGAACTACATATCACTACATCTGAAGGCACAACCATGTTCAATGTATAACAGCTACAAAATTTACGATTATACTATCAATGGAGGTAAGTAATGAGAACATACCAGAGATGGAATCCAAGCATGCAGCAGTAACATTACATACCTCCAGATTCTACATATTAAGCTTGTGCAAACCTGCCATGAATGTACATAACATAATATGTTTATTTCTTTATATCATCTGGTCTTATTAAGATAATAGAATATTCGTAATAACAAGTAACATGACACAACGGGAAAGAAGATTAAGATGTCAACACTAGGACCCTTGAAGATTACGACCTAAAAGGTAAGATGTATTAATCATGTGGCATTCCATGTATTAGGAACTGAAACCAAGAACAATGAATATAAACTGTCATAACCATTTTTGTAAATTTTGGTATTTAAAAAAAAAACAATTATGATTTTATTAAGAAAATTAGAATTTTGAATTAATTTGAATAGGAGTCTGTCGCAACCGTCTTTCGGTTGTGCTCCGGAATTGGGCTTCGACTTGAAAAATGTAGATTGGAGTCGCCACCGATTATTTATTTAAAAATAAATAGGTTAATCGGATACCTTATCTTTTACATGATCTGCGTCTTACCAAAGATATGTCGGATTCGGGAGTCGGTTACAGTCAAGGAAGGATTAGCACCCTTGAACTGCCCTTTCGGTACTGTGTAACTTCCAGTTGTCTTTAATTAAGAAAATTGTAAGTTTAACTTAAAAAGTAAAAATAACGACCCAAATTACTTACCTCTGATCGATTGAAAATGCCTTTAAAAGATGAAAATGTTAGAAGTAAAAAGATATAGATAAAATAAAGACAGTAAAATAAATAAATAAAATAAGAGAATAAAAAGAAAATAACAATAATACTAATATCATACACATGCGAACATAAAAAATAGAAACATGAAATGAGAGAATAAATAACTAGGTAAAAATGGATATGCATGAAAAAGGGTTTAGAAGATGGAATAAAATAAAAAAAATAAGATGAAATGTAAAATGTGTGGAATAATAATAATAGAATAATAAATATATAAAAAATGAATAAAAGAATAATAAAAAGGAATATAGAAAATAGAAAAAAAAGTAAATATACATATATATGTTTGTACGTTAATAACAAAACACTAATAATAGTAGTCATTTTAAAAAATATATATATATACATAGCAACTTATAAGCAAAGTATTATTTAAAAAAAAAACAAGTACTAAAAATGGTAATATAAAGGATTAAATCAAAAGAAAAAAAATTCAATGGTCAATTTAAAATTAAATCCAGATCTTGAACCGAAAGAGGGCTTAAATTGAAAGGAAAGGAAAACAGAGTGGCCAAATTAAAAGGTAATTGGAGTTTAAAAATCGATTTTGGGGATCAAAAGGATCGTTTTAAAATCATAGGGACTGGAATTGTAGTTTACCCTATTATCGCGTGAAAACACTCGGATCTGAGGTTTGATGGGTCGGGTCGCACGGGTCGCATAACGGGTAGTATAAAAGCCAACATTATTTCAAAAAAAAATTTAATTTCCTTCATTTGCATGCTTCAAACCGAGAGAGACCCCCCTGTTCTTAATTTCCTCTCGTGTGTTCTTCATTCAGAAGAACACGTCGCCGCTTGTTTCCAGTTTCAGGCCATACGCCACCTTGCCGGCCGCCGTTCATCGGCGACGAATAAGAAAACATTTAGTTTTTTAGAAAGCTCTTCTCGTATAGTTTTAAAAAATCACACTTGTTTTTCAAAACGTGCCTCGAGGAGTTGTAGATCTAACGAAAAATATTTCGAAAGAAAGAAGAAAAAAATCCCTCCTTTTCATCGGCATTTGAGTTTTCAGATCGGAAAGACAAACATGCAAGGGCGATGAAGCGAGTAAGGTAACAAATTTTACCTTTTTATTCCTTTCGCAAATGTTACAATGCTTCGAGTGATTCGGTCGATTTTTGCTAGTATTTTGTGCCTAGTATTTTTTGCATCTCCCCCATCCGTGTGTTCTAATTACAAGCTTATTTATACATAAAATAAAATGCTAGTTTAAACTAATTTGAGTCCTAATCAACTCTGTCTTCTGTTGGTTGTTGGTGATGATCTTTGTGACGAATGTTTCGGAGTGGGTGGTGTGTGGCTGTGGAACTCGAAGAGGAAACGGCAGTGTGGGAGTTGAAGGTTTGCTAGGTTTTTGTTCAAACCCTAATCCAGTTGAGTTATATTTGGGCCATTGTTGGGCCATGTCATCTTGCATTTGGACCATCCAAGGTCAAAATTTGATGTCTTCAGCTGCCCCTCTTTGCTCATTGTCATGTAACAAAAATGGAGCAAAGATTACAAGACACAAATTTTGTTTATATCGAATATCCCCTGTTGTAGAGTTGAAATCCGATATTAAGATTGATTTGTCCATATGGATTGAAATATGGAATGACTCCCTCGTCGTGAGGTCGAGTTGAACTGGAAGCCTATGAGAACAATATCCTTCATCTTGTGTTGTCTGGAGTCCAATATCCTTCGTTATGAAGTTGAAATTGGCTCTAAAATTGGGAAAATGTTCGTTAACAACCAGCGGTCCCTTCGTCGTGAAGTTGAACTTGCATTGTTTGGAGTCCAATATCCTTCGTTGTGAAGTTGAAATTGGCTCTGAAATTGGGAAGTTGTTGTTACAACCAGCGGTCCCTTCGTCGTGAAGTTGAACTTGTGTCGTCTGGAGTCCAATATCCTTCGCTGTGAAGTTAAAATTGGCTCTGAAATTGGGAAGTTGTTGTTGAAAACCAGCGGTCCCTTCGTCGTGAAGTTGAACTTGCGTTGTCTGGAGTCCAATATCCTTCGCTGTGAAGTTGAAATTGGCTCTGAAATTGGGAAGTTGTTGTTGAAAACCAGTGGTCCATTCGTCGTGAAGTTGAACTTGTGTTGTTTGGAGTCTAATATCCTTCGCTGTGAAGTTGAAATTGGCTCTGAAATTGGGAAGTTGTTGTTGACAACCAGCGGTCCCTTCGTCGTGAAGTTGAACTTGCGTTGTCTGGAGTCCAATATCCTTCGTTGTGAAGTTGAAATTGGCTCTGAAATTGAGAATTTGTTTGTTGACAACCAGCGGTCCCTCCGTCGTGAAGTTGAACTTGTGTTGTCTGGAGTCCAATATCCTTTGCTGTGAAGTTGAAATTGGCTCTGAAATTGGGAAGTTGTTGTTGACAACCAGCGGTCCCTTCGTCGTGAAGTTGAACTTGCGTTGTATGGAGTCCAATATCCTTCGCTGTGAAGTTGAAATTGGCTCCAACCAGCGGTCCCTTCGTCGTGAAGTTAAACTTACGTTGTGTGGAGTCCAATATCCTTCGCTGTGAAGTTAAAATTGGCTCTAAAATTGGGAAGTTGTTATTGACAACCAGCGGTCCCTTCGTCGTGAAGTTAAACTTGTGTTGTCTGGAGTCCAATATCCTTCGTTGTGAAGTTGAAATTGGCTCTGAAATTGGGAAGTTGTTGTTGACAACCAGTGGTCCCTTCGTCGTGAAGTTGAACTTGTGTCTGAGTCATCCCTTCGTCGTGAAGTTGAACTTGTGTTGAATGGTGGAGTTAAAATCGTGGATGTTTGGCTTCGAGTCATGAAGTTGAAATCTATTCTCGAGCAAATTGTGAGTTCAATATCCTTCGTCGCGAAGTTGAAATTGACTCTGGCTAAAACTTGAAAAAGTTATGGTGATGTGGAGAGAAATCTCGATCTTCGATGGCCTGTATGGAATTTTGAAGATTTTGACCCCTGGTCTTGAATTCTTCAAATGTTCAAATTTGATGTTTGTTTTTATATCCTTGATCCGAGAAATGCTTCTCGACCATTTCAGGTATATGCATGAGCCCTGATCACCTTCCGAGTACCTGTACTTTTCAATGAATCTTTGTGCAGTAATATACGAATATATTTTGCATGAATGAATAAATCGTTAAGTTTAAGCTGAATCTAAGATGCTCAAAAGGAATTGGTGTAGAGAAAAGGATTGTCTTTCATTCATGAGGGAAAAAGAAACAAATAATACATGACAAACATTTTGGAAGATGAAGACATGATGAGGTATAAATGAATGTCTTAGATTTCAATAATGTGGGCACTTCTGAGCTAAAAATCTGTTAGGTGACCTTGAATACAGCCTTTGCCAAAGGATCTTTGAAAAATGAGACAATCTTCAGGTGAGTGCAACCTTTCTCTGACTCGTTGAGTCTACGGAAATTCAGATGCCCGGGAGTTTCAAATGTTTGGGTTTCTTGAATTATCCAAATCGCCCTTTCGGGTTTTCAACTTGGATCCATCCTTGGTTGCAAGACGCCCTTTGCGGGTTTTCACCTTGAACCCATATTTTTGCTCTTTTTTTTATCTAGGGCGCCCTTTCGGGTTTTCACCCTAAATGTTTTTTTTTACTTAGGACGCCCTTTCGAGTTTTCATCCTAAGCGTAGTATTTTTTGACTGCATCTGAGTTGATGGGATGTGGCAGGTCAAGTCCGTCCATTTCGGCCAGGACAAGGGCCCCTCCGGAAAAGGCCTTCTTCATGATATAGGGTCCTTCCCAATTTGGCGTCCATTTTCCTCGGAAATCTTTCTGAACTGGCAAAATTCTTTTTAGCACCAGATCTCCTTTATGGAATATTCTTGGGCGTACCTTCTTGTCATGTGCTCGAATCATTCATTTTTGATAGATTTGACCATGGTGAATGGCTTTCAGTCTCTTTTCATCTATCAGATTAAGCTGATCGTATCTGGACTGCATCCATTCTGCGTCATCTAGTTTGACTTCTGTCAAGACCCGTAGTGATGGAATTTCTACTTCAATGGGCAGTACTGCTTCCATTCCATAAGCTAGTGAAAATGGAGTTGCCCCAGTCGAGGTTCGTACTGAGGTTCGATAAGCGAACAAAGCGAAATGTAACTTCTCATGCCAGTCTTTGTAGGTCTCGGTTGTTTTCTCCACTATCTTTTTAATGTTTTGTTTGCTGCTTCTACTGCACCATTCATTTTTGGTATGTAGGTAGTAGAATTGTGATGTTTTATGTTGAATTGATCACAAGCAACTTTCATCATTTTATTGTTCAAGTTTGTAGCATTATCGGTAATGATCCTTTCAGGTAAACCATACCGACATATGATTTCTTTCTTCAAAAACTTACAGATAACAGATTGAGTGACACTGACATAGGAAGCAGCCTCTACCCACTTAGTGAAATAATCAATAGCTACAAGGATGAAATGATGACCATTCGAAGCCTTTGGATGGATTTTTCCAATTACATCCATGCCCCACATAGAGAAAGGCCATGGTGACGTCATGACATGAAGCGGATGTGGTGGAACATTTATTTTATCTCCGTAAATCTGACATTTATGACACTTTCTAGCATAGTTGATGTAATCATTTTCCAGTGTGGACCAGAAATATCCACATCTCATTATCTGTCTCGACATCATATGTCCATTTGCATGTGCTCCACAAACTCCGTCATGTACTTCTTCCACTATCATTTTTGCCTCTTCAGCATCGACACACCTTAACAAAACTTGATTATGGCTTTTCTTGTACAAGACTTCTCCGTCAAGGATGTATCCAGCTGCCATCCTTCTAATGGTTCTTTTATCGGTTTCAGTTGCCTCCTCTGGATAGCTTCGATGTTTGATATACTGCAAAATGTCGTCGTACCAAGGCTTTGTGTCTTTTACTTCTTCAATCTGGTAATAATGAGCCGGGTACTCATACGAATGCATGTAAATTGGCATCATATCAGACTCCTTGCCAACTTTGAATGCGGCTGCCAAGGTAGCCAAAGCATCAGCCATTTGATTCTCTTCTCTTGGCACATAGTGGAAAGTGACTTCATCGAAATCTTCAAGAAGATCCAGTATTAGCTTCCGGTATTCTATCAGTTTTGTATCTTTGGTTTCCCATTCTCCGCGGAGCTGATAGATTACTAATGTTGAATCTCTGTATATCCGTAAGGTCTTTACATTTTGCCCCAGTGCAGCTCAAATTCCCAAGACACAAGCCTCATACTCTGCCATATTATTGGTACAATCGAAGTTCAGTCTGCTGGTAAATGGATATTGAATTTCTTCTGGAGAGATCAGTATTGCCCCGATGCCATGTCCTAATGCATTGGATGCCCCATCGAAGTACATTTTCCAGGAACTGTCTGTTGAAGTACCTGTTTCTTCTAAGGATAAAGCCATCAAGTCTTTGTCTGGGAAATCAGAGTCTAATGGCTCATAATTTTCATTGGCTCTGCTTGCTAAGAAATCCGATATGGCACTTCCTTTGATTACTTTTTGGCTCACTTATTCAATGTCGAATTCGGACAATAGCATCTGCCATCGGGCTAACCTTCCGGATAGAGTAGGTACCCTCATCATGTATTTTAAAGGATCTAACATGAAAATTAACCAAGTGGTGTGATACAACATGTATTGTCTGAGTCTTTTTGTAGCCCAGACTAAATCACAACAAACTTTCTCGATGGGAGGATATCTGACCTCGCAATCGGTGAACTTCTTACTCAGATAGTAGATGGCTCTTTCTTTTTTTCCAGACTCGTCATGTTGACCCAGGACACACCCCATTGAGCACTCGAATATGGATAGGTACAAGAACAGAGGTTTGCCTGGGATGGGGGATATCAAGATAGGAGCATGAGACAAATACTCTTTCACCTTTTCGAATGCAATCTGACAGTTTTCATCCCATGCCCCATGACTGTTTTTTCAGAGAAGTCGAAAGATTGGATCAAACTTATCGGTTAACTGAGATATGAACCGAGCTATGTAATTTAATCTGCCCAGAAAACCTCATACCTCCTTTTGTGTTCGAGGTTGAGGTAGATTTTGGATGGCCTTAACTTTGTTAGGATCAACCTCAATGCCTTTTCTGCTGACCACGAAACCTAACAGTTTCCCGGATGTTACTCCAAAAGTACACTTGCTAGGGTTCAGACGAAGCTGGAACTTCCTCAATCTTTAGAAGAGCTTTCTCAAATGCTCGACGTGTTCATTTTCGGTCTGTGCCTTGACAATCATGTCATCGACATTGTGCATTATGTCATGGAACAGGGTCACCATAGCTCTCTGATATGTTGCCCCAGCATTCTTTAATCCGAAAGGCATTACTTTGTAACAAAAAGTTCCCCACATCGTGACAAAAGTGGTCTTCTCCATATCTTCGGGATGCATTTTGATCTGATTGTACCCTGAAAATCCATCCATGAATGAAAAGTAGTTATTCCCGGTTGTATTATCCACCAGAGTGTCTAAGTGTGGCAGAGGAAAGTTGTCCTTGGGACTTACCCTGTTAAGGTCCCGGTAATCGACACACATACGTACTTTCCCATCCTTTTTCGGCACAGGCACTATGTTGGCTACCCACTCTGGATATTTGGCCACTTGAAGAAAACCAGCATCAAACTGCTTCTTAACTTCTTCTTTGATCTTAAGGAGCATTTCTGGTCGCATTCTTCTCAGTTTCTGCTGCACTGGTTTGCATTCTGGTTTAATTGGCAGTTTGTGGACTACCATATCTGTGTCTAATCCAGGCATGTCTTGATACGACCAGGCGAACACCTCTCTGTACTCATGAAGTAAGACTATCAGGTTGTGTCTTACTTCCGTTGAAAGATTCGTGCCGATTTTAACCTCCTTTCGATCTTCCTCAGTACCCAGATTCAAGATTTCGATTGTCTCTTTATGGGGCAATATTTGTTTATCTTCTCTTTCTACCATTCTCAAAAATTCAGTAGGCAAATTGCACTCCTCTTCAGTGTCGCATTCATCAAATTCCCCGAGGCAAATGGCCGATTCAAAATCCACCTCCGGATCGGGATCATTAGTGCCTACATTATTGTTATCTGGAGATCTGAAAGAAGGGAGAATGTGCATGTGTGAGAGGAAAATATCCCACACGAAATAATCAAGAATTAAATTCGAGGGAAAATGGAAATGAAGTATCGAAATGAAGAAGATAGACAATGAATTCAAAAAGGAACAAAGGAAAATTTGTTAGCCATGGAAAGAAAAAAAATGCATCTTTTATTGAACTTAAACATAATATTTATTAACCCTTACAAAAGATCGCCTATTGCCCCGGGTATAGGTGAATAGGGATAGTTCGAATATTACTCTGAAAGACTCTTGTAAACCACAGGTAGTTCTTCGACCGACCAAAGCTAGGCACGAACCCAGGTGGCAGAGGGCATATCCCAGATCTAACTGTGTCATTAGCATTTTCAGTGGTTATGGCATTGATGCTCAAATCTTCCAAAGTCGCTTCTAAGTCTGTCAATGTGGTATCAAACGCATAACCACTTGACTTGAATGTGTGGCAAAGAGGCGGGAATGTCATGGGCTCCCATTGAAGTTCACTTCCAGTCAACCTGGCTAGTCTTCTCTCTCGGTTCTTCTGAACTTCTTTTCTCTTCTCATGGTAATTGGGCTGAAAGCCGAGCCCAAACCAGTCTGGCTTTGAAATAAGAAGGACTGGATCAATCCTCCCCTGCAGAAACTTTCCAAACCCTCTTCCAGTCTTGGCACCTCATCCCAATGTTTGCATGATCTCCATTCTGGTACACTTGGAATGCCGGGGTCTAGGAATCATTCTTCCTTCTGCCACAAAGGTGGCATTCACAAACTCCAAGGAGTGGAATGAACACTCCACCGCTTCCTCATCCGCCTCGATGTATGGGGCCTCCGTGGTCACACTTGCCACAATATCTTCCTCAGCATCAACAATTACTAAGGCCCCGTCAATAACAAATTTAACCTTCTGGTGCAGTGTGGATGGTACTGCACCAGCTTGATGAATCCATGGCCTTCCCAGAAGACAGTTGTAGGAAGGCATAATATCCATTACCAGAAACTCGACATCATAGGTGACAGGTCCCATAGTCAGTGGCACCTCTATCTTACCGATAACCTCTCTTTTGATCCCATTAAATGCTCGGACCACGTTCTGGTAGGCTTTCATATGCGAGGTATCTATTGGCATCTTTTTCAATATTACTAGAGGCATCACGTTTAAGGCTGATCCGTTGTCGATCAATACACTTGGTAGAGCATGCCCCTTGCAGTAGGTAGTGATGTGCAATGCCTTCGTTCGGCCTCTTCCTCCGGATGGAATCTCATCATCTGAAAATGAGATGAGATTATCATCTTGAATATTATTTACCAGTCGACCCATCTTGCTGACTGGTATGTCTTGTGGCACGAATGTCTGATTCAGGACCTTCAACAGTGCCTCCCGATGTGCTTCTGAGTTTAATAAGAGTGCCAACATTGAAGAGCGTGTTGGCAAGTTGTGGAGCTGTTCTATAGCACTGTACTTACTATGCTTCAGAAATTTGAGGAATTCTTTAGCTTCTTCTTCCTTTATAGGCTCATTGATAGCCAATACATCTTCCTTGAAGGGCTCTAGTTGTCTTTGCCCCATATTGTTGTCACATCCTTTTGAAGTACTCACCTGGCATCTGTACTTCTATGGCACTTGCCGATTGTCCTTGTACTGAAAAGGTCGAGGTGCTGTAATCACCACCTTTGCTTGTGGAGTTGTCGTTGTCGTCTTTTCCTTAGGGGTGATGATTAAAGGACTACCCCTACCGAGTCTTTTTTCTGATGATTCTCCGGTAGCGCAAATGTCTGCATCTGGGGAATCATGAACTTCTTCATAAAACTCTAACTCTTTCTGGTCCATCATGAGTCGGACTAATGTCTTGAATTCGGGGCATTCTTGCACTTTATGCCCCTCTTCGTTGTGGTAACAACAGTAGCTACCACCTTCATTTTTTACTGCATATGACTGGGATACAAGAAGCCCTGCCTTTACCATTTGGCTCCATACCCAAGCCAAAGGAGCTTTGATTTCTGAAACATTGGTTTTGATTCTCCTGTCGTCTTTGGTGATGACTGCATTAATTTCGGTCTCCGGATGATTAGGCAAGGGATTTTGGGCGACGTTTGGTGTTTCAGAGTTGAAGGTGATCCAGCTCTTGTTCCTCATTCATTGTACAAGCCTATTGAATGCGAGACAAGCTTTAATCGAATGCTCCTGCACACCACCATGATATTCACAGTTCGCGTTCTCATCATACCATCTCGGATATGGGGGCTTTATTGAATCCATTGGGTAAGGTGAAACTGCGTGAGTCGAGGAGTTGTTGATATAACTCTTTATATGTCATGGGAATAAGATCGAATTGCTCCCTTTCCCTTTCCCTCCTTGGTTCCCTTTGAGTTTGGGTAGAAGTACTATATGGTACAGTTGCAGTGGTTTTTGAGCTTGAGACCGTTACACCCTTGTTGACGTTATAAGTGTTGACATTGTTGATCTCTCGGTATTTGCTTTTCATGGGAGTTTTCTTACTGGAGTCTCCTCCCTCAATTTTTCCTTGTTTAATGGCCAACTCAATCATTTCACCGGCCATGACTAAATCTGAAAAACCTCCATATGTAATTGCCACCAGGTGTCCGAAGTAAGGTGCCTTCAGGGTTTGTATAAACAACTTTCTAGTCTCTTTTTCATCCAATGGTGGATGAACCTGCACAGACAAATCCCTCCATCGCTGTGCATATTGTCGGAAACTCTCATTGTGCTTCTTTTCCAGGCTTTGCAGCATAACCCGGTCTGGTCTCATATCGTTGATATGTTTATATTGTTCTAGGAAAGACTTGGCTAAGTCTTTCCATGTCTTGATGTGAGTTTGGCTGAGCTGATTGTACCAACGAATAGCTAAACCAGATAGGCTCTCCTGAAAGCAGTGGATCAGGAGTTGATCATTCCCTCCATATCCTGTCATCTTCCAACAGAACATAGTGATATAGGCTGATGGGCAGCTATTCCCATCAAACTTCTCAAACTCAGGAACTTTAAACTTTGGTGGAAGCACCAAATCTGGAACCATGCTCAACTCCCTTACGCCCACTCCATAATAATCATGGTCCCCTTGGACCATCTTCATTCGATCTTTTATTATCCTGATCTTCTCTTCCATCTTTTTCGCTTTGTCATCTTCATTGAAATCCGGGATACTATAATCATCCGGATGATTATCAGGATTAGTTTTGGAAGTTTGTACCTTTACAGCAGATGATGCTTTTTCTTTGACAGCAGAAGAATTTTCTTGTGGTCTGGGTAAGATCTCGGGTGACATAACCACCAGTGAGGTTGGTGATATGGTTACCCCTTCGGAGGAACTTCCCCCTACTGCACTAGCTTGCTGTAAACCTGATAACTTGACCACTATTTGGTCGACCAAGGATTCCTGGTTTTTCTTGATGGACTCCAGAGTGCTCTGACTGTTTTGAGCCATCTTATCTTCCAGTTCTTTTTGTAGTCTTGCCATGTTCTCCTCGAGTTTTTCCATTCTGGCCTCCATTTGTCTTTTCTTTGCTCGGGTATTGTGCGGGTGATGCGTATTTAATATTTGCGGTGATAAGCTAAGGTGTTTGCTCTTTCCCTTTCTGAGACATGTTCTGTTAGTTAATATGAATGTAAAAACATGGAAAATATAAAAATAAACATGAAATATAAAATGCAAAGTATGCAATGCATGTTGTATGCGATTTAGAGGCACTGATCCAGAAAAGTGTTCATTATTATAAATAATCTTTATTTAGACAAAAATGTTTTATCTTGTAAGAGACATAAAAATAATCAAAGGTACATTCGGACTAAATCCTCTAAACCCCGAATAGCTTCTAGTAGGTTGACAAGTCTTCTTCCTTCATCTATCACTGGTTGTTTACCTTGTCGAACCACTCCAGCTTCCCTTGCCAGACCATGTAGATGACGAGCTGCCTTCTGTACTTGATCCAGGAAGTCTTGGATAACTGCGTCTCTGGCCTTTACCCTTTGTTGTGCTTGCTCCCAACGGAAACGCCACTGCAAACCCCCGTCGAAGGGTACTATCTGAAGCTCGTTCGCTTGCTTTTTGAACCCATCTACAATAGTTTCTAACTCAGCTATTGTTTTTCCATCTCTCTCATGTTGTTTCTCCAGATCAGCCATCTGGATTTTCAAGCGTTGGTTTTGATGCTGGCTGTCTACTAAGCGTCTATGGGTAGTTTTTATCTGTTCTTTCCAGGCTCTCTCATCAGGCCCGTCGAACTTTCTTTTCAAGTTGTGAGCTTCATCTTCCAGTACTCATAAGACACCTTCAACTTGGAGTTATCCTTGACCGTATCTTGATACCCCTTTCTCAAGTCTTCAAGCTCAAAACGGACTCTTTTATGTTCTCTTTCTAGTTTGTCTGCTTTATCTTTCTGTGAGTCGGCCTCGAGTTTCCGTTGATAACGTTTAGCTTCAAGTTCCTTTATCTTCTGCTTCAGTTCATTATTCACAGCTTCAAACTCTGCCTTGGCTATCTCAAGTTCAGAAGGGGTAGGTTTGAGATGTTCCTCCATGGTCCGTGTGTCCTCACAGTCTAGCACCGGGGTATTGTCGTTTTTTCGAAATCTTCGCCACTCTAAATAGTTTGGAGTGAGCATGTCTTTAGCAGCCACAACATCCATCCGGGATACTTTCTTCCCTGACTCGGCTATCTCTTTGATCTTCTTTTTATAACTATTACCGTGATACACAAACTCTGATGTAGATAATCCGTATGTTGCTGGGACAAACTATCGTGCCCCATACTGTCTAAGTGCCAATAACAGAGCATACCCAACTGCACCCTAAAGTCCAAGTACGGTCATAGTGTCGAAATCCCCACATCGAAAAAGAACGTCACTGAGGAACAACCAAGGGGCTCTCCAGGTAATATCCCGGTCCTGAAGATGAGTGAAGACCTTCATCCATTTTTTCTTCGAAGCGCCCTCATGCCATTTCATAGTGATGAACTCTCCCAACGGTGAATAGGTAGTGCTGAATCGGCGGTAGGCTACCCCGTTAGTCTTCCAGAAGTGGTTGTGAATCCAAACTTGAAGGAGTTGAACACATCCAATGAACCTTCCTCCACCAGTTCTTCTACAATGATTAAGAGACCGAAATATCTCGGCTAAGATGGTCGACGCTGGGTTGACTCTCCTTGGAAGTTGTTCAAATAGTTCTACTATGGTTGCGTCGATGCACCCCAAAGTCTTCGGAAAGATAATCAAACCGTACAGACCCAATGCAAAAAGATCTATAGTCTTCCATTAATCAGGGTGGTTCTTCATTAGTTTCTTTATATGGATCCACTCGATTCCTTCCCCGTTACCTTTATGCCGGAGTCGATCAGTCACCCACTTTTCATCAACCCCTATAATCTTGGCCAGTCCGTTCTTAAAAGGCTGACCCTTGATATGTTTGATATATGCCTTCTCTAGTATGATGCTTTCGCAGTGCAATAGTGTGGTATACTCTTCGATAGTGGGCACCATGTCTTCCCGGTTAAAGGTGAAGCAACTATATCCCGGGTTCCAGAATTGAATCAGTGCTCGGAGCAGGGGCTCATCAATCTTGACATGAAGTAAGAGGGCAATATCACCTTATCGTTGGCTGAACTTCTGCTTTCTGTCATTCTTCCAACTGTCCCAAATGTTTCGCAACTCTTGGACATCATTCTGTTTCAGGCTGACAGAGGCATAGCTAACCAGCTCTGACATGTAGTTCCCCTGAAGACTGTCTCTCTTCTCTTTCTGAGCCATCTCGGACCATAGTCGTGCCTCGACGTTCTTAATCTCTTGTATTACAATACCTTTGTCCATTAATTCAGATTTTTGTGTGTGTAATAAACGTTTTTTAAAGATCAATAGCCTCTTGTTATTATGCAAATGCTAAAAAAAAACACAAAGGCAAAAATGTTAGTAAAATAAATAAATAAATAAATAACGAAAGAAAAAAAGACATGGTTAAGGTAAAAATATCCTAGGTTTCAGAAATGTAGTTTTGGGGTGGGCCCTAATCCCTTGTAGTCTCCGGGTTTAGGTTCTAAAAAAAAAGGTACTCGAGTTCTCCTTGCCGGTGCCCCCTTGGGCTTGCCAGACCCTTAGTCCTAAACCCATCATGGCTTGTGTGGACTAAGTTAAACTCGAGAGGACACATTCCCTTATGCCCGCACAATGAATAAATTCACACGAAGACATAAAGTATATGAATCCCGAACGCTACTTGCTAGTCCCGCACGGTGAATAAATTCACACGAAGGCGTCGCTTTCACCCCCACTCAAAACAGGGTTTGGAGCTCGGGTATAGAGCCTTAGATGAAGAAAAAAACTTTGAAGGATGAAATCATGAGAAAACGATTAGTCCAACTATTTACTCGAAAATATAATCAAAAGTAAGTAAAAAGGATCGAAATATTACCTTAAAATTTAAACTTACCCTTTTCGTTAAAAAGACAACTGGAAATTTCCTTAGCCTGACTCACTTACCTGTCTCCCCAGTGGAGTCGCCAAGCTGTCGCAACCGTCTTTCGGTTCTGCCCCGGAATTTGGCTTCGACTTGAAAAATGTAGATTGGAGTCTCCACCGATTATTTATTTAAAAATAAATAGGTTAATCGGATACCTTATCTTTTACCTGATCTGCGTCTTACCAAAGATATGTCGGATTCGGGAGTCGGTTACAGTCAAGGAAGGATTAGCACCCTTGAACTGCCCTTTCGGTACTGTGTAGCTTCCAGTTGTCTTTAATTAAGAAAATTGTAAGTTTAACTTAAAAGGTAAAAATAACGACCCAAATTGCTTACCTCTGATCGATTGAAAATGCCTTTAAAAGATGAAAATGTTAGAAGTAAAAAGATATAGATAAAATAAAGACAGTAAAATAAATAAATAAAATAAGAGAAAAAAAAGAAAATAACAATAATACTAATATCATACACATGCGAACATAAAAAATAGAAACATGAAATGAGAGAATAAATAACTAGGTAAAAATGGATATGCATGAAAAAGGGTTTAGAAGATGGAAATAATAAAATAAAAATAAAATGAAGATGAAAACAAAATAAAATGTGTGGAATATAATAATAATAGAATAATAAATATATAAAAAATGAATAATAGAATAATAAAAAGGAATATAGAAAATAGAAAAAAAAGTAAATATACATATATATGTTTGTACGTTAATAACAAAACACTAATAATAGTAGTCGTTATAAAATATATATATATATACATAGCAACTTATAAGCAAAGTATTATTTTAAAAAAAATAAGTACTAAAAATGGTAATATAAAGGATTAAATCAAAAGAAAAAAAAATTCAATGTTCAATTTAAAATTAAATCCAGATCTTGAACCGAAAGAGGGCATAAATTGAAAGGAAAGGAAAACAGAGTGGCCAAATTAAAAGGTAATTGGAGTTTAAAAATCGATTTTGGGGATCAAAAGGATCGTTTTAAAATCATAGGGACTGGAATTGTAGTTTACCCTATTATCGCGTGAAAACACTCGGATCTGAGGTTTGATGGGTCGGGTCGCGCGGGTCGCATAACGGGTAGTATAAAAGCCAACATTATTTCAAAAAAAAAAATTTAATTTCCTTCATTTGCATGCTTCAAACCAAGAGAGACCCCCCTGTTCTTAATTTCCTCTCGCGTGTTCTTCATTCAGAAGAACACGCCGCCGCTTGTTTCCAGTTTCAGGCCATACGCCACCTTGCCGGCCGTCGTTCATCGGCGGCGAATAAGAAAACATTTAGTTTTTTAGAAAGCTCTTCTCGTATAGTTTTAAAAAATCACACTTGTTTTTCAAAACGTGCCTCGAGGAGTTGTAGATCTAACGAAAAATATTTCGAAAGAAAGAAAAAAAATCCCTCCTTTTCATCGGCATTTGAGTTTTCAGATCGGAAAGACAAACATGCAAGGGCGATGAAGCGAGTAAGGTAACAAATTTTACCTTTTTATTCATTTCGCAAATGTTACAATGCTTTGAGTGATTCGGTCGATTTTTGCTAGTATTTTGTGTCTAGTATTTTTTGCATCTCCCCCATCCGTGTGTTCTAATTACAAGCTTATTTATACATAAAATAAAATGATAGTTTAAACTAATTTGAGTCCTAATCAACTCTGTCTTCTGTTGGTTGTTGGTGATGATCTTTGTGACGAACGTTTCGGAGTGGGTGGCGTGTGGTTGTGGAACTCGAAGAGGAAACGGCAGTGTGGGAGTTGAAGGGACGTGCGTGGCGAGAGTCCTCAGCTGGGATGATTTCTCCTTGTTGCGGCGTTGGGGTGAAGCTTTGCTAGGGTTCTGTTCAAACCCTAATCCAGTTGGGTTATATTTGGGCCATTGTTGGGCCATGTCATCTTGCATTTGGACCATCCAAGGTCAAAATTTGATGTCTTCAGATTCGTCATCGACATTTGGGTTAGGTAGGACGAATACCTGAAAACGTCTTTTAAAATAATTTTAAGAAATAGCGTTTTTAGACAAAAATTAGTCTGCGTTTGTCAAAGATTTATTTTAGGGATTCGGGAGTCGATTACGTGTGGGGAAGGATTAACACCCCCACAACGCCCAAAATTTGGTACTTAGTTGAGTATACGTTGTCCTAATAGTGGAAATCGTAAATTCGAATCAATATTTAAAGTGTGATCCTTTTATTGAACATTGAATAATTTGTTTCAAATTATTTATTAGGGAGAATTCTTTTATTCGAAAAGAAATATCGAGATTTACACATCCTCGATGGGAAGACTATCTCTTCTATTCCTTGTCTGCGAAAGAATATTCCTCCTTGATTTAAAATCCATAATAGAATTGAAATAGGATACCAATAATTAAAAAAAAAATTATTATTTTAGAAACCAATGTTTTTAAAACTGGACCGGACATTGAACCGGTGAAGGTACTGGTTCACTGGTTCAACCGGGTTTAACTGCGGTTGAACCATGTTTTATATAAAATAATATTTTTTTTTAATTTTACATAATATTCAAAGCAATATTAATATACATGTAACACTTTTTTTAAGTTTACAATATTAGAAGGTATAAAAAATATCACAAGTCATAAAATATATAAATTAAAAACCATAAAATCAAGTGAAACAAGATGATTCAAATCAACTACAACATAATATTTAAGGTAAAACATATTAAATAATAAATATAATTATATAACTATAATCAAAAAAATAAAATTGGGGCTTAAAAAAATCATAATAAATGATGTCATTTGGTTTATTTTAAAAAAAAAAACAATCCCAAATGACTAAGAAACATAGAAGAGCATCCCAAAAGTTTAAAGAGTAAAAATATGAGAACAAAACAATCCCACATGGCTAAGAAACATAGAAGAGCATCCCAACTTACTTCTATAAATAATAGAAGTAATTTGACATTCAAAATCATGGAGCCTTTTGGTGAGAACATAGCGAACTATTCTTTCGCTTCAATTGAGCTCAAATTTTAGGCTTCAATCGAACTTCTAATTTTTTTTGAGTTCGAGCTTTTTCGAGTTCAAGTTTTAATATTATATTTCGAGTTCAAGTTGAACTTGATAATTTTTAGGTTTGAATTTTTGAGTTGAGTTGAGCTTACTTTTAAAGTTTTAGAGTTCGAGTCGAGCTCAACAATACTCGAATTTGACTCGGCTCGTTGAATAAACGACGTCGTTTGGTTTAATTTTTTTAAAAGAAAAAAAGTGAACCGGCGGTTCAAACCGATTTTGCCGGTTTTCAGCCAATTCACCCCGGTTCTACCGATTTTCAGTCGGTTCATTGCCATATCGGTTTTGTGAGGTAATCGGACCGGACATGCCACTAGTTCACGGTTCAACCGGCCGATCCGATTTTGATAACCATGTTAGAAACACATATGCTAATATTTAAATTAGAGTCAAACAAATTAATTAATTTTACTTTCATAAAAAACATACTCGATTTATTTTGAATTCACATTTCGTTTGAATGTCATTTTGAATCACACCACTTCTGTAAAATAGTGTTTTTTACACCCATTAAACGACCAATATTCTTAAAAATAATTTCGAGTGTATATATATAAAAAGGAAATTATCAATATCAAGCGAATTAAAGTGTTTATAGATGTAGCAACTACGTCATAGACTAATTAAAGTTTACTATAATAGTAAAATATCTATTAAATAATATGTATACACATGTCATAAAAGCAAGGTCCTAAAAAGCATAACATTATAAGGATCAAAACAATATATGTATAACTTTAAAAGAGGTCTAAAAAAACCTAATTAAAAAAATAGGGTCTAAACATATAAATAGACTAAACTAGATCTAAACAGGGACTGAAATTGCATGCAAGGCTAACCTTAAGGAACTGATGCTTAAATTACCATTTTTGTAAAGAAAAATAAAGGACTAAAAAGGAATAAAGGGAAAACAAACAGGCATGATTCAACATTTAACCTCAAAAAATGAAGATAGTGATTAAAATACAAATTTCATAAATAAAGAAGGCAATGCCTAATACTAGCAAAATTATATAATAAATAGTAAGGTGGCCAAAATACAAGTTTAATAAATGTGGAGCTTGAAATATGAAATGATACATTTACATATAATGGTTAAAATAAAAGTTTACAAAGCCCGAAGGCCCTAGAACATAATTTAACCAAACATAAAAAATACACATTTACCCCCAGGGCGACGTAGTTTCATACACCATATATATAGCTAAAACAAGGCCTAAACCCGACCATCTCCCTCATTTGTTCCCATTTCTTTTTGTTTCAAGGGAGAGAGAGAGAAAAATCTCTTAACTCTCTCTTCCCCTTCCTTGTTTTCCCGCCGTGGGGAAGAACAAAGAACGACTGTTGTAAACCGACAGCGATGAAAGGGAAAATAGCTCTATCCCCTCTTTTTACTATCGTCGTGACTCCCTAAAGGATCCGAAAGCCCCATATTGCAAACCTTATAATCTTAACCTCCACTCGAAAACCCAAAACCAAAAATGAAATAAGCCCCAAAAGGTAAGACCTTTACCTTTGATGATGAAGGCCTCGGTCCGACGAAGCGGTGGTTAACACTCTTTTTGATAAGGATTATTAGTTCTATCTTCTCTTTTTTTTTCTTTTTCGATTTTTTCTTACTGTTGTTTGGTCCGAAAGAGGTTTTTTAGTTTAAATCTCTCATCCCTTTTGGTTTGAATGTTTCCACCCCTTGAAATATCGCTTATATGATGATTTATTATTGCTTATTGGGTGGAAATCATGAGACCTATCGATAGGGGAATTATTTTCCTAGATTTATTAGGATTTAGAATTTTTTAATGGGGTTTTAGGATTTGGTGAGATTTTTGACTGACTTGGTGGTTTTCTGTCACTGTTTGGGTTTGTTGGTAATAACAGTGGCGATTTAAAGATTCAGTGGTGGTTCACGTAATGGGGATGATCAAGGGGTGATACATGCATCACAATGATCACATCAAAGGAAGAAGTAATAACTCTTCCAAATGATCCACTCGTCCAAGCATTGGAAAAGAAGATCAGAACAGAAGCAGACTTACGACGACTTTTTGAATGGGATCCTGATCTTATTTAGTCAATATGTCTTCTGGAGATACGACCGTCTGTCTCTTATCTTTCCAACGGTTCTTTAATCGCATCAATCCGATATCGGGAACTCAAGATATGGCTATTTTACTGAAGACGGTGCATGCAGAAAATCTTATACGAGATTAATACGGGATTTTGTAAATATTACGAATTTTCAATATTTTTATTGATTATTTGTAATATTACTTATTATAGGATGATGCATTATCTTTTAGGATTAGATTTATTATTTTATTAGGAGTTAAGGTTGGGTTAAAAATATTATCTTTAGTTATTATTATTTTATTAAGAATTAGAGTTAAGATATGTTTAGTTTATTATTATTTTATTCATTAGTTATTTAGGACCTTTAGAACTCAGCCCCTATATAAAGAAAGCTTCATTAAACTTTGTATTTCAAGATTTATTTGATTAATAATACAACGAGAGTTCTTTTTTGCAAGTGCTGATTGCCTTGTGCCTTCGAAGCTTCTTCTCATTGAGTTCTTTCAAGTTCTTATGAGGGAGGTTAATCTTCACACTCCAATTTGCCTTTTCATCGCGACTAAGAGGGTTGGTTAGAGCCATATTATCGTGTTTGCCTTTTCATTGCGACTAGGAGGGCTCGATAGGACATTATCCATCGATTTTCCACATATCCATCCACGTCATCAATCATCTTTATCATTCACCTTCATAAGGGAGATCTTTTGATTTCTTGGTTATCTTATTTTATTTGTAATTCATTTATCTTTTCTTTATCTTGTTTTAATCTTATTTTTATCTTGTTTCCAGCACCAAAAAGAAACCCTATCTATTGCCGCCACCTTCCCGATTCATCCCTTATTGTTCTTCATCGAGTCTAGATCTTTTCTAGGTTTGATTCTTCAACAAGAGCAACGTTCATTAACCCGCCACTGCTTCCCTATCAATTGGTATCAGATTTGGGCCGATTCTTGAAAAGAAGCAAGCAATCTTGTTTGTTCTTGCACATAACACTGTCAAGGTACCCCAACGGAGCTAGTTCAGAGAAGATTCGTCGTTTCAGATTATTTTTATTTAATTTTAATTTAGATTCAAATTATTCCTGTTAGTTTGCTATTTTTTTCAAAAAAAAAAAAAACAAAAAAAGGCAAAAAAAAACAAAAAACAAAAAAAAAACAAAAAAGCCAAAATTTCAAAACAAATTGCAAACAAAGGTATTTAGGGCTGATTTTCTCCAAAATATCATATTCATATTAAGTTTAATCTCCAGTACAAAATTTACTTTGATCAGAGTTCATTAGATCCTTCAAATACATCATTCAAGTTTTATCGGCAGATTCGGTCTAGAATATTTTCAAATTTCTTGAAAATTCTACAAGAGGAATTTTGTGGTGAAAATTTCCATATTGAAACTTAATATATTGAAAATAATTCACACAAAAAATCAGAATTTTTGAAGATTAATAACAACTTCAAAGAAAGCAATCAAGAAAAATAGATTGTTTGAGGACTCACCGTTCAACAGAGTCTACTGGATACTACTGAAGGTATTTGGTTCTGAAATTTGACAGGTGGTTTCTTGACGCATTTAAAGACATTCAAGAATTTTTCCAGAATTTGGTGGACACCGGTAACCCCCTCAAAAACGTTGCTCAATTTGATCCAACTTTTTCTAGGTTTTCTGGTTTGGTCCCTTTTTCTTTGACTCTTAGTGCTTTAGGTTCTTTTGTTTTTCCCTATTATTGTTCTTTTGCATTATCTAACACATTATCTTCCTTGTGTTAGTAGGACTAAAGAGTTTGCATACTTCTTCCTTCTTTGCATTCTCGTTCTCTTGGAATCTAACCTTTGTTTGGCCTCTTAGAGATTTTAGGTTTTTTCTTATCGCCTTTGCTAGTAATCAAACTCCAATACGAACTATGGAAGACTACTTGGTAAAGTGAGTTTTAAAGAGTACAAGATCGGCTTACTTGCCTCTCGTTGTGTTACTTTCTTGGAGTGACTTATGAGGTTTCTTGCTTTGTTGAATTTTCTTTCTTTTATTTTTATTTTACTTTAAAATTTTCTTTCGAGTGTTATGATTTCATGATGTGTGACAATAACAACAAGACACTTACGGCTATCTTAGCCGCACTTGCACGACTCACGACTCAAGTTGAAAGATTTGATAAACTTACCAATACCGTGAGAGAACGAAAAGAACCACAACTGTATCTACCAAACCAGAATCCAAGACTAAACAATGATGAACTTTTGGTACCCAGGAGAGAACAACCACATTTCCAAGCACCCGAACTCTTTGCAAAACCAAAGTTCATGATCCCGTCTTTCAAAGGAGACAACGATCCGGACAGGTACATCGATTGGGAAGGAAAAGTTGATCTCATATTCGCATACCATGACTACCCCCAAGTTAAACAAGTTCCCCTCATCACCATGCAATTCGAAGGATATGCTCGAACTTGGTGGATGCAAACAAGGAAAAAGATCCAGAATTTCCAAATTCCAACAATCACTTCTTGGACCGACCACAAACAAACCATGAGGAAGTGATTCCTACCGACACATTATACACGAGAAGTTAAACTACGACTACACCGACTTCGACAAGGTATAAGTTCAGTTGAAGACTACTACAAGGAGATGCAGTCCTTACTCAATAGGGCTAACATAACCGAAAAAGAAGAAGTCACCGTGTCAAGATTTGTCGTCGGCTTGAACTCAAACATCACTGATCTTCTTGACCTCCATGCGTACGAAAACCTTGAAGATACACTAAAGAAAGCAATGACAATCGAAGTACAAATCCAAAGGAGATTCCGAGAACATTACCAAGGTACTTCATCCTCTTACCAAGGTAATCCTTCAAATCCTTACTCGTCTTCTGCTCCATCTTCTCTAAAAAAGCTAAGAGATGACAAACCTGACAATGAGAAAGAACGACCAGCAAAGAATGACACACTTCCAGCCCCTAAAGATCAAATGATAATTTGTGAGGAGGTAGGGAAAGCAAAAAAAGAAAAAGCTGAGAAAGAGGCAAAAGAAAAAGAGGTTACTAGTTACAAAAGCCAAAAGAATAATGACCCATGGGAGGTGAGTGAACCTAATTGTGAGAAGAAAAGAGTGACTCAAAATCTATGTGTGAGCACAAAAGAATTGAGAGAGAACCTTCTTTACAAATAGCCTTCCATCCTTGTTCGCTTTAGAGAATCAATTGTTTCAATTTCTAACATTAACAAGGATTTGCCTAGTGTGTTTTCATCTTTGTTACAGGATTTTCAAGAAGAATTAGGTGATCCACCTGACGGATTACCACTAGAAAAAGGAAAACAACACCAAACCAATCTAATTCAAGGTTCCATCATACCTCGTCAAACATACAATCTCGAAGAAACCAAAGAGTTAAATTTGTTACAAAAAGGCTATATCCATGAAAGCCTTAGTCGTAACATCATCTTAATGATGAAACATGACTTGAACAACTCCACATGCTTTATAGTTCATGCACAGGGAATCCATGTAAATGATGAGAAAGTAAAAGCAACACGAGACTGGCCCACACCATCTTCTATCGGCAAGAGTTGTCGAATAGTGCTAGGTGACCCTCCTGACGGGTTACCACCTGAAAGCCCTAATCACTATGCTATATCAATGAAGAGTCATGATTTACGAGAGTCCAAAGGTAAGTATTTGATTACTCATTTTAATGACATTGTAACATACTTCTTCTCCTTCTTACAAGGTAAGGCTCGTGAAGTTGTCATCCAAACTAAACACAACTCCTTTAAGTGCGTAACATACCGAGGTAAGCAAAACACAGTAGACGATACACTACCACGAAGGTATACTCTTACCTATCAAACTCATACTACTATTCTGAGAATTGAACATATCAAAGATTTATATCACGATAACTCGGATATTTTTGATATTTCTACCCATACTTTTAAAAGTTCTTTTAATGAGCTTTATCTTGTATATGAGTTTCCTTGCCAACTAAACAGGTTCTACAGTCCACAAAGCTCTTTCCCGGGAATCATTAATTCATGAACCCCACTTAGGAGACTTAAGGGATTACTTTAACAAACCAGTTGACATGGTTTTTAAACACTCATTCTCGCCACACACAAATAAAACCATGGAGAAATTATCTGAAATAATCATACATAAAGCCAACAGTGGCCGGCGCCATGTTGAATTTCAACCAAAACATCAGATTACAAGACTTGTATGCAAAAGAGGATTTCAAGACTTCAAGAAATCAGTTCCTACAAAGAAGAAACCTCGACTAAAACGCATAAAGACACATCACATTGATCCTGGTAAATGTTTCACAAGTTTTTCTTTCAACACATCTAAATCTCTTTCTTTTGGATTTTCAGACTCGAGGACGAATCCTTTTGAGGAGTGGGGGAATGATACATGCACCAGAGTCCATAATACATGCTTCTTTGGACTAATGTTTCTACTCGAACCTATTAGAAGAACAAAGTCTCGAAGATTCAAAGCATATCTATTCGGTAAGTATAATGTAAATGAATCATTAAACGATTCTAATGTTTCTCCCTTTAATGTTTCAGATTCAAGGTCGAATCTTTTTGAAGAAAGGGAGGATGATACATGCATCACAAGGATCACATCAAAGGAAGAAGTAATAACTCTTCCAAATGATCCACTCGTCCAAGCATTGGAAAAGAATATCAGAACAGAAGCAGATTACGAAGACTTTTTGAATGAGATCCTGATCTTATTTAGTCAAGATGTCTTCTGGAGATACGACCTTATGTCTCTTATCTTTCCAACGGTTCTTTAATCGCATCAATCCGATATCGGGAACTCAAGATATGGCTATTTTACTGAAGACGGTGCATGCAGAAAATCCTATACGGGATTAATACAGGATTTTGTAAATATTACGAATTTTCAATATTTTTATTGATTATTTGTAACATTACTTAATATAGGATGATGCATTATCTTTTAGGATTAGATTTATTATTTTATTAGGAGTTAAGGTTGGGTTAAAAATATTATCTTTAGTTATTATTATTTTATTAGGAATTAGAGTTAAGATATGTTTAGTTTATTATTATTTTATTCATTAGTTATTTAGGACCTTTAGAACTCAACCCCTATATAAAGGAAGCTTCATTAAACTTTGTAATTCAAGATTTCTTTGATTAATAATACAACGAGAGTTCTTTTTTGCAAGTGCTGATTGCCTTGTGCCTTCGAAGCTTCTTCTCCTTGAGTTCTTTCAAGTTCTTGTGAGGGAGATTAATCTTCACACTCCAATTTGCCTTTTCATCGCGACTAGGAGGGTTGGTTAGAGCCATATTATCGTGTTTGCCTTTTCATTGCGACTAGGAGGGCTCGATAGGACATTATCCATCGATTTTCCATATGTCCATCCACGTCATCAATCATCTTTATCGTTCACCTTCATAAGGGAGATCTTTTGATTTCTTGGTTATCTTATTTTATTTGCAATTCATTTATCTTTTCTTTATCTTGTTTTAATCTTATTTTTATCTTATTTCTAGCACCAAAAAGAAACCCTATCTATTACCGCCACCTTCCCGATTCATCCCTTATTGTTCTTCATCGAGTCTAGATCTTTTCTAGGTTTGATTCATCAACAAGAGCAACGTTCATTAACCCGCCACCGCTTCCCTATCAAGGGGTTAAGTGCGTGTACCTCATGCGCTAATAATAAGGTTTATATCTGTCTTCAGTCGGCGATGACTGGCTGAGATGTATTAGGGTTTAACCCTAAGCTTTCATTATGGATGAAATAGAGCCATTAGATTGTCACCAGATCCTACGGTCGAGAAGCTGGTAGAGGAGCAGCTAAGGTTTCTTCATTTGTCAATGACTGAACCGTTGGGCTTGTATATTGGGCTGCTGGACAAATGTATTGGGCTTCGATGTAATTGATGTGGGCTTTTTTTGGGTCTCGATTTTGGTCCTACAAAAATGTAAACTAAATTTTGTTAATAATAATAAGTTAATAATAAATTAAAAATAGAACAAAAAATGAGTGTGTACAGCTGCCCCTCTTTGCTCATTCTTATCTTAAAAATAATAGGGAAAAGATGATAAGACAACGAGTTTTTGTCCTGTTATCTCTTTCACTTTAAAACTTGATGTTAAAGACGACACTGCTCATCCATGTTGAAGAGATATAGCCGCTTTCAGATAAATTATTTACTGAAGATGATGTTGTTCTTTCTCGTTGAGGAAATCGAGTCAATCCGCAAATAATATGGTGTTGAAGGCGACACCACTCATCCATGTTGAAGAGTCTTGGTCGCTTTCAGATAAATTGTTTACTGAAGATGACGTTGTTCTTTCTCGTTGAGGACATTGAGTCAATCCGAAAATAATATGGTGTTGAAGATGACACTATTCATCCATGTTGAAGAGTTCTAGCCGCTTTCATAAGGCGTTGTTCCTTCTCGTTGAGAAATTATGATCAGTCTGGATAGTTTAAAGATAACATGGTTCCTTTGTGTTGAGGAATTTTGATGGTCTGAGAATGACACTGTTCCTTCGCGTTAAGGAGATCTGGTTGGTGGACGACATTGTTTCTTTGTGTTGAGAATGTCTAGACGTACTTGGACGGTTTGATTTGACATGGTTCCTTCTTGGTGAGGAAAACTAGTCGTTCTCGAAGGATTGTGAATCTGAATACAATGTTGTTCCTTCTTGCTAAGGAAGTCTAATTGTTTTAAGATGGTTTGACTTTGAAAACGACATTGCTCATTCATATTGAGGAGAGTCAATCATTGCTCAGTGTCAAATCTAATGATGACATTGCTCCTTCTAAGTTGAGGAGATCTAATCATGTTTTCCAATGATTGACTTGAAAATTAAAATATTCTTCTTCAACATGGGTTTGGGAAATGAAATTCTATGCTAACTTTTCGAATTTCTATCAAATATTTAACATTTGAGTGAAATCAAATGAGTGGAAAGAAATTTGTTTCCAGAGAAGCTATCTCAGGTGAGATAAAATTTTGCTTCGAGTGAAACAATTTCAAAATTTTCGTTTCAAAGGAAAATTATCTCTAGCGAGACGTAATTTGTTTTTTTAGGAAAACAATCTCAAGGAAGATCAATTTTGTTTCAAGTATAAAAAGTTCAAATTTGTGTTTCGAGAGAAAACTGTCTCAAGCGAGACAAAATTTGTTTTGAGAGAAACAATCTCAAAGGCTTATGTTTCAAAATAAACTTTCTCAAGCTAGACAAATACTTTGTTTGGAGAGAAACAATATAAAAGGTTTATGTTTAAAGAGAAACTGTCTCAAGCGACATAAAATTTGTTTTTAGGAAAACAATCTCAAGTGAGATCAATTTGTTTCAAGAAAAACTGTCTAAAATGAGACAAAACTTTGTTTTAAGAGAAACAATCTCAAATGTGACAAACAGTCTGCTCATGAATATTGAGGAGATCTAGTTTCCTTAATACTTCATTCTCTCGAGAAATCTGAAAGCGACATCGTTCTTTCGTGTTGAGGACGTATGGTCTTATTTTGACGGATCAATTTGACATGGTTCCTTTTCGACGATGTCGACTAGTCATTTTGAGTCTGGATATAACCTGTTCCTTCTTGTTAAGGAAGTCTAGTTATCTGAAGATAATTTGCCTTTGAAAATGACATTTCTCCTTCGTGTTGAGGAGAACTAATCGTTGCTCTACGTCAAATCCAATGATGACATTACTCATTCTTGTTAAGGAGCTCTAGTCACCTTTAGAAGATCTGATCAGTCACTTTAGGACATCAAATCTGTGAACGACATTGTTCCTTCATGTTAAAGGCGTCTTGTCATCACTAAAATTTTCTTTCCTGAATGATCTTTGAAAAATGATTCTTTTATGAATGACTATCTTGGATGTTTTTATGGATGTCAATATGAAGTTTATTTTATGTATTTGATTTGATTTTTATTTTGATAAAAAATGACATTTTGAATTTGTCCTCATGAGAGGAGAAAAATAATCTTAAGGAAAGAGAATTAGTTGATGTCCTCGTGAGAGGAGAAAAATAACCTTTGAGAAAAAATGAAATAAGGATTTGAGGGGAAAACAGTCTTAAGAAAGACTAGATTGATGTTCTTCAATGAAATTAGTTTCTCAAAAGAGATTTAAAGGCATCTTCATGAGAGAGGAAACAAAGTTTTTTTTTTATTGCATGATGATGAATGTATAATGTAAAGGTGCAAATTCATGCGATGTGTATGTTTATGTTGATGTATTTTTCTATGGAAATAATATTTGCAAAAATGTTGTTTTATTTTCTTTTTAGCCTCAAAGTGGAGAACTCGATCTTCCTTCACTTAGCCAATCTCGACTAGAGCCTACTCTAACGTTAGAGCGGGTCAAGTTAAGCAAGCGTTCTCTTTTCAGAAAAACAATATAATCAGCTCGTGTCATCAAGTCTTCTCTTTTGCTTTTTTTCTTCATGAAAACCTCATAAGAAATACTTGTTGGCACTCGTTTTTCCGTTATTATTTATATTATAATTATAATTATAATTATATTAATATATTATTATTAATAATATTTAAAATAATAATTTATAATTAAAATTTTATTTTACAGATTTACAATACTAGGCTTGGTGAGCCTAAAACCAAACCCAAATTACAAGTTATACCCGAAGCCCAACTACAGCAGCCTAATCAAATTAGGGTTCTTCATGTTCCATCAGCCGCCAACAGCTCTTGGTCGTTGGATCTGGGAGAGATCCAACGGCCCAGATTGATTCCTTCTAGGGTTTCCAGAACAACCACCACCACTTGGACCACTCATGCCACCGCCGCTTGGACCACTCAACAACCACCACCGCTTGGACCACTCAACAACCACCGCCGCTTGGACCACTCAACAGCCACCACTGCTGCCAACCACTCCCATGCCACTGCAACTAATCATAGTTGGCCATACCATATGTGAATCATCACCAAACACAAAAAATAATAATAAATAAAATAGATTACTATTTTTAGACTTGTAAAAAATGGGTATAAAATCCCGTTGAAACAATGTAATGGGGGAGTTCGACCCATTCAGAGTTTTCCAGAAATAGAATACAAAGCAATAAATCAGAAAGTTTTCAATAGCATTCGAAAGGTATCATCTTTATTTTATTTTTGTATTTTTCATACATATGTGCGAACTAAAAATAAAAACTTGTATTAATAAAACAAAAACACAGTAAGCTTTGCTTGTAAAAATAGAGAAAACTGGAAGTTTAAAGGAAGAAATTTACCTGAGTCATCGAATCTTCATCGGACGGTAGCCGGAGTGCATAAGAATCGAAGGGTCGGAGATCGGTTTGGGGCTTGTTTTGTGGGTTTTTAGCATAAGATAAACACCTAGGGGGTTAGATCTATAAAAAAAAAGGGAGATTTGGTTGATTTTGGGAATTCTGACAACCGTGTGCGGTGACCGGAACGGTGGCCTGATGGTGGCTTTCGTTGGCTCGTGGTGGCTGACGGTGGGCCGTCCGACCTAAGTGGGGAGAGATTTCTCCCCTATCTCTCTTTTTTTTCCAGAATGTTGTTAAAATGAAAAAAAACCAAATAAATGGTATATAGATGAAATTAAGGGTAAAACTACAACATAAACCCCTCTGGGTTTACGCGTATTTTACAAAACAGTCACCTATAGGGAATGAATTCAAAATTTAGCCATTTTCACATTGTCTTAATATATTTGGGTAAAATAATAGTTTTTGTCCCCGATACTTTAACGTTTTTTGCATTTTAGTCCCTAAAGGGACTATTTCTAAAATATACCCTTTTTATGCCTATATTTATTTTTAGAGAAATTCTCTGTATAGCCCCTAAGTATTATATATGTTGTGTCTAAGATATGTATTAAGGTTGAAAGGTATGTAATTTTGTTACCTATTATGTATTATATTTAATATGTGTAAGTTATATACGTTAAATTCTTTAAATATATAGATTCTTGTATGTACAATCTCATAAATATGTTAGTAAAATAAATACGACAATATTTATTAAATATATTTAATTTTCCTTTTCCTTTTCCTTTTCAAATTTTATATATATTCATTAGATTTGGCAAGTATCTTTATTTTGTGAATACTTTCTCAAAATATGCATGTTATATTATTAATTCATGAACAACCATTATTAATATTAAATATTTTATTTTGAAAATAAACTAAATTACTCACGTTTCATCCCTCTTTAAATTTGATCTGTTTATTAATATATTACCTTATATTTTGATTGTATTTATATATATTTTACACATAAACATGCCATACTTGTGTTTATATTATTATTTTTCAACGCATACTAATCAACATTTTAGTTATGGTGTACTATATTATGTGTTATGTTTTGTATATAAAATATGTATGGTTTGTATTTTAAATGATGTATATGTTTTATCTTTTAATATTTATAACGTAGGTGAATGTGTCATTAGATTAAGTTTAGTTGCATGACATCATTTTTTGGGGGTAAAATATATAATATCCTCATAAGCATCACTTTACTCGAATCAAATAATTTGATTAAGGGTAATATTCGATCGTTTTAATATTTTCGTAAAGTAATTGTCTTAACGTATAAGAAAGTTACTTTCAATAATTTTAAAACGAAAGTCTATCCCGTTAAGTGACACCAATTAAATTGAATCAATTTTTAAAATTCAAGGATTGAGAAAAAGATCGTATTCTTTTAATTAAATTCATCGAGAAAAGACTGTTAGATCGAATATATGGTCTCGTCTCGCGATATTTAATTAATTGAATATCCTTATTCTCATTAAATATTGGTAAAATAAATAATTAATCAATTGTTTGATATGTTTATTTATTTATCTTTGGCATGTGTTTTCAAAGGGTTTTTAAAATAATAATGTTCGATCTGAAATAATTAAATATTATTGTTTTCAATCTTAACATTATTTTAGGTATTATTATTTAAATTTAGAATGGAATTCCAATATTTATTAGTTCGATTGGAGTAAGAATCGATTGCTTCAAGGTATGATAGATCGATTATTCTCAATAGGAAATAGTTAAATATATTTATCTTTCATCCAAAATATCAAAGAACATTATTGTAGGGGATCTTAAATTAATTTAAACTCGAACTTGTATATTTTATTGCAAAGACAATTAATTAACCGACTAGGTACCGATTTAGGGCGTTGTGGGGGTGCTAATCATTCCCCACACGTAACCGACTCCCGAACTCAAAATTTGGTAACATATATCACAAGTTTGTCGTTTTAATTAAAATTAATATTTTATTTAAATGAAAAATATATTTTTGGGTGCCCAATTACACCCTAATCAAAGATTGATGGCGACTCTGTGAACCACGTTTTTATCACAAATTTATCACACTAAAATCATTTTTGAAGTGGGACCACCCCTTTCCCCTTCGGGTAAAAGATTGTTTCGACAGCTTGGTGACTCTGCTAGGGACCACTTGTTTTATCACAAATTTATTACACTAAAATCATTTTCGAAGTGAGACCACCCCTTTCCCCTTCGTGTAAAAGATCATTTCGACATCTTTGAGAATCTGCTGGGGACATTTTTTAGAGAGTTAGGTCATTAGTCAATTAATAAATTATCTTTGCAAATAGAAATTATAAGTTCACTCTAATATGGTTTTTGATCCCCTATTTAGGTTTAAATTAGTGTCTAAATTAACTACTAAATAAGTTGTACTAATCTGTTTGATGATGTTTTCAGAGTAAATAATTGTTCAGGATTTTGAATTTTCTATTTATAGTTGTTTACTTTATTTTCGCTTTTCCTCACACACTGCACAACTGCATTTGCATAACATGAGCTAAAACCCCACTCCATCCTATTTAAATAAGAGGGAGAAACTACTCTCTCGTGTGGTTTTCACCTCCATACGGATAGTAGATCACTCCTTGGGCTTACACCTTATGATCCTCGTGATGATTTTCACCTCCGTATGGACATAAGGAAGTGTGTCCCCTCGAATTGAACTCGATCTGAACGCCTGTGATGGGCCAATATTGAGAGTTCGGCAGCCCAAGGGGGTACCGACAAAGTACAATTCGAGGACCTCTCACTTTAGAACCAAAACCAACATGTAGTACACTTAGAACCTAGATACAACCTTACCCAGAAAATATGATCCTGTGAGGAGAGTACACAAGGAAAAACTTATTTGAGCATTCTTTAGTGTAATTTTAATTTCTCGAATAAATGTATGCGAACTAGAAATCCTGTGGTTAGGTTTAATTTATTGGATATGCATGGAACTAGATGACATGAGGTTAGGACGTTCTATAAACAATGCATATGGTAGAAATCATGATTGGGTAGGATCTACTAAAGCATGATTGGGTAGCTAACATGTGGGGTATGTTTTATCGATAAATTGAATTATGTTTAATCAATTCATTTATAATTATTGAATTATTTTCTTTCCTTTTGTTTACTCTGTCATCTTCTTACATTGCATTGTTCATCCCATTGGTGTTGATCTATGACCGATGTCCATATAGAAGACTAGTAATATGGAACGGATGATTCAAAAAGAGGTAGAGGACAATGCAGATGTATTAAGATGGTCCGAGCAGTCCCAGATAACAAATGGAAACAGTTTATCGCCAGGATGTATATCAGAGCTGAGTGGGTATACTCACATCAATGTTCGT
The DNA here is from genome assembly GCF_006381635.1 of Hibiscus syriacus. NCBI lineage: Eukaryota > Viridiplantae > Streptophyta > Magnoliopsida > Malvales > Malvaceae > Hibiscus > Hibiscus syriacus. The sequence goes on from NW_024063295.1 coordinate 2,076,282, forward strand.
CAGAATGATCTGAACGAGCTGAGAGAGATTTGGAGAAGATGGGAAATATCTGATAAACAATTGTTTACCAACTCTATGGAGACATCTCATATCTCCTTGATATCCCAATTGTCCAGGATCTGTTTAGAGCTCTGGCTCAGTTATGGAACCCCGCTTATAGTTGTTTTACATTTGGCCGAGTGGACCTGACGCTACCATAGAGGAGTACCATGCTATGATTTGTTGCCCGAGGTTCTAGGTAAACAAAGTATACACCAAGCCACCGAATACTCATTCCTTTAAGAAGAAACTGTTTCTGATGACCGGTATGAGCGAAGAATGGGTTACGAGAGGCATAAAAAAGAAAGGAGACATTGAGTGCTTTATGTGGACCCTTCTGAGAGAATTAATTGATCTTCATCCTGACAAAAGAAAGAAGATCGACTTGTTTTCTCTAGGTGTCTATGGGTTGGTTATTTTCCCAAGAGTTCTCGGGCATGTTGATGTATCAGTAGTTGACATGTTTGAAAGACTGGATAACATGTGGATCCCGTTCCAGCTATCCTAGCAGAGACATTTCATTCCCTGAGCTCTTGTCGACAGGATGGAGAAGGACGTTTCATAGGTTGTGCACCATTGTTGCTAACCTGGATCCTTAGTCATTTCAAACACATCGAGAGGGCACCTGGTTTAGTCTTCTTAGAAGGTTTCTCACCATTGAAAGATTTCATTTCTCGGGAATGGCCTGGGGGTTTCATTGAGGAGAAGTGGATGGTCATCTTCAAAGACATCCGCTATAATGATATTGTATGGCGAGCTTCTTGGAACGTCTCATTAGACATATTGTATCGATGTGGAGACATAGATTGGGTACCATTACCAGGTATTTGGGGATCTGTAGGATATGCCCCGTTATTGGTTTCCCGATAGTTTGGGTCAAGGCAGTTTATTCCGACAACATGGGAGTTATCCAAGTCTGAGTTCGTATTTAGGGGAGAACAGTACAAAAATAAAGTTAAAGGGGTCGCTGATGCTTGGAGACACACCCATCGAGTAAATCTCTTTACTTTTGACTTAAGGCTATCTCGAGGGTACGAGGAGTGGAGAAGTAACAAAGTCAATGATAATGTTCCTATGAGCAACCCAGAGAATACTCAGCCTATAGAAGAACACCTCAGAGTGGTTCCGTCTCCGCTAGAACAAGTCGAGCTTGATTTTGAGGATGAGAGGAAACATTGGAGAAAGACATTACAAAGGTTAGAGGATGAATAATACCACAGGAGCGTAGAAATTGACTTAAAAAAGAGTTGAGTTGACCGGATCAAAAACGTAGAGAAGCAACTTAGATTGTATTTCAATGATTTCCAGTTATCCCATCAGCAAATGGTTAAGAATCAGACAACTGCTAGCTCAAGTAAGTCTTATGCTGAATGGAAACAAGAAGTGGCAAGACTAAAAAGAGAAGTTGGGGAAAGCAGTGAAGAACTTAAATAGAGCAGCATCAGGCAAAGATACTCTCAAGAGAAAAGAATGTCCTTGAACAATAACTGTAAGAGAATCGAACCCAGAATAAGAAATTAAAGAATAAAGTATTGAGCTTAGAGACTACTTTGCGATGATATAAAAGTCGAGAAAGTAGTTCGAACCGTCCTGAAGTAGAAAGATTGACGAAGCGTGTGAATGAACTCGAGGCCTTAGTTCAAGATTTGCAAAGAAGGGCAAATGAACTTCCATTGGTCCCCTATTAAGGAGTTATACAATGGCGCTATCGTTGGGAGCAGGCTCAGTGGAGAGTTAGGAAAATGGAGGATCTCATCGCAAGATACCTACAGCAAGCTCAAGGAGTGGCTCAGTACTTGGTTGACCTGTCACAGGAAGCTGATGACGTTATCGAAGAAATGGATCCCGAGGCTGAAGAAAACCAGAGGATTATGGAATTACTGGGACACATCCAACATTTAGGAGAGGTAACTCAGATGTATATGTGATCTGTTTAATCCTTGTAATCGAGATTCGTTTCCTATATAAAAAGTTGTTCTAAGGAATCGTCTCAGAATCAACACCTTTCATTGCATTCATCTTGCATTCATATGCATTTACATCGCATTTACTTTTACGAATAACATTCTAATCACATTTTTCACACCTCATTAATAAACACCATTATTAATAAAAAGATTATGGCAGAATATTGGATGCTTACAAGCATCAATACAACACCCGAAAAAAGGCAATGAATGATAGAATTGTCCAAATAGAGAAGGCTCAAGCTGAAATGCAAGAGAGTTTAAAGAAAGCACAAGAGGATATGCACGATCAGATGGTGAAGGCTCAAAATGATATGATTGAAAAGCTGACTAATTTGATACGAGGAAATAGTATAATCTGATAAGAGACTCCAGTTATTGGTCCTGCTGCTGAGTAGTATGTGTATCCCCCAGGTTCTGAACCATGGGCTGACATTGGAAAAACCCCAGTTGTTGGTTCTTCTGTAGAACCATTGTATCCCCTTGGCTTTACACCATTGCATGTCTGAGTACAACAAGCAAAGACTGTTCAACCAGAAAAAATACAATTGAACCTACCTGGGGCTTCTATAAACCCACAACCAATTGAAGATATCCCTGATCTTGATGAAGAGGACAAGAAATAACATAATAAGGAGCTCAAGAAAGAATAGGAACAAATGAAGTATGAATTCCGGGCTATGAAAGAAGATGCTAGTCTATATGGAATTGACGCTAAAGAGCTAAGTTTGGTTCCCGATTTAGTACTACCACCAAAGTTAAAAGTTCCGATTTTGAAAAATTTGATGGCACCAGTTGTCCTTCTACACACATTACCATGTTTTACAGAAAAATGACAGGCTATGTAAGGGATGATCAGCTGTTAATTCATTGTTTTCAAGAGAACTTGACAGGCTCAACAGTCGTTGGTACAATCAGTTAAGTCGAGCTCGGATTAAATCTTAGAAGGATTTGGCTAAGGTTTTTCTAGAGCAATATAAACATGTAAAAGAGGTAAGGCCAAACCGAATCATGTTGCAGAATATGGAAAAAAGATCCAACGAGACCTTCAGGCAGTATGCCCAAAGGTGGAGGGATGTAGCTGTACAAGTTCATACACTGTTGAGAGGAAGAAACATATATGCTTTTTATAAATACTATGAGAGATTCGTTCTTTAGACATCTTATTGGGAATTCATCCAAGAATTTTGCTGATATTGTTACAACAGGAGAAATAATAGAAATAACAATCAGAAGTGGAAAACTAGATGAGAGAGAATCTAGCCGAAAGCCTCCAGTGAGAAGGAAATATAATGAGGTCATCAATGTAAAGAAATATGATTCTAATAACATTACAGTATCTCAACCTCAGGCCACTGGATCGTCTGTAAAAATCCTATTAAACAAGGGGCGAAGGAGCCAAGACAGGAAATGGAAAGAGTTCAATTTGATCCCATCCCTATGACTTATAAAGAGCTTTTCCAGATCCTGTATGACAAACATGTGGTTTCCCCATACCACATTTCTCCAATTCAGCCTCCTTACCCAAAATGGTATGATGTCAACGCTCAATGCGAGTATCATGCGGGGGCATCGGGGCATTCAATTGAAAATTGCTTGGCCTTTAAGAAGTTGGTGCAGAGATTAAAACAAAGAAATGTCATAAACTTCGGTGACATTGAGCATCCCAATGTGGCTCAAAACTCACTTTCGAACCATACAGGGACAGTGGTTAATGTTGTTATTGAGGAAATAGGGAATGGAGTCATAACCAAAGTCAGTGAAGTGAAGTCACCCATGCATTGGATATGGGAAATATGGTCAAAGTAGGTTGGTTGATCTCTAATGCTAATAAGAATGAGCACGCTTACCCCTATCACTGTTGCAATGATCATATTATTCAAGACTGTAATGAGTTCAAGGCCTTGGTTCAAGGGCTGATAGATAGTAAAGACATGGAATTTTATCATGAAGCTAAAAAAAAGAAAGAGATAGAGATTTGCGATTCTGAAGGAACATCCAAGGGAGTTTATAATACTAACTACCCTTTGGTCATTACACTGAAAGCCATAATTATGGAAAGGGTATCCCTAAAGTAGTGATCACACCTCCGTCATCTTTTCCTTATGAGGATAATAAGTAGGTCCCTTAGAGGTATGGATGCCAGCTAGAGTATGTTGAGAGTTCAAGGCTTCTAAGGAAGATGTGGATGAGGTAGGCCACTTCACCAGAAGTGGGAGATGCTATTCTCCCAACCAGACCAGTGAACCCGAGAAAAGAGCTGTAGCTGATAAAGGGAAAAAGGTTGAGATATTACTGAAGGATGATAAGCTGGCAATTAATGAGCCTATAATCGAGAATGAGGCTGTAGAGTTTTTAAAATTCTTAAAACATAGCGAGTACAACGTTTTCAAGCAATTACACAAATTGCCAGCTCGTGTCTCAATCTTGGCTTTGTTATTAAGCTCTGAAGCACATCGAAGTGCCCTGTTGAAAGTCTTGAATCAAATTTTGTACCAAAAAATGTGCCAGTAGAAAAGATAGATCGATTGGTTGCAAATATTCAGGCAGATAATTTCCTTTCTTTTTCTGATGATGAGATCCCGTCCGGGATGATTCGTAACCCCAAAGCTCTACACATCACCGTTGGATGCAAGGGTCATGTTTTATCAAGGGTGTTAATCGATAATGGCTCAACTTTGAATGTTATACTGCTAGTTACTCTAAAAAAGCTGCCAGTTGACAGTAAGCACATGAAAAATTGCCAAACATTGTGCGAGCTTTCGATGGGACGAAGAGGCAAGTACTGGGAAAAATTGATATCCCTTTGACCATAGGCCCATCAATTTACAAGGTTGAATTCCTCGTCATGGATATAATGCCAACTTACAATTGCTTGTTAAGAAGGCCTTGGATCCACTAGGCGGGAGCGGTGCCCTCCAATTTACATCATAAACTCAAATTTGTAATGGAGGGAAGACTAGTATGCATTAATGCTGAGGAAGAAATCATTGCTTATGTATCTACTACTACTCCATACATTGAGGTGGATGAAAAAGCGGTTGAATGCTATTTCAGGTCTTTGGAATTTGTTAATGCCACTTTTATTGCTAAGAGGAAGAAAATTCCAAAGCCTAGGCTATCCAATTGTACCAAAATGGGATTAAAAGTGACTGTAGGTAGAGGAGACAAAGTCGGAAGAGGGCTGGGAAGCCACTTATAGGGAAATGTTAACCTAGTTTTTCCCGATATCAAGAGAGATCGGTTTGGTTTGGGATATCGCCAACCTTCAAAGAAAAGTTGAAGGGTGTTCAGAAAAGTCAAGAGAAAAGAAAAGACAGGATAACTGGAGAGGATATTAAGTGGGAACCCATGATTTTCCCATTGTTACAAGACACTTTCATATATGGAGGCCATATGTTTCAGGGAGCCCAATTATCTAAAGAGCCAATTATTGAAAATACGTTGAAGAATTTGGACATAAATATGATATCGGTATAAGAGACTAAAGAAGGAACAACCAAGGGGATCTACCCTGCACCACCAGGCTTTGTGCTAAACAATTGGACTGCAGAAGAATTACATGTATTTTACAAAACTATTTCAGAGTAATGCACAAAAAACTTTCCTTATTGTCTAAACCCTGAGGTAATAGGTGATCTCGTGTAAAGGGTTAATCTATAAGTTTTTTGATGTTTAATAAAAGATGCATTTCAAACAATTCACAAAATGGCAAACATCCTCTCATGCATATTCTTTTTATTCATTTGTTATTTATTATTATTTCATTCTATTTTGATACGGGATAAGTGTTCTCCTATATGGTTATATGTATATATCCTTTCAATTGTTTTCCTCTCAGGATTTCTGGTATCAATAATATGAATGCTGATGACTCTGACCCAGAGATAGATTTTGAGCTACCTATTTGTCAGGGGGAAGTTGAGAGTGATGATAATGACGAGGGAAGTGACTTACCTTCTGAATTACTGAAAATGGTAGAGAGAGAAGATAAACAAATTCTACCCCACAAAGAGCCCATTGAAATCTTGAATCTAGGATTAGAAGAGAATAAAAAAGAGATAAAGATTGTCACCATCCTATCTACTGAAGGACAAAAAAAGTTGATTGAGTTGCTTCAAGATTACGGAGATGTGTTCGCTTGGTCATATGAGGACATGTCAGGTTTAGAAACAGAGTTAGTAGTACATAAATTTCCAATAAAGACAAAATGTAAATCGGTACAACAAAAGCTCAGAAGGATGCGTCCTGAAATGCTACTAAAAATCAAGGAAGAAGTAAAGAAGCAATTTAATGATAGGTTCTTGAAAGTAGCCAAGTATCCGGAATGGGTAACAAATATTGTTCAGTACCCAAGAAAGAAGGGAAAGTTTGTATGTGTCGACTATAGAGACCTTAACCGAGCCAGTCCGAAAGTTAATTTCCCCCTACCACACATAGATACTCTGGTAGACAATATTGTTGGACATTCGTTATGTCGAAACGATTTTTCCTTAAAAGGTGAGATTTTGAAAACCACATTAATTCTTAATTATCCTCTTTTTAATTTAAAAACAAAATGCGATTTAAAAGACCTCTCGTTTCGAAAAATTTTGGATTTCTTTTACGATCGAAAAATACGGTTCGAAGAGTCGCCACCAATCTTTGAATAGGGTGTGATTGGGCACCCAAAAAAAACTGTCATTTTAAATAAAAATTAATTTTAATTAAAACAACAAATTGAGGTTTGCGTTACCAAAAAATGAGTTAGGGAGTCGGTTACGTGTGGGGAAGGATTAGCACCCCCACAACGCCCTAAATCGGGACCTAGTCGATTAATTAACGTCTTTGCAATGAACTTTACAAATTTGAACTTAATTTGGCTTTTGATCCCATAAAAAAAGATATAAATTAAAAAAACATTCAAAAGCACTCAAATAAATTAAATTAAAATTACCAAGTCGTTTTAGAAAGATAAAGAATGTTCGATTATTTACAAATATCGAGACCAGATCTTAAAAGCTATAACAACCTTTTCTCGATAAATTTAAATAAACGAATATTTCCTTTTCTTTCGTTCCCAAATTTTAGGTGACGAATCAATTTTTTTGATTTCACTTTCGGGATACACTTTTAATTTAAAATCGTCAAAACGACCCTCTAATCAGTTAAGACAAGCCACTCAGGATAATTTTAAATTAAAAGTGTATTACCCTTAATCCAATTATGTAATATGTCGAGTTATGCACATGAGGTTACCATGCGAATCGTGCGAAATGATGTATTTACAGATAATTACAAATGGCTATATACAAGCAGTCCATGGCATACTGACAATATTAGAATGTAATCTAGAAAAATGAACACACTAATAATTTTAAAAGCAATAAGGATTAACCATCATCAATACTAAATTCTAAAATAATTGGAGAACAACAGTTTAAATCATCATTGAAGCACATGCATATATGTATTATAGCATTAAATGACTACTTTCAAAGCAAATGCGCCCACGTTTTTTATAACAAGATAGTTTTCTATATTAAATAATATGCATAAGTTATCAAAAATGTATACATAATATATAATATAAAGTGACACGTGCAATAAACACATGCATTGTGACATGTAAATAATGCTCTGTTGCTGTATGTACAATATAATAACATGATTTTTAAAGTTTGGCTAAATAGATCTAAAAAGGAAACTAAATCATAATAACAAAATAATCAGGGGTTAGATTCAAATTATTCACAAATTTAACTAAGGACTAAATTAAAATAAAATGAAAATTAGACATATAAATCGAATTATAACAAGGATTAAAAAAATAACTATGAAGGAGATAAACCTAAATAACCCGAAAATTATAAATACAATCTAAATTTGGAAAAACGTCAAAATCAGGACAAACAACAAAAAGATAAAATTCTAAAATAGTCCTAAAGGTGACTAAAGTATAGATATACAGCTACAGTACAAGGGCACAAGAGAAAATTATCATAAAGTTTCGATGGCTAAATATTAATTTACCCAAAAGCTATGATATAAAACCTATTTTACACTAAACCTAGACTAAACCCAATTCACGTGTACACCTTGCCTCACACTTCACTCTTCTTCTTCAACCCTTCCCCCTCTCATTATCAAGCAAGCTACAGACCAGAAAAGAAGACCGACTGCCATTCCTCTTCCCTCTTCACTCTCCCTTACCCACGTTCGATCAAAATCTCAGCCACCATAACCGCCGGTCGGCCACCGTTTCACGACCACTCGTACCCAAACCACTATGAAAGAATCCTTAATCTAAAGAACCCAACACTTACGTTCTATGACAGCCCAAACGAGACCCCAACCGAAGCCAAACGGCCACCACGACCCTCTATCGCTCAAAAGGCCCAACAATGGAAGTAAATCTATCGACGAAGAAGTAAGGTAAAAAATTCATCATAGCTTTCATTTCAATGGACAAGTTTCGTTTCTAATATTTTCAAAATATACATTTTTTTAGATTACTCTTTCTAAGAAAATTTCCTAAATTACCCAAAGATACTAAGTTAACAATCTTCTACCTAAGGACGTAACCATGGCACTGGAAATGGCCCCAATTTCTAAGGTAAACATACTACTATTCCTTTACGCTTTTGACTTGGTTTCAATTCAAAACATAGGCACACACAATAACATTATAAAAGCGATAGAGAATGGAAACTAAAAATAAATACCTTTTTAATTCTATGTTACTTTGGTTCGCTAAAATAGGGAACTCCTCTGTTTCCTTTGATGAAAATATAGTACAATGTTCTTTCCTTTCACTCTTCACTGTAAAAATCAATAATGAAGGATTTGATTTTTCGTTCCTCCGTTCAATCTTCTCCTCTTTTCTCTTTTGTTTTCTGTGTGTAATTTCCTTTTTCTCGTTTTTTTGTCTGTGATGCTTGATAATTTTTCCCTCGGCTAATACCCCTATTGGCTCGTATCTCTCCTCTTTTTTCCCTTCTTTTTTTTGTGTGATCTGTGTAATCCCCTCGTTGCCAGTTTCCAGTGGTTAATTGTAACTTAAAAACTGACCATTACAGTTTCCTCATTACTCACGTATCCTTCCCACGACCGAACAATACTTCTCTCATTTTTTTGCTTGTTTCCCCCATAACCATTCTTGTTTTGCAGGACTTCACATTGATTGAAGTCTGGAATCAACTATGCTGTCTTGGGCTCCTACTGGTCCAAATTCGTATCGTGTACTGGATACGAAGCCTCCGATGAAGTCCTCGGACGAAATCGAGCATCTACAGCTGCCCCTCTTTGCTCATTGTCGTATAACGAGAATAGAGAAAAGATCAAAAGATGATCGTCATGAGAACTTCAAAAGATTAAACCACTCACTGTTACTTCAGGATAACTGAAACTTGAAAAATCTTCAAATGAAGGGTATGTTCCCTCTTGTTCATGGATTAAGAACTCAAACAATCTTCTAAAAATGGGTTTGCTCCCTATTGCTTCAGGGAGCAGAATTCGAATAATTTTCTGCTTACAGGTTCGCTCCCTCTTGCTTCAGGGAGTAGAACTCGAATAATCTTCTGCTTACGGGTTCGCTCCCTCTTGCTTCAGGGAGTAGAACTCGAACAATCTTCTACTTACGGGTTCGCTCCATCTTGCTTCAGGGAGTAGAACTCGAACAATCTTCTCCTACGGGTTCACTCCCTCTTGCTTCATGGAGTAGAACTCGAACAATCTTATGGTGTGATTTGCTTCACTATTCTTCCATGAAGGCTTAACTTCGAAGGTTAAACCTGAAAATCAAACGTTTCCACTCATTAATGTATGCTTGAAGATTTGAAAAACATTATACTCGAAAAATTTAGAATTTAAGAGAATCTTTGAGAATCTATTTCTCTTGCGGGAGCGTGTCGCGCAACAACTAGATATGAAAATCTTCCTGGACTCGACTTCCATTTAAACCTCTCTCTTTTTAGGACCTTGAATTGGTTAATGACTCCTCATGTGCATTTCCTTTTAATCAATTGATATGTTTCTTTTTACTCAAGAACCTTCACTTTCCTCCAAATCTGATGATATGATGGTTTGCTCCAACACTCTTCCGAGAAGGCTTAAAATGACCCGGAGGACTTATCATCTCGCTCGAAAGACTTACAAATAATCCGAAGGATTTCATCATCGTGCTCGAAAGACTTACTGATGAGTTTGCTTCACTACTCTTCGGTGAAGGCTTACAAATTACCCGAAGGATTTAATCATCATGCTCGAAAGACTTACTGATGGCCCAAAGGATTTCATCATCATGCTCGAAAGACTTACTGATGGATTTGCTTCACTACTCTTCGGTGAAGGCTTACAAATTACCCGAAGGATTTAATCATCATGCTCGAAAGACTTACTGATGGCCCGAAGGATTTCATTATCATGCTCGAAGACTTACTGATGGCACTTACTGATGGGTTTGCTTCACTACTCTTCTGTGAAGGCTTACAAATTACCCGAAAGATTTAATCATCATGCTTGAAAGACTTACTAATGACACTTACTGATGGGTTTGCTTCACTACTCTTCTATGAAGGCTTATAAATTACCTGAAAGACTTAATCATCATGCTCGAAAGCCTTACTGATGGCCTAAAGGACTTAGATTGTTTACTAGGTAAGAAATCTTTCTTATTTTTCAAAATCTCAAATTTCATATTTTAATGAGAAATATTTCTAATTTCACTTCATAAAACGACTTAATGGTCGATCCACGTGCCCCGCTTCAAAGCAATGTTTCTTGTGGATTGATCCCTGCGTTCCTCAGGTTCTATCTCTCTAAACATAATTCCCTGTATTTGATGTTTAACTTCTACCTTTCAATTGTCGGGATTTTAACATCCTGCATCTTCTCTTTTCACTGGAGGATCTGTCAAAACCATGTGTTTATGCATGAAACACGAATGCAATTAAATGTATTAGTGTAATGCTTTTTCTTTTATACAAATAATGATCTCATGAATGCATAAATGTCGATTCTATCTTTATTTGACTTCAAAGTGACGAACTCAATCTTCTTCTACTTGATCATTCCTCTCCGGGGTTTACTTTAGATACCCGTGCAACATCTCATAATTTTCAAATTGTATTTCTGAAGAGCTTTCTGATTTTCTTCTATCTTCTTGTTGTCTTCGTTTTCTATCTTCATTTCGGAGAAATCACTTTCTCTCTCAACTTCTTGCTATGATCAGAAATACCACTGTGTTGCCCATTTGCGTCATTGGCTCAATTATTCTTTCTGAGTTGTTCTCTCTAGACTCTGCCATTGATTGATGCTTGGTTGGTTTGCTTTACAAGGTAAGCTCTGCTCAAATTCACGGTCTGTCCCTGACACTTCAAGTTGTGAGGCTCATTCTCAATATCTTCTTGATCTGAATCTTGTCATCCCAACATGATTTGGGTTTCTGGTCATGCCCCAAAGTGGGTACTCTTGGATCTCTTTGTGCCCAACATATCATAACTTGAATGTTCTCATTCTCGTGTCACTACATAGCAGTGTTGTCAAGTAGTTTGAAGGCTTCTCTTCACATTGTCATAAACACTTAAGAAGTGCCTAATTTTTCTAACAAAATGTCTTGCATTTTATACAAGTTGTAATATGTGCCCCTTCTGAATAATGAGATCATCTTCTTCTTGATGGGTAATTGACAACGTCACAAGGAAATTTTATAAGTTTCATTCTTTATTCATTCTGTTCTCTTGGACCATCTACTTCAAGATCGTGGAATGCTTCATGTTCTGGCATTGCTTATTCCTTTTCTCCAATAGAGGCATAATGAGTCTCACAAGCTTCAAGGACCTTTCACACTTGAAACTGTCATGTTTGAAAATGTTTTTCCCTTTTCTTATTATAGGGATCAAAGAATGAAAGAATTTTATAAAACATTGCCCCTTAATTCAGGCTTACAATCAAATCAAATCATAAACATGAGTTCAAAGAATATCAAAAGAATCAATAACTATTTAATTTTTCAGAGTTATAACTCTTTGACAAGTCTCAAAATTGATGGGTTGGCTTGAGGTTGGCTTCCTATTTTTTAAGGTTTCGGCCAAAAACTTATATTTCTTTCTCAGTCCTTGCGAACATCACAACATGCCCCTCTTTCTGGCTTGGTATTTTAATCGGATACGAATAGAAAGAAGCAACTTGCATAATCAATTACTAGACTTTATAGAACACTTTTATTTCAGTTCTCTGAAATCTTCCATTTGTTCAAGCCTCGTAGACTCCTCTAACAAAGGCAGTGTAGAAATATCGGTCTAAAAATGAAATTCCTGAGTGCTCGTGTGATATTGACTATAACAGGTGTTCCTTAACTCCCTTAGTCCATCTTTACTGAAACTCCTTATTCATAAAATTGATTTAATTTGCCATTATATGGCTAGCTGAAATCAGCTTTATTATAATTTGCCTCTATCGGGCTAGCTGAAGGGTTCATCTCATCACAAAGTCTTTGACTTGAGAATCACAGTGGAGCATACACCAAATTTCCAAGTACCCGATCAAGGTCATGGTTTGAATATAATCTATTCATAAAGCCAGGGCTTTCGAGTTTCCTCTATAACCAATTGCTTTAGCGGAATATTCAGCTTTATTGTATACATATAATATAATCACCTTTATTAGGCTAGCTGAATTATGTCCATAAAGCCGGGGCGTTTAACCAATTGCTCTAGAGGGACAGCTCAAGCTTTATTGTATACATATAATATTGTAATTTGGGTATACGGGTCCAATTTCTTAAGCTTGTCAAGAATAACCTGTCATAGTCTAGGTGTTGTTGAAAGTCAGAAAATCTCATCATTAGAGTTCAATTTTCAAGCAACTGACCTAAACTAGATTCACCTACTCGACTATTCCATATGTAAGGATCGTAATCATCATTGAGCGTCATCAACAGAAGTGTAATCTAGTCGGTTTTGTAACATCATACCCAAAAGATGCCCCATGTTGTCCGCTCCTATACATACCTGAATACCAAACCTATTGTTCATCTCCTTATGATAGAAGAAGGCTATATCAATCCCTGCAATAGAAGGGTATGGTGTTCGATTGTATCTTCTGGAGATAAGGTAAAGGTCTTTGTTTTATCAGGTTTCAACCTTGTCATCTTGTCAAAGATTTATAACTCTAATCATTTACAGAGTTTTTAATTTAGTAGGTATTCAAAGAATTTCAAGTTGCAAATTCGATTCAATGCTCACCATCCTCAAAGTAACATGAATTTATTTAAACATCATTATAAAAAAACTGAGAAAGGATGAAAAACAAGTTCAAACATGATGTTGCAAATGAAATAAAGCTCCATAATGAATGAAATGATCTCTTCCTAATTAGGATGCCCCATTACCCATCTAATGTCGTGGTACTTAACTCAAACGGATGTTACATATTAATTCTATGATGCCCCACTCAAGTTCGTCATCCACTGTTCCACCAATTCCTCTGTTAATGTCCCAGTTGCCACAAGTATCTCTATCTCCTTTAATAGCGGCCTACAGTTTCCCGTAGAATGTCCCAATGCCCCCAAGTGGAAATCACAGACACTATCTTGATCATAGCTGCAGAAGGGTCTGGTTGCACTTTCACTGGCCTCGGTGTGAGGTATTGACCTTCAATCAAATGGGGATACAGATATGAGATAGGAGTTTGGAACACTTTCAAAGCATTTTTCGATCTTGGGACTTTCTTTGGACGCCTCGAGTAACCCGCTACCCCTTTTATTTTACGGCTTTGAGAGCTCTGGACGTAACATTCATTCATCTCATCAGTTTGTTCCTTTTGATCGTTGGGTTTTTAGAAGTGTCTTTCAAGTTTCCTTTGCTGATTGCAACCTCAATTAACTCTCCAGCTGTCATAAGATCCTTGAAGTTATTCGTCGACTTTCCCAACATTAACTCAAAGAAAGAGCTGGAAGAGAATCGTGAAACATATATGATATTTCTTCTTCTAACAAAGGAGGTTGAACTTGTACTGCCACTCCTCTCCATCTTAGGGCATATTCTTTAAAGCTCTCAGTATCTTTCATTCTTATCCTTTGAAGGTCATGACGTTTTGGGGCTAAGCCTTTAACATATTGATATTGTCCCAAAAAAGCATCAGCTAGGTTGACCCATGTCTTGATCTGTTCTTTGTTCAAACAATTATACCATACTATAGCTAGCCCAACAAGACTATCATGGAAGTAATGAATCAACATATTGTCATTATTTAGGTACCCTTCCATCTTTCTACAAAACATCTTCAGATGAATTATGGGACAACTAGTGCCATTATATTTCTCAAAATTAGGCACCCTAAATTTATGTGGGATGACCAAATTAGGGACCAAACTGAGTTCTCTAGCTTCTAACTCCTTGTGAGGGGCATTAACACTCTTCATATCTTCAATGGCTTTATTCAACCACCTGAATTTGTCTTCAAATTGACGAGGCTCATCCCTAGGTCTGAGTTAGATGCTCCAGGGTAGGTTATGATTCTCGTCGTAATAGTCTGATGAGGCTGATTTCCTTTATCCTCCATTTTCTCTTTACCAGCAACATGTGGTACTAGTACCTGGATCATTTGATTTGATACGCCTTGCAGAGAACCCGATGCTTGATTCCTCATATCTTGTGATTCCTTATGAGATTGCTCCATTGTTTCCATTTGTTTGTTCATGATGATGAGGAAGTAGTATGAATGAATGATCTTGTTATTACTGTCACATAACCTTCCATAAATTATTTCTGTGTTTTTATAATTAATGCATGTAAAATGCTTAAATAAATTCATGTAATGCAAATGCAAATGCCAAATGCAAATACAAAAGGTGTCATTCCAGAGTGACCATCTTAAAACAACTTTCATTGAACACAAAGGTCTCGGTACATCAAACAAACTTTACATATAACGGACAGCTTTCACTTCGAACTTTTCTATCTCTTTCAAAAGCCAATTTAATTTCCACTTATGCTCGGGGGTCGAGTTGTCAATCTGCTTCAATTCTCTTGCAAAGCCAGCTAAATTAACCCATTTATGAGCCACATTGCTTGCTTGGGTCATAGCTTCTTTCATGACGTTGTCTCTTTTCTCTATCCTGAGTGCCGATTCTCGAAGCTGTAGACACTGCTGTTGAATCTTCCTTGTAAGAAAGTCATTTTGGTTATGAAGCTCTTGTATAAGATCACTACAATCATCCACAATCTTCATCAACTTCTCATTCTTAGCTCTAACGACTTCTAGCTCAACGTCATTCTCTCGCTTGTGGCGTTGATATGAGATTTCCATATTGGCAATGATCTGTTCAACGTTTGAATTTCGGCCTGATATCTTCCCAAATTATCAATAGCTATATTGCATCTTTTTTCTTTAATTTGTAAATCATGAGAAAACTTCTCAACTTGACCTTCGTGCATCTTGCAATTCTTTCCCAACTGTTCAACATCATTTTTAAGTTTAGTGACCCCTATTATCCATTCCTCTGGGAGATTTCCTATACCAACAAATTTAAAAGTTTGACTGATCCTTCGAAAATCATCTCGCATGGCTTCCATCTCTCTGCTCAATTTATTATTTTCACTTCTTAAATGACGAATCAGAGCTTCGTATTTTGGCAAACAATTTTCTTTATGGATGTCCTCACTGATACTCTTACCCTTGGTCAATTTTGGTTCAAACTCAACAGGATAATTTGTTTTCAAACTGGGTTGTCTTTTCAATTCAAACTCCAATACTCCATGATCTAGAAGAAGTTGGACTCGACATTTGAAGGTGGAACAATTCTCAATAGAATATCCTTTAATCCCAGCATGATATTCACAACGAACGTGGACGTCATACCAACTTGGATATGGAGGTTGCAAAGGTTTCACATAATGCGGTTCCACTTCTCGGGATTCTAACAGTTCATCATACAATTCCTTATATGATATTGGGATGGAATCACAACGAGATCCACCTCTCAACTTGGTTGAATTGGAGTTTTCAGTTTTATTTCCCCTGATGTTGGGAATAGACTTTCAAACACCAACGAGTTTGGACTGCATGTCTTCTTTTCATCCTTCTGAACTTCTATAGTTGCCACTATTTCCTTGGCATTTCCAAACAACTTGTTAATACGAATAATGATTGTGCGTTGTTTCTCATTTTGGCTAGAATCAGCAGGTTCTAAAGTAGTCCCTTGCGTATCTGACACCTCAAGATTGTTTTCATTGAGTTCTTTCTTTTCTTTGGTAGAAGTCTCTCTTCCTTTGGACAAAACATCTATTCTATCCATCATCTTGGACATTTGCTCTTTTATCTCTCTTATCTCATTGTGCTCTTTGTCAGACATATGATCTTTATGCGCGCAACTCTCCACTATTTTCGAAGCTTTCTCAAGATGCCATTTCTTGACTGTGTTATAGTCTGTTTGATCACGAAACCCCTTGTCCGTCATGAAAACCTTTTACTATAATGACCACTCACAAATCAACACCTTTTGAATATGTCATGATCATGCAATGCGGACAAAGAGAAAAAACAACATAGAAACAAGTTAGTACAAATGAGATAACAAAATGACAAAAAGAAACAATAACGAAATAAATAAATTAATGCTCATAAGAATGCAAATGCAAATGCACAAGGTTTTAATTCCAAAAGTGACCACCATAGAACAACCTTCATTTAGACAACAAGAATTCAGTACACCATGTAGTCAAAATATAAATGTGATTCTTCATTTCTTTATTTCCTTAAGCTGTACTCTTCATGGAATCTAATATTGCGCCCAAAGTTGTCGGCGTACTTTATCACCTTTAATGACACCAGATTTCTTTAAATTGAATAATGAGGTCTTTATTTTTACTTTCAATACGAAGTGATCTTCATGTCTTTGTGAAGGGTCTTCTTGTCCTTGGTATAATTGTATCTATCTTCTGAGAATATCTTGGCCTTCACTCTTTTAAAGGAAGTCTTCAATCAGCTTCAGATTTCTTCATTCATCGGATGTCCTTCTTCATGGATCATCTGAATATCTTTGAACCTCCTGATTTTGACTACATGGTTAAGAATTTCTTGTTTCAGTATGACCAACCTTCTTATTAGTCAATCACTTGTGAATTAACACCTTGTGATGACATGAAGATGCGAATGCAATAAAATCAAAATAAAATAGACATAGAAAAAAAATGGGTTAGTACACATAATATCAACAACAAGATAATAAATATCATAATCATTAAATAAAACCTACCCTTACATGTTGGCTACCCAATCATGTTTTAATAGATCCTACCCAACATGATATCTACCCCCATGCTTTGTTTGAACATTAAAACCCTAACCGCATAATATCTAATTCACATGCTTGCTTGACAAATAAACCTAACCGCATGATTTCTAGTTCGCATGCATTTATTCGAAAAGTGAAAATAAATGACTCAAAAAGCTTTTCCTTGTGTACCCTTCTCACGGGACTCTTAAGGTTCAGGTTAGGCTCGACCTAAGTTTGGGCTCTATGTTCACTATATGCTGGATTCGGTTCTAAAGTAATAGGTTCTCGAATTGTCCTTGCTGGTGCCCCCTTAGGCTGCCGAACCCTCAATCCTGGCCCATCACAGGCTTTAGGGGATCGAGTTCAATTTCGAGGGAACACACCTCCTTATGTCCATGCGGAGGTGATTACCATCACGAGGACCATAAGGCGTGAGCTCCAGGAGTGATCCACTATCCCATGCGGAGGTGAAAACCATACGAGGGCATAATCTCTCACTCCTACTTAATTAGGACGGAGCAGAGTTTTAGCTCATGTCATGAAAATGCAGCTATGCAGTGTGTGAGGAAAAGCAAAAAACACACAATAAAAACACTCAAAATCAATTCCCAAAACACACAATTATTCTGAAACCATTATCAAACATATCAGTACAACTATTTAATGGTTAATCAAATTAAATTAAAGAAATCAAAATACAAACAAAACTTATTAAAAACAAAGCAAGGGATCAAAAACCAAATTAAAACGAATTTATAATTTCCAATTGCAAAGACAATTAATTAATCGACTATCAGCCTGACTCTCTAAAAAAAAAGTCCCCAGCGGAGTCGCCAAGCTGTCTAAACGATTTTTCCTTAAAAGGTGAGATTTTGAAAACCACATTAATTCTTAATTATCCTCTTTTTAATTTAAAAACAAAATGTGATTTAAAAGACCTCTCGTTTCAAAAAATTTTGGATTTCTTTTACGATCGAAAAATACGGTTCGAAGAGTCGCCACCAATCTTTGATTAGGGTGTGATTGGGCACCCAAAAAAAACTGTCATTTTAAATAAACATTAATTTTAATTAAAACAATAAATTGAGGTTTGCGTTACCAAAAAATGAGTTCGGGAGTCGGTTACGTGTGGGGAAGGATTAGCATCCCCCACAACGCCCTAA
The DNA here is from genome assembly GCF_006381635.1 of Hibiscus syriacus. Classification (NCBI taxonomy): domain Eukaryota; kingdom Viridiplantae; phylum Streptophyta; class Magnoliopsida; order Malvales; family Malvaceae; genus Hibiscus; species Hibiscus syriacus. The sequence continues at coordinate 2,094,710 of NW_024063295.1, forward strand.
ATTGGTACCTAGTCGATTAATTAACGTCTTTGCAATGAACTTTACAAATTTGAACTTAATTTGGCTTTTGATCCCATAAAAAAGATGTAAATTAAAAAAAACATTCAAAAGCACTCAAATAAATTAAATTAAAATTACCAAGTCGTTTTAGAAAGATAAAGAATGTTCGATTATTTACAAATATCGAGACCAGATCTTAAAAGCTATAACAACCTTTTCTCGATAAATTTAAATAAACGAATATTTCATTTTCTTTCGTTCCCAAATTTTAGGTGACTAATCAATTTTTTTATTTCACTTTCGGGATACACTTTTAATTTAAAATCGTCAAAACGACCCTCTAATCAGTTAAGACAAGCCACTCAGGACAATTTTAAATTAAAAGTGTATTACCCTTAATCCAATTATATAATATGTCGAGTTATGCACATGAGGTTACCATGCGAATAGTGCGAAATGATGTATTTACAGATAATTACAAATGGCTATATACAAGCAGTCCATGGCAACTGACAACATTAGAATGTAATCTAGAAAGATAAACCCACTAATAATTTTAAAAGCAATAAGAATTAACCATCATCAATACTAAATTCTAAAATAATTGAAGAACAACAGTTTAAATCATCATTGAAGCACGTGCATATATGTATTATAGCATTAAATGACTACTTTCAAAGCACATGCGCCCACGTTTTTTATAATAAGATAGTTTTCTATATTAAATAATATGCATAAGTTATCAAAAATGTATACATAATATATAATATAAAGTGACACGTGCAATAAACACATGCATTGTGACATGTAAATAATGCTCTGTTGCTGTATGTACAATATAATAACATGATTTTTAAAGTTTGGCTAAATAGATCTAAAAAGGAAACTAAATCAGAATAATAAAATAATCAGGGGTTAGATTCAAATTATTCACAAATTTAACTAAGGACTAAATTAAAATAAAATGAAAATTAGACATATAAATCGAATTATAACAAGGATTAAAAAAAATAACTATGAAGGAGATAAACCTAAATAACCCGAAAATTATAACTACAATCTAAATTTGGGAAAACGTCAAAATCAGGACAAACAACAAAAAGATAAAATTCTAAAATAGTCCTAAAGGTGACTAAAGTATATATATAGCTACAGTACAAGGGCACAAGAGAAACTTATCATAAAGTTTCGATGGCTAAATATTAATTTACCCAAAAGCTATGATATAAAACCTATTTTACACTAAACCTAGACTAAACCCAATTCACGTGTACACCTTGCCTCACACTTCACTCTTCTTCTTCAACCCTTCCCCCTCTCATTATCAAGCAAGCTACAGACCAGAAAAGGAGACCGACTGCCATTCCTCTTCCCTCTTCACTCTCCCTTACCCACGTTCGATCAAAATCTCAGCCACCATAACCGCCGATCGGCCACCGTTTCACGGCCGCTCGTACCCAAACCACCACGAAAGAATCCTTAATCTAAAGAACCCAACACTTACGTTCTATGACAGCCCGAACGAGACCCCAACCGAAGCAAAACGGCCACCACGACCCTCTATCGCTCAAAAGCCCCAACAATGGAAGTAAATCTATCGACGAAGAAGTAAGGTAAAAAATTCATCATAGCTTTCATTTCAATGGACAAGTTTCGTTTCTAATATTTTCAAAATATACATTTTTTAGATTACTCTTTCTAACAAAATTTCCTAAATCACACAAAGATACTAAGTTAACAATCTTCTACCTAAGGACGTAACCATGTCACTGGAAATGGCCCCAATTTCTAAGGTAAACATACTACTATTCCTTTACGCTTTTGACTTGGTTTCAATTCAAAACATAGGCACACACAATAACATTATAAAAGCGATAGAGAATGGAAACTAAAAATAAATACCTTTTTAATTCTATGTTACTTTGGTTCGCTAAAATAGGGAACTCCTCTGTTTCCTTTGATGAAAATATAGTACAATGTTCTTTTCTTTCGCTCTTCACTGTAAAAATCAATAATGGAGGATTTGATTTTTCGTTCCTCCGTTCAATCTTCTCCTCTTTTCTCTTTTGTTTTCTGTGTGTAATTTCCTTTTTCTCGTTTTTTTGTCTGTGATGCTTGATAATTTTTCCCTCGGCTAATACCCCTATTGGCTCGTATCTCTCCTCTTTTTTCCCTTTTTTTTTTCTGTGATCTGTTAAATCCCCTCGTTGCCAGTTTCCAGTGGTTAATTGTAACTTAAAAACTAACCATTACAGTTTCCTCATTACTCACGTATCCTTCCCACGACCGAACAATACTTCTCTCATTTTTCTGCTTGTTTCCCCCATAACCGTTCTTGTTTTACAGGACTTCACATTGACTGAAGTCTAGAATCAACTATGCTATCTTGGGCTGATTTGGGCTCCTACTGGTCCAAATTCGTATCGTGTACTGGATACGAAGCCTCCGATGAAGTCCTCGGACGAAATCGAGCATCTACACCTTATTTTCATTCATGGATGGGTTTTTGGGTTACAATCAAATAGAGATGCATCCAGATGATATGGAAAAGACTACGTTTGTCACCATGTGAGGAACATTTTGTTACAAGGTGATGCCATTTGGGCTAAAGAATGCGGGGGCAATATACCAAAAAGCCATGGTAACATTGTTCCACGACATGATGCATAAGAAAATAGAGGTCTACGTCGATGATAATATTGTCAAGGCTAAAACGGAGGAAGAACACATTGAAAATCTGAGGAAACTCTTCCAAAGATTTTGGAAATCCCAGTTAAAACTTAATCTAAGAAAGTGTACATTCGGGGTAATGTCTGGGAAACTCCTGGGGTTTGTAGTGAGCAAAAATGTATCGAGGAGATCCAGACAAAGTTAAGGCTATTCAAGATTTACCACCCCGTGAACACAAAAAGAAGTTCGGGGGTTCCTGGGAAGATTAAATTACATCGCCCGATTTATTTCACAATTAACTAAGAAGTGCGATCCCATTTTTTGCCTTTTTCGTAAAAATAACCCAGGGGTATGGAATGATGATTGCCAAGGAGCCTTCGAGGCAATAAAAGGATACTTTTCAAAAGCTCCAGTCTTAATGCCTCCAATACCAGGCAAATTTTGAGAATTCGATGGGGTGTGTATTAGGGCAGCATGACCAAACCGAGAAAAGTGAAAGAACAATCTACTACCTCATCCAAAAGTTCACTGATTGCGAGACAATATACTCACCAATAGAAAAGTTATGTTGTGCTTTAGTTTGGACTACCCAAAGACTCAGATAGTACATGTTGTACACACTACTTGGTAGATCTCTAGACTTGACCCTTTGAAATATTTAATGGGGGTACCCGCTTTGTCTGAAAGATTGGCTCGTTGGATAATTTTATTATCTGAATTTGATATTCAGTATGTAAGTCAAAAAGCAGTTAAAGGTAGTGTTGTGGCTGATTTCATCGCTAGTAGGGATTTTGAAGAATATGAACCCCTAGACTTCGATTTTCCGGATGAAAATTTGATTACTATCACAATTGAAGAGACAATTTCTTCTACTGATGAGTATTGGAAGATGGCTTTCGATGGTGCATCGAATGCCTTGGGGTACGGGATTGGAGCAATTCTGGTCTCACCTAGTGGAGAACACTATCCTTTCACCAGCAGATTGAATTTTGATTGCACAAATAATATGACCGAATATGAAGCATGTATTATGGGTCTTAGAGCTGCCATTGAGCGTAAAGTAAAAGCACTCAAAGTGTATGGGGATTCATCTGGTAATTTATCAACTTAGAGGTGAATGAGAAACAAAAGATACCAAGTTGGTGGAATACCGTAAGTTGATCTTAGAGCTTATCCCAGAGTTTGAGGAAGTGACATTTCATTATCTCCCCATAGAGGAAAATCAGATGGCAGATGCTCTGGCCACTTTAGCAGCAGCTTAAAAAGTCAATGAGCATTCGAGCATGGTGTCTATTACAATGCAAGCCTATGAATATCCAACCCATTGTTATAGCATAGAAGAGGATGAGAATCCATGGTATCACGACATCCTAAAATACATTAAATATCAAACTTACCCCGTGCAGGCAACTGAGAATGACAGAAGAACTATTCAGAGGTTGGCAGGAGGATATGTGCTTGATGGCGAGATCTTGTACAATAAAAATCATGATCAGGTCTTGTTACGATGTGTAGATACCAAAGAAGCTAGAATGATTATTGAAGAAGTGCATGAGGGATTATGTGGTACCCATTCTAATGGTCATACAATGGCTAAACAAAAAATGAGATTTGGGTATTATTGGTTGACCCTTGAAACCGATTGTATCAATTATGCCAGAAAATGTCATAAATGCCAGATTTACGGGGATAAGCTCCACACTCCTCCACATCCATTACACGTGATGACTGCTCTGTGGACATTCTGTATGTGGGGTATGGATGTTATCGGGAAAATTACACCTAAAGCTTCTAATGGCCATCACTTCATATTGGTGGCAATGACTACTTCACTAAGTGGGTAGAAGCTGCTTCTTATGCAAATGTTACTTAGTCAACAGTTTGCAAATTCTTGAAAAGAGAAATTATCTGTCGATATGGGTTGCCAGAAAGGATTATTACTGAAAACGCCTTGAATTTAAACAACAAGATGATGGGTCGGTATGTAAACAGTTCCAGATAAAACATCATAATTCCACCACTTATCGCCCAAAGATGAATAGAGCGGAAGAGGCAGCTAATAAGAACATTAAGAGGCTCATACAGAAAATGACTGAAACTTATGGACATTGGCATGAGAAGTTACCATTTGCTCTATTTGCTTATCAAACTTCAGTAAGGACGTCAACTGGAGCAAGTCCGTTCTCCTTAGCCTATAGGATGGATGTTGTATTACCCATCGAATTTGAGATTCTGTCACTTAGGGTTCTATCAGAGGTTAAGCTAGTTGAAGCAAAATGGATGCAAGCTAGATATGACCAGCTGAATTGATTGAGGAAAAAAGATTAAAAGCTATTGTCATGGGCAAATGTATCAGAAACGTATGATAAGGGCACATAAAAAAAGGTCCACCCACGAGAATTTCAAGAGGAGATCTGGTACTAAGAAAGATTTTGCCAATTTAAAAAGATTTTCGAGGTAAATGGATGCCCAATTAGGAAGGATCTTATGTGGTAAAGAAAGCCTTTTCTGGTGGAGTTTTGATTCTCACTGAGATTGATGGACCAGAATTACCTAACCCTGTGAATGCTGATGCAGTCAAGAAATATTTTTCTTGAAGAAAAGAAAAGAAAAATAAAATAAAAAATATAAGAAAAATAAAAAGGAGGGTTCAAGATGAAAACTCGTAAAGGACGTATTAAAACCAAGGGAGGCCTCAAGTTGAAAACCCGTAAAGGGCGGCTTGAGAATTGTATAAATTCAGAATTCGTGCATGGTGGAGATTCTGAATTAATGATGGTCAGGGTTAGGACTGGAAATGAAAAGACTTGGATGACCTGAAATTAAGGGTATCCAACATTAAGGGAATCTAGTAGTACAAAGGAGATTTCACACCCTTGCGCATTGTCATCATCCTTAAATTCCTTTTGATAAAAGTTACACTCGAGCTGTTCTGGGGTGTGCTAGTTCAAAAGCATTCGCACTATTGATAACAGAAGACATTTACTTGGGTGTCTTTTGATTGTTCCAGTTAAAAGTTTGCCATGTAATTGCAAAAAAAAATCTTTTTTATAAATAAATGATTTCTCCGTGTTAAAATCATGTTGAAAGCATCCTAATTAACCCTGAAAACATGTAAATTAATTCGGGAAACATAAGCTTGTTGTGCATTATTGTATAATTTTTTTTTGAAAAGGCAGGTATTCTAAAGCTAAAATTTATGTTAGCCTGAGGCTTATGCAATGCGGGGCAGTGAAAAGTTAAAGCCTTGGGATACACATAAAAGTTCAACAACATGGAATAATTCAAGAGATTGTCTCTAGTCAAATAACTAGCCATGCTTGGGCTCAAAGGTTAAAAAGAACCAAAGAGTATCCAATTCAAAATGGTTAATCAGGATGAATTGCGGTCGGCTTTTTCGTGCCCCAAATTTGATTGAAGTACAAGGCCATCAAGAGAGAAAATTCGCATCAGACAATAAAATACTTTTAAAGTAATCATTGCATACATGATAGGCATAAATAGGATCATGACATGAAAACGCATGATAATGATAGATATGCCAAGTTCTTACAGGAAGGATTCAACATAAAAACAAATGTTTCAAATTTTCATAAGTGTTTGTGACAAGAAGAGCTCCCACAAGAGAAACCTTTCCAAAGATACTACCCTGAGACTTACAGGTATGATGTTTTCAAATCTTCAAACACAATTTAACTAACTTAATGCTTAATTTTCAGATTTGTCAATCTTAAAGACAAGTGGAACAAGTCTGCCACCATTCAGTGGATCAAACTCCTCTAAGATCTGATATTCCCTTAAGAGTAAGCGAAACAAGTCTCTCTTTCCCAAGATTTAATATTATCTTCAGAATAAGTGAAACAAGTATGCCCTGATTTAGTGGATCAAAATCCTCTAAGATTTGATATTCCCTTCAGAGTAAGCGGAACATGTCTCTCTTTCCCAAGATTTGATATTCCCTTCAGAGTAAGTGGAACAAGTCTGCCCTGATTTAGTGGATCAAACTCCTTCAAGATCTGATATTCCCTTCAGAGTAAGCGGAACATGTCTCTCTTTCCCAAGATTTGATATTCCCTTCAGAATAAGTGGAACAAGTCTGCCCTGATTCAGTGGATCAAACTCCTCTAAGATATGATATTCTATTTAGAGTAAGCGGAATAAGTCTCTCTTTCCCAAGATTTGATATTCCCTTCAGAGTAAGTGGAACAAGTCTACCCTGATTCATTGGATCAAACTCCTCTAAGATCTGATATTCCCTTCAGAGTAAGCGAAACAGATCTCTCTTTCCCAAGATTTGATATTCCCTTAAGAGTAAGTGGAACAAGTCTTCCCCCATTCAGTGGATCAAACTCCTCTAAGATCTGATATTCCCTTTAGAGTAAACGAAACAGGTCTTTTTTTTCAAGATTTGATATTCCCTTCAGAGTAAGTGGAACAAGTCTACCCTGATTTATTGGATCAAACTCCTCTAAGATCTGATATTCCCTTCAGAGTAAGCAAAACAGATATCTTTTTCCCAAGATTTGATATTCCCTTTAGAGTAAGTGGAACAAGTCTTCCCCCATTCAGTGGATCAAACTCCTCTAAGATCTGATATTCCCTTTAGAGTAAACGAAACAGGTCTTTTTTTCAAGATTTGATATTCTCTTCAGAGTAAGTGGAACAAGTCTGCCTCAATTCAATTTTCCCTTAAGAATAGTAGAATGAGTCACCTCTTCTTCCAGACCTGATATTTCCTTTAGAAGAAGTGGAACAAATCCCTTTCAACCCCAGATCTGATATTCCTTGAGTAATAACAGAATAGATTCCTTAATGATATTTCAAACCTTGAGGTTGACTGGAAGAAAAACGTTTTGTCTCTTTATCTTTGCTCTATTCTTGTTAACACAATAATGAACAAAGAGGGGCAACTGTCGGCACTCGTTTTTCCGTCATTATTTATATTATTATAATTATAATTATATTAATATATTATTATTAATAATATCAAAAATAATAATTTATAATTAAAATTTTATTTTACAAATTTACAATAATAGGCTTGGTGAGCCCAAAACCAAACCCAAATTACAAGTTATACCCGAAGCCCAACTGAGTTAGCCCAATTAGATTAGGGTTTCTTATGTTCCATCAACCGCCAACAACTCTTGGTCGTTGGATCTGGGAGAGATCCAATGGCCCAGATTGATTCCTGCTAGGGTTTCCGGAACAACCACCACCACTTGGACCACTCATGCCACCGCCGCTTGGACCACTCAACAGCCACCACCGCTTGGAACACTCAACAACCACTACCGCTTGGACCACTCAACAGCCACCACTGCTGCCAACAACTCCCATACCACTGCAACTAATCATAGTTGGCCATACTATGCGTGAATCATCACCAAACACAAAAAATAATAATAAATAAAATAGATTACTATTTTTAGACTTGTAAAAAATGGGTATAAAATCCTGTTGAAACATTGTAATGGGGGGAGTTCGACCCATTCGAATTTTCCAGAAACAGAATACAAAGCAATAAATCAGAAAGTTTTCAATAGCATTCGAAAGGTATCATCTTTATTTTATTTTTTTATTTTTCATACATATGTGCGAACTAAAAATAAAAACTTGTATTAATAAAACAAAAGCACAGTAAGCATTTCTTGTAAAAATAGAGAAAACCAGAAGTTTAAAGGAAGGAATTTACCTGAGTCATTGAATCTTCATCGGACGGTAGTCGGAGTGCATAAGAACCGAAGGGTCGGAGATCGTTTTGGGGCTTGTTTTATGTTTTTTAGGGTGTTTTAGCCTAAGATAAACACCTAGGGGGTTAGATCTATAAAAAAGGGACGATTTGGTTGATTTTAGGAATTTCGACCATCGTGTGCGGTGGCTGGAGCGGTGGCCTGATGGTGGTCGTCGTTGGCTCGTGGTGGCCAACGGTGGGCCGACCGACGTAAGTGGGGAGAGATTTCTCCCCTATCTCTCTCCTTTTTTAAATAATGGTGTTAAAATGAAAAAAAACCAAATAAATGATATATATGGATGAAATTAAGGGTAAAACTACAACATAAACCCCTTTAGGTTTACGCGTGTTTTACAAAACAGTCACCTATAGGGAACGAATTCAAAATTTAGCCATTTTCGCATTGCCTTAATGTATTTGGGTAAAATAATAGTTTTTGTCCCCGATACTTTAACGCGTTTTGCATTTTAATCCCTAAAGGGACTGTTTCTAAAATATACCCTTTTTATGCCTATATTTATTTTTAGAGAAATTCTCTGTATAGCCCCTAAGTATTATATATGTTGTGTCTAAGATATGTATTAAGGTTGAAAGGTATGTAATATTGTTACGTATTATGTATTATATTTAATATGTGTAAGTTATATACGTTAAATTCTTTAAATATATAGATTCTTGTATGTACAATCTCATAAATATATTAGTAAAATAAATACGACAATATTTATTAAATATATTTAATTTTAATTTTCCTTTTCTTTTTCAAATTTTATATATATTCATTAGATTTGGCAAGTATCTTTATTTTGTAAATACTTTCTCAAAATATGCATGTTATATTATTAATTCATGAATAACCATTATTAATATTAAATATTTTATTTTGAAAATAAACTAAATTACTCACGTTTCATCCCTCTTTAAATTTGATCTGTTTATTAATATATTACCTTATATTTTGATTGTATTTATATATATATTACACATAAACATGCCATACTTGTGTTTATATTATTATTTTTCAACGCATACTAATCAACATTTTAGTTATGGTGTACTATATTATGTGTTATGTTTTGTATATAAAATACGTATGGTTTGTATTTTAAATGATGTATATGTTTTATCTTTTAATATTTATAACGTAGGTGAATGTGTCATTAGATTAAGTTTAGTTGCTTGACATCATTTTTTTGGGGGTAAAATATATAATATCCTCATAAGCATCACTTTACTCGAATCAAAATAATTTGATTAAGGGTAATATTCGATCGTTTTAATATTTTCGTAAAGTAACTGTCTTAACGTATAAGAAAGTTACTTTCGATAATTTTAAAACGAAAGTCTATCCCGTTAAATGACACCAAGTAAATTGAATCAATTTTTAAAATTCAAGGAATGAGAAAAAGATCGTATTCTTTTAATTAAATTCATCGAGAAAATACTGTTAGATCGAATCTATGGTCTCATCTCGTGATATTTAATTAATTGAATATCCTTATTCTCATTAAACATTGGTAAAATAAATAATTAATCAATTGTTTGATATGTTTATTTATTTATCTTTGGCATGTGTTTTCAAAGGGTTTTTAAAATAATAATGTTTGGTATGAAATAATTAAATATTATTGTTTTCAATCTTAACATTATTTTAGGTATTATTATTTAAATTTAGAATGGAATTCCAATATTTCTTTATTTCGATTGGAGTAAGAATCGATTGCTTCAAGGTATGATAGATTGATTCTTCTCAATAGGAAATAATTAAATATTTTTATCTTTCATCCAAAATTTCAAAGAACATTATTCTAGGGGATCTTAAATTAAGTTAAACTCGAACTTGTACATTTTATTGCAAAGACAATTAATTAATCGACTAGGTACCGATTTAGGGCGTTGTGGGGGTGTTAATCCTTCCCCACACGTAACCGACTCCCGAACTCAAAATTTGGTAACACAAACCACAAGTTTGTTTTTTTAATTAAAATTAATATTTTATTTAAATGAAAAATATATTTTTGGGTGCCCAATCACACCCTAATCAAATATTGGTGGTGACTCTGTGAACCACGTTTTTATCACAAATTTATCACACTAAAATCATTTTCGAAGCGGGACCATCCCTTTCCCCTTCGGGTAAAAGATCGTTTCGAAGCTTGGCGACTCTGCTGGGGACCACATATTTATCATAAATTTATCACACTAAAATCATTTTCGAAGTGGGACCACCCTTTCCCCTTCGGGTAAAAGATCGTTTCGATAATACTTTCTCTTTAAATCTTGCTGCGGCCAGATATATGATCCGACGTCTTTTGTCTCTGACCCCATTGTTCTATTAGAGTTGTTTCTTCAAGATTCTTCTATCAACTGAAGCATGAAGGGTTGGCTTTTCAAAGTAAGCTCTTCTTATCTCTATATTTTACCCCTGATACTCTGAGCATCGAGGTTTATTCTCAATACATTCTTGATTTGAATATTTTTATTCCAACATGTTTTGGGTCTTTGGTCATGCCCCAATGTGGGTACCTATGGAGTTCTTGAACATCATTATCAAAACTTCTTATTTTCAAACTTACTCAAACAAGTGATTAATACATCTAATACATGACTACCCTGAACATTTGTTAAAACTTGAGATACCATGAGATCTCAAAACAATACATGCCCTTTTCTTACTAAGACGCTCGTTTTCTTCTTGGTCAGTTATTGATGATGTCACTAAGAATGTGAAAAGTTTCATTCTTAAGTTTTCTGATATGTCAGACTTTATGGTTCCAAGGATCAAAGAATGTTTACACTGCGCTTGCATTTTATTTGAGCAGAATGAGCCTCACTAGTTTTAAGGATCTCTTATCATTCTTGAGAAATCAACTTGTTTATTTGCCCCAGATCAAAACATCTTGAAAAAAAGGTCTTTGATGGGGATCGAATAACAATCCTCATGATTCAGTTCATACAACTTCTCTTTTCATACACTCTTTTACAAATGAACACAAGTGTCAAGGTTTTGGATTATTTTGGATTCTCTGCAATTTAAAAGATTAGTTCAAAGTAATACCAAGAAATCTTTTGTTTTCTTTTGAACTATGTTGATCTACTTACAAGATGCTTGTAAATGAACAAAACTGGGGTTTGAAATGAGAAAATTAGAATTTTTACAGAGTTATGGCAATCATGGAAAGGATAAAAAATAAGAAATAAAGTCAGATGCCTCAAGCATCACAAGCATAAATGTTCCTGAGCCAATCAACTTGATATAATTTGGAGCACTGAGGTAAGCTTATGTTTAGAAGATCTCAAATGTTGCCAAAATGTATGTAGATGTAAATCTCCTCTCAAAATATCAGGCTCTTTAAATCAATCAACTGGAAACAACCTCGAAGTGTAGAGGTAAATTCTTTTCTAAAGGACTTCAAAAATTGCCAAAATGTTTATGGGCTTGAAACTCACCCCAAAGTACTAGAAACTTGAGAGGGTTTTACTTGTATGATGTCTAATATCAAAATACATTTGAGCCACCCTTTTAGGTTTTCAACTCAAATCCTTCATTTGGTTTCAAGACGACATTTGTGGATTCTCGTCTTTAACCCTCCTTTTAATTTTCTTTTTTTCTATTTTCTCTTTTCTCTTTTCTCTTTTCTCTTTTCTCTTTTCTTTTTTCTTTTTTCTCTTTTCTTTTTTCTTTTTTCTTTTTTTCTTTTTTTCTTTTTTTAGCAAAAGAGTAAAGGATAACCATTTTAACTGGTGAACAAGCCAAAAATAAGCTACTGGATAAGAGGGCTATGGCTAGTCAATAACCATTCAAAATATTAGCAAAACCCTAAAAAGGTCCAAAACATGTATACTTTGAAGACAACTTAAATAAGTCTTAAGTTGGCTAAATGCAAAAGCATATGCAAAATGATAGTTTAAAGGTGGTTTTTTCTCAACAAAAGAACATAGAGTTGTTCACGTTTTCATTCAATCTAGGAAGTTGAGGGATGACAATGGCTCTGAGAGTAGTAACACCATCATGACTCGACGATGTCTCAGAAGCATCCTCAAACTTCATAAATTATCCCAACTCCAAGCCGCCAAGTGGGCGTAGCAAATAAGAGCAATAATAGAGATGGAGGTGGTGCTCCTTTGATACACATAGGACAGAGAATTGACAAGTTCCTGTAGATCATCAGCTAAAAAGCCAACACTTCAGTCAGTCACATTTCCAGGTTGCACATTGTCCGGAGATCCCTGTTGGAAAAACTTGGTGTGATGGTTTTTCTGTGCAATAATCACCACAAACTTTGTGCCCCAGATCTCATTGAGGAACTTGCAAACCTCTATTACTTGATCCAATTCTTTGTTCAAAACCTGATTAAATTGAGACTCGCTGACCCTATCCCTGAATATGATTATTCGATCATACTTCATCTTCTTTGAACTTGTGTAGAAATCAAGGAGAGCTTCTCTAATGATACCTTCATCCTCTTTGCCAGACACTCGTTTGAATAGAGAATTTATCATTTCAAGCTTGGGTGACTGTGTCCGCAAAAATGCCCTGTAGAAAGAAATCAAAGGCTACTGTATGGAGCTGACCACCACAACAATTGATGAATATCAAACTGCCCAGGAGAGTCATGAGACACATCCATGCCAAGGATAATGGTTGGAACCTTAGAAATAAACTAGAATTGAAGGTGTTTTCTTAGTTGCTAACATCGAATTCCACCCTTCAAGCTTTGCATTGATTTTTTGAAGCAGATTTGTAAGGTACTGATCATTGAACCTAGTAGGTGACATGCACTGCGTAACTATGCCAAACTCCACAAGATTCTTCTTCTTACATGGACCATAAAAATCATAATTCTTCATATAAGGCAAAAGGTAGATAAGGAACTATGGAGCTTCAGGTAGTTTAGATTGGATATCCTCGAACATTTTCTCAACCCTTACAACAGAATAGCATCGTTTATCCTGATTCGGCTCTTGAAGCACATCGAATGGAGGGTCTATTCGAATTTATTTAATGTCTATACATCCAATTAGATCCCGAACAAGGATATTTATATCACATAATTCCGAGAAGTTAACAATAACCCATCGTTCAATTTTAGTTGGCTCCACTAGTTTATTGTTGTTAAAATTCCAATGCCCATTCTTTGGAATGAAATCTTCACCATTGTCCACTCTTAACTTTGGGGTTGTAGAAAATGACCTTAAACTTGGGTGAAATTAGAATTTATAGAAACACCATATGATCACAACATTGGTTTAGCGATATAATTGCTGGTTCGTAAAACATTTGACAACTCATTCATCCTTTCTTGTGGCTTTTTCATAGATTTTTCAATCAGGGAAGCTCTTTGCATGGTGTTCAGAGCTTTTGTATAGCATGTTGCAAGGATACCAAAGAGCAAAGCTCAATGGGAATATGAGTGGGATGCTTTGACTTACCAACATTAATGCATGGAAAATCACTAGAATAACATAATTGTATGTTACGATGGTTGATAATCATATATAGTATTCTCTATTATCTCTTCTTCATTTACTCATTCAAAAACTCGATTTCTTTATGATGATATAAGATCTATTCACATTCCTTTTGCACCAACCTCAATAATTTTCATAGATTTCTACTAAACATAGGCTGTTCAAAATTTATCTCGTGATTAAAGTTCAGAAACATTCATGTTGTTAATGATTAGGGCACATGTAAAAAAAATTAGAATGAATATATACATTCGGAAGAGTGATAGACATTGTATGGAATGAATGAAGTAATAAAAATGTGAAAAATGAAATAAAAGAATGTAATGAATGATAAAGAATATGAAAATGTATAAAATGATTTCCACTTGAGAAATGAAGGAAAACATCTTCGACTGCATAAAAAGTAGAATTAACATAGAATGCTTTCACAAAAGATTTATTAATGCTTGTGGGGGAAAAACATAAGAGTTAATTCCAAGTATTACTCTAAATTTCATCTAAAAACTACAAGGAGATCCTCTGTAGTCCACTTGTTCAGTTTTTTCAGGGAAACATGGTCATATTTTAGTGCAAATTTTCGAACCTCAGCATCTTCAAGCATCATTGTGATATGAAGCTCTTGATCCTTTAACTTTTCTTTTACATCAGTTGTTTCCACCAAATGTGGTCCAACATTAACTTTTCCAAATTGGAAAGTGTTCTTTATATGCCCAAAAAGATTGACCTTATTCTCTTCTTCTTTATTGTTTACTCTTTCTTCCCTGGTTGAAAATTGGACCTGAATTTGGATCCAAAATGATTTTCTTTGAGGATGACAACCTTAGCTGAGTTTTTGAGGAATAATTGATGCAGTGATTAGTAGATTATTTTTCAGACAGTCACCATATGCATCAATTTAGACATCTGCTCTCTTGTCTCATCCTGAAACTTATTTACTTGATCATTCATTCCTTGATGAGTTCTAACAAGATCTTATTAGAGTTTCTCAATTCTTTCAACACGTGCTAATATCTCATTCATGGCTCCTATCTTTTTCTAGGAAGACCAAGTTGACTCTAATTTGTTTTTTAGAAATTCTATCATGGAATACTCCACAAATTATTCCCAAATTTTCATTATTGAATATGTTTAGAAAGATTTGAAACAAACAAAATGCGAATACATACTGTAAAAAAATGCAAATATAAAAATGTAAAAGTGCGAATGCAAAAATGAAAATGCAAATACAATGAAGGTGTTGATTCCAAAGATGAATATCATAGAACAATTTTCATTAGAATTAAAAGTCTTCACATTACAAGATAGTCCATTTTACATACATGTTTTTTACTAGACACTGGGTCTCAAATGGGTAAATGCTTCATCTCGCAGCTTCGTCCTTGAAAATTATACCCCTCAAGCGCTCTATAACTTATCTCAGTTAATGCTCATACAGTGTTGAAGTCATGTGTCACTCCTTGGTGATTAGCGATGGAATAAAACTCTACTACTGAATTACTTCTCGGATCAATGGTTCATTTTCCCATTCTTGAATGTTGCATGATCTTCAAGGAAGTCTCCTTCTTGTACTATCTGAACTTTATTTAGCCCTCGGTGCATGTCTATGTACGCGACTACTTAATTGAAAATATTTTTCTCTTTGTAAAAATTTTCACTTAAATATCCCTTTATGAATCAACATTTTTGCATTATGTTATGACAATGAAAAGCAATGCAAAAGGATGAAAAATAACACAAAAATAAAAAATGAGTTAGTACATGTAAGATAATTGATACAAATAAAAGTGTTATTCAGAGATGAATATAACACCTACCCCATCATGGTATCTACCCGAGCATGCCTTTATTAAATAACAATCCTACCTAGACATGCTTTCTACCCGACATGCTTTTATTTCAAGAAATTGATCCTAACTTTATGGTATCTAGTTCAAGGCTTTCATTTGAAAAGAAATATATTTTATGAATTTAAAGCAAAATGTAAAGGTTTAGAGTTATTCCTCCTTTGTGTACACTTACTTTGGTACCTACTAACAAACAGAGGTTCTGTAGGGCTCTACTTAGGGTGACCAATCTATGGTTCACTATATGCATGGTTTCGACTCTATGAGGAAAGTATACTCGAATTGTCCTTGATGTGGGTACCCCCTTCAGCTGCTAAGCCCTCAATCCTCATCCATTATAGGCTTAAACGGATCAAGTTCAATTCGTGGGGGTTCACTTCCTTATACCCATACAAGGAATAAATCCTTACCAATGTATAAGGCATGTGTACCCCAGAGGTTATTTACTAAGGCTCATACGAAGAATAAATTCTTACGAGAGCAAAGCGTTCATCCCTACTTACTTGGGACGAAGCTCGGATAAAGAGCTTATGTAATGAAAATGTATGTGAGGTATGTGAGGAGGAACATACAAACCTTTGACTTAAAAAAATCGAAAAGTCTCAGTAGAAACTTTAACAAAGTTGAAAACATAAATTAAAACATTAGTATGACCATTTAAACAATAAAGAAAGTATAAAAAACTTCAATAAATGGATCGTAAGCTAATTATAGACTCAAACTCATAATTTCCACCACTTCGACAATGTATAAATGACTTACAGTCTGACTCTCTAAAGTATTCCTAGTGGAGTCGCCAAGTTGTCATAACCATTTTCGAAAAATTTGGTATTTTAAAAAACAATTATGACTTTATTAAGAAAATTTGGATTTTGAATTAATTTGAATAGGAGTCGCCATCGACCTTTGGATTAAGTATGTCGAATACATGAAAACGTCTTTTAAAACAATTTTAAGAAAATTCATTTTTTAGACAAAAATTGGTCTATGTTTGTCAAAGATTCATTTTAGGGATTCAATACTCGATTACGCGTGGGGGAGGGTTAGCACCCCCAAAACGCCCAATAATTGGTACTTAGTCGCATACACGTTGTCGTAATGGTGGACATCGTAAATTCGAATCAATATTTAAAGTGTGATCCTTTTATTAAATATTGAATAATTTGTTTCAAATTATTTATTAGGAAAAATTCTTTTATTCGAAAAGAAATATCGAGATTTGTGCATCCTCCGATGGGAATATTATCTCTTCTATTTCTTGAATACGAAAGAATATTCCACCTTGATTTAAAATCCATAATAGAATTGAAATAGGATACCAATAATTACAAAAATATTATTATTTTAGAAACACATATGTTAATATTTAAATTAGAGTCTAACAAATTAATTAATTTTACTTTTATAAAAAGCATACTCGGTTTATTTTGAATTCACGTTTCGTTTGAATGTCATTTTGAATCACAACATTTCTGTAAAGTAGTGCATTTCATGCCCATTCTACGACCAATGTTCTTGAAAATAATTTTGAGTGCATATATATAAAAAGGAAATTATCAATATCAAGTGAATTAAAGCGTTTATAGATGTATACATATGGCATAAAAAAGGTCCAAAAAATAGAATATTATAAGGATCAAAACAATAGATGTATAACTTTAAAAGAGGTCTAAAACAAACCTAAATAACATGGTCTAAATATGTAAATAGACTAAACTAGATCTAAACATGGACTAAAACTGCATGCAAGGATAACCTTAAGGAACTGGTGCATAAATTACCATTTTCGTACAGTAAAATAAAAGACTAAAAAGGAATGAAGGGAAAACAAACATGCATGATATAAAATTTAACCTCAAAA
The DNA here is from genome assembly GCF_006381635.1 of Hibiscus syriacus. Classification (NCBI taxonomy): domain Eukaryota; kingdom Viridiplantae; phylum Streptophyta; class Magnoliopsida; order Malvales; family Malvaceae; genus Hibiscus; species Hibiscus syriacus. The sequence continues at coordinate 2,112,291 of NW_024063295.1, forward strand.
AACGAAGATAGTGATCAAAATATAAATTTCAAAAATAAAGAGCGCAGTGTCTAATACTAGCAAAAATATATAATAAACAACAAGGTGACCAAAATACAAGTTTAATAAATGCGAGTCTAAATATGAAAGGATTCCTTTACATATAATGGCTAAAATAAAAGTTTACAAATCTCGAAGGCCCCAAAACATAATTTAACCAGGGCGACATCGTTTCATATACCATGTATATGGCTAAAACAATACCTAAACCCGACCATCTCCCTCATTTGTTCCCTTTTCTTTATGTTTCAAGGGAGAGGGAGAGAGAGAGAGAGAGATAGCAAAAGCTCTTAACTCTCTCTTCCCCCTTCCTTGTTTCCCTGTCGTGGGGAAAAACAAAAGAACGACCACCATAAACCGACGACGATTAAAGGGAAAACAACATCGTCCCCTCTTTTTTCTCTCGTCTTGACTCCCTAAAGGACCCCGAAAGCCCCATATTACAAACCCTAGAATCCTATCCTCCACTCAAAAACCCAAAAAGAAACAAGCCCCTAAAGGTAAGACCTTTACATTCGATGATAGAGGCCTGGGTCCAACGAAGTAGTGGTCGACACTCTTTTTGGGTAAGGATTTTTAGTTCTCTCTTCTCTTTTTCTTTTTCTTTTTCGGTTTTTTTCTTTCTATTGTTTGGTCTGAAAGTGGGTTTTTTTTTTGTTTGAATCTCTCTTTCCTTTTGGTTTAAATGTTTCTTCCCCTTGAAATATCGCTTGCATGATGATTTATTGTTACTTATTGGGTGGAAATCATGAGACCTATTGATAGGGGCATTATTTTCTCGGATTTATCGGGATTTAGGATTTTTTTAATGGGGTTTTGGGATTTAGTGAGATTTTCGACTGACTTAGTGGTTTTCTGTCACTGTTTGGGTCTGTTGCTGACGACGGTGGCAGTATGGAGCTCCGATGGTGGCTCACAGGACGAGGATATTAAAGGGGTTGAGTGCGCGTACCTTACGCGCCAATTGGACAATCCATATTTATCTTCGGTCGACAGTTGCTGGCTAAGATGCATTAGGGTTTAACCGTAAGCTTTCATTCTGGATGAAATCTAGTCGTCAGATCGTCACCAGATCCTACGGTTGAGAAGCTGGAGACGCTAGATGAAGGAGCAGTTAAGGTTTCTTCATTTGTCAATGAATGGACTGTTGGGCTTGTATCTTGGGTTGCTGGACAAATGTATTGGGCTTTGGTGTAATTGATGTGGGCTTGTTTTTGAGTCTCGATTTTTGGCCTACAAAAATGTATAATAAAACTTTGTTACTAATAATAATAATAATAATAAGTTAATAATAAATTAAAACTTGGGAAAAAAAAGGAGTCCTTTTCATAACACAAATGACAACAGTTTGTGTCTGCCATGCAAAAGAGAAGGCAGATAAATACCTCCCAAATAAGACAGCCCAGAATCCGTGATATTACTTTTTGATATTTGCAGCTCCTTCAGATTGTTAAGTCCTGGGATAAAAGAAAAACATAAAGCCACAACCAAAATTGTACTACTCTTTGTTAGCTTGAAAAAATGTCCAAAATTACCCGAAATAGCCTTCAAGTCCAAATCAGTAATACATTTACAGCATCTGATATTAAGAGACTCAAGTTTGGATAAACCTGTAAAAAGGGTAAAAATGACAGCTTCTGAGAAAATAATTTCTGGAGAAGATGTTGCAATAACTGGATGACATAGGAACTCACACTAAAACTTCTGTAATTCATATAACTAGTTGACTCTCTATCTTATAGTACATAATGGTCATATTTTAATGCATCATGAGATTGGACCCCTCATTCTCCCCAATATACGATCGATATATAAACATCATAAGGGTGTATTTCGATTTTCTCAGGTTGTTCTCCGTAATGTAAAAATATCAATTAAAATATACATGAAACAGTGCTCCCTTTGAAGGGGCAAGTTCTACAGTTCCATAGAACCCAAGCTTTCTAAGGTCTCATAAGGATTCATTCTCAACAGACCTTTAATATGTACAAATCCACCATGAATCCCTGTGCACCCCTCCAGGTCCAGCTTTTCCAAGTTAATTAAGTTGGAAAAGACAAGCATCCCTTCAGCCGTAATGGCCGCACTCTTTTTAAAGCTCAAGGATGTCAAATTTGTTAGACCTAAAAGGTCGAGGGACATAATGCCTAAGACCAGCACAGAAATAATCTCAAATAAGAAGCCAATCCAAAGAACTAAAGAATTGATATCCTAACCACAGAAAAGCACCACTATATAAAATTTATTATAATATTCATAACATAGATCATATAGAAATAACATGTCTGTACCGAGGGTCACTTGACAGTTTTATGGAATTTCTTCTAATGCCAAGACATTTAATAGATACTTCCTACTTAACGGTTTCAAAACATGCCATCTTTTTATTCCAGGCTTTTTCCTTTTTTTTCTTCCCATGAAATATTATGAATTTATTAAATAAGAAGCAGCACTAAATCCCAAAAACAAAAGCTTGAAAAAAAGAAACTACCCCAACTTTTCAGTATAATTCATCCACTACAGAATAGATGAAAGGAGAAAAACATTTGATATTTACTTACAGAAGATTTGTAATTCCTTATAAGTATTATGTCAAGGTATAATATAGAAAAATGCCAGGAACTGCCCTATGGTAACATCAATGTAAAGAAAGAAATAGAACATTACCATTAATATGCTTCAGTCCAATTTCTGAAATATTTTCACAATTGTTAAAAGTGGCTTGGAGACTTGAGCACTCAGACCCAAGCCAATATCTGTCACATCAGAACCAGAAAGATCAACAGAAAGTAATGATGTCCCTTGTGAAGAGATGACATCCATCCAACTATCCTGTACTCCAGGATATTCATCCAACCAAACATCCTGTCAACACAAGATGAAACCCAAGTAAATACGATTCTCTATGAAGACGGTAATTAAAAGAAACAATTAATTTAATGGTGGTCCATTTTTAACCCAGCTAGGGAAAAATTACCTCTGGAGCACAATCACAAAACTTTCGAAGTATCACATCTGTAAGAAGATGGGAAAAAACCAATTTGTTGAAAATTTGTTGACTTGTATCCTTTGGCAGCATTGTAAATGAACTATATTGGTTGATGTCCCGCGATAGAAAAAGTATACAATTTCAGAGAGGAGAAAGAAAAACCCAGAATTCCCATGCCAAATATATATGTGACAGACATACTTTGCATATTTTATCAATGCATAATTCGATGAGGGATGGACAAATGACCACTCCGGGCTGATGCACTGCCTTGGGTCGCAAAAAGGAGGTTAGAAGCCACTTTGAACTACCACTTTTGCTATACCTTCCAGACACTCCTCTTCTCATTCCATCTTCAACAACCTGTTGGTCTCTCTTCCTTGAACACACTCCCTCGATTAGACTAAGTCTGATAAATTATCGATAATTGTCATGAAAGAAGAAAAACCAATTTACTCCCCATTTTAAAACCATCAAACATGATCCGAACTCTGAAGTCCAAATACTGCTTAACCTTCCAACACGGCTGGACAAGAAGCAACAGCATTACAGAGTCGGCTTTTCAAACCGGACTACAAATACAAAACCATAACGTTAACAGCAAGTCACCATCCATCACTCTCACTAGGGTTATGTAGCATTTATATTATATATAAATTAAAGGATAGCAGTTTCATCCCAAGCACAGTATATGCCAATACTTGCATTGGCTCCTAAACATTCCTTTAGGTAAAAACATAAACCATCATAGATTCATCAAAATCAAACAAGAGCAAATGAAAGCAACAAATTTAATAGAAAGTACGATAATGTAAGTTACAAAGAACAGAAAGAAGACAAGTAACAAATAAATGAAATTCTCTATTTTAATGCCTTATTATATGCTAATAAGATGAAAATTATGATTTTCTTGTTCTTTTCAAGGATAATATATGTTATGCATTGATGGCAATGCAATCTCATTTTCTACCAATTGTCTGCCATCCGGAAAACCTTGGATTTATTTAATCCCCCAAATTAATTACAGATTCCTTCTTTCCAGCATAAAAAAAATGCGGAGCTCTTAAGGACGTATACTTATAATACAATGCATGTCAGTGTTACTTGAACGGGTCAATATATGAATATCATGATGCCACCGAACGGCTACTGCTACGTCCACGTCCAAGTCCAAGTCCCAACCCCAATGGCACACTCGCGTTTTTCGGCTTGCTGCTAGGCTTACTATGGTTGCACTGAGAAGACAGAACATTGCCGTGGCCATGACTGTGGCCGTGGTGGTGGTTGTGGCTATGTCTGTGGCTGTGTCCGTGATGATGTTCATTGACATCGCTAGAGCTCACATTTATAGCGATATGGCCGTTTTCGTTCACTGGTGTTTGCGTATCACCATTTTCCAAACTCAAATCCCTCACCATCTGTACCATCCCAATAGCTTCAGATTGTGTTGGTTCCTCACTAATCTGCACATCTTCATTGTAGCCATTGATCAGGAAATCTGAGCAGTTCTTACGGCATCCGTGATCATACGGGTTTCTAAAACGGCCACTAGCACCTCTGAGGTAGCTATAGCGCATCACATTTGCCATTTCATTTGTTGTTATATTGCGAGCTATCTGTAGCAAGAAAAGAAAGAGTGAGTATCCGACCAAAAACTGATACTTCTTACTCTCTGGTTTTTGAAATCATTCATTTTCCATGCATATGAGCTATATGTGCAAACATTAACCATATGCACCGTACCAGATACTACAAACACCAAATTTTTCCCCAAAAGAAAGAGAAGCTTGCGGTGACATGAGAAAACCATAAAAGCATGCATATGAAACTGAGCAAATCTGGGCTAACGACAAAAGTCCCGATCAAGTCCCGGAAAATGTTGTGTCAAGAAAAATATCACATGAAGGCTGCCTCGAAACTGCAAATCATTGCAGTAATAATATGTGGTGGTTGTTAAATTCATACGGTTATATACCCACAAAAACTTAACAGTGCATCAAAGTAGCCAAGAGGGTAAGTGCATTGGTGAAGCACACAAAATTTTCTGTTATGGCCTGGGTCACAACAATAAAGAAGTGACCCGAAAAGAACAAATACAACTCCAGATTACAAAAATCTAAAGCGGTACCTGAGAAGCTTGTACAACAGTTAAAGCTGCCACACCAAAGAAGAGGAAAAAATCAACCATCAAAAATGATATAGCACCGATATGATGAGTACAAGCATGGTTAACCCATGGAAAAAATTGAGGAGGAGCCAGAGGATCTGTCACAATTCCTGTACATTGCGAAACACATTTGCAAGACATTCAGGGTGCAAAGAAGTTTGCTAACATTGGAATATAGTTTGAACTTGGAACTGATTAAACCACATACTTGTAACTGCCACTCCACCAGTAATCAACATTGCTGAAACTTCTAAAACGAGGAAAAGAAAAAAATCCCATTTGTTTCTCTGCATGACAAGATACACATAGTTAATCAACAGATACCACACACACTCATCAAATAATTCAATATTATTCTCTTTCCACATAGGAAATTGACCTATCAATATAACTGTAATCAACAAGCAAAGACACATCACTCATATTTGTCTACATTTTCAAAAAGCAAAGTAATGTATAAAAGCATTCAAGGCCCTTAATTTGATTGTATATTCGAAGTACATGATGATAAACATGTAATGTTACAAATGAAATGAAACATTTAAATAATAACATTAAAAAAAAAAGGTTAACATGTAACCCTTCAGAAACAAGCACCTTGCCAATACAATTTGATACCCACGGGCAATGATGGTCAAATTGTTCAACGCAGCGATCACAAGTGGAGCAGTGTTTTGCACGAAGAGGCCTGACGATCTGATGATATAAAATAAAATGGTTAAACAATAAGAATAAACAGATTATAAAATGGGTAACAAATAGGCAATATCAGCTAGATTAGGTGAGCACCTTGCATGTTGCACAAAGCTGAGACCAATTTCCAGCTAGCAAAATAGGATTATTTATTTCAATCTTCAATAAGGGTTCCTGGCAGAACAAACAGGATACATATGCTATATGGTGAGCAACTACACCAATCAGGGGGGGATAAGGGATCGACAGCAAATAACACTTCAGGAAAACTAAGACAAATCAAACAAAAATCAGTTAGGCTTTATGAGAAAAAACAACGCACACAGTCTCTCATATTTTGAGGATCAAGAGCTTTCATCTTGATATAACCTGGATCCTTGCTGCAAAGAAATTTGAAAAGGATATAGATAAGTACACTCTTCAACAAATCTTATTACTAGCAAATGCATGCAACAGAAATTTATATCCTGCCTAGAGCAGAACTAGGGATAATATACACTCATCCCACTTCTCATATAGAGAACTACACGATTTGAACTGGAAAACAAGAAAAAATTACAAAATATACTTCAATTTAGAAAATGTCTTGTTTTAAGTTAAAGATTCATAGACACTGCCATTGAAAATATTTGAGTACATTTCAGTATGCTCTCTCTTGAAGAGTACAATAACTCACTACCACTGTACACCACCCCTTTCCAACTCCTTCAAAAGAAGATTCCCCACCTTCTAACATAAATAAACATAAAAAAACATCAAAGATCTATTGGCTAGATAGTTGAAACTACCACAAGAAAATACAAACATTAAAGGTATCAAAGCCATATTTCTGTCCTTAAAATTGTTTCTGCAAACAGAAAAGAAAACTAATCAAATGTTACAGAAAATCCGTTCATTATGATTCCAAAAAAATTTGTTGATAGCTGCTATACTCTTGAATTTTCCCAAAAATGGAAAATGGGGCTAACAAACTTGATAAATAGACAGCTTGCAATTGTCCATACAGATGTATTCAGTGGCACAGACCTAACCGACTATCTGAATAATAATAAACCCATGACAAAATGTATACCTGCTACACCTATAAAACAAAACCAAACCAGCAGATGATAGGAAAACACCCATCCATGCCAGAAGGCCAAAACCAGCTGTCGGCCTTGGCAGATTTGACGCTGCAGCAAAGAATGTCTAAATAAATTGATAATAAAGAGACAGATATAGTACTCCACAAAGGTATCACACAATTAACTTTCAGGAAGAGAACAAGAGACACACCCGTTATGACAGATTTAGTATAGGTCACCAGCAGTACCAAGATAATAAACCAAAGAACCTGTGCAAGGCTTAATTTTGAAAGGCGTCCAAGGCGGCTGTTCCTATCACATCTCTTTTCAAGCAGCCTTCTAGCATTACCCTGCAGAAACAGGTGCATAAATAGGTGGGGAGATAACTCAGTTACTCAGCTGATGTTACAATAAGAATATTACATCATCTTAACCATTAAAATAGAATAAAATCTAGGAGATAAATAGACACTTCTGAAAATTTTCCAGCTACTTAGCAGAAGCTAACTAGACAAGCAAAAATCAATTATACTGTTATCCTAAATATTTCTCATAGAAAAGTCACAAATTTTGAGAACATTCTAAATTTATAAAAGGATGGTCTATCCTACAACAAAAACACCATTAAAATGTTTGATTTGCAAATACATCAGGCTTTAACTATTTCAATATGTTTTCAATAAATAAAAAAAATACATTTTTAACCTTTTATTTAATGTTTGAATCCACGTGCATTTTATTTGTATTCTTATCAGTAGTTTAACAATCTTAATGCAGGACAAAATAGGAAGAAAAAACATTTTTCATTTAGCCCAAGGCATTCATCGGCTATCTCTAAAATAAAGAGCTTGAACTGTATAATATTGAAAACAAAAACAAATAAATATATATAAAAAATTATTCACCAAAGAATAATCATTGACCAAGTTAAATGCTATTGAACCTACAAGGAAAAAAGCAACTTGTCTGTGGCCTTTTTCAGAAGCAAGTTGTGCAGGTGTAAGGCAAGAATTATCAGTGACCATCAAGTCCTCCATCTTGCCAGCCTGTACTAAGACTGTGCAAGCTTCTAGATTACCCTTAATAGCCGCCCAATGGAGAGGAGTGCAACCTGATGTAAAAGATGAAACATGGTTAGACAAGCAAAATTATGCATGCAATTAAACATTTCACAGGTAAATATCGTCTATACTAGATGAACCAGATGAAATTCCCTAGAAATGACACTCTAAATCTAAGAGAAGAAAATTACCCTCTTTGTCTTGACGTCCACTATCAGAATCGAGAAATAAAAGAAGACGTATGCAATCAGCAAAACCTTTGTAAGCGGCCCTAGTATTATCCACATTGCAAGGAAATTAGAATAAAAATAACAGATCTGATTCTTATAAACTTCATTTTACAATAAAGCAATCTTTAGGAAACAAATGAACAAAATAATTACAATGTTTAAGCAAACTAGTTGAATGTAAGAGTCTCAAGAAGAGATTTCACTTAAAAACTTGAACACAAATCTTAAAACTTTTTCACTAAAAAGAATGCAAATAAACTAACAGAAATATGGGGTTCCCTTCAAAAGTAGTGGTACCAGAATATGCATTAGACAACGTTTTTGCTATTAAAATTATCGTTTGGTTCTAAAATAATTTGAATGACAAATAGTTGAAGGTAAAAATGTGAAGCTAATGCTAAAACCTCAAAAATAAGCAAACACAAAATGCAGACTTATCTTGGAACATTCAAGTGAATAAGAGTAAGGTAAATGAAATTCTTACATACCAGTGCAAAGGACTTCTCCCACTATAATCAGGAGCATCAGGGTCAGCATTCCATTTACAAACAATATGATAAAGAAAGGCAGTCTGACCATATTGGGTAGCAACATGTGTTACCTGCATCAAATACATAAAATAATTATGCATCCATATGGGGGTTCAAGTAAAAGCTTAAATTGATGCAGAAGCTAATATTATTATAATATTTATTTATTTTAGTTTTACTAAATATTAGAGATAATTTGGGTGGCTAGTATTATAAGTTTCCTTTTTATTTTATTTCTAAGGCTAAGATTAAATTAAGTTTTTAACTCTAGTATAAATAAGCTGTACAAATATTATGACCACAACTTATTATTATTTTCTTTGAATTTAAAAAAAAAACTAAAAGTTTCATTTAACCCTTTTTTTTTAGTTTCACCTTTCCTACTAGTATGTTCAACATTATTTCTTTTGATTATTGTTGTTTTTCTTCTTACCTACATCAATAAGGGTAATCGGAGCCTCATTAGATATAGGGTTTAAAGTAAGATTCATTTTGAAGCCATGATTGGACACGGTAGAGGCCAGCCAAGAGGAAATCAAGGTCAAAATACAGATTTGGCTGCAATTCAACGTGTGATAGAACTATCACATGCAATTCATGATAGGCCGCGATAGATACAGTGAAAGCTCAGATGGATATTCTGAAAGGTGTCCACAATCAGTTTGAAAATACCAAAAGGTAGTCAAACAGTAAATCAGGAGACGAAGTAAGCCCCTTCCATGATGTTGAACCCGTAAATCATGCGACAAGTGGCAAACTAGAGTAGCGGTAGGCACAAGATACAAATTAATACTTATTTCACATTACTTTTTTTATAGAAGTAGAAGGCCTCATTAAAAACCTCCCTCATAGTTGGCTCATGAACAGAGGCAACTAGCGGAAGGAGTAAAAGAGTGCCTCAATTTATTAATAATTCAAACTAATACATCAGGGTAAAGCAATACACCTTAAACAACAATAAAACAACAAAACCCTATAAAAACATCTTAAAAAACACCAAAAATTCAGTCAATCCCCTGTTTAGCCAAAGTATCTGCCTCACAATTACAACCCCTAGGAATCAGTCTAACAATGATCTCCCTAGCAGAAACTAGGGATACAATTTCCCCAACCAAAGTACTAAAAAAAGGTGCAGAAGTCGGCAACAAAATCCATTCCACAACAGATTTGCAGTCACTCTCTATAATCAATCTTCCCTTCGCAGCCTAAGAAGATGAAAGAAAAAAATCAATGCCTTTCTCAATGGCTTTCAACTCAGCCAAAGGAGGAGGACCTGGGCCAACACCATTCGAGAAAGACCCTAAAGTTTAGATATTCAAGTCTTTTAAAATGCCTCCGATTCCACCCACCAGTCCGTCACCTCTTACCGCCCCATTAACATTAAATTTGAAAAAATGTGCTGGAGGAGGAAGCCAACTCTGAACATTCTTTCTCTTAAAGGTAGGACTATGAAGCTTGTCTGCAAGAGTCCCCAACTAGTGAGTCAACCTGAATAATGACATGCGGATACTTAGCAAGAAACCATTTAGCCAATTTGAATCTAGAAATGAAGAATAGAGAAGATCTGTCGAGTTTCCAATTATCAAAAACCACTGAATTCCTAGCCTTCCATATTGACTACAAAACAACTCCTGGGATAAACTTCCAAATTGTAGAATCTGCCCTTAGATCAGACCATGAACTAAGCAGGGAAGGTGGATCTTTAGGCAGAACTGATGAGATGTCCCATAACCTGAAAAATATATTCTATAATTTGACGGTTTCTTCCTGATTGAAACATAACGGACATAGAACATCCTCCAATGTAACCCCCCTTCTCTTTAACTCCATTCTAGCTGCCAATTATTTCACATTACGATGCATGCAGAAGATTATTTGGATTGTTAAGCTAGTTTGAAGAATAATATTGAGTGGAAACCTATGGTAGAGGCTAGGAAGGTGGTGTTTGTGAAGCTAAAATTGAAAGATATTATATTTCAATGGTAGAAAAGAGCTGAAGAACGTGTACACCAAGATAAGCCAAAAATTAGCACATGGAAACACATGAAGGCAAAATTGCATAAACAATTCCTACCTGTTGATTATGCAGTGGAGTTATATGAGAAGTTCAACTCATTACGGCAAAAAGGATTGTAAGTGGACGAGTACACCTTTGATTTTAACAATCTTTCTATTCTAGTTGGGTTGAATGAGTAATGAACAAATGACATCTCGTTATCTAGCAAGATTAAATCATTCTATCAGGGATGAGATGGGAGTGGTTTAATTATTCAACCTAAACAACATGGTTTAATGGCTTAAAGGTTTGTTTGACGATATGGTGCAAGAAAGCTTGTGTTAGGAAGAATTGTAGTACAAAGAGGGGTCCAAGTTGTTCGAGGTGCTAAAACAAAACAGACAACCTTCAAAGGCAATCATGTGGCTGATAGCAACTCTAAAATTTGTTATTTTACTTGCAATTAAAAAAACCATAGTTCTTGTTCATGTCCTAAATAAAGGATGACTTTGATCGAGATGGAATAGCAAGAGAATATTATTGTAGTAGAGCGTTAACAACATCAACTGAAGGTGAACAAGAGGATTGGAGGCAACGTAGCATTTTCCTTCCTAAAGTGCATTGTGGTGAGAAGGTTTGTGACTTTGTTATTGATGGTGGTAGCATGGAAAATGTTATTTCAAAAGAGGCAATAGAGACGCTAAAACTGCATACATAAAAGCATCCTCATGCTTACAAAGTATGTTAACTTAAAAGATGTGAAAGGGAGTTGCTAATACTTCTAAAAGTAGCAAACTTTGTGGATTTTTATCAACTAAACAATTTGAGCTTGAATGTGAAAAATAAAATCTAGTGTGTGCTCTGATGAGTAAAATTGTGACTAGTGATAACATTGAAAGATCTAAACAACTACCATAAATTCATTATTTGATGAGGGAATTTGTTGAGTTAGTTAGCAGTGCTATGCCCTAAGGCTTGCCACCCATGAGAAGTATTGATCTGGTATCGAGTGCCTCTTTACCAAATTTGCTAACTTATCAAAAGCCACCAGTTCAGTGTATTGAAATACAGAGTTAAAAAGGGCACAAGGCACACTAAGGCGACAGGGGTTTTATAGCCAAGGCACAGGGTGCAAGGCACGCGCCTTATTGAAGTGAGGCGCACTTTTTAAAAATAAAAGTTATACAAGTTTTTTCCAGTTGTATAATCAAATAAAAAGAACAATTCATGCAATATAAATACCAAATAGTATTCATTATAAGCATTTTATGTATTGAGCATCACTTTTGTTCCATCAATCATTCAACCTTGAGAACCCAAGCAAAACCCCCCTTCTTCCTTGGTCCACAATTCCACAAAAAGAAACTGAAACAATAAATAGAAGTCTAATAATGTGTTGGCATCGACTTCTTACTTGTCTCCTTCTTGTCCCTCCACCTCACACCTCTCAACAAATGTGTCTTCCTCCTTGTTAACACCACCAACACCCTAAACACCTCCTATATCCATCCTAATCCTCCATTTTCGTATTTCTAAATTGTGTTTCCAAGCTTTTCTTTCTTTCTCATGTATTCAACTTTCATCATGTGCTAAACATACTGCTCAAGAACCCTCACTATGCAACAAAACTTACTTAAGCTTATCTTTTCCTCCCTCGATTATCAATTCGTGCATGTATGCCTCTCTTTCAAAAATGGCCTCTATTCATCCCCTTTGTTCCTCTCTTTCAAACTTCAAGACAAACAATAATTATATAAGGTAAAGCACCCCCTTTATCTGCATTTCACGCCAAATTTTCATACATCTCCCATGAAACTCTCTTTTCTAATCACCCCCACCACGTTTTACTCTTTTCTTCACTGACATTTCATTTTTACATCTTTTTTGTTGTTGATATATAAGTATGTAAAACATAATAAAAAAAAGACAATTTTTTTTGAAAAGGCGACGCCTTTCTGTGCTTCATTGAAATCCCCTCACCTAAACCTAATTAGATGCTTCACCCTCGTCTCGCCTAGGCGCACCTCAATTGCGCCTTTTTAAACACTGATGAAATGTAAATGCAAGTAGAAGAGTTGTTGGTTAAGGGTTTAGTTCATGAAAGTTTAATCGCGTGTCCACTTCTAGTGTTACTCCAAAGAAGGATCGTTGTTGGAGGATGAGTGTGGACAGTCGTGTGATTAACAAATACCATCAAATATGTTTCCCATCCCACAATTGAATGATATGCTTGATCAATTGGCTGGTTCTAAGGTATTTTCAAAGATTAACTTGAAAGATGAATACCACAAAATCAGGTTGAGAGGTGGAGATGAATTGAGGACAACATTCAAGACTCTTGATGGTCTTTATGAGTGGTTAATGATGTCATTTGGCCTTTCAAATGCGCTAAACACTTTATGCAGGTCATGAATGAGGTACTTAAGGTGTTTTTGAATTCTTTTATTTTAACGATATATTGGTTTGCAATAAAAGCAACGAGGAGCACTTATCTCACTTGCAACAAGTTTGGGAGGTATAAGGTGTCAAAGAATAAGCTTTAGTGCTTGTGATCGAGTTACATAAAAGATTTGCATATCGACCTAATCTTAGTTTTTAAAGGCACATTGAGACGCAAAAGGTCCCTAGAGCCTAGGCGCAAAGAGAAGACTCCTTAAGCGCGTGCCTACCTCTATGGAGGCGATTTTATCCGCGCCTACCTGCGCCTGGCACCTGGGAGGACTTCTGGTATTACGCCGCGCTCACCTCTCTGGAGGCGATTTTCTCTGCGCCTACCTGCGTCCGGAGCCTTAAGCGCACCTAGGCACACTTTTGAAAACCCAGGACCTAATTTTTAATGTTTCAAACTTGTATCATTTTAAGGGTTTCAATTGGTATGTTTCTGAATTTTAAATCGATCAAGTGAAACAACTACTAAAGTGAAGACTGAGGTTATTGAAGATGTATTGGACGTTAAAGAAGTGAGGCCTAGAAAGGGTAATCAATATAGGAGATTTTTGGTGAAATAGTTGGGCAAACCAACTATTGAAAGTACTTCAATTGCAGAAGAAGGGCCACAATGAGTTGATCCCGAAATTTATATTGAAGTCGTGAAAGTTTTCTCATCAAAGTCATTAAATATTAAAGATATTTTGGATGACTAAGATTATAAGTTTTCCTTATGTTTTGGATATATGGCTAGGATTAAATTAGCTTTGTAACCCTAGTATAAATAAGCTATAAAAATATGACAACCACAACTTATCATTATTATTTTCTTTGAATTAAAAGAAAACTGGAGATTTCCTTTAACCATAAGTTTTTCTTGAGTTCCATCTTCTTCTGTACTCATTTTTCCAACCTTATTTCTTTTGATTATTGTTGTTTTTCTTCTTACCCATATCATAAAAGTATACCTGGTCAATTATTATCCTGAAATGAACTTGTAGAAACACTAAGTGTAAGCATAAGTTTGAGCAGTAAATTAAGAAGTAGAAACTCACACTTGTGCTCTAGACTTCAAGACAGAAAAACAAAGGGAAAAAAGAATTGTATCAGCAACAACAGTGAAGAACAACTGCATAAAATTGCATCTGATTGAGATGATACTAGGAGAAAAGTAAGGGAAGGGGTAGTTAATAGGATAGCACGGCAGAGTAAAAATGAAAGCATATGACTTCAACTGTCTTTAGGCCTCAAAGTATCAATATGATATAAAGGAAACCATATATTGCTGAGTTTCTAATGCTCATAAATGAATGATGCTTACGCAGATATAACTATATAAAACCAACTTCATGCAGAGAAGATAGTCTAAAAGAGCTTGTTTGTTTAAACATTTATTTACGTCACTGATCCCGCAAATCCATATTGTTGGGAACCATATAATTTCACCTGGTAGCCATAGATATCAGCAGCATGCACCCGAGCACCCTCTTGGAGTAAAATATCAGCAACTTGTATCGCACCTCGAACCGCACTCCAGTGCAAGGCCGTTTGCCCATTGTGATCTGCGGCATGTATATCTCCACCATGCTAACAAATACATACAATCCAAATACTAGTCACTTCATCCGAATTTCATCCAGTCATAGTTCAACACCAACATGATACGAATAAATCTTAAAATTCAAGCTCTTTCAAGAATCATTTCCAAAACTCAAAGCATGTATTCCCAAAATCCAGTTAAACCCAATTAAGCATACCTTTATAAGATTAGGAATCCCATAAAACCAGATACCAAATAAAGCCAGCTCTGAAATCTGCTAATTCTAGCAATTAAGGTAATTTCGAAAATACATCAAAATAGCCCCAAAAGGAAACGATTAGAAAAAACCTGGATGATGTACTGTGCAACAGCAGTTCTATTATTCAAAGCAGCCCATTGGAGGGCGTAGTACCCAAGGCCATCGGGCTCGGAAAGGGAGCGACCCTCGTACTCAACCAACCTTCGGAGCTTCTCTAAATCCCCAAAAGCAGCAGCCGTGTAAACATCGTTCCTCTGGCTCTCATCATCAACGGAACCACCAACAACACCATTGTTGTTCCCTCCCCCGCAATATCCATTACCATTAGCTACAACGCCATCCGATTGCTTGAAGGGTTGAACCTCTTCAACAACCTCGATCTCCGACGACATCTCTCAAAAACCCAACAATCAAAATACACAAAAAAAGGCCTAAAAGACAAAATATCCTCTCTCTTTTTCAATTTATCTCCGGTTGACTTAGTATCTGAATAAAAAATGTTTTTTTTTAAAAAAAAATTGGGAACATAAAAAGAAATGTGGGGTCGCTTAGGGTTTTTCGAGGAAAGCAGGGCGAAGGGTGATCATCGCGCTTTGGCGTCCTTTCCGTTTTGACCGAAAGGCCGACACCAAATCGAAAGCCAGAGCGATTATTCGTAGGAATTAATTGAACTCGATTTCACACAAAAACACAGAAATTCATTGCCCATTGTGTTTTTCTAATCTTTTTGCTTATTGACCCCGTCAATTTTACCTATTTACTCCTATCGCTCCCTTTATTTATTTATTATTTGGATAAACTACATATATAGTCATCCATCTATTCATATGTTTTTGTTTAGGTCACCTAACTATTTTTTAAAATCATACCCAATGTTACATTTTAGTTCTATTTTGATAATCCACTATTATAAAATAAATAAAACGTTGGTGTGATAATTTTGTTCAATGGCGACGTAGCATTAAATTATGGTGATCAGGGACAAAGCTAGGATCAAATGTTGAGGTGGTAAGATTATTTTATATCAAAAGAACAAGAATCTATTAAGTATTTAAATCTAAAAATTGAGGACAAATGCCAACTAATATTCTAACTAAAAAGAACCAAAAATGTCATTATACCAAAAGTTTTGGCCTCTAGGAGGGGCAACATCCCCTTCTAGTTCCTATGTAGATTCTTCTTTGATGGTGACACGTCAGCATCACCATTATTATTTTAATAACAAGTGATCAAAACGAGATCAAATATAATATAACTCCCCAAACCCGAGGTTAGTAGTTTAATGCTAAACTGATAGTGTTTAAAATAAGTTCATTTGCCTTGTGGGAAGCCTTGACCCAAATTTGAGTAGGATTGGGCCTAATTCGAGATAAAAAGGGCAATTTTAAGTTGAAACCAAAGTTAATAATATACCATTTTTACTTTAAAAGGATGAAACTCATTAACTGGAAATTTTCACGCAAGAAGCTCCCTCTTTTTCCTCACTCTTCTTTGTCTTTTACCTCTCTTCTTTTCATCTCTTCTTTAAGTTTAAACTAATTAATGTGGTAACTTTGGCACCTTACAAGTTTATCCCGAAATCCACAAGGTAAGAGTTGTAACTACATCTAAAGAGTTTCATTTAAACCCGTAAAATCAAGTTTTGGTCATGGTGGTCATAAGTGGAGGTTTAGAAAGGTTTTGGAAACCCTTGAAAAACCAACTCATTTTTTGGGGATTTAGGCTTTAAGAATCTTCCTAATTCCCAAGCAAACTAGTAACTCACGTTTTTTTCCTTGTTTAGTTAGAGAAGTTGAGAAATCTCCAAAAGCATGTGAAAATAGAAGGTAACACTTGGCGAGTCTTAACTGTTAACACATTTCTAACTCATCTTTACCACCTGTAGATCATTAGATGTGTTTGGTTGGGTTGCATGAGTTTATGAAGCATGTAAGTACATCCATGGTAAATATCAGTTTATGTTATTTTCAGCATTAATATTGGCCTATAATAACCCCTCTTAATATACATAAGACTTAAATAACAGTTG
The DNA here is from genome assembly GCF_006381635.1 of Hibiscus syriacus. Lineage (NCBI taxonomy): Eukaryota > Viridiplantae > Streptophyta > Magnoliopsida > Malvales > Malvaceae > Hibiscus > Hibiscus syriacus. The sequence continues at coordinate 2,129,315 of NW_024063295.1, forward strand.
GGTACCTTAGTAGAGCTTTCATAGAAAGTTGGCTTGCATTTTTCTGCTAAAAATAGAACATTTTTAGGCTTAGGTATGGTATTATATGAACAATACCGATATTTTTTTAGATATCCTAAAATAAGGGGTTTTTGGCTAGAAGTACCGATACCTGTTCATTAGGTATCGATATTGTGCGTTGGGTATCGATACTCAATTGTGGGATATCAGTACCATGTTCAGTTTTCAAATTCTAGTAACCTATTTTGGTATCGGTAATCAAGGGAGTATCGATACTATATAAAGGGTATTGATTCCTTAAGTAAGGGTACCAATACTGAACTAATTTTCAAAACACTTAATCTAATTTTGGTATCAATACTCAAGATGATATTGATGTTCAGAAGTATCAATACTATATTTAAGGGTATCGATATAGTCTAATTTTCTCAGATTCTAGTAGCCAGTTTTGGTATTGGTGCCCAGGGTGAGTACCGATACTCAAGGGTCAATAATGATACTAAAGGGCTTAATATTGGTACCAACATACTGAATTGGATAAGAAACCTAATTTGAATCAAGACGTTGGAAAAGGGGGTCTAATTATGCCAAAATATTCCTAAATAAAACTACAAGTGAAAATAGCTAAAAAATACAACTATAGTTAGAAACTATATGAATTAAGACGACATAAAACTAGCCATTGTGCGATGCTCGGGGAACAACGGGATATTGTAGTTACTTTAGTAGTATGATGATCGTCTTGCATATTTAGATTATCCAGATATATCTCAACTAGGGCCAAGGCACTTCAGTTGCTAGTTGGGCGTAGATGCCCTAAGACTCTAAGGAGTTAGTGATCGGGATATAGAACCCTCAAACCATACTATGATGGCAACCCCAATTTTACATGTTAGTGTTGTAATCTCATACCTATGCCTAATAACATACTTATGTAGTGAATTCATATATTATAGTATAATTATCAGTGTGACACTAAGCTTGTGAGCTCAACTATCGGATATGTTTCCATGCGTAGGTTCTTAGGAAACTTCTTGATAAGCTTATAGTCAGACAACGTTTGAGATAGTCGAGACATCATAGTATGTCTTGAGTCTTGGGCTTGTATCATTCATAGACTTTCTTGTATTAAATCATAATTTTATTTTTAAGAATTTGAAATGTAATATTCTGGGATGTGTTTTGAGAGCTCCCCACTTTTACAACTTAACTATTTATGATTTATTATGTGATTTCATGAATACTATTTTAATTGAATGTTTTTAATTTTTTAAAAAAAATTTTTAGGGTAGTCACTCAGGTGGTCCCGTGTAATACTTTAGTTGATAGGTCTTTGGGTCGGATTGGATTAAAGTATTACATTTATTAGTATCAAAGCGTCTGGTTCAGTTGTTCCTAGGATCCACAAGTTAGAGTCATTAAGTGTCTATGTGTGTACATGTCTCTAGAGTGTCAAGAGTACTTTAATATCTAGAATGATGATAATAACCTCTCTCCTCTATCTATTTCAGAAAAAAAAACCCCATGGCCAACAACTCAGCTCATAGTTAGGATGATAGGGATGAGATTCATGCCTCCTTAGTGGGTAACACCAGTGATAATTTTGTCCTGAATTTTGAGTTAGAGGTCTCTAGAGATGCGAATATCGATGAGGTAACCTTCTTTAGAAATTTGACCTCAACTCTCAGACAGATTATCGGGTAATTCCTAGGGCATCAGTTGTGCCATTTACCCCACCAGCACATCTAGATCAGCTCGTTGTATTACCCTAGGAGTCCCCAATAGAGAGGTTATGAGGTATAATACAACTGATTTTTATGGTTCTAGGGATGACGACCCCGTAGTAGACGACCAATAGCTCAAAGATACCCTTCACACACTCTGACAGTTACACCTTACCCCTTAGTGTAAACTTAAATGCATTATCGCCTTGTTAAATGTGACGTCATATAGGCCTATAAACGAATCAAACGTTCAACAAACTGTTTAATGAGGCTGAGGGTCCTCTAAAGGTGGAAGTGTTGAATCTAAACAACATAGTAGAGGGACAAATAAATGAGTGGTTGGTGTTAGGACGCAAGTGGCCTCTAGACAATATGTTATAAGAGCTCGCGAGAAGTGTGATGCTACAGACGTGATACTAGATAAATGTATAATATTTTCTATCATAGTTACAACATGTAATACCTCGATTCCCAAGATAGTAGTTCAGGTTAACTCGAGATGGGTTTGGATAAACCTAATAGCCTTAAGGGAAGTATTGGACCATGTATGGAGTGGTTTAGGCTTGAATTGAGCCTAAATAATGATAAAAATGAGATTTTTGAATGTAGGAAAATTATGGAAGACTTAAACATGTAATTAACCCTAAAAAGATTTTTAAAACTAAAAACCATTAAGAATGAGAGATCTAACATGCAAGAATATCTTATTCTTCACCATTTCCATTGTCTTCTTCTTTTTCTTATTATTTTTCCATCATCTTCCTCAATAGTGACTTAGCAAATGAGAAAAATTAGTGGAATTATAATTCTTGAATAAATTTTCTAAGGTAAGAAGGATTATCTCCATTCCTAGAGTTTTATTTTATGCTCTTTATCTAAATAAATGGTTGTGGTAGCCATGTAGGATGTTTAGTGGGGTTTTTGGATTCTAGAACTTTAGAGTGATTCTAACACGTTTTTAATGTTTAGAATCTCATTTCTACATCTCCTAAGTCCTTTAGATGAGTTAATAACTCATTCCCTTGTTTGTTGCTAGTGAGATAAGTGTGTGAAAGCTCTAAGGTAAAGGATAAAGAGAAAGTGGTCCTTGGGTGAGCTTAAAGTGATTCTGCAGCTTCTAGTAGTAAGATAACATATTTCTATCCCCTCTATACCACCTTTAGATCATTGTATATAATGTGATTACTTGTATGTGTTTATGAAGCATGTGAGTGCATTTTGGGTTCTTGGCATAAAAATGAGTATTTATTGTTATTCATGCATAAAGAAATAACCTTTCATAACCCATTAACTCTATATAAGACTTAAACACTATTTGGAGGTCTTGAGAGGGCCTTAGGAGTAATTTGAGGTTTTATATGAGAGAAACATGGTTTTTGGATTTAGGGTATCCGTACTATATGAGTACCGATATTGTTCATCTAAAAAGGCTAAAATCAGAGGGGTTTGTGAACTTGTGGTATCAATACCTTTCATGGGGCATCGATACTCAGGACTTAGTATCAATACCAGAAGATCAACTCATATTTCATTAGGCTATTTTGGTATTGGTACCCAGGTAAGTATCGATACTAAAAAAGGTAGTATCAATACTCTAAGTAGAAATATCAGTACTTGTATATTTTTATAAACATCGAATTAATTTTGGTATCGATACTCAGGGCAATATCGATGCCACAAGAGAGGTGTATCGATAACCTAAGTAGGGGTATCAATACTAAAGGCTATGTCAAATTCCAATATGTTATTTTGGTATCGGCACTCGGGGAAGTATCGATACCCTAAGGGGGAAGAAATACTGATTCTATATGGCTAATTATCGGTATTATTGTGAAAATAAAAACTATAAGCTTTGCTTGACCTAGGGAGCCGAGAAGGGATTAGGATCGAGGTTCTCAATATAAGCTTTCAAGTGAGAACATTAATAATTGTTTGAGAAATAAGATCATTATGAGTTAAGATTCCATAAGACTTATGCCCTGTTTAATGCTCGGGAAACAATAAGGACACCCGAGTTACCTGTATATGACGATAGTCTAGATGAGTAAGGGGTTATTCAAATATATCAAACCTAGTACATGGGCACTTAAAACGCTAGTTAAACACTATGCAGATGTTATGTGATCCAGACAAATTCTGAGTACTCTAGAGGAGTAGAATAGTTTGGCAAGATGTCACGCTATATGACCCAGACCTAGCCTAGGGTACTAGTGAGATGCGATGATATATGACACAAATCTTACCCAAGGTACCTTTAGTAAGCATATAGTGGTATGAGTTCTGTGATGTTAAGGTGACCCCGAATTACACTATGATCCTTGCTTTTGTTATGTGTTGAATGTAACCTTGTGTTCATGAGTATACATGTCACATGCTCATTTGTTGGATGCATGTAGTATAGTTGTAATATTTGTGCGGTACTCAACTTGTGAGCTCAGCATTCAGAATGTGTTTCTGTGCACATATCATTAGGTATCAGTTCGATGAGCTCATTATCGAGTTGTAGGATTTCTAGACTTGTCTAGTTATTAGAGTATGTCTTAGTATTGTAGTGGGCATATACTGTCATATACCTTTGCATATTTTTGAGTTGTAAAATCTATTAGAACTTATGTATTTTGAAATTACTATAGGGAGCTCACTATATTCTGTAAAGATATTATATTTTGAGATTTTACTATGTTTTAATTACAGTTTAAACTATGAATGTGATGAATGTTTTAAAAAATGGTTAGCCACTTCTTTGGTTCCTTTTAATGTTCTAATCCTTAAAATTTTGGGTTAAATCAGATTAGGGTATTACATCATGTTCAACCTTTCTTAGGACCCGCAGATTAGAGTTGTTAGGTGTCAATGATATATATGCATCTAGAGTGTCAAGCATACTTAAATGTTTGGATATGGTGATACTAACTCTTCTCCTTTCTTGAAATCTCCTAGGTTATTGATGAATATCATGCCCATAGTTAAAAGGGTCACGTCGCTCTAACCGAAGACATGAGAGACAAGTTCGTTCTTAACTATGAGGATATGAGTATCCGGAGGATGCAAGCATAGAGAGGAAATGTTCATTAGAATCCTTACGCATGCACATAGGCACATTTTTATGGCCATTCTTATATCCACCACACCTACTCTACCTGTTCCACCCCTTGTAGCCCCTCATGAGTCCCCTTTCGAGAGATTTTGTCGTTATAAGACCATTGATTTCCTTGGTTCAAGAGATGATGATCCTGTGGATGTCGACAAGTTGCTCCATGAAACCTTTGGCACCTTACGTCAGTTGTATCTTACCCCTGAAGTTAAGTTAGAGCACATCACCACCCTACTAAAAGGTGATGCAATACATTGGTGGGAGACCGTAGAGATGTGACTAGAGCTAGAATAACCGATATGTGAGTTTTTTATCAGAGTTTAAGCATAAAAACATTAGTGAGTCTCACAATAATAATATGGGGGATTGATTCCTGCACTTGACCTAGAGTGACTACTTCATATATGAGTATGAAACTGAGTTCCTACGTCTTAGTTGGAACGCGCTAGAGTTAGTAGCTATCGAGGAGTATTGTTGTAGGAGGTTTAGAGAAGGCCTCAACATAGACATCCTCGCCTATTTAGAAGACGACATGCCTAGAGTTTTCTCCGAGCTGACCTACCATGCTAAGACGATTGAATAAGTATAGAGTATAAGAGCCAGACTATTGAGTAGCTTAGTGGGATAAATCCATCGAGTCTAAGATACCACCAGATCATCTCAGAATTCGACTAAGAGGGCCAAATACTCCCAAGGGTCGGGGAGATCTCTAACTTCTTAGTCATAGAAATGAGGATAGGGTTCAGCTTGCTAAAAGGGATGGGTTGTAGGAGGCCGCTAGCTTCAGCCTTTGTGACAAGAACGGTGGATTAGCCAGGACTATGCAACCCCCGATGTGTAGGTACTTTGGTATGGGGCATTCAGGGAAATGTTATCGGGTTTCCCAGGCCTGTTATGGTTATGAGTCGCTCAAGCACCTCATTAGAGACTGCTTTGAGGTAGAGACTGTAACACTGTAAAGACTGACCCATGCTGCTCATAGGTTCCATAAGGTGGTGATTAAGCTTCCGACAATAGAGCAGGAGTACTGCCAAATCCGTTGCTATTGAGGCTAGGGTTGCATTAAGATAATACGTAGCCCGTGCCCATGAAGATTATGAGGTTGCTAACTTCCTCTCAGGTATCTTTACAGTTTTTAATTTGTTTGTTACTATTTTGATAGATCCAGGGTCAACCCATTCTTATATTTATTGTAAAATTACCCGAGAGAAAGGTATCCCACCTAAAAACTTAAAAATCAAAGTCCGAGTTTTGAGTCCCTTAGAATTGGATGTGGTTGTGGATAAAGTCCATCATAGATGTCAATCCAAATCCAAGGTTAGACTTTTCCAGTTAGTTTGATGGAGTAATCATTTTGGTAATCCTAAGAATGGATTGGCTATCCAATCATGATGCGATCATGAAGTGTAGGGCTAGACAACTCAAATTTGAAAAACAAATGTTGCCAAGGTTGTGATGTTAGTGAGGAGCCTAGTTGTATATCAAGGGTTGTTTCGGCCCTATAGACCATAAGTTATTAAGCCAAGGTTGTAAGGCATTCTTGGTTCGAGTAGTAGATACCAATGTACCAAGTTTGACGCTTGAGGACATCCATCCAATGAGAGACTTTCTCGATCTTTTCTTAGAAGAATTTTTAGGGTTGCTATAAGATAGAGAACTTTATTTTAGCATCGTTGTTATGTCAGGATCAACTCCGGTGTCCATCGCTCCCTACTACATGGAACCGACAGAGTTGAAGGAGCTTAAAGATCAACACCAAGAACTTTTAGAGTAAGGTTTCATAATACCGATCATTTTATCGTAGAGAGCACCAATGTTGTTAGTAAAGAAGAAAAATGGATCAATGGCATTGTGAATCGACTACCATCAGTTAAATAAATTGACTGTGAAGAATCGATACTTATTTCCGAGGATTGAGGATTTGGTTGACCAACTTAAGGGAGCAAAATTATTCTCTAAGATTGACTTGAGGTCAGGGTACTACCAACTAATGGTTAAGGAGACCGACATAATGAAGATCACCTTTAGGACCTGATATGGTCACTACGAGTTTTTGGTAATGTCTTTCGGTCTCACCAATGTGCCAACCGTATTTATGGATTTAATGAATCGCATCTTTTATCAGTATTTAAATTAATTTGTGTTGGTGTTCATTGATGATATATTGGTGTACTCGTGATCCGAGGAGGACCATGATTGTCACCTTCGTATTGTGCTACAGACCTTCATAGAATGCCAATTGTTTGCTAAGTTTAGTAAGTGAAAGTTTTGGCTATTAGAGGTCTCGTTTCTGGGTCACATAGTGGTAGCCGAGGGTATCCAAGTTGACCCTCGAAAGATTCAAGTAGTGATCAAGGGGTTTTTGATGATCTCCTCTTCAATGACTAATTTACTTCAAAATAGAGTTCCATTTATGTGGGTTGATAAACGCCGATAGAGCTTTGAGAAACTTATGGAGGTCTTAACTCAAGATCCAATATTGACTCAACTGGCATCTAGTAAGGATTATATCGTATTTAGCGATGATTCATTTGATGGTTTGGGCTACGTATTGATGCAAGAGGGTTGAATCGTTACGTATGCATCTCAACAGCTTAAACTGCATGAAGCAACTACCTAACTCATGACTTGAAGCTTGCCGCCATAGCTTTTTCCCTAGAGATTTTGAGGCATTACCTCTTCGGAGAGAAATGCTACATCATACTGAGCACAAGAGTTTGAAGTATTTTTTCATTCAAAAGGAGTTAAATCTAAAGTAGCGTTATTGGGTGAAGTTGTTGAAAGATTATGACTACGTTATAGATTACCACCCGACGTAAGGTGAACGTAGTGGACACGTTGAGTCATAGAACAACGTATGATCTTCAAGCTTTGTTTGCACTACTAAGTTTAACCAAGGATAGATCAATGATAGCTGAGTTACAGTTGAGCCTGAATTAGTTAAGAAAGTTATGGAACATCAAAAAAACGATGATAACTTGGTAGCTAGGTATGAGCAAGTTTGAAGAGGTGAGGTGTTTGGGTTTAACTTGAGGGATGGAGATGTATTGTACTTTTGAGGTCGATTATTTTCCGTTAAACAAGAAATTGAGGGCTCAGATCCTTAGTGAGGCGTATTGTAATCCGTTCTTAGTCCATCCTATAGGGAACAAGATGTATCAAGACATTCATCAGTTATATTTGTGGTCGCATATGAAAAAAAAGATTTCTGAATTCGTGTTTAATTGTTTAGCTTGTTAGTAAGTTAAACCGGAACACCAGGTTCTGTCGGTGTTACTTCAACCTATCCATATTCTACACTGGAAATGGGATAGAATGAACATGGATTTTGTGACTGTATTATTGATGACAAGACAAAAAGACGTTAGTTTGGGTAGTGATCGACAGATTAACCAAGTCTTCTCATTTTCTTCCAGTACGAATGAATTTCACCTTAGAGAGTTTAACTAGTCTGTACATCCATGTGATAATATGATTGCGTGAAGTATCGTCATCGATCATTTCCGACCGAGATCCATATTTTACATCAAGATTCTGGAAAGCACTTCATGAGGACTTAGGTACTCGACTACATTTTAGTATTGTTTTCTACCCACAGATGATGGTAGTTGGTTGAGTTTGCCTACAATAACAATTGTCAGTCTAGTATTCAGATGACCATTATGAAGCTTTGTATCGGAGGAAGTGTAGAACTCTTTTATGCTAGACGAAGCTTAGCGAGAGGAAATTGATTGGTTCCGATATGATCAGAAAAGATGAAGATAAATTTCAATTGATTCAAGGTCATTTAAAGGAAGCTTTTGACCGACAAAGATCATATACAAACTTGAAGCGTAAGGACATAGAGTTTGAGTTGGGTGATAATGTATTTCTCAAGATGCTATGTTGGAAGATAATGTTGGGTTTGGGTGTAAAGGGAAGCTAACCCACGTTTCATTGGACCTTATAAGATTTTTTTGAAAAGAGTTGGACCCTTAGCCTTTCGGTTGGTTTTACCATTAGAGATAGAGTGTATCCATAATGTGTTCCATGTATCGATGTTGAGGATATATCATTCTGACCCTTCCCATTTCATTATGTTAGAGCATATTCAGGTAAGACAAGACATGACCTATGAGAAGAAACAAATAATGATCTTGGGTCGAGAGGATAAAGAGTTAAGGAACAAGCGGGTTCCATTAGTAAAGGTCTTGTGGAAGAATCATGGTGTCGAAGAGGCGACTTGGGAGACCAAGAAAGACATGTGACTCTAGTATCCACATCTTTTCTACTCAAATAAATTTTGAGGATGAAATTTTTTTAGGAGACGTCCTGATTCATAGGTTAGTAGTTTGGGCTAATCCAAAAGGGGTTTGGATAAACCCAATAGCCTTGAGGGAATAATTAGACCAAGTATAAAGTGGTTTGAGCTTCCCAAATAGTGATAAAAGAGGATTTTTAATGTAAGAAAATTATGGAAGGATTAAAGTTATAATTAACCCCTAAAATATTTTAAAAGCTTAAAACCATTAAAATTGGGTGATGTAAATGGCCATGCATCTCTTTTTCGTCATCGTTTCCCTTTTCTTCTTCTTTTCATTATTTTTCCATCATCTTCCTTGACAAGCATCATTTTTTTGTCAAATAAATATTCCTTAATCTCAATAAAAGAAATAGAAAATAGAATAGTGATAGTAAGAGTAAAGGTTTATCCGCAGGGACTTTGGTGTTGTTGATTTAGAAGGTTTTGATCTTGATTTGAGTGAAAAACTAAAGAAAATAATTGGATGGTTTTTGTTGAAGGTAAAAGAAAATAAAGATTTAATATTAAAAAAACTAAAGAAAGTAATTGAGATGAAAATAATTTTGATAAAAATAGCATCCGACTTTTGCTTTGCCTCAATTCCAATTGATCCTTGAATGAGATTTTCGCTTCAGATTCATGTCGGTTATAGTCTACAGGGCCCAACACCCTATAAATTATTTTTCTCTCAGGTAAACCGGTCATCCAAAATCAATCTTTGGATCCCAGTCCTTATGTGGACTAACCGCGACTATCATTGCTAGAACCAACTTAGTTTGAGTTTTGGAAAAACCTGACTTGGACTATGTCATCTCAATGAGAATCGGATCTGATCTCAATTTCACTTAGCTGACCACCGCTAAGTGTGTTCATAGGAAGTCAAATGTGCTACAAGCCGATCCTTCTTCCTAACTTTAAATCTAAACAACAATAAAAATAACGAGCCCTTTTTTGAAATGAAAGTGTTTTGATTTTAAAATGATGGTTGATTGTCAATCCTTGATTCTACAAAATTGAGAATGTAACCCGAATGGTTTTAAGTGCTTTTAAATTATCACAATTGGAATTGAGTCATCGCTTAAGCCTTTGGCTTATTGAAAAATTAGTTAAGCATGATAGCAATCATACTTAACATTTTAAAAGAAAATAAAGAAAACTTGAAAATAAAAAAATGAAATTTAAAAAAAAAGAACTTTATAAAACCACAGAAAGAAAGGAAAAGCTAATTCAAGATATGTTTGATGCTTACCGTAATGAGGTATTTATAGTTCTCTAAAACGCTAAAAATGAAAAAAAATTACAAAAGATAATTCTTAGAAAATATTCAAATTAAATCCTGAAAATAAAAGATAATTCTTAATTTAAATTTAAAAATGTGGTTGAGTCATATGTCCTTCTAGAAATATTGACTAGACCTTCTAAAAGTTGCTGACTAGATGCCACGTCAAACAATCATGCCCCCAAGTCATGCCCACTAGTCCAGCCTTGACTCCATAAAAGATAAAAAAACTACAGAATTTCGCCTTTTAGCATTATTTCTGGAATCTAACATCTTGCACAGAAAACGAACGAAAATGCCCAAATCAGCAACATAAACTATTCAAGAAAGAGTAATTAAAGATAAAATAGTAACTAATTAAATCACTCATCAAATTCCCCCTCATTTATTCAATTTTTGTCCTCAAGCATTTTTAAACTAATATGTCAAAATCACAAGTTGTCATCTTCTATCTAACAACATTTCCAAAACTTCTAAATGAATTTAGACCGTATCAATTATTAAAATCAGGGAAAAATTAATCAAAAGGCATAACTAAGATCAAGTGTAAGCAAAGCATGACATTCTAATTATCCATTAATGTCAAAGAAGTAAGACTTATTACCTCACAGTGTGGTTCATTCGTTCCACTCAAGGAGTTTCAGGTGAAAGAATCGCTCAAGTCTAACTAATCAAAACATTACCATAAGCTTGTAACAAAATCTAATCTCCACTACTAAGCATGAAAATGATGCAATAATCAAAAGGTCTTTCAAAGTGACGGGGCTAAGGCTTGGGGTAAGATAAAAGCTAAAATATTGGGTTAAAAATTCAAGACAAATAGAAAATTATTCATCAATTTTATTATAAAGGAAGCAAAAATGAAAGAAAAGAAATAAGGAATCAAATAATCAAAGCTCTATTAATCTTTTTCTTTTTTTTTCTTTTTTTTTTCAAACATCCATTTTTTTTCCTTTTTTATGCGCTTATTCGGAAAAAAAACAACATTGTTTTTTCCTCTATTGTTTAGACAGTTTCGAACATGTTTTTTCTGCTGTTCGAACCAAACTACACTATTTTTTTTGCACTGTTCAAACCAAATCTATTTTTTCTACACTGTTCGAACCAAATCTATTTTTTCTACACAGTTCGAACCAAACTACATTATTCGAGCAATGTAATTTTTGCATTGTATTTTTCTACACTGTTTGAATATGTGTTTTATGTGCAGTTCGAACCAAACTACACTGTTCAAACAATGTATTTCTCTTTTTTTAACTTTTCTTCCTTTTTCTATTTTTTGGCAAAACAATTTTAACTTTGTCATGAAATGTGTTAAAAAAAGATGAAAAATTGACCCGGGTTAAAAATGTGTAAACAAAGAAAGGGAATATGACTCAAATGGGCTAGACTCAGACTATGTTTCCTCAATGAGAATCAAATTTGATCTCAATTTCCCTTAGCAGACCACTGCTAAATGTGTTAACAAGAAGTCGAATGTGCTGCAAGCCGATCCTTCATCCCAACTTTAAATCAAACCAATAATCAAACAACAATCCCAAGTGGTATTTATAATTCTCTAAAACCCTAAAAATAAAGGGAAAATTTACAAATGATAATTCTTGGAAAATATTCAAATTAAATCCTAAAAATAAAAGATAATTCCTAATTCGAATTTAAAAATGCAATTGAGTCACCCACCTTTCTAGAAATACTGATTGGATCTTCTAGAAGATGTTGATTAGATGCCATGTCAGACGCGATCATGCTCCAAGTCATGCCTTGACTCCAACATAACTTTGCCTTTTTAGCACTGTTTCTGGAATCCAACATCTTACACTGAAAATGAATGGAAATATCCAAATCAACAACATAAAACAATCAACAAAGAGTAATTAAAGATAAAATAGTAACTACTTAAATCACTCATTATTCCTTAAGAGTGACTTAACAAAGGAGAAAGCTTGGTGGACCTATAATTCTTGAATGAATATTTGAAGGTAAGAAGGTTTATTTTAAGCTCTCTATATCCATAAAAGGTTATCGTACCCACTGAGTATGTTTAGTGAGGGTTTTGGGTTTTATAACCTTTGAGTAATTATAACTCATTTTTAATGTTTAAAATCTTATTTCTAGCACTCCTAAGTTGCTTAGATGAGTTAATAACCCATTCCTTTATTTGTTGCTAGTGAGAGAAGTAAGTGATAGCTCTAAGGTGAAAGATAAATAAAAAATTGTCCTTGGGTGAGGTTGAAGTGATTTTCTAGCTTCTAGTAATAAGGTAACACACTTCTAACCCCTCTATACCACTTGTAGATCAATATAGGTAGTATCGTTGCTTGTATGTGTTTATGAAGTATGTGAGTACATTTTAAGGTTTTTGGCATAAAAATGTGTATTTGATGTTATTCATGGATAAAGAAATAATATTTCATTCAACTCTACATAAGCCATAAACATTGTTTGGGAGTCTTTGGAGGGCCTTAAGAATGATTTAGAAGGTTTCACACGAGAGAAACATGGTTTATTTTGGGTTTAGGGTATCGATATTGTATGAAAAATACATATACTATTTGTCTAAAAGGGATAAAATTAGAGGGTTTTTGTGAAGGGATATTGATACCTGTTCTTGTTATATCGATACTATTCATGGGGTATTTGTAACATCCTCCACACCGGGTTAGTGATCAAATTGTGAAATTATAAAATTTAGTGACCAAAGTAGATAAATTGAATAGTTGAAAGATTTAATGGGAATATTTCATGTAGGATGGATAAGTAAAGAAGGGAAATTGAAGGGGTAAATAAGTCTTTTAACAAGGAAATTAAATAAATCTTAGTTTGAGGATATTTATTCCCACGTGGAAGCTAATGAGAAAGACCAAAAGTTTCCAGATTTCTATTCTTCTTATTTCTTCTTTCTTCTTCTCTGCCGTGAAGCCAAGTTAAAGGTGAGTTTTCTTGTGATCAAATTCTTGATGAATTTAAGGTTTCTTATTGATCCTTAGTTGATAACTAAGCTTAAGGAAAGCTTAGATTATCTTAAAACCATAAGATGAGGAGAATATGAAGAATTAAAGAAATGAGGTAGAAAAGTGAAATTTTGGATTAGAGCTCATAATACGAATTAGAAGTGAGTTTTGACTTGTCATAAAGCTAACTAAGAAGTAGGAGGTGTTAGAATTAAAACTAGAACATGTTAGAATTTGGGATAGATTCTTAAATTCTATAGGGAGAATTGGATTTTTAAGTTTTAGAAGTATGGAATGGATTATAATTAGTTTAAGTAAGAGTATGCAAGTTAAGGATATAAAAAGAGGGGAAATATAAAGTGTTAAGTAGAATAAGAAGAGATTTTCGTGCTAAAATGATAATTATGGGTAATGTGCATCGATGCAAATTCATTGTGCACCGATGCATCAAGGAAAAATCCCAGAAATTGTTCAAGGTGTACCGATGCACATGAAGTGCATCGATGCACTCTTTTAAAATACAAACATCGAATGCCATCGATGCATCGATGCATAAGGAGTGCATCGATTCACCCCATTAAATACAAACATCGAATAGGATTTATGCATCGATGCATGGTGTATGCATCGATGCATACCTCCATTAAAAGATGAAAATGGCTTTTCTTTTAGCCTAAGAAATGATAGTTTAGAATATATTAATTAGTATACTGATAGGTATCAATGAATTACTATGTTGATATCGAGCCTAAACGAGTTCTGGAACAATCGACAAGTAGGATTGATCGAGGGAAAGACAAAGAAATCTAGGTGAGTGCATATGCATAGCATGAATATGTATTTATTCAGTTCTAGACTTGTGATAAGTCTAGATTCAATATTTTAATACATGATCGCATTTCATATTATGATACATGACATGAATTCATACCATATGCATTATGTGACATGAATATGCAAGAAAAAGTTATATGTCTATGTGATAAAGGTATGAAAATAATATGTCTACGTGATACAAATTATGTGAATGGTGAAAGCCCATGTTATGTAGATGAGAACTATAGGTATAGTTGGCATGCCAAGGGTAGAGGGTCTACGCGGTCCTTCGGGATATATATATTCTTTGGAACATGTGTGAAGTCTTGTGAGACACATACTTGATCCCTAGTATATGTATATGATTCTTAAGGAATGATATGTGATCCTTATAGAAATTATTATATGGCACTACGGTACAATTCTACACGGCACTCCGGTGCAATTCTACATGGCACTTCTGTGCAATTATACGAGCTGTGGTGACAACATAGTGCACAACCTCACAATACTCACATACCTTAGGTTCTCAGTATGGTACCATGGGCTAATGAACTTAATAAGGTGAACTTATGAATGTGAATTTGATAAGTCTATGTGTAAGAAACATGGTTCTGGTTATTGCATTGTTTACATACATCTTAACATTACAACCCATCTCATTTTAGCAATTCCTTTATATTTATTGATATTATTATATTACCTCACTAAGTCGATGACTTAGCGTGTGAGTGTTTCACACGTAGGATCCAATAAAGTAGACGATCGAGGTTAAGCAGCTAGACAACATTACTCCTACAACTATCAGATAAGAAGCAACTTAATCAGTAGGTCATTTTGTTATATAAATGGATGTTGGTATGTAACTAAAGGGTTAAGTTGTGTATGCTCTGAGTATTTTGATAAACTTGTATTAATATATGTATATTATCGTATGTTCTTAATATAAGTCCAAATGTCGTTATTTTGTAATAAAGGTGTTTTAAAAAGGTAATGTGACATCTCAGACTCGTATTCAGGTACGGGTTGGGGTGTTATATTAAATGGTATTAGAGTTATGGTTTAGCCGATTCTAGTCATAAACCAGAGTCTATAGAGTCTTTAAATGGGATACATGCAAACAAATAGTGAGAACTTCTGATCTGGTATAGTATGAGTATGATGTTTTGCTAATAGAACAATGTGTTTATTTTTTAGATGTCCGGACATAGTAGCTCCCGAAGTGAAGCGGAAGAAGATAGGCCTGCTGAAAGCAGTAATTCACCTGCCCTGGCCAGGCAAGGTGAAGGACAGGCATCTCAGGGAGTGCCTGTACAAGACCAAGACACGTTCTTTAGAACGTTAGACGCTATTTTGATGCGTCTTCAACCTCCTGTTCCACCAACTCAAAGAATAAATGTAGCAAAAGAGTTGAGAGGTTTAGGAGCTCCAAAATTTAAGGGAGAAGCCGAGGAAGGTCTGATTGTAGCGGATCTTTGGCTAAATGATTTGAAAATCATGTTGGATGGTCTCCACTACTCTGAAGTGGATAAGTTAGATGGAGTTGTTCGTTGCTGAGGGGTCAGGCGAGAATATGGTGGACGAATATCACCATGAGGATATCCAGTGACCAGTTGACTTGGTCTTTATTCTTAGATGAATTTAAAAACAAGTACATTGAAGATCAATTTATTCGGCAGATGAAGAAGGAGTTTTTGAATTTGAAACAAATGAACCGCTCTGTATATAAGTATGAATGTGAGTTCAACAAGTTGAGTAGGTTTGCATCCGAGCTTGTGCCTACTGAAAAAGAGGCTTATGAATGGTTTGTTGAGGGCTTACGCCCTAGATTGAAAGAGATGCTGATAGTATTGAATTTGTCCTCGTTCCAAGAGGTGATCAATCGTGCCAAGGCTCTTGAAAGAACTCAGAATGAGAGATTCGGGGATTTTAGAGTTCAGACATCAAAGAGAACGAGTGCTTCTTCTAGCTCAGCACCATCAAAAAGAGGAAGAGACTCAAGATTTTGATCACAAGCTAGATCAGAATCAGTTGCATCGTCTGCTAGGGAAGCAATTCAGGCAAGACCTAGACAGACGCAGTCAGTGAGATCTAGTGTTAGGAGATCTACTTCGAGTCAAGCGAGACAGTGTCAGCATTGTAGGAAAAACCATTCTGGGGCTTGTCAGATGTCTGCTGGGACTTATTTTCAATACGGAGATGCCAAACATTTTATCCGGGATTGTCCATTGATGGTTGGTGAGCCTGCACCATCTAAAAGAGTTGGTTCTGCCTCACAAAGAGGAAGAGGCAGAGAAAGGAACCAGTCTGAATCCTCTACTCAACCTGAAGTTCGGTCAACCGCACGAGTGTACAATCTAAAGACAAGTGAAGACCGTGATGACCCTGATATTATAGCAGGTACTTTTCAGCTATACGATAAATTAGTATTGGTATTGATTGATCTGGGTTCTAATTATTCTTACATTACAAGTAAGTTAGTAAAGGAATTGAGGATTCCCTTAGAAGCTACGAGTAATGAGATTATAGTAACAAATCCTTTAGGCCATAGTGCTCGGGTGAATAAAGTCTGTAAGGGGTGTCCCATAAAGTTTCAGGGAATTGAATTCCCTGCTAATCTGATGGAATTACCCTTTGACGAGTTTGAAGTGATTATGGGGATGGATTGGTTGTTTCGTTACTATGGAGATGTTAATTGTAGATTGAAAAAGGTAACCCTAAAAAGTCCAAGAGGAACAGAGATAAGTGTGAGTAGTGAAAGGTTTAATCCTTTAGCAAATGTAATGTCAGTAATGTCAGCTAAGAAGCTATTGCTACATGGATGTCAAGGATTTCTTGCAAATGTGATAGATTTAAGAGCTATAGAGAAAGGGCTAGAGGAGATTCTAATAGTTCAAGAATTCCCTGATGTTTTCTCGGCTAGGGCTGTAAATAAGACGAGACAGATCGCGAGCTACTCGAGATTGACTCGATCAAGGCTCGATAAATACTCAGATCGAATGGACTCGACTCGAGCTCGACTTGAGTTCTTAACGAGCCGAAACGAGCTACTCGATATTCGACTCGAAAAGCTCATGAGCAGCTCGAAAATATAATATATTAAAATTTTATTTTTTTAGAAATAAATTATTAATAATATTAATATTTATGTATTGATTTTTTATAAAAAAAATACAGTAAGATTTCTTGTATTTAAGGTTCATGTTCGAGTTTGAGTTTGAGGCTTCAATAGAGTTAAGTTTAAGAATTTTTTTTCATTTCGAGCCTTTTCGAGCTGCTCACGAGCTTCAGTTTAGGATTTTTAGTTCGAGTCGAGCTTGAAAATTTTAAGCTCGCGAGTTTTCGAGTCGAGTCGAGCTTCATTTCAAAGTTTTTGAGTCGAGTCAAGCTCAACAATACTCGAGCTCGACTAGGCTCGTTTACACCCCTATTCCCGACTGAGTTGCCAGGATTACCTCCAGATAGAGAGGTAGAATTTCAAATTGAAGTAATGCCAGGAACCGCTCCAATTGCAATGGCACCTTATCGGATGGCTCCGAAAGAATTGCAAGAGTTAAAGAATCAATTGCAAGAGTTATTAGAAAAGGGATTTATTCGACCAAGTGTGTCACCTTGGGGAGCTCCGGTGTTATTTGTTAAGAAGAAGGATGGATCAATGCGTCTCTGTATTGATTATCGACAGCTTAATAAGGTGACCATCAAGAACAAATATCCCCTTTCGCGCATTGATGACTTGTTTGTTCAACTAAAAGGAGCTTCGGTATTTTCGAAGATCGATCTACGTTCGGGTTATCATCAATTGAAGATTCAGGAGAAAGATATTCCGAAGATGGCTTTCAGAACGAGATATGGTTATTTTGAATTCATCGTAATGCCATTCGGAGTAACGAATGCACCAGCTGCTTTCATGGATCTCATGAACATGATTTTTCAGCCCTATTTGGACCAGTTTGTTGTTGTCTTTATTGATGACATATTGGTTTACTCGAAGTCCATTGAAGAGCACATCGCACATCTGAGGCTAGTTTTGCAAATTCTCAGGGATAAGAATCTTTATGCGAAATTGTCCAAATGTGAATTCTGGCTAAACGAAGTAATTTTCTTGGGGCATGTGATCTCGGCAGTTGGGATTAGAGTGGACCCTCAGAAGGTTAAAGCTATAATGGAATGGGAAGTTCCAAAGAATGTATCTGAAATTCGAAGTTTCCTTGGACTTGTCGGTTATTATCGAAGATTCGTTAAGAATTTTTCGATGATAGTGCTGCCTTTAACAAAGATGATGAGAAAGAATGTACCATTTGTTTGGACTTCTGAATGTCAAGGAAGTTTTGAAGCTTTAAAAAGAATTCTGATAGAAACTCCGATATTGGTTCAACCGGAATCTGGCAAGAATTTTATAGTATACAGTGACGCATCCCATAACGGGTTGAGGTGTGTATTAATGCAAGAAGAGAAGGTGGTAGCA
Organism: Hibiscus syriacus; assembly: GCF_006381635.1. Lineage (NCBI taxonomy): Eukaryota > Viridiplantae > Streptophyta > Magnoliopsida > Malvales > Malvaceae > Hibiscus > Hibiscus syriacus. The sequence goes on from NW_024063295.1 coordinate 2,147,926, forward strand.
TATGCATCGAGGCAGTTGAAACCACATGAAAAGAATTACCCCACCCATGATTTAGAAATGGCTGTCGTGGTGTTCACTCTCAAGATTTGGTGTCATTATTTGTATGGAGAAAGATGTTACTTGTATACATACCATAAAAGTCTAAAGTACCTGATGACTCAAAAAGAGTTGAATTTGAGGCAACGTAGATGGGTAGAGTTCTTAAAAGATTATAATGTGATAATTGACTATCATCCCGGAAAGGCTAACGTGGTAGCAGATGCTTTGAGTAGAAAGACGTTTGCAGCTTTACGAGCTATGGATGCAAGATTATCTTTAATGGGATACGGTGGTCTTTGTGAAGAGTTAACACTTAAACCAGCATGGTTGGAACGAATATGATAATTACAAAGTAAATATGAAACGTGTTTGAAAAGAATTGAGCAAGTAAAGAGCAAAGAGATTAAAGACTTTGAGGTTAAGTCAGATGGAAATTTGTATTATAAAGGAAGAATTGTAATACTCGACAATGAAGATTTGAAGAAAGAAATATTAGCAGAGGCTTATTGCAGTCCATTAACGATGCACCCAGGTGGAACCAAGATGTATATGGATTTGAAGGATCGATTTTGGTGGTCAGGGATGAAACGAAGCATCACTGAATTTGTGTCTAAGTGTTTGATATGTCAACAAATCAAAACTGAGCATCAAGTTCCGTCAGGATTATTGCAACCACTTTACATTCCTCAATGGAAATGGGAAAATATTACGATAGATTTTATTTCGGGGTTACCCTTGACTCCGAACAAAAGGGAATCAATCTGGGTAATTGTTGATCGATTGACTAAGTCAGCGTATTTCCTTCCGGTTAGAACATATTTCTCTATGGAAAAGTACGCGGAGCTGTATATTAGAGAAATTATTAGATTGCATGGAGTGCCTGTTTCCATAGTCTCTGATCGAGACCCTCAATTCACTTTGAGATTCTGGAAATCTTTGCATGGAGCATTGGGAACTCGTTTAAACTTTAGTACGGCTTTTCATCCTCAGACTGATGGGCAATCAGAGAGAACTATTCAGATATTGGAAGATATGTTGAGAGCATGTGTAATGGAATTCAAAGGATCATGGGAAAAGTATTTACCGCTGGCAGAGTTTGCTTACAATAATAGTTATCAGTCCAGTATAAAGATGGCCCCATATGAGGCATTATATGGAAGGAAATGTCGTACTCCATTAAATTGGTATGAACTCAAAGATCGAAATGTTCTTGGTCCAGATTTAATTCAGGATGTAGAAAAGAACGTTCGAGAAATTCAGCATAACCTCAAAGTGGCCTCTTATCGGCAAAATTCCTATTCTGATCTTAAAAGAAAAGAGATTGAGTTCAAGGTTGGAGATAAAGTTTTCCTTAAAGTATCTCCCTGGAAGAAAGTATTACGTTTTGGTCGGAAAGGAAAGTTAAGTCCTAGATTCATTGGGCCATATGAAGTTGTTAAAAGGATAGGACCCGTGGCATATCAGTTATCCTTGCCACCAGAAATGGAGAAGATCCATAACGTCTTCCATGTGTCCATGTTACGAAGATATATGTCTGATCCCTCTCACATCGTTGCACCAGAACAAGTAGAAGTCCAATCGGATCTGACATATGAAGAAGAACCAGTGAGAATATTGGCTTTTGAAGTCAAACAGTTAAGGAATAAGACGGTTCTGTTGGTCAAGGTTCTTTGGAGAAATCACAAGGTAGAAGAAGCCACGTGGGAACATGAAGAAGATATGCGACTTCAATATCCCCATCTATTCGTAAGTAAAGTAGGGTGGATAAATTTAAGGTTTCTTATTGATCCTTAGTTGATAACTAAGCTTAAGGAAAGCTTAGATTATCTTAAAACCATAAGATGAGGAGAATATGAAGAATCAAAGAAATGAGGTAGAAAAGTGAAATTTTGGATTAGAGCTCATAATACGAATTAGAAGTGAGTTTTGACTTGTCATAAAGCTAACTAAGAAGTAGGAGGTGTTAGAATTAAAACTAGAACATGTTAGAATTTGGGATAGATTCTTAAATTCTATAGGGAGAATTGGATTTTTAAGTTTTAGAAGTATGGAATGGATTATAATTAGTTTAAGTAAGAGTATGCAAGTTAAGGATATAAAAAGAGGGGAAATATAAAGTGTTAAGTAGAATAAGAAGAGATTTTCGTGCTAAAATGATAATTATGGGTAATGTGCATCGATGCACATTCATTGTGCACCGATGCATCAAGGAAAAATCCCAGAAATTGTTCAAGGTGTACCGATGCACATGAAGTGCATCGATGCACTCTTTTAAAATACAAACATCGAATGCCATCGATGCATCGATGCATAAGGAGTGCATCGATTCACCCCATTAAATACAAACATCGAATAGGATTTATGCATCGATGCATGGTGTATGCATCGATGCATACCTCCATTAAAAGATGAAAATGGCTTTTCTTTTAGCCTAAAAAATGATAGTTTAGAATATATTAATTAGTATACTGATAGGTATCAATGAATTACTATGTTGATATCGAGCCTAAACGAGTTCTGGAACAATCGACAAGTAGGATTGATCGAGGGAAAGACAAAGAAATCTAGGTGAGTGCATATGCATAGCATGAATATGTATTTTATTCAGTTCTAGACTTGTGATAAGTCTAGATTCAATATTTTAATACATGATCGCATTTCATATTATGATACATGACATGAATTCATACCATATGCATTATGTGACATGAATATGCAAGAAAAAGTTATATGTCTATGTGATAAAGGTATGAAAATAATATGTCTACGTGATACAAATTATGTGAATGGTGAAAGCCCATGTTATGTAGATGAGAACTATAGGTATAGTTGGCATGCCAAGGGTAGAGGGTCTACGCGGTCCTTCGGGATATATATATATTCTTTGGAACATGTGTGAAGTCTTGTGAGACACATACTTGATCCCTAGTATATGTATATGATTCTTAAGGAATGATATGTGATCCTTATAGAAATTATTATATGGCACTACGGTACAATTCTACGCGGCACTCCGGTGCAATTCTACATGGCACTTCTGTGCAATTATACGAGCTGTGGTGACAACATAGTGCACAACCTCACAATACTCACATACCTTAGGTTCTCAGTATGGTACCATGGGCTAATGAACTTAATAAGGTGAACTTATGAATGTGAATTTGATAAGTCTATGTGTAAGAAACATGGTTCTGGTTATTGCATTGTTTACATACATCTTAACATTACAACCCATCTCATTTTAGCAATTCCTTTATATTTATTGATATTATTATATTACCTCACTAAGTCGATTACTTAGCGTGTGAGTGTTTCACACGTAGGATCCGATAAAGTAGACGATCGAGGTTAAGCATCTATATAACATTACTCCTGTAACTATCAAATCAGAAGCAACTTAATCAGTAGGTCATTTTGTTATGTAAATGGATGTTGGCATGTAACTAAAGGGTTAAGTTGTGTATGCTCTGAGTATTTTGATAAACTTGTATTAATATATGTATATTATCGTATGTTCTTAATATAAGTCCAAATGTCGTTATTTTGTAATAAAGGTGTTTTAAAAAGGTAATGTGACATCTCAGACTCGTATTCGGGTACGGGTTGGGGGTATTACAATATTGATATTTGGGGCTTAGTATCGATACTAGAAGATCAACTCATATTCCATTAGGTTAGTTTGGTACATGTACCCAGGTAAGTATCGATACCATATAAGGCAATATTGATACTCTAAGTAGAAGTATAGATACTTGTATATTTTTATAAACATCGAATGTAATTTTGGTATTGATACTCGGGGAAGTATCGATACCACAATAGAGGAGTACCGATACCCTAAGTAGGGGTATCGTTACTGAAGGCCATTTTAAATTCCTTTATACTATTTTGGTATCAGTAATCAGGGAAGTATCGATACCTTAAGGGGGAAGAAGTACCGATTCCATAAGGTTGAATATCGGTACCATCATGAAAATAAACACTATAAGCTTTGCTTGACCCAGGGAGTTAGGAAGGGATTATGATCGAGGAGAACCTTCAATATAAGATTGCAAGTGAGAACATTAATAATTATGTAATAACATAAGATCATTATGATATAAGATTCCATAAGACTTATGCCTTGTTTGATGCTCGGGAAACAATAAGGACACCCGAGTTACCTCTCTATAACGATAGTCTAGATGAGTAATGGGTTATCCGTATATATCCAACCTAGTGCACGGGTACTTAAAACACTATATAAATGCTTTACTGATGCTATATAACCCAAAAATATTCTGAGTACTCTAAAGGAATATACTACTTTGGCAAAATACAAACGTTATGTGACCTAGACCTAACATAGGTACTGGTGGGATGCTAATGTTATGTGACACATATTTTACCCAAGGTAACTTTAGTAATCAAATAGGGGTATACGTTTCATGATTCTAAGGTGGCCCCAAACGACACCATGATGTTTTCTTTTGTTGTATGTTTGAATGTAATCTTGTATTCATGGCTCTACATGTAGCATACTCATTTTATGGATACATGTAGTATAGTTGTGTTATTTGTATGACACTGAGCTTGTGAGCTCAACGTTTGGAATGTGTTTCTGTGCGCATGTCCTTAGGTTCTAGTTCAAAGAGCTTATCATCGGGTTATAAGATTTACAAAGCCTTTCAGTTATCATAGTACATTTCGAGTATTGTAGTGGGCATATACTATCTTAGACCATTGTGTATTTTTGAGTCATAAACTTTGCTTGGAAGTTATGTATTTTGAAATTACTATAGGGAGCTCCCCATATTTTGTAAAGATATTATATTTTGCGATTTTACTATGTTTTAATCATGGTTTAAACTACGAATGTGATGAATGTTTAAAAAATGATTTGCAACTTCGGTGGTACTGTGTAATATTCTAAACATTCATATTTCGGGTTGGATTGGATTAGGTTGTTACACAAGATTAATAGATTTGGGTTCCACCCACTCCTACATCTATCATGACCTAATGCGAGATAAAAATATCCCAACATAGGATCTTGAAATAGGATTCTGAGTGTACAGTCCTTTAGGTCTTGACCTTATGGTAGATAAGATTCATCAACGATGTCTTGTAGAAATTTAGGGTCAGGTCTTATTAGCAGATTTAATGAAGTTACCTTTTTAAAAATTTGATATGATATTGGGTATGGAATAGTTATCTGAGCATACGCAAGTTTGAAACGCAAGGCTAAGCAACTCAAACTCATGATAGATGATGGTACCAAGTTGATAATGACCAGTGAAGGGTCAGAGAGTTCTTTAAAGTTTTTTTTCAGCCATCAAGGTGTAGAGTATGATTAACTGGGGTTGTGAAGCCTTTTTCTCATATGGTTGACACTAGGATATCAATTCCTACCACATGGCACTAAAAATATAAAAATATTAAAAACACAAATTTAAGAGTTGTTAGAAAAGGGTTTCATTCGACTGAGTATATCCCCATTGGGAGCTCCAGTATTGTCTATCAAGAAGAATGATAGGTCGGTGAGGATGTGTATCGATTACAAATAGCTGAACAAGTTAACTATCAAGAACCATTATCCTCTCCCTAGGATCGATGATCTCTTTGACCAGCTTATGGGAGCATGTGTGTTCTCCAAGACTGACCTGAGGTCAGGATACTATCAGTTGAAAGTCAATGACACTGATGTAGCAAAAATAAATTTTAAGATGAGGTATGGTGACTATGAATTCTTGGTAATGCCATTTGGACTTACCAACCCTCCGACGTCATTTACGGACTTGATGAAACGAGTTTTCAACCCATACCTAGGTAAATTTATGGTGGTTTTCATAGATGACATCCTTATGAACTTGCGATCATAAGAAGAGCTTGACCAACATCTCCACATCATTACGTAAACTCTTGCGAATGACATTTATATGCTAAGTTTGGGAAATATGAGTTTTGGATGTCAAAGGTTTTATTTTTGTTCATTGCATAGAAACATACGACATCCAAGTTGACCTTCAAAAGGTTCAAGTCATAGTTAAGTAGAAACTGCCTAAGAATGTATCTGAGGTACGCAATTTCATGGGCTTTACGGTGCACTATTATTGATGTTTTAAGGGTTTCTTGATGATAGTTGCCCCTCTATCGAGTTTCTCTAGAAATGAATTCCCTTTACGTGAGTTGAGAAGTAGTAGAAAAGATTTGAAAAGTTGAAGATCATTCTAACTCAAGCCCCTATTTTGACTCAACCAGAGTTGGGAAAAGACTACATAGTTTTTTGTGATGCTTCATTGAATGGGCTCAGATATTTCTTGATCCAAGAAGGAAAGGTTGTGGCTTTTGCATCCCGTCAGCTTAAATCGTACGAGCGCAATTACCCTACTAATGACCTTGAGCTAGCAATAGTAGTGTTTATCTTAAAGATTTGTTAGCACTACTTCTTTTTGGAGAAATATTATATCTTTACTGATCACAAGAGCCTTAAATACCTACTCACTTAGAAGGAGTTAAACCTAAAAAAATTGGGTCAAATTGTTAAATAATTATAACTATGTGATTAACTATCATCCATAGAAAGTAAATGTGGTTGCTTATCCTTTAAGTAGGAACTCAGTGACATAATTACAAGGCCTACTAGGACATTTAAATTTGACTAGTGAGTGTGGTTTATCAATCGAGCTGCGAGTTGAACCTGAATTTTTAAGTGAGACTAAAAGATTGCAAGGTATAGATGATCGATTAAAGGCTTAGAAAAAGCAAGTTTATTAAGGTGAGGCTCCGAGTTTTGAGTTGCGTGATAGGGATGTGTTGTACTTTAGGGGCCAGTTGTGTGTGCCTATAGATGCATAGTTACGCAATAAGATTCTCTATAAGGCACATTACAGACTGCTCTTAATTCACCTAGGCTACAATAAGATGTACCAAGAGCTTTGACGGTTGTACTGGTTCCAGATATGAAAAGGGATGTGTTTGACTTCATCTTTAGGTGCTTAGTGTGCCAACAAGTTAAAGTGAAACATCATGTTCCTTCAAGCTTAATTTTACCTATTTAGATACCTTAGTGGAAATGGGATAGTGAGACCATGGACTTTCTGTCTGGGTTACTGATGACCAGGTAGAAACATTACACTATTTGGGTGATAGTACACTGCTTAACCAAGTTAACTTATTTCTTTCTAGTTTGGATAGACTATACCTTAGAGAGGTCAAGTTAGTTGTACATCTTTAAATAGTGAGGTTGCATAGTTTATCGACTTCAATTATATTCAATAGAGACGAATGTTTTATTTCATTATTTTAGAAAGCGCTCTATGAATCCTTAGGTACCAAACTACACTTCAGCACCACTTTCCATCATCCGATAGACGATCAGTCAAAACGTGTTTTTTAGATCCTAATGACATGTTTAGGTGCATAGTTGTAGATCTCAAAGGTAGTTTGGATAACCACTTTCCATTAGTAGAGTTCACCTACAACAATGGTTATCAGTCAAGCATTCAAATGGCTCCATATGAAGCCTTGTATGGCCATAAGTACAAGACTCTCTTGTGTTAGACAGAGCTCAACGATGGTAAAATAGTGGGTCCTGATTTGATCAGAGAGATTGAAAAGAATGTTTAAATGATTCAGGGTTGATTGAGAGAAGCCTTTGATAAAGAGCGTATGTAGACTTAAAGTGTAAAGATATATATTTTGTAGTGGGGGACAAGCTGTTCCTAAAGGTTTCCCCATTGAATAACATACTTCGTTTTGGACACAAAGGGAAGTTGACCTCGCGTTTCATAGGGCCTTGCGAGATACTTGAGAGGGTTAGACTAGTAGCTTATAAGTTAGCTTTACCACTAGTGTTAGAACACATTCAGAATGTGTTTCACGTGTCTATACTTAGAAGATACCGTTATGACCCTTCCCATGTCATACCCTTAGAATATATTGAGGTGATACAAGACATGACCTATGAAGAAAACTTGAAAAGGATTTTGAAAAAAGACATGAAATAGTTAAGAATCAAGAAGATTCCTCTAGTGAAAGTCCTGTGGAGGAACTATGGTACCAAAGAGGTAACATGGAAGACCAAAGAAGACATGCAACTTCAGTATCCACACATTTTCTATCCAGGTCAATTTTGAGGATGAAATTTCCATTTAGGAAGAGAGCGTTGTAACACCCTAAACCCCAAGATAGTATTTTCAGGCTAAATCGATAGTATTTATATTAAGTTCATTAGCCTTTTGGGAATCTTTGACCCAAATTTGAGTACGATTGGGCCTAATTGGAGATAAAAATAGCATTTTTAAGTCGAGACTAAAGTTAGAAAGACCAAAGTAGTAATTATACCATTTTTACTTTAAAATGATGAATCTCATTAATTGGGAATGATATCACGCCTGATGCCCCCTCTTTTTCCTCACTCTCATTTATCTTATACCTCTATTATCTTTATTTTTCTTCAAGTTTGAACTAGCAAAGGTGGTAACTTTGGAACCTTATAAGATTAGTGTGGAATCTAGAAGGCAAAAGTTGTAATCTAAATCTAGAAAGCTTCATTTTGAACCCATAAAATCAAGTTTTGGTCATGGTGGCCATATGTAGGGGTTTAGAGAGGTTTTGGAAACCCTTAAGAAACCAACTTATTTTTTAGGAATTTATGGCTTTAAGAATATTCCTTAACATCTTCATAATTTCCAAGCAAACTAGGAACTCACGTTCTTTATCCTTGTTTAATGAGAGAAGTATGAGAAAGCTTCAAAAGTAAGGGAAAAGATAAATGTGTCTTAAGTTTTCTCCAGTAGCTTAGGATTCAAGGAAACACATTTCTAAATCATCTTTATGACATATAGATCACTAGATCTGTTTGGTTGGGTTGGATGAGTTTATGAAGCATGTAAGTACATCCATGGTAGATTTTAGCTTATGGTGTTTTTTAGCATGAATATTGAGCTATAATGACCCCTCTTAACATACATAAGACATAAATAATAGTTGGATACCTTAGTAGGGCTTTTGGGGAAAGTTGAGTAGCATTTTCTTGCTTAAAACATAACATTTTTGCTCTTGGGTATTGGTATATGATGAACAGTATCGATACTGTTCTTCAGATAACATAAAACAAGGGGGTTTTTGGTTTGGAGTATCCGTACCTATTCATTAGATATTGATGTTGTTTGGCAGTTATCGATACTCAATGATGAGGTATCGGTACTATGTTTAGTTTTTAAATTCTAGTGGCTTATTTTGGTATCGATACTCAAGGGAGTATCGATATTGTGTATAGGGTATTGATACCCTAAGTTAGGGTTCCAATATTAAATTGATTTTTAAAATACTTAATCTTATTTTGGTATCGATATCAGGATTATAGCCGATATCCTAGTTCAGAAGTATCGATGCCCTATTTAAGGGTATTGACATTGTCGAGTTTCCTCAATTTCCAATAGCTAGTTTTGGTATCGTTACCTAAGGTTAATATTGATACTCAAGGGCCAGTATTGATACTAAAAGGCTTAATAACAATACCAATATACTAAATTCGGTAAGAAGCCCAATTTGAATCAAGGGGTTGAAAATGGGGGTCTAATATCACCAGAACATTACTAAATAAAACTACAAGTGAAACAGTTAAAGACTTCAGCTACAACTAAAAATAATACAAATTAAGACGACATAAAACTAGCCATTGTGTGATGCTCGGGAAACAACCAGGATACCCAAATTACTTTAGAAGTATGAGGACTATCTTGCATGTTTAGAGTCTATAGATATATTTTAGATAGTTTTATGGCACTTTAGTTGCTGACTGGGCGCATATGCCTCAAGACTCTGAGGAGTGAGCTAGTCTGGTGTATATTTCCGATGCAGTTCTAAATCTCACCCCAAATACCCAAGTATATTACAGGTAGGCTAGAGGGGTGTACATTTCGATATGTAACACCCTCCAACTACACTATGATTCCTACCTCACCCTTATATGTTAGTGTTCTTGTATGTTCATACCTATTCCTAATAGCATTCTCATGTAGTGAGTGCACGTAGAATAATACAATTATCAATGTGGCACTGTAACACCCTCACCCGTACCCGACCCAGATACGAGTCCGAGGTGTCACATTGACTTTTCAAACTTTGACTCTTGACGAAAAATCAAGGAAATTTAAAACTTTCATTAAAATAACATTGTTACTTTACACAAGTTAACCAAAACAAGACAAAACTGATCAGAGCATTTGCAACATACACTTTTCTTACATGCCAACACTATACACAACAAAAGACATACTTTATCCGTTACTTCTGATCTGATCTTCTAGCAGTGCTGCTGTTCTTGCCACCCTATTTTCGCTCTTCCTGATTCTTGGTACCTACGTGTAAATCACTTACACACTAAGTCATAGACTTAGTAAGATATATAAATATAATAATAATGCATTTCGTATGAACATGAACATACAATCTATCCATTCAATCATGTCATATACAATTCAATGTAAACAATAATAATATGGTAACATATAACTATAACAATGCAATTACCTTTGATAACCTTTTATAGGCCCATGTACATTTTTGATAACTCAAGGTATTCGAGTACATTGAGGTTGTGCACTATTGCTGTCACCACAGCTCGTATGGGGTCCCACTAGGGGCTATGAAATTTTGTCCCGAAGGACCTATGTTTTGTATTTCTCCCGAAGGACCACTCCTTAAGAACCATATACATATTCCAGTGGATCAAATCTGTCTCAAAAGACCCTGTAAATCTATGAAATGATACATATATATCCCGAAGGACCATGTAGAACCCTCGACTCTTGGCATGGCAACTATACCTATAGCTCCCATATTGTATACCATGGGCATTATTCTTATGTTTCATATGTTCATGTATTCATGTCATTTCTCTTGTGATCACATAACTCATATCACTTACCATGTCACATGTGCATTTGAATCTATTCACATATCTCATTTATCAAATCATATGAACATATATACTTTATGCACGTATCATAATAATTATCATGTATGTATGTTCATAACTATTGAGCTATGAAAATCAACATAGGAATTAAACTTATCACAAGTCTTATTCCATTGTACCATACTTCTAATATGTACTCACCTTAGCCTTGCTTTGACTCGATTATAATCCTTCAATTGTTTCGGAACGAGATTACGTTCTAAATCTACATAGTAATACATTGATACATATCAGTATACTAATTGATATATTCTAAACTATCATTCCTTAGGCTAAAAAGAAATCTATTTTTATCTTTTAATGAAGGTATGCATCGATGCACTACACCATGTATCGATGCATCCCTTGACGGGTGCATCGATGCACTATCTATGCATCGATACATAAATCCTATTCAATGTTTGCATTTAAGGGGGATGCTTCGATGCACTACTTGTGCATCGATACACTGATGGCATTCGATGTTTTTATTTTAAAGGAGAGCATCGATGCACTTCATGTGCATCGATACACCTTGAACAATTTCTGGGATTTATCCTTGATGTATCAGTACACATTGAATGTGCATCGATGCACATAGCCCAGAAATTGTATTTTAAGCCCGAAAATCATCAATTCTTCTCTTTTAAACCCCTATCATGTCATTAAACCCAATCATCATTACTTAAACCAACTTATATTCATGAAAATCATCTTTAACCTCAAAATCCTATCCCTCATATGTAATTCAAGAATCATACTCAAATTCCAATATGTTATAAATACAATTCTAACACTTCATATTCCTTAATTAGCATGATGACAGGTCAAATTTAACTTCAAATTCAACTTATCAACTCTTTTCCATAAATTCATTTAAAAACTCATTTTCTTTAATCTATTATAAATTCTTCATCTTTTGATTATAAGACAACTTAAGCTTTCCTTAAGCTTAGTTATCATCTAATGATCAAAACCTAACCTTTAATTTATCAAATAACCAACTAATCAGAAAACTCACCTTTGCTCTAGCTTGGTTTACGATTGAGAGAAAAGAGAATGATGAAGAAAACTCTAGAAACTTTGTTTCCTCTCCCCCTCATTTCTGACGTGTATATATCTCATCCTTATCACCTTTTAATTTATTTATTGGTCAAATGACCATTTTGCCCTTCAATTCACTTAATAATTACTAATAATCCTTCCAGATAAATCATTAAACTACTCAATCATCCTACTTTAATCACCAAATTCTGAAGTTTTACAATTTAGTCACTAACCCGTATTTTGGGATGTTACAAATCTCCCCCCTTTTAGAAAATTCATCCTTGATTTTTCATTGCACAAGGAGATAAGATATTGTCTACATATCTACTATTCATTTTCACATATCACCTCTTCAATAAATCTTTTGTGCTATCATAAACTTTACTTCATTACTTTAATTCTTCCATTACCTTTCTCCTTGATGTTCTCACATTCCTTTCATATCCCTTATACTTATCCCTCCATATCATTTTAAACTTTTCTGTCAATTCTTACTTCGCCAAACATACAAATCCTTTATCTTTATTACACTCACTATCATACTACTTTATTATTCAACTCATTTCTTCCAATAAAACATACCCCACCATCAAACCATTCATATACTATACATTATTCCCAATAAAAAATAGTTCGTCCTCCATTTCCTTAACTTATCAAACCTTTATTCTCACTTATCCATAATTCAATTTCCTTGGTTCATATTCAAACATTTCATTTACCTTTGTCTTATAAATTGATTACTAATGTACATATTTTCCAATTCCTCCAAAATAATAGTATCCATCACTTGTTCTTTTAATATTCCCATAATAACACCCATTCATTCTACCTTATCTTGTCATTGAAGTAAAGAAACTACTTTATTTCAGAACGATAGAGATCCTCTAACTCTATAGTTTTCAATCTTACTTCAAATCATTTGAATAGTAATTCCATCAATTTAACAGGGAATTCAATTCTCTGAATTCTAATGGAATATTCTCAACATATTTTATTTATCCCAACATTATACTACTAATATATAAATATGCAAATCCAGATCAATTTATCCCAACACCAGACCCTACAGATTGAGTTTGTCTAGCTCTCATATGATTTGAATCTCTTACAACGGATGCCATCGACTCTGATTATGCTTGAGGTCTGAACCCAAAATCTCTACTTCTCTTAGGTGGTGCAAAACTTGATGAAGCCCTAGTTCTTTTAGATGGTTGGGTTCTTTGATTCTCAAATCTTTTATTTTGAGCTCTCTCAAAGGCTTTAGCACGATTTACTACCTCTTGAAACGAGGACAAGTTCAATACTATCAGCATCTCCTTTAACCTTGGATGCAAACCCTCACTAAACCACTTACACGAATCTTTTTCTGTCAGAATTAACTCGGCCACAAAATGCCTTAACTTGTTGAATTCACACTCATATTCATATACAGTGCGGTCCAATTTACTTCAGGTTCAAGAATTCTTGCATCATTTGCCTGATAAACTGGTCTACTATATACTTGTATTTAAACTCTTCTAAGAACAACGACCAGTTCACTTGGTCACTTGTCATCCTCAGAGTGACGTTTGTCCACCAGATTCTCGCTTGCCCACAAAGCAAGGAGACCACTCAATCTAACTTCTCTATATTTGAACAGTGGAGACCATCTAACATAATTTTTACATCATTAAGCTAAAGGTCCGCAACAACAGGACCTTCTTCAGCTTCACCTTTAAACTCTGATGCTCCTAAACCCTTCAACTCCTTTGCAACATTTATTCTCGGAGTTGAAGTAACAGAAGGTTAAAAATGCACTAATACCGCGTCCAGTGTTCTGAAGAACACATCTTGATCAGTTACAGGCACTACAGAAGGTACCTGTTCTTTACCTTGCCAGTCCAGGGCAGGTGAATTACTACTTTCAGCGGGCCTATCATCTCCCGCTTCACTTCTAGAGCTACCATGTCCGGACATCTATAAGAACATAACCATATCGTTCTATTAGCAAAACAACATACTTACTATTATATCATATCAGAAGTTTTCACTATTTTATTAGCATAAATACTTTATAGGATACTCTAGACTCCGGTTTATGCCGAGAATCGACTAAACCGTAGCTATGATACCATTAAATGTAACACCCTCAACCCGTACCTGACTCGGATACGAGTTCGAGGTGTCACATTGACTTTTCAAACTTTGACTCTTGACGAAAAATCAAGGAAATTTAAAACTTTCATTACAATAACATTGTTACTTTACACAAGTTAACCAAAACAAGACAAAATTGATCAGAGCATTTGTAACAGACACTTTTCTTACATGCCAACACTATACACAACAAAAGACATACTTTATCTGTTACTTCTGATATGATCTTCTAGCAGTGCTGCTGTTCTTGCCACCCTATTTCCGCTCTTCATGATTCTTGGTGCCTACGTGTAAATCACTTATACGCTAAGTCATAGACTTAGTGAGACATATAAATATAATAATAATACATTCCGTAAGAATATGAACATGCAATCTATCCATTCAATCATGTCATATACAATTCAATGTAAACAATAATAATATGGTAACATATAACTATAACAATGCAATTACCTTTGATAACCTTTTATAGGCCCATGTACATTTTTTAAAACTCAAGGTATTCGAGTACATTGAGGTTGTACACTATTTCTATCACCACAGCTCGTATGGGGTCCTACTAGGGGCTATGAAATTTTGTCCCGAAGGACCTATGTACTGTATTTGTCCCGAATGACCACTTCTTAAAACCATATACATATTCCAGTGGATCAAATCTGTCTCAAAAGACCCTGTAAATGTTCTAAAGGATACATATATGTCCCGAATGACCACGTAGAACCCTCGAATCTTGACATGCCAACTATACCTATAGCTCCCATATCGTATACCATGGGCATTATTCTTATGTTTCATATGTTCATGTTTCATGTCATTTCTCTTGTGATCACATAACTCATATCACTACCATGTCACATGTGCATTTGAATCTATTCATATATATCATTTATCAAATCATATGAACATATATCTTTATGCATGTATCATAATAATTATCATGTATGCATGTTCATAACTATTGTGCTATGAAAATCAACATAGGAATTAAACTTATCACAAGTCTTATTCCATTGTACCATACTTCTAATATGTACTCACCTTAGCCTTGCTTTGACTCGATTCTAATCCTTCAATTGTTCCGGAATGAGATTACGTTCTAAATATACATTGTAATACATTGATACATATCAGTATACTAATTGATATATTCTAAACTATCATTCCTTAGGTTAAAAAGAAAGTTATTTTTATCTTTTAATGAAGGTATGCATCGATGCACTACACCATGTATTGATGCATCCCTTGACGGGTGCATCGATTCACTATCTATGCATCGATACATAAATCCTATTCGATGTTTGCATTTAAGGGGGGTGCATCGATGCAATACTTGTGCATCGATACACTGATAGCATTCGATGTTTTTATTTTAAAGGAGTGCATCGATGCACTTCATGTGCATCGATACACCTTGAACAATTTCTAGGATTTATCCTTGATGCATCGGTACACATTGAATGTGCATCGATGCACATAGCCCATAAATTGTATTTTAAGCCCGAAAATCATCAATTCTTCACTCAATTCTTCTCTTTTAAACCCTTATCATGTCATTAAACCCAATCATCATTACTTAAACCAACTTCTATTCATGAAAATCATCTTTAACCTCAAAATCTTATCCCTCATATGTAATTCAAGAATCATATTCAAATTCCAATATGTTATAAATACAATTCTAACACTTTATATTCCTTAATTAGCATGATGACAAGTTAAATTTAACTACAAATTCAACTTATCAACTCTTTTCCATAAATTCATTTAAAAACCCATTTTATTTAATCTCTTATAACTTCTTCATCTTTTGATTATAAGACAACTTAAGCTTTCCTTAAGCTTAGTTATCATCTAATGATCAAAACCTAACATTTAATTTATCAAATAACCAACTAATCAGAAAACTCACATTTGCTCTAGCTTGGTTCACGTTGGAGAGAAAAAATAAGGATGAAGAGAATTCTGGAAACTTTGTTTCCTCTCCCCCTCATTTCTCACTTGTATATATCTCATCCTTATCACCTTTTAATTTATTTATTGGTCAAATGACCATTTTGCCCTTCAATTCACTTAATAATTACTAACAATCCTTCAGATAAATCATTAAACTATTCAATCATCCTACTTTAATCACCAAATTCTGAAGTTTTACAATTTAGTCACTAACCCGTATTTTGGGATGTTACAGGCACTGAGCTTGTGAGCTCAACGTTTAGAATGTGTTTTTGTGTGCATGTTCTTAGGAGACTTCTCGAGGTGCTTATCGTCGAACAGTGTCACACCTCAAAATTAGGAGTAAAATGATAAATAATTAAAAGTTCATTGTCTTTGTATGAGTGCCTAAGAGTGTGGGGACTTCTGTTGTAATTAGACCAAGGCTAAAAAGTTTAAATACCAATTTAAATTTTGGCTTTTATTTTCCCCTATTTTAAAGTTTTAAATTGTATCTCTCGATTTTTGTTTCTTTTTTTTCAGAGAACCAACCCCGAGTAACCGCTCCGATATGGTTATCACTATTACGTCTATTGTTATCCTTACATCGTTTTGAACAAAACACCACCATCACCATCTTTTCATCGATCATTGGTAGTTAAGTTATGAATTGAATTTTGATGGGTACCTTGGCTTGTTGAAATGTGTCATTATGGGTGAGGAATAGTAATAATAGCATTGTTATTATTATCTTTGTTATTATTGGTATTATAGGGTGCCCTTTACTCTTCAATTAAGCATTTATGTTAGAAGATTTTGGTTAAAATGTAAAAGATATGTTATTACATAATAATAATAATAATAATAGTAGTAGTAGTAGTAGTAAGATTGTGGTAGCTTGCGAGCTTTTAATTCAATTTAGTTCAATTTGATTTCATGTGAGTTCATACCCTTATTATACTTGTGGATGTACATACATTTGTGACTAGGTTCATAATGACTCGACCTAAAACTTTATTCTGTTGATTGATTTGTTGATCGTTGACCCGACTCATTGACATTGACTTTTTCGGTAACCCTTACCTCTATTTTTTCGATGTCCTGAGTTTGTTTCCACAATCCGTTTGCCAAATTCTGATCTAAAAACCCCATTTTACGTCATTTATTACTTTAAATTACAATAGTATTAAATAAATCCTAGAATTTTATACTCACTTTTTGGTATTATGTTCTAAAGGTAATCACGAATCTCCGTATTGTTCTCCAGTAGATCTCAACCATCATCATTTAGCTTAGTTTGATTATGCACGTTCATCTTGAGATACACGTTTCTATTCCAAAGGACTTAACATTATTGATCGTGGGAAGCTTAGAGCTTAGCTAATATAATTTAACTGATATATGTGTCCCCTTGACTCGTATGACACATTTAATAAATTTATAACTTGTACAATGTATGATTCTATTAGTATGCATGTTCGTATTCTAATTATATTTGTCTGGAATATGCCTAGTGTTTTATTAGTATTGCATCATTTTTTATTTGTGCATTGATATATTTTTGTTTCTGCATGGCATCCTTTACGGAGGGCATAATCCCCGTCCTGATTCTGCATGGGACTATATTTCTCGTCCCGATTCTATATAGGACTATGGTCCTCGTTATGTTTCTACATGAGATTAATTCCCCCGTTCTGTTTTTGTATGAGATTATATCATCGTTATAATTATGCATATAATTAATTCCCCGTTCTATTTCTGTATGAGATTATATCTCGTTTTGATTCTGCATGGAATTAATCCTCCGTTCTGTTTTTGTATGAGATTATATTCTCGTTCTGCTTCTGTTTGGGATCTTCTTTAGAGGGCTAAGCCTTCATACCGATTTCTGTTTCTGACTATAATCCCTATCCTGTTTATCCAAGGACAAATGAATGGTTTTGTATTATTGATGTTGCACTCTAATGATTAAACATGATGTTGTTATATGTTTAATGATATCTATTTACTATAAAAGACACACAGAGCTTTATAACTTACCCTGTTTCTTTTTTTCCCTTTTCATATTACCTAGTTATAGGATCAGTTTGGCTATCGGAGGTGTGGTCTCGAGTATGAGTTTAAATTTTTTTAACCCCTTAAATGTGACATTAGCTTATTTTTTATATTTGTATTTGTTAAATGCTTTTAAAAGGATTTATTAAATAGATTTTACTCGTGAACTATTTATGTGATCAACATGGTCACTCTAATTCAGTTGTAACTCCTAGATTAGGTCTAGGGGTTACATTTATAGGTATCAGAGCCTGATTCAACTCTCGGACTGTGTAACCCACTATAATTCTGAAAATTATTTTAAATAATTTTGTAAAACAATTTTAGACGAGTATGAAAATTATTTTTGAAAAATCATGTCACAAGATGTTCAAGTATTTTTTAAAACTCTCGAGACTCCAATGTTATTCTAGATAGTTACTATTTTTTTGTAGTTTTTATGTGAGACGATATATATAGTCAAATATTTAGTATGGATATTTGGTATTGTCTAGACACCATAGTTGATTACTTCAGTTGTACGATATGAACTGTAGTGACTAATCATTAGTTAATTAGAGACCGCCATTCAAATATATGAAATTTTTTGAAGTTGATTTAAGCAAATCAAATCGGTAAATATAACTCTGACCGATGTGATCTGATAATATCTTGGGTCGACCATTATGTTATATATATATATATATATCTGATTTGCTTTTAACACTCTTTAGTCTTTATTGAATAAATTTTATCATGAATTTTAAATTTATTCTTGACTTTCTCTTGTATAGGAATTTATCAATGTCTGATTTTTGGCATGATGTTAAGTTGTATCTGAAAAATTCTGATCGTATCTCTAGGTCTGTTGTAAAATCTTTCCTAAAAAGGTAATTCGTGGGGAATCGTATATATTATGTAATTAAATGTTCTTCCAAGTTCATATATAATTGTGAATTCTAATAAAATTTTAGTTCTAAACAACAATCTGAGTATGTAAAGGGACTCCTGTAATAGTGTTAGATGTGAATTTGTTGGAAATTCTCACTCGACCTTATCGTGAATAACTCTAAAAAGAATGATCTTGACCAACATTATATCTATAACCACTGAGTTGCTAAAGATTTAGATAATATTCTATATCCCGGAATGAAATATTACTTCAGTCCGAACTATTTGATTTCCTTTAAACTCTCTGTAAATCAATTATGATATTTGCAACATTCTGATTCAGTCTGTCTTGAGAGAAATCACCCAACACAGTCATACTAACTCCGTATTTGATGTGCATTATTCTAAAACCCGTGTATAAATTCTGAAGGTATGAAACTCTGATATATATTTTGATGAAATAAATTAATTTCAAGTATTATTCTGAAGGTAAGAGGGTCAAACACAAGTTCTTTGTAGTTTACTATAACTCATATCAATTTCAGGGTGGAAACAAGGATGAGTAACTATCAATTTTGTTAATAGATTGTCTTTAACTCAGTTCAAAAAAAATTAGTATGGATTATTATGGATCATTCCCCTAAGTCTGTCCATTGCACTCCAGTTCGAAGTAATTATATTTTTGATTAATTGGCTCGATTGTATATTTTCGGGATTACTCATCTTCTTGGATTTCCTTATTTGTCGTTCTAATCAAGATCTGAGGTTTATGTTGTGATCCTGAAAGGCTCTTCATGAAGCTCTAAGTACTCAATTGACTTATGATAAAATTTATCACCCACGGATTGATGGTTAATCCGAACGGGTTGTTCAGATTCTAGAAGATAAGTTGGGATGTTGCATTATAGATTCCCGAGATAGATAAAACGATTATATAATATTGGTCGAATCAGTGTTGGTAATAAAGCTTTTTTTTTAAGTAATGTGGAATATGGTACTTAGACTGGCCATAGAGACAAGTTATGCCTGATGTTTATTGGACCGTATAGATTCTGAGTTATGTGGGACTAGTTGCTGGTTGACTCGAGTTGCACTCAAAACCTGAGTGAATTTTGATATTTGCATGTCTTTGTGTTGATATGTTGTCGTTCTGACTTGTTCCATATTATTTCTATTGAAGATGTCGTTCCCTCATTTTATTCTGTTAGGTCAAATTTCGAGGTCAAAATTTTTAAGGGAAGAGTTGTCACACCCAAAATTGGAGTTAAATGATAAATAATTAAAATTTCAGTGTCTTTCTGTAAGTGCCTAAGAGTGTGGCAACTCTTTCTGTAATTAGACCAAAGTTAAAAAGTTTAAATATCAATTTCAATTTTGGCTTCCATTTTCCCCCTATTTTAAAGTTTTAAACCGTATCTCTCTCTCTTTGTTTCTTTTTTCCGGAGAACCAACACCGAGTAACCACTATGACGTGGTCGTCACTACTGTGTCTATCGTCATCCCTACACCATTCCGAACAAAACCCCACCCTCGCCATCTTTTTGTCGATCGTTGGTAGGTAACAAAAGTCAAGCAGTCTCATTTGTTTTTACTGATTTTTGGTTGTTTCGATTGTAGATTGTGGTCGTATTCTTCGCACGCCACCACTGCACTGGCTGTGTAATTGTTGTTGCCATGACTTTACTCTGACCATGTGATGGATAAGCATATAGCTTCGGGTAAGACCATGACCCTTCTATTGTTTTCTTTGAAAGAGTTGTTGGGTTCTGTTCATGTTAGCTTGTATCGCTGTTATGATTCATGTCCTTTCACCCGGGACATTATTTAACCATTCTATCATCTTTGAATGAATCACTGCTTGCTAATCCATTGTGGGTCCCTTCTCGTAGCCCAAATCAATTCATCGTGAAACCCCATCCATTTTGCCATATTTCTTAAGTTATGAATTGAATTTTGATGGGTATCATGGCTTATTCAAACGTGTCATTATGGGCGAGGAATAGTAATAATAACATTGTTATTATTATCTTTGTTATTGTTGGTATTATAGGGTGCCCTTTACCCTTCAATTAAGCATTCAAGATTTTGGTTAAAATGTAAAATAATAATAATAATAATAATAATAAAATTGTGTTATCTTGCGAGCTTCAATTCAATTCAATTTGATTTGATGTGAGTTTATACTCAGATTATACTTGTGGTTGTACATACATTTGCGACTCGATTCATAATGTCTTGGCCTAAAACTTTATTCAGTTGATTTGATTGATATGTTGATGGTTGACCTAACCTATTAAAAACCTATTGACATAGACTTTTTCAGTAACACTTATTTTTGTATTTTTCGACGTCCTGAATTCGTTTTCATGATTCATTTGCCAAATTCTGATCTAAAAATTCTGTTTTGCGTCATTTATTGCTTTAAGTTACGATTGTGTTAAATAAATCCTAGAATTTTAGACTCATTTTTTGGTATTATATTCTGAAGATAATCACGTATCTCCGTATCGCTCTCCAATAGATCTCGATCTCATCGTTAAACTCAGTTTGATTATGCACGTTCGTCTTGATATACACATTTTCATTCTAAAGAACTTAATATTATTGATCATGGGAAGCTTAGGGCTTAGCTAATATCATTTAATCGATATAGGTGTTTCTATTAACTTGTATGACACATTTAATAACTTTATAATTTTTACATTGTATGATGTTATTTGCATGTTTGTATTCTAATTATATTGGTATGAGACATGCCTAGTTTTTTATTGGTATTGCATCACTTTTTATCTACGCATTAATATATTTTTGTTTCTGCATAGGATTCTCTATGGAGGGCATAATTCCCGTCTTGATTTTGCATGAGACTGTGTTCCTCGTTCTGATTCTGTATGGAACTATGCTCCCTGTTATGTTTCTGCATGAGATTAATTCCCTGTTATGTTTCTGTATGAGATTATATCCCCGTTATGATTTTGCATGGGATTAATTCCTCATTTTGTTTCTGTATGAGATTATATCTCCTTTCTGATTGTGCATGAGATTATTCTCCTTTTGTTTTTTGTATGGGATAATATCCATGTTCTGTTTCTGTTTGGGATCTTCTTAGAGAGCTAAGCCTTCATACCAATTTCTGTTTCTGACTGGAAACCCCACCCTGTTTATCCTCGACAAAAGGTATGAATTTGTATTATTGATGTTACGCTCTGATGATTAAATTATGGTGTTATTGTTATGTATTATTTGTGTTGTTATATGTTTAATGATATATGTTTACTGTAGAGGACACGTTGAGCTTTTTAGATTATTCTATTTATGTTTTTTTCCTTTTCATTTTACCATTTTATAAGATCAATTTGGCTATCAGAGGAGTGGTCTCGATTATATACAATATGAGTTTAAAATTTTATTTTCAATTCCTTTAAATGTGGCATTAGTTTATTTATGATATTCGTATTTGGTAAATGTTTTTAAAAGGATTTATTAAATAGATTTTGCTCGTGAACCATTTATGTGATCAACGTGGTGACTCTAATTCATTGTAACTCTAGGCTAGGTCTAGGGGGTTAGGGTAATGTTCCAGATAGCCGAGACATCATAGTATGTCTTGAGTATTGTAGAGGACATGTATCATTCATAGACCTTCTTGTATTAAGTCGTAACTTTATTTTGAAAAATTTGATATATAATATTTTGGGATGTGTTTTGGGAGCTCCCTACTTTTACAACTTAACTATTTATGCTTTATTATGTGATTTCATGGATACTATTTTAATTGAATGTAGTCAAGTCGTTTTTGAAGAAAAATTTTGGTTAGTCACTCCGGTGGTCTCGTGTAATACTCTAGTCGATCGGTCTTCAAGTCGGATCATATTAGATACGATTTAAAAAAATATTTATGTGACTAAAACAAAATTGCAAAAATATATGGGTGACTAAATACATAATTTACCTTATTTATTTTAAAAGATACAATTTTTTTCATTTTAATTTATAAATTCTTATATATCATTTAAATACTTAAAAATATATTTATTAAAAATATAAAATATGTTTAATTAAATAAAATGAAATTTCATTTTTTTAATTTTCTCTCCCTCCATCTTCTTCTAAAATGTATTAAAGTTCTAACAATATAATTCACTATTTTTTTTGTAATAAACCCATGTTGTAAGTACATATCAAATTTGTTTGAATTTGGAATTAAAATTTGAAATTTAAATGTGGGTTTGATTTGGAATAAAATTGGGAATGAACCAAAAATATAACAATTATTTTAATAGTTTGAGCAATTATAGGATATTATCTGTTTCCAATTTTTCTTAAGTATTGCTAATGCGCACACACCTCACAGACACAACTATTGAATTTAAGATGTCTAAGTAGAATGACACTTTATTTTACCTTTAGATTAAAAAAAATCATAATTTCTTTTTTTAGGTTTCATATTTTATTGGGCTAATTATAAATAGTCACTAAAGATTTACCACTAAACTTTTAAGTCACGAAACAATCATTAATGTTATCATTTTATAATAAATAGATCAATTGATCGTGAAAAATCATAATTTAGTCACTAATCAAGATATTAGCATGAAGTTAGTAATTTAAGTTAAAATGATTTGGTATAATCTATGATATGTTTGTTTGTGAATATATAATGTACGATAAGATAATCCCGATTTTATATTCTCCGATGGCATCCTCGAGATTCAAAAGCATATACTTAATGCAAGAAAATAAATAAAAATATAAAAGAATATAATATAGAGAAATGCAATTTTATATCATCTTCATGATAAATATCATTATTTTAACAAGGAAAAATATCCCCAAATACAATTTATAAACTATATACAATAATCATATAACAGATCCAGCAACACATAATTAAGAAAGAAATGAAAAATAGTTTCTTGACAATATTTTGAGTTTAATGATTAACATGTCATAATTGATCTATGAGATAAATTTGAACAATATTTCAATAAGAATTATAAGTATAAATTGAGTATTTAGGAAACAACCATCACCTCTATCTTAGTTAATATTGTTATATATGGAGAAACAAAATATAACATGTTTTTAAATTAAGTTGAATTGATGGTGGATGTAGTTATTAATATTATTATAAATAATCATCAACATGAATCATGATTATTCATTATGACCGTGTTAATAATATATTATAAAAATTACACAAAATACAAGAAATATTATAAGCTCTTTCGCGAAGAACCCACAAAACCTTGTCCCACTGACGAATCCCCCCTTTACCATCTGTCGATCCACCTGATACCGATATAGATGCCCCCATGTTGGAGGGAACCACTACACGAACACCAGTGATACAAGAAAGACTAGGACCATTAATAGAAAACAATTGTGCCCCGAAAAAAATAAGAAACAAGAAGATCATGTCGTAAAAGGATTTTATAAGGGATGGACTTGACTCTACGATGCCTGAAAAAAACAATGTTGGAAAGATGGATGACGGGGAAGAGCCTGAAAGAAGCAAGACACATGGAGCTATATCGTATGCTGGTGCAGTTTCATGAGGTACGAAGCAGCCAATTAACTCAGAACATGTCCCGAGTCTTGATGACGTGTTTGTGGAAGATGAGGATGCTATAATAGATAAAAGTGCTCTGGTTCCATCCACTGATTTTTTTGAGGAAGCTATGACTGTATCGAAAATAATATGAGAAGATAAAAAATAGTCAGATTACTGGGTTGTAAAATAGGATAAAAACCCTACTAGCTAGGATTTAACTACTGTGGCAACCTAAGAGACAATACAAGTCATCGGTATTGATAATGATTATTACTAGTAATGTTCAAAAAAGAATGTGACTACGTACATGTCCTTATGGATGGTGGTAGTTATCTTAAAGTATAACTGGAGCAGAACTTTCTCTATATCTGAGAGTTTCACTCTCAGGTGATTTTATGAGTCTGAATGCCAAAATTACCATATAGATAATACTCGAAAGCCCTGTTCAGATATATTGCCGAAGTAATCGGGAAAATGGTTAAGATTGATTATAACACTGATGTTGGGGAGTGAGGGATATTTGCGAGGCTAGCAGTGATGGTTAATCTGAATAAGCCACTCGTTCTGAGCATTCGCTTTGATGGCGTAATACACCAACGGAGTATGAAGGTATACAAAAAATCTATTATAATTCCAGAAAATATGGACATGCAACCGAAGTATGTGGAATTCCCTCCACTCCTTGCAATGTTGAGGGACATGGACATAAAGTGGGAAAAGAGACCCAAGTTGAGGGAATTGGGACAAAATCGGTCTGACTCTTGGATGATTGCAGTCAATAAGAGAAGAACACCATGAAGGATACAAGAAGGTAATAACAAGGATATCATGGGGATAACAAATGAACTGGATCTCGATTTCAGGCACTAGAGACGCTTGAGACTGATGAGGGTAACGAGAACATGTCAAGTCCAAAACAAGAATCACAAGAGGAAGCTGAAAAGCATATGGTAAATAAGGAAAGGGAGAAGTACAAGTTAGGCAGCAAACTGGAAGTAAATCAAAATTTTGAAGGACAAAACTACAGAATTGGCAGACAAAGAACATAAATCCAACCCAAAGGGAAAAAATATCCACAACTACTACGGACACTCTAAAGATTAGTTTTTTCTAATACTATAAAGAAACCCATAGTTACATCACATAGAAGCACATCTGATAATGGACAACATACAAAAATAACCTTAATAAAGGAAATATTAGGCAAACCATGAGGTAAGACGTTATGAGAATGAGAAGAAAAAGGGAACACAAAGCTTGCCTATAAAGGGACTAAAGAAATGAAAGTAAAAAAAATAAAGGAACCTTGTGCTCCCACATGACCTATTTTGATAGGTTGGATTCAGATAAACAACACAAGTATGATAAAAGAGCAAGGGAGAGTTACAACATAAAGTTTATACCCTGGACCTGTGTGTTAAACCTAAATAATAAAGACAAATTGGCAGAAAATACCGTCAACTTTGGAAACCAATTTGGATTGAGTGAAGCAAGGGCTCCAAAAGCCATAGACATATCAATGAGCTAGTAAATGACTGCCTTACCTATCCAAGTATATTAAAATGATTAATTTCCTATTTTGAAATTGCCAAAAGACAAATAGCCACTCCTTTTTTGAAGAATGCAAGACACACCAACCAAAAAGATTGTTTCTCTCTTTGAGACGAGGATAAGTGAAGATAACACATACAACAAAATTTTGAGATTGGGTTAGCCAAATTCATTTCGCGTAGTGGCTAACGAATTTAGTGGAGGTATATGTGTTTTGTGAAAGAAATCAATAGAAGTTGATATCTTGAATATTTCCTCATCATTTTTGCATGGGCGAGCACATGAAGAAGGGTCCTGTTGGGAAATAAACGAGTAATTTTCCTATAACCAGATTAGTGAGAATGCGAAATAAAAGAGGAAAAATAATACCCTGAAATTGATAATAGAGTTCAGCCAATTTTGCCTATATCTCCGGACTACTGTGGATCTTTTACTAAAGAGAGAAAATTTACAGGTGTTTACAAAACACTCACGACTCACAAGAAAGCTCTCTAGTATTGGGAGAAAGAAATGATTTTGGGATGATTTTGAAGCTAAATGGGTTAGGATATTTATAGTTGAAGCTTAAGGACTAATCTTGTAAATACCCTAAGTACAGGGACTAAAATGCAATTATCCTATTACAAAAAATCAACAAAATCAGCCCCCTTTTGACTTCCCCATTTTGATGCCTCATTGTTTGACAAATGCAATGTGCGGTGCCTCCTTGTTTGACAAATGCCATGTGAAGGCATGACTTTCAACAATCTCCCACTTGAAGACTGATTTAAATTGTCTTCACACCTCGATCAATGCAACAACATTTCTGGTCTTGTTATTATAGCATGTCAACTGAAGCTGAACACAACTTTAGTTTGTCTATAGTCAACGTCTTTGTCAACATGTCTGACGGATTTTGAGCTCCACTGATATTTTCAAGTTTCAAAATCCCATCTTCCAGAAGAGGCCAGATAAAATGATATCGCAATTGTATGTGCTTTGTCCCTGAATGAAAAGACAAATTCTTAGCTAGATGGATAACACTTTGACTATCGCAATACAAGACATTGTTTTCTTGTTTCTTGCTTAACTCTTCCAAGAAACTTTGGAGCCAAACCATCTCCTTGCTGGCTTCCGTAATAGCAACATATTCTGCTTCAGTTGTGGAGAGAGCAATTATCTTCTGTAGTTGAGAAACCCAACTCACTGCAGTACATCCTATAGTATAGACATACCTTGTAGTGTTTTTTCTGATGTC
The DNA here is from genome assembly GCF_006381635.1 of Hibiscus syriacus. NCBI lineage: Eukaryota > Viridiplantae > Streptophyta > Magnoliopsida > Malvales > Malvaceae > Hibiscus > Hibiscus syriacus. The sequence continues at coordinate 2,175,298 of NW_024063295.1, forward strand.
AACATTTCCGGCTAAATCAACATCTACATAGTCTGTCAATATCTTGTCATTTGAAACAAAGTGCTTTTTTGTGGTACCCCACAGATATCTGAGGAACCATTTGACTGCTTCCCAGTGTACTTTTCCCGGATTATTCATGTACCTGCTAATAGCTCCCACTGCTTGAGCAATATCTGGTCTGGTACAAACCATGGCATACATCAGACTTCCAATTGCTGAGGCATACGACACCTTCACCATGTGTGCACGTTTTTCCTCTGTCTTTGGTGACTGTTCTTTGGAGAGTCTAAAATGAACACCTAAAGGTGTACTTACTTGTTTAGCAGCTTGTATGTTAAACCTGGAGAGTACTTTGTTGATGTACTCAGCATGTGATAACATCAAAGTCCCTGACTTTGTGTCTATCTTAATCCTCATCCCAAGAATTTACTTTGCAATGCCCATATCTTTCATTGCAAACTGTTGCGACAATTTTTGATTCAAGTTTATAATCTCTTGCATGTTTGAACCTGCAACGAGCATGTCATCAACGTACAACAATAAAATAATGAAGTGTTGTCGAACTTCTTGATGTAGCAATAATGATCTGTTTGGCATCTGGTAAAACCACTGTTACTCATGAAACTATCGAACTTCTTGTACCACTGTCTAGGATCTTGTTTTAAACCATACAAGCTCTTATTCAACCTGCATACCAGGTTTTTCTTGTCCAACTTTATGAAGCCTTCTGGCTGCCTCATATAGATTTCTTCCTCCAAATCACCATGAAGGAAAGCTGTCTTCACATCTAACTGCTCAGGATGTAAATTCTTTGCATCTACAATTTTCAACACTAGTCTGATTGTAGACAGTTTCACGACTGGAGAGAAAATTTCATTATAGTCAATACATTCTTATTGTTGTAAACCTTTGACAACCAATCTTGCTTTGTAGCATTTTCTCCCATCGTGCTCTTCTTTGATCCTGTAAATCCACTTGTTATGGATCGCTTTCTTGTCTGGTGATAATTCAGCTAATTCCCACGTCTAATTTGACATAAGCTAGTCCATCTCATCTTTCATGGAAGACTCTCACTGGACTGAATCCTCCACCTCCATTGCTTCATCATAGCACTCTGGTTCACCATTGTCAGTCAACAACAAGTAGTGCAAAGAAGGCGAATAACGCTGGGTTGGTTTACGAATTCCGGAGGAGCGTCTCAGTTCTGGTATACCTGGTTCTTCTTGAACTGCTTCAGGATTGATATGAACATCATTTCCAGAAATCTCCTCAAACTCAACAAATTCCTTTGTTTCATCTTCAGTATTGGAGCTACTTGATTCTACGGTTGACCTGTCTTTGTACATCACATTCTCATTGAAAATGGCATCTTTGCTTCTGATGATCTTCCGATTTTCATAGTCCCAAAACCGGTAACCGAACTCATCACCACCATAACCAACAAAGACACGTTTGTTGGACTTGGCATCAAGTTTACTTCTTTCAGAAAAATTTATGTGTACATAAGAAATACAACCAAACACTCTTAAGTGTGAAAGGTTTATTTCTTTCTTGCTCCAAACTTCCTCTGGTATTCCATCATCCAAGGGAACTGAGGGCCCATGGTTGATCAGGTAAGCTGTAGTGTTGATAGCTTCAGCCCATAGCAATTTGGGTAAACCGACATGTATCCTCATACTTCTGGTACGTTCATTCAGAGTTCTATTCATGCTCTCTGCTACGACATTCTGTTGCGTTGTCATGGGAACTGTTGTCTCCATCTTAATCCCATTGTTTGCACAAAAATCTCTAAATCTACTATTTATGTACTCTCCTCCATTATCAGACCTCAACCGCTTAACTTTCAAACTAGTCTCATTTTCTACCATGGCCTTCCATTTTCTGAAGGTATCAAAGACTTCTGATTTATTCTTCAGAAAATAAACCCACACTTTCCTTGTAGAATCATCGATGAAGGTGACATAATATAGTGAGCCTGCAAGAGATGAACTGGAGATGGTCTCATACATCAATATGAACCAACTCTAACTTTTCAGCCTTGAGTGTCTTGTCAATCTTTGCAAAACTGACTTTCTTTTGTTTTCCAAAGATGCAATCCTCACATAGTCTGACATCTATATTCTTTATATCCGATAGTTTCCCTTTTGACAAAAGTGTCTTCATTCCTTTCTCGCTCATATGGCCAAGCCTTTGGACCATAGGTTTGATTTTCCATCAGCATCTGCTGTTGCAATGATATTCTCTAAATTTGAGGTTACATAGAGAGTACCAGTTTTCTTACTACGAGCAATGATAAGGGCTCCTTTGGTAATCTTCTATTCACAACCTAAAAAAGTTGTACAATATCATTCTCCATCAAGTTGTCCAACAGAGATCAGATTTCTTTTGAGGCCAGGAATATGTCTCACTCATTTCAGCTTCCAGGTGGTCTGGTTTGACACCTTTAATCAGATGACTTCTTTTTCGACGATCTTCAAGGTTTCATCATCAACTATATGAACCTTCCCAAAATCACCACTGACATAGTTCTCCATGATTTCTTGTCATGGGGTGGAGTGAAAAGATGCCCCTGAATCCAAGATCCATGATTCAATCGGACTGTTGACGCTTAGAATCATGGCATCACCTGTCTCCTCTGTCATGTTGGCAGATTCCTATGCGTCGGTATCTTTATTCGGTGCTCGACAATCTCTTTTAAAGTGACCATTCTTGCTATAATTATAACAGTTATAATCTTTCTTTCCCGTTCTTGATTTTCCCGTTCTGGATTTCGATCTTCCACTATTTGGTTTTTTTTGAAGTTTTCCCTCTAGAATCTGTGTGCAAGGTTGAGGAGCTTGATGCTTCACCCGATTCTCTCCATCGAATTTCTTCACTCAATACTAGATCTCGAACATCGTTGAATTTCAATTTGTTATTTCCCGACGAGTTGCTGACTGTTATAACAATAACATTCCAACTGTCTGGTAGAGATGATAAGAGAATTAAAGCTCGAACTTCATCATCGAATTCAATTTCCACGGAACTCAATTGGGTTGTGATTGTGTTGAGTTCATTTAGGTGTTGAGCCACTGATGCCTCTTCTTCTATCCGCAAATTGAATAATTGTCTCATCAAGTGAACATTATTTGAGGCTGATGGCTTCTCATACATACTGGAGAGAGCTGCCCTAAGACCCGCCGTGGTCTTTTCCTATGCTATGTTGAAAGCAACATTGCGGGATAACGTTAGTCGGATAACTTGAGGGCTTGTATCATGCCCTTTGGTTGCTTTCCTGAGAGAGGTTGATATAGATTTTTATGGTACAGAAAATCTTCAATCTGCATCTTCCTAAAGCCAAGTTCGCAGCATCGAACATTTTAATTTTCACATTCCCTTCGTCTACAACCACCGCTCCCACTCGAATCTGGCTTCTTTTAGACCGTTTATGACAATTTCTACGAACCATTGTGTATTAGAACACCTCCGTCGACAAACTCGTATCGCCAACCAAATTTTACTATTTATATGAATAGTAATCTCGCAAAAAAATTGACAAAATTCACAACCAAAAGCTCTGATACCAGTTGTTGAGAAATAAACGAGTAATTTCCCTGTAACCAGATTAGTGAGAATAAGAAATAAAAGCGGAAAAATAATACCCAAAATTGATAATGGAGTTCAGCAAATTTTGCTTATGTATTCGGATTATTGCAGATCTTTTACTAAAGAGAGAAAATTTACAGGTGTTTACAAAACACTCACGACTCAGAAGAAAACTCTCTAGTATTAGGAGAAATAAATAGTTTTGAGATGATTTTGAAGCTAAATGGGTTAGGGTATTTATAGTTGAAGCTTAAGAACTAATCTTGTAAATAACCTAAGTGTAGGGACTAAAATACAATTATCCCATTACAAAAAAATCAACAAAAATCAGCCCCCTTTTAACTTCCCCATTTCGGTTCCTCATTGTTTGACAAATGCAATGTGCGGTGCCTCCTTGTTTGAAAATGCCATGTGAAGGCATGACTTTCAACAATTATGCCATGTGAAGGCATGACTTTCAACAGGTCCAACAGATGGGTATTTTTTTATAGCCATATATGCCAACCCCCAAGCAACAAAACGTAAAGAAATCTGGAGATTGCTAGCACCTTGAATCCGAGGGAAAACGAAGCATGGCTTTTAGGTGGAGACTTTAACTCGACCCTTCGACGTGAGAAAAGTAAAGGCAAATCAAGTCGGGGGTTTGTTGTTAGCAACATGTTTCAGGAATTCATCTTTGAATCAGAGCTCATGGAAGTAGAGTTTAGAGGGACTGAGTTCACATGGAAACGAGGAAGACTGTGGAAATGATTGTATCGATGTCTCTTCAACGAATGTCGGGCTACACTCTTCCCCATGTCACTAGTCATACACTTGGAGCAAATCAGATCAGATCATTGTCTCCTATTATTCCATGCACCTTATCTTAGTGGGTGTGCTGAAGACAAACCATTTTGATGTCTTGGCACTGACTGGGATATATCCAAACCATATGATCATTAGTTGTTAAGGTAACTCGGGTGTCCTAACGGTTTCCCGAGGCATCAAACAAGGCTAGTTTTATATGATCCTAGTTGTTATTGTTTCTACTTGTTTTGAGTTTATTATTGTTTTCACTTGTAGATTTATTTGATGGCATTTTGGTGTTATATGATCCTAATCAAGATATTAGCATGAAGTTAGTAATTTAAGTTGAAATGATTTGTTATAATCTATTATATGTTTGTGAATATATGATGTACGATAAGATAATCCCGATTTTATACTCTCGATGGCATTCTCGAGATTCAAAAGCATATACTTTATGCAAGAAAATAAATAAAAATATACTAGAACATAATATAGAGAAATGCAATTTCATATCATCTTCATGATAAATATCATTATTTTAACAAGAACAAATATCCCCAAATACAATTTATAAACTATATACAATAATCATATAAGAGATCCAACAACACATAATTAAGAAAGAAATGAAAAATAGTTTGTTGACAATATTTTTAGTTTAATGATTAAACATGTCATAATTGATCTATGAGATAAATTTGAACAATATTTCAATAAGAATTATAAGTATAGATTGAGTATTTAGGAAACAACCATCACCTCTATCTCATTTAATATTGTTTTTATGAAGAAACAAAATATAACATGTTTTTAAATTAAGTTGAATTGATGGTGGATGTAGTTATCAATATTATTATAAATAATCATCAACATGAATCACGATTATTCTTTAAGATCGTGTTAATAATATATTATAAAATTTACACAAAATACAAGAAAATTATAAGCTCTTTCGCGAAGAACCCGCAAAACCTTGTCCCACTGACGAATCCCTCCTGTACCATCTGTCGATCCACCTGATACCGATATAGATGCCCCCATGTTGGAGGGAACCACTACACGAACACCAGTGATACTAGAAAGACTAGGATCACTAATAGAAAACAATTGTTCCCCAAAAAAAATAAGAAACAAGGAGATCATGTCGTAAAAGGATTTTATAAGGGATGGACTTGACGCTACGATGCCTGAAAAAAGCAATGTTGGAAAGATGGATGATGGGGAAGACCCTGAAAGAAGTAAGACACATGGAGCTATATCGTATGCTGGTGCAGTTTCATGAGGTACGAAGCAGCCAATTAACTCAGAACATGACCTGAGTCTTGATGACGTTTTTGTGGAAGATGAGGATGCTATAATAGATACAAGTGGTCTAGTTCCATCCGTTGATTTTTCTGAGGAAGCTATGACTGCATCAACAATAATATGAGAAGATCGAAATTAGTCAGATTACTGGTTGTAAAATAGGATAAAAACCCTACTAGCCAGGATTTAACTACTGTGGCAACCTAAGGGACAATACCAGGTCATCGGTATTGATAATGATTATTACTTGTAATATTCAAAAAAGAATGTGACTACGTACATGTCCTTATGGATGGTGGTAGTTATCTTACGGTATAACCTGGAGCAGAACTTTCTCTATATCTGAGAGTTTTCCTTCTCAGGTGATTTTATGAGTCTGAATGCCAAAATTACCATATAGATAATACTCGAAAGCTCTGTTCAGATATATTGTCGAAGTAATCGGGAAAATGGTTAAGATTGATTTATAACACTGATATTGGGGAGTGAGGGATATTTGTGAGGCTAGCAGTGATGGTTAATCTGAATAAGCCACTCGTTCTGAGCATTCGCTTTGACGGCGTAATACACCAACCGGAGTATGGAGGGATACAAAAAATATGTTATAATTCTAGAAAATATGGACATGCAACCGAAGTATGTGGAATTCCCTCCACTCCTTGCAATGTTGAGATACATGGACATAAAGTGGGAAAAGAGACCCAAGGTAAGGAAATTGGGACAAAATTGGTCTATGACTCTTGGATGATTGCAGTCGATAAGAGAAGAACGGCACGAATGATACAAGAAGGTAATAGCTAGGATATCATGGGGATAACAAATGAACTGGATCTCGATTTCAGGCACTAGAGACGCTTGAGACTGATGAGGGTAACGAGAACATGTCAAGTCCAGAACAAGAATCATAAGAGGAAGCTGAAAAGCATATGGTAAATAAGGAAAGGGAGAAGTACAAGTTAGGCAGCAAACTGGAAGTAAATCGAAATTTTTGAAGGACAAACCTACAGAATTGGCTGACAAAGCACATAAATCCAATGCAAAGGGAAAAAAACATCCACAACTAGACTGATGAGGTTAATTTTGTAATTATGTACCAAGGTTTTCTATTATAAATAGAGATGTAACCTAAATCTATGAGAAATTGAATAAAATTTCTAGTGCCGCCTAGGCACCGATGACGTAAACACATTGCCCGAACCTCATTAAAATTCTTGTGTTCTTTCGTTTACTTTTCCCGATTCTTCAACAATTGGTATTAGATGTCAGAAGCAAAATTTGAAGTTGCGAAATTCGATGGTCAGGGTAACTTCGGATTATGGCAAACGATGGTGAAGGATCTGTTGGCGCAGCAGGGGATCCTGAAGGCTTTGCGACCTACAAAGCCGGCGTCAATGGAGGAGGAAGATTGGGAAGAATTGCAACAGCGAGCGGCAGAAACCATATGATTATGCTTGGTTGACGAGGTCATGTATCACGTCATGCATCTATCGTCTCCAAACGAAATTTGGAGGAAGTTGGAAAGTCAGTTTATGTCCAAATCCTTAATGACAAAACTGTATCTAAAGTAGCGGCTGTATGGGCTGAAGATGCAGGATGATCATGATTTGGCGCAACACGTGAATGTCTTCAATCAAATCGTTTCTGATTTGGCTCGGCTTGATGTAAAAATTAAGGATGAAGACAGAACGATGATTCTGTTGTGTTCGTTGCCTCCCTCTTACGAACACATGGTGACTACTCTTACATATGGGAAAAAGACTATCAACGTTGAGGCGATTATTGCAGCCTTGTTGGCTCACAACCAGCGGAAGTAGAATGCAGGGGAAAGCTCTCAAGTCGATAGCTTATATGTCAAGGGTAATCGAGATCGTGGATGGAAGCCAGAGAAGGCAGAGTCTGGCAAACAGAATTCCAGATCCAAATCTAGGGATAAGAAGACAATTCATTGTTACAAGTGCAAGGAGGCGGGACATATGAAACAAGATTGTTCGAAGTTGAAAAAGTAGACTGATGAGAAGCGTGATATTTCATCCAAGTCTGTGAACCTGGTCGAGGATGATAATTCTGATTGCAGTGAGGGTGATATGCTTTCTATTTCAACAACTCAATTGACGGATGCGTGGATTCTTGATTCTGATTATTCTTATCACATCACGCCAAATAGGGAATGGTTTTCGACATACAGGTCGGTTAATTTTGGTTCTATTTATTTGGGTGATGATCGATGTTGCAATATTGTTGGTATTGGTGAGGTCAGAATTAAGATATATGATGGCTCTGTTCGGGCGTTGAGTGGTGTTCGACATATCCCAGATTTGAAGAAGAATTTGATTTCTTTGGGCACTTTGCACAAGAATGGTTTTATCCCTAAGGCTGATGAGGATAGGGAAACCATTCGGATTGTTAAAGGAGCTTTGACTATGATGAAAGGAAAGATGATTGCAGGGAATATTTACAGATTATTAGGGAGTACCGTTATAGGTGGAGTTTATTCTGTTGAGTCCTGTGATGATACAACCAAACTGTGGCATATGCGTCTTGTTCATCTTAGTGAATGTGGTATAGCTGAATTACATAAAAGAAATCTGTTGCATGGTGTTAAAAGTTGTAAGCTCGACTTTTGCAAGTATTGTGTTCTTGGTAAACAGACTAAAGTTCGTTTCAAGACTACGAAGCACACAACTGAAGGCATTCTTGATTTTGTGCATTCGGATGTATGGGGGCCTTCCACAACTTTGTCTTTGGGTGGATCTAGGTATTATGTTACCTTTATTGACGATTTTTCACGAAACATTTGGGTGTATTTTTTGAAACATAAGTCTGATATTTTTGAGAAGTTCAAGCTGTGGAAAGCTGAGGTAGAAAACCAAACAGGATGAAAAATAAAGTGTTTGAGGTCTGAAAATGGTACGGAGTACATATATTCACAGTTTCTACAGTTTTGTAAGGAGTATGGGATTAAGAGGAAATTTACAGTGTGCAAGACACCACAACAAAATGGTGTTGCGGAACGGATGAACAGGTCGTTGAATGAAAGAGCCATATTTTTGCAGTTGAATGCAGGGCTTCCCAAACACTTCTAGGCTGAGGCTGTTAAAATGGCGTGTTATCTTATCACCATATCGCCAAGGGCATCATTGGCTGGGAAATTTGCAAAAGAGGTATGGACTGGTCATGATGTTAGTTTTAATAACTTACGAATTTTTTGATGTCTTGCTTATGTATATGTACCTGCTGATGAGATATCCAAACTTGATGCAAAATCAAAGGAGTGCATTTTTTTGGGTTACAAGAAAGGTGTCAAAGGATTCAAGTTTTGGGATCCAATTGCGAAGAAAATTATGATCAGTAGAGATGTTGTTTTTGATGAACAACCATGTTGCAGCAAAAGAAGTACACGGCAGTGGTAGATTTCGAGCAGTTTCTAGTTGAGAAAATAGAAATTTCTTAACCGACTTCTGGTGGTTCCGCTACGGATGATTTGCAGAATTATAGTCTCGCCAGAGACAAGGTGAGACGGATGAATATAAAGCCTTCGAACAGATTAGGTTTTGAAGACTTGGTCTCTTTTGCACTTAATGTTAGTAGTGATGATCCAGTTACTTTTCATGATGCAATTACTAGTCAGGAAAATGACAAGTGGATGGCTTCCATGGTTGAGGAGATGGAGTCTTTGAATCAAAATCGTACATGGGAGTTAGTTCTCCTTCCTGAGGGTAAGAAGTCGATTGGTTGCAAATGGGTGTATAAGAAGAAACCAGCAGTAACAGAAAAAGAGGGGGAGAAGTTCAAGGCTCGCTTGGTAGCAAAGGGTTTTTCACAGAAGAAATGAGTTGATTATGATGAAATGTTTTCTCCTGTGGTCAGGCACACTTCAATTCGAGCAGTACTTGCATTGGTGGCTAGTTGGGATTTGCATTTAGAGCAGATGGATGTTAAAACTGCTTTTTTGCATGGTGATTTAGAGGAGCAGATCTATATGCGGTAGCCTGAAGGTTTCACTCAACCTGGAAACGAGCATTTAGTCTGCAGATTGAAGAAATCTTTGTACGGGTTGAAACAGTCTCCGAGACAGTGGTATAAACGATTTGACTCCTATATGATCACGATTGGCTACAACCGATGAGAGTATGATTGTTGTGTCTATGTTAAGAGCCTTGATGATGGTTCTTTTATTTTTCTGTTACTGTATGTTGATGATATATTGTTTGCTGCGAAGAACATGGACGATGTTATCGGTTTGAAAACCTTATTGAGTCAGGAATTTGATATGAAAGATTTAGGTGTTGTAAAGAAAATTCTTGGAATGGAAATTTGCAGGGAAAGAGACTCAAGGAAACTGTGGCTATCTCAACGGGGTTATGTTGAGAAAATGCTAGAAAGGTTTGTGATGAGCAGCGCAAAACCAGTTAGCACTCCATTGGCGAATCACTTTAAGCTCTCATCAGAACAGTGCCCGAAGACAGATAAGGAAGGTGAAGATATGGCAAAGGTTCAGTATTCTAATGCTGTTGGCTGCTTGATGTATGCTATGGTATGTACTCGTCCTGATTTAGCTCATGCTGTTAGTCAAGTTTGTAAGTACATGTCTAAACCTGGTAAGCAACATTGGGAAGCAGTTAAGTGGATCTTTCGATACTTAAAGGGTACTATGGGACATGGTATTGTTTTTGGTAGTCAGCGGGATAATCTTTGGTTGTAGGATATGTGGATTCAGACTATGCAGGTGACTTGGATAATAGAAGATCTTCGACAGGGTATGTTTTTACTCTTGGTGGAGGACCTATTTGTTGGAAGTCTATTGTTCAATCTGTTGTGGTACTATCTACAACTGAAGCTGAATACATGGTAGCGGTTGAAGCTGCAAAAGAAGCTTTATGGCTCACTGGTTTAGTGAAGGAGTTGGGTTTTCAGCAAGGTGGAGTTCAGTTGCTTTGCGACAATCATAGTGCTATTCACTTGGCTAAGAATCAGGTATATCATACTAGAACTAAGCACATTGATGTACGTTTTCACAAGATCAGAGACTTGGTTGCATCTGGAGAGGTTTTGTTTCATAAGGTACATACTGATAAGAATACCGCTGATATGTTCACCAAGCTAGTTACGACAGACAAGTTCAAGCATTGCTTGGACTTGTTGAATGTTTCGAGTTGTTAAAGAAGTAAGGTAACCCAACCCACATTGAAAATTTCCTAAAGGGTAGGATATTCACCAAGGTGGAGATTTGTAAGGTATGGTTCATAAATATACCGATAAAGAGGACAGGGGATGGAGCAGAGTGAGCAACTACACGAACACCAGTGATACACCTGATACCGATATACCCGCAAAACCTTATCCCACCGACAAATCCCCCCTGTACCATCTGTCGATCCACCTGATACCGATATAGATGCCCCCATATTGGAGGGAACCACTACACGAACACCAGTGATACTAGAAAGACTAGAATCACTAATAGAAAACAATTGTGCCCCGAAAAAATAAAAAAACAAGGAGATCATGTCGTAAAAGGATTTTATAAAGGATGGACTTGACTCTACGATGCCTGAAAAAAGCAATGTTGGAAAGATGGATGACGGGGAAGAGCCTGAAAGAAGCAAGACACATAGAGCTATATCGTATGCTGGTGCAGTTTCATGAGGTACGAAGCAACCAATTAACTCAGAATATGTCCCGAGTCTTGATGACGTGTTTGTGGAAGATGAGGATGCTATAATAGATACAAGTGGTCTGGTTCCATCCATTGATTTTTCTGAGGAAGCTATGATTGCATCAACAATAATATGAGAAGATCGCAAATAGTCAGATTACTGGGTTGCAAAATAGGATAAAAACCCTACTAACCAAGATTTAACTACTGTGGCAACCTAAGGGACAATACCAAGTCATCGGTATTGATAATGATTATTACTAGTAACGTTCAAAAAAGAATGTGCTACGTACATGTCCTTATGGATGGTGGTAGTTATCTTACGGTATAACCTGAAGCAGAACTTTCTCTATATCTGAGAGTTTCTCTCTCAGGTGATTTTATGAGTCTGAATGCCAAAATTACCTTATAAATAATACTCGAAAGGTCTGTTCAGATATATTGCCGAAGTAATCAAGAAAATGGTTAAGATTGATTATAACACTGATGTTTGGGAGTGAGGGAGATTTGCGAGGCTAGCAGTGATGGTTAATCTGAATAAGCCACTCAATCTGAGCATTCGCTTTGATGGCGTAATACACCAACCAGAGTATGAAGGGATACAAAAAATCTGTTATAATTCCAGAAAATATGGACATGCAACCGAAGTATGTGGAATTCCCTCTACTCCTTGCAATGTTGAGATACATGGACATAAAGTGGGAAAAGATACCTAAGTTAAGGAAATTGGGACAAAATTGGTCTATGACTCTTGGATGATTGCAGTCGATAAGAGAAGCACGCCGCGAAGGATACAAGAAGGTAATACAAGAAGGATAAAACTGGATCTCGATTTCAGGCACTAGAGACGCTTAAGACTGATGAGCGTAACGAGAACATGTCAAGTCCAGAACAAGAATCACAAGAGGAAGCTGAAAAACATATAGTAAATAAAGAAAGGGAGAAGTACAAGTTAGGCAGCAAACTTGAAGGAAATCGAAATTTTTGAAGGACAAACCTATAGAATTGGCTGACAAAGCACATAAATCCAATCCAAAGGGAAAAAACATCCACAACTAGACTGATGAGGTTAATTTTGTAATTATGTACCAATGTTTTCTATTATAAATAGAGATTGAATAAAATTTCTTGAGCCACCTAGGCACCGAGGACGTAAACACATTGCCGAACCTCGTTAAAATTCTTGTGTTCTTTCATTTTCTTTTCCCGATTCTTCAATAAGTACGGACACTCCAAAGATTTATTTTTCTAACACTATAAAGAAACCCATAGTTACATCACATAGAGGCACATCTGATAATGGACAACATATAAAAATAACCTTAATGAAGGAAATATTAGGCAAACCACGAGGTAAGACGTTATGAGAATGAGAAGCAAAAAGGGAACACAAAGCTCGGGCCTATAAAGGGGAATAAAGGATTGAAAGTAAAAAAAATAAAGGAACCTTGTTCTCCCACATGACCTATTTTGATTGAATGGATTCAGATAAACAACACAAGTATGATAAAAGAGCAAATGAGAGTTACAACATAAAGTTTAGACCCTGTACCTGGTATGTTAAACCTAAATAATAAAGACAAATTGATAGAAAATACCGTCAACTTGGGAAACCAATTTGGATTGAGTGAAGCAAGGGCTCCAGAAGCCATAGCCATATCAATGAGCTAGCAAAAGACCACCTTACCTATCCAAGTATATTAAAATGATTAATTTCCTATTTTGAAATTTCCAAAAGACAGCTAGCCACTCTTTTTTGAAGAATGCAAGAAACACCAACCAAAAGATTGTTGCTCTCTTTGAGACGAGGATAAGTGGAGATAACACATACAACACAATTTTGAGATTGGGTTACCCAAATTCATTTCGCGTAGAGGCTAACGAATTTAGTGGAGGTATATGGGTTTTGTGAAAGAAATCAATAGAAGTTGATATCTTGAATATTTCCTCATCATTATTGCATGGGTGAGCACGTGAAGAAGGGTCCAATAGATGGGTATTTTTTATAGCCATTTATGCCAGCCCCCAATCAACAAAACGTAAAGAAATCTGGAGATTGCTAAGCACCTTGAATCCGAGGGAAAATGAAGCATGGCTTTTAAGTGGAGACTTTAACTTGACCATTCGACGTGAGAAAAGTGAAGGCGGATCAAGTCGGGGTTTGTTGTTAGCAACATGTTTAAGGAATTCATCTTTGAGTCAGAGCTCATAGAAGTAGAGTTTAGAGGGACTGAGTTCACATGGAAATGAGGGAGACTGCGGAAACAATTGTATCGATGCCTCTTCAACGAATGTCTGGCTACACTCTTCCCCATGTCACTAGTCATACACTTGGAGCAAATCAGATTAGATCATTGCCCCCTATTATTCCATGCACCTTATCTTAGTGGGTGTGCTGAAGACAAACTATTTTGATGTCTTGGGACTGACAGGGATATATCCAAACCATATGATCATTAGTTGTTAAGGTAATTCGTATGTCCTAACGATTTTCCGAGGCATCAAACAATGCTAGTTTTATATGATCCTAGTTGTTATTGTTTCTACTTGTTCTGAGTTTATTATTTTCTTCACTTGTAGATTTATTTGATGGCATTTTGATGTTATTAGGCTCCTCGAATCTATCCCTTTAAACCTTTAGGGTACCTTACCCAAAACTATAAGTAGGTACGATATCGAGCCATTCAGTATCGATACCAACTGGCTTGGGAACTAAGGGAAAAGGGGCAATATCGATACTCTAGTTTGATTGTTGATATTTCTGGACTATGGTATCGATATTATCCTGAGTATTGATACCAAATTTTGCTTAAATATTTTGAAAAAATAACTCAGTATCGATACCCCTATTATAAGTATTGATACTCTACACCCAATGTCGATACTCCCATGAGTATCGATACCAAAAATGTCTATTGGAATCTGCTAAGTGAACTTGGTATCGATACCCCTCCTACAATTATCGATACCCAACCCACAATATTGATACCTAGTGTATGAGTATCGATACTTCTAGCCCAAAATCCCATTATTTTAACCATTTGATGAACAATATCGGTATTATTTTCCATTACTGATACCCATGCCTAGAAATTCTTGTTTTGGGCACGAAAATGACTCTCTAACTTACCCAAGAGTCCTATTGAGGTTTTCAAACATTATTAAAGTTTTATGTATGGTAGTAAAGGTCATAATAGGTCCATAAATATGCTTAATAAAACCAAATGTTGAATTCTACCATGGATATGCATCACAACTCATGCAAGTTAACGATAACACCTATTGATCTACATGTTGTAAAGGTGAGTTAGAAGTGAGTTACCTTGTGTCCTAAGCTGCTGAGAACACTCAAAACTCAACCAAGAGTCAACTTCTCCTTTCATTTGGCCTTAGAGTTGTCCCACACTTCTCTCACTAAAAAAAGATCAAAGAAGGTATTACTAACTTCTTTGGAAACTTGGGAAGAGACTAAGAACAACTTATAAGACTTAATCTCTAGAAAAAGGGCTGAAATAATTGGGTTTTCTTAAACCCTCACAAAACCCATATTTGGTAACCATGACCAAAACTTGTCATTGAGAGCTTGAATGAAATCATGGAATAAGTTTACGAAGGTTATTATCTAGAGGTTGCTGGGTAACGTATGAAATGCTATAAAGTTTACACCTTTTTCTTAAGATGTTAGGTAAACAAAAGAGTTTGAAATGGGGAAAAGAGGACAAAAGTGAGAAGAAATTGAGATATGAGAGAATAGAATTCAAACATGATATCATCAAATCTTAATGGATATTCAACCTTTAAACTAAAAATGATATAATTGCTCTTTGATCCTCTTAACTTTGAACACAACATAAAATACCTTTTTTATAATCTATTGGGCCCAATTCAAGCCTAAACCGTCACCCATTTGGGCCAAGCTTTCCGACATAGATAGATAACTTATCCAAAACACTCTAAAAAATGCTCGAAAATACTAACCTAGGATTTGTGGTTTTACAAGATCATTCGATTGAATCAATAGAAGGTTGAAGAAGGATATTGGTGCCATTGAAGATGGAGTTGCAATGAAATTAGACAAAATTAGACCATTATTTTTTTTCTACATTCTTGATTCGCAACAACAAACATGAGGGACAACCATAATATCTTAATTTTTTAATTTTGTTCGAAGTAACCTAAATGGATCTAAGGATGGTCAAAGAGCAATTATAGTAGTTTATGATCACGTGGATGAAATAAATTGTTGGGGGCTTTTATTTGTTTAATGGGTTGTCAAAGTATCTTTGGGTTATGGGTTTCAAGTTGTTCTTTTTCGGATTTGAATCTTGTGGATTTTTTTTTGTAAAATTGGGTGAACTATATGAGTTGTGCAACCAAAACCAATGTGAATACCCAAAGAAATACTTATAACCAATTACCAAATTTCATAAAACCTAAACAAAGTGTTACAGTACAAATTCAGTTGTCTAAATTACATACCCAAAATACATGATTAAAACCTAACCATTACAATACCCTAAGCCGTTAAGCCAGCAAAATCAAGTCCAAATCCAACAACTAAATAAAAAAAAGACAATTACAACTTAGGGTTCATCCCTAGTTGTGCACCGCTGCCAAGGATAGAAAAGCATATGTAATTTTAATCAATAGATTTAGCCAATCGATCTAATAGCTAAGATTAAATCATGTAATTTACGTTTTGTAAACCCTATCAATTGAACCTTACGCCGTCAATACCTACTTGTCTACCCAACAGCTTCCTCCAGTCCATGAGGAAGCCATGAAAGCCTCCCAACGGTGGTCTCCTATCCACGACAGCAAACAGGCAACCTCAAGGTCCCCATTCTCTCGTGTATGACCACTTGAAACTCAACGAGTGCAACCCAGCAAACTTACACAACTGGTCCCCCTCCAACCAACCTCCACACTGTCGCCACGATGGATTCTCACCCCTCCCCCTGAAACGCTCCATCAGCAAATCACATACAAGAGAAAAAACTTTAAGTGAAAATGGAATGCAATTTATGTATAATTTTCCCATTTGGATTATATCACAGGGGTTCTTATAAAACCTAAGAAAAAACATTTGTAGGGGACTCTCGAAATTGAAATATAAGCAATATAAAAGAAATAAAAAAAAGATGATGGTTTTTTTTTTACATTTTTTAGAACCCTTTTTTGTTTACATTCGACGAAGCATAGAAAGACGGGGTCAGTTTTTCATTACCTTGCTCGATTCGAGTACTCACTGTCTTTAGGTTATCAGAGGGTCTCGTTCGTGTTCGGTTTTAGGAAGCCGAGTGGCCGTGGGCCTTTTTGGCCGTTTAAGGGGTCATTTCTTACTTTTTTAGGCTTCGAGGTTAGTGATTTGGAGAAGAAGGTGAAGTGTTGAGACTGGTATAAGGTAATTTTGGTTCCCCGATTATTGTGATAGCGGTCGGAGGTAGTAAACAATCGAAATAGAATGGTCGATTTTAGATTTTTGGATGTGTGATAGTTTCAGTCGAAGAAGGTGAAGGGGTAAAGAAGAAATGGAGAGTTGGAGTCCGTTAAGCGTGTCGTTTTGTCTCTCGATCGTTGCTGGCGATGATCGAAGGTGGGAGGTGGCCACCGATGTACAATGACCGACGATGGTTGTAGGCTTAGGGGTCATCGGCTGAAAATAGGAGAGTGAGTTTGAGAGAGATAAAAAAGAGTGTACTAATTGTGCAATTTTTCATTATTATTTGTTCATTTATTAATTTTTCAGTATCGTATTTACACTCGATACAACTACTGTTACCCGTCTAAGGTATGACCTACATTATATGGTGAAAAATACGAGTGTGAGTTTATTTATTTATATTTTTAGGTCAAATTCTTAAATTTAGTTTTCCTTAATTTAATCCCTAAACTTTAACTTAGGTGAATATTTGATTTAGTCCTTTAAATTAAGAGAATTTCTAATTTGATCCTCGCATTTATAATCGAGGTTCTATTTTGGCTATTCGATCCAATAAATTGCTAAAGTTGGTTAGGTTTAATATTAGAGCCCCATCTTAAGTTTAACCTCACTGTAGTCCTTTAATTTAGGAGAATTTTTTAATTTGGTACTCACTTTTACCCGAGGTTTTGAATTAATTAATCGATTCAATAAATTGTTAAATTTGGTTAATTTTTAATATTAGAGCCTTCATTTCATGTTTAATCCTTTAAGTTCTCTAACTTCGTAATTTGATACTTTGGTTAGAGGGAAGCTTTAATTAATTCATCTAGTGTAATTAGGTTTGATAAACAGTTTTTTGATTGAATATTTTAATTTCAAAATAAGGAAATGTTATTTTATGAGGTTAATAGTCTCTTCTGCATATGCCCAAGGGGTCAACTACTGATTCCCGAAGTAAATCGACATCTTTTCAAAACCTGTATCATGATTTTTTAAATTATCGAGACAATGTTTTTATGGGTATTAATAACGAAACTTCTGCTTGTGCTTGGTGGTATTCATTATTGGTCCTAATAAATGATACCCTTTTTAAATTTGCATATGTCATGGGTTTTAAATTAAATAAAACTTCAAACTCAAAATTTTAAGTTTTAAAAAATAGGATAATCGAATAGGTACCAATTTTTAGAGTGTTAATCCTTCCGCACGTGTAATTGACTTTAGAACTTGAATTTTATTTCGTAGGTCGAATCATTGATATTTTTTAATATAAAATATTTTGTTAAAATTACTTGATTTTAGTTGTTCTAATCTAACAATAAAATGATTTGCGGTGACTCTTATATTTTCAAACTTTTCAAAAACCTCATCCTCGTAACAATCAACCCCAAAAGTCGATTACAACTTCTTGTAAAAAATATTTTGTATCATCCGGACCAGGAATTTTCAAGCATTTCATCGATCAAACCACGTTCCGTACTTCTTCCAAGGGATTTGACTCGTGATGTCACTTTCTCTCCCTCACTAACTCATGGAAAGACATGTAGCAATCAGTCTCCAAATCTTTCCTAACCTTCTTAGCAAAGAGGTTTTTATAATAATCCACGACATGTTGGCATAGGGATTGTTTCTCTGTAACCCAGCTGTCTCTATTATGAAGGCCCATGATCTTAGTTTTTGTAGATCTAATTATAACCATAAGGTGGAAATTTTGGTGTTTCGCACCCCTTTGAGGATCCAATCCAACCTAGATTTATGCAGCCAAATAATCCCTTCCTAGATGAGAACTTATTGATATTCTTCATTCAACATTTTCTCTAATTCTTGCAAATGTCTGGAATGTAAGTACTTGGGGGGAACCTTGAACACCTTTCAACCGATTGATCATGATCCTTTTATGTTTGAAGATGTTTTTAAAAGTGGCTTTGTCCCACTCTGTGATATCTCTTTTGTTTCCTCCACTACCTCTAGAACCGAGTCTTTCTTTTTCCTCCGGGCTGTTACTAGACCGGCAAAATCTTTGTGGGTCAGTGAGGCTGCTTCAAATCTAAACGGTCTTTTGCTTTTGTCATTAGAAACTCCACTGTATTATTCAAAAGGATCGAACTGTGCTCTGAATAATTCCTTGTCAAGTTAATCACTCACAAATTTGGATAAAGTGTAGCCATTTTTTTATTGTGAAGGGTTCTATCCAATCTTTCTTGTAAGATCACACGCCCATGCGTACGGTGAGTCCACGTGAATTTCGTCCCAATGTAACCGAAATCCATAACGTTACATTTGTCTCAACAATCACAAAATTTCATAATCCTATCCGTGCAATCAACGTTACTTTTAATCCGTACGTCTATTGTGGCAAAATCATTGATATCTTCAGCTACCATCCAAGGACTATCAACCTTGTCTGAGTAAACACTAAGGTCCTCTCAGAACTCACTTTTCTTAGTCTTATGGGGTAGTACATAGACCATGAATATTAGCCAATGTTTTTCCTCCTCTTGAACCTCATAGTGGATAGCTTGGTTTTTCAAATTGTGAGCTTTTGTCTCCACTTTGCTCGTGTGCCACAGCATAATTAGTCCCCCGCGAAGTCCTTGAGTAGGAACTTTTAAGTGATTCTCAAATTTTAATTTCTTTTGAAGAGTCATCCATGTCCCTTCTTTAGCTTTCATTTCTAGTAAACACATGATAGTTGTCGCTTTTCTCGAACCAGTTCTCTACAGTTTCTTAAAATTCAATGTTACCCACACCTCTACAATTCCATGAAATTAATTTCATTGGATCATCATTTGCTCAATATATGCCTGGGCAGCGGGTTCCCCATGACCCATGTCCTAGATCAATCTTAATCTATTTATGTTGGTCCGGATCAGCGTCCAATTGTCCCGAGTTGTCTAGACCATTATTTTCGTATGTGTTATCCTGATCAACCATTATGCTCTCCATTGGCTTCGAATCCTTGAAAGTTCCACCACCTTTCCCTAAAATGATGTCTTGGTTGTGGGGATTGGTAGTCGTCACTTGTTTCTATTCTCTTTGGTTATCTATATTTTTGGTGGGCTGTCTTGTACTGCTCGGTCGTTCTTGTTGAAAATAACAAGTTGCACCGAAAGTGCATTGGAATGGTAGGCACTGAATTTCAGTGCAGTTTTTTTTTTTAATTTTGGGTAAAGGGATAATTATCAAACTGGTCTCCTATACTTTAGGATATTTATAAGACTAGTCCTTAAACTTCAACTATAATACCCTAACACATTTAGCTTCAAAATCATCCCAAATCATTCTAGCTTTCTCCCAATACTAGAGAATTTAGAAAGTTTCTTGAGAGTTGTTTTCTCATTTTTATCAAGAGAGAATTGTCATTGTTTTCTCCTTGTTTGATCGAGAGAAGTTGTAATTCATATTTTCTCATAGTGAAATTATTCTACCTTTGCCCGTGGTTTTTGCCGTATATTATTTAGGGGTTTTCCATGTAAAATTTGTGTATTCTTTATCTTTATTTTTATTTCTTAAATTATCAGTTGTGATTTTACTCTATCCGATAGCCGTCTTCTGCAGCAATTGGTATCAAGAGCCAGATTAGAATGTGTAATATCTACTTATTGTCTTTGTGGTTGCCACCAAAAGGTGGATCCTCCAACATAAGAAAGTAAGAAGGTATTATCAATTCTTTGAAGGTTCTAGAGAACTATTCACGATAGTGAAATAGTGAGAGCTATCCGTAATAGAAGCTATGACAACGAAATTTGATATTGAAAAGTTCAATGGGAGAAATTTCTTATTGTGAAAATTGAAGATGAATGACATCCTGAGGAAAGACTGTTATCTAGCAACTATCAGTGAAAGGCCGGTAGATTTCACAGATGAAAACAAATGGATCGAAATGGACGGGAATGCTCTGGAAAACTTTCATCTAGCATTAGCAGATGAAATATTGTCAAGCATCGAGGAGAAGAAGACAACTAAGGAGATATGGGATCATCTCACCAAATTATATGAGGCCACATCGTTGCACAATAAAATTTTCCTTAAGAGGAAATTGTACACTCTTCGTATGCCAGAATCTACTTCAGTGACAGAGCACTTAAACACGCTGAACACTTCATTTTCTCAGCTTACATCCTTAAGATATACAATAGGAGAACAAGAACGGGCTGAATTTCTACTTCAAAGTCTACCTGATTCGTATGATCAACTCATCATCAACTTGACAAACATAATAAACCAGTCTAGTCTTCAATGACGTTGCAGCTGCTTTCTACAAGAGAAAATTATGGAAGAACAAGGAAGACAGACCTGAACACTTCATTTTCTCAGCTTACATCCTTAAGATATACAATAGGAGAACAAGAACGGGCTGAATTTCTACTTCAAAGTCTACCTGATTCGTATGATCAACTCATCATCAACTTGACAAACAATAATAAACCAGTCTAGTCTTCAATGACGTTGCAGCTGCTGTTCTACAAGAAGAAAATTAGTGGAAGAACAAGGAAGACAGACAAGTAAATATGCAACAAGAAGAAACATTGACAACGATGAGAGGGAGATTAACAGAACGTGGCCAAAGTAACAGTCACAAACATCGTAGATCAAAGTTGAGAAGCAAAAAGAATTTAAAGTGCTACAACTGTAGAAAGAATGGTCACTTAAAGAAGGATTATTGGAGTCTAAGTAAAAACTCCAATCTACAAGGCAATACCGCAAACACTTCAGATGATGGAGATGCTCTATGTTGTGAAGCGTCAACAACCGTGGAAGGTAGAAAACAATTTGCAGATATATGACTCATTGATTCGGGAGCAACATATCACATGACCTCAAGAAGAGAATGGTTCCATCATTATGAACCTGTCTCAGGAGGATCTGTGTATAGTTGCAATGATCATGCCTTAGAGATCGTTGGCGTATGAACCATCAAATTGAAGATGTATGATGGAACAATTAAAGTTGTTCGAGATGTGCGGCACGTGAAAGGCCTGGAAAAAATTTATTATTCTACGGATTGTTGGATAATAATGCAAGCAAGATTGAAACACGGAAAGGAATCATGAACGTGTTTCGTGGAGCTCTTGTGGTGATGAAATGTTAAAAGATAGCAACAAACTTGTACATGCTGAAGGGAGAGACTTTTCTAGAAGCAGAAGCCTCTGTTGCCTCATGTAGTTCAGATTTTGCAATGTTATGGCATCAGAAACTTGGACACATGTCAGAACAAGGAATGAAAGTCCTTGTGGAGAAAAAACTACCTCCAGGCTTAACAAAGTTATCACTTACTTTGTGTGAGCATTGCATAATAAGTAAGTAGCACATGTTGAAATTCAACACGTCAAATTCTAGAGAAAAAGTGTTTTAGAATTGGTTCATTCTGACGTATGGAAAGCACCAGTTACATCCCTAGGTGGAGCAAAATACTTTGTCTCATTTATTGATGACTACTCCAGGAGATATTGGGTGTACCTATTAAGAAGAAGTCAGATATATTTCACTTTCAAAAACTTAAAGCGCGGGTGAACTTGATTATAGAAAAGATCAAGTTTCAAATAGATAATGTAGGAGAATACACAAGTAAAGAATTTGATGACTTTTGCAGGAAAGAAGACAAAAGACAGTTCATATTGGTGAACACTCCTCAACTAAATGGAGTGGCAGAGCAGATGAACAGAAACTTGTTAGAAAGAACAAGAGCAATGTTGAGGGCTGCAGACCTAGAAAAATTATTTTGGACTGAAACAATCAATACCGCCTGTTATTTGGTGAATCGAGCTCCATCAACTGCAATAGAGCTGAAGACACCAATAGAGATGTGGACTGGTAAACCAGCTGATTATTCAAACCTCCATGTATTTGGAAGTATTGTGTACGTGATGTACAACTCCCAAGAAATTTCAAAGTTGGATCCAAAATCCAGGAAATGGAAATTCTTGGGGTATGCTGATGGTGTAAAGGGGTATCGTTTATGGAATCCCACTGCCCGCAATGTGATCATCAGCAGGGATGTTATCTTTGTAGAAGATAAACTACAAAGAAAAGAAGATGATGATAACACTGAAAAGTTAGAGACTACACAGATACATATGGAAAAGGAGTTTGAACAAGGAGATTGTCCTGAAGCAGAACCAGCACATAATGAACAAGAACCAGAGATTTCTGAAGCTCCAACAACTTGTCAATCAGATCATGTGAGAAGACATCCCAATTGACACTCAGATTATGTTATAGAAAGAAATATATACCTTCATAAAAATACATGGGACCTTGTGCAACTACCAAAGGAAGGAAGCCAATTGGTAACAATGGGTCTTCAAAATCAAGCGAAATGGTGACGATCAAGTTGAGAGGTATCGTGCAAGATTAGTGGTCAAAGGATATGCTCAAAAAAGAGGGTATTGATTTAATGAAATCTTTTCTCCTATGGTTCGACTAAACAGTCGAGTAGTTTTGGCAATGTATGCTACATTGAATTTACATCTAGAGCAGCTAGATTAAAACAGCTTTTTTTGTGGAAATTTGAAGAAGATTATATACTCCATCCTGAAGGTTTTGAAGAAGAAAAAAGAAGAACTTGGGTTGCAGGTTAAAACAAATCTCTGTACAGTCTAAAGCAGGCGCCGATGTGTTGGTATAAGAGATTTGATTCCTTCATTATGTGTCTTGGATACAACAGACTAATGTAACATCCCAAAAGTCGGGTCAGGACTAAAATGTAAATTTGGAAACTTTGTGCTCAATTTTGAAATAAGTTAAAAGTTTTGGGATTTAGTAAAGAATTTGATGATGGATTAAATAGCATAGATGGATAATTAAAGGGGTAATTTAGTCTTTTCAGCTTAAGGATATTTTGTGTTTCCTTTAATAAGAGTGTACACGTGGGTTTGGGAGATTTCTGGAAGCCTTCTTCTTACTCTCTTCTTCTTCTCGTAGCTCCAGCTTAAAGGTAAGTTGATTTTTAACTGTTAATTCTGGAATTTATAAGTTGGTTTTGAATCTTTGGGGGTTATATAAGCTTAAGGAAAGCTTGTATAACTTAAAACTCAAGAGAGAATTAGAAAGGAATTTCTTAAAAGAATAGAAATGAACTTTTGATATAGAAAGGTTTTGAAATTCTA
Source organism: Hibiscus syriacus (assembly GCF_006381635.1). Lineage (NCBI taxonomy): Eukaryota > Viridiplantae > Streptophyta > Magnoliopsida > Malvales > Malvaceae > Hibiscus > Hibiscus syriacus. Next base: position 2,199,167 of record NW_024063295.1, read on the forward strand.
AGGATGAATTTGACTTGTCATCAATCTAATTAGAAGTATGAAGTGTTAGAATGGAATTAGAACACATTGAAAATTTGGTATGATTCTTGAATCTCATATGGAAGATAGGATTTGAGGTTTAAGATGAAATAAATGAATATAGATTGGTTTAAGTATGTGTACTATAGTTAAGAATGAAAAGGGGATGATATATGAAGTGTTTGAGAGGAAATAAAGTAATTTTCGAGTTAAAAATATGATTTCTGGGCAAGGGGAATCGGTACCCATTCAAGGGGAACCGATACCCCTTCAAACGAACAACATTTTCCAGAATGTCATGAGGGAATCGATACCCCCATAGTAGGGAACCGATTCCCCCTAAAGGAATTGTGAATATGGGTTTAATAGTTCGTTTAAGTTGCTAGTATCTAATTACAAGGTAGGTATCTAATGATTGCCTCAAAATGTACATTTATGTAGATTCTACGCGTAAAGCAATTCCGGAACATTTGGCAAGTAAGATCGATCAAGGGAAAGATAAGAGATTGAAATTGACTAGTGAGGCCAGGTGAGTGCATACTAGTGATATGTAGTGTTTAATGGAAATAAGACTTGCGATGAGTCTATTTCCTAGAGTAATATGCATGAAGTCATGGACATGATTATGTGTGGTTATAATTATATGTGATTATCTGTATTACATTGATTGTATATGCATGACTAAAGATAATGATATGCTTTGTATATGCTATATGATGTATGTAAGACTTAATATGTAATAATGGAAGAACATGAGATAAGTTATATGATAGAGTCATAAGGAATGAAATGAACATGAGAGAATAAGATAATCAAGTATAAGTTATGATATGGTATAAGTGATTATACGAGAAATGTTAGGAGACTCTAAGAGAATAGTATGAATTCGAAGGCATAATAAGGATACATAAGTAATATAGGGAGATTGATAAATTAAAGGAAACTATGGTTTATGTAATTATAGTGAGAGCTACAAGTTTTAGTAAAGAGTATTATGGGAGTCATGAGAAATTGAACTAAATAATAGATGGTTTATGTGAATAAAAAGGGAAAATGATATAAAATAAGTTATGAAATTATAGGAAATAGAAGATAAGTCGAGAGATGTAGGGAAATAGAAATATATGTTCATTAAAGGTCATAGGAGAACAAGTATATGTAATATGATAATGAAATATAAGACTATGTGGATACATGGTATGAGATAAAATATGTAATATAGGAAAATATGATGAAAGTGAGTTTATAAGAAGTAATATGAACTAGGTAACATGGGTGACAGTATATGCATAATGGAAACATGAGTTGGACAAGTACTAGTGGTATGATTTATTATGAGAATTAGTATATGGAGCTATATGAAAAGATTATAATGAATATATGAAACTGAATTAAGTAAGAGATTAAATTAGTACCTAAATAAAATACTATTAAATGATATGTTTAGAAATACGGCATAATTTATAATCTAAGGGAATACAAAGAATAGAGCATAAGGTAGATAATATGATATTCGTTATGATATCTATATGATATATGTCATCAGGTAATATGAAAGGACTCTAAAAATTGATATAAGCTAGGAGAAAGTGTTCTATGTGTTATATGAAGCATATATGATCATATGTGAACAAGATATGATATGTATGTTTATATGAATATCTTAGAAATGATCTAAGCTATATGATATGATATGTGTGATTATGTGCACTTTGTGATATATGTTATATGATATGGATCTATGTAACTACGTGAGAAAGTATATAAACTATGTGACATGTAAATGTGACTCATATGAAAATGTTCTATGAGTAATTGAACTATGTGTTATGTGAAATGATAAGTATAAAAGAAAATGCCCATGTTATGTGTCTTGAGAGCTAGGGGTATAGTTGGTATGCCAAGAGTAGAAGGTCTACGTGGTCCTTCGGGACAATATTCTACGCGGTCCTTCGGGATATATATATATTCTTTGGAACATGTGTGAAGTCTGGTGAGACACATATATGATCCCTAGCATATGTATATGATTCTTAAGGAATTCTATGTGGTCCTTATGGACATCATTATATGGCACTACGGTGCAATTACGCGGCACTTCGGTGCATATACGAGCTGTGGTAACAGCATAGTCACAACCTCACAATACTCAGATACCTTAGGTTCTCAATATGATATCATGGGCCAATAAACTCATTAATACAAATTCATGAATGTTAAAGTAATATGCTTACATGTATGGATATTGGTGATATGAGAACAATGTATGTGATATATGTATACGATTTGTGATATGATGTGTGTATGATATGATATATCTGTGATAGGGGTAATGGTATCTGTTGCATAATATGCACGAATATATGTTGATGTATATGTAAATGAGTTGTATAATTTGATAGCATAAAACAGTCATGCATGATTAGTGGGTATGAATTCCATTAGATGTGTTTCTTTATGCCTCACTAAGTCTTCAACTTAGCGTGTGATGTTTCACACGTAGGTTCGAGAAGAGTAAAGAGTAATGGGGAGCAAGACAGGTCAGTTCTCTTACCAAATGTCAGATCAGAAAATATATGTATTGGTTATAGAGTGTAGTTGGCATGTAGTCTAAAGATATAAATTGTATGAACTCTGATATATATTTTGTAAACGTTTTGAATAAGTTAAATGTTATCAAAGTTTTTAAATTACTCACTATTTTATACGAATAAATGTTTGAAAAGTCAATGTGACACTTCGGACTCGTATCCGGGTCGGATACGGGTTGGGGGTGTTACATTTAATGGTATCAGAGCTATGGTTTAGTCGATTGTCGGCATAAACCGAAGTCCAAAGTATCATAAAAGGAGTACATGCCAACAAAGATTGGAAAATTTCTGATCTGATAGTGTAAGGAATATGTTGTCTTGTTAATAGAATAAGAATAATTTAATACAGTAGAAATCCGATCGTGATAATTTCGAAGTAAGTGAAAGGTGATATTCCTGATTGTGATAGCTATTCACCTGCCCTGGCCAGGCAGGATGAAGAGCGGAAACCTCAGGAATTGCCTAGTAAGATCAAAAGTTGATTTCAGAAAGCTGAAATCATATCTGAATAATGATAGAAAGTTTTCATCGTTTGGAATCGGAAAAACGATATAGAGTAGTTTTGCTATTATGTGGATAAGATAGAATATGGTGAACAGGTGTCACCATAAGAATGTTAAAAAGATCTAATGACGTGATAAGTATGTATAGAAGAACTCAAGGATAAGTGCATCAGTGACAAGTGTATAAGATGTATAAAGTCAGAGCTTATGAGTTTGAAACAAAGTGATAATATTGCGCATAAACAAGAGTATGTTTATGATAAGGGTTTGCAGTTAAGATGGAAATAGTTAGCATTGGCTAACTAGAGTATGTGATAAAAATGTACTGGAATTATAAGATTATAAGATATTGTCAGGATATGATAACCAGATCTGCAATGGATCTGGATATAGTTGCATATTTGGGTCATAGTAATGTGGTATAGTAAAGGAAAAGGAAGTAAGAATTTGTATATTTAAGTAAAGCTGAGGATTGATAAGAAGAGTTTGAGAATGTGTATATCGATGATCAGATTATAGGACATAGGAAGTCAGAATGTTGAGTTTGAGCAAAAGAAATTTCAGGATGTATGAGAATAGAGGTGAAATTGATAAGTTGAGTAAGCGAATTTTGAGATAATTTAGATTGGAAAGGATGTATATGATTGGTATAATAGGGCTTGTGCCCTAGATTGAACAAAAGTTATTATCTAGCTGTCAGAGTAAAGGTGCTAGAGTTATAAGATTGGAGGAAAGATAGTGGAGTTAATTGATTATGATGTGAATTTGATATAGTATATTCTGAGCAGATAGCTATGATGTAGAAACAGAGATAAGTATTTGCATGGAACCTCAGGAAGGAAAATACAAGTATAAGAAATGATAAAGAATAAAGTTATGTATAAGAAATGGGTTATCAGAGTAATGAGGATGCAATGAAGATTGGTACATAAAGATGAGTATAAGTGATAAGACAAGAGTATGTGAACATGAAAGGAAATATATGATTTATGTATAAGGAATAAGGAATAAAGAAATGAAAGAGATTGATTTAAAAGAATCAGATATGATAAATATGGAAGTACAGAGGACAATTTTGATATAGAAATAAGACAAGTGTGCAAGGTGATGTGAAAATATTGTTTGACTCCTTAAAGTATATGTTTAATCACATTGAAGAAGATTTAAAGTTGTGTTTTGGTCAAACGATGACGAAATACAAGTTTGGTATGGTTATAAGGTAATTAGAGAGTTATGAAGAAATAGATGGATTTATGATATAGAGTGATGAGATGAATGTATAAACGAAAAAGATAGTTGGAAAACTAAAGGATTGAAAAGTGAGTTTCTGATGATGACAAGAAAGAATAAGTCAGGGAAGCAACATAAGAACATTAGAAGATATGTTCTTACTAAGATGTTCAGTGAAAATTCGAGGGAGAATTTTCTTATAAGGAGGGGAGATTTGTAACATCCCAAAAGCCGGGTCAGTGACTAAAATGTAAATTTTGGAAACTTTGTGCTCAATTTTGAAATAAGTTAAAAGTTTTGGGATTTAAGTAAAGAATTTTGATGATGGATTAAATAGCATAGATGGATAATTAAAGGGGCAATTTAGTCTTTTCAGCTTAAAGGATATTTTGTGTTTCCTTTAAATAAGAGTTGTACACGTGGGTTTTGGGAGATTTCTGGAAGCCTTCTTCTTACTCTCTTCTTCTTCTCGTAGCTCCAGCTTAAAGGTAAGTTTGATTTTTAACTGTTAATTTCTGGAATTTATAAGTTGGTTTTGAATCTTTGGGGGTTATATAAGCTTAAGGAAAGCTTGTATAAACTTAAAACATCAAGAAGAGAGAATTAGAAAGGAATTTCTATTAAAAGAATAGAAATGAACTTTTGATATAGAAAGGTTTTTGAAATTCTAAGGATGAATTTGACTTGTCATCAATCTAATTAAGAAGTATGAAGTGTTAGAATTGGAATTAGAACACATTGAAAATTTGGTATGATTCTTGAATCTCATATGGAAGATAGGATTTTGAGGTTTAAGATGAAATAAATGAATATAGATTGGTTTAAGTATGTGTACTATAGTTAAGAATGAAAAGGGGATGATATATGAAGTGTTTGAGAGGAAATAAAGTAATTTTCGAGTTAAAAATATGATTTCTGGGCAAGGGGAATCGGTACCCATTCAAGGGGAACCGATACCCCTTCAAACGAACAACATTTCCAGAATGTCATGAGGGAATCGATACCCCCATAGTAGGGAACCGATTCCCCCTAAAGGAAATTGTGAATATGGGTTTAATAAGTTCGTTTAAGTTGCTAGTATCTAATTACAAGGTGTAGGTATCTAATGATTGCCTCAAAATGTACATTTATGTAGATTCTACGCGTAAAGCAATTCCGGAACATTTGGCAAGTAAGATCGATCAAGGGAAAGATAAGAGATTGAAATTGACTAGTGAGGCCAGGTGAGTGCATACTAGTGATATGTAGTGTTTAATGGAAATAAGACTTGCGATGAGTCTATTTCCTAGAGTAATATGCATGAAGTCATGGACATGATTATGTGTGGTTATAATTATATGTGATTATCTGTATTACATTGATTGTATGTATGCATGACTAAAGATAATGATATGCTTTGTATATGCTATATGATGTATGTAAGACTTTAATATGTAATAATGGAAGAACATGAGATAAGTTATATGATAGAGTCATAAGGAATGAAATGAACATGAGAGAATAAGATAATCAAGTATAAGTTATATGATATGGTATAAGTGATTATACGAGAAATGTTAGGAGACTCTAAGAGAATAGTATGAATTCGAAGGCATAAATAAGGATACATAAGTAATATAGGGAAGATTGATAAATTAAAGGAAACTATGGTTTATGTAATTATAGTGAAGAGCTACAAAGTTTTAGTAAAGAGTATTATGGGAGTCATGAGAAATTGAACTAAATAAATAGATGGTTTATGTGAATAAAAAGGGAAAATGATATAAAATAAGTTATGAAATTATAGGAATATAGAAGATAAGTCGAGAGATGTAGGGAAATAGAAATATATGTTTATTAAAGGTCATAGGAGAACAAGTATATGTAATATGATAATGAAATATAAGACTATGTGGATATATGGTTATGAGATAAAATATGTAATAATAGGAAAATATGATGAAAGTGAGTTTATAAGAAGTAATATGAACTAGGTAAACATGGGTGACAGTATATGCATAATGGAAACATGAGTTGGACAAGTACCTAGTGGTATGATTTATTATGAGAATTAGTATAATGGAGCTATATGAAAAGATTATAATGAATATATGAAACTGAATTAAGTAAAGAGATTAAATTAGTACCTAAATAAAAATACTATTAAATGATATATGTTTAGAAATACGGCATAATTTATAATCTAAGGGAATACAAAGAAATAGAGCATAAGGTAGATAATATGATATTCGTTATGATATCTATATGATATATGTCATCAGGTAATATGAAAGGACTCTGAAAATTGATATAAGCTAGGAGAAAGTGTTCTATGTGTTATATGAAGCATATATGATCATATGTGAACAAGATATGATATGTATGTTTATATGAATATCTGAGAAATGATCTAAGCTATATGATATGATATGTGTGATTATGTGCACTTTGTGATATATGTTATATGATATGGATCTATATAACTACGTGAGAAAGTATATAAGCTATGTGACATGTAAATGTGACTCATATGAAAATGTTCTATGAGTAATTGAACTATGTGTTATGTGAAATGATAAGTATAAAAGAAAATGCCCATGTTATGTGTCTTGAGAGTTAGGGGTATAGTTGGCATGCCAAGAGTAGAGGGTCTACGCGGTCCTTCGGGACAATATTCTACGCGGTCCTTCGGGATATATATATATTCTTTGGAACATGTGTGAAGTCTGGTGAGACATATATATGATCCCTAGCATATGTATATGATTCTTAAGGAATTCTATGTGGTCCTTATGGACATCATTATATGGCACTACGGTGCAATTCTACGCGGCACTTCGGTGCATTTATACGAGCTGTGGTGACAGCATAGTGCACAACCTCACAATACTCAGATACCTTAGGTTCTCAATATGATATCATGGGCCAATAAACTCATTAATACAAATTCATGAATGTTAAAGTAATATGCTTACAGGTATGGATATTGGTGATATGAGAACAATGTATGTGATATATGTATACGATTTGTGATATGATGTGTGCATGATATGATATATCTGTGATAGGGGTAATGGTATCTGTTGCATAATATGCACGAATATATGTTGATGTATATGTAAATGAGTTGTATAATTTGATAGCATAAAACAATCATGCATGATTAGTGGGTATGAATTCCATTAGATGTGTTTTCTTTATGCCTCACTAAGTCTTCGACTTAGCGTGTGATTGTTTCACACGTAGGTTTCGAGAAGAGTAAAGAGTAATGGAGAGCAAGACAGGTCAGTTCTCCTTACCAAATGTCAGATCAGAAAATATATGTACTGGTTATAGAGTGTAGTTGGCATGTAGTCTAGAGATATAAATTGTATGAACTCTGATATATATTTTGTAAACGTTTTGAATAAGTTAAATGTTATCAAAGTTTTTAAATTACTCACTATTTTATACGAATAAATGTTTGAAAAGTCAATGTGACACTTCGGACTCGTATCCGGGTTGGATACGGGTTGGGGGTGTTACACTTAATGCAGACCCTTTTGCTTATTTCAAGAGGTTTGGTGATAACGATTTTGTTATATTGCTATTGTATGTGGATGATATGTTGGTTGCAGGACCCAACAAAGATCATATTGGAGAATTGAAGGCACAACTGGCTAGGGAATTTGAAATGAAGGACTTGGGATCAGCAAACAAGATTCTAGGGATGCAAATTCATCGAGACAGAAGTAATAAGAAGATTTGGCTTTCACAAAAAATTACTTGAAGAAGATCCATACCAAAGACAACATAGCAGATTTCATGACGAAGGCGATCAATGCCGATAAATTTACTTGGTGTCGATCCTCTTATAGCCTGTTAGAGACGTATGCAACATGAAGGTACAAGGTAGAAAGAATGGTGTGAAGATATGATTGTTCCAATCAAATCTTCAAGTGGGAGATTTTTTAAAATAACAAGTTGCACCGAAAGTGCATTGGAATGGTAGGTATCGAATTTCGGTGTAGTTTTTTTTTTTAATTTTGGGTAAAGGGATAATTATCAAATTGGTCCCCTATACTTTAGGGTATTAACAAGATTAGTCCTTAAGCTTCAACTATAAATACCCTAACCCATTTAGCTTCAAAATTATCCCAAATCATTCTAGCTTTCTCTCAATACTAGAGAATTTAGAGAGCTTCTTGAGAGTTGTTTTCTCCTTTTTATCAAGAGAGAATTGTCATTGTTTTCTCTTTGTTAAATCGAGAGAAATTATAATTCATATTTTCTCATAGTGAAATTTTTCTATCTTTGCCCGTGGTTTTTACCATATATTATTTAGGGTTTTCTATGTAAAATTTGTGTATTCTTTATCTTTATTTTCTCAAATTATCAGTTGTGATTTTGCTCTATCCGATAGCCGTCTTCCGCAACAGTTCTCTCTTTTCACCCCCTCTCTTTCGGATGGTAGTGATTATGGTTTCTCATTTGGTTACATGTAGGATTCATTTTAGTACTTTTCTTGGCTCTCCCACATCTTTTTTGGTGTCATCATTTCGTGCCGAAGAGTCTTTTCCTCCCTCGGCATACTCTTGGGTGACGTCGCTCCTTACCAATTTCTCGGTCGTGGGTTACTGCCTCATTCTCTTCCAATTCTTCCTCTATATATCTCTCAGTTGGAACTCTAAACCTGTTGTCACTCCTCGTTTCTTAATTTTTGTATCCCAGGGACTAGTTATTTTTCTTCGACCCCCCTTACTTCCTTTGGACATCCAAGGATCGTACCTTTCTATGTTCTTAGTTTGTTGCTCCTCTTGAGCTTTTTTTGTTCTTCTAATTTTCTTGGTTCTATCGTTTCTTGGTTTGCTGATCCCTATTTCGCCTCCTCTTATGTAGGGTTTTCTTTTTGGTTCATGAGGAATGCTGATGCATTATGGCCTACCACCCCATAGTGGAAGCAGATTGAGTGCGTTCGCTCGTACTTAACGTTTAAGATCATGTTTCCAACATGAATTGTCGATATCATGGGCTTATCCAATTCTATTTTAACACATATTCTCGCAAGTCATCCTCCTGTTGACCATGTAGTATGGTAGTCGACTTTTAAAGGTTTTCCCACCAATTTTCCAATGTTTCGCAACACCGTCTCATCGAAGTACTCTGTAGGACGGCCTAAGATATGAATCCAAACTGACATGGATGGTATGTTAGCGCTTGCTGCCGCGGGACGCCATTTCTGCACCATGATGTAATGATCCATTATCTTCCAAGGGCCCTATGTTAGTACCTTTATCCTGTCTTCCATGCTTTAGAATTTAACAACGTCGAAACCATTGTCCAAATCAATGCATTTGAACTCACTATCGATTTTTCATAAGTTGGTCACCCTGTTTGATCAAAACATTATAAGCGACAGTCTTTTACAAGATTTTTATCATTAAAGCCCTTATCCAAGGTTTCCTGATTCTTTGCTTCAACTCAGGTGAAATCTTGATCGTTGGGATTTTTTTTATCCTCATTTTCTTCCTCCTCATCCTCAATTCTTGTGGAGGTCTGGAACAGGCCTACGAATAAGGATGAACCTGCAATTGTGTCCCACCATGTTTTACATGGGTTACCTCTTTCTGGTTCGTTGATTCTTTCTAAGGATCGAAATCTTTTGTTACTCCATTGCGTCACCCTGGTGACAGACGAGATATCTTCCTGCATGGGAACCAAGGCTAAAAGTTTCTCCAAGAACTCACTAATAATAACCGCATTTTCTCATAGTATCATGTTTTGTCCACAATATATATATATATATATATATAATAATTAGAGCGTTTGCTACCTGGTATACCTAAGTAAAAAAGTATATACTATATCGATCAATATCAATTAATTTAATAATTATTTATTTATATATTTTGTTAGATAAAATGGTTAATCCGAGACATAAAATAATAATAATAAACAAATATTTATTATATAATCAAACGAAGAAAAATAAATAAAGAATTAAAATAGAGAAATGAGATTGGTTACTCATATGTAGACATGAAATAGAGGATGAGCGGAGTCAGATAAATATAAGAGAAAATTTTGTTGAGGCTTGTACGAACAGTTTCCTTTAGACATATTAGTCATCTCCTTAGTGCTTTGAGTAATGTTGGACGTTGGTCTCCAGGATACAACTACAAATGATCATAGCAATAAGCACAACTGTAATGATCAGTCGAACACAATCTTGCCTTTCTCTATCATCGGAAAGAACGAATTTGGAAGGAATTTTTCTAAGTGTTTTCCTATTCCAACATTTTAACCTTGCAAGATGTAACTTGTGTCTCTAAGATTTGTCCCTTAACTAGTCTATGTATAAAGGAAAGGAAATTAATCAAAAGGTTATGACCTTTTGACTAGGAGTTAAGACCATTTGATGAAGGGATTACTTGAAAAGCTAATATGTACAATTGAATGGATGCAACTTTAAACCAGGTGACATTATTAATAAGTCTTTTCATCAAGTGACACCATTTATCATGAAGAGAATAAATTTTATTCAATTAATTCATAATTTTCCAACAATCCTCCACATGAATGAAATTGATATTTTCAAACTGACTCGATATGATGATAGATTCTACGTTCAATATTTGCATAGAATAGGTAGACGTCCCCCTTTGAACCTTCCATTGTGAAAATATGTTTTCCTTACTGGTTTTCCAGTAGATGCGATGTCTTTGAACTGCCCTTTCGTTTGTGTAAGCAATGACATACCTTACACAAATATCTCTTTGAATAGATTTGGTTCTTGTGGTTATGTCCATATAGTTGTGGACATCTCCTGGTTCTGCAAGAGCTTAGAGAACTATGCCCCAATAGTCTCCTTGAAGCTGCTCCACTACACTCTCACATAGGTGACTTATATTGTTATGTTCACTGAAACACATAGTGGTTGTTAAAAATATTGTTTAACCTTTTCCACATTTTAATCATTGTTTTTATCATAGGAATGGACTTGGGATAAGAACCCCCACAATGACCACACAAGATCTATGCAAGTAGGTTGTCACATTGAACTTAGATCTTGGGATCTTCAGTTAACTAAGTTGGATTTTCCTTCACATAGCACCTTAAATATTCATGGGCTTTATTCTCATTCCTTTCGAGGTTTTATCAAATTGATCTCAGTTTAACTGTTTGGTTAGAGAACCCGCAATGTTATCTTTTAATCTTACAAAATCAATGAGTATAACTCTTAATTTGATATCAGTTGTCTAATGGTATTGTGCCGATAACACATAACATACATTACATTATGTGCTCTACCAATTGTTTATTGGTTATCACAATATATGTATATTTTGGACATATACTTTAGCCATTGAAGAGTATTCTTCAAAATTATTTGTAGTCGTTACTTTTGTAAGACACCCCTACACTTTCAAGTAGTTGTATGAAGGTTTTCTACCTCTCCATAATTCATATGGAGTCTTGTCCATTTTCTGTAGGGCTCATTACCATCCATAATTCTTTTAGTCGTATTATGGATATTATACACTTCATATAATGTATCCAATAATTCATTCAAGATGTGATTCCAACATATGAAGTTAGAATGCTTCCAAGCTGTAACTATATTAAATGTGATAATAACGTTTACCACATCCTCTCTAATAATAGGAAGATCATCATGCACATATATGATCATATTCATCATGTTCAAATGTAACATCTATCGTTGTTATGTTTTGAAATTCTATCCATAAATTTAATGTATCTATAGAAATTATTATATTCTTGGTTGATTCTCAATTTTAATACCAAATTAAACCAATATTTAAATTTTAAATTTAAATTCCAAATTCAAACAAACTTGATATGTACTTGCAACATGGATTTATTAAAAAAAGAGTGAATTATGTTTTTGGAATTTTAATACATATTTAGAAGAAGATGGATGGAGAGAAAATTATGTTTGTGTATATTGCAGTTTGCACTTTCAGTTTAGAAACGTTGTTCTATTAAACTAACGAATTGAAACATATGCAGTTTCGTTTTCTTTTACTACACGTTAAAATAAATTCTTTGCTCGTTATAGAAGTATAAGAAAATTAACATAAACTCTCAACCAATCATGATACTTTTATACAAAATGTTTTCTAGGTAATTAAGTGCTGCTTCAACCCCGAACTGTTCCCTAATTAAAAAAACATGGACCCATAAATTGGTCTAATTCTCAATTTCATTCATCAATTTTACGAAAATTAAGTAGTTAATCCTCTACTTTAATTTATGATAATTTAGTTTAATATTTTATGAAAACTAAGAAATTAATCCTGGTGTGGGAAAACGTATGAAGTTAGATCGTTTATTTTTGTTAACTTGTTATACATAAATCGTTTAATTGCTTTTTTTTAGTTAATTTCTTGTATATAAATTGTTGAATTTCTTGTCTATATCTCCGTATAAGTCATCCAATTATTCGCACGGTTTCATTTTGATCACTCAATTATTTTATTTCCAAAATCATATTTTATATTACGGTTTGGTTTCGTTCTGGTCTCCTGTCGTAAAAATTTAATGACGATGCTGACGAGTCACCATAACGTAATGGCATATCATCATTGAAAAAAAATATATCACATCAACAGTTCTGCTAATTTTTTAACAATGGGTGGTCAAAATGAAATTAAAATGTAGCATTAGATATAATTTTGAAAAAAAAAGTTAAGCGATCAAACATAACCACTCAAATAGTTGAATGACTAGATACATAGTTTACCCTAATTTTAAAAAATATGATGAACATATAAAAAAGGAAAAGTACACAAATGGTCCCTTGACTATAGGGCGTTGCTTTACTGAATCTCACGACTATTAAAAGTTATAAAATGATCCTCTCACTATAAGATGTTGATTTGTTGAGTCTCTCGACTATAAAAAGTTACAAAATGGCTATCTGATTATTCATTATGTTCCAAACTCGTCCTTTTCCGCTAAAAAATGATGACATATTAGGCTATACGTTAACCTACTGAATGGGATATGATAGTCGTTTGAGATTCTGTGATTAGATTATATCACATCCAATCAATAGGTTAACGTCTAGCTTAAATTACTATTAATTTTTTAACAGAAAATTACTAGTTTGGAACACAAAGAATATTCGTGTGATCATTTTGTTACTTTTAATAGTCGAGGGACTCAACAAAGCAATGTCTTATAGTCGATGGAATTATTTTGTAACTTTTCATAGTCAGATGACTCAATGAAGTAGCATCCTATAGTTGAGTGACCATTTGTGTATTTTACCCATAAATTAAAGTAAGCATTAAATTTATAGTTATCATAAATAAAAAACGTATAAATACTAATAAAACTACCACTACACATCCCCACCTATATAATGTCTCCTTCCATTGATCATCATACACCAGGAATAAAAAGCTTTACAAAAGTTCTCAGGGAAAAGAAATCTGAGTTCCAGTACAATGTCGAAATCAAGAAAGCCATCTCCCATGCTTTTAAATCTAGCGTTCATGATGGCACTGTTTATCACAGCAGGAAATGCTCAGCAATTGCTGCCATCATTTCCTGATGTCCAAGGAGTCGAAAAATGCCTTTCGTTTCTTTCTCATGTGGATGGGTGTATTGTGGAATTTTTTGACGCAGTCCGCCATCTTTACGCAAGTGGTTATATTAGTTCTGAGTGTTGCAAAGCTCTCACCAAACTTAACGATGATTGCTATTCTAAATTGTTTCGTTATAGCCCATTGAACCCCTTTGCTCGAGACTTTCTGCGCGATTCCTGCGTCAGGTCCAACTAGGTCAAGCCCTTACAGAGAGAGCAGACCCTACAAGATAAGATTTCATAACAAATATGGTTGTTTTTGATGTTTGGAGGGCATACTATTGATTCTTGGTAATAAATTTTTTTTTTATCTCATCTAAAATAAATATGTTTTATGAAAATTCTAGAATGTCCGTCGTACATTGTAATTCATAAACAAATTTTCCCTGCAGATATTTGCTTGCTTGATAAAATACGAATTTCTAACATTAAACTTGGCCATTGCAACTGAGATTCTGTATCCGTACATACCCAACCTGTTCAGCCTCTCGATTGCCCTTAAAGCATCTGTTCTCCCGTCCATTCCCACGAAACCGATCTTCTACCCCTTCCCCCTCTATTCAACTTGCTTGCTATGAACACCCTGAAAACATCTCCATGGTTTCCGAACACTTGCCACAAACCTTTCCAATGAAGTGTGGGCGGAAGGTTGTCCACAAAGACAGAGATGGACCGAGGGGTGCTTTTTGGATGTCCCTTAAAAATTTATAATTCTCTTATAATTTATATATTTTCTTTATATTTTTATACTGATTATCCCTAAATTTTTAATATAACATCTTAAATTTGGATCCCATAACATAAATTATTGTATTTGTCCTTGCACAAAAATAACGACTTTCATTCTATGTAGCCCCAAAAAAATAATATTTTTTTATCATCTTCAAGCAACAAGGGTTAACATGTTTAACAACAAACAATACTTATTTGTATTATCTAGTGACTGCATTTGGCTAAATATCTATTGCATAATATCAAACTCTGTTATAATAAAAATATCGGTTGCCATTGATAAAATTTAGGCCTGAAAACGAACCGAACGAACACGAACGTGGGTATGTTTATGTTCGTTCGTTTAATTTTAAATGAACAAATGAACGAACACGAACATAAACGAACAAAAAATTTCTTGTTCATATTCGTTCGTTAAGGAATGCAGCTTGTTCGCGTTCGTTCATGTTTGTTCATGTTTATTCATTTAAATGATAAACGAACACAAATGAACGATCATAAACGAACGGATATAAACGAACATAATAAACGAACACAAGCGAACACAAACGAACGAACGTAAACGAACACAATAAATTAACATAAACAACATAAATGAAAATAGATTTTTTTCTTTCCTAAAAATTTTAGAATTATATTTTATTTAATTGTTTTAAGCTTTTTTTTATTTGTATTTAAAATTGATTGAATTTTAAAATATTTATAGATATCAGATTAAAGTTTATTGAACTTTAATATTTTAAATGAGTCTAGAGAGATTAGGCTAAACATAAATGAACGCACGTAAACGAACATAAATGAACGTAAATGAACATAAATGAACGAACATATTACCGAACGTAAATGAACGAACGAGTCCTCCGTTCATGTTCGTTCTTTTAATTAAGCGAACACAAAATCTTGTTATTGTTCGTTCGTTTAATAAATAAACAAACATAAAATAACATAAAATGAGTAATGAATATTATTTGAATCCTTTAAAATGAATGTTAATCATCACAAAATGGTTTAAAAAGGAATTTGTAATCATAAATTCCTTAATTTAATCTCAAATATTCTTTTATAAATTCATTTTTTATTACTGAAATATCTTAATTTCCACAAATGCAATTAGTACCAGATGTTTTGATGTATTGAAATTCATTTCTAAATTAAAAAAAACAGCCTAAAACCCAATAAAACCCCCTGTTTTCATAAACCACCATTAAATATTGAATTTATAATTATTTATTATTTTTTAGATTTTATAAATTAAATTATATGTTAAACAGTAAGACTTAAATATATCTATAAATATTCATATAAATAATATAAATTAATTTATAACACATAAAATATAAATAAACAAGTTTCGAATCAATTGATATCGATCGGTACAGTACATACTTATCTAGCTTGGGAGTAATCGGTAAACGCTCTAATTAATAGTATATTTTTCTATTTCGTATTTTCTTAATTTTTTAGAATGAACAAATATATATATTTGTTTGTACGAGTCAAGTTACCTCAGTAGTTAAAAAGATTATTGTTATTTATAGAAGTTTTAAGTTTGAGTATGAGAGACTGCAATGATGATGCATTTTTATTTTTAAATGATTGAGAATTTTTATAACAGATATTACCTTGTAAATATATTAGATTAATAAAAAATATTAATATTGTAGTAAAAGAAAAAATGGGTAAAGTACCCAAATTGTCCCCAATTATAGGTCGCTACTTCTGAGTCTCATGACTATTAAAAATTATAAAATAGTCCCTAACTATAAGACACGGTTTTGTTGAGTCCTTCAACTATTAAAAGAGACAAAATAGACACTCGACTATTCATATGTTTCAAATTTGTCTTTTTCGTGTAAAAAATAGCAATCGTCTGAGTTGGACATTAACCTATTTACTAAGATATATAAAATATGATCCAAAATTTGTTTAAGTTGTATTTTGTGGATCAAATATTTGTTTAGATTATGTCATCGAGCTAGTGATTGAAAGCAATGATGGTGTCAGTATACATCATTTAAATATAATTTTATCTTATCCTAGTGAGTAAGTTAACGTCATGCTCAAACGGCTGTCAATTTTCTAATGAAAAATGATGAGTTTGAAACAAATGAATAGCCAAGAGACTATTTTGTAACTTATAATAGTTAGTGGATTTAACGAAGTAATGTCTTATAATTCGAAGACCATTTTGTTACTTTTAATAGTCATGAGATTCAACAGAACAATATCATATAGTCGATGGACCATTTGTGTACTTTATCTAAGAAAAATAAACCACTCCAACAATTAATTAGCGTAATAAAAGAGGTATTAGAGTCCTTAAACAGTAGAAGAATCTAAATCTTGATACCTGTAAATGAAATAAACTAGATTGGAAGATCACCCTTAGCTCCGGATTAGTCAAACGCATACGTTTCAACTCGTTTCTTCAATAAAACAGCGTTTCTAAACTGAAATTGAAACGTGTAAATATTAATAACACTACCTGCTACACCTTCCCACCTATATAACATCTCATTCCATTGATCATCGTCATACACCTCAACAGCGCCAAGAAAACAAAGCCTTCATAAATTTCCCAGGAAAAAAATCTAAATTCCAGTATAATGTCGATATCAAAAAACCCATCGCCTATGCTTTTGAGCTTAGCATTATTGGCACTGTTCATCACAGCAGGAAATGCGAAGCAACTTGACTCCAGAGACGTCTCAAAATGCCTTTCTTTCCTTTCTCATGTTAATGGGTGTACTGGGGAAATTTTTGAGGCAGTCCTCGAACTTCGAGCAGGTTTTTTTATTAGTCCCGCTTGTTGCAAAGCTCTCACCAAACTTACCGACGACTGCTATTCTAAATTGTTTCGTTATAACCCATATTTCCCAATTGCTGGAGACGTTTTGCGGGGTTTATGCTTCGGCTCCTAAACGAACTGAACAAGTTCAATTCATTCAAGCCCCTTATGGAAGATGGTTATTTTTTATGTTTTGAGGGCTTACTATTGATTCTTGTAATAAAAATATTTTGATTTGATAAAAGAATAAATACGTTTCATAGTTTTTTTTGTTCAAAATGGGTTAGACCATTGATTTTTAGCTCTAAAATTAAGACGTGACGTAAACTAAGTATTTCAAGTTAATATCATGCAACACACACAAAACATGCTTCTAAGTTACATTCCCAATTCGTTATTTAACTAATACATACGTGCATCCCTGATATTTTTAGTGCTCAAATTTAAAACCTCAATAAATAACACCAATTCATTTACTACAATTACTCTATCAATGTAAAATAATTTAACTAACTCAAATATTTGCTTCTAACTCTATCTCAAAAAATATAGTAATATTTTTATGCCTTTAAGATTTGATGAAGTGACACAATTATATTGGTGCCTAAAATCTTAATATTTTGGAACCATCCTAATAGAAGTTATTCTCTTGGTTTTCTTGACTCAACTAAAATTTGTTAGGTGTTTGACTTTATTGTCTCTAATATTTCCTTTTGTGTTTTCTGTTCAACTGCTTCTAAACCAATGAAGGAAAATCTCTATATGTTTTTTAAAAGATAATAAGCTGAAAAATGATCGATGCAAATAATTCATCAATCAGTTAGTATGGTAAAATAAGGTATTAAATCCCATAAACAAGACGAGTTCAAATATTGATGTTGCGAATTGAGCAAATTGGATTGACAGAGTCGCTTTCATAATAGGTATCTACAAAAATCGATTTAAAATAGTTGATCAATAGATCAGATACCGATAGTTAAATAAAAAAAAAGGCAAACACTTTCGTTGCAGAACCAGCCAGCTCTCAATACATTGGAACTTTCTTCACTTTAGGGCAAAGAACCCCAAGCTTTTTTGTTGGAGAGAACGTGATTATACTTGCTTCCATTGAAGAATCGGACATGTGTTAGGTCAAAATATCTTTAAAATAATTATAAGAAAAGCTTGGCCTTGACTAACATTGAATTAATGGAGCTATTGGCGTTTTATTTCCATTTTGGTTTAGGTATAGTCTCTTACCAGTCTCCCATGAAAAACCTAAAGGATAAGGGAAAGACATGGTTTGATGAATATCTCCAACTAACTACTCTGAAAACACCATGGGGACCAACCCAACATTTAAAGATGGTAAATCTCTTATTTTATTTTCGATGTTTCAATTATGATACAAAGACGATAGAAATTTAAGTGTATATATATATTGGAACATAGACAAATGGAGGGATTGACGAAGGTGATTGTCCCATAAAAATTAAAAATTCTCATATAATTTAGGTATTTTCTATTAATAATATATTTTTAATCTCCTAAAATTTGATAAGTTTGATCTTAACATAAAACCTTAAAAATTGCTTTGATTCTAATTAAGTGAAGAGGGAATACTTCATTTGAAGGTAAGTCACAAGTATTAGAGATTTCTTAAGTCACTCATCCTATACAAGAATCTTTATGTTCATATTATTCACAAATGCATGAATTAATAGAAACTTTTCACATTATATGATATAAATAGTTTGGATAATAGGTTATAAAGAACATTTTGTTTTTCTTTATAAATGAGATTACAAAATTTTACACTAATAATATCAAGAGGGTGTTAGACGTACAATCAAAGGCTAAATTATTAATAATAAGCCCTTGAAATTTATCATTTTATTTAATAACCCTAGAAATTTAACATTTAGTTTGTATCATCCTTGAATTTTAATTTGTAACAAAATAAATTCTTAATATATATTCCATTTGGATACTATTACTTGAATTTATATGTCCATCCCTATCGCTACCTTTAAATTCAGTTTTGTTTGCATTTTATAGGTTAAAAGGTTTTGTTGTATTCCTCAGGGAAAGTGAAGGTCGAAAGTAACAACAGCACATTAATGGTCCCACTTTTGCAACAAACTTCATTTTATTCTAAACTTCTAAGTTAATTAAACTAGGATAAACTATATGTTTAGTACTTCAACAATTAGTTTTATTTTATTTGGTCATTTAATTATTTTTATTTTAAAGTCATATTTAATGTTACATTTTAGTTTTATTTTAAAATCACCCATCATTAAAAAATTAATAATAATATTAACATGTCATTATAAGGTAATGTCCTATAATTATTAAAAAAAAGAGTTACGCCAGTAATTCTATTCATTTTTAAATAGATGGTGACCAAAATGAAACCAAAACATCACATTAGGTAAGAAGTGATCGTTACATGACCGCGACACATGCATTCACCATAATAGCGCTCGTTATGTCCGCGGTTATGATAAACGCAAAGCAATAAAAAACGCAGCCCCAACCTCATTTTAAATACCTAGATAATAATTTGAAAAATAATAATTGTGTAGCCAAAACAAAATAAAGTAACATTTAGTGTACTAAACGTGTAATTTATTCGACAAACTAAGGTGGCAAGTAGGGGTGTAAACGAGCCGAGTCGAGCTCGAGTATTGCTGAGCTCGACTCGATTCGAAAACTCGCGAGCTTAAAATTTTCAAGCTCGACTCGAACTCGAAATTCTGAACTGAAGCTCGTGAGCAGCTCGAAAAGACTCGAAATGAAAAAAATTCTTAAACTTAACTCGATTGAAACCTTAAACTCAAACTTGAACCTGCACCTTAAATACATGAAAATCTTATTATATTTTAAAAAAATTCAATACATAAATATTAATATTATTAATAATTTATTTTTAAAAGATAAAATCTTAATATATTATATTTTCGAGCTGCTCACGAGTTTTTCAAGTCGAATATCAAGTAGCTCGTTTAAGCTCGTTAAGAATTCGAGTCGAGTCCATTCGGTCTGAGTATTTATCGAGCCTTGATAGAGTCGATCTCGAGTAACTCGCTATCTGTCTCGTCTCATTTACAGCACTAGTGGCAAGCCAACCATTGCAAGCATTACTTGATTCTCCCCATTTCGATATATATATGCACTTTCTTATCAGAGTTTTTATTACACCAGTCTCTTTATATTTTTGAAACAAAAAAGGTTATCTTTTACTTTTGCCTCCATTGGAAAACCCAGCTGGGAAGCTAACGTCTTCAACTTCATGTTTGTTTATAGCCCATTGAAAGAGTTTTAAGATGGGTTATTGTTTCTGGGTTTGGTTTTTTTTAGTTTTGTTCGTTCACAAGTTGCAAATGCAACTGTTGAAGGAACTGTTTTCATTGATGGGAAAGCTCCCATTGGTACTACAGATGAAGATTTCATTTGTGCTACTTGTTAAAACTTGAGAGAACATCTCCTGAGAAAACAAAGAGAACGAAAATGGAGTGATAGAAAACAGAATGTAGGCTAAAGGCTATATCTAGCCCTTGGTCAAATGACTTGTTAATATAGCCACACCGATTGCCTCCTTCATGGATTAACACTGATAGTTTAACCCAACAAAGGACAACTTGCTTAATAGCCTAATAATTTACTAGAAACAGTTAGTAAAACCAACAGCTAACGGCTCCAGCTGGCACCCCTTCCAGCTGGCATTGCTCAATTCTTAACATTCACCCCGTTTTTCAACATCTTGAGGTAAAAAAACTTAATTCTTGTGCAGCTAAAGCCTCTGTAGCGAGAATACATTGAGCTTTTGGCGTAACTCCTGAAATCGAGTTGTAACTAACGGCTTGGTTAAGACATCCTCAATTTGGCAATTTGCAGAAACATAATTGACTATTAGTTGCTGGTCCATGACCTTCTCTCTGACAAAATGAACATCTAGGTCCACATGTTTAACTTTAGCATGCAAGGTCGGGTTAGCAGCCATGGCTACGGTGCTGGTATTATCACACCATATAACCGGATCTTGAGATAGTTCAATATTCATATCATCTAGAACTATTTTAACCCATAGAGCCTCAGCCGTTGTGTCAGCAAGGCTTCTATATTCTACCTCAGCTGTTGATCGGGACATTGACCTTTGCTTGCGTGAGCTCCATGACAACAAATAACTACCTAGGTAAACACAATACCCGGAAACCGATCGCCTATCATCGAGATCACTTCCCCAATCCGCATCTGTAAAAGCCTTGATTTGAAGTTGCCCTTGTCCCTTGATCAACCATAACCCATAATCCATTGTACCTTTTAGGTAACGTAGAATGCGTTTAACTCATGTCTAATGAGCTTCACAAGGGAACTGCATAAGTTGTGTTACCTTATGAACTGTAAAAGCAATGTCTGGTCTAGTATGACACACATACAATAGTGCACCAACTGTACTTCAATACTGTTGAGCATTGACTGAAGCTCCTACATTTTCTGAACTCAACTTGGGAGTAATAGGTAAGGGAATTGTCCACTGGTTTAGGATGAACATTAAACTTGGTCAACAGCTCTTGCACATACTTCTTTTGATTCAAAAACATTCCAGTTGGTGTATGAACAACTTGAATACCCAA
This sequence comes from Hibiscus syriacus, assembly GCF_006381635.1. Lineage (NCBI taxonomy): Eukaryota > Viridiplantae > Streptophyta > Magnoliopsida > Malvales > Malvaceae > Hibiscus > Hibiscus syriacus. The sequence continues at coordinate 2,221,222 of NW_024063295.1, forward strand.
AAAATAGTGAATAAGCCTGAGATCCTTTAATGAGAACTTGTCATGTAGCTGTTTCTTAACCTCGTTAACACATTTTTCAGAAGAGCCCGTGATAAGAATGTCATCAACATACACAGCAACATATGTAATATCATGCTTTGTGCCATGAATGAATAAAGAGTTATCAGCTCGAGAAGATCGAAATCGCATATCACACAGGCACTGTTGAAGCTTTTGATACCAATTACGAGGGGCTTGTCTAAGTCCATAAAGGGCCTTTGAAGCTTGCACACTAGCTTTTCTCCATGCTCACCAGTCTGTTCGAACCCTTGTAGTTGAGTCATGTATACCTCCTCTTGTAGATCGCCTTTGAGGAAAGCATTATTAACATCTACTTGATTGACTTGCCATCCACGTGAAGCAGCAACTGATAGTAGCACATTTATCGTGAAGAATCGCCCCACAGGACTGAAAGTGTCAACAAAGTCGTATCCTGGTACTTAAGAGTGCCCTTTTGCGATAAGCCTTGTTTCAAATCTATTAACAGAACCATCCGAGTTGTTTTTAATACGAAACAACCACTTACACCCAATGGCCTTTCGATCAGTTGGCAGAGGAACCAACTTCCACGTGTTATTATCAGTCAATGCCTTGAACTCCATTTCTACTGCAGCACGTCAATGTTTATGTTACAAAGCATCCTGCACATTCAGAGGAGTCTCATTAAACAAAGTATTATAAACCTTAGGATTGAAAACTCCTGTTTTGCTACGAGTGACCATGTGATGCTTATTTGTGATGTGCTGAGCATCCACACAGTTATATTCATCAGATACAGGCATGCTTGAAGCACCTGGCTCCTGAACACTTATTGAACCATTCTGATCATCATTTAGAGCAACACTCGAATGCGTAGGCTCACTATGAGTAGCCTCTAGTTGAGCAGTAGCTCTCGACATAGCATCTGGTTCTACCTCCATTGTGTGAGCTCTATCATCATGACCAACACTTACACCAGGTGTGTGAGATGAGTCAACCATAATATCTTCCACCAAGTCAGGTACATTAATCGAATTATCACACCAGTATCCTTGTGATCGGTCAAGCTGAGTTCCTAGCAAGGAAAATGAACAGCCCAGTCGACTTGTTTAATATATTGATTAATACCAACACGCTGAGACACACATGGAAACACATTTTCATTGAACACCACGTGTCGAGATATATACACACGACCTGATTCATCAAGGCACTGATATCTATGATGTTTTGGAGAGTAGCCAAGAAACACGCACGACTTGGACCTGAAGTCAAACTTGTGTCGATTGAAAGATCGAAGACATGGGAAGCATTGATAGCCAAAGACTTGAAGAAACTGATAATCGGGTTTCTTACCGTACAACTTCTCAAACGGTGAGATTCCTCCAAGCAAATATGTAGGTAACCTATTGATTAGGTAAACTGCAGTAAGAACAACATACAACCAATATTTAAAGGGAACGATTGATTAAGCTAGAAGAGTTAATGTTGTATCAATGATGTGCCGGTGTTTACGCTCAACTACACCATTCTGGTATGAGGTATGTGGATATGTAACCCTGTGTTTGATTCCTGCAGCTGCAAGACACCACTCTAAACCTCGATACTTACATCCTCCATCAGTTTGTAATGCAACAATGTTTGTTTTAAACTGATTTTAACAAGAGCATAAAACAAATTGAAAGCTTGAGTAATATCCGATTTATTACGCATCAAGTATACCCAGACATTCCTACTGTACATATCTATAAGCGAAACATAATATTGCCAGCCACCAGACTTAATTGGTGCTGGACCCCATACATCAGTTTCAATCAGCTCAAACAAACGACTGTAAACTGTATCAGATTACAAAAATGAAGCCTGTGATTTTTTCCTAGCTGACATGCAACATATATTTCGCTATTCTTATTAACAACATTCTTGATATGAAAGAGTGAATATATAGTTTTTTATGCAGGATGTCCCAACTGTCGATGCCATAGCCAGAAGCTTTTATTGGACCTAACATCTTTTTCCCCAACAGAAGCAGTAATCTGATGAAGCATGCCATCAATTCGAGCAGTTTTATTAAAGTAATACATCCCATTTTTTAGTTTACCTTCTAACTGGATTCGACCAGTTTCTTCATCCTTTACAAAGCACTTGTCTGAGTGAAATTCGAGATATACATTATTGTCTTGTGTAAGTTTAGAAACAGATAACAAGTTCCTAGTTATTTTTGGAACGCACAAGATATTTTTTAGCTGTAAATCACATGTATTGGAAGTCAATGGCACATTACTTATATGTGATATTGGTAACGTGGAACAATCACCAAGATATACCTTACCTTTTCCTGAGTATGGTCGACCCAAGGATGCTCCATCTTTGTCGTAGGTCACATGGTGTGTAACACATGATTCGGGATACCATTTGTCAACAGCAGACAGAACTCCTTTAGCAATAAGAGATTTGATTTGCACAATTTCAGTAGTGGCATCTTTAGTGACCACCTCACCTCCTGCAACTGTGTGAACAAACGGATTATAAGCCGAATCATTAGCATCATATTTACACACATTGGCCTATATCTCATTGGCATCTCTAGACTGCCTCGAAGCTACTCCTTTAAAGTTCTTATCAAAGCGATGCCAACACATGTCCACTAGATGACCAATCTTCCCACATAATTGACATTGATGCCTATGCTTGCCCTTGTATTTACTCACGTTCTGAGTTTTTTCACGAGTATCATTCGACCTATTATTAGTGTAATATATGTCACAATTACCATTAGCATTTCCTCCATTGTAATTATTATGTCTGGTCAAGTTTATGCTGACCGATGTCTTCATAAGGTCACCAATCCTCGATTCAGCATCAATGAGAACCGAAGTGACAGTGTCAAAGGTATAAGGTTCATGACTCATTGTTATGGCAGCAATAAACGGTTCAAAATCGCCTGGAATCCCATTGAGTAATGTAACAATTTGATCAATCTCAGAGACCGGGCTTCCACTTGTAGCAAGTAAATCACATATCTCTTTGATTTGTGTGGAAAATCAATCACAGATAGGTGTCCTTTTTAAAGAGACCTAAGTCTTCCATGCAAGCTCATAATCTTTGTAGTGGATAGCTTGAAAAACATGCTGAGAACCATATTCCAGATCTTAGCAGAGGTATGTTCTCCTACAAGCTGAGGAATAATAGAAGAACTAATTGTTGAAAGAAACCATTATGTCAAAGAACTATCCTACTTTTTGTGACACCGATACGCTGGATTTAAAATTAATTCACCAGACTCATCAACAATGGTTTGAGGTGGAATCGGCAGCGATTCATCCAACAGATGTTCCAGCTCGTGTCCTTGAATCATAAGGAGAACTTGCTACTTCCAAAGAAGGAAGTTGTTATCATCTAGATGAACATTAACATACTTGTTCATGAATGGCGTCTCTACCATCCGACTATTGGCTGCAACAGAACTATTTCCTTCTGATATTGCTTCGACCGTAACAAACGAATCAAGCATGATGAGCAGAAAATAGAATCATCAAAGAAATATCACCATTGAATCACTGGCACTTGGATCGCTAGACATCTGATACCATGTTAAAATTTGAGAGAACATCTCCTGAGAAAACAAAGAGAACGAAAATGGAGTGATAGAAAACATAATGTAGGCTAAAGACTATATCTAGCCCTTGGTCAAATGACATGTTAATATAGCCACGCCGATTGCCTCCTTCATGGATTAACACTGATAGTTTAACCCAACAAAGGACAGTTGGCTTAACCGCCTAACAATTTACCAGAAACAGTTAGTAAAACCAACAGCTAACGGCTCCAGCTGACACCTCTTCCATGGCATTACTCAATTCTCAACACTACTTTGGATTGGTGACCTCTCGAGAAATGTGATTATGGTTTATGCAGTTGGGGTCTTATGGTTTTCTCTCTCATAATTATTTTTTTTTGAAACGTAATTTAATATTTAAAAAAACTTATTACTTTATTTTGAAAATTTTGTTTATTTGGAATTAATTTTGATGAAATTGGATAAGAGTCGCCATCGACCTTTGGGTTAGGTAGGTCAAATACCTAAAAATGTCTTTAAAAACAATTTTAAGAAAAAATTAGTCTATGTTTACCATAAATTCGATTTAATAGGTCCGGGATTCGGTTACGCGTGGGGAAGGATAAACACTCCACAACGCCCAAAATTTGGTACGTAATCGTTTACATGTTGTCGTAATGGTGGAATTTATGAATCGGATATAAAGTTAAAATATTATTCATTTATTAAGTTACTTCGAATTATTTATTATTAGAGAAAATTCTTTAACTTGAAAAGAAATCTCGAAATTAGCGATCCTCCATCGGGAAAGCTAACTCGCCTATTTCTTATCAGTAAAATAATATTCTTTCCTCATTGATTTAAAAAACACGAATCAAATATAAATGGAAAATCAAAATTTGCGTAGAATAAACTAACACATAAAAAGGCATTGAATTATTTAAATAAACAAGATTTAATTAATAAAATGAATGATATTTATTTCAAGTTCTAGTTTTGTTCGAATGCCGTATCGGATCGCACTACTTCGATCAAGTAGTGCTTTCTACACTCATTCTACAAATTGGTATTCTCGAAACTATTCGAATAATATTAACAGATAAAGAAATAAAATGGCAGCAAATGAGATTGGAAACATGTTCATTAACGAATATAGGAATATAAAATAAGAATGAAATAGAAATATATATAGATAATTTATGTATACACATATCATCACAAAATATATATAACAAATATAGAAATCTAATGCAAATATGACTAACGACATATATCCTACATAAAACATATAAAATCATAATATACAAAAAATGCTACACATATGTAAAAAATTGTATATATATATATACACACATAAACATACACATATAAATATTTAATATGGCATCACTTGCGTAGCAGTATTTACAAAATGTGCACATGCTAAGTTAAGGGTCGATATATATAATACACAAACAATGTAGGAATCAAAATACATGAATACAGAACTACAAGGAGCTAATCAGACAACAATCCACATTTTCCAGCATAAAATAGTGACCAAATTGCATATAAACGAAAATAAGAGTAACTGAAGACATAAATAGATCAACTTTCAACAATACAGGAAACAGTGGACCAAAACATAAACCTATTATAATTTAAGGACCACGCACATGGATTAGCACTTTCATTTAATAACTAAAATGAAGGTTTATAGAACCTGCGAGGATCCAAACTGGAAATTTACCACGCGCGAAATTACAAAAACCATCCCCTTGAAACGACACCGTTTCAAATGTGTTATATAAGGCCGAAACTCAAGCCAAACATTCATCTAGTTTCATTTTCTTCTTCACTTTGTAGACTAAAGGAGAGAGAGAGAAGGAGAGAAAACTCTCAAGATTTAAAGAGATCTTTTTGACTTTCGTATTTCCGATGGCCCTCGAAGTAACCGACGAACATCAAGACAAGGTAAACTTCATTCTTTTCTTTTGATCTTCCTCTTTCTTTCTTTTTATTTCCCTTTTTTCATTTCGAATGCTTTCAGTTATTTCCTCTATCTCTTTCTTTGTCTTTTTTCTTCTCACCGAATCTCTTTGTCTTAAGACTCTCTCTGATTCCCCTTTAAAAACCCCTTTGTATGCTGATATATTGAAGCCAATCCCCCTGGGATTTCCTTTTGATTTGTTCTTATATTTTAATGGGTTGTTTGACTGATGGAGTGATTTACTGATTTGTTTTCTGTGTTGATGTTGATTGACTTTCAGTCACTGTAGATTGAAACAAATAGCATGACATTGGATGCGAGGAGCTCTGGTGGAGGCGTACGTGAGCTGAGAGCCGAATGGTTAGCATGTGCATCACACATGTGGCAGATCAGACGGTCCATGTCCATTGGCGGTAATGGCTAGATGTCATTTAGGGTTAAAACCCTAATCCGAGTTTAAGCTAACTGACTTTAGACCGGTTCGGGTCAGATCCTGGATCGGGTTTGGGTACTGTTGGGTTCTCTTGCAGTGGGTTGGGTTAATTGTTGTAGTTGGGGCTGCAAAAAATATATAATTAATAATAATAATAATAATAATAATATTTTTAGACCCGGACATAAAACGGATGTTTACAGCTGTCGCTCTTTACCCATTCTTGTGTTAATAAGAATAGGGAAAAGATGAAAAAGACAATAATTTTTTGTCCGGTTCTCTTTCTTACTTTGAAATTTGATATGTTTTTGTTTGGGACGACGCTGCTCATACGTGATGAAGAGTTTTGATTGTCTAAGGGTGACACGACTCATACGTGATAAGGAGATCTGGTCAGTGGATGACACGGTTCCTACGCGATGAAGACGGCTAACCATCTTTAGAAATGATGATAACACGGTTCCTACACGATGAGGACGGCTGGTTATCTAGAGGTGACACGACTCCTACGTGATGAGGAGGTCTGGTCAATGGATGATACGGTTTATACGTGTTGAGGATAGCAGACCATCTTTAGGGATGATAACACGGTTCCTACGTGATGAGAATGGCTGGTTATCTAAAGGTGACACGACTCCTACGTGATAAAGAGATCTGGTCGGTGGATGACATGGTTCCTACGTGATGAGGATGGTAGATCATATTTAGGGATGATAACACGATTCTTACGTGATGAGGACGGATGGTTATCTAAGGGTATTACGGCTCCTATGTGATGAGGAGGTCTAGTCGATGGATGACGTGGTTCATACGCGATGAGGATGGTAGACCATCTTTAGGGATAATGGTTTCAAGAGAAACCGACTCAAGAGATACAAACTTGTTTCAAGGGAAACAGACTCAAAGATGGTGTTTCAAGAGAAATTGTCTCAAGAGAAACAAAATTCGTTTCAAGGGAAACGATCTCAAAGATGGGTGTTTCAAGAGAAACTGTCTCAAGGGAGGCAAAATTCGTTTCAAGGGAAACGATCTCAAAGATGGGTGCTTCATAAGAAATTGTCTCAAAGTAGAAAAAATTTGTTTCAAGAGAAACAATCTCAAAGGTTAGTGTTTCATGAGAATCTATCTTAATGGAGACAAAATTTGTTTCTAGGGAAATAATCTCAAAGGTTAGTGTTTCATGAGAAACTGTCTTAAGGTAGACAAAATTTATTTCAAGGGAAACAATCTCAAAGTTTGTCTCAAGGAAGACTGTGTCAAGTGAGACAAATTTTTTTTTATAGAAAACAATCTCAAATGAGATTAACTTTTTTTCAAGTGAAACAAACTCAAATTTTGTATTTCAAAGGAAAAATGTCTCAAGCGAGACAATATTTATTTTGAGAGAAATTGTCTCAAGTAAGACAATTTTTGTTTTTAAGAAAATAATCTCAAGGTCGATAGTGAGTCTGCTTGTTCTTGCATGTTGAGGAAATGCCTTCAAAATATCTGATCATTCACTCCAGGATGTTGAATATGTAGATGACATTGTTTCTTTATACATTTACGACTAATTATCTTGGATATTTATGTATGTCATGATGAAGTTTGTTTGATGTGTTTGATTTGATGAATTATTGAGTTTATCCTCAAGAGAGGGGAAAAATGTCTTTAATGCACATGATGATGAATGTTTGATTCAAAGATGCAAATTTCATGTATCATGTATATATGTGTTGATGTATGTTTATGTTGATGTATGTTTTCTTGGTGGGAATGATTGCATAAGCAGTCTTCATTCTATTCCTGATTCAATTGTCTTCATTTTCCACCAATGCGTACTCTTTCAAACCTCGACCTGAGACACTTTGTTTTCCTTGCCCCATCAAAATTTTACCCCAAATATTTGGCTTACCTTACCCCAACTTCAACCATGAGCTTCGGAAAGATATTTGTTGAATTCTAATATAAGCCTCCATAGAGATTATTTTGTTTGAAAATGTTTTTCTTCTTTTTTATTTTCAAAATTTTAAAAAAAAATCAAAAAGAATTTCGAAAAAAATATTACCTCCTTCTAAGTTTCACAATTGAAACAAATCGTAAAATAGGAGTTCATCGAATATCAAAAGAATCAACTGCTCTTTTAATCTTTGATAGCTGCAAATATTTGATAAATATCAAGATTGACAGGTTGGTTTTGAGGTTGGATACCTACATTTTAAGGTTTATTTCATCTATTTATCCTTTTTCTTTTTTGGTCATCGTGCAAATTAGGACATGTCCCTCTTTCTTGGTTTGGCATTTTGATCGGAGGTGGACAAAATGACACAACTAGCATAGTCAATTGCTAGACTCTTTAGAACACTTTTGTTTCAGTTCTTTGAAATCTTCCATTTGTTCAACTTTCATAGGTTCCTCTAGCCAAGGTAGTGCAAAAATATCGGTCTAAAAATGAGATTTCTGAGTGATCTTGTAAAGTTGACTATAACATGGGTTCCTCAACTCACTTACTCCATATTCACCAAAACTCCTTATTTAGTAAATTTGATTTAATCTGCCGTTGTTTGGCTATATGAATTCAGCTTTATTGTACATATATATTTTATAATTACCTTTGTTCGACTAGCTGAAGGATTCAAGTCGTCACAAAGTCTTCGACTTTACAATCATAGTGGAGCAAACATCGAATTACCAAGTACCCAATCAATGTCATGGTTTGAATGTAATCTATTCATAAAGCCAGAGCTTTCTAGTTTCCTCTATTACCAATTGCTTTAGCGGAATAGCTCAGCTTTATTGTATATATATATATATATATATATATATTCTGGGTATATGGATTTCACTTCTTAAGCTTGTCGAGAAGAACCTGTTATAGTCCAGTGTTTGTTGAAGGTCAGAAAATCTCATAGTTAGAGTTCAATTCCCTAGCAACTGATCTAAACTAGATTCACATACTCGACCATTCCATCTGTGAAGATCATGACCTTCATTGAACCTCATTAACAAAAATAAAAACCAATTAGTTTTGCAATTTCATGTGTCATATGCCCCATTTTATCCGCTCCTGACACATACCTGAATTCCAAGTCCTTTGATTGCTTCTTCATGTGAAGAGAAAACTAGTTAGGTCCATGTAAGAGAAGGGTATGTATTCTGGTATATATTTTGGAGTAGGAAAGGGGGTTTTTATTTTACAAGGTATTTACAACCTCAAATATTAAAAAACTTTTAATTAAGATGATATTCAAGGAATTGCAAGATTAAAATTTGCTCATTGCTCATTTCCTCAAAATGAAGCATTTTATTTAAAATATTCTAAAGTTAAGTGACTTACAAACATTCAAACATAGAAAGAAAAAGAAAAATAATATCAAACAAGATGACATGTTTTTTATGGGAATGCAGCAAAATACTTGATAGATGCCCCAGCCTACTTCTGAATAGAATGCCCCATTACACATTGAATGTCAATGCCCTTGAATCGATTAGATCTTGGACCTTTCATTTCAATGCCCCACAATTCTCAGTGGTGTGCCCCAAGCTCCCAACATGATAGTTTCATATAACGTTAATATCATGACCTTTAGGATATGGGGCCTCTCTTAGTTTGTATTGAACCAGAGTTACAAGGTTATTCTAAACTAGCGTTGGGCAAAATTCCTCATACGTCATTAGAATTGGATCGATGAGAGTCCTTTCATGGAACATCTTATGAGGTTTGGTCCCCTGGTTATTTATATAAAACCCCACTATGTTAATCTCAGCTCATTTCTCAATACTAGTACTGCTAGTGCATCTTATCATGTCTTTCTTGATAGCTCTTTCAACCATTTCTCCACACATGATAATGTTAGAGAAACTCTTAGTGGCATCCCCTATCATATGACTGATATAAGGAGATTTTAATGTGTCGATGAATAGAGTGATAAAAATTTTCAATCATTGATGGATGCACTTGAGATGTAATATCCCTCCATCGTTGAGGGTACTATCAGAAGCTCTCATCATTCTTCATCTCCATATTTTGCAGCGTTGTTCGATCAGGGGCCATATCAGACATGTGTTTGTATTGTCCCAGAAAGGCACGAGCCAAATCCTTCCAAGAAAAGATTTGAGTACGACTCAGTTGATTATACCACTTAGAAGCGGTCCAGTCAGACTGTCTTGAAAGCAATAGATCAACATGTGATCATTGTTAGTGTACCCAGTCATCCTTCGAATAAACATCGTGAGATGGGCATTAGGGAAATTGGTTTTATTATACATTTCAAAGTCGGGCATCTTGAATCTGGGTGGGAGCACCAAGTCAGAAACTAAAACTAGTTCTGTTGCATCCATTTCATTTTGAGAGATTTGTCCACTCATTCCCTTGAAGGTTTCTCTGCACCACTATTTTAAGCTCTCCGGGATCTTATTGTTGGCTCTTTTCATCTCATTAGGATCTGACTTGTTGTGATCAATGAGATTACTCCGAGGATCTTACATGGTTACAAGAGTTTTAGTGGCGGGGAAGCCTACTGGTGGCTTGGAAGCTTGGGGAGAAATGAGTATTTGTGGATTAACGTGTTCCATCACACATTCAGAGGCTTCTCTGATCGAGGAAATCTTCTCTTTTCCTCTTTCTTGGTTGAGTCCATTCAGTTTTGCTACAATTTGATCAACCATGTCATTTTGGTTTTACAAGATATGATCCACGGTGGCCTTATGTGCCTGCTCCATTTTTGCTTCCCACTCTATTTGCATCTTTCGCAAATTCTCTTCCAGCCCTTTCTTTAATTTATCAGATTTTGTATCCATTCTCAGTACTGTGTGAATGCAGTTGCACAGTTAGAAACACTTCCTCAGAGTTCCCCATAAGATATGATTAATGCATGTAAAAATGCTTAAATGAATGCTATGCAGAATGCAATGATGCAAATGCATATGCTAAAATATTGATCCCAACGGTGAATATCATAGAACAATTTCCACCAGAGATAAAAGCCTTCACATTGCAAGACTGTCCATTTTACAGAAATACTTTCGTTTAGGTGTTGAGTCTGAAATGGATCACTGCTTCGTCTCAGATCTTCGTCCTTGAAAATGATGCCCCTCAAATGCTTCATAACCTAACTCCGTTAATGCCCCCGACAGTGCTGAAGTCAATGCGTCACTCCTTGATGATTAGTGAATAAATGATCGTAAATAAGAATATACTGTTGGATTACTTCTTGGATCAATAGATTATCATTCCATTCTTGAATGTTGCACGATCTTCGAGCAAGTCTCATTTTTGTACTCTGAACTTCTTTTAGCTTTCGGTACATGTTTGTGTATGTGACTGCTTGATTGAAAACTTTTATGTCTTCTTGTGAAAATTTTCTCTTGAATATCCCCTTGCGGATCAATATTTTTGCATTATGTCATGACAATGCAATGCAAAGAATGATGAAAAATGACACAAACAAAAGAAAAGAAATAAGTTAATACAAGTAAGATAATCAATAGAGTTAAAAGATGTTATCTACAAATAAATATAACACCTACCCAATCATGATATCTACCCGAGCATGCTTTCAATAGATAACAATCCTATCCGGACATGTTTTCTACCCAAAATGATTAATTTCAAGAAAGTAATCCTAACTGCATGATATCTCATTCGCATACTTTTATTCAAAAAGAATAAATATATTCTACAAACTTAAAGTAAAAGATAAAGGTTTAGAAACACTCCTCCTTTTTGTACACTTATTTCGGGTACCTACTAACAGACAGAGGTTCGGTATGACTATACCTAGGGTGACCGCTCTATGGTTCACTATATGCATGGTTTCGGCTCTATGACGAAAGGGTACCCAAATTGTCCTTGATGTCAGTGTCTCATTGGGCTGCCAAACCCTCGATCCTCACCCATTACAGGTTTCGAATGGAGTGAGTTCAATTTGAGAGGATTCACTGCCTTACACCTATACGAGGAATAAATCCCTACGAATGTATGAGGTTTGTATCCCATGGGTTATTTGCTAAAACTCATACGAAGAATAAATTCTTATGAGAGTAAAGCATTCACCCTGACTTACTTGGATCGATGCTTAGGTCTAGAGCTTATGTCATGCAAATGCACGTGATGTATGTGAGGAGGAGCGTACAAACCTTTGACTCAAAAGGAAAATGAAACAAGGAAAAAACCATGATAAAAACTGAAAAACATAAATTAAAATGTTAGTATGATAATTCAAAGAAATAAACAAATTAAAAAAGCTTCAATAAATGAATCATAAGCTAACTATAGACTCAAAATCATAATTTTCACCACAACAACAATGAGTAAGCAACTTACAACCTAACTTTCTAAAAAAAGTCCCCAGCGGAGTCGTCAAGCTATCATAACCATTTATTTTGAAAAATAATTAAATATTATTAAAAAAACACTTATGACTTTATTTTGAAAATTTTGGTTATTTGGAATTAATTTGGATGAAATTGGATAGGAATCGCCATCGACCTTTGGGTTAGGTAGGTCGAATACCTAAAAATGTCTTTTAAAATAATTTTAAGAAAAAAATCGTTTTTAAGACAAAAATTAGTCTGTGTTTACTAGAAATTCGATTTAATAGGTCCGGGAGTTGGTTACGCGTTGGGAATGATAAGCACCCCACAACGCCCAAAATTTGGTACTTAATCGCTTACACATTGTCGTAATGGTGGAATTTATTAATCGAATATAATGTTAAAATATGATCATTTATTAAGTTGCTTCAAATTATTTATTATTAGGAAAAATTCTTTAACTTGAAAAGAAATCTCGAAATTAACAATCCTCCATCGGAAAAGCTAACTCACCTATTTCTTATCAGTAAAAGAATATTCTCTTCTCATTGATTTAAAAAACGCGAATCAAATATAAAATGAAAACCGACATTTGCGTAGAATAAACTAACACATAAAAAAGCATTGAATTATTTGAATAAACAAGATTTAATTAATAAAATGAACAATATTTATTTCGAGTTACCATTTCGTTTGAATGTCATATCAGATCGCACTACTTTGATCAAGCAGTGCTTTCCACACTCATTCTACAAATCGGTGTTCTTGAAACTATTCGAATAATATTAATAGATAAAAAAGTACAATGGCAGCAAATGAGATTGGAAACATGTTCATTAACGAATAGAGGAATATAAAATAAGAATGAAATAAATATATATATAGATGATTTATGCATACACATATCATCACAAAATATATATAATAAATAAATAAATCTAATGCAAATATGGCTAACAACATATATCCTACATAAAACATATAAAATCATAATATACAAACAATGCTACACATATGTACAAATTTGTATGTGTATATATATACACACACATAAACATACACATATAAATATTTAATATCACTTGCGTATCAGTGTTTACAAAATGTGCACATGCTAAGTTAAGGGTCGATATATATAATACACAAACAATATAGGAATCAAAATATATGAATACAGAACTACATGGAGCTAATCATACAATAATCCACATTTTTTCAACATAAAATAGTGACCAAATTGCATATAAACGAAAATAAGAGTAACTGAAGACATAAATAGATCAACTTTCAACAATACAGGAAATAAGGGACCAAAACATAAACCTATTATAATTTAATGACCACACACATGGATTAACCCTTTTACTTAATGACTAAAATAAAGGTTTACAGAACCTACGAGGATCCAAACTGGAAATTTCCCACACGCAAAATTACATAAACCATCCCCTTGAAATGACACTGTTTCACCCGTGTTATATAAGGTCGAAACTCAAGCCAAACATTCGTCCAGTTTCATTTTCTTCTTCATGTTGTAGACTAAAGGATAAAGAGAGGGAGAGAAAGCTCTCAAGAGCTTCAACTAGTGCCAACGATTTTCAGAATTTGGCGAGCCTCTGCCGTATCCGTCGCCGCTGATCGATGACAACTGCTGTCTATCGGTGACGTAAGAGAGAGATAAAGACGTTGCTCAAAACTTCTTCTTATCTGGATCGAGAATACGAGCCTCATTTAAGCAAATGACGCCTCAAAACTCGTAGATAAAAAGAGATCATTTCGACTTTCGTATTTTCGGCGGCCCTCGAAGTAGCCGACGAACATCGAGATGGGGAATACTTCCTTCTTTTCTTTTGATCTTCCTTTTTCTTTCTTTTTATTTCCCTTTTTTGTTTCGAATGCTTTCATTGATTTTCTCTCTCTCTTTCTTTGTCTTTTTTCTTCTCACCAAATCCCTCTGTCTCAAGACTCTCTCTTTGATTCCCCCTTTGAAAACCCCTTTGCATGTTGATATATTGAAGCCAATCCCCATGGGATTTCCTTTTGATTTTTTCTTATATTTTAATGGGTTGTTTGGATGGAGTGATTTGCTAATTTTCTTTCTGTGTTAATGTTGATTGACTTTCGGTCACTGTAGATTGAAACAAACTGCATGACAGTGGCGACGTACGCAAGCGGGGAGCCAAAGGGTTGGTTCATGCATCACACGCACGACATATCGGACGTTCCATGTCCATTGGCGGTAGCGGCTGAATGTCATTTAGGGTTAAAATCCTAATTTGGATTTGGGTCAGCTAACTTTGGATCGGATCAATTCGGGTCGGGTCCTGGACCGAGTTTGGGTATTGTTGGGTTCTCTTGCAGTGGGTTGGGTTGGGTTGGGTTAATTGTTGTAGTTGGACCTACAAAAATTTATTTAATTGATTAATTAATTAATAATAATAATAATAATAATATTTTTTAGACCCGGATAAAAATGGGTGTCTACATTTTCAATCTCATATATGTCTTGTTCTTATTCCTGCAATCACGGATTTAAATTACAGTCGCATTCGTATTTTTTTATTGTGTCTTGTTTAACAGAAATGTATATATAATAATAATATTTTTTAGACCCGGACAAAAATGGGTGTCTACATTCTCAATCTCATATATGTCTTGTTCTTATTCCTGCAATCACGGATTTAAATTACAGTCGCAGTCGCATTTTTTTATTGTGTCTTGTTTAACATAAATGTATATCTAACGGATGATATTATGGTTATGCAAAACGGTTTATGAGAATAGCGTTACCGTCAGGGATTCAAAAAATGGTCGTGTAACGATATAACGGTTGTTATATCGCGGTATCGACGGCCCTCGTTATCGATATTAGTCGAAATCACGATGTGAAACAAATTCACACCCATAACGGTCGATAACGACCGTAATTTAATGGGTAACGGTCGATCGCGACTATAACAGACCGTTTTTCCCGTTAATCCCCGTTACAACACCAAACATCAAGTTTGATTCTGTAATTCCCCTAATTGTTTCTTCAAATCTCTATTTCTTTCCAAGTTGTTTATGTAATTCCTCTAATTGTTGCTTCAAGCTTTCATCTAAAGAAGAATAAGGCCACGAGATGGGTGTATTGAGATCCAAAGTCTAGGATAAGGACAAAGTCTGATTTCACCGCTTTCGGGTCTATTTTAGGTTTAAGGTTTAAGGGATAGGTGGTGGTGGTCAAAACGGTGGGAGGGTTTAAGGAGGAAGGCTGATGGAAATTAGAGTTTTGATATAGGCAGGAAATAGGGCTTTTTATTTACATGTAAAAATGAGCAAAATATATAACTTACTTTGTTTTAGGGTAAATTATCTAAATGGGCACTCAACTTTTAAGTCACTAACATTTCAATAAAACATCATTTCAATTTGGTAATCTAACTTAAGAACGTTTAGATAATTAAAATATTTTTATAATTTAATTATTAAACCATTATATTTCTTAGTAAACATATAATATATTAATAACAGATTCCAAAAACTTAAATATAAATCAAATCTAAATATTAATTGAGATTTATAACTCAAATTAATAATTTAGATGTTTTAGATTATTTTTTTGGATTTATAAAATAACTCCAAAAAGTAAATTTTAAAGGTAAAAGGAATATGATTTTTATAGAGTTTTTGAATTTGAGTAATATATATGTAGAATGTATATATTATGAATAATTAAAAAATTATTAAGTAAATATTTTTTTCATCCTAATCTTCGATTTTGTTTTTTGAAACGTTCGGGAAATCCCTGAGGCCTAGAAAGAAAAATCAGTCTCCATGTTTGGGCTAATGGGCTACTTTTGGAGGAGTTTTGGGGTAGGTAACCTAATATAAGGTTAAAGAAATACGTGACCTAAATTATTATAAAACGTGATCTTAATGTTATAAACAACATAACATTTTAAGTTACATGCAACCTAAAAGATCATATTTTTTTAACATTATCGGTTCAACCTTAAATATTATGAGAAGGTAACATTTTTTATTGCAACCTTAAATATTACGAAGAATATTTGCACCCAAAAAAAGTAAGGAAAAGTTAACATTTTAAGAAAAAGTAAGAAAAAACATGTTATGTGTAACCTAAAATATTATGTTGTTTGTAATATTTTAGGTCGCATCTTTCCAAAGACAGGTAAGTAATTCGTTCTTTTGTAGTTTTAAGATTTCAATAAAAACGTTATTTCTTTAGTAACATCCAATTGTTCCATTGAAAACTTTCTGTAGCCCTACTCTATGTTGAACTCAATATTTTCTATTTTTTTATTTTTTATGAGTTAATATAATATTCTTAAGAAATTTAAAAATAAATACAAAAATAATTAATGATGATAAAAATTATTTTTATGTATTAATAAAAGTCTATAAGTGTTACAAAATACTCTAAAAATCATTAAAATTGATTTTATATAATTATAATTACTATATTTTATAATAAGTTGTACGAATTTAAAAAAAAATCAGGTCCACGATATCCGCAGTGACCGCGATAACATCCGTTACGTCTGCGACCGTTTTAAACGCAACCGAAAACATGACCGCAATTTGAATCCTCGCTATATACTAGTGTTATCTTGATAGTGGACCGTAGTCTGCAATCGACCAGACATGTTTTTTATGTTGTTTGACAATGGGTTTTCTTTCTTTTTTTCAATGATTCAGTCTTCTTTGTCTTCGGTTTTGGTGTTCTTGTTTCTTAATTTTCTGGGTGATTCTGTTCAGTCTGAAAATCCCATTTCCCAGTTCAAAAGTGGTTGCTGAGATGTTCTTTTTCTTCTTCCTTTTGCAAGATCTTAGTAGAAATACGTTCTTGAATGCCGTGAAAGGTTAGACAATTTCTTTTTTCAGCTTAATCTGTTTATTTATTTATCAATCTTAGATATGAACAAAACTCCACCCTGATTTTAAAACATTAGACTCATCCGAGAAAGTTATAAATATAATTCGAAAACTCAAATTTTTTTATTATTAAATAGTGGGTTGATTTTAAAATTTGAGCTTAATCTCTTAATTTTAGATGATATATGTATATCATATATATAAAAGAATATAAAATATATATATATGTATACAATATATGATTATATAAAACCGTTTAAATTAGAATTAAATCACACCATAATATTATAAGTATGAATAATTAAAGTCAAAGATAAATTCGAACAACTCAACTTGAAAATATTCTAAACAAAATTTGAGTCATAAAATAGTACTTCTTAACCAATTGTGTTTGTTATCTTTTGCTTGTCAGGAAATGAATTGTGTGGGAGCGGAGTCGGAACTCGGGTCTCGGCGAACCAGTATGCAGTCAACACCGCTGCTCTGCGAAGGGTAGTACAGAACGTATATGAGAATGTCAATTCGAAGCTGTTGATCATTGCGCCGGGCGGGTTCTATGATTCGGATTGGTTCAAAACAAGACAACCAAATCCTTAGATGTTGTCACTCACCACATATACAACCTCGGACCAGGTATGATTCACCATGTACAATCCAGTATTTGAATCTTCCAGGAGCTTAAGACTTGACAATCGTTTTATCCGTGTAGGAGTCGATGACATCTTGTTGAAAAGATTCTCAATCCTTCGGTTCTCGATGGCGAGTCTGAAACATTCAGTGGCCCCCATAACATCATCAAGAGTCCCTCGACTTCGGCAGTTGCTGTTAGAGTATGACCAAAGACCAATCATATGATGATTGTAATAATACTTTTATTTACCGATTTTATTGAATAAAGGCATTGCCGCTATTATTTTCATTTATATATATGTGTTTAACATAAACTGGAAGATAATAAAGTCCATATAATGACATAATTGTTATTATTAAAAGATCCCTAGTCAAGTATTATTATGGGCATGGATAATAATAATACGCTTAAGACTAACATATTATTGATTGATGACAATGAGTTATCATTGACATAGAGATGTCAGAATTGATACATGATTATATTGTTAGAGAACAATGTATTGGATTGACTGACCATGAGCATATGTCTTGGATTATTATGTGACAGGCATAACATTGCTCATAGTGATGACTATATGTATGATCCTTAGACTTGAGATCAATACTATCCCAACATATATTGTTGTATGTTTTGATGCAGCTAAACAAGCTCCGTAATTGGTTGCTCTATAAAGACTGTTATTGAATATATCTCAATATATATAGTGGGTGTGTATGATTAAGATAGGATTTGTCCTTCCTACATAATAGGAAATATATCATAGGCCACTTGATTGAGTAAGACTATAAACGCATGGCCATGCTCGAATAAGTTGATATGAGATATCATAAACTATTCGTTAATTAAAGTCTACTCTAGATATCAAGAAACAATAGATGGGCTATACAAGTGTGACTATTCCAAGACTTGTGCCTATTATAGATATAAAGGACATAAGGATGTAATATATAAAAGAGTAATCACCAAGATGATATGTCGAATCATATTTTCTTGTAACTTTGGTGACAATGATATATTGCTAGATGTCACTCATTGTATGTAATATTAGAATTGCTCTAATAATTACTGTTAACGTTACAAGAACCTACAAGGTCACAACCTAGGATTGAAATGAGCAAAGATGTACAATTTGTTGTACGTTACTAAAATATATATCTAGAGTTAATTAAATATATGTTTTAATAATCCCGAATATTTAATTTCAATTAATTAAATATAGATTTAATTAATTTGAAATAATAAAACCCTAATATGATTAGGGTAACTTGGCTATAAAAGGGTGTGTTAGGGGTAGCAGCGTTTTTACACAACACACTCAAAACCTTTAGCCGTTTTCTCTCAAAATAGTTTTGGGGAAAACAAAGATTGCTCTCAATTGGGTGAACTGAGTAGAGGCCGAGACGTGATTTCGTGGAGGCTTAAGATTCGAACCGATCTACACCACCAATATTCACTGTTGTCCTTGTTGTTTTTCAAGGAACCCACTGTAAGTATTCGCATCTCTTCCTCCCGATTTCAGTTTTTCGTACTTGGATCGCTGGTGAGACCGTCGAGTTTTGTTTCCGCTGCGCCGAAGGTCCCAACAGTTGCCTGGGTGGGTGAGGCCGAAGGAGCTTACAACAGTGGCCAAGATCTTGTTACAAATGCATTGTGTTCAGTTTCTGCTAAAGTGGTAATGCCTTGCTATCCAGAAGCTTAGACCGTTCGGTTCGATAGATTTATGATCGGTATTAACCGGAGACATGAAATGCAGGTACTTAGATCAACTCGGCATGGCATCGAAGTATGATACGAAAACATATTGCATACAATCACTGATTGGTGGGAATTATGGTTTACTAAACACCACCAACTTTGAACAAAATCCATACTACTACAGGTTATTATGCTTTCTTTAATTCTTTCATTACGAGACTCTTGGCCTAACGATTCAGGACATCAATAACTTTCTTGATAGGGATGCGGTGGCGGGTTAATGAACGTTGCTCTTGTTGAAGAATCAAACCTAGAAAGCTCTAGACTCGATGAAGAACAATGGAGAATGAATAGGGGAAGGTGGTGGCAGCAAATAGGGTTCTTAGAGTTTCTTTTAGGTGCTGGAAACAAGGTAAGAAACAAGATAAAGAAAATATAAAGGAATTGCAAATAAAATAAGATAACCAAGAAATCAAAAGATCTCCCTTATAAAGGTGAACGATAAAGATGATTGATGGCGTAGATGGATATGTGGAAAATCGATGGATAATGTCCTATCAAGCCCTCATAGTCTCAATGAAAAGGCAAACACGATAATATGGCTCTAACCAACCCTCCTAGTCGCGATGAAAAGGCAAATTGGAGTGTGAAGATTAATCTCCCTCACAAGAACTTGAAAGAACTCAAGGAGAAGAAGCTTCGAAGGCACAAGGCAATCAGCACTTGCAAAAACGGACTCTCGTTGTATTATTAATCAAAGAAATCTTGATTACAAATTTGAATGAAGCCTCCTTTATATATGGGCTGAGTTCTAAAGGTCCTAAATAACTAAAGAATAAAATAATAATAAACTAGTCATGTCTTAACTCTAATTCCTAATAAAATAATAATAACTAAAAATATTATTTTAAACCAACCTTAATTCCTAATAAAATAATAAATATAAACCTAAAAGATAATTCATCATCCTATATTAAACTATATCACAAATAATCAATATAAATATTGAAAATTCGTAATATTTACAAAATCTCGTATTAATCCCGTATAGGATTTCCTGCATGCACCGTCTTCAGTAAAATGACCATATCTTGAGTTCCCGATATCGGATTGATGCGATTCAAGAACCTTTGGAAAGATAAGAGACATACAGTTGTATATATAGACATATTGACCAAATAAGATCAGGATACCATTCAAAAAGTCATCACAAGTCTGCCGCTGTTCTGGTCTTCTTTTCCAAGGCATGGACGAGTGGATCATTTGGAAGAGTTATTACTTCTTCCTTTGATGTGAGCCTTTTGATGCATGTATCATCCTCCCTTTCTTCAAAAAGATTCGTCCTCAAATCTGAAACATTAAAGGGAGCAATATTAGAATCGTTTAATGATTCATTCACATTAGGCTTACCGAATAGATATGCTTTGAATCTTCGAGACTTTGTTCTTCTAATAGGTTCGAGTAGAAACATTAGTCTAAAGAAGCATGTATTATGGACTCTGGTACATGTATCATTCCCCCACTCCTCAAAAGGATTTGTCCTCGAATATGAAAATCCAAGAGAAAAAGAATTAGATGTGTTGGAAGAAAAAATTGCGAAACATTTACCAGGATCAATGTGATGTGTCTTTATGCGTTTTAGTCGAGGTTTCTTCTTTGTAGGAACTGATTTCTTGTAGTCTTGAAATCCTCTTTTGCATACAAGTCTTGTAATATGATGTTTAGGTTGAAATTCAACATGGTGCCGACCACTGTTGGTTTTCTGTATGATTGCTTCAGATAATTTCTCCATGGTTTTATTCGTGTGTGGCGAGAATGAGTGATTAAAAACCATATCAACTGGTTTGTTAAAGTAATCCCTTAAGTCTCTTAAGAGTGGTTCATGAATTAAGAATTCTCTATAGGAGATTTTTGGACTGTAGAACCTGTTTAGTATGGGTAGAAATATCATAAATATCTGAGTTAATGTGATATACATCTTTGATATGTTCAATTCTCGGAATAGTAGTATGCGTTTGATAGGTAAGAGTATACCTTCATGGTATTGCATCGTCTACTATGTCTTGTTTACCTCGGTCTGTTATGCACTTAAAGGAGTTATGTTTAGTACGGATGACAACTTCACGAGCTTTACCTTGTAAAAAGGAAAAGAAGTACGTTAGAATGTCATTAAAATGAATAATAAAATACTTACCTTTGGATTCCCATAAATCATGACTCTTCATTGATATGACATAGTGATTAGCGCTTTCAGGTGGTAACCCGTCAGGAGGGTCACCTAGTACTATTCAACAACTCTTGGCGATATAAGATGGTGTGGGCCAGTCTTGTGTTGCTTTTACTTTCTCATCATTTACATGGATTCCCTGTGCACGAACTATAAAGCATGTGGAGTTGTTCAAGTCATGTTTCGTCGTTAAGATGGCGTCACGACTAAGGCTTTTCTGGATGTAGCCTTTTTGTAACAAATCCAACTCTTTGGTTTCTTCGAGATTGTATGTTTGACGATGTATGATGGAACCTTGAATTAGATTGGTTTGGTGTTGTTTTCCTCTTTTTAGTGGTAGCTTGTTAGGTAGATCACCTAACACTTCTTGAAAATCCTGTAAAATATATGAAAACACACTAGGCAAATCCTTGTTAATGTTAGAAATCGAAATAATTGATTCCCTAAAGTGAACAAGGATGCAAGGTTGTTTGTAAATAAGGTTCTCTCTCAATTCTTTTGTACTCACACATAGATTTTGAGTCACACTTTTCTTCTTACATTTAGGTTCACTCACCTCCCATGGGTCATTATTCTTTTGGCTTTTGTAACTAGTGACCTCTTTTGCTTTTGCCTCTTTCTCAACTTTTTCTTTTTTTTTCTTTCCCTACCTCCTCACAAATTATCATTTGATCTTTAGGGACTGGAAGTGTGTCATTCTTTGCTGGTCGTTCTTTCTCCTTGTCAGGTTTTTCATCTCTTGGCTTTTTTAGAGAATATGGAGTAGAAAATGAGGAAGGATTTGAAGGATTACATTGGTAAGAGGATGAAGTACCTTGGTAATGTTCACTGAATCGAGATCTCCTTTGGATTTTTGCTTCGATTGTCATTGCTTTCTTTAGTGTATCTTCAAGGTTTTCGTACCCTTGTAGATCAAGAAGATCAATGATGTTTGAGTTTAAGCCGATGACGAATATTGACACGGTGACCTCTTCTTTTTCGGTTATGTTAGCCCTATTGAGTAAGGACTGCATCTCCTTATAGTACTCTTCAACTAAACTTCTACCTTGTCGAAGTTGGTGTAGTCGTAGTTTAACTTCTCGTGTATAATGTGTCGGTAGGAATCGCTTCCTCATGGTTTGTTTGAGGTTGATCCAAGAAGTGATTGTTGGAATTTGGAAGTTCTGGATCTTTTTCCTTGTTTGCATCCACCAAGTTCGAGCATATCCTTCGAATTGCATGGTGATGAGGTCAACTTGTTTAGCTTGGGGAAAGTCATGGTATGCGAACGCGAGATCAACTTTTCCTTCCCATTCGATGTACCTGTCTAGATCATTGTCTCCTTTGAAAGACGGGATCGTGAACTTTGGTTTTGCAAAGAGTTTGGGTGCTTGGAAACGTGGTTGTTCTCACCCGGATACTAAAAGTTTAGCATTGTTTGGTTTTGGATTCTAGTTTGGTAGATCCAGTTGTGGTTCTTTTCATTCTCTCACGATTTCATCAAATCTTTCAACTTGAGTCGTGAGTCGGGAAAGTGCGGCTAAGATAGCCGTAAGTGTCTTGTTGTTATTGTCGCCCATCCTGAAATCATAACACTCAAAAGAAAATTTTAAAGTAAAATAAAAATAAAAGAAAGAAAATTCAACAAAGCAAGAAACCTCACAAGTCAATCCAAGAAAGTAACACAATGAGAGGCAAGTAAGCCGATCTTGTACTCTTTAAAATTCACTTTACCAAGTAGTCTTCCACAATTCGTATCGGAGTTTGATTACTAGCAAAGGCAATAAGAAAACCTAAAAGTTCTAAGAGGCCAAAAAAGAGATAGACTCCAAGAGAACGAGAATGCAAGGAAGGAAGAAGTATGCAAACTCTTTAATCCTACTAACACAAGAAAGATAATGTGTTAGATAATGCAAAAGAACAATAAAAAGGAAAAACAAAAGAACCTAAAGCACTAAGAGTCAAAGAAAAAAAAAACCAAACCAGAAAACCTAAAAAACGCTGGATCAACTTGAGCAACGTTTTTGAGGGAGTTACCGGTGTCCAATAATTTTGGAAAAATTCTTAAATGTCTTTCGATGCGTCAAGAAACCACCTGTAAAATTTCAAAACCAAATACCTTCAGTAGTATCCAGTAGAGTCTGTTGAACGGTGAGTCATCAAACAATCTGTTTTTCGTGATCGCTTTGTTTGAAGGTGTTCTTGATCTCCAAAAATTCTTATTTTTTGTGTGAATAATCTTGAATATATGGAGTTTCAATATGGAAATTTTCACCACGAAATTTCTCCTGTAGAATTTTCAAGAAATTCAACAAGATTCTAGACCGAATCTGTCGATGAAATTTGAATGATGTATTTGAAGACTCTAATGAACTCCGAATGAGGTGAAATTTGGACTGGATATTACTATTAGGATGAATATGAGATTTGAATAATATCAACCCTAAATTCATTTGTTTTCAATTTTTCAATTTTTGTGACTTTTTTTTGCTTTTTTATTTTTCTCTTTTTTCGGCCTTTTTCTTCTTTTTTTTGAAAAATTGTAAACTAACAAGAAAGATTTGAATCTAAATTAAAATTAAATAACAAGAACCTGAAACGATGAATCTTTTGTGAACTAGCTCCGTTGGGTACCTTGATGGTTTTGTGTCCAAAAACAAGCAAGATTGTTCGCTTCTTTCCAAGAATTGGCCCAAATCCGATACCAATTGATAGGGGAAGCGGTGGTGGGTTAATGAATGTTTCTCTTGTTGAAGAATCAAACCTAGAAAGCTCTAGACTCGATGAAGAACAATGGGGAATGAATAGGGGAAGGTGGCGACATAAAGTAGGGTTCTTAGAGTTTCTTTTAGGTGCTGAAAACAAGGTAAAAAACAAGATTAAAACAAGATAAAGAAAAGATAAAGGAATTGCAAATAAAATAAGATAACCAAGAAATCAAAAGATCTCCCTTATGAAGGTGAACAGTAAAGATGATTGATGGCGTGGATAGATAATGTCCTATCGAGCCCTCCTAGTCGCAATGAAAAGGAAAACACGATAATATGTCTCTAGCCAACGCTCCTAGTCGCGATAAAAAGGCAAATTGGAGTGTGAAGATTAATCTCCCTCACAAGAACTTGAAAGAACTCAAGGAGAAAAAGCTTCGAATGCACAAGGCAATCAGCACTTGCAAAAACGAACTCTCGTTGTATTATTAATCAAAGAAATCTTGATTACAAAGTTGAATGAAGCTTCCTTTATATAGGGACTGAGTTCTAAAGGTCCTAAATAACTAAAGAATAAAATAATAATAAACTAATCATGTATTAACTCTAATTCCTAATAAAATAATAATAACTAAAAATATTGTTTTAAACCAACCTTAATTCCTAATAAAATAATAAATCAGATCCTAAAAGATAATTCATCATCCTATATTAAATTATATCACAAATAATCAATATAAATATTGAAAATTCGTAATATTTACAAAATCTCGTATTAATCCCGTATAGGATTTCCTGCATGCACCGTCTTCAGTAAAATGACCATATCTTGAGTTCCCGATATCGGATTGATGCGATTCAAGAACCATTGGAAAGATAAGAGACAGAAGATTATATCTTCAGAAGACATATTGACCAAATAAGATCAGGATACCATTCAAAAAGTCATCGCAAGTCTGCCGCTGTTCTGGTCTTCTTTTCCAAGGCTTGGACGAGTGAATCATTTGGAAGAGTTATTACTTCTTCCTTTGATGTGAGCCATGTGATGCATGTATCAGTTCTTCTTTCTCTGTTGCAGCGCCCTTCTTTGGCACCAGCTAATGGGAAGAAATGTTCTCTCGACGAGCTTCACCGGAGCTGAAAAGATCCACTCATACACTCACTGTGCGAAACAATCAGTAAGTTCATCTCATATCCAATTATTAAAGCCAGTAATCTTACCTTTCTTAGAGTACAAGTTTCCAATCTTGCAGAAAGGCATTACACTACTATTGATCAACCTAGACAAAAACACTACAGTTCAAGCAAAGCTTGCGTTCAACGGTACAATGACCTTGCGACGCAAGCACCGCTCACGAACGTCGCATCATAAGCATAAGATCCCTAAAACAACAGTTATCAAGCTGCCTAAAGGCAGCTATTCTAAAATAAGAAGAGAGGAATACCATCTAAGAGCAAAAGACTGAAATTTACAGAGTCAAACCATGCTACTTAATGGAAACATTTTAAGCGTAAATTCGTCGGGGACAATACCTCAATTGGAGCCTGTACATGTAAATACGGCGGAGTCGATAATGGTTGCTCCGTTATCCATTGTGTTCGCTCACATGCCGGATGTTACTGTCGCTGCTTGCAAGGTACAACCGTAGAGGGAACTAAAATCGGTTCCTTTTAGTGATTCATTGTTTGAATAATAAATGTAACATATTACAAATGTTTCATTATTTTTCTCCATAGTGAATTATTTAAAATACCTTTTTTCCCCATAATCACTCACAATTTCCTTCATCTCAGAGTTTTTTTTTCCATGTCGCTACAAGTTTTTGTTTTTCTTCTATTATCTGTGTTTAACACATTGACCCTTCAAGAATCCTTCAAACACGTGAAAATTTAGGAAAAATGACCTCCAATAATTAGTTGTCTAGATAGATTCCTCCGTTCACCGGAGTTGTTAAAGGATCTTGACCTCCGAGAATAAGAGCATCATTATTCCTCTGATAGGTTGGAGTGTATAAACAAGACTCCTAGACATGACCACCCACGTGATCTATCAAAACAAAATTCAAGATCTAATTTAATCAGTTAATTTGTGAATAATCATAATAACCTTATATCTGACACTGTCGTCCGAGAACCACTATAAATCTCTCCGCCACGATTAAGCTGGGGCTAGAGACTTTCTCTTTCACACCCTTCTTTAACTCTTCCATGGAAAAACACTAGACAACCACTATCCTCTCATCAGTTGTAACTCTATACTTAAAGCATAAATGATAAACCGCCAATGAGTGATGAGACCCACTTATTTCCATCAACAATATTAAACATGGTAAAGTTGGGCACTTCATCTATATCCGAGTAACGTAGAAGAAGAGTATATATTTATACATGTGATTAACTGATGCATGAGAACCAAAACCATCTTACCATCATGTAGCAACAGGAGACAAATTCTGGTGATATTAACCTGAAAAAAGTTGTATCCTTTGACAGTGTCCTGTGTCCAACAAGCGTACAAGATCATAGACATGTTCTAGCTATTGCCGTTCTCTGGTACAGCAAAAATCTGTCATTTCAAACAAAAGAAGCCTGCAACAACTTTTTCACTTTTTGATCTAGTTTAAACACTGTTTTTTGCACTTAATGAGAATGTTGTTGCTTAGTAATAGTTCCATTTTTTGCATAGAACAAGGACAGACGACAAGGTGCTTTCCAAAAAGGTACATCTGCATCTTCAAGTGTAATGTTCATAAGTTAAAAGCAATGAAAATTTGGGGATTCCAACAATATTCTTATTAAACACGAAAGCAAGATCATGAGTGCATTAATGAACATGTGGGTTTCTTTAGTTTTTCTTTGTCTTCTTCTCCGAAGGGAGTAATGCTGATCAAATTTCATCTTCCTTATTCGGATGTACAAATATGAAAGTGCAGTTTTATCCTTGACAACAACGTATATTTTACCATTATACCGCTCATGGCATAATATCTTCTAAGACACTGATTTTTACCATGTACAACTATTTTATTTCTAATAATGTATTTATTTAATAATCAATGCTAATATATTTATTTTACTGTAGTATTTATATTGGCAAAATAGAGTTGGGAAATGAAAAAAAAAATCAAGATTCTTGATATAACAAAGCGTAATAATAGTAACAATACAGTTTTTCTCTATAAACTGACCATCATCATCACAATCAATGTCATTATGAACCCTTTACAAGGGAAATTTTTCATTTGCCGATTTGGCTTTTGTGAGGACATCGTCTCTAGAGTCAAAATGGGTTACAGACTAAATATACTTTGAAACGAGAATCGGAAAAGAACCCAGCAGAGTTGGGACCATCAGCCGACGTTTACTTCCTCTTAAAATGTCCTAAACAGCAGCCCACCATGTGTAGCAAATAAGGGAGCAAAGACAAGTGATTCAACGGCCATTAGCTTGATGAGTATGTTGAGTGATGGCCCAGATGTGTCCTTTAGAGGGTCTCCGATGGTGTCACCAATAACAGCTGCCTTATGTGGGTCTGATCCTTTGGGACCAAGTGTTCGTGCATGTTCTGACGCACCAGCCTGCAATTCAGAAAGCAAGAACGTAAATATAGAACCACTACTTTAAAAACGTCGATCATAAGATTAGCTCATAGGGATACCTCGATATATTTCTTGGCATTATCCCAAGCACCCCCTGTGTTGGATGCAGAGATAGCAATCTGGAAACATGCCAAAACAGAAGCAAACATTAAGATGAACCCTTCTGTAGGAAAGGTCTCATGCAAGTTAAAATCATATAAACAATATTGAGAGTTGTGAACATCACCTGGACACCAGAAACAAGGGATCCAGAGAGAGTTTCGACGCCGAAAAAGATCCCAACAATAAGGGGTGTGAGCATAACAAGCGCACCAGGTGGGATCATTTCTTTGATAGAGGCATCGGTTGAGATCTTAACACAGGTAGCATAGTCTGGCTTACCGGTGCCCTCCATGAGGCCCGGGATAGTGTTGAATTGTCTGCGCACTTCCTCGACCATCTTTAAAGCAGCGCTTCCCACGCTCTTCATGGTCATAGCAGAGAACCAGTAAGGAAGCATTGCCCCAACGAGCAAACCAATGAAAACTTTAGGGGTTAATACGTCGACAGTTGAAATTGCAGCACGGCTCACAAAGGCACCAAAGAGGGCTAGGGACACTAAGGCTGCTGAACCAATAGCGAAACCCTGGAAAGAAATGCAGAGTTTTCAAATGAATCCTATTAACCCAATGATGAAACAATATTGAATGCATTTTCCAAGAAACAAAAAAATACATCACAAGAATTGCAGCCACACTTCAGGCCTGCTTTAGAACTTGTAATGCAGAACAAACATATAGATTACCATGAACCAAATAATTGCTCGAGTGAAAAACAAATCAAACCTTTCCGGTAGCAGCAGTGGTGTTTCCTGCGGCATCAAGAGCATCAGTTCTCTCTCTTATTCTATGGATCATGCCAGCCATCTCGGCAATTCCTCCCGCATTATCACTGATGGGACCATAAGCATCGATAGCCAATCCAGTAGCTATGGTGCTCAGCATTCCAAGGGCAGCAACAGCAATGCCATACATAGCAGCAAAGCTAAAACTAACAAAAATACTGATAGCAATAGAAAAAATAGGAATAATGCAAGACTTGTAACCCAATGCAAGACCAAATATAACATTAGTTGCAGCTCCGGTCCTGCAGGAATCGGCAACATCTTGTACAGGGCTGCAGAATAAAATAAAGAGTTAAAATCACTGATAACAAAGAACAACGAAAGGAGAAAAATAATGCTATCAAGATGAGTTACCTGTACGCATTGCTAGTATAGTACTCGGTTACAAAACCGATAATCAGGCCAGCCCAAAGACCAACAGCAACACATAAGAATAGATTCCTGCAGAAGAAACTCAATGTTACTCTCATTCTAATGCAAGCCCATGACTATTGACATTTCTCGATAAAGGAAGCACAAAGAGTTTACCAGTTCTTAACAACTTTCTGGTCTCCGAAATTGAAAATGGTAAAGGAAAGAGGAAGAGCTACCCAACTAACAATTGCAATTCCAATAGTCATTAGAACGGTGGAGATGATAAGTTGCCTCTTCAATGATGGCTCAATTTCCTTAACAGCCTTGATCTCAAAGAAATCGGTTGCAAATAAAGTGGTGATTAAACAAACAATGATACCAACAGAACTGATGATGAGAGGATATAACATTGGAGTCAACTCACGATTGATACCAAAAGAGGAGATGGAAGCAACAACAAGTGCAGCACAAGATGCTTCAGCATAGGAACCGAAAAGGTCAGATCCCATTCCAGCAATATCACCGACATTCCCCGACATTGTCAGCAATCACCTAAAACACGGAAATGTCAGAGACAAACCTAGAGAACTTCAACTCAGCGTCAGATCTAAAAGATGCTACAACATATATCAGTAGACACATGTCACTTACAGCTGGGTTCCTAGGGTCATCCTCGGGAATGTTCCTCTCCACCTTGCCTACAAGATCAGCACCCACATCAGCAGCTTTGGTATAGATTCCTCCACCCACTCTGCCAAAAAGAGCCATGGATGAACCTCCAAGCCCATAACCAGTGATCGCCTCAAATAGACCACCCCAGTCATCACCGTAGTAGAGCTTGAATACATTGATGGCAATGTAAAGCACCAAGAGGCCATTTGCAGCAAGCAGAAAGTCCATTACATCACCAGATCTAAACGTGGTAATAAATGCCTTTCCGACTCCCTTTCTTGCTTCGAGGGTGGTTCTAGCATTAGCATAAGTAGCAATTTTCATCCCAAGAAAGCCAGAAACAACTGAAGTGACGGCGCCCAGCAAGAAAGATATGGTGCTGAATGCAGCAGTGGCAAGGGCAGGCTTGCACATCTTAGATAGGCCATATGTGCAAGGTTGGCTCTTCATACTGAAACCCTCTACGGAGCCAAGGAAGAGGAAAATCAAGATTGCAAAAGCAACCATGAAAATGCCAACATACTGATACTCGGTGTAAAGAAACGAGGTTGCACCTGCAAACTCATAAATCGAAATATTAGCTAACTGGGAACTCTTTCCAAAAATTACAAGCAGAAAAGGCAACAAACAGAACGGCAAACCAGAATTATTGGTAAGAAAAGCATAATATCACAAACATTGTCTATAGAATAAAGCAAGAGTGATTTTATTACCATCCTAGCTTCACTCTTCGATGCAAAGCAATAGAAACAAATTAAAAGGGTAACATCATTTTAGAATATTAACAGTTTGTTGACGGTAAACTAAAATAAGTATTGAATCTAGAAATAATTTTGCATTTCAACAACAGTAAAATTTATTATAAACTGCAGAGAAAGCAGAAACAAACAAGAAAACAGTTAAGCATGTTCTGACCTTGGAAGCATAGAAATTATTCAAAAGCAGTTCACTTTCAAAAAGTGAAATAAAGTGTAAAGTACATCATGGAACACTGCACCATTTGCTCAAATCAGCTTTTACTATGACAGTCATTCATTCATGATGCAAAGTCGGAATGGCTACTGGAAACTTTATTCAGGCCCCATAAAAATTAAACAAATATCAGAGTTCAGGACACTAGCAACTTAATTCAGACCCCATATAAATTAAACAGATGTACGAATTCGGGCCACTGGAAACTTTATTCAGGTCCCATTTAAGGCAATAGTTCCAGATCTGGTTCAAGTTCAACAAAAAGGATTGAATTTCATAACAAACTTAATTCCTGAACATTCAATGTTTTCCATGGAAGTCCAAATCTGTAGATTAACCAGAAGGAACAAGTTTTCACATGCCATTATGGCTTCTGCTACAACACCTAAAGTACAAACCCAAAAAGAAAAAGGAAAGAGAAAAAAAGCCCTAGATCTCAATAATGTTGATTGTGAGATGTAATTAATAAATACACGTGGATCCAAACCCGATTCCCTCATCACCATACACTTCGATCTGAATAAACATTCATTGAAGCACACACATTATATGTATGTATATATACACACATAAATACATTCAAACATACATACAGCTTGCACATTCTTCAGTTTTTCATGGCTGTTGAATAGAACAAACAAATATCCCAACATTTTATTTATTGAAAAAAAAAATGCTAAACTGAACGTTAACATAGGAAAACATAATAAATACTCGTGCTCCAAAACTATTTCTTCCAAGTTCACAAGACAAACCAAACATTAAAAAATATATATGAAACTAGAGATCTAAACTTTCAGAACATAAGAAATCGAAATGCTTCACAACTGCGAGAGAGGAAAAAAGCATTTTTTTCAAAGACCATTTCAATTAAGTGACTCAGCGTGAAAACCAATACCAAAAACAACGTTAAAAAAAGATCAAAATGTTCATTTTTTTTTTCAAAACCCCAGATCTTAAAGCCTTTAAAAATGAAATAAGTGAAGAGAGCAACAACCTTCAGAGATGGCGTTTTGAATTTCAGCACATTTAAGAACAACATTATGGTCGTTGAGACCCTCTTCTTCTTCAATGAGGTAATCGGTGCAGCCGTTTTTGCCGCCGGCTCCGTTTTTGGAGTAGGAGCCCGGAGACAGCTTGACCTGGGAAACGAGAGCCCATTGTACGAGAGAAAAGGCAATTCCAACAACGGCACATGCCGAGATCTGGCAAAATGGAGGCCACCATAACTAAGTCAACTACCTTCACCAGAAGAACCGAAATGCAAGCTGAAACTGAGAGAAAATATGTTGTCAGTGAGAGGAAAAAATGACAGAGTTTATGATTATGTACAGGAATGGGATAGTTTTGTGGTGTAAAATGTAAATTATAATTACTCAAAAATGGAATGCCTAAACATAGTAAGTTTATTAACTACTTTTTTTACTTCCTAAATTAATTGTTGTTTCTGTTTATGAAATGAAAATTCATCATCCTCAAATAATTTTAAAGATTCCCGTCAAACCTTTTAGTACATAAATTATTATTTTTATATTTTACTACTTAAACTTTTTATTTTTTAAATCATACATAATATTTAATTTTTATTTTATTTTAGTATTATACTGTTAAAAACGTAACGGTCGGGCTCGTTAACTGTCACATCTATAGTTATCGGCCAATGAAACACAAACTTTCTAACCCGCACATTTTCAACCCCCTAAACGTGATTTCAACCTTCATTTTACCATAAAAACTGTAATCTCCCCCCAAATTGGCGATGTTTTCTTCAACTCCTTTATCATTCGATCTCTATTGTCAACCATTTGATGAGCTTGAAACATGACTATGTTGGTCAACTCGTCATTCTCTCGTGCTACACTGTTCGAATTGGTTGTATGTCCATCAAAATTGTGCCCCATTAGTCCATCTGTTAAGTTTTTAATATTGTGATACTAAAATGAAACAAAAACTAAATGTTAGGTATGATTTTGAAAATTTAAAAGTTTAGATACCAAAGCGAATCAAATTGATAGTTTAAGCACTTAATGTGTAGTTTACCCAATCTTTTAAGTCCATACATATATATACTTCAAATTTTTGTTTTTTATTAATTTGTATCATAGACAACTAATATGTCAAACTTTTAAATTTTAATTCTTAAAAAATTTATTTATTGAGAGCAAGGTTGTAACATCCCAAAAACCGGGCTAGTTACCAAAGTGCAAGATTTTAAAATTTGGTGGTCAATTCAGATTAATCAAAAAGTTTAGGGACTTAATTAGAATTTCTTGGAGCATGATTGAATAACAAATTTTGAAAGATGAAAGGGTATAATAGTTATTTGATAAAAAATGAATTAAAAATTCATTTGGGTGTCTTTATATCCACGTGGAAAGAAAGAATAAAAAGGGAAAGAAAAATCTAGAGTCTTGGAGCTTCTTCTTCTTCTTCTCTTCCCGTCTCTTAATAGCTAAGGTAAGGAATGTTCAAATTAGTTATTTCTTATAATTTATGATGGGTTTTGATTCTTTGGGTATTAAGAAAGTTTAAGGAAACTTTAAGAGAAGTAGAAATTAAAAGAGTTACAAGATATGAGAGATTTTGTATAAAGAGTTTTTAAGCGATTTAATAAGAAATAGTTTATAAATGGATTATGAAGTCATATTTGACTTGTCATCAATCAAAATAAGAGATTTAAGAGGTTAGAATGAAGTAATAACAAATTTGAATATTCGGTAAGATTTTTAGTTTCAAGTGTTCTAGTTAAATATTGGATGTTAAGATGAGTTAAAGTGAGATAAGTTGATTTGAATAAGTGTGGTTGAGTTTAAAGGCTTGAAAAGAAGAGTAAAATGAAGAATTTAGCTGAGTATGGTTGATTTTCGGGTTAAAATGAATAAGTTATGGGCATAGGGTATCGGTACTGGATGATCAATACCGATACTTCAAAGCAAATGAGTAGAATTTGAGCTTGGGGGTATCGATACTAGAGGAACAGTATCGATACTAGAGGAACAGTATCGATACCATAAGATAAAATATGGTGAAACCTTTAAAGAGTATCGATACTTAAGGGGTAATATCGATACCAAGGGTATCGATACCATTATGCAAGTACCGATACCAATTTAGAAATGAAATTCCAGAATTCAGAAATGGTATCGATATTAAGGTATAGTATCGATACCATAGTAAAGAAGTATCGATACTGTACCAAAGGTACCGATACAAATCATATGGAAATCTTGAAATTAAGTGTTTTGTTTAGCATATGTTTTTAAGGTATTTTTTTATAGTAATTGAACTTCGATATTTATGTAAGTCGCATATTCGTGTAGATATCAAACGAAAGATGAGTATGGACAATTCGACGAATAGAAACTTACCAAGAGAGAGATAGGAGAATTGCTTTGACTAGTGAGGCTAAGGTGAGTGCATCTTATATTGTATATGATCATTTATGGAAGTAAGACTTGCGATGAGTCTATTTCCAATGCTTTGATTGTATGATTCTATGAATGTAAGCTTATTGGTTATATGGTTTCTATTTGCGTACATGAATATGTGTTTACGTGTTACATGTTAATATATGATAACAAGGTATAAGTTATATGAATTAGATCTATGTGAACTGGTATAATTGACTTATGTGATTAAATGAAAAGTGAGATAAGCTAAGTAGCATTGACCTATATGATAATATAATAATAATAGGATATAAGCTATATGAGGAGGTCTATGTGTTTAAATGGACATATGTTATAAGTCTTGTGAAATTCCTATGTGATATGAGTTATATGGTAAAGAGCTATGAAACCATATGAAAATGTTATAGGAACTATATGATAATAAGTTATGAGAATACATGTCTATGTGACAAGTTAAGTGAAACTGAACTAAGTAAATATATGAAACTAGTATATAATTGATGTGATATAAGTGATTATGTAAATTTGTGAGATAAACTATATGGCCTTGATATACTGACTATATGAAAATGTGTACATGAGTACATGTATAAGTTTATATATTATTTTATGTGCTATGTGATATATGTAAACATATGTGAACAAGATATTATCCATGTGAGATGATCTACGTGTTTACTTGAACATATGAGATAAGTTATGTGACATGACCTACGTGATAAATTGACTATGTGGAATAAGATACAATAAATGATATAAATGGTAAGCCCATAGTATGTGATATGAGAGCTGGGGGTATAATTGGAATGCCAAGAGTCGATGGTTCTACGAGGTCCTTTGAGACATCTATGTGGTCTTTTGGGACAATTCTACGTGGTTCTTTGGGACATTTCTACACGGTCTTTCGGGATATTTTATATGGCACTCAGTGTAATTTTATTCGAGTTATGGTGACAACATTTGTGCACAACCTCAATGCACTCACATACCTTAAGTTTTCAGTAAGGTACCATGGGCTATTAAAAGAGATAACACAAATAAATTGTATGTGATGTTATGTGTTTTGCTGTGTCAAATGTATTATATGATGAGTATAAATGTTAAGTACAAGATTATATGATAAAAAGGGAATGATAACGATAAAAATGTTGATGATGATAATAATTATATATGTGTATGTATATATTTTGTTATATGAAATATTATATGGTTTTCTATGATATGATGGTATGAAATGTTCTTGTATTGTTAAGTATTTAAGTTTCCATTATGCATTTTATATGTCTCACTAAGTCAACGACTTAGCGTGTGAGTGTTTCACACGTAGGTTCCAAGAAGAAAGGAGAAAAGATGGAAGTCAGGTCAGCTTATCCTTTCCCAAGATCAGATCAGAAACGAATTGAATTATATATATATTTATATTGATTGTAGTTGGCATGTAATTAAAGATTTGATTCAGACATGCTTTGATCGGGTTTGTAAATGTTTTGGTTAAATTCATGTAAATTATACTGTTTTATTTAAAATAAGTTGAAATTTTTACGATTTTGTACAAGTATGTGCTTTGAAAATTTAAAATGACACCTCATACTTGTATTCGGGTTGGATTTGGATTGGGGTGTTATATTTAATGGTATTAGAGCTAAGGTTTAGCCGATTCTAGGCTCAAACTGAAGTCAGATGTGTTTTAAAAAGTATACATGCCAACACAAAGTGGAAAAATTTTATGATATGATAGTGTAAGGAGTGGGTTGTTTTGTTAATAGAGTTGAATTGTTAGGGTATATTAAATGTCTGACCATGAGAGCTTCCTAAGTGAAGCGAAAGGTGATATACCTGAAGGAAGTAGCAATTCACCTGCCCTAGCCAGGCAGGATGAAGAGTGAATACCTCAGGGAGTGTTTGTAGGAGTAAAAGGGTTAGGAACACCCGAGATAAATAGTGAAATTGAGGAAAGTCCTGCTGTTGCAGACCTTTGGTTAAATGATGTGAAGATATTGTTGGAGGGTCTCCACTTTTCTGAAGTGGAGAAGTTAGATGGAGTAGTTTAGTTACTACGGGGACAAGTTAGAGTATAGTGAACAGATGTTATCATGAGAATGTTAACAGATCAAGTGATGTGGTTATTATTTTTTTAAGAGTTCAAGAATAAGTACATCGGTGACAAGTTTATAAGACAAATGAAGTTAGATTTTATGAGTTTGAAACAAAGGAATCGTAACTTGTATGAGTAAGAGTGTGGGTTTGATAAGTTGAGTAAATTGTCGTTGAGTTAATTCCGATTGGAAAGGATTTATGTGATTGGTTATTAAGGGTTGCGCCTAAATTAAAAGAGTGTTACAGGTTTTGAAATTGTTCCCTTCTCAAGAAGTGGTTAATCACGCTAAAGCTCTTGAGAGAGTTCAAAATGAGAGGTTTTCAGAACAAAAATTTTAGATTATTAAGAGAATTGGTTCTTCATAAAGTTCAGCACCATCAAAGAAAAGCAGAGATTATGGTTTTCAACTTCAGACTTGGTTTGAATTAGTGGTATCCTCTGTCAGAAGATCAAATTCGATGAGAACTAGACACACTCAAGTAATAGGGTCTGGTGCTGGAAGATTAAATAAGGAGCTAAGAATGGTTAATTGATATGAAGTTAAGTTTAAAAATGAACTTGGTGAATTGGATTAAAAGTTTTGTTAAAAATTATGTAAATTGAAGTAGAAGAAGTATTTTAAATGGATTAAGTGAGTATTTGAGTATGGCACTTGATGAATCAAGTGGAGAAAATACAAGTATAAGAAATGATAAAGAATAAGGTTCTGTGTAAGTAGTGTTGACTATCAAAATTATGAAGATGTGATAAAAATTGGTAATTAGAGAAGAATATAAGTTATAAGAGAAGAGTATTGAAGTACGAAGAAAAAGACATGACCTATGTTGTAAGGAGATTTAAATTTGTGAATGAATAAATAGCTAAGGAAATTAAATGATAGAGCTTAAAGGTTCAATAGTGACAAGGGTTGTAATGACGTGTAGATTATAAGTTTGGTATAGAAGTAAGAAAATTTTCGATTCTAAGTGGAAAAAATAAAGAGTTGTTATGAATTTTATATCAAAATTTCTTTGGAGACTAAATTTGGACTTCTATTAAGAAATGGATTATGTTAGCACCCTTTATTTTAAAAATGTGAATATTCCTTGGACGGGTATGTAAGGTTATATAAAAGATTGTTTGAATTTGTGAAGTATATGTCTCAATTATATCTAATAAAGATTTAAGGTTACTTCAAAGTTATGGAAATCTTTGAACAAGGTTTCGAGAATTCCAAATTAATGTAGCATTTATACCTATGTATAGACATATAGTTAGTTTAAGCAGATTATTCAGGTTTTAAAAAGGTTGGTAAAGGTGATTTGGAATAGAGTTTAAAAGATTGGAAGAAAAATGCCATAATAAGCTAACTATATTTTTTTAAGGTTGTGTTACTTAGCCATGTAAATGTAGTCAAAGAGATAAGGATTTATTTATATGTATGAAGAAAGCTTGAAATATAGTTGAAGTATTATATTTCTCTCTGATTAATTTGTTAAAGATAAGTTTGTTAGTTTTTAGATGATAAAAAGAATATGTGTATAGTAATTTGGATAAAGATGATACATGAATAAAGGATTGGTTTATGTTGCAAAGGAATAAGAGAATGATAAAAGAAATTAATTGACTCATGATTTTGAGTGACATTATATTTATATGGATTTCTAAAGATTAAAAGTAGGTGTAAAATCGAATGAGTGAAAAGATGGGAAATAGATGGCATTTCTTGGAAATTTAAGATAAGTTTAGAAATTGCAACCACAAAAGGGAAAAGTATCAGAAATACTCTGTTTTGGGCACAAAAATACATCCTCAACACTCTCATAAATCCTGCTGAGGTCCCCAAACATTATTTAAGTGTTATGTCTGATAATGGGGGTTATAATAAGACTATAATATGCTAAACAAACACCCAAATATTGAATCTCGTGAACATGTTTCATAACTCATGCAAGTTAACAAACTCACCTAGTGATCTACAATGTACTAAAGTTGAGTTAAAAGTAAGTTACATTGGATTTCTAAGCCACTGGAAACACCCAAAGTTCAACCAAGCATTAATTTCTCATTTTCGTTGACCTTGAAGCTTTCTCCAACTTCTCTCACTAGGCAAGAATCAAACACTTGAGTTACTAGCTTGATTTAAAGGTTAAGAAGAGTTTAAGAATACTTCCTAAGGCTTAAACTCTTTAAAAAACCGATTGAAACACTCAAGTTCTATAAACCCCCCACAAAACTCGTATTTGGACACCATGATCAAAACCTAATCTTGTGGTCTCAAATGGAAGCTCTAAAGATGTTGGTTTCGATTCTTACCTTCAGTGGAACAAACTATAATTGTTGCTATCAAGTTCTAACATTTGTTTGATTCTTGGAGATGAAGAATGAAGAGATGAATGAGAAAAGATAAGACAAATGAGAGTGGGGAAACAGAAAAATCCCATACGTGATATCATCAAACAATTAAGGATTTCATACTTTTATAAAAAAAATAGGTAAACTTCTTCTTTAGTCCTTCAAGTTTTGGTCTTGCTTCAAAACCCCT
Source organism: Hibiscus syriacus (assembly GCF_006381635.1). Taxonomy (NCBI): domain Eukaryota; kingdom Viridiplantae; phylum Streptophyta; class Magnoliopsida; order Malvales; family Malvaceae; genus Hibiscus; species Hibiscus syriacus. Next base: position 2,260,128 of record NW_024063295.1, read on the forward strand.
TTTTAACTCTAATTGGGCTTTATCCAAGCCTAATTTCCACTCAACTTAGGTCAAGGTTTACTACTAGCTAATACGTTTCGGTCTATATGCAGAGATTTTTACGTAGGGATTTATTTGCAGGGATTACTCCCCATTACAGACGCGCATATAAAGATGACATATGAAGACTGTTCAACTATGTATTTATTTATTTATATATACATACATTGCATTTTATCTTTATTTTAAATTTTCTGACTACCGGAGGTCTTCTACGGAAGCTGCTCTCAATCTGGCGTTGGGGGCAACCTACTACCCTACCTCCCCCATACCTCATTACTTATGGGAATAGGGTTTTGTTGTTGTTGTTGTTTCTCTTAGGTTAACTCAATTCTACTACCCCGTGATTCAGGGTGTTACATTAATTCAAGTTGGTTTGGATGAACCTAAGCGCCCACTATGAAGCTTTGGGTTAAGTTGGGCTTGTTTTAGTTTGGGGTTGAGCCCATTTAGCCTTAAAGGGGGAATTTTAAATTGAGAAAAAAAGAGGAATGACCAACGAAGTAATTACCCCTTTTTATTCTTACAAGGCTGAATTTCATTCAATTTTCGGTGATGTTACCAGAAAAAATAACATGCAAAATTTATTTTATTCTTTCTTATTTTCCATTATATTTTATCTCATTTCTCTCTTCTTTTTCTTCTCCAAGTTTTCAAAGTGTAAAACTTTGTTTTCCACTATTCCTAGTCCAAATTTGTGAAGGTAAGAACCATAATCTCCTCTCTAGAGCTTCTATTCAAACACATCATCTCGAGGTTTGGCCATGGTGAACATAGTGGATATTTTGGAGGCGTTTTAGGTTTTAGGAATCTATAGTGATTTCAATTCATTTCTAAAGTTAAGAAAACATGTTTTTATTTATTTCAAGCTCTTAGATGAGTTAATAACTCACTCTTTACCTTGTAATTAGTTAAAGAAGTGAGAGAGAGATTCAAAAAAATGTAAGGAGAAACTTGTTTTTGGGTGAGCTTGGAGTGATTTCTTGCAGTCTAGGAGTAAAGTAAAACACTTCTAACTCTTATATATTGTTTGTAGATCATCTTATGTGTTTTCTAAGCGTCTATTAATGTATAGAGCATATGAGTGCATTTTTGGTTTAAAAATGGTTTTAGATGTAATAGATGTTCTTTATGTATAAAAAATGATTTATTATGACTTCTTTTAACTTACATAAGCTTTATATAACGTTTAAGGGCCTTAGAGGGGCATAAGGATTGAGTTGGCTTGACATTTTGGTATAAACTAGAGTATTTTTTAGTTTGGGTATCGGTACTAGATAAACAATATCGATATTGTTCTTTTGAAAGTCAAAACAAATGGGTTTTGTCTGAGTAGTATCGAAACTATGTTCATAGAGTATTGATATTATTCTTCGGGTATTGATATCAAAGGGTTAGATATCAGTACTATTGTTAAGATACAAATACCCTTAGTAGGGGTATTGATACTGAATTATTTTTCTCCAAGCGTCGAATATGAACTTAGTATCGATACTTAGGACAATATCGATACCTTACGAGAGAAATATTGATACTCTTTGTAAGGGTATCAATACTATAGGGCTTTCTCAAAACATCAATTGTAAAAATGATATTGGTACATGAATTGTGTGGCAAGTATGAGAACTTTATGAAGTAACTTCCCATAGAACTTATGCTTTGTGTGACGCTTGAAAAACAGCACAGACACCCGAGTTACTTTAGTAAGAATGACGATCGTCTTGTTATAAATATTTATATACATCTAAGTAGTGTCGAGACACTTAAAATGCTAGTTGGATGTAGGCTTTAATGCTATGTGACCTCGAAATTATCCCAAGTACACCTGAGGAGTAGACTACTAGGGTGTAGGCTCCAATGTTAAGTGACCCCAGAAACATCCTAGGTGTTGGACATTTAGGGCTTTTCTAAATGAAGATTTCAATTCTAGGTGACTTGGGTCTTATCTAAGGTACCTTAGGTAGGCTAAAGGGGGTGAATTCCTAGATGCTAAGTGACCCTCCAACTGCACCATGATGTTTACCCATATTTGTGTGTTCATGACTATACATGTTCGCACACTTATATGATGAATGCATATAGTACAATAGAGTTATTTGTATTACACTAAGCTTCTGAGCTTAGCCTTCAGAATGTGTTTTCATTCGTAGGTTCTTAAGAGGACAGATCGAGGAGCTTACCGCCAGTTCGTGTTTCATTCTAAGATCTAGCGATCATAGTACATCTTGAATATTTTTAGTAGGTATGTATTATCCATTAACCTTATATGCATTCGATTCTTAACTCTATGTTGCTATATTTAATACTTTTATTTGGGATGCAATTTTGGGAGCTCCCTAGTATTGTAAAACTTTAATTATGAATGATCTAAACTATTTTTGATATATATGTGATGTACATTTTTTTAAATGGTTAGCCATTTTATTGGTTCCGTGTGACACCTTGATCCTTTGAATTTTGAGTTGGAATATATTAGATTGTTACATATAGAGTAATGATATTTATTTGTATGTTGTCAAGCTATATAGATATAACTATCATATTGTAGATTTAGTTCTGACATATTACGTGAACATGTGAAAAATTATATTAAAGATCTATTAATTTCTCGAATGACATAATTTTGAATAATCAAAGGAAATCTGGAAGCCTCAATGCTAAACATGCAAAAAAAGTGATTAGTTAAAGAAGTGAGAGAGGGCTCCAAAAATATGGTAAGGAGAAACTTGTTTTTGGGTGAACTTGGAGTGATTTCTTGCAGTTGAGGAGTAAAGTAACACACTTCTAACTCTTCTATACTGTTTGTAGATCATCTTATGTGTTTGCTAAGCGTCTATGAGTGTATAGAACATATGAGTGCATTTTTTTTTTGAAAATGGTTTTAGATGTAATAGATGTTCTTTATGTATAAAAAAGGATTTATTATGACTTCTTTTAACTTACATAAGCTTCACATAATGTTTAAGGACCTTAGAAAGACATAAGGATTGAGTTGGGTTGACATTTTCGTATAAACTAGAGTATGTTTTTAGTTTGGGTATCGATACTAGATAAAAAATATCGATATTGTTCTTCTGAAAGTCAAAACAAGGGGTTTTGGCTGAGTAGTATCGAAACTCTGTTCATAGAGTATTGATATTATTCTTCGGATATTGATATCAAAGGGTTATGTATCAGTACCATTGTTAAGATAAAAATTCTAGTAGACAAAATTGTCATCGATACTTGGGAAGTATCAGTACTCCAAGAGAGAAGTATCAATACCCTATGTAGGGGTATTGACACTGAATTTTTTTTCTCCAAGCGTCAAATATGAACTTAGTATCGATACTTAGGATAGTATCGATACCTTACAAAAGAAGTACTAATACTCTTTGTAAGGGTATCAATACTATAGGGCTTTCTTAAACATCAAATGTAAAAATGATATCGATACCGAAAGACCAATGTCGATACTAAAAGACTAAGTATCGGTACCATCAAACTAGATTAGACAAAATAATATAGTTTTGTTGTAAGAACTTGAGAAGGGTTTAAGGACAACTATAACTCTTTAGTAAAGCCTATAAGTGGAAACATTAATGAATTGTGTGACAAGCATGAGATCTTTATGAAGTAACTTGCCATAAAACTTATGTTTTGTGTGATGCTTGAAAAACAACACAGACACCCGAGTTACTTTAGTAAGAATGATGATCGTATTGTCATAAATATTTGTATATATCTAAGTAGTGTTGAGCACTTAAAATGCTAGTTGGATGTAGGCTCTGATGATAATACTACTCGACGTGAGCTACAACCCTTGGTTTGTTAGACTATTGTTGGGCTATACCCCTCAGCGTGAACTATAGTCGTTGTCTATCCTACTCAAGCGTTTATCTATTTTAGTCGATTGAAGCCCTCTTCTTATCTCTAAGGCAGACAGGTTATAACATCACCATCTCGAATCTATTCCATTACTCACATAGATTTATCTTAATTCTCTCGAATCTAATAATCAATTTCTAGAAAAACGAAAATATCTCGAAAGCTCTTACAAAGTATAGAAGTGTTTCACCTAAGCACCAGGAAATCTCTCGAAAGCTCTTACAGTGTCAAGGCAAAATATTAAAACAATGAACAAAACAGACTTAAGCAAAATCATAATGCATCATTCATAAACCATTGAATAATCGTCTCGACAAAACAAAAACAACCACCCAGTAAACCAAATAATAGTGTTGCCAAAGTATCATCGTTTAATACAGGCCCCAAAATAGATTAAAGAAATTAAGAACAAAAGAAGAACGACTCCCAAACATGGGGCTCTACCGTGACAACTCTGACCAGCACCACGCCTACCTTGGCGGCCACCCTCTCTCGAGGCCTGACCGCTGCTCTGCTATAGCCTGGTTATGGAGGGCACCAAGGACAGTCGAGTTGGAGAATGGTGGAAAGTAAGGTACTGTAGCTGCTTACTCCATGCCTAAGGTAAATCTTATTCTTCATTGCCTCCTTTTTTGGCGGCTATGAATGGGTATTTATAATGGGAATTTCTAGGGCTTTGTGTAATTAAATATTCCCTAAATTCCTGTGTTGAATTATCTATGCTATAGATAGAAAGGCGAATGGATATAGTCAAATTCTTGGAGGCTTGATTGCACGTGAGGTCATTCATACAGATGGCAGGTGACATTAGCAGTTCGTCAGATCTGCTTCAGACTTGCAAGATAATTCTTGCCTTGGCAAGAAAAATTTGTTCCACAATGTCTTCGTCTTATTTATTCCACTGGCCCTTGTGAAATACTTTGTCACGACTGAAATATTCTTCTTAAGTCATTTCCTACACACACACAACCCACAAAAACCCTTTCTCCTCAGCAACATCAGTTAAGCCAAATAAATATTGCCTAGACAAAACTTATCTAGCACATGAAAATATGACCTAAACGTAATTAAATGCAATTAATATGTTATGACAACAATGTTTAGGCAAACAATAACTTAAGTAAAAAAACTAAAAATAGAGTCTTTTTACGAAGTTATCACACCCAAACTTAAGTTATTGCTTGTCCTCAAGCAATGGATGATAATCAGTAGAAAAATTAAATTTGTCATGGAAAAGTAAAATTAAGACAATCATATGGTTTAAAATTTCAGCCCTCAGCAAAAAAGCTAGCCTGAACATGGTAGATTATCATATAAGTCAAGTGACTTCCTAAGTCAGGATTTTTTGCTAGTGTGTGTGTGTGATTGTACTTATTCTATGCGTTAACGTATTTAAAAAAATTCAAGTAAGTACTTATACTTTTCCAAGGCATCAAATTATTAGTCAAGTATAGTTTCCACATCTATTTATTCAACTAATTTTTTTGGGAGTCAGCTCATCACACCTACCCTTCTACACTCTAAGTGAAAGGGAGCATACCTTCCACCCCAAGCTAGTCAGGTAGAGTCATCATGTGACTAGTTTCATTCACTCATATGCCTAGGCAACTATTTATTTTTAATGAGTTTTCTGGTCATGCCATTACACAGAGGAGTGTCCCTTTAATTCAACAAAATTTAAACACTAAGAAGTTTAACTTAAACTTTACAATTCTTCAATGTCACGACATGCAAAAAGTTCTTTCATCAAAATTTACTAAGCACCTTAAGCAGAGAAAGCATACAATCGTGTTTACAAGTTCACAAAGAATCAAGGCTAAGGTCAGTTCTATCCTTCGACAGTCATGTAAAATAATTCTGGCTTAGACAATAAAAACTTTCATCATTGGGCATCCTTAATTTATTCCAAACAATAGTCTAAACATACTCATGCCATGACAACCAAAATATTTATCTAATTATCATCAACTGCTATTAATTAAGTGTGAGACACAACACCTCCCCCAAACTTGAGGGATGCATTGTTCTCAATGCATGAAAAAAAAAACTAAATTAATCTAAATGCAAGTGCAAAGGAAAAAAATTACCTTACTGTGGTGGGGAGGCTTGGCTTAACACGCGTGTTCTGTGTTTCTTTGAAGGAGGCGGCTCTCGGATCCAGTATCTCCCGATAGAATCAGAAAGAGAGATGGCTGAAGGACACGGCTAGCTGTTCACTTAATACGCCGCCCCGTGCTTAGGGCATTAGCTGATTCTGGTCTTTCTTTATTGTGGGTGGGATTTATAGGTGTTGCTTGAGACTGCCTTTCTTTAGGGTCAGGAACTGGTGTAGTATGGCGATCCGGGGACTGTTCAGATGCTTGTTCGGTGGTGGGTTGATCAGGGACTGGAATAAAATCATCATCTTCAAAAAATTCAGAAGAAATTTCTTGGGTGTGTTCGCATGAAGAGAATGAGGAGCTCATATATTCATCTATCTCGCTGTGGCCTTCGTCATGTAGAGGCCAGACATGCGTGGCATGTGGAGGGACATTTACGGGTAACTCAGGGGGACGTTTTGCGCTGAGGCATGAAATGTACTGCCGCTTGTTGTGTGTTTCAAAATTTCATTAGGAAAGGGTGGCATGTCCTCATTGGTAATCAGGAACAACTCCTTGAAGAAGGCATTTAGCTGTGCATCCCTTGCCTTGACATAGCCGAAGAAAGTCTGCATGTGACTTTCTAGACGCTTGATTCTCTCGCGCGTCTCTCTGGTAGATGTGACCACAACTTCCATTCTTGCCGTGACAATTGATTTCGCTCTTCTCTCCAGGCCTTCATGTGGATCATCATCATCGAAGCTCATGAGTTCTGGCACCTTCTTTTTGGTGATCCCTTCCTTTGGCTTAATGAAGTCCTCAAACGAATCCTCGAGGACATTTATCTTCCTACAAAGAGAGAAGTTATCAAGTTAGGAAAAAGAAGGTTACCTCGGTTCCTTTTCACACAGTCATGAATATGCTCGAAGATGATCTCCCCAACATCGATTTCTCACCCATAAATAATCGAGTGCAACAACATCAACCTCCTCACCAATATTTTTGTGTTATGGAAGGCCGTCATCATCTTGCCGTTCAAGAACTGATTCTATAGCTTTACAGCTGGCTTAAGGGCTCGGCGATCTACCCGCTTACACGTTGGCGCACTTCCTTCAAACTTAGCACATCCGAAACACAACTCCTCAAGGACTCCATCGTATGTTTCTTGATCTTCCTGAAAAAGAATTTTTTGTGTTGATCCTCCACCTTACCGAGCTTAAAATAACGGTTGAGGGATGATGGAGAGAACCGGATGGATTTCCCTCTCACATAGACATTATGTTGAGATGGGTCTCCTAAATGGGCATAAAATTCGCGGACCATCGTCGGCACCACCGCCTTAGGATGCCTGGAAAACTTCTCCCACTGATGTTTCCTTACTACGTTCATTACCTCTGGTCTGAAGGGTTCGTCACCCTCTGCTGGAAAAATAAAGTCGTCATCCAAATAGACTTGCCTTTTTTGTAGGTTTTTTAACCTTGCTTCGGCTTCGGCAGTTTGGAAACGCTCAAATCCTGAGGACGTGACTAGATTTTTCTTGAATCTGGCCATGTTTTTTGCTGTTACAGGGTGTATCGTGGCTGTAGTTTGGAGGAAAGAGTGAAGAGAAAAAGGTTGAAGGAAAAGAAAACAAGGAAACAATGAGGAAGAAAGAGGGGCGTGTGGTTTTTTAGGGAATGTAATGGGTGTTTTATTGGGGGTAAAATGATAAAAATGGAAAGGGGAAAATATATGATATTAATGAGAAGATTGTTGATTTGACGTAAAGTAAGGGAAATATATCTTTTTCCTCTCCATAATTGCTGCCAAAACCAATTAGAATAGGGTTTTTTTTCATCTCATGCATGAGCTTTAACCTCGTGCTGCCATGTGTACCTTAAATACCAAAAAGAAACAAAAATATATAAATAAAATAAAACTGAATAACTCGTGCAGAATAAAATAATTTAGTTTATTTATGTATCATATTCTGGTAATTTTGTGAATCTTATCTTTTAAAAATATTTTTTTAATTAGAAAAACCTTCTCTGCGCAATTCCAACCCCGCATTTCCCCTGCCCTTCGCATCTCTCTCCCCTGCGCAATTCAAAATTTAATAATAAATTTGGGTTAAATTTAATAATAAATTTGGAATTATGGTTAAGGATTTGGGTATTATATTTAAGGATTTATATTTAAGAATTTTAGATTTACGGGGATTTGGTGTTCGATCGGTTGTGAAAGTATGCGGGGTTTGGTCGCATGTGGTTGGCTGGTTACACCTCATTGGTTATTCGATCGATCGAAGACATCTGTGGTGATCGACGGTGGCAAAAAGATTAAAATTAAAGTTTTAAAAGTTTTGAGTTTTTTTAAGATTTGAAAAAAATTATTATTTTTTTAAAACATATATTTTTTATTTTAAATAATAATTCTCAAAATTATCAGAACGTAACACGTGTTACTTAGCGGAGTTTTTTAAAGGTAGTTATCGTTTGAGCACCTAAAATGGTAATGGATAAAACTTTAAACATCTATTTTTAGTGAAAAATTCATTAGGCACTAAAACGTTTTTCGATACATAGTTTGATCAATTATTTTTGTATTAAGCCTTTTATGAATAATTGTTTAATTTTTTAAAAAGGGTAACTACACAGGTAGTACTTAAACTATTAATTTTGATCCATTTAGTACATAAACTTTTAATTTTTTCCAAACCATACATAAAATTTAGTTTTTATTTCATTTTGGTATCCCTTTAAAAATTTAACGTTGTTTTTGAAACAAATTAAAAGTTTATGTGGTAAAATAGACCAAAACTGATAGTTTAGGTATTAATGTGTTACCTTTTTAAGTGTGGATACTAAAATAAAACCAAAACTAAACATTAGTTATGATTTTAAAAAAATTAAAAATTTAGATATTAAAATGAACAAAAACTGATAATTTAAATACTGAATACGTAGTTTACCCTTAAAAATTACTCGTTCGTGTTATTTTGAATTTAGATTGTCTTAGGTTTATATAGTTTTAATTTGAGTAAATTTCAAGTTTGAACCTATTTAGGTTGATTGGATTTAAACTGTTAACTTCTGTATATTTAAACTTAGATTAGATTTTAGTTTAAATTAATCTATTCAAATTTTCAATTTAAATCAGAACTAACATGTTTATTTAGATAGACTATTCAACAAAATATGTCTATTTAGATCTAAGTAACTTGTTGAGTAATCTAAATAATCAGTGATTTAATGTACAATATTATCTCATTTATAGATGGACTAGAGACGGGTGAGGATGATCCTCTCCCTAAAAATTTTAAATTCCTATATATATTAGATTTTGTTTTTTATATTTTCGATTGAAAATCTGATTTTGCCCCTAAATTTTATACAATATTATCTCATTTATAGATGGACTAGAGACGGGTGAGGATGATCCTCTCCCTAAAAATTTTAAATTCCTATATATATTAGATTTTGTTTTTTATATTTTCGATTGAAAATCTGATTTTGCCCCCTAAAATTTTATAAATTCTTTTCTCTTTCAAGTTTTGTAAGTTTATCCATCATAACATGAAATCATGCATTCGTCTTTGATCTCATTAACAAAAGTCTAAGGCGATTAAAAAAATATAATAATCATTTTAAAATCAAATTAAAATATTAATTTTATCATATCCAAAAGTTTAATAATAAAAAATTCATTTTGATATAGTTCAAACACCATTAATGCACTTTAACCTTTAAATATCACACGTTATGTTAATTTCGACACTTAAACAAATATTAGAAAAATAAATTATAAGAGTAAACCCTTAATAATAAGTATTAGAAAAAAATTAAATCCATAATAATAAATATTAGGAAAAATTTGAATTCTCGATAACAAATATTAAAATTATTTAGACCCTATAACTTATATATTTTATAAATATAATACATTATAAAAATTCTAGGCTTGTGCTCAGGCCCAAAGACAACCCTAATGGTTAAAACAAGAGCGAAGAATGTCAGATTTCAGCGATTTGATAAAGGATCATATAGAAACACTTACGCCACGTAAATAAAAACACTTGTGCCATATGGCATACAGGCATACCTTTTTATATACCATAGAAATAGATGCCAGTTTAGAAATTAAAGATTTTTTAATGTTATTTTAGTAAAAAATCATTTAGGTATTATTTTAATGATTTAGCTACGACTTCCATGTTAATGTCAACCTAATTACTATTTGCTTAAAACTGCGCCTCAGCTTGCTTATAGATTGTCGTTCTGGGAATCGGGGTTGTGCTTTCAACTGCTAATCGATACATATGGCTTCATCCCAACATGATCAGGCGCGTCTTCATTTACGATGCTCTAATTATCTTCTTCTTGTTTCTGGAATTTTGGGTTTTCTTCATTCAAAATACTTGATTTGAAATCTCGACAACCCATATAACATTCCATATCCTCTCACACTCTCTTTGCTTCTCCGTTGAGCTTAAATTCAATTCAAACTCCTTTTTTTTAATTGAATTCAATCCATGCCGATTTTCCTATATATTTCAAAACTGTTTATCCGACAATGAGTTCCCAACTTTTCTACCTGCTTCTTAGATTAACTAAATTTGGTGTATTTGGGAGGTTCATTTATGTTTCTTCATTACCTCTGCAGGTTCTAGTAGACGTAAATTCATCTGCAAGAATTCTAACCTTAAACCGGCCTAAGCAGCTCAATGCCCTTTCATTTCAGATGGTATGATGTGTTCTTTAATAGGGTGCTTCAACTCTTTCAGTATTTTCCATACAATGTGATTAAGGATGAAATTCTTTGTTTTGTAATTTTCCTTGCCTATCCGTGTATACTATTAAAATTTTTAAGTTTTTTATATTTATGTTTCGAGGAGTTTTGAAATTTTATTTCTACTTATTAATGTGGCAGCATCTTATGATATACTCTACTAATAGTGCATTATATATTAATCATAGAATATATAATTATGATATAAATTACAAGGAATTGCCATCTTATCCTACCAAAGAATTCAATTTTGTTTTCCTTTTATTGGCCAATATGCATGATTTGTTTCGCAAACCTTGAAAGGATATCAAGGTCAATTGTTTTTGAGCCTGCCGGCTCATTGTAAAAGTGTGCCTAGGCACATCAGGTGTAGCTTGATTAAACGTGTCTTTCCCAAAAGGTTATGAAATGCTATTGTTGTCTAGTGCTAATTCTTAATGCCTAGGCGTGCCTAGGTGCATGCCTGAAGAACATTGGATCAAACATTTTCTTTTTCTAGTTATTTGTGTAACTTCTAGTTCACTTGGTTTCTTTTGCATGTCTTCTATGTCAATCATCAACTAAAATAACCTATCAAATTTCTCTTTCCAATAAACTGTTGTATTCAGTATTTGTACCGTGGACTTTGTAATCATGCTTTTCTTCTCTATTTCTATATTTTCTGCATGACTTTCATAAATTGTTTGTCAACGGCCTTCTAGTCACATTAATTGTTTGAAACATGAAATAGTAATAATGTTTTCTCTTTCAATGGTAGGTTTCTCGGTTATTAGAACTTTTTCTTGCCTATGAGGAGGATCCTAATGTCAAGCTGGTTATACTGAAGGTACACACCTCTGCAGATACAACTTTAGTATTCGTTTTGTTCACTTTATGAAAAGAAAAAATTTGACAAAAAGAAAAGTAACATGAAATCGTAAGACATTTGAGTCTGATGACATTTTTTGGTGTTGCATTACAAGCTTGCCTGGCATCTGCTCTTATCTCATATCAAGTCACTCAATCAGATTGTTTGACAGCACATTTTAGGTTTGGCAGTTTTACTTGCATATTCGTAGAATGCCCAATGGAAAGGCTATATGTATTTTTGGTTAACTATTGCAGCACATCAGCTTGGCCGTAGATAGTCGACAATCATGACTGTTTAATTTCTAATCTCTGTCAGCATTCCTTTTGGAAGTATAATTGGGCTTTACATATTAGCATCATTAATCATATATGGTTCTTAGGTGAAGGTCAGATAGGAATTTACGTCTCATCTTTGCCACTTAATTGGCAGAGTAAATAAACTTTAGAGAGGCAGTGTCTGCTCAGTTTTGACCATCGGTGTTCCGTAATGGCTGTGCTGAAAGACTTAATTAATTTTTTTTAGATAAGTAAGCTTTTTATATTGATATTGGAAGAATCTCTAGGTACAAAATTCATCGTTTTTGACTCAACCCTTTGGTAAGACTAGGTTCCTTCATTGGTTTTGCAAGCAAACGTTTCAGCATTGAAGAGAATATACCTGATAGCTGGCTATTTGTCATTAGGGGAAAGGAAGAGCATTTTGTGCTGGTGGAGATGTTGCAGCTGTGGTACATGATATTAGAGCAGGTATGGATTCATTATTTCTTGTGGATACCAGATTGTACTGATCATTTAGATCTAAAAGGTTGATAAGTTACATTATTAGTTTATTGTCACCTGTGTTTCCTCTTTGTCTACTTCATGTTTGCTACCATTTATGATTGCTCTTTTGCTAGAACAGTGGACCTACTACCACATTTGAAGAGCCAAATGTGTCTTCTTATTCCTTCTTGTTTGTTGGAGGAATCTAAAGTCAATGACCTTTTGTTATGCATTTATATGCTTTAGGTGGATGGAGAACAGGTGCCAATTTTTTTATGAAAGAATACACTTTAAACTATTTGATGGCAACCTATAGCAAACCGCAGGTAACTGAAATGGCTTTACGGCTCCATTTGTTTCAAAAAAATGTTTTTCCAGGAAACATAGCTTTTTCCTCGAAGCATTTCTCTTAAATGCTATTTTTTTGTTGTTGTTGTTTGGATACATTGTAAGAAACAATTTGCCTTACTAGATGGAAAATATCTTCGAGACTCTTTATCAATGGCTAATTTACACCTCAGTAACTTTTTCACACCATCTAAATAATTAGAAGAATTGAATTTATTTATTTATTTTGATAAAAGTTATAGGCCTCGTTAAAAATCCCCTTCATGATTAATGGAGCTTGTAGAGAAGCTCCTTAATCAGCGGAAGGAGGAAAAGAGTGCCTTAGAATTTTATTAATAACAAGATAAGATACATAACAATTACAACACCCAGAAGGTTCCCTTACATAAAAACCTAAAACCCAAAAATCAGCCATTAACATCAACACTGAAATCAGCCTATTCTAGCCTTAGCTAAGGCATCAGCCTTTGAGTTAGCTGTCCTAGCAACCCATCTAACCACACCCTCACAATCTTTGAGCCTATCAACGATGTCTTTTACAATAAAAGAATACACATCTGGACAGTTCAACATTCTTGATCCAGTCCACTGCCACCTTACTATCACTCTCAATAATCAAACGGTCCTTAACAAGCCCTCGAAAAGAGACCAAGAAAAGTAAACCCTTTTGAATAGCTTTAAGCTCCATCAAGATAGGAGGACCTGGACCAGAAGACTCTTTGAAAGAACCTAAAATCGAGCCATTATCGTTTCTTAGAACGCCACCTAAACCACTCCTCTTCCAGTCAAAGCTAGTAGCAGCATCTACATTCAATTTAATGAAGCCCTTAGGAGGAGGAGACCAAGGAATCTTAGATACAATCGATTTGAGTACTGAACAAGAATCCCCAAGAGAAGGATCAGATATAAGAGAATCCTTAGGAATAGAAATCTCTTTGTATTTGGCTAAGAACCAAGAAGCAAGCCTAAACCTTGCTAAGAAAAATAATTCAGTATGGTCTAACTTCCCTCCTTCGAACACAATGGCATTCCCGACTTTCCAAATGGTCCATAGAACAACCCCTGGAACAAATGACCATATTGCAGAATTGGTCTTCAAATCTTCCCATGCCATGAGAAAACTCTTAGCATTTGCATGGAAAACAACATTGAGTTATGAATCAGAAATAACCATATAATCAAAGAAATTAACAACAAAAATTCTTTGAAGTCACTTGAATCATGTGAAATACATACAAAACAATACATAAAACTATTCTTCGAATTCATATAATAAATCCTCAAACAAGTTATGAACAATAAAGAAATCTTAATTTGAGCATAAAAGAATACAAAATCCGGAAATTTAACAAACATGGAGTGAAGAAAGGGTGAAATCAATTGATATATATATAACCTGAATTTGAGTATAAAACAAAACAAAAATTTGGTAACTTACCAAAATTAGAGTGAAGAAAGGGTTGTTATCTTAGACTTTTAATGGAAAAGGGGTGGGGTGGGGCCCTGAGGGAGAAGTAGAAACATGGAAGTTGTACTGGAGAAGAAGACAGAGTAAGTTGTAATTGAGAAGAGGAAGACAAAAATCAGTTGTTGAGGTCACAGGAGGGAAGGAAGAGGGTTGTTCCTTTGACCATGTTACTTTTTGTCTCTTTTCCCCTTTATTTATGGCCTGATCTATAAGTCCTTTTCAGTTAAACGAACACATCCCAAGTAAAATTTCATGAAAGAGCATTTAAGGCTATTCTGACTTTTGCCTATATCATGTATGTATATGATTTTTCTAATTGTGAAAATGCAAATCTCACTGAAGGTTTCAATTCTTAATGGAATCGTTATGGGAGGTGGGAATGGTGCTTCAATGCATGGTAGATTCCGTATTGCTACTGAGAACTCGGTATTATTCTCTTTTGTCTCCTTTGAAATACTTTAGAAGTTCCTTGCATAAATTGGAAGAAAATGGCTGTATTAGAATTGTTAGCTAAAATAAGGCAATGTCTCTTCCCTATACCTTGTCTACTTTTTACATTTTCTATTAATTTGTCAGAATCAGATGCGAGGTGTAGCAGATTGGTTTTCTCTTTCTAAATGTTTATATATTGGATGTTGCGTAGCTTTTTGCAATGCCTGAAACAGATTTGGGACTCTTCCCAGATGTAGGAGCCTCCTATTTCTTGTCAAGACTCCCAGGATTTTTCGGTACTCCCATTTATATTCTTGAATATATTATACATGCCCTTTAATTACTTTTATTTTTAAAATTTCATTTCCTAAGCGTAAATCCTTTAATACTAAAGTTCATCTCTTCGGTAGCATCCTGGATTTTGGCTAATGCCTTATACAGTTACAAGAAACAATGCAAAGGCAGTAAGGCTCCGTAAATTGGGTTCTCCTATAGCTACAATAGCTATCTTTGGGCTTTGTCGGGTTTAATTTGGTTCACAGAATTGATTCAAGTTGTATTCATTTCTTCTAGCTACCCAAAAAACTTGTATACTGGAATTTGTTTTATGTTTAGCTTCACATAGCGTCATCAACTTCAGGAGAGTATCTCGGTCTTACTGGTGCCAGATTGGATGGTGCAGAAATGCTTGCATGTGGCCTAGCAACTCACTTTGTACCTTCAGCAGTATGCTTCCCAACTTAAAATTTCGTTGACTTCAAAATATATTTGAGACAATGTAGACTTATATCGGTTGGTTGAGAAAACATGATAGAGGAAACACGTAACGCATCAGCTTTGTGTTTCCTTTCGCTTTAAAGTTAGCATGCATGTTTCTTATTCTTTTTAAACTTTAGACATTAATATTTGAAAGTTAAAGTGTAGAGTTATTGTCACCTAATAAACATGTGCTTCTATATAGTATAGAGCTATTTTTCTAAGAATAGCCAGATTCATCTTTAAGGGTCCTAAATGGGACTCTTTATTGTATGAAGCTACTTTTGTGGCTCAAACCAGATCTTTCCTTGGTCTGGAGAAGCTAAAACATCTGTCCACATTTTCTAAAGCAACTGAAACTGAAAATACATTCCCTACTTATTTGTGCCTTGTGAACCGAGGGAAAGTTGCACTGTGATTACTTTTGGTACGAGATAGTTTTTCCCGCTGTAAGAAAGTTTTTGATGCCTACTCTTCTTTTTGAATCCTCAAAATCTCTGCTTAATTTATATCCAAAATAAGCAGTGTGAATCTCTCTTGCTTTATGCCTTAGAAAGTTCACTTGATTGTTTTTAATAATTTTGTACTTTATATGTTTACATCTTTCACTTAATCAACAGAAATTACCCATGTTAGAAGCTGCATTATGTGCTGTAAACTCCAGTGATCCAGCAACCATTTCATCAATTATTGGTCAATATTTCGAGCAACCTTCGTTAAAAGAGCAGAGTGTGTACCATCGGTTAGTTTTCTATTAACAATGCCTTTTGCTGCATAATTGGTTTGATATCTGCTTCCATTGAGGGAGAGATTGATAATAAATATAAGAAACTGAGTATCTTCCCTTGTATTTCAATTCTGTTTATGAAAGAGGAGGTAGCCTATAACTGTAAACTGAAGGCGCATTTTTGTAATGCAGTTCAACACCCTGATCCAATACATTATATAGAATTTGTATTCTTTGAAATCCAAATTTGCTAACTGCTGACTGACAAGACTTTTTAAATCCTCATTATCATTGGTTATATGGCTGCAGATTAGCTGTCATTGATAGATGCTTCTCTCAAAAAACAATTGAAGAAATTTTATCTGCTCTTGTAAGTCGATAGTTCAATTTCATTTGTTATCTGAAACACTAATCCGGTGCTTTCTTTTAATGTTTCTTGCTTCTGTTTACAAAGTTTCCTGCAATTTGTATATGCCACCTAAACTGAAAACCTGTGAACATGCTTATCACAGGAGAGGGAGGCTGTTGATCAAAGGGACGGTTGGATCTCTGCTACAATTCAAACACTGAAAAAGGCTTCACCTACCAGTCTTAAAATTTCTCTTAGATCAGTAAGTTGACGTATTCGTATTGAGTACAGATCATATTGTAATTCTCCATTAACGATTTTGTCCATAAAAATTATACAGCCCTCGTCAATGTCGGCATATGAATATTATCCTCTTATAGCTGAAACCAAAAAGATAATGAAGCCTTGTTTATCAAATCATTCTTTTATAAAACGTAATATATTTCCTTATATATTACTGAATAGTGGATCCTGGATTTTCTGATTAAGAGTTTGTTTCAGCATAAGTTGACTCTTACTATATCAGATTAGAGTCGGGAGACTCGAAGGGGTCGGTCCGTGCCTCGTTCGTGAATATAGAATGGTTTGCCAGGTCATGCGTGGAGAATTCAGCAAAGACTTTTTCGAGGTTTCTAGTGTCTCAAATTTATGCATGTTAACTTGCTTTTTTTTCTCTCCATTTCTTCAACTGATTAAAAGCCTACACAACAGGGTTGCAGGGCCATACTGCTGGATAAAGATAAGAACCCAAAGGTTAGGATTCTCTTCTCTCAATCTTCAATCCATAAATATTATCAAGTTCCGGTGATTGGACCACCTTCCGTTTTGTTTTTGCTAGTGGGAGCCGTCGAAATTGGAGCTCGTCACTGATACTACAGTTGACGGATATTTCTCCAAGGTGAACAATGGAGATTGGGAAGATCTCAAGCTTCCAGTTAGAACCAAATTCACCTTGTCACCCTATGTCATTGCAAAGCTTTAGATGAGCACTTAAAATGATCATGTTTGAGTATAGGGCATAAACTTGTAACGTCTGTTATATATATATATATATATATATATATATATATATATATATAAAGTCCCATTCGGGTACACATTTATGCATGTCACTCGGGCGAGTAATAAAACATAGCCTTGAATTCATAGGAGATCCATAAATATTGGTATTTGGCCCAGTACCAAAGGCTGGTAAATTAGTTAGCCTAATAGGTCATGCCTGAATTTATTTTGCAATCTAGGCAAATGCCACGGAGAAACTCGTCATGTTGAAGTGTCGAGTTTTTTGAAAAATATTTTTTTAATGGTCTCAAATAGTGGGTCTCATATAGGTTAATATTTTAATATATTTAGTGAGATTTATCACATCGACGTGATGATTTTATTAAATTTTTATTTTGAATTTATTAAATATTTATAAAAAATAAAAAAACTGTAAAATTTGTCATGTCGAGGTGATGAGTTTGTCTCGAATTTTAAAAAATTTAATTGTTTATAATAATTGTGTAAAGGACAGTTACAACGATTAGATTTTAACGGTCAACATGGAACTAGTCATCTCGAGGTAATAGTTTGGTGGGACTTTTGAAAAAATTAATCGTTTATTGTTGTTGGGTTTGGGGTTTTACTTTTTTTATTGTGTTTTGTTAAAGAAAAAAATAAGAGAAATTCTTATATTTTAATTTTTTTTGAAAAATGTCTACACGAGATGAAATGTCAGCATTCGTCAACGAGGAATGACATTGAGTGATCAACATCAGCGGGTTATTATATATCGAAAACAATCCAGTCACATTTCTGTGTGGTTTTAAGGTGAAGTCTACGTTGATTTCGGTTTTGATTGAACGTTAGAGGTCTGAGATGCATAATTTTCATCTTTCGAGTGGTGAAGCGACAATTATGTTGGAAGATGTCGCTTATCTACTCGGTGTTTCGGTTAACGGTGTGACGCTAGTGACGCACAACGATTTTAACCGGTTTGGAATTGTTCACCAAGTTTTGGGAGAGATGCCACCATCAGAAGTCTTAGAGCGGTACCAAATACATATAACTTAATTTGAGTCCGAATTTATTGTGACAAACAACTTTACCGAGGATGAGGTTATTTTTATAGCTCGAGCGTATCTACTCCAATTGATTGGAGGAATATTGTTACCAAATAAATATGGTAATTTGGTGGAGAATTTTACTAAGTGTCGCAACACTAGTTGGGGCTATGGGATTTTAGCTTTTTATATCGGGAACTCTACAAGGCTACCATAGTCGAACGGGGTCAAAAAGTCAATGTAGTGGACTGTCTAGTCTTGCTACAATCATGGGTATGGTATAAGTTCCCGTTTTTTACACCAATTACAACAACCCTAGTTGAGTTTTCTATCGTTGCAAAGTAATTTTTTAACATTATTTTTAGTAGATTTTTACATTTACTTTTAGTATTTTTTTGTAATTTTTATTTTTATATTATTTAGACGTCAATATAAAATTACCAAGACCAAGTTGTCGGGTGAAACTAAAATATATATACAAATGAGGATCAATATCGCCGGTCGACATACGGTAAATATTAATTTTTATTTATTTTTTAAAATTTTACCTTTATTTATACTAACTTTTATAATTAATGTTTGTAGTTTTCTTGGATACCGTATTATGACGATGAGATCTATCGGTTATTGTCATCAGGATTTTTTGAAGGCTCGGAGTTGTGGTGCCGTTACGCCTTTGCTACATTTTGTGATTGTTGAGATGCACGTTGCAGATAAAATGTTGCGATAATCTACATCTCATCAACTGATTCTTACGTAAATATTTGATATGGACGCGTTCCATAAAATTGATATGCATGGAAATCATAAAGATAATTGACCGAGAAAGCATGTTGTCTACATTGAGTAATGGAATTAGCTTTATTTATCAGTCCCTATATGTTACGAGATTACATCCGCTGACCTTGATTTTGACATTTCTCCCTACCTCCGAAAGTATAAAGCAAGTGAGAAACCATAATTAACGACATCAAAGGAGAGAAGAATGAGAACAAGGAAAGGCCAAATTCACAAAGGCCAAGAAATCATCATCGACATCTTCGTCTTCTGCTTCTACTTCTACCAATTATTTTGCATCTCAGACCATTTTTGGTTTTTATCCTCCATATCATGCTTCAACAGAAAGTCAACCAAATTGGGTTGGAGGTTCATGAGATGCAATGTAAAGTACTCAAGCATCTTTGATCGAACATGCGGGTGAGAGTGAATGAGATCATATTATATATGGTTAACAAGGTAGACAACTCGAGTCGATGATGACAATGATGACATCAAATACCATAAGCCTATCACCATATTTCGAAGGTGGATCTCAAAGTGAAGTGATGTTCAGTACATCTTCTCTTCAAGAAGCAAACGAAGATGAAGACGAAGACGATCAAAGTGGACGACCCCAATGTACTTGACAAGTCCTGCGCCATTATCATCTGACCACTCCTCGACATTGTCAAGTACTAAGAAAATATAAATAAATTTTATCATTTATTGTATTAGTTAATAAGAACTCTTTTATTATTATTTTGTAATAAAATTATTTTGTATTTAATTAACTTTTTAAAATATCATTTGTAGATACTCATTTTGTTGGAGACTATAATCAAGTTTCTTTCAATTTATATTTAGTTATTTTCATATTTAGTTATTTTCTTAATTAATCTGAGCATCTGGGTTTTGGGGGTTATTTAATGTTTTTTTATATACATTATATGTGCTTATTTTTATGTATAGGTGTGTTTATATATGTGTGGTATTCTTGTGTTTATTTATATAGGTGTGTAGCATGTGTATGCACACTATTATATAGGTGTGTAATGTGTGTTGTTTGCACGTGGTTAATATGGATAGTATAAGGTAAGAATACATATATTATTATAAGTATAAATATTCATATATTAATTAAACATTTAATTAAATTTAATTTCCATTTAATTTCTAATTGTAGATCAAAACATTACAAGCAGATACAAAGCCCAATACATGAAGTGGTCCAAATGGAAAGTTAACAAGGAAAACCCTAGAAGTTTAAGTCTCTAGGCGGCGAAAGATTGCCAGCCATCATATCCTAAACCATTAACGGTTCAGATTCACACCAAGAGTAAAATTAGGGTTTCATATAGGGATGGGCATTTAAACCCGACCTGATCCAATCAGGTCGAATTTTTCTAAAAACAATTCAGGTTCGGGTCAGGTCGGGTCGGGTTTTTTTTATGTGGTGTTCGGGTCGGGTCGAGTTGTGGTTTAGGGTGAAAAAAATTTGACCCAACCCGATCCCAAAAAAATATATAATTTTACCCTATATATTTAGGGATAATTACAATAATATCGCTCTATATATAATTTTTTTCAATTAAGTCACTGTTTTTATTGAATAATTTTTTTTTATTATTTCGGGTCGAGTCGGGTTTCTATGTCATATATTCGGGTTGGGTGAAAACTTGTTTTGGTCGGGTTGGGTCGGATCTCGGGTGGAGGCTCTCTTGCTCTCGGGTCGGGTCGGGTCGGGTGGACAAAAAACCCGACCCATGCCCATCCCTAGTTTCATGCACTAATGTCATCTGCATCGCTAAGTTGTAGCCGTTAGATCTGAATTTGTGATCTTACGACAAAGATGAATCTGTCTTCTCTCAAAGTCGCGTGTGTGACTCACTCGAAGCCACCGATCTTCTCAATCATTTGTTTCATGGACCAAAAGTGCCCCAACGACGCAGATGCTTCCGCATCAACAATCCCATAGACAACAACACGTGATTTCTCCGTCAAGCTTCCACCCGTGTCCCCTGACAGTGGTCCCAAAACGGCCTGAAGGAGCAGTCTGCTAAGGACGGATTTCCTCTGCATGGCAGAGTGCATTCCTTCCTCTTTTTTTCAGTTTAACGTTATCAGAAATGTTGAGTAATAATAATGTTCTAGGTGGAAATCATGAAAAAATATTTAAAAATTTTGCAACCGACAAACTTAGCTTATCGGTAGGTATCGATACCTTGCACATAAGTATTGATACATAATAATATAACAAGTTGAAGTTTGACAAGATCAGTTTCAATTTGACAAAACCGGTAGAGATGCCAGAATTGTTGAAATTTGTATCGATACTTTTCTAAGTATATGCACCAAATTATAGATACTTTAGGAATTTAAAAGAATTACAATAATAGCCCCTATAAAGTATTGATACTTTATAAACATGTATCGATACATGACAATATAACATGTTAAAATTTGACAAAACCAGTTTTAATACGACAAAACCGGTAAAGCGCTACCGAATATGTTGAAGGTATCACTACTTTTATAAGTATATGTATCATATTATCGATACTTTTAAAAGAAAAAAATGAAAACGTATCGAAAGTATCGACACCTTACACAAAAATATCGAGAATTGGGTAATTGTATCGATTAAATATAAATAACATATCCAGTTAAAATATCAAAGACATATCTACATTTCCTCTGAAAATAGATAGAACACGGCCGTAGTTTTCGAAATCGGAGCATATTAATTGCTGCGAAATAGAAGGAAGGCGTTTTTGAAAGCGTAGTTGTTTGTTTGTTGCTACAGTCGAATCGAAAAGTACGTTATCGAAACCCTAGTTTTTTAGTATTGCAGTAATCGAAAATAGGGGTTTTTATGGGTTTGGGGTTTTTGAAGTAAAGAAGCATTTGAGACCGATTACAGGTAGAAAATGACATTCTACATAAAAAATAAATATCCATACTTTTATATAATATTATAGGTAGAAAATGATATTGTAGGTTGTATAATGTACCGATACTATAGTAGAGAGTTCCCATTCCTTTGAAGCAAACCCTAGTTTTTGAGACCGATTACAGGTAGAAAATGACATTCTACATAAAAAATAAATATCCATACTTTTATATAATATTATAGGTAGAAAATGATATTGTAGGTTGTATAAATGTACCGATACTTATAGTAGAGAGTGTTCCCATTCCTTTGAAGCAAACCCTAGTTTTTTAGTATTACAATATTTAGAAATAGGGATTAGGGTTTATGAGTTTAGGGTTTTTGAAGTAAAGAAGGATTTGTGACTGATTAGAGTTAGAAAGTGATATTCTAGGTAGAAAATAAATATCAATACTTTTATATAGTAGTATAGGTAGAAAATTAAACTGTAGGTTGTGTAAATGTTTCGATACCTGTAGTAGAGAGTATTCCCATTCCTTTGAAGGAAACTGTTTTACTATAAGATTAGTTATCGATACTTGTATATTGAATAAATTGTATGTAACTTGTATTTGATTTGATTTGTGTTAATTTAATGCTTGAATGTTGGTAAACTGATATATGAAGGAAAAATGAAGTCAATGGATCTTGCAATTGTTGTTCGCGAAGATGACATTAAAATGGAGTCCAAGAGTATCAACAATGAAGTAAATCGAAAGCAACCACTGGGTAGATATATGTACTTCTAGTAAGTATCAATGTATTTATACAATTGTTGTTGAAATGATAATTGGATTAAAGTATTTAAGTACTTTAAATTGATTAAAAACTTTAAATGTTGACAGTATGATTGAATGCTAAAGGATTAAGGAAGTTGGTAATCACAATATTGGTTCAGTATGTAAAATGAAATTGACATTGAGTATTATTTAGCGTTAATGTATTGATTGAGAAACATTTATGCTTAATTTCAGGTGAAACATGAGGTGTTGGAGAAATGGAAGTCGATGAGTGAAGCTGAGAAGGAACCGTACGCGACACGGTCCAAAAAGGATAGACAACAATACAAAGCTTGGAGGAAAGCACATGAAAAGAAAATATTCATTAAACTTGTAAATATCGTGATAAACGATATATAAGAACACTAACATTATATATTTTTAAAAAATGTAGGAAGTGTCGACAAGGTGTAGCATAAAAAACTGAACTCCATAATTGAACACCTGAAGGAGAAGAATAAAATTCATGTGTTGGAAGAAATAGGGTTTGTAAATTTGATCGGAGTAAGAGATCAACCAATTCAGAGGGAATTATGTTGATCGTTGATGGAGGAATTCGATGTACAAAAATGTAGAGTTAAATATGGTGATTATTTATTTCTTTTGGGGGTTCCATGTAACTGTCTTGGGGCTAGAAGATAAAGGCAATAGCGTTAAAGAAGTCATTAAGACGAAGAACTGGAAAGCACTTGCTATGAAATATGATTTAAAGCCCAAGGTGACATATGTTGGACTTTAAGAGGAAATTAAAAGAGGAGCTTACGACGGAGATAACTTGAAGTCCTGAGTACTATTGTACATTATCGCAATCTTTCTTTTTCCAATGAATGATATATCCCCGAGAAAGGACAATGTGAAGTTGATTTGTGATGAAGGCTTGAAAGGTGCATTGAATTGGGCTGAATATGTCCATGTCAGATTGATTGAATCAATAATCAGATTTCAAAAGGGCCGAAGCCAGACATACCTCAAAGGGTGCATTTCAATCTTAGAGGTAAATAAGTTGAAGGATGTGTTGGGTTAGAAAACTTGTAAGTATATTTATTATATAAAATGATAATTTTCATTATAAATGCATGTTGTATTGTTTGATTTTTGGTCTGACTGTGCAAATGTGTCAGCTTTTTAAAGAACCGGAGTGGCACGTATCCGTGCATGGGGGAAGGAAGAAGTAGTTAGAGTGATGACGAAGTTGAAGTTGGAAAGATATAATATTAAGAATATAATCCTATGTATTAATATTTTAATTTAATTTTGAAGGTTGTTGGCAAGGAGGTAGAGGAGGAAGATGAGGTGGAAGAGGAGGAAGAAGAGAAGGCAGCAGGGGGATTATGGTCAGGGCAGTTCAAGTAAATTTGACATTTCGATGGATAAGTTGGCGGAGCTAAAAAAAACCGTTTCTAATTGTTTGCAAAGACAATCCAGAATCAAAGAGGCAATTGAGAGCCTTAAGGGGGAAGTGGGTGGAAAATTTGATAGAGTAGTGAAAGAAGTGGTGGAATTGAGGGATAAATTTAAGGGGGTGATAGGAGTGGTTGAAAAAAAATTGGATGAAGGGGAAAAAGTGAAGGCTAAAATAAAAGATATGAAGAGTTATATGGAGGAAAAATACGATGAATTTAAAAAAGATTAAGAAGAAAAGATGGATGAAGTGAGGAGGAAGGATGTTAATGTTATGCAAACACTTGAGATTGTAATCGATGCTGAGCTGGATTTAGAATGTCCTGGACCTAAGAAGAAGAAACAGAAGGTAAGCTGAATAAAATAAAACTAAATTTGATTTTTATTATTGTGTTGTGACTAATATTTGTAAGAAAAATTGTAGGTTGAAAAAGTGAAAATACCAAGAGAAATTGGTGCATATGAAAGTGGAAAGTGTGAATATATATGGAACAGTGGGTTACAATCGAGGTCAGTGATATATATTGCTTTGTGAATGATATTTAAATATTTCATGACAAAATATTAGTCCAAATTCTTCATACAAAGATGTTGTAATCCAAATGGGAAATCAATACGCCACAATATCCGACATTGCAACGTTAAAGCCTATGGCATGGGTTAGCGGTGTGGTAAGTAGAAAGTATAAATTGTTAAAACCTAGTGAATATGTTGTTATTGTATAATTAACTTTGTTAGGTTATTGATTTGGTCAATTGGGTGTTGTTTTATGATTCGAATAAGATACTGGGGAATCGGAAGATTGACTACATTCCATACAACTTAGCGGTGAGTTAAATTAATAAATGTTGAAAAGTAGTACTATAAATGGTCAATTAATAATGATTGTCGAGGAAATGCAGAATATGGCGTTGGATGAAATGGCATGTGTTGACCATGTTGCGGGCTTTTAGGAGATGATATTGAAAGACTAATCGAAATTAACCGACTGTGACACGGTAAAATACTATTCGAATTGCAAATGGTGTTTTGTATGTAATTATTTATAAAGAAATGTTGAATTTTGACAAATTGAGTGTGACATTTATTGCAGATCCTTATGAAAATAAACGAAAATGCTTCCCATTGGTATATGTTGGTGTTGGATATGGTTTCTTGTGTTGCAACAGTTTACGATAGTCTATTTACAACGCCAAGGGCCAAAAAGAGAGTAAAAGATGCTAGGAAATTGGTATGTATGAAAGGAAAATATAATTTATAATGCATAATTTGTTTGTAATATAACTTGATATTTTTTCACGTAGATGACCATATTTGATAAATATATTAAGAAATACATTTTTGTAAATGCATGTGGGCATCTGAAGGTCTCATTGAAAGATTTCAAATTTGTGGAGCATAATATGAATACACAATTGAATGTGTATGTAATGTTAGTATAAATTGAACGCACAATTTATGTGGGTTTCATATTTGACATGTGTAGTATTCAAATTTTTTAACAGACATGATTGCGACATTTATGTGATTATGCGGATGGAAAGGATTGTTGCTAGAGGGTCAACGGATCATTTGGTAAGTGGAATGAAAAATTACTTTGTGGTTAAAATGTTAAAAGTCGTAGATTGATTGCTGTGGTTAATATACTGACAATTTGAATATAGGTTGTTGGAGATTGGGACCGTATAAGAATATTAAAAGATCTCATAAGCCATGATCAAAATACAAGGAGAGATGCGTTGACAGTGGTTTGCATGAGACACATGAAAAAACATATGTAATGATGTAAGCCAAATTTTGTATGTGAATTATAATTTTTTATGTGAATGAAATTATGTATGAGATGAGGAAAGTTAGCAACATGTTGTTGTACATGTTTGTTATACATACCACGAGTTATGCTGATACTTACGATATATATAGATTAGGACTTGTAATATTCAAAATATCGTCATTGTCCTGAAACATAATAGACAGATTGAAATTATAAATAAGCATTGAAAATTAAAGACATCATAGTAAAATAGATATAGTAACTCACATCATTGTCTTCATTTGCGAGACCAGTCGACCATTCCATTCTGTCTTAAAAATAATCAGTTGATGTAGGATATGTGCTTGTTTCCAAACTGAGCTTGACTTGAGGACATGTTAGTTTGTTATGTCCCTCGCCGTTTTAGAACCCACATCGCCTAATTTTATTATCGACCTTGTTCTTTGCTCATTCTTTTCGCTTTTGTTGTTTTCGTTTAGGGTCGTGAACGTTGTTTACTACACTGCTTTGGTTGACTGAATCATTTAAACTAAATGAGTTTTCAAATTCTGCCGTTAGTCTTTTCATCTCATCTCTTGCAGTTTTGAAAGACACATCTGTCTTTGATGCAATGCATCATAACCGACTTGACGTTGCACATAGAGAAGCGAACATTTCCATTTGCATTACTTTTGGGGGATATTTAAGTCAACAAAACTTGGTGCACAAGCCTTCACATCCTTAGTCCACTTACTTAGAATCAAAGACTTAGGCAAAGATGTGTAATCCAAGTACTTCAAAACATGAAGTTGATGGCGAGATGGAATTTCTACGGTCTTGAATTTTTTATACGAGCATGTTAAGGTTTACGTACCGACATCAAAACTGATTTCAAATCTCTTGTTTTTTTCTTTGTACTTTGTCAAAATATAATTTTGACATTCAACTGATAAGGAGTGAATCTCTTCTTAAGCCGGTACAATGTCTCCCGTCGAAGTTATTCTCAGAACAAACGAAATGATTTGCTCGTATAAATTTCAGCAGCATGGCTTTCAAGGTCAATTAGTTTTGTGATCTGGAAGGGATTTGTCTGGGAAGTTAAGTAATCCACTTATGCATTCTACTAATTCCTTCTTCAACTACACGAACAAAATCTAAATATGTCTTCTTGTTTTTCAGTGCTACTGTGAGTGAAGAATTCATAGACTCACACCTTTGTGTTGAGCGAATATTGGCAAAAAATGATCATTTAGATATGCTTGTGCCCATAAGTACCGAGTATTTCCCTTCTCAATCACCCATGAATGCTTTTCGACATTGAATTCCAAAACAATTGAACGCCATTGAGTATCAAATTCCTCTGTTGTCTACCAGGAAGCCATGCATTTTGAGAATACTGCTGTAAATTTGGGGTTACCAATGTTAGCTTGTGCATTAAGAGAAAGATGCCAAGAACATAATTTATGCTTAAAAAAAGGGATAATAGATTTGATAGCCCTCTGCATTGCCCTATCCTCATCGGTGACAACTGAAATAGGTGATTTATTCATCATGGCTTCTAAAACATTCTTCAGCACCCACTCGAAAGATTGAGATGTTTCGTCAGCGATTATGGCAGTTGCAAACACTATTGTGTTATAGTGATGATTGACATCGACAATAGGCATAATTGGTAAACCATACAAATTATCTTTGTACGTTATGTCGAACGCAATTACATCACTGAAGCACGTTTAATCTGATCTCGATGTAGAATCAACCCAAATAAGATTATACAATGCCCCTGATTTATCTTCCGAGTATGTCATAAAAAACTCGAGATCATCATATTTCTTATAATCAAAGTAAGCAATTGAAATCACCATTGACGATTTCCTTTGCTTTACCTCTTTGAAGTGCATTGTATAGGTCTTTATGTGTAAATCCAACATTATGATAACCCCCTCCCTGATGCGATAAATAATTCATTACTTGTGATGTCCCAACACCGATGTCTTTCAATGATGTTGCCTCATCCACATCAGCCTTACTCACAACTCTATTTGAACGCATAAATGATGTCATAGCTGTTGTGTACAATGTATAATTATATTCTTGAAAAGACTTACTTAGAACCCACTGATCAATTATTTTTGTTGCTATAATGAAGACTTTTGCCTTGCATCTGGTTTTTGTGACTAGTGTATGAGCACATTGATGATCAACATTATTGACTTTGGATACTCGAAACCCTTCTTTTGAACACAAAAATTCTTGTGTCTTCACATTCCCTTCCTTATCAATGTGTGTTGTTCCCTGACGTTCACTAAAACCATGTTTTCGCGCTTATTCCTTGTAAAAGTCTCAAGCTTCCTCACGTGAAGAGAAGAGCTGACCAACCAATCTTTCAGATTCATCAACAATAAGTACTTCATGGAATTCTTCGGTTGGCTTAACATTGTCTGATGCAATATGATCCATAACTATTGGTTCAAAAGTACGAAAACTATTTTCTTGTTTTAGGAAAGTTCAGTGGTCCCAATAGAAGTAGATGTAGATGTAAGTAAGTAGAGGTTCATAAAACAACATGGTTCAGTGGTGCTTTCAATTATATTAGGATATGGTAGTTGAAAAGTGGGCACAACATTAATTTCTTAGGACATATTTAGGTATGTATAATTAATAAGTATCAAATTCAACATTTATTACTTTAAAGTAATAGGTAAATTTACAATATAAGAGGTAAAAATATACCAGTTTAATGACAAAATGCGTAAACATAAAGTTTCGATCCTTATTGTATATGTATCCATACTTTTTGTTCAATATGCTTACCAAACGATATTTACGCAGAAATTATCGATACACGTATAAAACATATCGATTCTTAAAATTTTGAAACCAATTAATTTAAAGAAATAGGTAAATTTACAATGTTAGCAGTAAAAATATACCAGTTTAATGACAAAATACTTCTACATAAAGTATTGATACTTTTTGTGTTTGTATCGATACTTTTTGTCAAGTATGCTTCCCAAACAAGATGCACGCAGAAAGTATCGATACACATATGAAAAGTATCGATTCTTAAAACTGCGAAACCCATTAATTTAAAGTAATAGGTAAATTTACAATGTTAGCGGTAAAAATATACCAGTTTAATGACAAATTACTTTAACATAAAATATCGATACTTTTTGTATGTGTATCGACAGTTTTTTCTAGTATGCTTCCCAAACTAGATGCACGCAGAAAGTATCGATACACATATTAAAAGTATCGATTCTTAAAACTTCAAAACTGATTACTTTAAAGTAATAGGTAAATTTACAATGTAAGCGGTAAATATATTCTGGTTTAATGACAAAATACATTAACATAAAGTTTTGATAGTTTTTGTATGTTTATCGATACGTTTTTCCAGTATGCTTCCCAAACTAGATGCACGCAGAAAGTATTGATACACATATCAAAAGTATCGATTCTTAAAACTTCGAAACCAATTACTTTAAAGTTATAGGTAAATTTATAATGTAAGTGGTAAAAATATATCAGTTTAATGACAAAATACGTAAACATAAAGTATCGATACTTTTTGTATATGTGTCGATACTTAAGTATCGATACTTTTGCTATAATATGAAAACACTAATACTTTCAACACAATTACCGATATTAGGATATTAACCGGTTAAGTTAAAAAAATTTAACCGGTTTCATTACTATTAACCTATAAACAAACCAACCACGCGTGTTTTTTGGTCTTCATTATTTAAAAGAAAAAGAATCGATCCTCCCCTCTATATCGAAAACCATAAACCCAAAAGGAAGAAGAGAACTCTTCCACTCCGATGATACCACCGTTCAAAAATATTGCACCATTCAAGCTTCCTAAATTATCCCTTGCAACTTTTGCCCTAAATTAGGGTTTTATTGATTTAGGATTTGACTATTTTTCCTTAACTTGCTTGTGTTCCATGTAACATCATCCACGCCTAAAAATGGCTCCAAAACATCTGAGGCGCAGTTCTTCTCAAGAAAAACCTTATTCTCAAACAAGCTCTTCTTCTCAGGTAAGGGATTCTGACCAAATCAGGTCATTTGATACAAACAACTTTAGAACCGATGAGGAGAAAGAAAAATGTCATCGACATTTCAAAGTAAGAAAAATTTGTCCCGAATGTGTTATTGGTAGGGATTTTATGTTCGATGAAAAATATAATTTTAGTTTTAAATCGATATTTACATCTTGGGGTTGGCTTGAATTTCTTGGTTTAGAACCAAAATATTTCCCAAACCTAGTTAGAGTGTTCTACAATAATGTTTCATTCTATCGTGAGCCTAATAGGAATAACATCATCGAAATTTATACGCATGTCATGGGGAATGATATATATATATCTCCAGAATCTATTGTTGCGGGTATAGGTGTCAATAAAATGTGTTGACAGAAATAGGCCCATTCACCTAGATGTGGAGGCCAGAGTGTTTCACAAAATGCTCACTTGGTTTATTCGGCCTTATGGGGGAAATTTTTTCGTACTTCGAGATTATGATTATTGGTGGTTAGCAAAGTATAGCTCCAAAACCGCTCCAAACATTCCACAACTGATATTTTAGAAAATTCTTAATATAGTTAGAAAGGGAGATTCTATCACAACTTCACTACCATATGGACGTGTCATTACCCATATATTGAAGAAGAGTGAAGTTGATTTTTCGCTTGACTCCCCTATTCGATTATCCCGTAAGATTGACATGTTATCCATGACTAGAGCGGGATACGAATTTATTGAAAATGTCGGTTAGAGTAAAAAAGATGGAATTGGAGTAGAACAAGAGAAAGAGCAATTGGACCCCATTGGCCATGACGACCACCAACCGACGAAACACGCTCCGATGAAAGATGCTACAGTTGGAGAGGATATTACAGTGAAGATAATGTTTAAATACATGGTGAATTTTTTAGAGCATTTTGATTCTCGTGTGGGCCACATTAATGATCAACTCGAGGAAATGCAAGCCGATATTTCATCATTACGTGATGAAGTCTCTAGTTTACGTAACGAATTCCGTCAACGATATTAAACGTGTTAGGTAATTCATTATTTATGTTCTAAAAATTTTCATGTTATAAAATGTATTTGCTTTTCTTATAACAGCGGTGGACAACTAATTGCTAAATGAAGTTGATTACATTATAGATGATGACGATGACAATGAAGATCCAAACAAGTATATCGTGTCTGCAACACCACTGACAAGAAAACTTGTCATTTTTTATGTTAATGGAGTCCTTGCCTACTTCTAAAGAAATCCAAAAGGTTTTAAATTTGTTCATTTCTATACATTATCTTAACCTATAAGAGTACAACTTTAATGTCATTTTTATTCATGTTGTAGATGTTTAGAAAATTTTATACCGAGACCAAAAGGTTTTAATGTCATTTTATATTGAGACCAAGAGTATATGAATTTCTTCATTTTTGTTTAGAAAAATTTTTCATTGCCATTTGGTCTTCCAAGAAGAGGTAAGCACTGTTAAGCAATTGAATTACTATAGAAAAATGGATAATCTACAATTAGGTGTTAATCTTCGAAATTGTTAACAATCTCGGGCATAACATTGATCGTGTACTTCACAAACTACCTTTATTGTGTGACCACTTTGTATTCATTTGGGTAAGATGAATGTCATTATACTTTGCTTACTTTTATTTGTTTATGATTCCTAGAAATTTATGTCCAACTGTCTGTATAAACAGGATCAAGGGAATTACCAAAAAAAAGATAGTGTTACATACTGTAAAGATCTCCATGATGTTTGGAATGCGTTTCCTCAATTTAGCGCCCTAACTACACTGTTGGTCGATGATTAAGTGGAAAAATGGTTTATAATATGGTAAATTACATGTTTGCCATATGTTTTTTCTGTTAAGATATATGTTTATACATTGTTTGATTAACAATTTATGTATTTATATAGAAATACAGTTACATATGTCCACATCCCATTGACGCTTCATATTGGGAGGACAATGTTTTAGGTATGACACGAATTTTTGTCTACTTACATGAAATTGGTTTATTATTAGTAAAATTGCACATGATTCATTTGATAATTGCAATTATTTATATATGTCCTCAGCAAAAGGCGGAAACATACGCGAGTATTTGGATAATTTGTCGAAGGCGCCTAATGTTTCGGACTTTGTCAGAAATAACCCTTTTTATTCAGATTAATTTCATTGTGGGTAGACTATTAGAACATTGTTATGTATAACAATATTTTGTATGTATGTTTGGTTTACTTATATTGTCTGTATATTTTCATTCCATACACATAATGCACTATTTTCAATTTAAATGTACTGAAACCTATAAAACAAAAACCGTGTATTTTAAAACTTACACAGTAAATATTCCATTTGGATGGGGCGGTGTAAAGAATACAATCTAACTATCTCATCTTGTCTTCCATGTGAATGTTTTATTTCTGTGAACCAACTCATCTTTGAACTGAATCAGTATTGTCTTTCCCTGCTTTTTGGAAGATAACGCATGTTAATTGAACAATAGGAATCATTTATGCAGTTTTCAATTTCAATTTCAATTTTAATTTGAGTTTGAATTTCAATTTCAATTTTGGCTCCACTATAAATATGAGATGGATAATTTGTTCCCTTCAAACAACAACATGCTCATTACATCGGGAGGTAACATCAAATGAATACATAAGTCTGATATGCTTATAATTTATAGAAAAACCTCACAAGGTAGATTGTTTGCACAATTCTAGAAGAAGGAAATAACACTCAAAGATGAATATAATTGAACACAAAATGTGTCTTGAAAGCAAAATGAATATTGAATGAAAATTGGCTTGAATTTCTCAAACTTGATGTTTGAAGCTTTCTCTCTTGATTCTTTCTCAATTATTTTTGATCATAGGCTTCAGAACTTGTTTAAATACACCTTGGATGAGTTTTGAACATTGGGGATCATTGGTGAAGTCAATAGAGCCATTGTGGTGTGAATTCTACTTCAAAAAGCTATTGAGAGCGTAGGGATATAGGTACACCTTCAAGGGGTATCGATACATCCTGTGTAAAATTCAAATATTTCGACTGTTATAAGACTAGGGCTATCGGTACCTCTTACGGGTATCGGTACCCATTGGGCAATCAGTTTTTTTCGGAGCCAAAATCAACATAAGAGGTATCGATACCTTTGAGCTAGGTATCGATAACTTTTTGTATAGGGGTATCGGTACCCTATGGGGTATCCATACCCTTTTTGTATTCGAAATATGAGGGGTATCAGTACCTCTTAAGAGGGTATCGGTACCTCTTAAGAGGGTATCAATACCTCCATATTTAAAACTCATTTTTGGCTCAATTTTGGTTCGAAATACTTTGTAAAAATTATTTCAAAAATGTTTTAAGATTGAAACACAAATTTTCACTTAAGTAAGGAGTAAAATTGACATTTGAAAATTTGGAGTAATATATGTGATATTCGATTAATTTGATCGAATATTATTTTTGGAATTGAATATAAAATATTAAAATTTATTACTACTTTATTTGTTATATCAAAACACCAAAATGTTTTCAACAATCTCCCCATTTTTGATATAACAAAACTTTTTAGAAATTTTAAGATTTTCTTTTGAAAAATCTTTTTTGAAAAATTTACTCCCACTCCTCCTTACTATATCATAAACAATTGATTTATTTATAGATATAGCTGCTAAGATCAAAGTCAAGAGAATATTAGCCATTAGTCCTTAATCAATATTCATAAACAATTTGTAATGGTAATTTGTCATAATTTAACTAAGATGTAAATGATGTAAAAAATTAATGAATTTAACATAAACATTAAGTTTAAATTAAACATTCAAACCATTCAAAACACAAACATCCAAAATCCAAAATACAAATAAAATATTCAAACAACCATCCAAATCATTCAAAATGTTTTAACAATTAAGTTCAAATTCAACCTAAGAAAACTAGCAAGTCGAGGTCAATCATCCATCGGAGGATCAGGAGGAGATAGATGTGCCCATATATTAGACACATCTCATGTAAGCACATCGAGTCTCTCGTCCATAGCATTGAATCGATTATTCATTGCTTCGCGGTTAGCTCAAATTTCTTGTTGATTCTCCAATTGTTGAATCCCTATAGTAGTCAAGTGGGGCTTTATTGATGCAAACCTCATATCCAATATCTCCATGAATGAGCTAAAGTATGGAGGCATCGAACTCCCTTCCTGTGCTGGCTCATCCTTAGCTATGTTAATGGGAACATCGACATCCCGAAGAAGTTCATCAAGCTCTGGATCATTAGCCGGAGCAGCTCATGAAGAGCTAGCACCCAAAGTTTTCTGTGTTGATCGAACCCATTGATCCTTGTCACCGCTTCATCCTGATTTATGCAAAGTTTTTAGATTGATTTGGGTGCTAAGAGGGATGGATACATCAAGATCTACCTTAAGATTGGCTTTGATAAACATATTACTAAGAAAACAATCGTAAACTAAAGTTTCTACGCTTTTAGAAGGGACATTGTTTACGGTTTCAACGAGTTCGACAAAGATAATTTGTGGTAGGTTTATTTTCCTATTTTTCTGATACAATATATCCACCATAGGTCTAAAGCTCTAAGAGTGGAGTATTTGCATCCGGATGGTCTAAACCACCAAGGGATGATCAGATGAAGAAATCGTTCGTGGTGATCTAACACACTCACACTCGACTTTGCTTGGTAAGGAGTACCTACTATTTCTTGCTCATTATCTAAACTGTTATTATCTAGACCAAATGTGTTAGCTATGTAGTCCGAGTCAATATAAATGTATTGGTCTAAGAGATAAGACATAATACCTACTGTGGCGGTTTGGGACTCATATTGGATGCATATCGCATTGGAATAGAAAATGCGAACAAATTATTGGTAAACAACTGGTTCAAGTTGATATAATTTATCAAATTAGCATTCTTGGAGGGTAGTAAGATATTTAAATTTCATATCAATCATGGCTTGAAGAGAAGGATACGCTCTTCTCGAATTTTATAAGACTCGAAGAGGTTAACAAACCTAGTGTAGAGATTTTCCCGGCGGCCAGGTTCATTAAAACACAAGTTTCGTATTGTCATATTGGGTTCATTTAGATTTGGATTTCTTGGAGGAATAGGAAGTGTATTTGGAGGACGGTTTGGAGGTCAGTTTGATCGACTAGATGGTGGTTTGGGACTCATTTTGGATGCATATCTCATTGGAATAGAAAATGCGAACAAATTGTTGGTAAATAACTGGTTCAAGTTGAAATAATTTATCAAATTAGCATTCTTGGAGGGTAGTAAGATATTTAAATTTCATATCAATCATGGCTTGAAGAGAAGGATACGCTCTTCCCGAATTTTATAAGACTCGAAGAGGTTAACAAACCTAGTGTAGAGATTTTCCCGGCGGCCAGGTTCATTAAAACACAAGTTTCATATTGTCATATCGGGTTCATTTAGATTTGGATTTCTTGGAGTAATAGGAAGTGTATTTGTAGGTCGGTTTGGAAGTCAGTTTGATCGACTAGACGATGTCCTAGGGCTTTTAGTGTGAGACATGGTTTACGAAATCAGAATAAGAGTACATATAATTTTAAAACACATGTATGCAACAATTATCAATCCCAAAACTCAATATGAGTCCTCAATATTCAAGATTCTCTAATAAATAACCTAATTTTCAATTTTTAAAACTATTTTAAAACTAGGTTTGAAAAATCATTATATGTATAGTTTTCATTTAAAAACAACATAATTAAATCAAAAACAATAATTTAAAAACAAAACATTATTTTTTTTAAAATTTTTTTGAAAAATCTTGTGATTTTGATGAAATTAGTTATAGATTCTAGTTCTAAACTATAATCTATCAAATGCCCGATATCTATTTCGAAATAGAACTAACAAAAACTAGTTATATGTTCAAAGATCAATAAAATAGTGATTTTAGAAAAATTACCTTGAAATTTTGAGATTGAGTGAATTTTGTTGTTGTTTGCACTAATTTGATGATGCTAGCAGGATTACGAGTTGAAAAACAAATGAAATCCGACTTGTAATCGAAGGTTTTGAGTAATATGGAGATTTGGGGGTTTTGAGAGCAAAACGGCGGTGAGTGTTTTTAGTGAGGGTTTGAGCAAAAATAAAGATTTTAGGGATTTTAAGCCTAAACTCGATAGGGGGTATCAGTACCCATCTAGGGGTATCGATACAATTTCAACAAGGGTATCGATACACGTTGAAGCAGTATCGATACCTAGCAAGGGGGCATCGATACCTTTTTATGGGGTATCGATACCTAGTGCACAAAAATGTAAAAAATATGCATTTAAACTCTTAGAATGCTAAATTAATGAGCTCTAGTGGCATTGACAACTCATATTTCGAAAATTAACTATGTTCAATCAATCAAAATTATCCTTAAAATTTATTTGAACATATTATTATTTTTCACTAAAGATCATAAACTCCCCCTAACTATTAGCATAGAAGGCATTCAAAAATGTTATTTTTATAAGCATTTTTCATTTTCTAATTAAAAGTGCTAAAATCATTTTAAACACTAAGTCAAGGTAGGTCAGTTAAACCTAATCATCTTCTAAGTGTCCAAAATCTTTCTTTGTCTAAAGGTTTTGTAAAAATATAAGCTATTTGATGCAAAGTATCAACAAATTCTAGAACTACATCTCCCTTAGTGACATGATCTCTAATAAAATGATGTCTAATTTCAATGTGTTTAGTTCTAGAGTGTTGGATGGGATTTTTAGTGAGACAAATAACACTAGTGTTGTCACACTTGATAGGTATGGTACTAACTTTAATTTCATAGTCTAAAAGTTGTTGTTTCATCCATAAACTTGTGCGCAACAACTACCGGCTGAAATATATTCCACTTTAGTGGAAGATAATGAAACACTATTTTGTTTCTTTGAAAACCAAGAAATCAACATATTTACTAGGAATTGACAAGTACAGGAGGTGCTTTTACTATCTATTTTGCATCTTCCATAATCCGTATCAGAGAAGGCATGCATGATAAAGCTAGATTCTCTAAGATACCAAAGTCCTAAACTAGGAGTGTCCTTAAGGTATCTAAAGATTCTCTTAATGGCTTTTAGATGTGATCCCTTAGGGCATGATTGAAATCTAGTACATAAGCAAACACTAAACATAATGTCTGGTCTACTTGCAGTTAGATAAAGCAAAAAGCCAATGAAAGACCTATAAAGTTTAACATCTACACATTTACCTTCTTCATCTTAGTCAAACTTTGTAGATGAACTCATTGGAGTGGCTTGGGGTTTCACATTCCAATCCAAACTTTTTACGCATATCCTTGATGTATTTTGCTTGATTGATAAATATGCCATCTTTTCTTTGCTTGATTTGGAGCCCCAAGAAAAATGAAAGCTCCCCAATCATACTCATCTCAAATTCACTCTGCATTAGCTTAGAAAATTCTTTGCAAAGAGCATCATTAGTAGAACCAAATATTAAATCATCAACATAAATTTGAAAGACTAATAAATCTTTACCTTTTCGCTTTAAAAACAATGTAGTGTCAACTTTCCCTTTTGAAAAACCTTTTTCAATTAAAAAGTTTGACAATATTTCATACCAAGCTCTTGGAGCTTGTTTTAAACCATATAAAGCTTTTGTCAACTTAAAAACATGATTTGGAAATTTTGAATCTTCAAAACGAGGAGGTTGTTCCACATACACATCTTGTTTTATAAAACCATTTAAAAATGCACTTTTATCATCCATTTGATATAGTTGAAATTCATTGAAACAAGCAAATACTAATAACATTCTAATTGCTTCCATCCTAGCTACGAGAGAATATGTTTCATTATAATCAATTCCCTCTTCTTGAGTATAGCATTGAGCAACAATTCTAGCCTTGTTTGTAACACCCCAACCCATACCCGACCAAGATACGAGTCCGAGATGTCACATTGACTTTTTTAAAATAATATTCTTACAAAATAACATAACATTTGGAGTTTGGACTTATATTAAGAAAATACGATAATATAATGTTGAATTATGTTTCGTTATAACAAATTTAAGACAAAAGATGTTCTTATGAATAGAAGTGTACTGTATGAATAATATCAACACTGTTTAAATAGTACCGTGAACAGTGTACCAATGCACTACTATAGTGTACCGATGCAAAAAAAACATCGAATTTAAAATGTGTATCGATGCACAGCTACAGTGTACCGATGCACTGTAACAGTGTACCGATGCACTGCTACAGTAATTTCAGCCCAACATATATAAAACTCATAAAAATTTAAACTTTCATCACTTTAAAGTTACCATTTACATAAATACGTTTAAAACATTACAAAACTCAATCAGAGCATATATATACTTAATTTAACGACTTTGTTTACATGCCAACCTATTTTTCACATAATAAGACATACTGTGTAATTTACTTCTGATCTGATCTTCAACTGGAGATATGTTGTTATGCTAAGCTTATATTGGATCTTTCTGCTTTTCGGTACCTACGTGTAAAACGCTTACACGCTAAGTTATAGACTTAGTTAGGCATAATGAAAAAGTCATAATAATATGAAATGTAATGAAATCACATATTTAATTCATGCAATTTGCATAACCATGTATCTTACCCATAATCTGATCAAATTAACCATAATGAATTCATATAATAAATTCACTAGCCCATGATACCATACTGAGAACCTGAGGTATGTGAGTACTGTGAGGTTGTGCACTATGCTGTCACCACAACTCGTATAAATTGCACCGATGTGCCGCGTAGAATTGCACCGTAGTTACATATAAAATTTATCCATACGGGCCACATAGAAATTCCTTAAGAATCATATATATATACCA
Source organism: Hibiscus syriacus (assembly GCF_006381635.1). Classification (NCBI taxonomy): domain Eukaryota; kingdom Viridiplantae; phylum Streptophyta; class Magnoliopsida; order Malvales; family Malvaceae; genus Hibiscus; species Hibiscus syriacus. The sequence goes on from NW_024063295.1 coordinate 2,299,164, forward strand.
AGGATCAAGTAGGTGTCTCAAAAGACCTCAGACATGTTCCAAAGAATACATATATGTCCTGAAGGACCACGTAGAATTGTCCCAAAGGACCGCGTAGACCCTATACTCTTGGCATGCCAACTATACCTATAGTTCTCATCTACATAATATAGGTTTTCACAATTCACATAGTTTATATCTCTTAGACATGTAAATTCTTACCTTTATCACATAGCTCGTGTAACTTTTCAAACATATTCACTTAGAACATTGTCACATAATGCATATAATATGAATTCATGTCATGTATCATAATGTAATCATGTATCAAGATATTAAATCTAGACTTATAACAAGTCTAGAACTAAATATACTACTATAATCATGCTATGCATATGCACTCACCTATGTCTCATTACCTTTCCCTCGATCAATCTTACTTGTCACTTGTTCCGGAACTCGTTTAGGCTCTGTATCGACATAAATATAATTTTCAAGATGATTATCAAAAGCCTAAACCTTATACTTCGATGTTATTAACTTAAATTAATTTAATAAGCCAAATTTCTAATTTCCTTTAGGTATGTACCGATACACTTTTGGTGTATCGATACCCAAATTCAATTCAAAATTCCCATGTATTGGTACTCCCCTTAATGTATCGATACACCTTCAAAATTGGTCTTAGTGTATCAGTACCCATTTATAGTGTACCGATACACCCTGCCCAGAACATACTTTTTCACCCGAAAATTCATCAACTCTTCACTAAATTTCCTCATATAAAACTCTTTTCATACCACTAAACTCAACTACAACCATTTTAACTAACTTTTATCATTCAAACACTTTATTATCTCCCATATATCATTCAGATTCTTAAAACTAAGAATCTGAATAAATTTTCCATGTAATCCAAACTGATTTCAAACACTTATAACTTCTTATTCACACCTATGACAAGTCAAATTCCATCTCAAAGTTCTTTCATTAACTATTTTTCAGAAATTCACTTTGAAACCCATTCTCTTTAATATTTTATAACTTTTTCATCTTTTGATTTTAAGACAACTTAAACTTTCCTTAAGCTTAAGTATCACCTAAGGATCAAAACCTACTCTTAAAATCAACAAATAATCAATTAACCAGAAAACTCACTTTTGCCTTGAGCTTTCACGCAAGGAGAAGAAGGGAGAAGAAGATAACTCTAGAAGCTTATTTTCCTTCTTCACTTCCACGTGGGTTTCCTTATCTTATAAGGAAATAAAAATCTTTCTTGTTAAATGACCATTTTACCCTTTAATTTATTTCATAATTACTAACAATCCTTCCAAATAAGTCATTGAACTATTCAATTATCTACTTTAATCACCAAATTCTAAAATTTTACAATTTAGTCATTAACCTATAGTTTGGGATGTTACAAATCTCCCCCTTAAAAAATCATCCTCGAATTTTCATTGCACGAACAGATGGGGGTACTGATGCCGCATATCATCTTCATGCTCCCACATTGCTTCCTCTACCTGGTGATTTCTCCATAAAACTTTAACTAAATGAATAGTCTTATTCCTTAGTTGTTTCACTTCGTGAGCTAATATAAAGCAGGTTCTTCCTCATAAATCAAATCAGATCGAACCTCAATCTCTTATGGTGTCACAATATGAGAGGGATCAGATCTATATCTTTGAATGATTGAAATGTGAAAGACATCATGTATCTTTTCCATCTTAGGTGGCAAAGCTAGTTGATATGCCACATGTCCTACTCTCTTTACAATCTCATAAGGTCCAATAAATCTAGGACTCAACTTTCCTTTCCGACCAAATCGTAATACTTTATTCCAGGAAGACATTTTAAGGAAAACTTTATCTCCACCTTCAAATTCAATCTCTTTTCTTTTAAGATCAGAATAGGACTTTTGCCGATCAAATGACACTTTGAGGTTATGCTGAATTTCCCGAACTTTCTCTTCTACATCTTGAATCAAATCTGGACCAAGAACACTTCGATCTTTGAGTTCATACTAGTTTAATGACATACGAAATTTTATTCCATATAAAGCCTCATAGGGTTCCATCCTAATACTGGATTGGTAACTATTCTTAAGCGAGCTCTGCTAGTGGTAAATATTTCTCCCACGATCCTTTGAACTCTATTACACATGCTCTCTACATATCTTCCAAGATTTGAATAGTCCTCTCCGATTGTCCATCAGTCTGAGGGTGAAAGGTTGTACTAAAGTTTATGCGAGTTCCTAACGCTCCATGTAGGGATTTCCAGAATCTTGAAGTGAATCGAGGGTCTCGATCAGAAACTATAGAAACATACACTCCATGTAATCTAATAATTTCTCTAATATACAGCTTTGCGCACTTTTCCATAAAGAAATCTGTTCTAACTGGAAGGAAATATGATGACTTAGTCAATCGATCGACAATTACCCAAATTGAATCTCTTTTGTTCGGAGTCAAGGGTAACCCCGAAACAAAATCCATTATCACATTTTCCTATTTCCTTTGAGGAATGGAAAGTGGTTGCAACAATACTGATGAAACTTGATGCTCGACTTTTACTTGTTGACATACCAAGCACTTAGATACAAATTCAGTGATGCTTCGTTTAATCCCTGGCCATCAATATTGATCCTTTTAATCTATACACATCTTGGTTCCACCCGGATACATCATCAACAAACAACAATGAGCCTCTATCAATAGATCTTTCTTTAATACCTCATCGTCTGGTATCACAATTATTTCTTTATAATACAAATTCCCATCCTATTTAACCTCAAAATCATTATTCTCTTTATTCTTTACTTGCTCTATTCTTTTCAAACACATTTCATCTTTACTTTAAAATTCTCCAATTCGATCCAACCACGTTGGTTTAAGCTTTAAATCTGCACATAGACCACCATCTCCAGTTAAAGATAATCTTGCGTCCATAGCTCGTAAAGCTGCAAACATTTTTCTGCTCAAAGCATCTGCTACCACGTTAGCCTTTCCGGGATCGTAGTCAATTATCACATCATAATCTTTTAAGAACTCAACCCATCTCCTTTGCCTCAAATTAAGTTCTTATTAAGTCATCAGATACTTCAAGCTCTTATGATTTGTATACAAGTAACAACGTTCTCCGTAGAGGTAGTGACGCCAAATCTTAAGAGCGAACACTACAACAACCATTTCCAAATCATGAGTTGGATAATTCTTTTCATGTGGTTTCAACTGTCTAGATGCATATGCTACCACTCTCCCCTCTAGCATTAATACACATCCCAACCCATTATGAGACGCGTCACTGTATACCACAAAATTCTTGCCAGATTCAGGTTAAACCAATACAGGAGCTTCTATCAAAAATTCTTTAAAGCTTCAAAATTTTTTTGGCACTCTGAAGTCCAGAAAAATGGTACGTTCTTTCTCATCAGCTTTGTTAAAGGTAGTGCTATCATCGAAAAATTCTTAACAAATATCCTATAATAACCTGCAAGTCCAAGGAAACTCCAAACTTCAGACACATTCTTTGGAACTTCCCAGTCTATTATAACTTTTATATTTTGAGGGTCCACCCTAATTCCATCTGCAGAGATCACATGCCCCAATAAAATTACGTCATTTAGCCAAAATTCACATTGGGACAGTTTAGCGTAAAGCTACTTATGCCTGAGAATTTGCAAAATTATCCTCAGATGTACACTATGCTCTTCATGGGATTTCGAGTACACCAGTATGTCATCAATAAAGACAACAACAAACTGGTCCAAATAGGGCTGAAAAACCATGTTCATGAGATCCATGAAAGCAGCAAGTGCATTTGTTACTCCAAATAGCATTACGATAAACTCATAGTGACCATATCTCGTTCTAAAAGAAATATTCGGAATGTCTTTCCCCTGAATCTTCAATTGGTGATATCCAGAGCATAAGTCAATCTTCGAAAATACCAAAGCTCCTTTTAACTGATCGAATAAGTCATCAATTCAGGGAAGGAGATATTTGTTCTTGATTGTCACCTTATTGAGCTGTCGATAGTCAATGCAGAGACGCATTGAACCATCTTTCTTCTTAATAAATAACACTGGAGCTCCCCAAGGTGATACACTTGGTTGAATAAATCCCTTCTCTAGTAACTCTTGAAATTGTTTCTTTAATTCTTGTAATTCTTTCATAGCCATACGATAAGGTGTCATTGCAATAGGAGCTGTTCCCGACATTATTTCTATTTGAAATTCTACCACTCTATCTGGAGGTAATCCAGGCAACTCCGTAGGGAAAACATCAGGGAATTCTTTGACTATCAGAATCTCATCTACCCCTTTCTCTTTAATACTTGTATCTACTACATTTGCAACAAAACCCTTATATCTTTGTAGCATCAACGTTTTTGCGAACATCGCTGATATTACATTTACTAAAGGATTAAACCTTTCACTAATCACATTTACTAAATGATTAAACCTTTCACTAATCACATTTACTTTTATCCCTTTGGACTTTTCAGGGTTACCTTTTTCAATCTACAATAAACATTCCCATATTAACGAAACAAATAATCTATTCCCATAATCACTTCGAATTCATCTAAAGGTAGTTCTATCAGATTAGCAGGGAATTCAATTATATGAATTCTTATGGGACATCCCTTACAAACCTTATTTACCCGAGCATTGTGCCCTAAAGGGTTAGTTACTATCACCTCATTACACGTAGCTTCTAATGGCATTCTCAATTCTTTTACTAATTTACTGTTAATATATGAATAATTGGAACGCGTATCAATCAATACTAATACCAACTTATCAAATAACTGAAAAGTACATGTTATAATATCGGGATCATCACGGTCCTCACTTGTCTTTAAATTGTATACCCGTGCAGTTGATCAAATTTCAAGTTGTGTAGAGGATTCAGACTAGTTCCTCCCTCGACCTCTTTTTAGTCCTCGTTACGAGGCAGAAACATTTCTTTCATATGATGCATGCTTACCAACCATTAATGGAAAATCCCGAATGAAATGTCCGGCATCTCCGCATTGGAAACAAACTTCAGAAGCCATCCGACATGCCCCAAAATGATTCTTTCCACAAGGTTGACACTGTCTTGCTTGACCTTGATTGGATCTCCCAGCACCGGATCCCATTGATTGTGTCTATCCTCATCTGACTTGCTCCTCTAGTAGAGGATGCAACAAATTCAGATCTAACTTAAGGTTGGAATCCCGGATCTCTTCCCCTTTTTGGTGGTGCTGTGCTTGAAGAAACACCAGTCCTGTTAGATTTCTGAACTCTTGGGTCCCTAAATATCTCATTCTAAGCTATCTCAAGAGCTTTAGCACGATTAATCACCTTCTAGAATGATGAAAATTTCAGTACTATCAATATCTCTTTCAATCTAGGTCGCAAGCCCTCGACAAACCATTCACAAGCATATTTTTATGTAGTCACAAGCTCCGAAGCAAACTGACTCAGCTTATTAAATTCATATTCATATTCATATACGGAGTGATTCATCTGTTTCAAATTCATAAACTCCTACTTCATTTGGCTGTTGAATTGATCTCCAATGTGTTTGTGCTTAAACTCTTCCAAGAACAAAAACCAAATCACTTGATCACTTGACATCCTCGTGGTGACATTCATCCACCATATTCTAGCTTGTCCTCTAAGTAAAGACACAGTTCCATCCAACTTCTCCACATTAGAATAGTGGAGACAATCTAACATAATTTTCAAATCATTCAGCCAAAGATTCACTACAACCGGACCTTCTTCGGCTTCTCCCTTAAATTCGAGAGCTCCTAATTCTCTCAACTCTTTACTACATTCACTCTTGGAGTTGATGGAGTAGGAGATTGGATACGCGTCAGGATAGCGTCCAACGTTCTGAAGAACATATCTTGGTTTTATACAGGCACTCCCTAAGATAATTGTTCTTCACCTTTCCTGGCCAGAGCAGGTGAATTGCTACTCTCAGCTAGTCTATCTTCTACTTCTTCACTTCGGGATCTACTATGTCCGAACATCTAATAAGAATAAACATATCATTTTATTAGCAAAACAACATACTCATTACTATACCAGATCAGAAGTTTTCATATTTATGTTGACATATACACCTATAAAGACACTCTAGACTCTGGTTTATGCTTAGAATCAGCTAAACCGTAGCTCTGATACCATTAAATGTAACACCTCTAACTCATACCCGACCCAGATACGAGTCTGAGATGTCACATTGACTTTTTAAAAATAATATTCTTACAAAATAACATAACATTTGGACTTATATTAAGAAAATACAATAATATACTATTGAATTATGTTTTGTTATAACAAATTTAAGGCAAAAGATGTTTTTATGAATAGTATTGTATCGTGAATAGTGTATCGATGCACAATAACAGTGTACCGATGCACTGCTACAGTGTACCGATGCATAAAAACATCGAATTTAAAATGTATCGATGTACTGCTACAGTGTACCGATGCACTGCTATAGTAATTTTAGCCCAACATATATAAAACTCATAAAAATTTAAACTTTCATCACTTTAAAGTTACCATTTACATAAATACGTTTAAAACATTATAAAACTCAATCAGAGCATATATATACTTAATTTAACGACTTTGTTTACATGTCAACCTATGTGTAAAACACTTACACGCTAAGTCATAGACTTAGTGAGGCATAATGAAAATGTCATAATAATATGAAATGTAATGAAATCACATATTTAATCCATGCAAGTTGCATAACCATGTATCTTACCCATAATCTGATCAAATTAACCTTAATGAATTCATATAATAAATTCACTAGCCCATGATACCATACTGAGAACCTGAGGTATTTGAGTACTATGAGGTTGTGCACTATGTTGTCACTACAGCTTGTATAAATTGCACAAAAGTGCCACGTAGAATTGCACTGAAGTGAAGTGTAGAATCGCACCGTAGTGCCATATAAAATTTATCCATAAGTACCATATAGAAATTCCTTAAGAATCATATACATATACCAATGATCAAGTAGGTGTCTCAAAAGACCTCATACATGTTCCAAAGAATACATATATGTCCCGAAGGACCACATAGAATTATCCCGAAGGACCGCATAGACCCTCTACTCTTGGCAATCAAACTATACCTATAATTCTCATCTACATAACATAATTCACATAGTTTATATCTTGTAGACATGTAAATTCTTACCTTTATCACATAGCTCGTGTAACTTTTCAAACATATTCACTTAAAACATTATCACATAATGCATATAATATGAATTCATGTTATGTATCATAATATGAAATGTCATCATGTATCAAGATATTAAATCTAGACTTATCACAAGTCTAGAACTGAATATACTACTATAATCATGCTATGCATATGCACTCACCTATGTCTCCTTGCATGTCCATCGATCAATCTTACTTGTAACTTGTTCCGGAACTCGTTTAGGCTCTGTATCTACATAAATATAATTTTTAAGACGATTATCAAAAGCCTAAACATTATACTTCAATGCTATTAACTTAAATTAATTTAATAAGCCAAATTCCTAATTTCCTTTAGGAGTGTACCGATACGCTCTTGGTGTATCGATACCCAAATTCAATTTGAAATTCCCATGTATCGGTACACCCCTTAATGTATCGATACACATTCAAAATTGGTCTTAGTGTATCGGTACCCATTCATAGTGTACCGATACACCATGCCCAGAACATTCTTTTTCACCCGAAAATTCATCAACTAGTCACTAAATTTCCTCACATAAAACTCCTTTCATACCACTAAACTCAACTACAACCATTTTAACTAACTTTTATTATTCCAACACTTTATTATCTCCCATACATCATTCAGATTCTTAAAACTAAGAATCTTACTAAATTTTCCATGTAATCCAAACTTATTTCTAACACTTATAACTTCTTATTCACACCTATGACAAGTCAAATTCCATCTCAAAGTTCCTTTATTAACTCTTTTTAGAAATTCACTTTGAAACACATTTTCTTTAATCTTTCATAACTTCTTCATCTTTTGATTATAAGACAACTTATGCTTTCCTTAAGCTTAAGTATCACCTATGGATCAAAACCCATTCTTAAAATCAATAAATAATCAATTAACTAGAAAACTCACCTTTGCTTTAAGCTTTCACGTAAGGAGAAGAAGGGAAAAGAAGATAACTCTGGAAGCTTATTTTTCTTCTTCACTTCTATGTGGGTTTCCTTATCTTATAAGGAAATAAAAATCTTTCTTGTTAAATGACCATTTTACCCTTTAATTTATTTCATAATCACTAACAATCCTTCCAAAAAAGTCATTGAACTATTCAATTATCCTACTTTAATCATAAAATTCTAAAATTTTACATTTTAGTCACCAACCCATAGTTTGGGATGTTACATTGTTCCTCACTATATTACCACTTTCATAAAGCTTATTCCTAAATAACCATTTAGTACCTATAGTAGGTTTATCACTAGGCCTTTCAACTAATGTCCATACTTTACTTTTCTTGAATTGATTTAACTCCTCTTGCATAGTCATGATCCAATTTTTATCGGTTAATGCTTCTTTTACCTTTTTAGGCTTTATGAATGAGATAAATGCAACATAATTACATACGTTCATAAGACAAGATCAAGTAGTTACCCCTTTGGATTGATCACCTAAAATCTCACCATCATTGACATAGTTGAATTCTCTTGGGTATGTAATTTCCCTTTCTTCAATGGTTAGATTCTTGAAGGCATATTGAGTTTCCTCATCCTTCACTTCTTCCTTTGATGATGGTTCTCTAACGTCATTTACTTTTATGATACCTACGTAATCATCAATACAAGAATCCTTGATAGGAAAGGGATTGTCATCTAAAACAACATGTATAGACTCTTCTACCACTAAATTTCTTTTATTAAATACCTGGTAAGCTTTAGAATTTAAAGAATAACCCAGAAAAATTCCTTCATCAGTTTTAGCATCAAATTTGCTAAGATTGTCTTTACTGTTGTTTAAAACAAAACATTTACATCTAAAAGGATGAAAATAGCTAATGTTAGGCTTTTTTTTTGAAAATTTCATATGGAGTTTTCTTAAAAATAGTCTTAATCATTACTCGATTAATTACATAACAAGCGGTATTTGTGGCTTCCGCCCAAAAATATTTTGGCAAATTATTTTCACAGAGCATACTTCTAGCCACTTCTTCTAAAGTTCTATTTTTCCTCTCAACAACTCCATTTGGTTGAGGGGTTCTAGGTACTGAAAAATTATTGCTAATTCCATTTGAATTACAAAACTCAGTAAATCCAAGATTTTCAAATTCAGTACCATGATCACTCCTAACACTTGAAATGGAGTAACCTTTTTCATTTTGGATTATTTTTGAAAAAGTGATAAAATGTTCTAATGCTTCATCTTTAGTACTTAAGAATATAACACAAGTATATCTAGAATAGTCATCTACTAATAAAAAACCATATTGTTTTCCACCCAAACTAATAGTCCTAGTTGGCCCAAAAAAATCTATATGGATCCATTGTAATACTCTACTAGTTGATACATCATTAATGGATTTAAAGGAAACTTTGTTTTGTTTTCCTTTTGAGCATGTATCACATATTTTATCTTTATCAAATTTTAGCTTTCGTAACCCTCTTACTAAGTTACCTTGAATTAGTCTTTGTAATACACTCATGCTTGTGTGTTCTTGTCTCCTATACCATAACCAACTATCAAGTTCATCCTTAGCAACTAGGCATAAATTAGTCATATTTATTGAATCTAAATGCACCATGTTAATGTTTTCTATTCTATGACCAATGAGCATAATCCGATTTGATGCAATGTCAACAATTTTACATCCATTTGTTTCAAACAAGACATTGTATCCTTTATCACATAATTGACTAATACTCAACAGATTATGCTTCAACCCATTCACATATAATACTTTTTGTGTTTGTACGGAAGAGGTATTCGCTATAGTACCTATACATTCAATGTAACCTTTTGAGTTATCACCAAAGGTTACCACTCCTCTATTTTTTTCGTTAAGCTCTATAAACCAGCTCTTATCTCCGGTCATGTGTCTTGAGCATCCACTATCAAGGAACCATGAGTTTGAACTTGTATTTCATACCTTGAAGCAATGCTCCTCTTCCTACAAACATAGATTAATTTTTTATTTTTGGTACCCAAATTCTTTTGGGTCCATATTTATTAGTCCCTAAAATCCTAGTCCCCTTGGGTATACATTTGTTTAGGATATCCTTATCCTTAGTAGTATTGAGTCCTTTAGGAACCCATATACTTCTAATGATTTTTCCATTAGAGGTTCTTTGGGGACCTCTATGATTGTAAGTTTTAAAGTTCTTTCTAATATAGTTGTATTTTGAATTTTCTCATTTTTCAAAACATTTTGTTCCAACTTTATCAAAAAGAAGCTTTAAGATAATCAATTGTCTTTTGATGATCGCCATTTACTCTTGAAAGTAAGTTATGCAAATTAATATTTTTGTTTTCAAACTCATCTAATTTGATTTGCAAATTTTTAATCTTACTCTCAAGATCAATGTTGGTCTTGGATATGAGATCTTTTTCGGTTTCCAGTTTTGAAATATCTTTTTTGTATTTTGAAAATAATTTCTCATAATCCAAAAACAACCCATTGTATTCCTCTAATAACTCATCAAAAGAATAATCTTCTAAATCAAATGAGTTAGAGGTTACCTGAGAATCTTCCCCGAAGGCCATCACGCACAGGTTTACTACATCTTGTTCCTCTTCATTTGATGATTCATTATTACTCCAAGTAGCCACGTGTGCCTTGTGATTCTTCTTTTATTGACCATTCTTATTTAATTATGGGCAATTGTATTTGACATACCCGTGCTTTTTGTATTCATAGCAAATGATTGAGTCATTCTCCTTAGGTTTATTTTTGAAACCTTCATTTCGTTTGAATTTTCTTTCTCTGTTGGGCTTCATTAATTTTTCTGAACCGTTTAGAAAATAATGCCATTTCTTCATCATCGTCATCATCATCAGAATCACTCTCATCTTTTGAGGATTTGAGAGTAACTCCAACATTATTCTTTTTCTCTATCTCCTTCTTTGTCTCGTCATTCTTCTCGAGATCTACCTCATCTTGAATCATCATTTCACGCGTGATGAGAGAACCAATGTGCTCATCGAGAGTTAAAGACTTTAAGTATTTAACTTCGATGATCGCCGTCTTCTTCGATTGCCAAGCTTTTGGAAGAGAATAAATTATCTTCCTTACAAGCTTCTCGTTTGGAATGATTTCTCCGTATGCCTTGAGGCTATTGACAATCACGAAAAATCTAACTGTCATAGCTTTGATATCTTCTCCTGGATTCATCCTGAAATTTTCATAGCTATGAGTAAGAATACTGGTTTTATATTCTTTTAGCTCATTAGTTCCTTCATGTGTGACTTGTAGTTTGTACCATATCTCCTTGGCGATTGTACAAGATGATACTCTCTCGTATTCATCTGGTACAAGTGCACAGAAAAGAATATGGGTAGCCTTTGAGTTTAGCTGGAATAATCTCGTCTCTTCTTCACTCCATATATTCGGATATGTGGATGGTTCAGAGTATCTGTTCATCACGATTTCCATACTCCCATGTCACTATCTTGAATAAAGTATATAATCTTATTCTTCCAATAACCATAGTTAGCTCCATTGAAGAAAGGAGGCTTGTTGACGAGCTGAGAATCAAGAACGAAGTCAAAATTTGATGTAGAGGCCATTAATTACTTGAATATCAATCCAACTCTTCCCGAATCTACTCAAGAGGTGGTGAAACCTTTAAATGAGTGTAGTTATGATACCAATTATTGAGTTAATCGATTGGATGAATCAACCAAGAGGGGGTGAATTGGCAATTAAAATTTCGGTGGAAACTTTTTTCAGAAAATTGAAAATATTTGTACATCGATTTAGAGTGGTTAGACTTTCTCAACCAAAGTCTTTGTCCACTACCTTAGCTATCCACACTAAGGATTTTCCATAAATTCACTAATTTTCTTTCTTTTGAGGATAAAGAGTAACCTTACAACTCCCCCAAGAATTATACCCCAAATTCTTGAGAACACTCTCTCCCAAAGAGAAAATTACAAATTTGCAAACTTTATAAAAACCTTACAAGGTAGATTGTTTGCACAATTCTAGAACAAGGAAATAACACTCAAAGATAAATACAGTTGAGCACAAAATGTGTTCTTGAAAGCAAAATGAATATTAAATGAAAATTGGCTTGAATTTCTCAAACTTGATGATTGATTCTTTCTCTCTTGATTGTTTCTCAATTCTTTTTTATCATAGGCTTCAGAACTTGTTTAAATATACATTGGATGAGTTTTGAACGTTGGGATCATTGGTGAAGTCAATAGAGCAGTTGTGGTGTGAATTCTACTTCAAAAAGCTATTGGGAGCGTAGGGGTATTGGTACACCTTCAAGGGGTATCGATACATCATGTGTAAAATTCAAATAGTTCGACCGTTATAAGACTAGAGGTATCGGTACCTCTCAGGGGAATCACTACCCATTGGCAATCTGTTTTTCTCGTAGCCAAAATCAACATAACGGGTATCAGTACCTTTGAGCTAGGTATCGATACCTCTAAGCATAGGGGTATCGGTACCCTATGGGGTATATATACCCCTTTTGTATTCGAAATATGAGGGGTATCAATACCTCTTAAGAGGGTATCAGTATCTCCCCATTTAAAACTCATTTTTGGCTCGATTTTGGTTCGAAATACTTTGTAAAAATTATTTCAAAAATATTTTAAGATTGAAACACAATTTTCACGTAAGTAAGGAGTAAAATTGACATTTGAAAACTTGGAGTAATATATGTGATATTGAATTAATTTGATCAAATATTATTTATGAAATTGAATATAAAATCTTAAAATTTATTAATACTTTATTTGTTATATCGAAACATATCAGAATAGATCTGACACTTATGACATTTTCTCACATATTCTACGCAATCTGTCTCCATAGTGGACCAATAATTTCCATATCTCATGATTTTTCGGGCCATAGAAAGACCATTTGCATGTGTTCCACATATTTCACTATGCATTTCTTCCATAATAGTTTTTCCTTTCTAGCATCAACACATCTCAACAAAACTTGGACTCTAGCTCGTCTATAGAGAATTTCTCCATCAAGTATATACCCTGTAGTCATCCTTCTAATCGTTCTTTTTTCTACTTTAGATGCTTGTTGTGAGTTTAGGGTTTAGGTGCACACAACATCATCATCATCTCATTATTCAGGTTAATGGCATTGTCTGTAATAATTCTCTCTGGAAACCCATATCGACAAATGTTCTCTTTTTTGATAAACTTGCAAACTGTTGATCTCGTAATACTAGCGTAGGAAACAACCTTTACCCACTTAGTGAAATAATCGATAGCCACCAGAATGAAACGATGACCATTCGAAGCCTTTGGAGAAATTGCCCAAATGACATCCATGCCCCACATTAAGAATGACCATGGTGCAGCTATTACGTTCAACAGAAAATGAGGTGCATGAATCTTATTAGCGTAGATCTAACACTTATGACATTTTCTGGCATATTCTACGTAATTTGTCTCCATAGTGGACCAATAATTTCCATATCTCATTATTTTTTGGGCCATAGAAAGACCATTTGCATATGTTCCACATATTGTCTTTCTAGCATCAACGCATCTCAACAAAACTTGGTCTCTACCTCTTCTATAGAGAATTTCTCCATCAAGTATATATCCTACAACCATCCTTCTAATCTTTCTCTTTTCTACCTCAGATGGTCGCTACGGGTATACCTGATATTTAATGTATTGCTAATAACTCCCTAAAAAGGGTACTTTTAAGGAATTTTTCACTTAAGTTATTATTTGTTTAAAAGTTCATTTTGGTTATTTTAGGATTATGTATTTGCATTAGTGGTGGTGGTGCTATTTTTTTCTTGTAAAGGTGTCGTATTAGGGAAAGGTGTGGTTTTTTTATGTTGTGCAGGAAATAGCAAGAAAAAATATTGCACTTAGAAGGAATACCATGACATCACATGTTGCTGAAGCATATTGAAATGCCTTGGTATTTCTGGCACATAAAAGGCCAAAAAGATATTTTTATAAAAGGACAGATGAAAAGGCAGTCTGATGGTTATAACTGCCTGCTAGGGACCATTGCCTCCTAGGAGGATAAGACTCACACCCAAGGAGTGATTCTAGGGGTATGATGCGTAATTGAAGTATTAAAGCCCATTAATAGCCTTGGATATTTTTATTATATACACCTCATATGAGAAAGAAAAGAAGATGCATTGACCATCTTCAACTAGATTTTCTTCACCTTCTCCACTATATCTTTCCTTCTATTCTCTAGTGGTGTTCCCCCATTAACGAGCTCCAGAGAGTGACTAGCTAGGTGTCCGAGAGGAGCTAGCAAGCTAAGGTTAGTATTTGTGGTTAAGGAAAGCTCTGGCTGCGCACGTCGAAGTCATATTCTCCCTTCCCCTTTACTGCTATTTTTACTTGATATTGGGTTGTTAGAACGAATGAATTTCATGTTTTGTTTCATGGATGATTCAAACCCCACCATGAACTAATATTATTTGGTGGGGTTGATTTTATGGATGTTTGATATTATTTTAATGGTAGATTTAAATTTATCTTTTGTATTTACTTGTTTTTCTTATGCATGCTTCATCGTCTAAGTTTGTAGGAGGCATGAGAGTGTCCATTACTTAGATGAAGGCTAGGTGTTCGAGAGAAACTTAGTCATTAATACTTGTAGTATTAGAGAGAAACACAAGTAAGATTCACATAAACAATGGGGTGTAGTATTTTCTTGAGCTTAGAACCGACATAACAATACTATATCCTATTCCCTTAGTTCTTGAGAGAGACTAAGATAGGATTTCAACGACTAAGAGGGGTAGTTTGTCTCAATAGCATAGGCTGCCATAGTTGAGACTAAGAGAAGATGTTGTGGCATTCTATTTTATTAGGTTCATTTGACAAGGGATAGCGGGAGCTCTTTCAGCAAACCCTATCGAGCAAGTAACATTTAGATGAATCAAATCTGCTTGAGAGATAAGTTTTAGCATCCTTAAATTAATCTCGACCATTCATTCCTGTGGAAGCTTTTTGTGTGAGGATTATCAAACTATCATTTGTTTTACTATTTTTACCATTTTTGATTGTCTTGACGTTTCTATCATTTTCAATATTGTAATATGTTCTTGTCACTACATTTTCATTTGCTACCCCATTAAACTATCAATTTACGTCCATCCACACACAGTTTTCATTGCCATGACATTCTCCATTGGTACATGTTATCACTAACTATAGTTAGATAGAGTAGTGCTTTGCTTTGGTTAAACTTTCTAATTTCCACCAATCCCTGTGAGTGATTGTGTATACTTGCACATTATTTGTGTATAATTTTATAGTACTCACAACACGCAACAATTTTTTGGCACTGTTGCCGGGGATTAGCAACGTGAAGTTAATTAGTTTTGCCATATCATTTTATTTTTGTTTATTTATTTTTTGTATACTTTACTTGATATTTTTTCTTTATTCTTTTTCAGTATTATTTAGTTTATAACTAGAAGAATCTGACGAGCCATTGGAACTAATAGAACCTGATATTGAAAGACTCTTAAGACAAAGGAGACGTGCTCAATGTGCTCGAGAAAGTATGTATCAAATTGGAAATCAGGGGATTGGTCAAGATGACAGAAATCAGAATGCCAAGGCATTACAAATGTTGGACCTGCTGACAGGCCTCGTGTTATTCGTGATCATTTAAATTCGATGCTAAATGATCTGAATCGTAGAATTATGGCACCCGAGATTCAAGCTGCATATTTTGTGCTTAAACTAGTCATCTTTAATACGTTGAATTTCGTAGGGAAGATTGGGGGCATGCCAACTAAAGATGCCAGGCAGTATCTTCATAATTTTTTAGAGGTTTGTGATTCTTTCTACTAAGAAGGAGTGCATGAGAATGTGCTGAAATTAAAGTTATTTCCATATTCTTTGCATGACTGAGCAAGGGCTTGGTTGAGCGATGTTCCATCCGGTTCGATAAAATCATGGGTTGATCTTTATAAGAGTTTCTTGTTGTGATATAACCCACCGAACATGAACACTCTGCTAAGCAATGACATAGCATCCTTTCACCAGGGCGACGACGAATCTATGTATGAGTGTTGGGATCGTTACAAAAGTTTTCTTCGAAGGTGTTCAAATCATGGTTTTCACGATTGGACTCAAGTAATTATGTTTTATAATGGAGTCAATGCACCCACGGAGATGATGCTTGATGCCTCAATAAATGGGACATTGCTGGATAAATCACCTACTGAGGCATTTGCTATTTTGGATAGAATTGATAATAATGATTATCAATTTCCTTCCTCAAGGCTTGGGAGTGGGAGGAAAGCACCTGGAACATTTGAGTTATATACCAAGGACTCGGTGTCCGCTCAACTCTTAGCTATCACTAATATGTTGAAAAATTTACAACACTTCACTGAGGTAAAGGAAGTAAAAGAAGCTACTTTGGCATGTTTGTTATGCCAAGGCAATCATCATGAGAGCAAATGCCCGACCAACAATGATTCCATAAACTTTGTAGGTAATTTCAATCGAGGCAATAATAATCCTTATTCTAATACTTATAATGCAAGATGTTGTCAACATCTCAATTTCTCATGTGGAAATCAAGGAGCCCACGTTGCTAGTCAATCCACTCGACAGTAAATTCACACTGAATCTCAAGGATACCAAAATGCTATGCCATGGCATAATACCAACAAAGGATCTTCATCTTCAGTGAGCATTAGTTCATTAGAAGCTACAATTCAAGATTTCATATCTACCACGAAGACAATGCTGTAAGACCATTCTACTTCAATTAAGAATCAAGGAGCTTTACTTCATAGATAAGGTACCTTACTTTAAAGTCATTGTTCGTCTTTGAGAGCTTTGGAAGGTCAAGTTGGTCAGATTGCTGGGGAATTACAAGAGTGTCAGCAAGGACGTTTGCCAAGTGATATTGAAGTCACTAAAATGCATAAAAGAGAGCATTGTAACGTGCTAACTCTTATGATTGGATCATAAATTAACCAACAAGTCAATGTTGGTTGGTGGGACATAACATGATTCTACCCGCACTGATGAAGAGGTTGAAGCTGAATTACATGATGATATGATTTCTGAGAAGAACAAGGAGGAGTGTTCTACTAGTGAGCCTATCGAGGCACAAAACCTGATGCCAAGGTGAAAACAATTCCTACTCATGTAGTTAAACAAGCTAGACCCCCACCACCCTTTCCGCAAAGATTAAAAAATCATAATGATGAAGTTTAGTTCAAGAAGTTTGTGGACATTCTTGATCAGCTCCATATTAGCGTATCTCTCTTGGAATTTATTGAACAGATGCCAACGTATGCCAAATTTCTTAAGGAAATTTGCACCAAGAAGAGAAAAGTAGAGAAGTATGAGACAGTTTCCACGAAAACAAAATTTTGTTCTTCATTGAGTAAGTTACCACCAAAGCAAAATGATCCAGGCAGCTTCATTATTCCCTGTTCTATAGGAGCTAATTTCGTCGGAAAGGCACTATATGATATTGGTTCAAGTGTGAACTTCATGTCGAAATATATATTCTTTAATCTTGGCATAAGAGATGCGAGACCCACCTCGGTTATTTTACAACTTGCCGATCGATCCCATGTTAAACCTGAAGGGAGAGTCGAGGATGTCATAGTAAGGGTGGATAAATTTATTTTTCCAGTCTACTTTCTTATTCTTGACTGTAAAGTTGATGCCAAGGCACCCATCATTCCGGGTAGACCTTTCCTAGCCACTGGTCGTATTTTGATAGATTGTGAAAATGTGAACTCGCCATGAGAGAGGTTGATCAGTGTGTAACTGTCAATGTGTTTCATACTCTCAAGTATGTTGATGATACTGAAGAATGCCATGGTATTTATCAACTGAGTTCATTGATTGAAGAATAAACTGAACATCTTTGCCAGAATAATTTTATTTAGCTAGCAGACAAGGAATATTTGATGGATGATGAAAGCTTAAAAGAGCATGACAACTTCTCAATTTTGAAGGATCAATCTAGCTTACTACTAGCTAGATCATGTATGAATTTTTAACCTTTGAATTTTGATGAATTTATTCCTCCTAAACCATCGTTATTGCATGCACCTACCTTAGAGCTTAAACCCTTACCATAGCATCTTAAATATGTTTTCTTAGGTATTGAAAACACTTTACCAGTGATTATTTCCTCTAACCTTACTACTAACCAAGAGCAGAGTTTGTTAAGTGTTTTGATGCAACATAAGAAAGCACTTAGTTGGACCATGGCTGATTTGAAAGGAATTAGTCTCACGATTTGCATGCATAAGATTCTGCTAGAGGAATGCCATGACAACTCGATAGAACCACAAAGAAGACTCAACCCTGTTATGAAAAAAGTGGTAATGAAAGAAATTCTGAAATGACTTGATGCTGGAGTGATTTACCCTATATCGAATAGCTCATGGGTGAGCTCTATCTAATGTGTTATGAAGAAAAGAGGTACGAATATGGTTACAAATGAGAATAATGAGCTATTACCCACTCGTATTGTTATTGGATGGAGGATATATATGGATTACTATAAGCTCAACAAATCTACAAAGAATGATCATTTTTCTCTACCTTTCATCGATCAAATGTTAGATCGATTGAAAGAAAAAGTATTCTATTTCATTTTAGATGGGTATTCAGGGTACAATTAAATTGTCATCGCATCAGAGGACTAGGATAAGACTACATTTACTTGTCCCTATGGAATATTTATGTTTATGAGGATGCCTTTTGGACTCTGTAATCCCCCGATAACTTTTCAGCGTTGCATGCAAGCTATATTTTATTACATGGTTGAGGATTTCCTTGAGATATTCATGGATGACTTCTCCATTTATGGAGACGACTTCAAGCGATGCCTCGAAAAGTTGGCAAAAGTTCCCAAAAGATGCGAGGAAGCTAACATGGTTTTAAATTGAGAGAAATGTCACTTCATGGTTACTGAAGGCATTGTGTTAGGCCATAAAATATCTCACAAGGGCATTGAAGTTGATAAAGCAAAAATTAAAGTAATTGAAAAATTACCACCACCAACATAGGTCAAGGGTATAAGGAGTTTCCTTGGACACACTGGATTTTATAGAACATTTATCAAGAACTTCTCCAAGATTTCTAAGCCCTTGTGCACATTGCTTCAACAAAACCAGCCCTTTGTGTTTGATGAGTTATGCCTCGATGCATTCACTGAGCTGGAACAACGATTGATCTCAACACCTATTGTAGTCCCTCTTGATTGGACATAACCATTTGAGCTGATGTTTGATACAAGGGATTATAACGTAGGAGTTGTTTTGGGGCAATGTCGAGGTAAACTTTTTCATGTTATATATTATGCTAGTCGTACCTTGAATGAAGCACAATTGAACTACACCATACTGAGAAAGAATTACTTGTTGTAGTATTTGCTTTTGATAAATTTAGACCATACCTAATAGGCACTAAAGTTATTGTTCACACCGATCACTTGGCCATAAAATACTTAGTGAACAAAAAGGATGCAAAGCCTAACTTATTAGTTGGATCTTACTTTTTCAAGAATTTGACTTAGAGGTTTTAAATATAAAAGGTATTGAGAACCAAGTTGTTGATCATTTATCTAGGCTAGAAAATAATTATGAATGCCATGACACTATAAACATTCAAGAGGAATTTCCTGATGAGAAAATTTCATATGCCACAGTAATCCCGTAGTATGCTAACCTTGTTAATTTTCTTGTT
The DNA here is from genome assembly GCF_006381635.1 of Hibiscus syriacus. NCBI lineage: Eukaryota > Viridiplantae > Streptophyta > Magnoliopsida > Malvales > Malvaceae > Hibiscus > Hibiscus syriacus. The sequence continues at coordinate 2,319,085 of NW_024063295.1, forward strand.
AGTGGAATATTGCCTTTTGATTTGAACAGCAAGGGAAAAAATAAGTTCAAGCACGATGCAAGGTATTATTTTTTGGGTGAGCCATATTTGTTTAAGCATTGTACTGATAAACTTATTAGACAATGTGTACTTGAAGAGGAGCAACGCGACATTTTATACCATTATCACTCGACCCCAAGTGGAGTCTATTTTGGAGGATCAAGGACTAATGCCAAGGTCCTGCAATCAGGATTTTATTGGCCAAATTTGTTCAGAGATGCTCAGACATTTTACAAATAGTGTGATCGATGCCAACGCAATGGAAACATATCCAGGCGACATGAAATGCCACTGGAAGGTATTTTGGAAATAGAGCTGTTTGATGTTTGGGGAATCGATTTCGTAGGACCATTCCCATCTTCTAGAGGTGATCTATACATCTTTCTTGTTGTGGATTATGTATCCAAGTGGGTAGAAGAAATAGCAACATCAAGGAATGACTCTAAAATCATACTCAAGTTTTTGCACAAGAATACTTTCACTCGATTTTGAGTACCTCAAGCCATCATTAGTGATGAGGGAACCCACTTCGATAACAAGTTGATTGCCAAGACACTAAGGAGATATGGATTTCATCATAAGATTACCATGGTATATCATCTGTAGACAATGGTCAAGCTGAGATATAAAATCGTGAGATCAAGTAAATTTTAGAAAAAAATGGTAAACCCAAGGCGGAAGAATTGGTCACCAAAGTTAGATAAAACACTCTGGGCATATAGAACAACGTTCAAAACTCCTCTAGCATGTCACCATTCAAGTTGGTGTATGAGAAGGCCTGTCATCTCCTGGTCGAGCTCGAACATAAGATGTACTAGGCCATTAAACGATTGAATTTTGAAGCTCTGTTAGCTGAGGAGAATAGATTGCTGAAACTTAAATAAATGGAAGAATTTAGGAAACAAGCATATAAAATACGCGGATATACAAGGAAAAAACCAAGAAGTGACATGACCAAAAATTGATGCCATGGCATTTTCATGTTGGCCAACAAGTGTTATTTTACAATTTCAGACTTAAACTTTATCCTGGGAAGCTTAAATCTCGATGGTCAGGACCATTTGAGGTGCATTATGTTTATCTCCATGGAGCTGTTAACATAAAGAACATAGATGATGGGACAATCTTCAAAGGCAATGGCCAACGTCTGAAAGCTTACAATGGAGTTCCACCTCTGCGCGACAAGGTAGTATTGTACCTGCACGATACTTGAGTGTGCCCAACTGAAAAAAAAATTCAATGCCACGACATTGAATTCCGTTGACTGTGTATAAATAGTAAATTTATTATTTCCTTTATTTTTATTTTTATTCTTATTTTATTTCATGCATAAATTTGATTTGTTTTGTAGGGGACCCACAATAATGCAACCGTACATGGAGCAGCTATCAAGGGAGGAAAAGACAAAGCAATTAAAAAGGGGAAATATTCTTTTTGGATTTTTTCCTTTCTTTTATTTTATTTCCTTATTTTTACTTCTCTCTCTCTCCATTGTCTTTTCACATCACATTTACTTTTACAGTTTACTTTTTCTTTTACCCACCTACCCATTAACCCATCGACTCACTCCATCTACCTCACTATTTCATTTAATTTTTACTTACATCTTCTTCTTCCCTCATTTTGCTTATTAGCCAAAACTCTTCAAGCTTTCCAAGCACACAAAGCTCACTCATTTTTCATTTTTATTTCTTCAAAATGCTACAAAAATGGTGCGTACTAGACCTACCGAGGCAAAAGCTTGTATTACTCAATAGTTCGAAAATGATGAATCAAAAGCAAGGTTTTAAAACTTAAAAAAAGTAGAAGCTTTTCTTTGAGTTAGGGTTTATTTTTACAAATGAAGAGGATGGAGGTTTTAGACTAAACGTGATGGATATATTCACTCCACACAAGTGGCACAAGTTTGCAAGGCACCCGGGCTCTGTGAATGCATCGTTGGTGAAAGAGTTTTATGCCAATATTTCGAAACCAAACCAGCATGCTATTTTCATGAGAGGTAAGTACATTCGATTTACACCAACTGCCATTAATCGTTACTTTCATTTATAGGGTGTTGAAGACCAACATGCAAAGTTTGAGAAAGACACCGATAATGCAACTTACGACGGAGTTTTGGAGGATTTGTGTTTTTCGAATACCTCTTGGAATGGCCGCCAAACCAGTCGTTACTCGGTTAACCGTTAACACCTCCAACCTCGTGCCAAGATGTGTAACCATTTTATGAAGCACATATTAATGCCAAATCCCACAATACAACGGTATCTCTCCCTTGATTATTGCTCTTACATTCTATTATGGTAACCCGTTCGATTGATGTGGGCAGAATTATTGTTCAGCAAGTGTATGAATGCTTGGGTAAAAAGGCTAGTAGTTTAGTTTTCCAAATCTGATTACTGCTTTGTGTCTCAAGAAAAAGGTATGTGAGAATTCTTTTGATGAAATTTTATCTGGTGTTTTGGGTATTACTAAGGTATGGTTACCATTGGGTTTTGAAAACCCAAAATCTAAGGCCCCTATTAATGAAAAGTCTACAGATGATGTACCATATAATACCGAGGCAAGACCGCTTGCCCTCGAAGAAGTTGTCATGCAAAACCATACTCAGTTACATGCTTTGCAGGGTGACATCAGAAATTTCTTTGGTTTTGTGAAACACAGAGATGATGTGGTGGAAACTATGTTTTAGAAAATACTTCCCCACGTGCAACAAAATTTCCCAGGTTTTCCAGATGAAATTACGTCATCATTTAATGCCGAGGCATCTCTAGAACTAGATGAAGTTGATCCCCTGTTGATGAACCGATTCCAAACCCTCCCAGATCTCTAACTCCAAACTCACCTGTGGTTCTAGCTTACAGAACCCTTAACCCTATTTCTTCACCTGAACACTTCTTCTCGATGCAGCAACATTCGTACAAAGGCATCGGCTAGACGCATCAACATCTCTCATAAATATTCTACTTCTTCTGATTCTAGCCCTGCACCACTTCGCAAGTGTACAAGACAAGAACCTGCCAACACCTCAACTGCAACACCACCACCGAAAACATGAGGTACCTACATTTGCATTCATTTTGTATTCTATTGCATGACATGTAGTTTTATTTCTTAGTTAGTTCTCTTTAAACATTGAGGAAAATGCTTCCCTTAAGTTTGGGGGAGGTAGTGTTCTTTGTAGAACATGTGCATGACAATATTAGCATAACGTTATGCCATGGCATCAGTAATTCGTAAGATTGTTAGAAAAAATGTTTTGGTGATACCCAATGATGATGAACTTTTAGGCTAGAAATTGAATGTAAATGACTGTTGGGAATGATAGAACTGACTCTAGGGCTTGATGCTTTGTGAATTATTCTTACACGATTTGTATGTTCTCTATACTTAGGAAATTTAGAAATTTTTTATGAAGGAACTCTGGTTAGTCTTGGCATCAAAATTTGGTATTGTACTTAAAACATAAATCAATGATACTCCCTTATATTTGATATTGTGAATAAATGTTTCGACATTGTTGTAGAGGGACACTCCTATTTGTTGTGGCATTGCCTGGAAATTTCTTGAATAAATGGTAGCTAAATGCATATGAGTGAATGAAAGTAGTCACGGGATGACTCTACCTAACTAACTTGGAAGGTATGCTCCCTTTCACCTAGAGTGTGGGAAGGTAAGTGTGATGGACTGACTCTCCTCGTAGCAACATTTAAGAAAAATGAGCAAAAAGGGAGTATAAATATGCTTAATGAATAAGTAAATGATGGGGGAAAACTAGGGGACTCGATTAGAAATTGTAAAAATTTGTTAAGTACAGATTGGATATAATTACGCACACACACTACCACAAAGACTCTTGACCTAGGGAAAAGTACTTGAATTTTGAAATTATTTTTTTGTCTTGACTTTTTTGCAACTAAACATTGTTATGACATTCTGTTTATGTTAAGTGCTTTCCATTGTTTGAAGATAAGCAATAGCTTAAGTTTGGGGGTGTGATTACTCCCTAAAAAGGTTACTTTTAAGGCCTTTTTCACTTAAGTTATTGTTTGTTTAAAAGCTCATTTTGGTCATTTTAGAATTTTGTAGTTTCATATATTTGCATTAGTGGTGGTGGTGTTATTTTATCTTATAATGGTGTTGTATGAAGGAAAGGTGTGGTTTTTTATGTTGTGCAGGAAATAGCAAGCTAAAGGTTGCACTGGGAAGGAATGCCGTGACATCACACGTTACTGAAGCAGAAAAAGAAAAAATATATTTTTATAAAATGACAGCTGACAAGGCACGTATATGATGGTTATAACTGCCTAATGGGAACCATTGCCACTTGGGAGGATAAGACTCACACCCAAGGAGTGATTCTAAGGGTATGCTGGGTAATTGGAGTGTTAAAACCCATTAATACCCTTGGATATTTTTTATTACATACACCTCATATGAGAGAGAAAAAATGAGGACGCATTGACCATCTTCATCTAGATTTTCTTCACCTTCTCCACCGTATCATTCCTTCCATTCTCTATTGGTGTTTCTTCCATTAACGAGCTCTATTAATACCCTTAGTGCTTGAGAGATACTAAGATAGGATTTCAACGACTAAGAGGGGTAGTTTGTATCAATAGCATAGGCTGACATAGTTGAGACTGAGAGGAGATGTCGTGGCATTCTATTCTATTAGGTTCATTCGACTAGAGATAGCGGGAACACTTTTAGTAAACATTGTCAAGCAAGTAACGTTTAGATAAATCAAATCTGCTTTAGAGATAAGTTTTAGCATCCTTAAATCAATCCCTACCATTCATTCCCGTGGAAGCTTGTTGTGTGACGATTATCAAACTATCATTTATTTATTGTTTTTACCGTTTTTCATTATCTTGATATTTCTATTATTTTCAACATTATAATCTACTCTTGCCACTACATTTCCATTTGCTACCCTATTAAACTATCAATCTACGTCCATCCACACACACTTTTCATTTCCATGATATTCTCCTTTGGTACATATAATCACTAACTATACTTAGATAGAGTAGTACTTTGCTTTGGTTAAACTTTGTAATTTCCACCAATCCCTGTGGAGAGGATACTCACTCATCACTTTATTATTTGAGCGATTGTGTATACTTGCATATTGTTTGCGTATAATTTTATAGTACTCACAACACGCAACAATTACAGAATATCATGGTACCATGGATGACCATCGACCTCCTCTTTTAGGTTGTAACAGTGCGTTGGGATTTTATATACTTGTATCAAGATTGACATCATATCCGCTCTTTTAGTTGGTTGAAACATTAGAGCCAAGGTGGCTAAAGCATCTGCCATCTGATTTTCTTCTCTGGGGAGGTAAGTGAATGTGACTTCTTTGAATTCTTTGATCAATTCAAGGATCAAATCTCTTTATTCAACTAATTTTGGATCCTTTGTCTCCCACTCACCTCGCAGCTGATAAACCACCTGCGCAGAATCTCTATATACTTCAAGCACTTTTATTCCCCTTCCCAAAACTGCTCTCAAACCCATGACTCAAGCTTCATATTCTTCTATATTATTCATGCCAAATAATTCCAGTAAACTCATGAACAGATAATACACATCTTCTAGAGAAAATATCATTGATCCAATTCCTCGCCCCAGGGCATTGGATACTACATCAAAATACAACTTCGAGGATTCATTATGTCCATTGTTTACTTTAACTGTTATGAACATCATATCCTCATATGGAAAGTTAAAGTTCAGGGGATCATAATCATCGAAGGCACGACTTGCAAGGAAATCTGCTATGACACTTCTCTTTATTGCCTTTTGGCTCACGTACACAATGTCAAACTCTGACAATAACATTTGACACCGAACCATTCTCCCAGTCAAGGATGGAGATTCCATAAGAAACTTCATAATCAAGTTTGGAAATTAACTATGTGGTATGATACAACATATACTATCGGAGTCTTTGGGTTGCCCAAACCAAAACACAACATAGCTTCTGAATCGGAGGATATACTCTCAGATTCATTTTATCTAATTTTACCCTAAGAAACTATCCATAAAAGATAACCATGAATTTTCTACGGTGTTATCTACTAACGTATCGATATGGGGTAGAGGAAAATTATCCTTCGGGCTTGCTTTATTCAGGTTTATATACTCCACACACATGTGTACTTTTCCATCCTTCTTTGGGACAGGGACTATATTAGCTACCATTCGGGATACTAGGCCACTTGAAGAAAACCTGCATTGATTTGTTTTCTTACTTCTTTCTAAATTTTCAACAGCATCTCTGGCCTCATTCTCCTAAGCTTTTCCTGTATTGGTTTACACTCAAGCCTTATTAGAAGCTTGTGCACCACTATGTCCGTATTCAATCCTGAGATATCTTGGTGAGACCAAGCAAAGATATCATTAAATTCTTGTAGTAAATTTATCAAACTTTGTCTTGCCTCGAGTGATAAGGTTGTGTTAATCTTTACTTCTCTTTTCTCTTCGTCCGATCCCAGATTTACAATCTCAATTTCTTCTTTATGAGGCAAAATTTGCTTATCTTCTTTTTCTATCAGTTTCAATAATTCGTTTGGAACCTTACATTTTACCTCATTTTGACACTCATTTATGTCTTCTAAACATAAAAGCCGCTCAAGATCAATCTTATGATTATTACCATAAACGTTCGTGTTATTAATATTGGGACACTTGCGAAGAAAAAAAATATGGGAAAAATATATATTTTGGAAAGAGAAAAACAAAACGAATGGAAAGAAATGCAAAAAGAATGAAATGTAAAATGCAAGAAAAATGATTGCCACTTGAGAAATGAAGGAAATCATCTTTTATTAAAAACAAAATGAATAACATCGACATGGTTGCCCATTACAAAAGATCCCTTGATGCTCATGGGCAAAAGCATAAGGGTTGGTTCCAAGTATTACTCTGGGTTAAGCCTAAAAACTACAGGAAGCTCCTCCGTAGTCCAATTGTGAAGCTTCTCTCCTGGAAAACAGGGCATATACCAACAAGATGTTTCCCTGACTGGCTAGATTGTCCAATCATATTGATACTTAGACCTTCCATGGCGTCATCAAGAATTTCTTCATCTTTTATCAGCTCTGCCTCTCTGATTGCACTGATTAACAACTACTTAGTATCGTATGTTCCTTCATATCTGAAAATTTACTTCATATCTGGAAAAGATATGGGTTCCCAAGAGATATCTTCTCCTTTCAACTAAGCCTTTCTCACCTCTGTTCTTCTTTTCATTTTTTTTGTATTGTTAGCTATTGGGCTAGAACCCGAGCCGAAAATGATCTCTTTTCATAACCACATGTTTTGGACGCAAGATCCCTTGCAATTGTTTTCCAAAGCCTCTTCCAATTATTTCTTCTCTTCCCAGAGTTTCTCATACATCCATTTTCATACAGTTGGACAAGTGAGGGCAAGGAAATTTAGCCCCCTCAGTGATAAAAGTGGCATTTACAAATCCTAAAGTATGAAAACAACATTCCAAAGCATTCTCATTTGAGTCAATATAAGGAGCACCCGTAGTTACTAAAGCAATTATCTCATGCTCAACCTCGAGACTAATCAGTACTCCATCAATAACAAACTACAATTTCTAGTGTAAGGATGAAGGCACCGCTGCAGTAGAGTGAATCCATGGTCTCCTTAGTAAACAATTGTAAGTGGGATTGATATCCATTACCACAAACCTGACATTGTAGATAATTGGACCTATTAACAATGGGACGTCAATATTCCCCAAAATGTCCATCTGAGAACCATCGAAAGCTCAAACAATATTTTGATACTTTTTCATGTAGGATCTGTCTACCTGCAGCCTTTGGAGAGTAGTCACCAGCATCATGTTGAGTGCAAACCCATTGTCAATTAAACATCCTGGCAACACGTGGCCATTACAATGGGTGGTAATGTTTAGAACCTTCAATCATCCCCTTCCTCCTTATGAGATCTCATCATCAGTAAAAGTAATATAATTGTCTGTAGCGATGTGGTCCACTATTTGATTCAGTTTGTTCATGGATATATCCTCAGGTACATAGGTTTGATTCAACACTTTTCATAAAGCATTACAGTGTACCTCTAAATTTATCAACAAATCTAACACTGAAATCCATGCTTGTTGTTTGTGTAGCTGCTCCACTACATTGTATCCAATATGCCTCAAATATTTTAGGAACTCTTGGGCATGTGCTTCAGTAACAGTCTTATTAATCTTTGGCGGGGGCTCATCCTTAAATATCTTCTGAGGTGGTGGTGCTTTTGCCTTGCCTTTTACTTTCTCAGCCTTTTTTGTTGTCCTAGGAGGAGAATAACATCCATCACTCCTGGTGAAGCTCCTCACTTCACTAATCACCTTGAAAGGCACATTCATTTTCTCATTAGTACTCACTTTTACTTTCTGTCGCGCTTTGGACCCTTCCACAATCTTCGCATACTCCGATACGGAGATATTGGTGGCGTAGTTCCATATAACCCTACGATAATCCTTGAATGGAAAAAGAGACAAAGTGGAAATCACTATTTTAGGAGTGACATGAGCAGGATTTACCACATTGGGCTTCATAATGATAACAATCGAATTCCTAATCCGTATGCAGGTTTAGTGTACTCTGACATGCACACCTCATCCTCTTTATTTTCTTCAACTTTTTCAAAGAATTCAATCTCTTTATTATCCATCATTGATTTAATTAAAGCTTTAAACTTGTGACAATGTTGGATCTCATGCCCCTCCTTTTAATGAAAGTTACAGAATAATACTCATTTGTCCTGACCAGAAATCAGACTTTGCTTCACCAAGCCAGCACCTGTAAGCTGCTCAAATGCCCAATCGAATGGTGACTTAATCTCAAACATGTACTTCTTTCTTTTTCTCCTACTCTCCTCCTAAATGACATTTACTCCTTGCCCACCATGATTGGGCAATGGGTTCTTCGCAACACCGGGAGAATTGAACTCCAACATCCCAATATCAATCAAGTTTTGAACTAACGTTTTGAAAGACACATAATATTTGATTGAGTGCCCCAAAATATCGGCGTGATACTCGCATCGTGCATTCGTATCATACCACTTTGGATAAGGCGGTTGAAGTGATTTGAGGGGGTATAGACGAACCACGTTCGACTTAAACAAAGATACGTATAATTCATCATAAGTCACTGGAATAGGTGTGAACATTATTTTCTCCACCTCTCTTCTTTATCCTCGGAACTTGCCTCTATTAGCATTGGGCTCTGAACCAAGAGTCCTTGGTTGAGAAATCGTGGCATTCTTTGAATAACCATTATTGTAGGTGGTAGCGGTATTTACTTTATTGTCTCTCTTTTTAAATACTAGCTTTTCTCCCCCCTCAATTTTCCGCTCTTAATGGCTGCCTTTATCAGTTTACCCGAGATTACCATGTCAGAGAAACTTCTTGAAGTACTTCACAACATGCGATCCAAGAAAGAACCTTTCAGTGTATAAAGGAAAATAATTATGGTTTTCTTCTCCAAAAGCGGTGATTGAACTTGTGTAGTCAAATATCTCCATCTTTGGGCGTATTGCCGAAAACTTTCATTGGGATTCTTCTCTATACTCATCAGGGCTACCAGTCAGGTATCATGTTAGGGACGTGTCTATATTATTCCAGAAATGTTCTGGACAAGTACTTCCATGATCTGACATTTTTACGACTCAACTGTGCGTACCCACGGGATGTAGAACCGGTGAGGCTGTCTTGAAAGGAATGAATGAACAACTTTGATGAAATTTCACATAATTTTCCAGAGAGAATTTTGCATATTTGAGTAATGGTCTTTGACGAATTTTCATATAATTTTCCAGATAGAATTTGGTGCTAAAATTTTGCATATTAAACCTACATCCATGGGAAGACATTAAAAAAAAGTTTAGAATTTGTAGAGATCAGAAACCCCTTCATAAACATCGCTCAAATTGATCATGTGTTTGATCGAAGGATTTAGGGACTTTTCATTAACGAATTCCCAGAGAATTTTACAAAGGGAATTTTGCACTGAAAATTTTCAAATTGAAACTAAATCCGCTGAAGGTCATTCAAGAAAAATTTTAGAATTTTTAGAGATTAGAAACCCTTCAAAAACGTTTCTCAAGTTGATCTAATGATTCAAGTTTTTTTCGGGTTTAGGGTTTTCCAAATCTTTCTTCGATTTTTATTACCTTAGGTTCTTTTTTCTTACCTTTTCTTTGTTCTTCTACAGTATCTAACACATTATTCTCCTTGTGTTAGTAGGATTAAAAAAGTTTGCATACTTTTTCTTCTTTTGCATTCTAGTTCTCTTGGAGTCTTACTTTTGTTTGGCCTCTTATACCTTTAAGCAATTTTCTGATATTTGTTAACGATTGAACTTTGATACGAACATTGAACATATTTTTGGAGATAGATTTTTAAAGAGTACAAGATCGGTTTCCTTGCCTCGTTGAATATTCCTTTTTTTGGAGTGACTTGTGAGATTTCTTGTTTTCTTTGATTTTTCTTTTTTCACATTACATGCTACGTTGAGTGTTATGAATTTTTAGGATGTTTGAACCATCACAATTTTTAGACCTAGTTGTATGGTTATACATCAACCTTTAAACACCAAAGATACAGAAGATGCTGATATTCAAATAACAAACTTGTTCCATTCTTGGTGTTTGATACAAGGTAAACCTTACTCCATAATCATTGATAATGAAAGTTGTGCAAACATGGTAAGTAGCTACTTGGTAGAGGAACTCAACCTACCTTGTCAACAACATCCAAAACCATATTGTCCATAATGGATTAATAAAGGTTCTGAGATGAAAGTCACTGAACATTGCCTAGTCAACCTATATATGGGTAAGTATTGTGATGAAATTTGGTGTGATGTATTTTCGATGCAAATCATCTCTCATTCTTCTGGGAAGACCATGGATTTACAAAAATGATGCTACCTATTATGGTAAGGCAAACAAATACACTTGGAAAAAGATGGTAAGCCTTAAATCTTTGGTCAATACCACCAAGAGAAATCCTGAAATATCAAATGAGAATTTATGATGAGGTAGGGAGAACACAAGAAGAAAAAAGACAATGAAAAAGAGGCTAAAACAAAAGAAGTTACAACCCATAAAAGCCAAGAACATGACCTACGGGAGGTTAGTGAACCTAATTGTGAGAAGAAAATAGTGATTGAAAAGGCATATGTGAGCAAAAAAGAATTGAGAGAGAACCTTATTCACAAAGAGCCTTGCATTCTTGTCCACTTTATAAAACCACTAGTTTTGATTTCTGACAATAACACTAGTTTTCCTAGTATGTTTGTTCTTCTTTTACAGAGTTTTCGAATGGTATTAGGCGACCCAACTGATAGATTACCACCAGAAATCCTTAATCACTGTGTTATATCAGTGATGAATCATGATTTACAAGAGTCCAAAGGTAAGCATGTTATTACTCATATTATATTCTAACCTACTTCTCCTTTTTCAGGGTAAGACTCTTGAAGTTATCATCCATACTAACCATAAATCCTTTAAGTGGTTAAAAGATCAAGATTGATTTTCTTTTTAATTAAAGAGGTTATACATTCCCCAAAGCTCTTCATGAGAATTATTAGCTCTTGAACCGCACTTAAAAGACTTCATCGATTACTTTCACAAACCACTTGACATGATTTTAAACATTCCTCACCACAAACGAGTGAAACCATTAAGAGAACATATGAATCACTCACAGACAAAGACAATAGTGACCGACGCTATGTTGAATTTCAACACAAACACCATGTTACAAGACTTGTGTGCAAAATAAGATTTCAAGACAACAAGAAATCATTTTCAACAAGGAAGAAACCTTTACTAAAGCGCATAAAGACACATCACATTGATCCGGGTAAGTCTTTTACAAGCTTGTCATTCAACACATCTAATTCTCTTTCTCTTGAATTTTTAGATTCTTGGACGAATCCTTTTTTATATGGGGAATGATACATGCACCAGATTATATAATGATTAAAACACTTGCTTCTTTGGACTAATTTTTCTACTCGAACATATTAGAAGAATGAAGTCTCGAATATTCAAAGCCTATATATTTGATAAGTATAATTCAAATGGATTCTTTAAAGATTAAAAGCCTATCTATTCAGTAAGTATAATACAAATGATACATGCACCAGAGTCTCAAAGCGAGTCAAGATGATATATGCATAACAAGGCTCACATCAAAAAAATATGGACTAACGCTTCCAATTGATCAACAGGTCCAAGCCTTGAAAAAGTAGATCAGAATAGAAGTAGACTTACGATGACTTTTTGAATGGGATCCTGGTGTTATTTGGTCAACATGTCTTATGTAGTTATCATAGGATGTCTATTAGCTTTCTAACGGTTCTTGAATCGCATCAATTCGATACTATGAACTCAATATACACTCATTTTAGTGAAGACGGTGCATGCAAAAATTCCTATGCGGGATTAATACGAGATTTTGTAATTATTATGATTTTTCAATTTTTCAATTTTAAATTTTTATTTAATTTAATACAGTATGATGTATTATCTTTTAATATTATATTTATTATTTTATTAAGAATTAATATTGCGCTAAACATTATTCTTAATTTATTAGGAATTAGAATTATAACATGTTTAGTTTATTATTATTTTTATTCATTGGCTATTTAGGGCTTATAGAACTCATCTCATGTATAAAGGAGGCTTTATTCAACTTTTAATTAGATATTTTCTTGAATACAATACATTGATAGTTTATCTTTGCAAGTGTTGATTACTTGTACCTTCGAAGTTTCTTTTTGTTAAGTTCTTTTCAAGTTATTTATGAGCGAGATCTTCACACTCTGGTTTGACTCTTCATTGTGATTAGGAGGATTCGATAGGACATTTATCCATCTATTTCCACCTTTCAAAATGTCATCATCTTTTTCTTCTATTCAAATCCTTCTGTTTTCTTCATCGAGTCTAGAGCTTTCTAGGTTTGATTCTTCAACAATGTGTAACATATTTCATCTGTTGTCGCATCTCTATCAGTAATGAGACTCTACACACTACTAAAATTAAATATAAACTCAATAATGATGATCCAAACCTCTATGAAATTGGTGTTGTTGAGGAAGAAGCATCAAAGGTATCTCATAATTTTTTGTTGGATGTTGAAATACCTTCTAATGTAGATGAAGAAGTTCAATCAATTAGGGAAACATTGAGAGGTAATGGTACCAATAGCTCATCGACTAATAGTGATAATAATAGTGACAGTGATGACGATGTTGATTTTAAAATTCATGATCATATAGTTGTTGAAAATGATGTAGTAGAAGAAGATAAATCGAAAGAGGATGTTGGTAAATTGATAGGTCATGAAAGCGATCACTTTGATTCAGATAATCCAGGAGAGTATGATAATATAAATAATGACGATGACAAAGTATATGGAGCATACAAATGAAATATTAGAGTAGGAAATGCATATGATGAGAGTTGTAAACTTCTTTTGTGGGAAGTAGGACTTAGATTTACAGATAACTACCAGTTCAAGGAAGCAATGAGAAAATATGCTCTTGCGAAGTATGTTTATTTAAGGTTCATCAAAGTAAACCAAAATGAGTGAGGGTGGTGTACAGGGAAGGTTATCCTTATTTGCAAGCTTTGATGGTATGTTTTACTGCCTTATTGTTAAAACATACAATCTTGTTCATAAGTGTTTTAAGACAAATTACCAACACTACACATATTATTCAATATATTATCTTGGTTATTATTTAGGCACAACAAACATATAGAAAGTTTCATTATCATTAAATTTCAGTGAAACGTGATACAAATTACCAACATCATACATATTATCTAAGATATTATCTTCCCTTTGAAGTATATATCTTTTTTCATCATATTACAATACATTTTTTCATTTGTCATATAAATTTGTTAATGTAATTCTTTTTTCTCAGTTAAACTTGCTTTAACCGAATCTTCTTAATCTTTTTCATTCAACATCCTCTTCAGAGCATCATTTTCTTTTTTCAGCTCATAAATGACAAACCTATCACTTTCTGAGAGTGGTTCATCACACCATCCAAAAAAACTCACAATCGTTTGTCATAAAATTTGTGTAGCTTAAAATTTTTCTTCCTAAATTCTGATTATTGTTCTATGTAGTCTACATCGAACATTTCATACCATAATGACAGAAGATATCTTCATGATCTTTCCCTCAATTTATTATCGAACACATTTTACTTTGACGACCTTCAGACAATGAATTACTACGACGATGTAACATCCTAAACTGGGTTAGTGACCAAATTATAAAATTTTAGAATTCTTTGTGTACGATTAAATTACAAAGAATGATGAATAGAAGGGTAAAATGGTTATTTGACAAGTAAGTGAATTAAAATTAGCTGTGGTTATTTTATAAGCACGTGGAGCTTGTGGGAGGGAAAAACAGAATTCCAAAGAACTCCCTACCTTTCTTTCTCATTTAGTCGTGAACCCCATTTGACAATGTGAGTTTCATATCAGTTGTTTATTTATTAAAATTAAGCTTGGTTTCGGTTCTTTAGGTAACACTTAAGCTTAAAGAAAACTTAAGTTCTCTTAAAACTAAAAGATGAGGAAGTTATGGAGGATTTAATATAAAAAGTTGTTAAGTGAAATTGTGGAAATGAGTTAGTAAATGAGTTTTGAGATTAAATTTCACATGTCATCAGTTAGAATAAGAAATATAAAGTGTTAGAAATGAATTAGAACATGTTGAAAATTTAGTAAGATTCTTGGTCTCAAGATATATGATGAGATTTTTGAAGAAGATGATGTGTTATATGGATATAAGATGATTTGAGTAAGTGTAGTCAAGTTTAATGGCATGAAAGGAGTTCAAAATGGAAGGTTTAAGTAGGTATTGGTAAATTTTTGGGTTAAATGAGTGAATTCTGGGCAAGTGGTATCGGTATTGTTCATCTAGTACCGATACTTTAAAGAGAAATGAATGATATTTGGGGTATGGGTACCGAGACTGTATGAACAATATCGAAACCATAAGCTAAAAATTGATAATTTATTCAAGGCATATTGATACTGAAGGGGTAGTATCGATACCAATAGTACCAATATGGAAGTACCGATACCATTTTTAGAAGGGAATTTCAGAACCGGAAAAGGGTATCGATACCAAAGCACAATATCGATACTATAATAAAGGAAGTATCGGTACTGTACCTTGGGTACCGATACTACTCAAAGTAAAAATGTGAACTAAGTACTTCTTTTAGCTTAGGTTATTAAGGATCGAATTATAAGGCTTAGAATTCTTATATTCATATAAAATGTATAATTATGTAGATATTAAACATAAGAAAGTTCCGGAACAGTCGAAGAGTTAAGATCGATCGATAGAGAGAGGAAACGAGTTATAGGAGTGGATTGGACTAAGTGAGGCTAAGGTGAGTTCATACTATATATAGATAGTGTTTTATGGAAATAAGACTTGTGATAAGTCTATTTACTATGTTGATTTCATGAGTGTATAGTTATAAACATTTGATGTCATGACTATTATGAATACATGCATAAGTGATATATGTTATGATACATATGTTACGTGATCTATGTGAACATAAGAGAACAAAACATAAGCTATATGATATAATATAAGTAGTTATATGCCCATATGATATATGATGTGAGACAGAACCTCTGTGATTACATGAGAAATGATGTAAGTTATATGAGTATATGTATATATGATGATTTGGTTGACTGTGGGAACATATGAAACATATACATGTTAAAGCCTGTGTTATGTGATATGAGAGATGTGGAAATAATTGACATACCAAGAGTCGAGGGTTCTACGAGGTTCTTCGGGACATATATGTGGTCTTTTGAGACAATTCTACAAGGTCTTTCGGGATAATTTTACGATGTCCTTCGGGATAATTTTATATGGAACTCAGTACAAATGACAACATTTGTGCACAGCCTCAATGTACTCACATACCTTAAGTTCTTAGTAATGTACATGGGCACACAAAATATTTAAAAAGAATTAACCTTCTTATAAGATGACATGTAGGCCTGTAAATGAACTGAACGTTCAGTGAACCGTTCATGAACCGTGCGGTGGGAAGTTCGTTTATGTGCGTTTATTTATTAAATGAACGAACATGAACAAGATTTTGTGTTCGTTTAATTAAATGAACGAACATGAACATAGGTCTCGTTCGTTCATTTACGTTCGTGAACGTTCGGTTATGTTCGTTCGGTTATGTTCGTTTATGTTCGTTCGATTATGTTCATTTATGTTCTTTCATTTATGTTTAACCCAATCTTCTTAAATCAATTTTGGTGACCAATTTGTAATTATCTTAAAAATATTAATTAATCTGATATTCTGGTGACCAACTCTATAATTAACCCAATTTATTTGGAAACGATAGCTGAAAGCTTCAAAACAATTTATATTATAATGCAATCTGAAGTTTTACAGGTTTGTTTTCATCTCTTTCTCTGTTTTATTTGGCTTAATAGTTGATATGTAAAGTTATTACGGGTATCATTACATATAAAACTCAAGAAAACATCATACTTCTTTCTAGAAATAGATGGGAAGATAAAGGTAACAATCGGAAGTATATGAGCATCAGTAAAGAGAAAAATATATAGAATTTGCCAGAAAACAAAACAAAGGTTTCTATGCAATTTCTGAAAAAGAGTGTAATAGCGGAAGTAATGGGTTTTACAGGAAGAACCCATTAATAAGTAGAAAAAACACTTTGACAATGAACTTTTGTTTTCATAGTTCTTGTGTGACCTTTAGTTGTGGAGTACACTTTAGGTACGTTAAAATTTTGAATTGTGGTTTAGCAATAATATCAGTTACGATATGTAGCTTCGAAGGGATTTCGGATCTATGTTATTGTCTTGTAGTCCAATTTGTACCGTTCAAAATCTTCATGCTGATAAATTTTCTACTCTGCCAACGGAAATGACCATTATTAACAAACCTCACTAAATTCTGACATTAATGTCACAAAACTTTTAGCCGGCAAATTTATTAGAATAACGTAGTGTAAAATGATTGTTCATATGTAATCATGGATCACTAAGATAAATGTTATAGCGTTAAATTAAAGTCGTGTGAATCATTTAATATTTTTAAAAGATCGATCGAAATATTTGATATCTTCAAACATTTCATCACTGCTAATCAGTTCTTACGCTATTTATCACTGTAGATTTGGTTAATTTGCATTGTCGACTATTTTTCATGAAAGAACAATAGAAGGTAGGGTCTCCAACGTTGATGTTCGTTTATGTTCGTGTTCATTTATGTTCATGTTCGTTTATGTTCGTGTTCGTTTATGTTCGTTTATTTATTAAATGAACGAACATGAACAAGTTATATTCCTCAATAAACGAACATGAACAAAAAAAAATTTTGTTCGTTTATGTTTGTTTATTTATTAAATGAACGAACATGAACATACCTCCGTTCGTGTGCATTTGGTTCATTTACAGGCCTAATGACATGTTATTATTTATTAAATGTGTGATCATATATGTTATTGTTTAGTAGATATATGATGATTACGATTACATGCTGAAATGATTGGATTACATATTCATGACTTAAGTATTACATTATTGTATTATATGCCTCACTAAATTTGTGACTTAGCGTGTGAGTGTTTTACACGTAGGTACCAAGAAGTAAGAAGATCAGAGTTAGGATCTATCAAGGCAAATATCTTTTATAGAAGATCATATCAGAAGTGATTCAAATAGTATGTCATTTTGTTATATGAATTATGTTGGCATGTAATGAAAGTTTCAATCACATATGCTATGATTGATTTTGTAAATATTTTGATTATATCTATGTAAATTATTTCACTTTTATTTTAATGAAAGTTTAAATTTCAACAATTTTGTAAGAGTAAACATTTTGAAAAGTCAATGTGACACCTCGGATTTATATCCAGGTTGGGTACGGGTTGGGGTGTTACATTTAATGGTATCAGAGCTATGATTTAGCTGATTCTAGGCATAAACCAAAGTCCAGAGTGTCTTTAAAAGTATACATGCCAACAAAATAGTGAGAACTTCTGATATGATAGAGTAACGAGTATGTTGTTTCGCTAAAAGAGTTATATGGTTATGTCTTACTAGATTTCTGAACACGAGAGCTCCTGAAGTGAAGCGAGAGATGATAGACCAGAAAGGAGTAGTAATTTACCTACCCTGTCCACGCAAGGTGAAGAACACGCACCTTCAGGAGTGCCTGTACAAGATCAAGATGTATTCTTCAGAACGTTAACGCTATCCTGACGAGCTTACAACCTCTTGCTCCCTCAACTAATAGAATGAATATTACGAAGGAGTTGAAATGATTATGAGCTCCAGAATTTAAAGGTGAAGCAGAGGAAGGTCCTATTGCGGTGGACCTTTGGTTAAATAATGTAAAGATAATGCTAGATGGACTCCACTGTTCGGAGGTGAAGAAGCTGGATGGAGTGGTCTCATTGCTCCGTGGGCAAGCTAGAATATGGTGGATGAATGTCACCACGAGAATGATAAGTGACCAAGTGACATGGTCCTTGTTTTTGGAAGAATTCAAACACAAGTATATTGGAGAACAATTTGTAAAGCAGATGAAGCAATAGTTTATGAGCCTAAAGCAGTTGAATCGCACTGTGTATGAATACGAGTGTGAGTTCAATAAGTTAAGTTGTTTTACTCTTGAACTTGTTCCGACCGAGAATGATGCATGCAAATGTCTAAGAGAACGGGTGCTTCCTCGAATTGTGCACCATCAAAGAGGGGCAGAGATTCTGATTTTCGATCTCAGACGAGGTCTGAGTCAGTTGCATCCTCTGCTAGAGGATCAAATCAGATGAGAGCCAGACAGACTCAATCTGTAGGGTCTGAAACTAGGAGATATAATCAGGGTCAAGCCAGACCGTGCCATCTTTGTGGAAAAATCCATACTGGAGTATATCGAATAATCTCCAGAGCTTGTTTTTGTTTTGGGGACACTAGACATTTTATCTAGGATTTTCCAATGATGGCTGGAGAGCCTGCACCAATCGGAACGATCTGCTTTAGCATCCTAGAGAGGACGAGATAGAAGTAAAGGAAGGAATCAGTCTAAGTCCTCTACTCAATAGGAAGTATGCTCAACTGACTGAGTATGTAACATAAAGAAGAGCGATGAATGTTATGATCCAGAGATAATTGCAGGTACATTCCAATTGTATGATAAATTTGTATTGATATTGATTGATCTGGGTTCCATTATTCATACGCTAGTAGTAAATTGGTGAGAGAGTTGAGAATTCAACTAGAAGCAATCAGTAGTGATGTGATATTGACAAACCCATTAGGGCACAGTGCTCAGGTAAATCGAGTGTCGAGGGTGTCCCATAAGGATTCAGAGAATTGAATTCCTTACTAATATGATGGAATTACCCTTTGAGGAATTTGAAGTGATATTGGGAATGGAATGGTTATATCATTATCATGCCAATGTTGATTGTAGATTGAAAAAAGTTAACTCTGATTAGTTATGATGGAGTAGAAGTGATTGTGATAAGTGAAAGATGGGATCTGTTAGCAAACGTAATATCAGTAATAGTGGAAAATAATTTATTATTACAAGGATGTCAGGGTTTCATTGCTAATGTGATAGATACCAGAGCCAATGAGAAATAGATTGAAGAGATCCCCATAGTAAGAGAGTTCCCTGATGTCTTTCCTATAGAGTTTCCAGGATTACCTCCAGATTGAGAGGTGGAATTTCAAATTGAAGTAATGCTTGGAACAACAATGGAACCTTACCGAATTACACCAAAAGAGTTAAGTGAATTAAAGATTCAGTTACAAGAATTATTAGACAAAGGATTTATTAGACCAAGTGTGTCACCTTGGGGAGCTCCGGTATTATTTGTAAAGAAGAATGATGGTTCAATGCGTCTCTACATAGATTATAGACAGCTCAACAAGGTGACTATAAAGAACAAGTATCATCTCCCTAGAATCGATGATTTATTTGATCAGTTGAATGGGGCTTCAGTTTTCTCTAAGATTGATTTATGGTATGGATATCATCAGTTGAAGATTTAGGAGAAAAATATTCCGAAAATGGCTTTTAGAATGAGATATGGTCACTATGAGTTCATTGTTATGTTATTTGGGGTAACGAATGCACCTGCTGCTTTTATGGATCTTATGAATAGAATGTTTCAACCTTATATGGACTAGTTTATAGTTGTTTTCATTGACGACATACTGTTGTATTTAAAGTCTAATGAAGAGCATAGTGCACATCTGAGAATAGTTTTGCAAACTCTATGTGATAAGAAACTATATACCAAACTATCTAACTGCGATTTTTGGATTAATGAAGTGGCATTTCTAGGACATGTGATTTCTACAGAGAGAATTCAGGGTTGATCCTCAAAAGATAAAAGCCATTGTAGAATAGGAAGTTCCAAAGAATGTGTTTGAAGTTCAAAGTTTTCTAGGGCTTGCGAGTTATTATCGAAGATTCGTTAAGAAATTTTCGATGATAGCTTTGCCTTTGACCAAGTTGATGAGGAAAAATGTAACGTTTACTTGGACTCTTGAGTGTTAAAAGAGTTTTGAAGCATTAAAGAGAATTTTGATAGATTCTCCAGTGTTGGTCCAACCCGAATCTGGTAAGAAATATGTGGTTTATAGTGATGCGTCCCATAATGGTTTGGGATTTGTATTGATACAAGAAGGGAGAGTGGTAGCTTATACCTCTAGATAATTGAAGTCACATGAGAAGAACTATCCAACACATGATTTGGAATTGGCTGTTGTAGTGTCTACTCTCAAGATTTGGCGTCACTACTTATATGTGGAACGTTGTTATCTTTATACGGATCATAAGAGCTTAAAATATCCGATGACTCATAAAGAATTAAATTTGAGGCATATAATATGGGTTGAATTTCTAAAGGATTACGACATGATAATTCATTTCCATCTCGAAAAAGTAAATGTGGTAGCCGATGCCTTAAGTCGAAAGACATTTGTACCCTTACAAGCTTTAGAAGCAAGGTTGTCATTAGATGGAGAGGGTGGTTTATGTGCACAATTGAAGTTTTGACCAAGCTGGTTAGATCGAATCAAAGAATTGCAAAACAAATATGAAAAGTGTTTGAAGAGATTAGAGCAAGTAAAGAATGAATAAAATAAAGATTTTGAGATTAAACCTGATGGGAATTTATATTATCAAAAGAGACTGGTAATTCCAGATAATGAGAAATTGAATAGTGATTTGTTGATAGAAGCTCACTTTAGTCCGTTGACAATGCACCATGGTGGAAACAAGATGTATATTGATCTCAAGAGTCGAAATTGGTGGTGGGGAAAGAAAAGAAGTATCACAGAATTTGTGTCTAAATGTTTGACATGTCAACAAGTCAAAGCCGAGTATCAAGTTCCTTTAGGATTGTTTCAACTACTCTCTATTCCTTAGTGGAAGTGGGAGAATGTGACGATGGATTTTGTAACAGTGTTACCGCAGACTCCAAATAAAAGAGATTCAATTTGGATAATAGTTGATCATTTAACCAAGTCAGTACATTTCGTTCCAGTTCAAACTGATTTCTCTATGGAAACGTATAATTAGTTATACATTAGAGAGATTATTTGATTGCATGGCATGCATATTTCGTTAGTTTCTAACCGAGATATCGATTCACATCGAGATTTTGGAAATCTTTACATGGAGAGTTGGGAACTCAACTGAACTTTAGCACAGTCTTTCACCCCCAGACGGATGGAAAATCCGAGCGGATTATCCAAATTTTGGAAGACATGTTACGAGCTTGTGTAATAGAGTTCAAAGGATCTTGGGAGAAGTATTCGCCACTTGCTGAATTTGCTTACAACAATAGCTACCAATCAAGCATTAAGATGGCTCCTTATGAGGCTTTATATGGGAGAAAGTGTCGTACTCCCTTGAATTGGTACGAACTTAAAGATCGGGAAGTTATTGGTCCCGAATTGTTCAAGGAAGTAGAGGAGAAAATTCAAGTAATTCATAACAATATCAAAGTGGCATCCGATAGACAGAAGTCGTATGCTGATCTTAAGAGAAAAGAGATTGAATTTCAAGTTGGAGATAAAGTATTCCTGAAAGTGCCTCCTTGGAATAATGTGTTAAGGTTTGGATGAAAAGAAAAACTTAGTCCTCTGTTTATTGGACCATATGAGATTGTTAAGATAGTGGGACCAGCAGCGTATCAGTTAGCCTTGCCACCGGAAATGGAGAAAATTCATAATGCTTTTCATGTTTCCATGCTTTGGAGATATAGATCTAATCCCTCTCATATCGTTACACCAGAAGAGATAAAAGTCAAACTGATATGACCTATGAGGAGAAATCAGTGCAAATATTAGCACAAGAAATGAAACAGTTATGAAATAATATGTTTATGTTGGTCAAGGTGTTATAGAGGAATCACAAAGTAGAGGAAGCAACGTGAGAACGTGAAGAGGATATGCGTAATTAGCACCCCCATCTCTTTGTGCAGTGAAAATTTGAGGATGAAGTTTCTTAAAGGGGATATTTCTAACATCCCAAACACTGGGTTAGTGACCAAATTATAAAATTTTAGAATTTAGTGACCAAATTAGATAAATTAAAAAGTTTAGGGACTTAAGTAGAATATATTTGTATATGATTGAATTTTAAAGAATGATAAATGAAAGGGTAAAATGGTTATTTGACAAGTAAGTGAATTAAAAATTGATTATGGTTATTTTATAACCACGTGGAGCTTCTGAGAGGGAAAAATGGAAAAACAAAGAATTCCAGAGAACTCTGTATCTTTCTTCCTCCTTTAGCCGTGAACCCAATTTGATAAGGTGAGTTTCATAACAATTGATTATTTATTGAAATTAAGCTTGGTTTAGGTTCTTTAGATAATACTTAAGCTTAAGGAAAACTTAAGTTCTTTTAAAACTAAAAGATGAGGAAGTTATGCAGGATTTAATATAAAAGGTTGTTAAGTGAAATTGTGGAAAAGAGTTAGTAAATGAGTTTTGAGATTAAATTTGACTTGTCATCAGTTAGAATAAGAAGTACAAAGTGTTATAAATGAATTAGAACATGTTGGAAATTTAGTAAGATTCTTGGTCTCAAGATAAATGATGATATTTTTTAAGATGATGATGTGTTATATGGATATAAGATGATTTGAGTAAGTGTAGTCAAGTTTAATGGTATGAAAGGAGTTTAAAATAGAAGGTTTAAGTAGGTATTGTTAAATTTTCAGGTTAAATGAGTGAATTTTGGGCAAGGGGTATCGGCACTGTTCATCCAGTAACGATACTTCAAAGAGAAATGAATGATATTTGGGGTACGAGTATCGATACTGTATGAACAATATCGATATTATAAGCTAAAAGTTGATAATTTAATCAAGGGTATCGATACCGAAGGGGTAGTATCTATACCAATAGTATCGATACCATTATGCAAGTACCGATACCATTTTTAGAAGGGAATTCCAGAACCAAGAAAGGGTATCGATACCAAAGCAAAGTATCGATACCACAGTAAAGGAAGTATAAGTATTGTACCTTAGGTACTGATACTACTCAAATTAAAAATGTGAACTAAGTACCTCTTTTAGCTTAGGTTATTAAGGATCGAATTATAATGCTTAGAATTCTTATATTCATATCAAATGTATAATTATGTAGATATCGAACATAAGCAAGTTCCGGAACAATCGAAGATTTAAGATCCATTGAGAGAGAGAGGAAACGAGTTATAGGAGTGGATTGGACTAAGTGAGGCTAAGGTGAGTGCATACTCTATTATAGATAGTGTTTTATGGAAATAAGACTTGTGATAAGTCTATTTCATATGTTGATTTCATGAGTATATAGTTATAAGCATGTTTATGTCATGATTATTATGAGTACATGCATAAGTGATAAATGTTTATATGTTATGATACATATGTTACGTGATCTATGTGAACATAAGAGAACAAAACATAAGCTATATGATATAATATAAGTAGTTATATGCCCATGTGATATATGATATGAGACAGAACCTATGTGATTATATGAGAAATGATATGAGTTATATGAGTATATGTATATATGATGATTTGGTTGACTATGGGAACATATGAAACATATAAATGTTAAAGCCCATGTTATGTGATATGAGAGTTGTGAGAATAATTCGCATGCCAAAAGTCGAGGGTTCTACGAGGTTTTTCGGGACATATATGTGGTCCTTCGGGACAATTCTACGAGGTCCTTCAAGACAATTTTATATGGCACTCAGTGCAAATTTATATGAGCTGTGGTGACAGCATTTGTTCACAACCTCAATATACTCGCATACCTTAAATTCTCAGTAATGTACATGAGCACATAAAAGATATAAAAAGAATTAACCTTCTTATAAGATGACATGTTATTATTATTAAATGCATGATCATATATGTTATTGATTAGTAGATATATGATGATTGTGATTATATACTGAAATGATTGGATTGTAAATTCATGACTTAAGTATTGCATGATTGTATTATTGTCTCACTAAGTCTTTGACTTAGCGTGTAAGTGTTTCACACGTAGGTACCAAGAAGCAGTAATATTAGAGTTAGGATCTACCAAGGCAGCATATCTTTCAAAGAAGATCATATCAGAAGTGATTCAAACAGTATGCCATTTTGTTATATGAATTATGTTGGCATATAATGAAAGTTTCAATCACATATGCTCCTATCGATGTTGTAAATATTTTAATTATATATATGTAAATTATTTCACTTTTATTTTAATGAAAGTATAAATTTTCAATAATTTTGTAAGAGTAAACAATTTGAAAAGTCAATGTGACACCTTGGATTCGTATTCGGGTCGGGTACGGGTTGGGGTGTTATAGACGACCTCCAGACGATAAGCATGATGATGATGCCATATTAAAAGCACAATGATGAGTACAACTTGTTCAACAAACAACAATAATTTCATTGTTAAAATATTGAAAAATAAAGGTGAATGAATGTAATTTAGGGTTTTTGATTTAAAATTACAAATTCCAAACAGACTAATAATGTAATACCCCAAATATCGAGTCGGTGACCATAATGAAAGGATTTAAAATTTGGAGGATTTAATTTGAATAAATGGTAAAGTACAAGAAATGAATTAGAATTGTGTTTAAGACCTATAAGTAAGAACGGATGAATGAAGGGGAATTTTGGCCCTTTAAGGGGAAATGGATTTAAAAGTTTATTTTATTAGGGATATTTAAGAAGAGGAAAAGGAGAAAGTTAGCTAAGTTATCTTGTTCTCCTCTTTTTCTCGTCCCGTGCTCTCCTCCATACCCCAAAGGTAAGTTTTCTTCAAGTTGGTTTTTCCTTTAGTTTATGGGCTAGTTTTAAAACCTTAAGTGATATAGAGACTTAAGGAAAGTTCAAGGAGGATTAAAACTAAGAGATTAATGATTTATTTGAGATTGAAGAAAATGAGTTTTTGAGTGATATGTTGAAATATGAGTTTTTATTGAGGTTTAAAAGCATATTTGATTTGTCAAAGAAGTAAATAAGAGTTTAGAAGTCTTGAAAGTGATTAAAAACATGTATAAAAAAGTAGTGTGATTCTTAGTTTGGGAAGTTCTTTGGAGATTTTAGATGTTATAGGAAGCTAAATGGAGGAAATTTACTTGGGTTTAGTGATAATAAGTTTAAGGGTATTGTTGGAGGTAAAAGAAAGAGAATTAAATGAAAATTTGGGTAAAAATTCGAATTGGAAAATGAAAAATATGGGTAAGGGTAACGGTACTGGAAGAACAGTGCCGATATTATAGGTTTAAATTTGAGGAAATTCAATGAACAATATAGATACTAATGCAAGTTGTACTGATACTACTGTGGGTATCGATACTAAGAGAAAGGTATTGATACTATGGATTCCAGAATGCAAAAATGGTACAGATACTGAAATGAGTATCGGTACTATAGTATTGAAGTATTGATAGCGTAGTAGGGGTACCGATACTGTTGAGCTTGGAATTTTAAGATATGATGAATTTTAATAGAAATTGAAAATAATAGTACTTTTAAATATTATTAAAAGAATAAATGTTAGAAAGTATACTAATATTTGTATGGTATGTGTAATAATGGATGCCTGTGGAGATCGTAACCAAGCTCTAGAGTCAAGAAAGAAAAAGGCCAAAGATAAAGTTATTGAATAGCTAGACATCCTTAAAGCATACTAGTGAGGCATATCAGGTGAGTGCATTTATTGTACATATATGAGATGAGGAAGACTCGCGATGAGTCAACCTCAAAGGTCTTGTTAAATGTATGTTTTACAGTATTTTGATATATTTTCATAATGTGTATGGGAATGTTATTATGAATAAGTTTTAGAGTATGAACTACTCTAAAATGAATAGATGAATGTTGATGTTGTTCAATGGTTATCGATGTTGCAGAAATAAATGTTTAAATCTGTGGAATTAACTTAAAAGCCTATTGTTATGTGCATTGAGAGTTATAGGTGCATTTCAACATACTTTGTGTATGATAGTATCGATCTATTTTGTTTAATGCATAATGATACATTGTGCCACCCATGGTATTCATAATGAGGTGAATTACCATTTCGACATACTTCGTGTATGAAAGTTATCGATCGATTTTGCTTAATGCATAACGGTGCATTTTCGGCATAAAAGGTGCCAACCATGGTATTCATAATGAGGTGAATTACCATTTCGATATTTCATTGCAACGCATGTACCTTCCATTCTCAGTTGACATATATTGGGAAAAATAAAAGATAATTGGAAAAATGAGTATAGATAGGTATGTTGGGCATACTAAGAATAGTTTCGATGACTATATGAAAGAAACTTAGTTTAACTGAGATGGTTTTTAAATGATTCTTTTGAAGTATACGATATATTTCATAATTTGATAGTCATGATATACTTGTGTATAAATTACATTTCCTTTACATTATTATGCCTCACTAAGTAAATACTTAGCATGTGTTGATTTCACATGTAAGAAATAGCAAAGACTAGCAGAGTAATGAGTGCAGTAGAGATCATCAATCCAAGGTTGACTCATTAGTAACTATAGGAAATTTATGTCTTCTTTTGATAAATAGATGGCGTGTATTTGAATTTAAAAAATGCTTTGAAATGTATTAAAGTTATAATTTTGTAATATGTTACAACGAATGTTTTATTTTATATTAAAATGTTTTGTTTTGTTTTCGAAACAAAATTTTATGGGTTTACAAATAAGAAAATGTTTATAAAAGTCATGTGACACTTGTGACTTGTGTACGGAAATGTATATAGGAAATGAGTATTACATTTATTGGTATCAGAGCCAGGTTTAGCCGATTCTCGGTCGAAACAGGGTTTATTTTACTTTAAAAAGGGTTACATTCCACTAAGATTGTCAAGGTTACTGATATGGTATCATTAGAATATGATTGATGTCATTCCTTACTAACTTGAGTGTTATTATTATGTATGTCCTATTAGATGTTGGAATCTTTGAACTTGCAAAGAGTGGCAGAAAAGGAAATTAGGGAAGTATCGGGTAGCGAAAGCTATAAGGCTAATAGCAAGCATCCTATTCCATCTAAAAATACTAGTGTGCTTGCACATCAGGGTATGCCTGTGCCAGAAATTGGAGCTTTTATGCAAGCTCTCGATGTCATTCTGACTCGGTTCCAACCTCCTCCGTATCCCCCTGATCCTCCAGCACCACAGATTTTGATCCCAAAAGAGCTAAAGAGTTTAGGAGCTCCTGAGTTCCAG
The DNA here is from genome assembly GCF_006381635.1 of Hibiscus syriacus. Classification (NCBI taxonomy): domain Eukaryota; kingdom Viridiplantae; phylum Streptophyta; class Magnoliopsida; order Malvales; family Malvaceae; genus Hibiscus; species Hibiscus syriacus. The sequence goes on from NW_024063295.1 coordinate 2,347,013, forward strand.
GGAGAATAGGATGAAGGTCCTATGGAGGCTGACTTATGGCTAAATGATATTATGGTAATGCTTGAAAGTCTTCACTGCTCAGATTAAGAAAAGTTGGGTGGAGTTGTATCTTTACTTCGGGGATTAGCTCGAGTATTATGGTCAAATACTATTATGTATGCATCACTGGAGTAAGTGACCTGACAGTTCTTTCAGGAGGAATTTAAGAACAAGTATGTTGGTGAGCAGTTTAAACGGGTGATGATGCTAAAGTTCCTTAATTTGAAACAATGTGATCGAGTAGTATATGAGTACAAGGCTGAGTATAACAAGCTGGGTCGTTATTCTATTGAGGTAGTTCCTAATGACAAGGCTCAACGTGATTGGTTCATTGAAGGGTTGAGGCCAAATTTAAAAGAGATGATGTTGGCTTTGAACTTGCCTAGCCTGCAAGAAGTTATAAACCAAGTTAATGCTATTGAAAGAGCTCAAGAGGAGACTCTAGCAGCTGAACAGAGCATGCAGATGGGGAAAAGAGTTAGAATTTCTTCAATTCCTCATCATGCTAAGAGAGGTAAAGGCTCAAGTTCCAGATATACTGATAGAGATGGTTCTGTTGTAGCTTCACAGAAAACTAAACAATCTCAGTCTTTTTCTGTTAGCTCAGGTAGAGTATTTGGAGAGAGAACTTCATGTAAAACATGTGGAAAATTTCACCGTGGAGTATGCAGTTTTCTCAATAGAGCTTGTTTTCAGTGTGGTGAAACTAATCAATATGCCTGAAACTATCCTAAGAAATCTGGGGATAATTCAGCACAAACTGAGAGATCTATGGCAGCTTCTAATAGGAGCAGAGGTAGAGGTAGATCCAGAGGACAATTTGAATCAATGCCGCATCAAGAGACTCGGGGAGTAGCCAGGATTCACAACATTAAGACTAATGAGGATCAAGATGACCTTGAGATCTTAACAGGTACATTCCATCTTTTTTATGATCATTAGTTTGTTTTGGTTGACCCTGGTTCTACACATTCTTTCATTAGTACAAAAATCGTTAGAACTATATGAATTCCTTTAGAACCAATTTTTAGTGAGATCATAGCGGTAAACCCTATGGGTCACAGTGCGAGAGTAACGCGGGTATGTAGAAAATGCCTGATAAAGATTCAAGGGGTTGTGTTCCCAAAAAACTTGATGAAGTTACCTTTTGATGAGTTTGAAATCATTTTGGGCATTGATTGGTTGTCTCCACATCATCGATGGGTTTATTATCGCAAGAAGCGATTATTTTTTAAGGAAGCGGAAGGCTCAGAAATCGTAGTAAGTGGCGAAAAAGCAAAATCACCATCCAATGTAATATCAACCATGACTGTAAAGAAAATAATGTCAAAAGGGTGTATACCTTTCCTAGCTAACATGCTCGACACTCACATATCATAAGTGAGAGTAGATGATATTCCAACGGTTAGGGAGTTTTCAGATGTTTTTCCTGAAGAATTATCGGGTTTACCTTCAGACCGGGAGGTATAATTCAATATTGAGGCTTACCCGAGTATCGAACCTATTTTTATGGCTCCATATCGAATGTTTCCAACAGAGTTAAGAGAATTAAAGGCCTAATTGCAGGAGCTACTTGATAAGAGATTTGTCAGACCCAATGTTTCTCCTTGGGGAGCACATGTGCTTTTTGCGGAAAAAAAGGACGGGTCTATATGATTATGCATCGACTATCGTCAGTTAAATAAAGTGACTATAAAGAATAAGTATCCTATGCAAGGATTGGTGATCTGTTTGATCAATTGAAAGGCGCAACAGAATTCTCTAAGATAGACCTGAGGTCGGGGTACCTCCAATTAAAGATAAAAGAGGATGATATTAGCTTTTCGGACTCAGTATGTACATTACTAAATTTTGGTAATACCATTCAGTTTGACTAATGCTCTTGTAGAATTTAAGGACTTGATGAACCGAGTATTCCAACCTTACTTAGATCAATTCGTGGTGGTATTTATCGATGATATTTTGGTGTATTCCAAGTCAAGAGAGGAGCATGATGCTTATCTTCGCGTTGTTCTTCAGACTCTTCAAGAGAAGAAACTATATTCCAAATTATCCAAGTGTAAATTTTGGTTAGCTGAGATTGTTTTCCTTGGTCATATAGTCTCCGCAGAAGACATCAGAGTAGATCCTAAAAAGATTCAAGCTATAATGGATTGGCAACCCCAAAGAATGTTTCTGAAGTTTAGAGTTTCTTGGGGCTTACTAGTTATTATATATGGTTTGTGAAGAACTTCTCAATGTTAGCTTAGCCGTAACTAAGTTGTTACGGAAAGATGTGCCTTTTGTTTGGATGGAGAAATGCCAAGAAAGTTTTGAAATGTTAAAGAGAATCATAATAGATGCCCCATTGCTTGGACAATCTGAGTCGGGTAAAGACTATGTAGTCTTTAGTGTTGCATCACATAATGGGTTGGGATGTGTTCTTATACAAGATGGAAAGGTTGTGGCTTATGCCTCAAAACAGCTGAAGAATCAAGAGAGAAATTACCCGACTCATGACTTAGAATTGGCAGTGGTCGTGTTTACTTTGAAAATTTGGCGTCATTATCTGTACGGTGAATGGTGCCATATTTATACAGATAACATGAGTTTAAAGTATTTGTTGATTCAAAAATAACTGAACTTGAGGCAAAGAATATGGATCGAGCTTTTAAAAGATTATGATGTGATGATCGATTATTATCCAGGAATAGCTAATGTGGTAGCTGATGCACTTAGTCGAAAGACTTTTATAGCTCTACGAGCTTTGAATGAACGTATGTCAGTAAAGGAAGATGGCGCCTTAATTGATGAGCTTAAGCTAAAGCCAATGCTTTTGGATCGGATAAAAGAGCTGCAAGGACAAGATGGAGCATGTTTGACTAAAATTTCTCAAGTAGAAAAAGATGAGGCTAAAGACTTCGAGATAAGAAGTGATGGATGTTTGTATTATCATGAAAGAATTTTCATTCCAAATAGCGAATAATTGAAGAAATATATTCTTTCTGATGCACATTATAGTCCTTTGACAATGCACTCAGGCGGAATTAAGATGTATCAGGATATAAAGAGTCGTTATTACTGGCATGGTATGAATAGAGTTGTATCGAAGTTTGTTGCAAAATGTTTGATATGTCAACAAGTTAAAGCTGAACATCAAGTGCCTTTCAGATTACTACAACCGATATCCATTCCCAAGTGGAAGTGGGAATGAGTTACAATGGATTTTGTTTCGGGGCTACCTTTTTCACCCGGTAAAAGGACTCAATATGGGTAATTATGGATAGATTGACCTAGACAGTTCATTTTATTCCAGTTCGGGTGAATTACTCGATGGATAAATATGTGGAATTGTATATAAAAGAGATAGTTCACCTGCATGGAGTGCCTATATCGATAATGTCCGATCGAGACCCAAGGTTTTCTTCAAGATTCTAGAAGTCTTTGCACGAGGCATTGGGTACTCGATTGAATTTCAGTACAACATTTCATCTGCAAACAGATAGGCAGTCAGAGCAAACTATTCAGGTATTGGAGGATATGCTAAGGCAATGTTTAATTAAGTTCAAAGGATCATGGGAAAGGTACTTGCTGATAACTCTGTAAAAAGACTCAATTTCTAGTTTTTTTCACTTAAGTTATTGCTCGTCTAAACAAAGTATACACTGCATTTTTAGTTGCATTTAGTTGCATATAGGTTATATTAGCCTATGGTGGATAAGTTTTTCTTAGCCAAGATTTATTTGGCTTGACTGATGCTGCTGAGGAGAAAGGGTTGTTTGAGTTGTGTTTGTGCAAGAATTCTACAGAGGAAGAACATTTCAGTCGTGACAATGCAAAGTTGCAAAGGTCAACGGAATAGAAGAAAACGTGAAGAGCATATTTATCTCGCTTAGGCAAGATTTATCTGAAGAAGTCTGAAGCAGGTATGTGAAACCGCCTATGTCACATGCCAGATGGATGACCTACTTCACGTGCAAGCAAGCCTTGATTGTTCTAACAGCCGCTAGCCGCCTTTCCTTTTTAAGCATGGGAAATTAATAATGGCTAATTAAGGAAACTCCAAAAGCATGCAAAGCCCTAGGAGTTTTTTCCTTATAAATATTCAGTCGTAGCCATAAAAAGAAAGTAGTCAAGGAAGAAGAAGAGAGAAGAGCTTTACCTAAGGCGTGAGCAAGCAACTACAGTGCTTTCCCACCGTCTACCCACCAATCTTCCTTGGTGTCCTCCATAGCCAGACGATAGCAGAGCGGTGATCAGGCCTCGAGAGATGGTGATCACCAAGGCAGGCGTGGTGCTTATCAGGATTGTCGCGATAGAGCCCCCGGTTTTTGGAGTCGTTCTTCCTTTGTTCTTAATTCTTATTTTACTTGAGGTTGTATTAAACGTTTAAATATTGGATGATCTTTGATAACACCATGAATGCTTCACTTGGTGTTAAACTTTGTTTTGGCTAAACAATATTTTTATGTTTATGAATGATGAATTATGTTTACTTATGATTGTTTTGCTCATAGTTTAAATATTTTGCCTTAACACTGTAAGAGCATCGAGAGATCGCCTGGGGTTTTGGTAAAACATGTCTTGCATTTTAAGAGCATCGAGAGATAGCTTTTTGTCTAGATAGTGATTCTTAGATTCGAGAAAATTAAGATAGATCAACGTGAGAAAAGGAATGAATCTGGGATGGTGAAGTTCTAACTTGTCTACCTAAGAGATAAGGAGTGAGTTTCAAGCGACTAAAAGGGATAATTGCTAGAGTAGGTTAAGACAATGTCTATAGTTAACGCCGAGAGGTATTACCATAGCAACCGTCCAAGAATACCTAGTAATCCTATCGGGCAGCTTAGTGAGGCATAATAATTCATTCAGAACTTTGAATAACTGTAGCATCAGTGCTGTGTGACACGTGTGAATATGAGAGGTTGTTTGCATTATATTTAAACCAATACTTATTTTGTTTTGTTTTATCTATTTGCATATTTCTTTTGTCTCGACTACATTATTCTGAAATCATTGAATCATTCTTCTTAGTTTATTCGTATTAGTTCTTAGTTCGAATACTTAGTAGGATTTAGTTTGTGACATTAGTTCTAGTTGTGGTGAAAATATATTTCTAATCCAATCCCTGTGGATATGATACTTACTCACTACTATATTACTTGCATCGATTGCGTATACTTGCAAAGATTTGCTTGCCTTAGCATATACATTTACAAGCGATCAAGTTTTTGGCGTCATTACCGGGGATTGGCAACTGACGAAATTTTTTTACATAACAAGTTCTTTTTGTCAATTTATATTTATTTAGTCTAACGTAGTTTTTCTTTTATTTATAGGTTTTTATTGCATGACATTGAGATCTACTGGTAAACCTTTGGAACCATTCGACCCCGAAGTTGAGCAATCGTTAAGACAAAGGTTGCGTGTCCTAAGAACCAAAGAACATTTAAATCAAATGCAAAATGACATGGGAGATCTAGGAGACCCAGATGCAGCGATTAATCTCCAAGTTGAAGGACCAAGAGCGATACGAGATCATTTGAACCCAATTCTCAATGACCTCAATCCTGGCATAGTGGCACCCGAGATACAAGCCACTCATTTTGAACTTAAACCAGTGATGTTTAATATGCTGAACTCTATCGGCCAATTTGGAGGTACACCTAATGAAGATGCTAGACAGTATGTATGTGCTTTCCTTGAAGTATGCGATTCATTTCGACAACAAGGAGTACATGAAGATGTGCTCAAACTGAAGTTTTTTCCTTACTCCTTACGTGATAGAGCAAGAGCTTGGCTCAGCGGAGTTCATTCCAGATAAATGGAGTCATGGGCTGATTTATGCAAGAGTTTCCTACTCTAATATAATCCGCCCAATATGAATACACAGCTTCGAAACGACATCGCGAGTTTTCGCCAAGGTGATAATGAATCAATGTACGAATGTTGGGATAAGTATAAAAGTTTACTTCGCAAATGTGTTAACCATGGATTTCATGATTGGACACAAGTGATGATGTTTCACAATGGAGTCAATGCACCAACTCGAATGATGCTAGATGCCTCAGCGAATGGCACCTTACTAGACAAATAACCCGAGGAAGCTTTTGACATTCTCGATAGAATAGCAAATAATGACTATCAATTTCCAAGTGCAAGATTAGGAACCGGCAAAAAAACCCTGGAGCATATGAATTAGAGAGTAAAGATTCGGTAGCAGCTCAACTTTCTGCCATAACCAACATGTTAAAAATTTTGCAACGTCCTAATGAGGTAAGAGAAGTCAAAGCAACCAATAGTGTGTGTCTGTTCTGTCATGGCAACCATCATGAGAGCGAATGACATGAAAACCATGAGTCAACCAATTTTGTGGGAAACTACAATCCTAATAACAATAATCTATATTCGAACATGTACAATCCTGATTGGAGACAACACCCAAATTTCTCATGGAATAATCAAGGAAGCAACAATCAAGCCGCAAATTACAGGCCACAACAAAATAATTCCGACCATAAACATTTTCAAAATCAGCATCATCATCAGCCCTGACAGAACAATAAAGGTATAGCTTCTTCCTCTAACACGCATTCCAATACTAACTCCTTGGAATCATCCTTGCAGGAATTCATGGCCTTGACAAAAGATTTCATGGTTTCTACAAAGACCTTGATGCACGAACATTCTACAACAATTAAAAATAAAGGAAATTTGTTACAAAGCCAAGCAACATTGTTGCAAAGCCATAGTTCATCTCTCAGAGCGCTGGAGAATCAAGTGGGATAAATTGCCACGGCATTACATTCTCGCCCACATGGAAATATCCCTAGTGATACTGAAGTCACCAAGCATCATGGGAAGGAACAATGCAATGTACTAACGCTAAGGAGTGGAAAACAAGTCGACCAAGATGACAAGTTTGGGGGAGATCACCTGAACAAGTCTTGCCAAGGCGTAAAACAACCTGATCAATCTGAGAATGATGAATGAGAGCAAGTGCCTGAAGAGAAGGAAATAAGTGAAGGTTCAGAAAAGCATCAACCAGATAACAAGAAATTCATGGTCACGACCAGCGATTCCTCAGCACCATCAGCAGTAGATGTGAGACCTCCACCACCGTTCCCTCAACGGTTGAAGAAGTATGATGATGACATCTAGTTCAAGAAATTTATTGATGTTCTAAATCAGTTGTGTATCAATGTGCCCCTACTTGAAGCCATTGAGCAAATGCCTTCCTATTCCAAGTTTTTAAAAGAAATTGTTACAAAAAAAAGCAGGTAGAACGTGTCACCACGACAACAGAAATCTGCTCAGCAGTGAGCAAACTCCCACAAAAACAAAAAGACCCTAGAAGCTTTGTGATACCATGTTCCATTGGTAATGACTTCATAGGACGAGCTCTTATTGATTTGGGATCAAGTGTAAACTTGATACCAAATTCCATATTCATGAAACTAGACGGATATCACGTCCATTCCACATCAGTCATCCTACAGCTGGCTGATCGGTCTTATGTGCGACCCGAGGGTAGAATTGAATACGTTGTAGTAAAGGTGGATAAATTTGTATTTCCAGCTGATTTTCTCATCCTGGATTGCAAAGCCGATGAAAATGCACCAATCATTTTGGGACACCCATTCTTAGCCACCGACAGAATTTTAATAGATTGTGAAAATGGAGAATTCACCATGAGAGTTGGAGAGCAAAGAGTCACAATCAATGTATTCAAATCTATGAAATACGTGGACGATCCAAAGAAATGTCAATGCATTAAAAAGATTGAAGGCAATCCTTGGACAAGATGAATCCCTAAAGCTCGATAAATACAGTACTTTGTACCATGAACCTACAACCGAGATGCATGAAGTAGAAAACTTTGGGTGAGACGAATTATTTTCAGAAGACGGTTCTGACAATTATGGCCCCAACTATAGAAATCTGAGCAAACAACACCTTGAAAGCGATACCAAGGCAAGATGCGAAGGAAAGACAAATGACCAATTGAGATTTCTTCATAGGTCAGGCATAAAATTTGAACCTTTAGATTATGATGAAGTTAAGTCTCAAGAGTCATCTTCACAACATGCACCGAAATTGGAACTTAAAACTTTGCCATCACATTTGAAATATGCTTATCTAGGAGTTGATGAAATCCTACCAACGATTATTTCAGCCAACCTAACCTCCGAACAGGAGTATAGTTTGTTAAATGTTTTGTCACAGCACATGAAAGCTATAGGTTGGACGATGGAAGATTTGAAGGGAATCAGTCCGACCATATACATGCACAAAATCAATCTCGATGATAGCCACAACACCTCGGTAAAACCCCAAAGACGGCTAAACCCAATCATGAAGAAGGTAGTCATAAAGGAAATAATAAAATGGCTGGATGCGGGAGTAATTTATCCTATATATAATAGTTCATGGGTTAGCCCAGTACAATGCGTACCAAAGAAAGGCGGTGTGACCGTGGTCAAAAGCGAGCAAGATGAGTTACTCACCATGAGAATAGTCACAGGCTGGCACATATCATGGACTACAAGAAGCTCAATAGATCCACAAAGAAGGATCATTTTCTCCTCCCTTTTATCGATCAAATGTTGGATAAATTAGCGGGAAAAGCATTTTATTGCTTCCTCGATGTATACTCAGGATATAACCAAATTGCCATAGCACCCGAGGACTAAGAAAAGACAACTTTCACATGCCCGTATGGTACCTATGCATTTTGACGAATGTCGTTTAGACTGTGTAATGCTCCAGCTACATTCTAAAGATGCATGATGGCAATCTTTTTAGATATGGTGGATATGGAAATATTTATGGATGAATTCTCTATTTTGGGTGATGACTTTGACCGATGTCTCGGTAATTTATCCAAGCTGTTAAAACAATGTGAAAAAGCCAACCTAGTACTGAATTGGGAAAAATTCCATTTTATGGTAACCGAATGAATAGTGTTAGGTCACAAAATTTCATGCCATGGCATCGAAGTCGACAAAGCCAAAGTGGATGTAATTACAAATCTGTCCCCACCTATTAATGTGAGAGTTGTACGCAGTTTCCTTGGACATGGAGGATTCTACAGGCAATTTATAAAAGACTTTTCTCAAATCTCTAAACCCTTATATCTTTTGCTTCAACAAAATCATCCATTTGAATTTACTAATGATTGTTTGAATGCCTTCACAGATTTGAAGAAAAAGCTTTTGGCAGAACCAATTGTTATCCCACCAGACTGAAACGAACCATTTGAGCTCATGTGCGACGTTAGTGACTATGCAGTCAGAGCAGTGCTAGGGCAATGAAAAAGTAAAATTTTCCATGTTATCTATTATGCAAGTCAAACTCTTAATGATGCACAAGTGAACTATACCACCATTGAAAAAGAGCTCTTAGCAGTATTATTTGCATTCGATAAGTTTAGGCCATATCTAATAGGCACTAAGGTAATTTTGCACACAGATCACTCAGCCATTAAATATCTGATTAATAAAAAAGGTGCAAAGCCTAGACTAATTCGGTGGATATTATTACGGCAAGAATTTGATTTAGAGATCAATGATAGAAAAGGTATAGAAAATCAAGTGGGAGACCATTTGTCTAGGCTAGATAACAAACCTGATTGTCCTGACATTACAGAAATTAAAGAGGATTTCCCTGATGAGAAAATATTATTTGTCACGGCTGCACCGTGGTATACTGACATAGTTAATTTTCTTGTTAGTGGTATTGTTCCTCTTGATTTATCTAGCCAGGGCAAAAGGAAATTTCGACATGATGTGCGACATTACTTCTGGGATGAATCGTTTCTATTCAAGCAATGCGGAGACTAAATAATCCGAAGATGCATTCCAGAAGAAGAGCAGCAAGATATCCTACACCAATCCCACTCGTCACCATATGGAGGGCATTTTGGTGGAATGAGAACAGCAGCAAAAGTGCTTCAGTCCGGATTTTATTGGCCAACCCTGTTCAGATACGCGCATGAATTCTATAAGTCATGTGATATATGCCAATGAACACGAAACATCTCGAAACGGCATGAGATGCCATGGCAAAACATTTAGGAAATCGAACTTTTCGATGTATGGGGAATATATTTCATGGGACCTTTTCCAACATCATTCGGAGATATGTACATTCTCTTGGTAGTGCATTAGGTATCAAAATGGGTTGAAGCCATTGTAACACCTAAGAACGATTCCAAGACGGTATTGAAGTTTATGCATAAAAACATATTCACCCGCTTTGGAACACCACGAGCTATCATTAGCGATGAAGGCACACATTTTGACAATAAATTGATTGCTAAAGCACTGAAAAGATATGGAGTACGACATAGAATCGCTACAGCGTATCACCCTCAGAAAAATGGACAAGCCAAAGTGTCTAACCGAGAAATCAAGCAGATCCTTGAGAAAGTGGTCAACCCAAGTCGAAAAGATTGGTCGTCGAAGCTAAATGAAGTACTATGGGCTTATCGCACAGTATTCAAGACACCGTTGGGAAGGTCCCCATTCAAGCTGGTCTACGGGAAGGAATGTCATTTACCGGTTGAACTTGAACATAAAACTTATTGGGCCATCAAAAAGATAAACATGGATGCTCAGCTTGCTAGAGAACGAAGACTCTTGGAGCTGAAAGAGATGGATGAATTTAGAGCACATGCATACGAGAATGCTCGCCTTTACAAGGAGAAAACAAAATGATGGCATGGCAGAAAAATATTACCGAGGTAATTTTATTCTGTACAACAAGTACTGCTTTACAATTCACGCCTTAAGTTATTCCTAGGCAAGCTAAAATCGAGATGGTTAGGACCATTCATTGTTCACCAAGTTTGTGACAATGGAGCAATTGAAATCCAGAACCAAAACGATGGTTTTATCTTTAAGGTGAACAAACAGATACTCAAGGAGTATAAAGGAGCCTCATTCATACGCGACAAACCGACATCTTTGGCACATGATGCCCAAGAGTTTGCTTTACTTAATTAGGCAAATATTTGTTGCCTAGGCAAGGATAATCTGAATTCTGTACATAAATAAGTTAAGTTATTTTCTACTTTAATCCATTTTATTTTATTATTTTCTTCTTTCATATTATAGGCAAGCAAGGAACACGTGGCAGCATGGGGAGTCGAAGCATACATGAAGGAAAAATGATAAACTAGGGCAAAAGGTTTTGGTGGCAGAGTAAAGGGGGAAAGAAATCTTTTATCCACCTTTATCTCAAATCACATATTTCTCATTTAATGAGAAATATTTTCCCACCATGTAAAGACTAAAATACCCCGAAACCACCCATCACTTTCCAAGAAAAACTACCCACCCATCTCTTCTTCATTGTGTTTCCCTCTTTCTCCATAAACCATAAAAAATTTCTTCTTTCTCTCAAAAAAATCTCCCCGTCACCACCACTAAATTCAGCCAAGAAAAATGGTGAGATCAAGACCGACCCCAACCCCCAAACAGAGTTTCAAACATTTCCAAACAGTCAAAGTAGAAGCACGCTTCAAAACCATTTAGCAATGCCAAGTATATTTGAAAGATGTATTCATTTTTCCACCCGAGGGCGAGGAGCCGTTTGGACCTTAGGTGATGGACGTCATAAAGAAACATACCTGGGAGAAGTTTACTCGAAATCCTAACGTCGCAGCACCAGCAATGATGCGGGAGCTCTATGCCCATCTCGAGGGCCCCTCCAACCACACAGTATATGTTCAAGGAAAACTCATTCGCTTCTCCCCCTCTGCATTCAACAAATACTTTAAGTTGGGGAAAGTGGATGACCAACACAAGAGATTTATGGCCAAAGCAGATCAAGAAACGTACAACGGAGTTCTATAGGATTTATGCTTTGGGTGGGCCAAGTTCGAAGGGAATGCCCCCACAAGGAAACGAAGAGATCGTCGAGCCCTAAAATCGCACATGAAATTATGGAACCACTTTCTCAAAGGCAATCTGATACCAACGTCCCACAACACCACTTTCCTCGTCAAGCGATTGATGCTCTTGCACTCAATCATATATGGTAGGAAGATCGACGTGGGCAAAATCATCTTTGAGCAGATCCATGATTGTGCCAAATGGAACCGGGGTAACCTACTGTTTCCAAACCTTATAATCACGTTGTGCAAGAAGAAAAAGGTTCCTGAGGAACCATTCAAAGATTTCATCAAACCCAAGGAGGGTATTACAAAGAAGAAGGTCCCCGAGTTGATGAGTTTCAATGATGACGACCCAAAGGAAGGTCTGGAGTGGGGCACAAAATCGGTTATGGCGGCTAGAATGGTTGGTGTAGTCACGCACACGTGAAAGACGCATAAAAAGATCAGACGCATGGAAGACCACATGAAAATTTACTTTGAGTATGCCAAGTCAAGGGACATGCAACTCAACACCTTCATCAAGGAGTTGTTACCGACCACAATGATCAAACTACCATCCTTTCCCAGTGTTATCCTCAACTACAATACAGGCGGCAGCACATTCCATGCCTCGACATCTTATGTCCCTCCAGACGTTCCACCAGAAGTGCCCACTGATGTTCTACCACTGGCAACCCATGTCCCACCCGTACCAGAAGAAGGCCAAGGTGACACATAAGAGTTCCTCAGTTCCTCGTTCGTCTCGACCACCAAAAGCAGCGATGATACTCCACCCTACTTCTTCACTAATGAAGATTACACGCCAGCACCGAAGCAGCCCGAGCATGATCCTATTATGTCCCTGGTTCAATCAGCACCACCAGTCTCAACAGAAATTCCTAGTCCACCACCCGTCCCAGCACAAGAGACTCCTGCGATCGAGCATTCCACTCCAGCACGTACCCCGTCTAGCAAGAAGCGCTACAAGAGAATAGCATGACGTATACTTCAGCCATCTCTCTCCCTAGTAGTAGTAGACTCCGGATCCGAGAGTCTCTCTCCTCCCAAACGACGTCTCACGAGGGTGTCCAGTCAAGCCACCCTACCAAAGTGATTTTATTCTTCTTAGTTATCGTTTTCTTTTTAGTTTTTTCGCATCTGCATATAAAATCATATAGTGTAGTTTTCATGCATTGAGGACAATGCATCCCTCAAGTTTGGGGGAGGTGTTGTACCATTCTGTCATACTTTGTTAAATAGTAATTGATTTTTATTAGTTGAAAATTTTGGTTGTCATGACATAAACAGGTTAAGATTATTGTTAGGAATAAATTCGGGATGCCCAATGATGAAAGCTGAATTTTATTGCATAGGCCAAATATTATTGTTAAGACTGTCTAAAGAAGAGAACCAACCGTAGCCTTGATTCTTTGAAATTTATATACACGATTGTAGGTTGTCTTTGCTCTAGGTAATCTGTAAAATTTTTAGAAAAGAACTTTCTAATTGCTGAGACTTCAAAAAAATATTCTAAGGGTAAAGTAAAAACTCTCTAGTGTTTAAAAACTTGAAAAACTCAAAAAACACAAAGGGACACTCCTTTGTGCAAAGGCATGAACAAGAAAAACTCCAAAAGAGATTAAGAGTAGCCAAGGCATATGAGTGAATGAAAGTAGTGACAGGATGACTCTGCCTGACTAGGTTGGGGTGGAAGGTGTGTTCCCTTTCACCTAGAGTGTGGAACGGTAGGTGTGATGAGCTGACTCCCCTATAAAAAATGTGTGAATAAAGAGAATAAAAGTTGATAAATAACTAGGAGTATAAACTAAGCCTGATGAATAGTTTATTGCCTTGACAACCTAGAAGTGATTACTTTAAGTTTTCTAATTACCTCTATGCATAGACTAGTTACAATCATGCACACACCATAGCAAAGGATCCTGACTAGGGAAGGGACTTGACTGATATGACTGTCAAACATGTTGAGGCCAAATATTTTTGCTGAGGGCTGAAATCTCAAACTTGATGATGTTCTTGATACTGTTTTGCCATGACAATTTTGATTTTCTTCTAGCTATTATCCATTGCTTGAGGACAAGCAATAGCTTAAGTTTGGGGTGTGATAACTCCGTAAAAAGACTCAATTTCTAGTCTTTTCACTTAAGTTATTGTCTAAACAAAGTATGCACTGCATTTTTAGTTGCATATAGGTTATATTAGCCTGTGGTGGAAAAGTTTTGCTTAGGCAAGATTTCTTTGGCTTGACTAATGCTGTTGAGGAGAAAGGGTTGTTTGACTTGTGTTTGTGCAGGAATTCTACAGAGGAAGAACATTTCAGTCTTGACAATGCAAAGTTGCAAAGGTCAAAGGAACAGAAGAGAACGTGAAAAGCATATTTATCTCGCCGAGGCAATATTTATCTGAAGTAGTCTGAAGCAGGTGTGGTGAAACCGCCTATATCACATGTCAGTTGGATGACCTACTTCACGTGCAAGCAAGCCTTGATTGTTCTGACAGTCGCCTTTCCTTTTTAAGCTTGGAAAATTAATAACGGCTAATTAAGGAAACTCCAAAAGCATGCAAAGCCCTAGGAGATTTTCCTTATAAATATTCAGCCGTAGCCGCAAAAAGAAATGAGGTAAGGAAGAAGAAGAGAGAAGAGCTTTACATAAGGCGTGAGCAAGCAACTGTAGTGCTTTCCCATTGTCTACCCACCAATCTTCCTTTGTGTCCTCCATAGCCAAATGATAGCAGAGCGGTGATCAGGCCTCGAGAGAGGGTGATCACCAAGGCAGGCGTGGTGCTGATCAGGATTGTCGTGATAGAGCCCCCAGTTTTGGGAGTTGTTCTTCCTTTGTTCTTAATTCTTATTTTATTTGGGGTTGTATTAAACGGTTAAATCTTGGATGATCTTTGATAACACCATGAATGCTTTACTTGGTGTTAAACTTTGTTTTGCCTAAACAATATTTTTATGTTTATGAATGATGAATTATGTTTGTTTATGACTGTTTTGCTCATAGTTTAAATATTTTGCCTTAACACTGTAAGAGCATCAAGAGATCGCCTGGGGTTTCGGTAAAACATGTCTTGGCATTGTGAGAGCATCGAGAGATAACCTTTTGTCTAGATAGTGATTCTTAGATTTGAGAGAATTAAGATAGATAAAAGTGAGCAAATGAATGAATCCGGGATGGTGAAGTTCTAACTTGTCTACCTTAGAGATAAGGAGTGAGTTTCAAGCGACAAAAAGGGATAATTGCTAGAGTAGGTTAAGGCAACGTCTATAGTTAACGACGAGAGGTATTACCATAGCAATCGTCCAAGAATACCTAGTAATCCTGTCGAGCAGCTTAGTGAGGTATAATAATTCATTCAGAACTTAGAATAATTGTTGTCAAGACAATAGTTTAGCATGAGTGCTCTGTGATATGTCTGAATATGAGAGGTTGTTTGCATTATATTTAAACAAATACTTGTTTTGTTTTGTTTTATCTATTTGTATATTTCCTTTGTCTCGACTACATTATTCTGGAATCATTGAATCATTCTTGTTAGTTTATTCATATTAGTTCTTAGTTCGAATACTTAGTAGGATTTAGTCTGTGACATTAGTTCTAGTTGTGGTGAAAATATATTTCTAATCCAATCCATGTGGAGACGATACTCACTCACTACTATATTACTTACATCGATTGTGTATACTTGCATAGATTTGCTTGCCTTAACCTATACATTTACAAGTGATCACTTGTCTTTAGCTGAATTTGCTTATAACAATAGTTACCAATCGAGTATTAAGATGGCTCCGTATGAAGCTTTGTATGGGAGGAAGGGTCGAACACCATTAAATTGGTTTGAACTAAATGATCGAGACCTAGTTTGCCCGGATTTGATGAAAGAAATGAAAGAGAAAGTTAAAGTTATCCAAGATAATCTGTATCACCCATAACCCGTATAATTATACATATACAGATTATAGATGTTATCCGAATTTCTAAAACCATTTTACGATTCAAAAGCGATTTAAAATTTATTTTCTTAAAATAATAAATGATATTATAAAAATATCATATCATATAAAATTACGTTTCGTTATAACAATTTCATTCTAAATATTTTTATTTATGAATAGTGAATAGTACCCGAACAGTGAACAGTGAACAGTGTGGGAATCGATTCCCTGTAACAGGAGAATCGGTACCCCTTTTTCATACTAAAAATTTTTGCTTAAAACGAGGTTACTGTTCATGCCATAGTAACTTTCAAAAATTTCATATAAATCTCTTAAAAATTAACCTTTCATCACTATAACAATTTCCAAAATTTATTCAACAAAATAAATTTAACATTATCAAATTACATGCCACTATCTAAATCAAAATCCATCGTAGGATGTCTTACTGATATTTAAATATACCTCTCGATGCTTGCTGTCGTTCTGAACTCTTTATTTTTATTCTTTGATTTTTACCTATGCGTGAAAATCATCACACGCTAAGTATAAACTTAGTGAGGCAATTAAAACAATATATAGTGCAATACAATTCATGCATGAATTTAGATTTCAAATCCAATGCCATAAAACCATGCTAATAGCATCTTCAATATTTTACCATGATCAAAATAATATAAATTTCTTACCTTTTATCCCATAAGCTCATAAGCTTATTTTTACCAAAATACTTACCATTTAAATTCCATAAGCTCATAAGCTTATTTTTTTTTCAATATACTTGCCATTATTCCGTGAGCTCATAAGCTTATTTGCATGGTTACCATTTATTAACCAATAAAACATAATCCATAGCTAATAGCCCATATTAAACCTTGAGGACCCTGGGTATACGAGTAAAATACCTGCACCGTAGTGCTAAACCTGCACTAAGCTTACGCCATAGTGCTAATCCGGACAATACACATAAGGTCGTGCCCACCACCTACACTAAGCTTACGCTATAGTGCTAATCCGGACATAAACCTGCACTTAGTGTCATTACACACTATAGTGCTAATATAAACCTGCAGCTGCTATACTCTATGGCATGCCAACTATACCCTGTCCCTCATTGACTTACTTTGGGCATATAGTCTATTTTATTCGATCCATCCATGGTAAAGTATATCATCAATATTTAACATTGGGCAGTTCATACCCGAAAACATTCATGGTAAAATATCATATTTTTCATGATCAATGCATTTTAATTCCATACTCTGACATATCAATGTCAATTTATAAAAATGATATACAATCATGCCGATATAAACAAGGACGACTTATCGCAAGTCTTCCTTATGATGTATAAAACATCCATGTATAATTTCATGCATGTATTGCACTCACCTTAACACTTTATGTCTTTCAAAATATATAAGCCTCACTATTGTCCACCATAAGCCCTTTTATATTTGATTTGCTTCGATTACAAATCAATCACAATATGTATAAATCATCAATTCATAATAATCCATATGTTAGTATTTTACTAACATAAATACATTCCACCATATCTCCATACTATATTTGAAATTCATCATCTATCAAAATATTCAACTCTTAATAATTCCTTATAATATTGGAACCAACTTTTCCAATTTACCCAAAATGGTCTTCACCATTTTACCACTTAAATTCTTAAAACCAATAATTCCATTATTGAAATTATTTCACATCTAACACTCATTTTCAATTCCCGGACAATAATTTCCAGCATAGTACATCAATTATACAACTCTTACACAACAACTCATTAATTTTCCAGAATTCAGACAACTCGCACTACCCTTAAAGAATCATTATTCTGTATTGATATAGACACTGGAATTCAATTCCGTTTCTTCCGTTAAAAACTAGACTCGAATACGAATCTATCCATATAAAGAACTCCTTCTAATTCATTATGTACAATTTATGGTGAATTTTCAAAGTTCACCAACAGAATCTGTTTTGTACAGAATTCTGCTGTCCGACTTTTCTGACCTTTCCTCAGTTAAAAATTCATATATATTTTGTATACAACTTGAAATTGATCTTTGTTTGTTTTAAAAAAAACTATATCCATATATGAACATAATATATAAAATTAACCTCCAAATTATTTTTATATATTTTCTGGTAAATTTTCGAACCTACTGCCAGAATCAAAATCCAAACTGTTTTCTTTAACTTCATCCTTAAGTTCTTCATCATTTCTTACAACCAATTCTTTAAAAATCACTTAACTCTTCAAAACCCATAAAACACAAGAATCAAAATCCCCTTCATCAACTCAAGATAGATTTGAACATGAAACCCTAGTAATATTCATGTCAAAATGTAGAGAATTTAAAGTAGAATATTTTTCCTAACCACAGTTAGTCAAATTCTCAAGAAATAGCTTCAAAATTGAAACTAAAAATGCTTACCTTTCTTGCTTGAATGTGCCGGCGGCCCTTGGAAGAAGAAGAAGCTCAAATTCCTCTTCCATGATTGATTTTTATGATATATTAATCCAACACATGCTTAATAATATATCATAATGGATTTTTTTATTCCATTCAATAAGAATTTCCATTATTGCCCTTAATGAATCTCCAAAATCACCATAAAACCAAGCCATATGATATTACAAAGTCAAATATAATTTAATTTGACTTTGACCTACGAAAATGCCCTAAAATTTTCAAAACTTGCGTTTTAGTCACTAAATTTCAATATTTCAGTTAAATCTGAAAAATTGCATATTTTCAAACCAACTTTCTCTGATCTAAAATATTACAATAATATTTCCAACCATTTTATAACATCCTTCAATTTTTTGTAAAATTCCAATTCGATCGGAATTTACTGATTCCTTATCGGCTTTAACTCTTTCTTTACTAAATTCCAAATCCAACAATATGATTTCCATAAAACTCCAATCTCAAGAGTAAACCATATATTTATGGAATAAAATTTATTTTGGCTTCAAGCCTGCATAAGACTTTGCCGATTAAATATCATCTTGAGATTATCTTTACTTTGTCTTCAACTTAATTCAATAAATCTGTGCGAACAAGATTTCGATCTTTTAACTCGAACCCATTCATTGGTGTTCGGTATTTTCTCCCATATAAAGTTTCATACGGAGCCATCTTGTTACTCAATTGATAACTATAATTGTAGAAAATTTCTACTAAAATAAATACTTTTCATTTTCCATGATTCCTTGGAATCAATCACACGTGCACTCAGCATATCTTCAAATATATGAATAATACTTTCTGACTTACCATCCGTCTGTGGATGAAAGATCATATTGAAATTCAATCAAATACCCAAAACTTTATGCAATTATTTCCAAAATCTTTAAGTAATACCTTGGATCTCTGTCCGATATAATGGATATTGATACCCTTGTATTCGAACTATCTCCTTGATATACAATTCTGTATATTTATCCAATGCATAGTTAACCGAAATGGAATGTGCCGATTTAATTAGCCGGACACTATCACCCAAATGGAATCCTTTTTATTTAATGTCAAAGGTTGTCCAATAACAAAATCCATAGTTACTCTTTACTATTTCCACTTTGGATAAGAAATCAATTGCAACAATTACGAAAGCACTTTATGCTAAGCTTTTATTTGTTGACATGTCAAATATGTAGCAACAAACTCTGTAATTTTTCTTTTCAAACCTGGCCACCAAAATGACTCTTTACATCCTGATATATTTTGTTCCCACTTGTATGCATAGTCAGTGAACAATAATATACATGAGAAAGAATATCTTTCTTCACTTCATCATTATGAGGGAAACAAATTCTTCCTCGATAAAATAGACACCCATCAGAGTTGACTTCAAAGTCTTTAGTCTCATTTTTTTTTTCATCTTTCATTTTGTTTTCTCTATTATCCGATATAAAAACATCGGTTTTATTTTCAATTCATCCAATAATGCACCATTTTCTTTCGACAATAATCTCACATCCATAGCTCGCAAAGCTGTAAAAGTTTTCCGACTAAGTGCATTTGCTACAACATTTGTCTTACCTGAATGATAATCAATGATCAAATCATAGTCCTTTAAAAATTATATCCAGATTCGTTGTCTCAAATCGAGCTCTTTTTGAGTCAACCAATATTTCAAACTCTTATGATCCATGTAGATGTGGCATCTCTCACCATACAAATAATGACGCCAAATCTTTAGAGCAAAAACAACCGATGCTAACTCAAGATCATGAGTAGGATAATTGCTCTCATGTACCTTTAATTATTAAGAAGCATAGGTTATCATCGTACCTTCTTGCATAAGTACACAACCTAAACCATTATGAGATGCATCACTATACACCACATACTCTTTGTCCGATTCTGTTTGTACCAGCACTGGTGCTTCCGATAAAATATTCTTTAAAGCTTTAAAACTCTCTTGACATTTCTTAGTCCAAGCAAATGAAACATCCTTTCTCCAAAGCTTGATCAAAGGAGAAGCAACCATCAAAAAGTTTTTCATAAACCTTTGATAAAAACCAACAAATCCCAAAAACTTCGGACCTTTGAACCTTCTTTGGAGGTTTCCTTTTAAGCTGATAAAACAAGTCATCAATCATCAAAATAGGATATTTGTTCCTGATAGTTACTTTGTTTAACTATCAATAATTTTTTTTCAATAATCTATGCATAATTGCATATATTCATTTTTCTTTTATAACCAATACCGGTTTACCCAAGGTATAAAATATTCAGTCTAATGCATCCTCTATTTATCAGCTCTTGCATTTGTTTATTTATTCTTTTAGTTCAATCGCAATCATTTGATATGAATCCATAGATACAAGATCAATGCCTTAATAACCCTTAATATTGAATTCCACCTCTCAATCTGGAGGTAACCCATAATAATAAATCTAAAAAGACATATGGAAATTCTCAAGTTATGGAAATATCATATGATCTTACTTCAGATACTTTAGTATCTATCAACTTAGTTAGAAAAGTTATTCATCCTTTTTGCATCATCTTAATCGCAACCATTGCTAATATCACGTTAGTGATGATTTCACTTTTTCATCAATCATTAAAATTCTTAACTTCTCCGCATTTTTCGAAATTAATCGCTTTTTGCGACCAATAACCCAACCTTATTGCAGAGATAACCAACTCATGATCAAAATGATCTTCAACTCGTTAATGTTGATCCCATAAGATTCACCGGTAACATAAGCTCCTGAATCTTTATCGAACATTTACTATTTGTCCGACTAACACTTGTATCATGACCATGACCATGACCTATGGGTCTTCCGTTATAATATCACTCGATATCAAGTAGAATTGAATATTTCTACTTTAGAATTCCTTATTTCATTCTTAAGGAAATATTTATAACTTTTCCAGATCCATAGAAATTATTCTTGAGCAATTGCAACATTTTCCATCTCAAATGAAAATTTCAATGTTCACATCCTTTAATAAGAAAACTCGATAAATTTGTACCAATAACTTCATAGCAATTAATGCTAAAATCACACTATCAAACAATTTTACTCCTTTTTCTTATCATTACAAACTTGTCACTTTTCTAGTTCCTGAGAATCTGTCTCAATCTAAACAATAATACATTGTAGCGTGGAATGGTTAAACAATCCATTTCACTAATTTACCTTCACAAGGTAATTCTATCCAATTTTATGGACTTGATATATATTCTCAATTCAACTTATAACCATTTGATTCACCAATACTCAACTTTCTTTAAACTTTTAGCGGAAATCATATTTACCGCTTACTCAAATCAACAATGCTTTAAACAATTTAATGCTTAGCTTAAATATTTCTCACTTATTTAAGCTTACCTGGAGAAACCTCATAATCATCACTAGATTTAGAAATCTCCTATGAATCCTTATCTGATTCAACTTTTCTTATAAGCCATTCAAACTTTTTAATCGATTCTTTCCATTTTAAAACTTCGTTGAAACTGAAGCATTTCTTCCACCAAATGGAGAAAAATCCTTTATAACATCCACCCTTCTAAGGTGTTTTACATAATTCATGTATGTCCCTTTTTGTCGATTTCAATCTCGATATTCTTTTCAACCATTTCGACTTTATTACCTTTGTCTTTAATTTTCCATATCTGAACATAGTCAGAATCATCATACATTATTAAAGAGTAATTTTACTCTCAATAAGCATCATCATAGTATATATACAACTATCAGTAACTTTTGACATCCTAGTGGCATGTATACACTTTTTAATTCAAAACAATCTCGGTTTAGTCCTAGAATCGGCTAAACCTGTAACTCTGATACCAATAAATGTAACACCCATAACCCATATAATTATACCTATACAGATTATAGATGTTATCCGAATTTCTAAAACCATTTTATGATTCAAAAGCGATTTAAAATTTATTTTCTTAAAATAGTAAATGATATTATAAAAATATCATATCATATAAAATTACGTCTCGTTATAACAATTTAATTCAAAATATTTTTATTTATGAATAGTGAATAGTACCCGAACAGTGAACAATGAACAATTAACAGTACCCCTTTTTCATACTGGAAATTTTTGCTTAAAAACGGGGTTACTGTTCATGCCACAGTAACTTTCAAAAATTTCATATAAATCTCATAAAAATTAACCTTTCATCACTATAACAATTTCCAAAATTTATTCAATAAAATAAATTTAACATTATCAAATTACATGCCACTATCTAAATCAAAATCCATCGTAGGATGTCTTACTGATATTTAAATATACCTCTCGATGCTTGTTGTCGTTCTGAACTCTTTATTTTTATTCTTTGCTTTTTACCTACGCGTGAAAATCATCACACGCTAAGTATAAACTTAGTGAGGCAATTAAAACAATATATAGTGCAATACAATTCATGCATGAATTTAGATTTCAAATCCAATGCCATAAAACCATGCTAATAGCATCTTCAATAATTTACCATGATCAAAATAATATAAATTTCTTACCTTTTATCCCATAAGCTCATAAGCTTATTTTTACTAAAATACTTACCATTTAAATTCCATAAGCTCGTAAGCTTATTTTTTTCAATATACTTGCCATTATTCCGTGAGCTCATAAGCTTATTTGCATGGTTACCATTTATTAACCAATAAAACATAATCCATAGCCAATAGCCCATATTAAACCTTGAGGACCCTGGGTATACGAGTAAAATACCTGCACCGTAGTTCTAAACCTGCACTAAGCTTACGCCATAGTGCTAATCCGGACAATACACATAAGGTCGAGCCCACCACCTACACTAAGCTTACGCTATAGTGCTAATCCGGACATAAACCTGCACTTAGTGTCCTTACACACTATAGTGCTAATATAAACATGCAGCTGCTATACTCTATGGCATGCACACTATACCCTGTCCCTCAATGACTTACTTTGGGCATATAGTCTATTTTATTCGATCCATCCATGGTAAAGTATATCATCAATATTTAACATTGGGCAGTTCATACCCGAAAACATTCATGGTAAAATATCACATTTTTCATGATCAATGCATTTTAATTCCATACTCTGACATATCAATGTCAATTTATAAAAATGATATACAATCATGCCGATATAAACAAGGTCGACTTATCGCAAGTCTTCCTTATGATGTATAAAACATCTATGTATAATTTCATGCATGTATTGCACTCACCTTGACACTTTATGTCTTTCAAAATATATAAGCCTCACTATTGTCCACCATAAGCCCTTTTATATTTGATTTGCTTCGATTACAAATCAATCACAATCTGTATAAATCATCAATTCATAATAATCCATATGTTAGTATTTTACTAACATAAATACATTCCACCGTATCTCCATACTATATTTGAAATTCATCATCTATCAAAATATTCAACTCTTAATAATTCCTTATAACATTGGAACCAACTTTTCCAATTTACCCAAAATGGTCTTCACCATTTTACCACTTAAATTCTTAATACCAATAATTCCAGTATTGAAATTATTTCACATCTAACACTCATTTTCAATTCCCGAACAACAATTTCCAGCATAGTACATCAATTATACAACTCTTACACAACAACTCATTAATTTTCCAGAATTCAGACAACTCGCACTACCCTTAAAGAATCATTATTCTGTATTGATATAAACACTGGAATTCAATTCCGTTTATTCCGTTAAAAACTAGACTCGAATACGAATCTATCCATATAAAGAACTCCTTCTAATTCATTATGTACAATTTATGGTGAATTTTCAAAGTTCACCAACAGAATCTGTTTTGTACAGAATTCTGTTGTCCGACTTTTCTGACCGTTCCTCAGTTAAAAATTCATATATATTTGTATACAACTTGAAATTGATCTCCGTTTGTTTTAAAAAAACTAGATCCATATATTAACACAATATATAAAAATAACATCCAAATTATTTCTATATATTTTCTAGTGAATTTTCTAACCTACTGCCAGAATCAAAATCCAAACTGTTTTCTTTAACTTCATCCTTAGGTTCTTCATCATTTCTTACAACCAATTCTTTAAAATCACTTAACTCTTCAAAACCCATAAAACACAAGAATCAAAATCCCCTTCATCAACTCAAGATAGATTTGAACATGAAACCCTAGTAATATTCATGTCAAAATGTAGAGAATTGAAAGTAGAATATTTTTCCTAACCACAGTTAGTCAAATTCTCAAGAAATAGGTTCAAAATTGAAACTAAAAATGCTTACCTTTCTTGCTTGAATGTGCCGGCCCTTGGAAGAAGAAGAAGCTCAAATTCCTCTTCCATGATTGATTTTTATGATATATTAATCCAACACATGCTTAATAATATATCATAATGGATTTTTTTATTCCAATCAATAAGAATTTCCATTATTGCCCTTAATGAATCTCCAAAATCACCATAAAACCAAGCCATCTGATATTACAAAGTCAAATATAATTTAATTTGACTTTGACCTACGAAAATGCCCTGAAATTTTCAAAACTTGCGTTTTAGTCACTAAATTTCAATGTTTCGGTTAAATCTAAAAAATTGCACATTTCCAAACCAACTTTCTCTGATCTAAAATATTACAATAATATTTCCAACCATTTTATAACATCCTTCAAATTTTTGTAAAATTCCAATTCGATCGGAATTTACTGATTCCTTACCGGCTTTAACTCTTTATTTACTAAATTTCAAATCCAACAATATGATTTCCATAAAACTCGAATCTCAAGAGTAAACCATATATTTATGGAATAAAATTCTTTTTAGGAAATTTATCATTTAATTCCCTAAACTTTTCCCAAGTTTTATACTTTGACCATCAAACTTTTAAAATTTCCATTTTGGTGATTGTCTAAATTTTTGGGGTATTACATAATCTTAAGATGGCCTCCGATCAACAAAAGTCTTACGCTGATTTAAAAAGAAAAGAGATTGAATTTTAAGTGGGGGACAATGTATTTATGAAAGTATCGCCTTGGAAGAAAGTATTGAGATTTGGGCGCAAAGGAAAGTTGAGTCTGAGATTCATTAGACCTTATGAGATTTTGAAAATGGTCGGACCAGTAGCTTATCAGTTAGCTTTGCCTTCTGATATGGACAAGATCCACAATGTCTTTCACATTTCGACGCTAAAAAGGTACCGGTCATATCCATCCCATATTACACACAAGAGGAAATAGAGATTCGACCAGATCTGACTTGCGAGGAAGAACCAGTGCAGATCTTGGCTTGAGAAAGCAAAGAACTGTGTAACAAGAAGATTCCTATAGTTAAAGTACTTTGGAAAAACCATAAGGTAGAAGAAGCTACTTGGGAAAGTGAGGAGGACATGAGGAAACAGTTTCCATACCTCTTCGTATCAAGTATTTCTTAAAATTCAATGATGAATTTTCTTAAGGGGGAGAATTGTAATACCCCAAATATCTGGTCGGTGACCATAATGAAAGAATTTAAAATTTGAAGGATTTAATTTGAATAAATGGTAAAATACAATAAATGAATTAGGAAATTGTGTTTAAGACCTATTAGTAAGAATGGATGAATGAAGGGGCATTTTGGCCCTTTAGGGGGAAATGGGTTTAAAAGTTTATTTTATTAGGGATATTTAAGAAGAGGAAAGGGGAAAGTTAGTTAAGTTATCTTCTTCTTCTCTTTTTCTCGTCCCATGCTCACCTCCATAGCCAAAGGTAAGTTTTCTTCGAGTTGGTTTTTCCTTTAGTTTATGGGCTAGTTTTGAAACCTTAAGTGATATAGAGACTTAAGGAAAGTTCAAGGAGGATTAAAACTAAGAGATGAATGATTTATTTGAGATTGAAGAAAATGGGTTTTTGAGTGATATGTTGAAATATGAGTTTTTATTGAGGTTTAAAAGTATATTTGATTTGTCAAAGAAGTAAATAAGAGATTAAAAACATGTATGAAAAAGTAGTGTGATTCTTAGTTTGGGATATTCTTTGGAGATTTTAGATGTTATAAGAAGCTAAATGAAGGAAAGTTAGTTGGGTTTAGTGATGATAAGTTTAAGGGTATTGTTGGAGGTAAAAGAAAGAGGATTAAACGAAATTTGGGTAAAAATTCGAATTGAAAAATGAAAAATCTGGGTAAGGGTATCGGTACTAGAAGAACAGTATCGATACTATAGGTTTAAATTTGAGGAAATTCGATGAACAATATCAATACTAATGCAAGTAGTATCGATACTGTTGTGGGTATCGATACTAAGAGAAAGGTATCGATACTATGGATTCCAGAATGCAAAAATGGTATCAATACTGAAAGGAGTATCAGTACCATAGTATAGAAGTATTGATACCATAGTAGGGGTACCGATACTGTTGAGCCTGAAATTTTAAGATATGATGAATTTTAATAGAAATTGAAAATAATAGTATTTTTAGTATAATTAAAAGAATAAATGTTAGAAAGTATACTAACTTTTGTATGATATGTATAATAATGGATGCTTGTGTAGATCGTAACTAAGCTCTAGAGTCAAGCAAGAAAAAGGGAAAAGTTAAAGTTTTTGAATAACTGGACATCCTTAAAGCATACTAGTGAGGCATATTAGGTGAGTGCATTTATTATACTTATATGAGATGAGGAAGACTGGCGGTCAGTCAACCTCGAAGGTCTTGTTAAATGTATGTTTTACAGTATTTTGATATATTTTCATAATGTGTATGGGAATGATATTATGAATAAGTTTTAAATTATGAAATGCTCTAAAATGAATATATGAATGTTGATGGTGTTCAATGGTTATCGATGTTGCAGAAATAAATGTTTAAATCTGTGGATTTGACTTAAAAGCCCATTGTATGTGCATTGATAGTTATGGGTGCATTTTGACATACTTTGTGTATGATAGTATCGATCGATTTTGTTTAATGCATAACGGTGCATTTTCGACATAAAAGGTGTCACCCATGGTATTCATAATGAGGTGAATTACCATTTCGACATACTTCGTGTATGAAAGTTATCGATCAATTTTACTTAATGCATAACGATGCATTTTCGACATAAAAGGTGCCACACATGGTATTCATAATAAGGTGAATTACCATTTTGGTACTTCGGTGCAACGCATGTACCTTGCATTCTCAGTTGACATACATTGGGCAAAATAAAAGATAATTAGAAAAATACAGATAGATAGGTATGATGGGCATACTAAGAATAGTTTCGATGACTATATGAAAGAAACTTGTTTTAACTGAGATGGTTTTTAAATGATTCTTATGAAGTATACGATTTATTTCGTATTTTGATAGTCATGATATACTTGTGTATAAATTACATTTCCTTTATATTATTATGCCTCACTAAGTAAATACTTAGCATGTGTTGATTTCACATGTAGGAAATAGCAAAGACTAGCAGAGTAAGGAGTGCAGTAGAGATCATCAATCCAAGGTTGACTCATCAATAACTGTAGGACATTTATATCTTCTTTTGATAATTAGATGGCATGCATTTGAATTTAAGAAAATGCTCTAGAAAGTATTGAAGTTATAATTTTGTAATATGTTACAGCGAATGTTTTATTTTATATTAAAATATTTTGTTTTATTTTCGAAACAAAATTTTATGGGTTTACAAATAAAAAAATGTTTATAAAAGTCATGTGACACTTGTGACTTGTGTACAGAAACGTATACGGAAAATAGGTGTTACAAACAATGTTCCTTAAAAATGACGATGGGTAAAAGAAATATGAAAGGGTTTTTTATTTCAAAAATAAAATAAAAGAAGGGAAAAATCATTGAAAATATATTACCTACCTGGAGATGACGATGAAGGATGAAGAGAATATGTTGAGGGGATTAATTTTAAGTTGGAGATTTATAAACCCATAATAGGTGTTAATATTATAAAATATTTATTTTTTCATAAATGTCACATCATCAGCTAGACACGTCAACAATATTATCTGAGGTGGAAACAGTTAGTGTTCACATAAGCAGAAACTAATGGTTCTATTAGTTAACACGGTCATTGGTATAAAATGATGCAATTAAACAATTTCGAATGTTAAATTCATGCGAAAATACGATAATGATGAAATACGATAATGACGAAATTGATAAATTTGGTATACTATAGGAGCAACAATGACCCTTAAACATTTTTTTCTTTCTCACTTTTCATATAAACTCAATCAACTCACCCCACTCCTATTTATACAAAAAAATATCAATATGATTGTTTGAACTCGTCACGACGGGTTCTATCAATTCAAAAAAATGGTCGTTACCCAACAATTATAAACAACTAATTTTTTAAACTAAATGGAACTCATCATCTCGACATGACAAGTTTTATTATTTTTTTATTGTTAAAATATCTAAATTAAAAAAATATTATTTTAAACTCATTACCCGCCGTGATGAGTTTAAAAAAATATATATTAGATCCAACATACATTAAAATATATTTTTCAATGAAATTTGTTATGTCTATATGACGAATTAGGAACACTTACAAATGGCGTATTTCCTTGAATAATTCGTGTTAGGCTAAATAAGGAGCCGGTCTGGCCTAATGGGCGGGAAAAAAAACCAGAGAGATAATACAGTGTTCTTGAGTCTTGAGATGAAAGTGAGTTAATATTTTTCGACCTTCAAGCTTTCTAAAGATTCTTTACCTTTCTTAGACTGCTCAGAAAATTTCTTTCACTTCAATTTCCCCCCTAAATCGTTCATATTTCTTGTACCGGGCGTCGATTTTTCGTTTGATAGATTTATGTTCGTTTTGAATGCAATTCAGGCGCTAATCACATTGCCCTCAGCATGTTTGATTTTATGCCCGAATAATTTCCAATTGTTCTACCGTGGTTTTCACTTAAACCCTAAACTCTTAATATAAACTCGTTCACCAGTAGCATCCTAAGAGAGAAGAATGAAAGAAAGAAAAATTCATTCGAGACAAAAGATAATACCAATGGCAGCAAATAGCGTTGCAAGTAAAACAGCAAGGAAAATAGGGATTGCAGTGCAGAAAGCAGAAAGCAGCAAGCAGAAATAAAGGATGGTGGAACGACCCCCACATGGCTGCGGCCACAAATGCCATTGCTCAACGACTTCCATTGGTTGATCTCGTTGCTGAGATCAGAGACGCCAGGGTATATTCTTTTTTTACTTTATTCTTCTCTGCAAAATGAAACTTATCATCCAACTTGTTGAGTGGTAACCTTTCAGATTCCCTTGTCATCCGAGTATGAGCTGTTGAGGATTTTTCCTTCTCTTTCTAGACGAATTGTTGTCATGAACAAGATTGACCTCGCTGACCCAACACAAGTAAAGGTTGGCATTTGTTTCTTTTGTTTTGCCCTTCCATTTCCAAATGATTGTCATTTGTTTCTTGTGTTTTGCCCTTCCATTTCCAAATGATTGTGTCAAAGAGACGACTCAAAATTGTATGTTGGGGTAAATTTATAAAATTTTAGTAGGTGAAAATAAATAATCAATAGAAAATACAAAGAAAATATTTAAATTATATGAGAATTTGAAATTTCGAAGGGAGTTGCTATCCTGCCAGCTCCTTTCGATCCATCCCTAATTGTGTCGAGTTTGGTGTCACCTGTTTAAAAAAACACTAACTCAGTAGGAGAATTGAAATAAAACCCACTTTATAGATGTGCCATAATCTTAGCATATAGCCATATACTGATATTTTGTTCCATCTTTTAGGGATGGATGAGATACTTTGAGCAACAAAACTGCATTCCTTATGGAGTCAATTCCCATAACAAGGACAGTGTGAAAGGGGTATTTTATCTCGCTTATCTAACCACTAGAATTCTCCTACATTCAGTGTTAACCCTATGTCTTTTCTCTCTCTCTTTGATGAAACCATTTTCCTTGTTTAAGATATATTATATATACCAGCCAATTGGTAAACAATTCATTTCTCACAGCTGCTCAATTTTATACGAGCTCAAGTTAGGGGACTGTGCAAAGCTAATTCTAGGGAGACAATAACAATAATGTTGGTAGGGATTCCTAATGTTGGTAGATCAGCACTACCTAATTCTTTGCATCATATTGGGAGGATTAGTGCTGCAGGTGCTTTGATCCTTCTCAAATCTTCTCGTTTAATTCTCTTGTTCCTCTCCTGCTTAATGAACCTTTAAATGAAATCTGAACTATCCCATGTTCCTTCTATTTAGAAAAAGGAAAGTTGAAGCATGCAACTGTGAGTCCTCAGCCTGGAGAGACAAAAGACATCAGCGGCTTGAAGGTATATATGCCACCATGTTATAATGGGTATTTTTTTTTCTTAATTTAGATTCCATTTTTTTCCAACACCATGTAGTGTTTTATGCTCAGTTCTTTTCTTCAGATTGGTAGCCATCCCAATATCTATTTGTTGGATACTCCTGGTATTTTGCCTCATATCATTCATGATGCCGAACGTTGCTCCAAACTAGCATTGACAGGTGGTCTCTTTTTCTTAATTTAGATTCCATTTTCTCCAATATCATGGAATTTTGCTCTTTCAAGGGAATAAGCTAACTGTAATAGTTCAACTATATGAGGCTCAAGTACTTCCTCTATTAATTCCAATGATTTTCCATTTTGCAAGTGCAGGGGCAATTAGAGATGGTTTGATTGAGCAAAAGGAACTTGCTCAATATTTTTTGCCCATTCTTAACTTAAGTGACCAATATAAGAAATGGGCAAAATTTTCAAACAATCAGAGTAGGCTAGACCGCAAAGAAGAGGCCTCAATTAGCTCTAAACTGGAGGTGAGACAGAAAAAGCAGTATCTGATGGATCACACTCAGGTATGAGCTTGTCTTTGGCCTTGATTGTTGTCCCTAAGACCTGTTAGTCCTGGTCAAGGACAGGGACCTTATTGTTTGTGTACGAAGGAAAGGACTATGCTTGACTTGTCAATGCAGGATCCGATATTACATGGTGTTCGTGGGGCTATCTTCGATACCATTTCATCTTTTGATAGTAACCTAGAGCTCGAGGACGACATGATAAAGCTTATCAAGGCACAGTTTATACCGTTGAGGGTGGCTTCCCGTGTCCCGGAATACATAGGTGAAAACGTTGACAATAAAGTCGGTGTTAAGTTGCTAGATTTGTACCGCACTGGGAGGCTTGGGCATTATACTCTTGATCCCCTCCCCGTAACTATTTTATGATCCTTTTCAAACCATACATACCATTGTAAATCGAGCAATTTGAAACAAAAACAATTCTAACGCAGAGAGACATTCAAACTTAAATTGCTTTGATTTTAAAACAATTAAATTTCAAAATGATGAAACAGAAAATAATCCAAATACTAAACACGAAAAATATATTAAACAGAAAAGACCTGAATGACTCGATCCAAACACAATTCAACCTACCCAATTTCAACAAATTCCAAGTACTTTAGCCTAATACATAAATGCAACTTAAAAGAAGACAACTATTCATGGCATGCTAATGTGGTTAGTCCATGGAGATTGTTATTCAAAGTAGTTGGAAATTACCTAAAGCAACCATGAAAGCTGTCTGTACACCGTTATACATACATACATAAAGGTAAATTCTCTCCCTATAAGATTGCCTTGCATGAAACCTTATTATGCCCGACTCCTTTGCACCGAGTGCAACAAACAGATCTTCTTATAATTCCCTGGCCTTTGTTCCGTTTAAATTTCTTCTGCTGTTGGCCTAATGGTTGTGCGATTGGAGGCATTATCTGCTCATCATCATCTTCTTCATGATCTTCATCTCCACCAGGGTAAGCAATGGCTGAAGCAGGACTTATGCTACCAGAATATGTCAATCGGAAACTATCTGCCGTGAAGTACCTTGAACAATAATCATACACATTCCTACCTGTGTAGTTAAAGACAGCAATCGCATGATGGCAAGGTAGCCCAGTTGGTTTCCACATAGCACAACTGCAGTGTTGTTTAACAATATCCACAACATTAATGGAATTATCATGAACTTCAAATAGGGTGTCGGATGAGAATAATACTTTCAGACCACGTGCTTTTGCAAATTCTTCTTGTAACATTTCCTGCTTCGATGGTGTAAGTTTCGTAGTCCAGTTACTAGATTCCATTCGACGACTTTCCATTAATTCCATGATTTTACATCTTAGTACTTCTATCTTTTGCATGATGGGTCGTTCTCGTGCTTCCTCTAACCAGTTAGCATATGACTCTGCAATGTTGAGTGTTATGTGATTATAAAGCTCACCCTTGAAAAATGTATTCGCCCAGTATTCAGGCTCATTTTGCATGATCCAATCATAAGCACTTGAAGAAACTCGTTTAATTTGCTCGGTGTACATCCTAAAACCACCAAGTCGGGCTGCTTTTGCCGCAGCCAAGAAACATCCAGGCAATGAAGCTCTCCCTTCTCCATGGAATGGTCCCTTCAAGTTTTGAATGAAGCTGTCCATCAAGTAGTATAACGAGTAACCATGGTGAGCATTCTCAAATGTTTCAAGCACATGCTTCATTAATCCTTTATCTCTATCAGAGACAAAGGTTAGAGGACGAGAAGTTGACACTTGAGATCTCAACTGCTGCAAAAACCAATGCCAACTGTCTTCATTTTCAATGTCTACAACAGCAAATGCAACAGGGAAAATCCCATCATCACCATCCAGTCCAGTGGCCGTGAGCAGAGTTTCATGGTATTTTGATTTCAATGGGATGGCCTCTAGGAAAAGCAGTGGACGACAACCACTTTGGAAACCATAAACTGTAGCATGAAAGGATATAAAAAGACGCTGAAATCGTCTATCATCTCCAATGAGAAGCTGAGTAAAACTACCAGGATTTGCCTCCTCTATCTTCTGACAGTACCAAGGCAACTGACCATATGCCTCTTTGTATGAACCCTGAAGTTGCTGCCGAGCATCTTCAACTCCACGCCATACTTGCGCATAGTTCAGTTCAAGCCCAAAATCACGAAGAATGTCTTTGGCAATTTCTTTTGGTTTGTGGTGTGGGCTATCTCTTAACCTATCCTTGATAATATTCACCAACCAATTTTTTTTAGCTGGAGTACCAGTCTTTCGAGATTCACCATCACAAGTATGTGCTGCGTCCATCCTTTTAACCCTAAACACACCGTCGGACGGGACCCAAGATGCATGAAGCTTCCAAGGACAGCCTTCTACTGCACATACGGCATAAGCACGATTAGTGTCATTTTTTCTTAGCCTATAACCAAATCGATGTGCAATGGCATATTTCTGTAGAGCATCACGGAATTCCGCCACACTTCCGAAGTCCTGGCCTTCACCAGTAATACCATTTTTCCAAAATTCAACCAGTTCATCCGGTGAAGCATCACTGGGAGGAGCAGGAGCCAGGCTCATGTTATCAGCTACTGCAACAGTATTGTGTTTCCTGGCAGCCTTTTTCCGGGATGTATATTTTCTGGTCTCCTCAAGATCATCGTCAACGCTCACAATGTTAAGACCATTTGCACCACTTCTCCAGGATGCAGTGCGCCTTCGTTTCTTGACGGTATCAGCAGGAGAAGCACTCATATCAATTGTATCTGTGTCAGTTGCATCAGCCACGCTGACCTCAAAAAGACCATCAACAATGTTACGGCCAGCAGTACGTTTAGCTGCTTTAGTGGGGCTTCGGAGTGTTGCATTGACACTGCGACAGAATCAGAAGGGGTTGCTATACCAACAGTAACATCCTTCAGGCCAACAGCAGAGCGAGCAACTTTGGAAGTAGCAGGACCCGCAGCAGAGGCGGCACCTTTTTTTGCACGAATTTTCCTGCAAGTGATGATTGATCTTAATGAAACTGTTGATATTACAATTTCCACAATTATGCGCTATGCACAAATACTGAGGCAAACCCAAACTCATAAAAGAACATGGTTTTTTTCAGCACATTCTCATTTTTCTTGCTGATGCAATGATAATGCATGACCTTATAATTTAAGGTGACAAGAAAATAACAATGACATCTAAAAGAATCTAGAAGATGCTGAAACTGCAGGTAGAAAGCAATTACCTCTTAGCTTGCGCACCAAGATTCGCAGGAACAAAGCCTTTTGTCCCTGTAAGGAAAATATCTGCAGTCACCGAGTCCTCATGAAAATCATACATCCTTTTTAGATCTTTGTCATTGGACAGAGTAATTAGAGTTCTCCTGTTTCCAGGGAGAAAATACTTCATAGTCAAAGATTTATATTCCAAGTTACTTTTTTCGGCTAATTTGTGCTTGAGATCGTCAAATGCTGTCTCAGGACTGATATCTAAGGCATGTGCCTCTCCTCCAGAATATGACAAGGATCCATCATCCTTCGGCACAAATTCACCGCCATGCTGGCAAATCAAGATCAGCTTTCCCCGCACCATTCCAAATGGCTTCTTAACTTAAACAAACAACAAATTTACAAATAGATTACATAAACTCATAAAATAAATTACAAGTTTTTAGCTGTTACACTTGCTTTACCAAGCCAAAATTTAAAATCATTACAAAACATACAATACATAGCCTACAACCATCATTACATCAATACTATGCGCAGGGCAAGCAATGGGGTTGGAAGAAATCCCTTTAAAGGAAAAAAGGAAATTGACAAGGTCCTCTAACCATACAACAGTCAAACAATAGCTGGCAATTTAGACCAAAATGCTAAGTCTTTATTAACTTAACTAAAGTGAAAGACACAGATTTTCATTGCCGAATCACCATCGTAATACTCAAAGGCAAACTTACAGTCAGTATTAAGTAGTCGAGCTAGTTGAGCCTCAAACAACAGAACCGCAACGTTGTCTTAAAAATCAAACCAAGACAACCCACATAATGATTTACCATTACAAGAAACACATTGACAAAAATAGAATTTATAATACTAAAAACTTCAAATTTACAAGTAACATCCGGTAACTAACAAGTATTTTTTAAAAAACAAGTTTTCAAACCCAACATATAAAACAACTAAAAGGGTTATCAACCCAAAGCTTATTTCAAGATGAATAAGGCTTTCAAAACCAAATGGATCAACATTTTCCATTGCTAGGGAGCTCAATTTTCTTCTTTTAAAAACAAAGGGTCATGATAATCAGATCAGCAAAAACCCACCACGAAGCAGAACTTTTAAACGAAAACGCAACAATCTAGACAAGAAACTAAATTAGATTTTCGACTCAAAATCAAGGATTCCAAGAACATGCAAAAGAATCAAAACAATTAAACAAAATTACAGCATGCAAACCCAAAAAAGAAAACCAAAAAAAGAAGAATTAAAAGGAGGAAAATTGAATGATAACGTGTAGAGAGAGGGAGTGAAAGGGGAAGAATTTACCAAAGAGGCAAAGTCAGGGGCTTGGAGATGGAGGAGAAGAAGAAACCCTAAAGCTTTGGGGTTTTTTTGAGAAATTGGGAAAAAATAAGAGTCAGTTATCGAAGTAAAGAAAGGAAAGGGTGTGATGGGAAAATAAATAAAAAGTGGGGGGCAATTGGGGGCAGCGTTGGAACAATGGCAAACTTATAGGGGTTGTTTTGTAATTTAATAAAATATATTATAATAATTTTGTAAATTGCGACGGCTCAAAACTAGTTGAAAACTGGCATACATGTAGAGTTGGTATACGGGTTACCCGCCCGTTTAATCTGTAGGTTTTGATAGTGTGGATTTAAACGGAGTTGTTTAAAAAACTCGCAATCATAAAAGATCTTAAATTTTAAGGCCCGCGACCCGTTCATTTAATCCGCGGGCTAAAGGGTTTACCCGTTTACTGTTTATTATTTATGTGAAAAAAGAGAAGTTGAAGAGATATAGAGAAACGATGGATTTTAGGGCAAAATAACGTATTTTAGGGATTTAGGGCAACCATACAAGTTTTAATGTACTAATCGTGTAAGGGTTCCACCCACTTTTGAATTAATGCAATATAATCCTCAATATAGTTTATTATTTTAATTTTGCACTCTAATTTGATGCATGTTTTTTTATCACTGACTCAAGTTTTATATATTATTTGCATATTTGCATATTATGTTACTTTACTTTTTTAATTTAATTATTATATTTATACATGTTTAATATTTTGATTTGTTTTTTTTGTTTCTTTAACGTATATGTATATAGTTCTTCTTATGATTAATTATTGGAGTATAATAAACGTTTTATGGCTTATTTATATATATATATATATATATATATATATATATATATTGATGGTATTAATTATAAATGGTAAATACGTATATAAAAAGATGGAAACATTTTTGATTATGTTATCATATTACGTTACCATAGGCATAATTAATATGTTCGAACTTTAAAATTGGATATCATCAAGTTAAAACGTGAATTGAGCTTCAAATTTCAGTGCATATAAAACGTGAATTGGGCTATGGCTAAAATGCATATAAAACGTGAATTGGGCTAAACGTGAATTGTCTTTCGTAACACATAAAATAAATTGAAAAAAATTATTAAATTAATCAGGCTACCCGCGGGTTACCTACGGGTTTAACGATCCGGGCTAAAAAGCCCGTAATTTAAATGAGCTTTATTTTTTGAGGCCCGAAGCTCGCACGGGCTGTGGGTTATACGGGTAGCTCGCGGACCTTAGCCCATATACGCAGCTCTTACATGTGTGTTGATACGGGGGAAATTAGGGGATGTCTCCAGTACCATAATGTAATATACGATTAAAGAAATATATTATTGGAAATATTATTAGTTTTTTAATATTTCGGTAAAATGTTACTTAAAACATTATTTTTTTATACTGAAAATGTTAATATTGTGCACTACCTAAAATGTTATTTTTTATACTGGTTTTTCTATCGAAAATTAGGTAGCGAAATTAACATTTCAGGTAGAAAAAAATAATATTTTAGGTAGCGCTTTATCATAAATGTTAAAAAATTAATAACATTTCCGATAGCGTCTTTCCTTAGTTGTATATTAAGTTATCGTACGACAGATCTATCCGTAAAATTAATATTAAATTACTACAAATATTAACATTTCCTTAGCGCTTTACCATGATAAGGCTGATTTTTTGCAATTTTTTTTACTGCATTAATACAAAAAGTCACCCATTATTTTGTTGAATTTCTTAATTATTAAAAGTTATAAAATGACCACTCAATTATTTATATGTTTTAAATGCGATCATTTTCATTAAAAAGTTGGCAGTCATATAAGTTTGATGTTAACTTACTAATTAGGATATGATAAAATATGATCCCAAAATCTCAAACGACTTTATAACTCAAACAATTATTGGATCAAATTTTATCACACAACTTAGACAATCGTCAATTTTTTAATAGAAAATGATAAGTTTGATACATATAAATAGTCATCTAACTATTTTGTAATACTTAATAGTCGAGAAACTCAATAAATTAATATCTTATATACTATAATTAAAGAACCATTTTATAATTTTTAAGGAGGGACTCGACAAAATAACATCATATAATTAAATGATTATTTATGTATTATATCCTTATTTTAAATACAATTTTTTGTGCTTAAACTAATGTCATTCCACTTCTAAATAAACAAAACTTAATAAAAAAATATATCTTAAATAACTAAAATTATTTTTTAATTTTTTTATTAAATTAAAGATGATTACAAAATAATATATGTACTACATACTCTCAATTATTTAATAATAAAAGCTCAATCACCTTGTAACTTCTTATGCTCAAACACATGACCTTGAGAAAGAACAACCACTCTTATAACTACTAAAGTAAGTTGCAATTAATAAGAACATACAAATATAAAATGTAAATAACGAATTTAAATTAAATTTAATTTTAAGTTTCAATCTAGAAATCAAAGTTAAGTCTAAGTTCAAGACAAATTTGATAATTTTGAATTAATCAACTTTCGAGTCTATCCAAACTCAACCTTAAACTTTTTAAATAACCTCATCAATATACAAACTCAAACCGTCTCGTTTAAAGTCCTAATAGGATAGGATCAAAACGGCGGAGTAAGTCCCAGTTAAATGGTTTAATCTCAAAGAAATCAAGCACGGGCAGGTTAGGTGTGTTGAAACTTTACTTCAGCTCGGGCGTTGAGTTGAAATCGTTTGTTGGCAGAAAGTTGCTCCATCTTTTATTCTGTTTTCCTCCCATTTCATCCTTATGTTTGCATGGATCTACACCCAATTGGTTGATTTTTCTTGGCTGAGCTCAACCATCAATTTTTTTTGGTATAATTTCCGTCTTTTCTCCGCTTAAAGATTTCTACATGTTAATCTCTCTTTGCTCATTATGCAGAATTTAATGGATTTCCCATTGCTATAATGGGGTTGCCTTGATTTTTCATTTAACTTCTTTAATTTGATGGGTTTATGTTATATTTTTAAGATCTCGGGTCTTGCTTAGTTCCATGTAAAGAAACTATCTGAATTTATTATTTCATATGTTCTTTTTTTATTATATATTGTTGATTAGGGAATTTCTCACTTTTGTGGAGAAAAGACATAACTTTTGATTGGAATTTGGTCTTGTACTGCTGTTCTTTGCAGAAACATTTGGTTGCCATCTTTCTTTTGAGGGAAAATCCCATTGCCTCGTTTGTTTGGGAAAAGAAATCTAAGAAAATGGTATTTGAAGCAATCTCTGCCTTATTCCCCTTTCGCTAGATTGTGCATGTAATTCACAATCGGTTAATTGTGATAGGAGATGGACGCAGAATTTTATGCCAGTGGTGGGAATTTTTTTTAGTAAGTTAAATTACAAATTTAGGGGCATGAAATTGTATCATCGACAAAAAATGCAAAAGAAAATACCTGAACTGTGTGAATTTGAAATTTCCATAGGTCTGACTGCATTCCCTCGGTCCATCCTTGATTATGATAATTTGGTTCATATTCCGATTAGAGATGGTTGTTAAATGCCAGGTTTATCACTATAGTTTTGTTGACGAGGAAGGAATTACTAAAGCTTGTGGCTTCCCTTTACTTTGAAAAGGCACATAAGTGGTCCTGCACCTGTTGCAGATCAAGTTTGGATTTATCACCTTCATTGGATAGTTCTCGATATTATAGCCTTTCTTATCTTTTGAGTTGGTAATTTAAGATCGTTTTTTTGCAGGTAAAACTGATATTGTCGATGAAGCAATCACATTCTTTCGTGCCAATGTTTCCTTTAGAAACTT
The DNA here is from genome assembly GCF_006381635.1 of Hibiscus syriacus. Classification (NCBI taxonomy): domain Eukaryota; kingdom Viridiplantae; phylum Streptophyta; class Magnoliopsida; order Malvales; family Malvaceae; genus Hibiscus; species Hibiscus syriacus. The sequence goes on from NW_024063295.1 coordinate 2,386,555, forward strand.
TGAGATCAAGAGCCCTGGGGATAAGCTCCTTATATATTGGACGTTCTACATAAATGTGGCTTTGAAGAGGCTTGAGGGCTGTAGGACCTTGGCTGAAGGTACTAAGGCAATCATTAACTTGGGCTTGGAAGACGTTCCCACACCTGGAGAATCCGGTTTTCCTTTTCTAGGGCTCTTTGTTCTTCCCTATTCTCAAAAGGAAGCAGGTTATTCTTTTACATTTCGATATAAGTTTTGTAGATTATTGAAGTGTTGGGTAACTGTGAAGCATGGTCCAAGTATCATAGGTTGTGAACTCTTTTAGTCAGTTAGCTGCCTCTCTAACTGCCTCTCTTTCATACTTGATATTTTTGTTGTAGCTCAAATTGATTTTGCATGGAAGATTTGAGAATTATGCAAACCGAATGTACTTTCTACTTTAAGGTCGTAGTTTTGAATAATATACAAGAGCCATCCAACCAATTCAAAGATTATAACCCTAAAGTTGTTTGAAAAGCCTGAATTTCAGTGAACATGAAAATGTAAAATCTGTTGATTTTCCAATAGTGCTTTGAATATGACAAGTGTTGTAGGAAGTATGCAATGCTTGGAATACTTTGTGGAACTTTTCATTTATGTTTGTTACATCAAACTCTTGATCCTTTGTGATGTAATTTACCACTTTGAGTACTGAGGTCTCAATAATTGGCTACCGTATAATTCGTTGATCTCTTAAATGCAGAACTGCTTAGGAATTATCTGAAGCAAATAAGAGAAGAAACAAGCGGGAGACTATTCAGTGTTGCCTATAGGCCCAATGGAACTCCAAATAAATGGTGGTTAGCTTTCGCAAAAAAGAAATCCATGAATATATTGTTCCATGAAAGATATAAATGCCGTATATTCAATCAAAAGTAACATGTAAAATCCTTCATAAGATGACGTGTTTCGAAATGTCTGTAACGAAAGTAATTTTTACATTTCATCACATTCTACGAAGGGAAAACACCCTAAGAAAAAATAAATTAAGAAATCTTATAACTTAAAGGGCGACTGAATGGGGCGTGCAACCACATATAGCACTTTGTACCTACTGCAGGCATCACAATTTTTTTTGATAAGATTTGAAGGCCCCATCCGAACGGGAACCAGAAAACCAAACTGAAAATGCCAACAACATAAAAATCATCGTATACCAACCTTTGCTAAAGCATCAGCCTCTATATTAGCGGTCTTTGCAGCCCATTTAACAACCCCAAAATTTTAATATTATCAACTATATCTCTAACAACGAAACCATATACAACTGGACATGAATCAACATTGTTGATCCAGTCTACTGTAACCCTGTTATCACTCTCAACAATCAACCTATCTTTAACCCTCCCTTGAAAAGAGGCAAAGAAAGAAATACCCCTTGTAATAGCTTTAAGTTCCTTCAATGTCGGAGGTCCCGAACCAACAGGCTCCTGAAAAGAACCTAGGATTGCACTTGAATGCTCCCTCAAAAGACCTCCAAGACCTGATTTCTTCCAATCACTGCTAGTGGTTGCATCCACATTCAATTTGATGAAACCCATACGGGGAGATAACCAAGGGATTATAGAAGACTTCAAGAAATTGTAGGGCGAGTAAGAATCCCCTATTGAAGGATCAAAAATCAAAGAGTTCTTAGGAATAGAAACATCCTTGTGCTTTGCTAGGAACCAAGAAGCAAGCCTAACTCTTGCTAAGAAGAATAATTATGTCTGATCAAGCTTCCCCTCTTCAAAAACAATAAAATTTCTGATTTTCCAAATGGTCCAAATGACAGCCCTAGGAATGAAAGTCCATATAGCAGAATTTGATTTCAACTCATCCCAAGCTAGAAGAAAGATTTTTGCATCTGCAGGAAAAACAGAACTAAACCTCCAGAATTTTAGAAATTTGTTCCACAAAGACCACGCAACCGAACAAGTAAAAAATAAATGCGTGGAAGTTTCTTCAACCATTTTACAAAGAGGGCATAAATCATCCTCAATACCTTGAACACCTCTGTTAATCAATTCGGTTTTAACAGCTATTTTATGAAGTACAACCACACTAATGTTTCAACTCTAGGGGAACCAATCCTCTCCAAACAATATTATTCCAGAAACGCAGGCATCACAATTTGAAAGAATAAAATGATACTATAGAAAGGAATTTCCCTTGAACAAATTCTATTTAGTGAAAATACATGCAGGCATGTGAATGCTTAAACTATTATTAATTTATTATACTAAGGAGGATAATCAATGTGCTCACCTGCCCCCTGTACCTAGTGTCTCTCTGGATCTCCAAGTCTTTAACCAGATTCAACCAGACGTCCTTCACTTTACCAGGTTCAAGTTCACTTAGAAGTACTTGAGCACACCCAATGAGCTCGGGTGCCTGAACACCTCATCATCATAAATTCTTACCACCAAGTGCTGAGTTGTTGCATCGTAGATGATAAATTCAAAGTGCTCATTCCATATAGGATTCAACTGATTGTTCTGAAAAATACACATACAAAAAGAATCTTCTGAACCTATTGAAAAGTAACTGAAATAATGTCTCTCTCTAGGAATGAACAAAGAGGAAGCAAGGAGAGGAATGAGAACTTACAATTGTTTTACTTTTTTTTTTTGGTTCTGTCAAGTAAAGGGCGTACAAATAAAACGGCATAGGGATCCGATTTTCCAATAATATATTTGTTTGTTACCTCACGTGCCTGGATAAGCTTCACCTCTAGGATTCCAACCGGTTTTAACTCCAAATCACTGAAAATATAAAGACAACAAGTTCTTTGACCATCAAATTTGGCCCTACTTAGATGATAAAGGAGAGACAGAGAGAGAGAGAAGGCTCTTTGTATGCTGCCCATACGGTAGCCCAAAGTCCCTATTACTTTCTTCTTTTCTACATCGATCAAGATTATTAAATATTATAATGACTAAAAAGGAAAAGCAATACCTGTAGTCTCCAGGCAAAATGGGAATAATTTTTCTCACAGGCCACATGATAGAATCCTCAATAGCATCACGGATTGTGCTCTGTACGGACAAAAATATGTTAAATCTTTTCGAGGTATTAATAAACCTTCCATCTCACAGAGTTCAATCCCCCAAAAAAATAGACCGAGGATAATATATAACCATGTGAATCATGGAGCGCAATATCATAGGTCAATTACAAATTTATATGAAAGGTTTAGCACGCCTAACCATATAAAAGAAGCGAATCATAAGATTTTTAGATTATGTTCACCGTTAATCATCTCATACAGAACATAAAGCTCACATGACGCTACAAAAGATTGCATGAGGTTACATACATACAAGTTACAAGTCAAAATCACCTCAAGAGCAATTCCTAGGACAAGTTATTCACTCTGGACAGTCTAATTGTTACCTAACTAGGCAAATAAATTAGTTTAAGAATAAAAGTCAAATTCATGAACAACTTGCATTAATAAGGTGGGGGTTACAAAAGGCTAAACTTCTACAAGCTGAATACTATTACTGTAGATTGTAGATAAGATTTGTTTTATTTTGTAAATAGTTTGCTAGTTAGTTTAGGATACATTTCCTAGTTTATCTCTAATTTAAATTTTAAATAGAATTTGAATTAGGAAACTAGTTGTACAAGGTCTTTAAAAGGATGAGGACCTTCTTCTTTTCTGTAACCCATGTTAAGAAATAGAAATCAGAATTTCCAGAAACTACAGTTACATGCTTTCATTTAGGTTGTATAATATACAAATCAATTAAACCAATGGAACATTTTTATTTCTAACTTCTAGACCTTGACTCACCTACTTATATCAATTGTAAGGATACGAGTGGTTCCACCAACCTACTTATATAAAAAATGCACAACTGATATATATCCTTTTTCTGCTGTATATGCACAACTCACCTACTTATATCAATTGTTAAAAAGGAATCACAGCAAGTCATTCTTGTTTCATGTATCTATTGTCTTTTATTTTGGTGCTTGATTTGATTGTTAAAAAGGAATCATAGCACTGCTGTATATGAAATCTTATTAAGAACGGATGCCAAAAATAACATAAGTTGAAGAGATTGTTTATGATACTCTAGTGGAGCTAATTTTCGATTAGCTACACCACTGAACTGAAGGCGTACAATTGTGCTCTTGTAAGCTCAGGTCCACAAAAATCCAACGTTATTTTTGGCATCGGTTCTTAGCAAGATTTCATATACAGAAGTGCTATGATTCCTTTTTAACAATCAAATCAAGCACCAAAATAAAACGCAATTGACACATGAAACAAGAATGACTGTCAATTACTCCTGTATTAAATGGGAACTAATGCAATTAACACCTGCTTATATCTGCATGAATACAATTGAGTTGCTCAGCGTTTTGACCTTAATCAATTTAATGAACATTCCTCCAAACATCAGAGCTCTTTCTTCGGTTTCCAAAAGTGTGCAGTCAGGGAAATGTTATATGCATCTCAATCACATTTTTTCTCTGTCTACAATTTAAGTTTTTTCTCCAGGGTAAAACGTGTGCTCAACATGCATTAACTGGAAATATCAGATGCACATAACACACCTTTTTCCTCAGAGAATAACAAATAGCTCCAAAGCAAGGAAACTCAGTCACCTAATACTTTAAATATCAACCTGAAAACTCCTGTGAATCCGATATCTTTCACCTAGGTCAAATGAAAAAAGAATTAAACAACAAGGGCTCTTACTCAGGAGAAAAAGCTTAACAACTTGAAACCGGATGCTGTTATATAAGATTAAATCCATTGCCAAAGACAAGTGAAGCATTAAGAGAGAGAGAGAGAGAGGACAAATAGTATCCAGTGTCAAAAGGGAGGGTGGAATAATTTCAAACAACAAATATTACTATGAAATATACATCTAGGAAGTTAAGTTACCAATAAGTGATATAATAAGTAATAGCTATAAGCCTTCTGCACGAAGTTTTCGAGAAAACTTTATAATTATAAATTCTAGAAGCATAAAGCACTAATACATCGCCTGAGAAAACATTAAATGGGAAACCCAAGGAAGAAACCATCAGAAATAAGCAAACTCATAAAGCTGATACCTGTACAGGTAGTGCTACACCAAGATAAGTCTAGATAGCAAGTACTATATTCGAATTTGCATCTCACTGCATTTCCAACTCCATTGTAACACTATCAGCTCCTTCTTCAACAATTCTTACTCCTAAAGAATGACATTACTTCATAAGGTTACCGAAAATTCTAACCAATTTTTACAATCTTTTTCCCCAAAACTCGCCTAGAAAAGTCTTATTTTAATAGAGAAAACATAGAGAATTTCAAAGAAGACAATATAACCGGCCTGTATTGTTCCAGCACCGGTTCGACCGACGCCTTTATCAGATCGGATGCTGCTTATAACACCAAATTTAAACAATCTTTTATATATAAAAAAATCAAACTCGAAATATTTTATTTGTTTAATCTTGTGCATTCATTAAACAAAGCCTGACCTCATTAACGTAGGGACAGATCTTCGTAAGGTGCTGATTAAGCCAAGTCAACTTCAGGCGCTGCGAGAAGACCACCCAAGAAGGGTAGAATTCCGCCGGCAAGATCTTTCTAGAATAATCGACTTTCATTCTTGCAAAAGCGGCAACCGTCGTGGCCTGCAATGCAACCAAAAAGGAAATAAGTACATAGAAAGTAAATCAAATTCAAAAGAAAAGGGAGCAGAAAGGAGAGGACTAATGAGCTTAGTTCGAAGCTTCGATCGAGAGTTCTCGGAACGATCAAAGAGTACGATAATAGCAAGGCCGACAAGTAGACCGACGACAAGTCCGACGAGTAAGCCCATTTTCCGAATACAGAGCGTCACCGTAAGATTGGATATTTTTAAAGAAGAAATTACTGCTCCTTTTATTGTTATTATTTTGTCTCCGAGGGTGAAGATATAATAATACCGTTAAAGGTTAATGGTCTAATTTCACTAAAAGTCCTTGTATCATGTGTATGTGATGATTTGGGGGCTGTTTGTTTAATTCATAATGATTAAGCGCTGAATGATTCAGAGACTCTGAATGTGACATGTTGTTTGATAACTGGTTCTGAATGATTCAGAATGTACTTCTGTGCTGAATCAGTCAACACTGAATCATTCAGAGGTGCAAAACAAACGCGCTGAATGCTGAACGGTTCAACATTCAGCGTTGAATGATTCCATTAAGAGGCAAACAAACAACCCCTTAATCTCCAGTATGATTCAGTGGTTTCCAAAATCTGATTTTCAAAATGTGTTGTTTTAGTCGTAAGATCCGACATTTTTCTATTAATTATCTTTAAACACGTGATGTTATCACATAAACACTTTAGTATATTTTTATAAAGTTGGATAATGTTTTTGCACATTTCAAAAATAGTAAAAGAGGAAATATATATTTTGAAAATTAAAAACTAAATCGAACATAATTGCATAGAACAAGGGCCTATAAACCATTGGATCGATGTTAATTGTCCGGACATTTATCGTCCAGCAGAAAACACAAAGGTAACTCGTATGATATTTTATAGGGTAAACTATGTATTTAGTCACTCAATTATATACTCGATTCTGTTTTGATCATCTAATGATTTTTTTTTTGCAAAATCATACCTAACTCAAGGATTTACTTTCATTTTGGGCACCCATCATTAAAAATTAACGGTAACGTTGATATGTCATCATTGAAAAAATGTCACGTTAGCAGTTTTATTAAATTTTTAACGACTGGTGACCAAAATATAACATCAGGTGTAATTTTGAAAAATAATAGTTAGATGATCAAAACATAACTGAGTGAATAGTTGGGTGACCAAATATATAATTTACCTTATGAAATATTCCTAAGTTGTTATAAAATAGTCCCTACAATGTTAAAATGAATTTTTGTCATCAAACTTTCAAATATTGTAAAATAACAATTAAACTTATCAAATTATTATAAAATGGTCTCTACAATGGTATAAATAGTAAAAAAAATTAATAATTGTTTAGGAAATATAATAACTATTTTCTAAAACTTGAAAATTTACTTACTCTTATTTGTAAGCATGTTACATTGATCGTGTTCAAAGATAAACATATGATTTTATTTTTGAGAGAATTATAAAATTTTATAAAGATAAAAAAAATTATTAATATAAAATATATAAAAAATATTTAAATTATATGAATGCCTCTCTCTAATGGCCTATCAATCCATTCCTAATCGTGTTGTATTTGAATTCTGAATCTTATTTGTAAAGGTAATATGTTATTGCAGCCAGTATCTAGGTTCAACTAGTGTTTGTCTTATAATGAACATATTTGTTGGTATGTTTATTGACTAACATATAAGGGTTATACAAGTATGAAAAGTTCTAATTACATAATATTATAATTTTTGTATATTTATTTTGTGGTATGTCATTTATACTTTTTATTTTTATCTTTTTGATCTGCAGCAACATCAATCTTGATGTTGGTAGTCGATCGCTGATATTTTTCATTGTCATTTTATTTTTTATATTGTATCTTTATTTTTCTCATATGTTTAATTTTCAATAAGTATGTCTTTATGACACGTTTTCACCTACCTTTATGGTATATTTTCTCTGTCTTTTGGCACGTTTTCGGTCGTTTGGCTGTTATTTTTAAATTATCTTTTATAGGGGTTGATTTGACATCACAACGGTCGATCAAGATGACACTTATCTGTTAAAATGCTAATCTTCCCAACCTTGGACCCTCAGATTGGATTTGTATACTTGATTTGCGTTCGTGAATCGTTTACCGATGCAATCATATATGTTTGTATCTATCCTTGTTCGAGTTTTAGTTAGGTTTTTTTAATCTTTCTTGGTATAGTCTTTATGAGGCATGTCTCAGGAAAGGCGGGCTAATATACGGCGTTACCAGATATATTAAAATATATTTAATAAATTCGGTTTAGCACTACCGAAAATGTTGAGTAATAATAATGTAGTAGGTCTAAATCATGAAGAAATATTAAAAAAATTGGCAACCGACAAACTTAGCTTGTTGGTTTATGTCGATACTTTATAAAAATGTATCGATCCACATCAATATAATAGGAAAAAATATGACAAAACCGATCACGAAAAGACAAAACCGGTAAAGCGTTACCGGATATATTGAAAGTGTCGCTACTTTAATATAAGTATCGACACATTGTGAATTTAAAGGAGAAGCAGTTTTAGCGCCTATAAAGTGTCGATTCTTTATAAATATGTATCGATCCACAGCGATATAACAGGTAAAAATATAACAAAACCGGTCTCGAAAAGACAAAATCGGTAAAGCGCTACCGGATATATTGAAAGTGTCGATAGTTTAATATAAGTATCGACACTTTGAGAATTTAAAAGAGAAGCAGTTTTAGCTTCTATAAAGTGTTGATATTTTATAACAATGTATCGATCCACAACGATATAACAGGTAAAAATATGACAAAACCGACATCTAAAGGACATAACCGTTATAGAGCGACCGGATATATTGAAAGTGTCGATACTTTAATAAAAGTATTGACACTTTGTGAATTTAAAAGAGAAGCAGTTTTAGCACCTATAAAGTGTCGATACTTTATAAAAATGTATTGATCCATAACGATATAACAGGTAAAAATATGACAAAACCGGTATCTAAAGGACAAAACCAGTATAGAGCGACCTAATATATTTAAAGTGTTGATACTTTAATATAAGTATCGACACTTTGTGAATTTAAAAGAGAAACAATTTTAGCGCCTATAAAGTATCGATACTTTATAACAATGTATCGATCCATAACGATATAACAGGTAAAAATATGACAAAACCGGTCTCAAAATGACAAAACCGGTAAAGCGCTACCGGATATAAATAAAAGTATTGACACTTTTTTAGTTGTATCGATTAAATATAAATAACATATATGGTGAAAATATAAAGGGCATAGTTAAATATCCTTTGAAAAATAGATAGAACGGACGAGTTTTTGAAATCGAAGCGTAATTGTTGCTGCATTTCAGAAGGCGTTTCTAAAGCGAAGTTTGTTTGTTTGTTGCTGCAGTCGAATAAAAAAGTATGTTGTCGAAACCCTAGTTTTTTATTATTACAGTAATCAGAAATAGGGTTTTTATGTGTTGTTTGGAGTTTTGGAGTAAAGAAGCATTTGAGACCGATTACAGGTAGAAAGTGATATTCTAGGTAAAATATAAATATCGATACTTTTATTAAATATTATAGGTAGAAAATGATATTATAGGTTGTATAAATGTGTCGATACTTGGAGTATTGAGTGTTCCCATTCGTTTGAAGGAAATAGGGATTAGGGTCTTTGGGTTTGGTTTAGGGATTTCGAATCGAATCCAAGAAGGATTTTGGATCGATTATATAATACTATAGGTAGAAAATAAATATGGATACTTGTATATAATATTATAGGTAGAAAATGATATTTTAGGTTGTATAAATGCGCCGACACATTTTGTAGTGGTCATTCAAATTCTTTTGAAGAAAACCATTTTACCACAAGAGTAGTTATCTATATTTGTATATTGAATAAAGTGTATGTAACAAGTATTTGATTTGATTTGTGTAAACTGATATATGAAGGAAAAATGGAGTCAATGGGTGGAAATATTGTTGGTGGCGCAGATGACTTTGAAATTGAGGTCGAGACTCGAAAGCAACCAAAGGTTGATATATGTACTTCTAGTAAGTATCAATATCTTTTTGATATTATTGTTGAAATGGTAATTGGATTAAAGTATTTAAGAACTTTAAATTGATGACAAAATTTAAATGTTGACAGTATGATCGAATGTAAAAGGATGAAGGAAGGTGGAGAACACATCGGTTCGTTATGTAAATTGAAATTGCCATTGAGTATTATTTAGCGTTAATGTATTGATTAAAAAATGTTTATGCTTAATATTAGGTGAGAAATGATGTGTTGGAGAAATGGAATTCGATGACTGATGTTGAGAAGGAACCTTACATCGCACAGTCAAAGATAGATAGTGAAGAATACAAAGAATGGAGGAAAACACATGAAAAGAATGTATTCATTAAACTTGTAAATACGTTGATACAAAATATATAAGAACTATAACATTATATATTGTTAAAAATGTAGGAAGTGTCGACAAGGTGCAACATTAAAAGGGTGAATTCATTAATTATACACCTTAAGGAGAAGGGTCAGTTGAATGTGCTGGGAGAAATGGGATTTGGATCGTTGGTAGGAGTAAGGGATCGACCTATTCGAAGGGAATTGTGTCAATACTTGATGGCGCAATTTGATGTCAAACAATGTATTGCTAAATATGTTGATTTTTCATTTCCTCTCGGGATCCCATGTGCTGCAGCCGTCTTAGGGGTAGGAAATGAAGGCAAAAGTGTTATAGAAGTCTCTAAGAGTAAGAACTGGAAAGCACTTGCCTCCAAATATGGTTTGAAGCAGAAGGTGACATATGCTGAACTTGAAGAGGAAATCAAAAGTGGATCTTACGGGGGGGATGAGCTGAAGGCCCGAGTTCTATTGTACCTTATCGGGATCTTTCTTTGTCCAACGGGTGATACGTCAACGAACAAGGACTATATGAAGCTCATTTGCGATGAAGGCTTGAAGGGTGAATTCAATTGGACTGAATATGTCCATTCGAGATTGATTGAATCAATAATCACATTTAAAAAGGGCAGCCAGAGATACCTCAAAGGATACATAGCAATCTTAGAGGTAAATGAGTTGAAAAACATTTTTGTTTTTTTATATAAAATGATAATATAGCTATTATATAAAATTATAAATTTTATTATAAATGCAGGTTGTACTGTTTGATTTTTGGTCAGGCTCTGAGGCAGTACCGGCTTATGAAAGAATTGGAGTGGCACGCATCCGTGTATGGGGGAAGGAAGAGGTAGTTAGAGTGATGGCGAAGTTGAAGTTGAATATACCGAGGAAGCAAGAAAGGGTAATAAATGTAATTAAATAATATTAATAATATAATCAATGTCTTAATATTGTAATTTAATTTTGAATGTTATTGGAAAGGATGTAGTGGAGGCAGTAGAGAAGAAAAAAGAGATGGTTGTATTGGGGGATTACGGTGAGGGGGATGACGGTGAGGGAAAACAGAGTAAATTTGAAATTTTAATGTCTGAATTGACTGATATAAAAAAAATCCAATTTGATATCATGCAAAGACAATCAAGAGTTGAAGAGAAACTTGAGAGAGTCAAAGAGACACTTGAGAGGCATAAGGGGGAAGTGGAAGGAAAAATAGATGGAGTAGTGAAAGAAGTTGAGGTGTTGAAGGGTGAAGTGGTGAAAGAAGTGGAGGTGTTGAGGGGTGAACTTAAGATGGTGAGGGGTGAAAAAATTGATGGAGTGATGAAGGAGGTTGTGGAATTGAGGAGTGAACTTACGGGGGTGAATGGGGTGGTTGATGAATACTTGGATGAAGGGGAAAATTGAAGGGTGAAATAAAATAGATGAAGAGCTATGTAGAGCAAAAATACAATGAACTGAATAAATATGAAGAAGAAAAGAGGGAGGAAGAAGAAAAGATGAAGGAAATGAGGAGGAAGGATGTCGATGTGATATATACACCGGAGAGTGTTATAGATGCAGATTTGGATTCGGAATGTCTTGCACCCCAGAAGAAGAAGCAGAAGGTAAGTTGAATAAAAGAAAACTTAATTTGATCTTTATCATGTTTTTGTGACAAAAATTTGTATGCAAAATTATAGGTTGAAAAAACGGATATTCCAAGCGGAATTGATGACATCGAAGCTGTAATTTGTGATTATTTATGGAATAGTAGGTTAGAATCGGGGTAAGTGAAATATATTAATCCTAATGATTCATATAGATATTTTGTAATCTCAATGGGAAATCAATTCGCTAATATATCCGACGTTGCAACGTTGAAGCCTACGGAATGAGTTGGCGGTGTGGTAAGTAGAAAGTACAAAATATTAAAACCTATTGAATATGTTCTGATTGTGTAATCAATTTTGTTAAGTTATTGATTTGTTCACCTGAACAGTATGCTACAATTCGAAAAAGTCACTCCGGAGGATTGGCTACCTTCCATATCACTTAGCGGTGAGTTAAATTAATAAATGTTGAAAAATAGTGTTATAGACGGTAAATTAATAATGATTGTCGCGTAATTACAGCAACAGACGTTGGATGCCAACAACAAAGTAAGTGTTGAGAGTATTGCTACCTTTTGGGTCCTATATTGGGTAACTATGTGAAATTCACTGACTGTGAGAAGGTAAGACACCATACGAATTGCAAATGATGTTTTCAGATATAGAATGTTGAATTTTGTCAAATTGGGTGTGAAATTTGTTGCTGATCATGATCACAATAAACTACCTTAATTCACATTGGTATCTGTTGGTGTTGGATATGGTAGATCATGTTGCAACAATATATGATAGTCTGTTTACATTTGAAGCAGCTAAACAGAGAGTGAATGATGCTAAGAGATTGGCATGTATGAAAGGACATTATGTAAATTATAATGCATATTTTGTTTGGATCATAACTTCATATTTTTTAATGCAGATGAAAATATTATATAGCTATAATAAGAAACGCAATTGGGTAGAAGAATGTGGATCTCTAGAAAAGTTCCCCTTGAAAAATTTCAAATTTGTGGAGCATAAGAAGAATGAGCAATTGAATGGGTATGAGATGTTATCATAAATAGAAAGCTTAATTTATACAGGTTTCATAATTGACATGTGTGGTTTTCAAATTTTGTTACAGATATGATTGCGACATGTATGTGATGATGTGGATGGAATCGATCGGTTCTACAGGGGCAACTGGTGATTTTGTAAGTGGAATTAAAAATTCTTTTGTGGTTAAATTGTTAAAAGTCGTAGATTGAATGTTGTGGTTTACAATACTTAACGTACTGAGAATTTGAATATAGGTTGTTGAAGAGTGAGATCGATCACGAATATTAAACGATCTCGTAAGCCACAATCAAAATCAACGAAGACAGTAGATAACAAAAGCTGCCATGAGACACAAGAATAACAAAATAAAGCGATGTAAATGTAGAGTTAATTTTGTATACGATTTATAATTTTTTATGTGGATGTAATTATGTATGAGATGAGAAAAGTTAGCAGTAGGTTGTTGTACATGTTTCTTATACACAGTAAGAGTCATGTTGATACTTACGATATATAGAGATCGTTGTCTGCATTATTCCAAATGTCATCATAATTGTCATCATGTGCGGGACTGAATGGTCATTCAATATAGAGGGTATGTACAATAACTACAAAATTCAAGAAATTTAAAGTAAAAGGTAAATTTACAATGTAGTTGGTAAAAATAGACTTTTTAATGAAAAATTAATAAACATAAAGATTTGTTTCCAATATTTTGTCCAGTATGGTTCCCAAACGTTAAGTTTCCAAAAAATTATGTAAGCATATGTGTCGATACAGTTATAAAAAGTGTCGATCCCAAAAACATCGAAACCCATAATTATAATGTAATAGGTAATTTTGTAATATAACCGGTATAAATATACCGGTTTTATATGAGAATAGGTCTACATAATGTATCGACACTTTTTCATTATGTGTCGATACTTTTTGTCCAGAATGAATGCCCAAAATGATGAACGCATAAAGTGTCGATACATTTATTGAAAGTGTCGATCCCAGAAACATTGAAACCCATAAATATAATGTAATAGGTAAATTTACAATGTAACCAGTATAACTAAACCGGTTTTATGAAAGAATAGGTCTACATAATGTATCGACACTTTTAGAATTTGTGTCGATACTGTTTTTCCAGAAGGAATGCCCAAAAAGGGTGCACGCAACAAGTGTCGATACATTTATAAACAAGTATCGATCCCAAAAACATCGAAACTCATAATTATAATGTAATAGGTAATTTTTCAATGTAATCGGTATACATATATCGGTTTTATGAGAGAATAGGTCTACAATATATATCGACACTTGTGTAATTTGTGTCGATACGTTTGGTCAAGAAGGAATGTCCAAAAATGGTGCACCATTAAGTGTCGATACATTTATAAAAAGTGTCGATCCCAAAAACATTGAAACCCATAATTATAATGTAATAGGTAATTTTGTAATATAACCAGTATAAATATATCGATTTTATGTGAGAATAGGTCTACATAATGTACTGAGACTTTTTTATTTTGTGTCGATATTTTTTGTCAAGAATGAATGCCCAAAATGATGAACGCATAAAGTGTCGATATATTTATAAAAAGTGTCGATACCAGAAACATCGAAACCCATAAATATAATGTAATAGGTAAATTTACAATGTAACCGGTATAAATATACCGATTTTATGAGATAATAGGTCTACAATATGTAATGACACTTGTGTAATTTGTGTCGATACTTTTTTTCCAGAAGGAATGCCAAAAGGGTTGCACGCACAAAGTGTCGATACATTTTTAAAAAGTGTCCATCCCAAAAACATTGAAACCGATAATTATAATGTAATAGGTAAATTTCCAATGTAACCGGTATAAATATACTGGTTTTATGAGAAAATAGGTCATCATAAAGTATTGACAATTATTAAATTCGTGTTGATACTATTTTAAATATCACGTGTTTTTCCCCTAAACCTAAAGGCAGAAGAGAACTCTTCCTCTCCGATGAATACTAGCGTTATCATAACAGTGACAATCAGATATTCAGGTAAATTTATCATTATTTTATGGGTTTGATTGATTTCCACATTGGAGTTTTTTTTCCTGAATGTGTTTGTGTTCCAATATAATAGCATCTACACCCAAAATGGCTCCAAAACGTCAGCGTCAGAAGCGTGGTCTTTCTCAAAGCTCTTCTCAACCTAGGTCTTCTCAACCACAACCTCCTTCTCAAATAATCGCTTCTTCTGAGGAAATCAGGTCGTTCGAAACTCTAAACTTTAGATCCGATACGGAGAAAGAAAGATGGCAAACAAGTTTTAAAGTAAGGAAGATTCGTCCCGAACGTGTCATTGACCTGTGTTTCTTGTTTGATGATAAATATGCATTTAGTTTTAAATCCATATTTACATCTTGGGGTTGGCTTGAATTCCTTGGTGTAGAACCAAAATATTACCCAAAACTAGTTAGAGTCTTCTACAATAATGCTTCCTTACAGCACGAGTCTAATAAGACTAATATAATAGGAATTAATACCCATGTCATGGGGAAGGATATATATATATCTCCGGAAACTATTGCGAAGGGCCTAGGTGTCGAGAATAAAGGGATTCAGATGAAAATATTTTAGATACTACAATACAATGGGTTGTTAGAAATAGCACAATTCACCTAGATGTAGAGTCGAGAGTGTTTCACAAAATGCTCTCTTGGTATATCCGGCCTACCGGGGGAAAATATTCAACGATTCGAGACAACGATTATTGGTGGATAGCAAAGTATAAATCCAAAAGGGCTTCAAACATTGCTAAACTGATATTTAATACAATTGTATATATGGTCAGAAAGGGAGCAACAATTTCAACTTCACTACCATATGGATGTGTTATACCCATCTGCTAAATAAGAAAGAAGTTGATTTTTCGCATGACGCCCCTGTTCGATTGACCCGCAAGATTGACATGTTATTTATTAAAAAGTGGGATATGATTTTGTTGAAAAAGTTGGTTGGAAGCGTGTCAAGGAGGTCGGATTAGATAAAGAGAGGGAGGAAATAGACCCCATTGGCCATGAAGATGACCAACCAATTGGAGACGCAATGATGGAAGAAGCTCCAGAAGCTCCAGTTGAAGAGGATGTCACAATTAAGATGGTGATAAAATAAGGGTTAATTTTCGGGAGCACATTGATTCCCTTGTGAGTGGAATGCGAGCCGATATTTCATCATTGCGCGATGAAGTCTCCATGTTGCGCGATGAAGTCTCCATGTTGCATGATGAATTACGTCAACGAAATCAAACGAGTTAGGTAATTAATTATTTATGTTTCTAAACATTTACACGTTCTGAAATGATTTTATTTTCTTTTAACATATGTGGACAACCAAGAGGTCAATGAAGATGACGATGAAGATGATGATGATAATGATGATGATTATGATGATTCAAATAAGTATATCGTGTCTGTAACACCGCCTGCAAGAAAACTTATAATTTTTTATGTCAATAGTGTCCTTGCCTAATCCCAAGACAGCCAAAAGATTTTAATTATATTCTTTTGTATCCATTATTTTAACATATAAGCGTAGAACTTTAATCTCATTTTCTTCATGTTGTAGATGTTTTCCTCAGAAGAGGATTATATGAATTTGTGCATTTATGCATTTTTGTGTAGACAATTTTGTTGTTGTCATTTGGTCTTTCAAGATGAGGTTAGAACTATTGAGCAATTGAATTACTGTAGCCAAAATCGTTAATATACAATTAAATGTTAACATTCAAACTTGATTTCAATCTCAGTCATAAAATCGACCCTGTACTTGAGAAACTACCTTTGCTGTCTGACCATTTTCTATTTACTTGGGTAAGATGAATCTCATTACAGTTTGCAGACTTTTATTTGTCTATGATTCCTACATATTTATGTTCGACTGTTTGTGAACATTATCAAGCAAATTGCAAAACATATGTTAATGTTACCTACTGTAAAGATCTCAATGATGTTTGGAACGTGTTTCCTTATTTTAGCGACCTAAATACAATGTTGGTCGATGATTCACCGGAAAAATGATTTATAATCCGGTAAGTTACATTTATGCAATATGTTTTTCCAGTTAAACAGGTGTTCATACATTGATTGATTAACAATTTATGTGTTTATATAGAAATACAATTACATATGTCCACATTCCTTTGACAATGCTTCTCATTCGGGCGACAATACTTTAGGTATGACACAAATTTATTCCTGCTTATGCGAATTTAGTAGTAAAATTGTACCTCATTAGTTTGATAATTGAAATTATTTATATATGTCCTCAGAAAAAGACGGTAACATACGAGAGCATTTGGAAAATTTGTTGAAGGCGCATAATGTTCTGGACTTCGTTAGAAATAACCCTTTTTCATCGGATTAATTTTGTTGTGGGTACATTATTTGAACATTGTTATGCATAAATTTCTTGTGTATATATGTTTTGGTTTGATTATATTGTGTGTATATCTTCATTCGAATGGGATACGTTGTGCATAACAAAACAATCTATCTATCTCTTCCATGTGAGTACTTTATTCCCACCATGTGACAAGTGTGACAACCCCATCAACTCACAACTCAGCTTTGAACTCAATCAATATTGTCTTTTACCCGCTTGATGGTTCATAACGTATGTTACTTGAACAGTATGAAACAATTATGCAATTTCATTTATAAGGTACTTACATTTTTTAAAACTTATTAACTTAGCTAATATGCATGTTATCATTGATTATTCCATATTTGCTTCTCTGTATACAGATACATTTAAGGATTGTTGAAATATCAATACTAGTTATTAATGTATTTTACATATGCGTGCAAATGTATCGAAACACATTAATAAAGAATCATTTTCTATAATCTCCACAACAAAGTTTTCATACATAAAGTTTCCAAACTTGAATTTTCCCATAAAGTGTCGATACAGTTTTAAAAAGTATCGATCCCAGAAACATCGAAATCCATAAATATAATGTAATAGGTAAATTTACATTGTAACCAGTATAACTAAACTGGTTTTATGAGAGAATAGGTCTACATAAGGTATCGACACTTCTGGAATTTGTGTCGATACTGTTTGTCCAGAAGGAATGCCCAAAAAGGGTGCACCCATAAAGTGTCGATACTTTTTAAAAAAATGTCGATACTTTTTAAAAAAGAATCAATCCCAAAAACATCAAAACCCATAATTATAATGTAATAGGTAATTTTGTAATATAATCGGTATAAATATACCGATTTTATGTGAGAATAGGTTTACATAATGTGTCAACACTTTTGAATGTTGTGTCGATACTTTTTGTCTAGAATGAATGCCCAAAAGGGTGAGCGCATAAAGTGTCGATACATTTATAAAAAGTATCGATCCCAAAAACATCGAAACCGATAATTATAATGTAATAGTTAAATTTACAATGTAATCGGTATAAATAAACCAGTTTTTTGAAAAAAAAATACATAATGTATCGACACTTGTGGAATTTGTGTCGATACTTTTGGTCCATAAGGAAAATCCAAAAAGACCATAAAGTGTCGATACATTTTTAAATAGTATCGATCCCTAAAACATAAAAACTCATAAATATAATGTAATAGGTAATTTTGTAATATAACCGGTATAAATATACCGGTTTTATGTCAAAATAGGTCTACATAATGTGTCGACACTTTTGAATGATGTGTCGATACGTTTTGTCCAGAATGAATGCCCAAAAGGGTGAACGAATAAAGTGTCGATACATTTATAAAAAGTATCGATCCCAAAAATATTGAAACCGATAATTATAATGTAATAGGTAAATTTACAATGTAACTGGTATAAATATACCGGTTTTATGTTAAAATAGGTGAACATAATGTATCGACACGTTTAAGATTTATGTCGATACCTTTTGTCCAAAATGAATGCCAAAAGGGTTGCACGCATAAAGTGTCGATACATTTTTTAAAAAGTATCGATCCCAAAAACATCAAAACCGATAATTATAATGTAATAGGTAAATTTACAATGTAACCGGTATAAATGTACCGGTTTTATGAGAAAATAGGTGAACATAATGTATCGACACGTTTTAGATTTGTGTCGATACTTGTAAATAACATGTTTTTTCTTCCTTCATTATGTAACGCTATAAACCCTAAATCGATAAACCCTAAAGTCAGTTCTCTTCTCTTCCTCTGTGACGAATACCAGTGTTCATAACAGTTACGATCAATTATTCATGTAAATTTCTCGATATTATGGTATTGATTTCCAGATTGGACACTTTTTTCCCTTCTTGTGTTCGATCGGTATGTTGTCAAAACCCTAATTTTTTTAGAAAATCTTTGGAAAGAGGGGTTAGGTTTTAAAGTTTGATGTTTGTGAATGGTTATAGGTTGCAAGTTCAATCTTTGTTCGTGAAGATGATGACCTTCAAATCTCTACAGTCTTACTGAATGCGAAAGGATAAAGGAAGCTCATAATCATGTTGATAGCATAGCCAATAAAACCTCTTGCAGGGTCCAAATGGTAATCTAGGAATTGGTAAGGCAAGCTTTCTTTGAGGGTTTAAGGGTTTAGGGTTTAGATCCCTCCAACGTAATGAGTGCATGATTGAACGTTACGTATAATAGTTGTATTTAGTTGTTGAAGAATTGTTCTTAATTTTATGTAAGGATAGTTGTTATGATATACGTTCACATTTCGGGACCAATTAGTTAGATGAGTGCAGTAGCCTATATCCTCGAGGTAGAACACAAGAAATCTGGCACTTAAAGATTTACCAAGAGCGCTAGCTTTTGCTCTGCATTAAGACCGAACCTAAAATCAACTTTGCAATTATGCCTATCATGCTAAAGAGAACCTGCTGAATAATAGGATTTGCACACAACTGCTAGCATTTTAAACCCTAAACCCAACTACTCACATTAAAAATTATGCAACAGAGATGTCAATCATTTTATGGAAAATTTTCCATGTGAGGAGTTGGGTTTAGCGTTTAAAATGCTTGTAGTTGTGTGCAAATCCTATTTTTCAGTAGGTTCTCTTCAATATGATAGGCATTATTGTAAAGTTGATTCTAGGTTCGGTCTTCATTCAGAGCAAAAGCTACCACTCTTGGTAAATCTTTAAGTGTTGGATTTCTTGTGCTCTTCCTCGAGGATATAGGCTACTGCACGCATCTAACTAATTAGTCCCGAAACGTGAACGTATATCATAACAACTATTCTTATATAAAATTAAGAACAATTCTTCAACAACTGAATACAACTATTATACGTAATGTTCAATCATGCACTCCTTACGTTGGAGGGCTTTAAACCTTAAACCCTCAAAGAAAGCTTGCCTTACTAATTATGCAATGCCCCTGATTCGTATACCGAGTATGTCATAAAAAACTCAGGATCATCATGTTTCTTATAATCAAAGTAAGCAATAAGCACATTCACATTTCCATAGATGATTTCCTTTGCTTTACCTCTTTGAAGTGCATTATAGAAGTCTTTATGTGTAAATCCAACATTATGATAACCCCCTGCCTGCTGCGTTAAATAGTTCATTACTTGTGACGTGCCAACACCGACCTCTTTCAATGATATTGCCTCATCGATATCAGCCTTACTTACAGCTCTATTAGAACACATAAATGATGTCATAGCAGGTGTGCACAATACATGATTATGTCTCTGATAAGACTTACCTATAACCCAGTGATCGTTTGTATTTGTTATTGTAACTACGACTCTAGCCTTGCATCCTGTTCTTGTGACTGGCGTATGGAACAACAAAATTCTTGTGTCTTCAGATTCCCTTCCACGTCAAGCCGTGTTTTTCCCTTACATACATTAAAACCATGTTCCCGTGTGAATCCCTTGTAAAAGTACCAAGCTTGATCACATGAAGAGAAGAGCTGACCAACCAATCTGTCAGATTCATCAATATTATATACTTCATGGCATTCCTCGGTTGGCTTAACATTGTCTTCATCAGTATGATCCATGGCAAAAATTTTGTTGTGCAAGTTCAGTGGTCCCGGAGTTGATGGAGATGTAAGTAAAGGTTCATTTAACATGTTTAAGTCATTCTTTCAATAGGATATGGTATTGGTAATGGTAGTTGAAGGGTGGGTACAACAGTAAATTCGCGTGACATATTTAGGTGTGTACAATAACTACCTAAATATGTGTCGATACTTTTTCTAAAAGTATTGACCCTAAAAACATCAAAACCAATCATTATAATGTAATAGGTAAATTAACAATGTAACCGGTATAAATATACCGATTAATTAGAAAACAAGTCAACATAATGTATCAACACTTGTGTAATTTGTGTCGATACTTATTGTACAGAATGAATGCCCGGTATAAATATGTAATATGTAAATTATAATCGAAACCAATAAAATCGAAACCGATAATTATAATGTAATATGTAAATTTACAATGTAACCGGTATAAATATACCGGTTTTATGAGAAAATAGGTCATCATAAAGTATCGACACTTATTAAATTTGTGTTGATACATTTTTTCCATAATGAATGCCAAACGGGTGCACACATAAAGTGTCGATACATTTATTAAAAGTATCGATCCCAAAAACATCGAAACCGATAATTACAATGTGATAGGTAAATTTACAATGTACCCGATAGAAATATACCGGTTTTATAAAAAATAGGTCTAAATAATGTATCGACACTCTTTAAGTTTGTGTCGATACTTGTTTCCAGAATGAATGCCCAACGATGTGCATGCATAAAGTGTCGATACATTTAAAATTGTATCGATCCAAAAAATATCGAAACCGATAATTATAATGTAATAGGTAAATTTGCAATGTTACCAATATAAATATACCGGTTTACTTATAAAATAGGTCAATATAAGCGCTACCTATTACATTATATAAGCGCTACCTAATATGTTATTGTACTTGATAATATTTCCGGTTAAATGCATATTTTATTATATAATCGCTATCTATTACATTATATAAGCGCTATCTAATATGTTATTGTACTTGATAATATTTTCGGTTAAATGATATAACATAATCAGTCTAAATTTTAACCGGTCACGCCGTTTTTTAGCCCTTTTTAGGTGCCGCACAGCAGAAGTACCCAGTCTTTATGTGATATTAAATTGCTAATTTTGTGTTAATAATTGGGTAAATTACGCAAATGGTCACTAATATTTGGGTAAGTGTTCTTTTCCACCACTGATGTTTGAAAAGTTACAAATCGATCACTAATGTTATCGTTTGTTACAAAACGGTCATTCGATGTTAACAGTCGTTAACAATCATTACTTCAGTAATGGAATGCTGATGTGCCACGTTAACCAACTGACACATTATGTTTGACAGACCGTTTAACTCATCTTCTTCTTCTTCTTCAAAAGAACTAGCAATTTAGTATCCCAAAAATTTTTACAAGAAAATAAATGAGCTAAACAACCAAATAAAAAGATCAACATTCATAAAAAAATGAGATCACAATGCATTATATCAACTTCTCTCCAATCAAAATGAGATCATCTTCAATAGGATCTCCAACACCATGGTTAAATGATGGTGCATAAACAGAACCCTGCGACATATGTTCTAATTACAACAAAATTTCAATTACGACAAGCTTAAAAGAAAATCTACATGTATCTTTAATTTTCTGTATCTCCAACCATTCATCGACATAAATCGGAAAGAAGGGAAAAATCTATACATACGCCTTTATTTTAAGCCAAATCAAATATTTGTTTTAGTTATAAAATACCAATAGTTACCAACTTGTTCCATTAGATTATTGAGGCAATTAAGTAGTAACATGGGGTCAAAAGTCCAAGGAGCTGATTATCTGTTGGAAATATAAACCACAAAACAAGACGTTAGCACAAAAAGGGCAATATAAAAATATTGAACAAATGAACAACTAAAATTGTGTCGTGGTGAAAACCACTGTCTTAAAATTTACATCCAATCCGATTTGAATCGATCTAAATATAGAATTAGATAAAATAAGGTCTTAATAGGAAAAAATAAAATAAAATGAGTTATTATTACCATTATCCCTAAATATACAATAAATATTTATAATATTATGATGGGCTAGGTTGGATCAATGTTTTTCACCTTAAACTCAAATCCAATCGGATCTAATCCGATCCAAACTCAAATTTTCAAAATAAAATTTGATCCGACTATATCGAGTAAGATCGAAACCTTTTAGATCCAACGAAATGTCCATCCCTAATTATCTTAAGTTTTTCTTAACTTGTGATGATAACATATAGAAATTTCTGAAGGTCTTCAATCCGTCGTACTTTTTTCCTTGAGCATATCTAAGATATATACATTTAGAGATAAAAATCAATATTTGTGTTGAATGTACAACTTTAATTCTTAAGAAATATTTGAGTCTTACTATATCATTTATCTAAAATTCTTAGGATAAACGACCTTTTAATTGATTGATCATTTTTTCACAATAATATCATCTACGTAAACGACCTATTGTTGCCACCAAAAATGGAGGTCTTGTGGATATACATCGGGTATGACTCATCATATAATGTGTTTATTGGACATCAGAGAATCACAAGACTGCTGTTTAAATCCCTGTTTTGATCAACATTATCTGAGGTACACTGTTTTATGATCTCTGGACCCTTGAACCCCGGTGATTTCAATGCTTTTTTCGGCAATAGTGGCGGTCACCGCTGCTATTCGGCTGTTAATCCTTAAGATGGTCCCTTTGTAATTGATTTCTATTACTACTGCACATGGAACATCGTTGTGGTCCTTGTGGAGGGGAAAGATTGAAAATGGCATCGGTTCGTCGGGTGGGATCAATTAATAAGAAGGCAGAGGACAAGCAGTAGAATGTTATTTGCAGCAACGCAAGCAATCAGTTGCATGCCAACAGAAACTATCCCCTCTCCCATGTCATGCCTGTTGGTGGCCCCGTCATTGTTCCAACACCTCATGATTGCACGGTCGAGCTCCGATCCTTTACAGGTAATAAGTTTGAATGTCAGCTTATAACTCAATTGTAAGGCCGTTGTATCATTAAAAATGCGTCAAATTTGGGTGCCTGTCCGTATTCGGCGTGGTTGCTCTATCACAATTATCCAGCACTAATGTGATATTTGATATACAAGTTTCTTATCCAGATATCTGCTCGTATCAAGCCAATCTTTTTCATGTTTACTGGTTTATGATATATGGAATATACACGAAGACATTTCCGCATTTTCTTCGTAATATTTGCCTTGAGAAGTTGCAGGTCGACATTCCTCGGCTGCCGGTAAGGTGGCATGCGATGGAGACCTAATTGATAGAGAGATTTAGCTGAATGTTTTTATGTATGCATAAGAAGTAGCCGGCGTGTATATGCGCATGCGTATAGGTAGCTTACATGTGTGTGAATATGTAAAAACATCTTTCTGGTCAGTATGCTCCAGTGGCATTTATTCATAATTTGATCACTGTTATATCTTTTTATTTAGTGCTGATATTTGGAGAATTACAGGGAACAACAGGTCTCATTGATTTGAATTGAATATCAACTCCGGAATCGGATATTACCCTACCGGCGACCTGTTATGTGGTGGTCATTCTATGTACTCGCAGGGGTCCATGTTTCGGCTCCTATCAAGCAGCGTTTGCCTACATTTTTCAAGTGATCCACAAAGGTAGTTTATCTACCATCGCAGAATCACAGCTCTAGGCTTTTTCACCATAGTTATACCACCATCACCAACCCTGGTTGACCAGAAAATTGTGTCTTCCGTGTCTCTATTCACCGCCGTCCTGGAGTTTATGACACGGTTGACAAACCGGTCCAATCCGCATTGGAATGTAACTCTAGCCTATGAGGATGCCTGCCGCTGGCCATAGTCATAAAAATATATACATGTAATCACTATTTTTAGCTGCAGTAGCCCCCTTCATCCAGCAGCTTCCAGCACTGCAGCAGTCCCTCCACGTTACCGTTCCAGCAGCTTCCAGCAAATGACAACAACCCCTCCACGTTTCCGTTCCAGCAACTTCCACTAAACCAGCTGTCCCTCCACACGCACCAACAACAGCCACACATGCAAGGAGAAAGGAAAAATCATCTTTGATTCTTATTTTGTAAACTAGGGCTATAAAAACCCAAGATCAGTATGTAAAATTTTTACGGGAAAATATTAGAATACAAAGAGAAAATCAAAAATAAAATCACAGCAAAGGTTCTTTTCCATTTTGTTTTTCGTTTATTTTTCATTTTTTCCTCTTCGAAATCAAACAACAAGTTAATAAAAAACAGTAAATGTAACATCCCAAATTACGGGTTAGTGACTAAATTGTAAAATTTCAGAATTTGGTAATCAAAGTAGAATAGTTGAATAGTTCAATGGTTTATTTGGGAATATTTTCGGAAAGTTGTTAGTAATTATCCAATGAATTAAAGGGTAAAATGGTCAATTGACAAGGAAATATATTTTTATCCCCTTTAATAGGAGATATACACGTGGGGGGGGGAGTAAGATGAAAACATTTCATCTTCTTCTCCAACCGTGGAAGCTAGGCAAAGGTAAGAGTTTCTATGTTTCTTGATATTTGATAAATTAAAGGTTGAGTTTTGATCATTAGATGATAACTAAGCTTCAGGAAAGCTTAAGTTATCTTAAAATCAAAATATAAAGTAGTTATGACTAATTAAAGAAAATGAGTTTTGAAGTGAAATTTTGAATAGGAAGGTTTAAATGAATTTGGAGGATGAATTTGACTTATCATCTATGAGAATAAGAAGTTACAAGTGTTAGAATTAAGTTTGGATAACATGGAAAATTTGGTATGATTATTGATTTCTATATGGAGAATAGAATTTTGAGGTTTAAGATGAAATAAATGGATATAAATTAGTTTAAGTATGTATATTTGAGTTAAGAATATGAAAAGGAATGAAACATGAAGAATTTAAGTTGATATAGTGATCGTGCATGAACATTAATTTTTGGGCTTGAACGAAAAAATTCCAGATTATGCAGGGGGTACAGATTCTCCCTAGGGGGTATCGATTCCCTCCTAAAGAAAAAAAATGGAATTTTGGTTCATTAAACCGGCTTAAGTTATTAACATCAAGTTTAAGGTTTAGGCTTCTGATAATTGTTTTGAAATGTTATATTTATGTAGATATTGAGCCTAAACAAGTTTCGGAATAATCAAAAGATTATGATCGAATCAAAGCAAGGCTAAGGTGAGTGCGATTTTAATTGTACTTATGATATTTAACAAACATTAGCTTGCGATGAGCCAGTGACGGAGTTACTATGGTAAGAAGTGACTCCTAAAATGTTATATGATTGATGTGATTCTTATGTGTGCATGAGTATATTAAAATATATATATGTTATTATATGTGACATGACCTATATGATTACATGAATATGTAATATGTGATATATGAACATAAGAGATTAAGTGAATAAACATAGATGATATATATATGATGATATAAGAATAAGACATGAATTACATGAAAGTAAACTACGTGAATACATGCACTTGTGATACATGTGATATGATATGAGATATACGGTTACACATACATGTGATATGTGACAGAAGAGAAAGAACAAGTGATATGAAATGTATAAATGATAGTGCCCATGTTATATGATACGAGAGCTATTGGTATAATTGGCATGCCAAGAGTAGAGGGTCTACGCGGTCCTTCGGGATAATTCTACGTGGTCTTTCGGGACGTATATATATTCTTTGGAGCTTGTATGAGGTTTTTTGAGACACTTACTTGATCCTTGGTATATGTATATGATTCTTAAGGAATTTATATGTGGTCCTTATGGATAATCTTATATGGCACTACAGTGCATTTCTACGTGGCACTTCGGTGCAAATGCTACGTGGCACTTCGGTGCAATTTATACGAGCTGTGGTGACACCATTTGTGAACAACCTCAGTGTACTCACATACCTTAAGTTCTCAACAGTGTACATGGGCTAATAAAGAAATTTAATAAGTATATTGAATATGATATGTATATGTGATTTGTTATATGGAATAGATCACCGGATTTATGCAATGGTGTATTGCTTGGTTAATGCATAATATGTTATGTATAAGGGTATTAAATTATAAGAATTAATGATAATAAATGTGAAGTGTTAAACGTGTTGATAATGGTATATGTGTTTCATGATTTGTATAGAAATTTCATGATGATATGTTTATTCCTTGGTATAGTGATATATGTGTTATATGATGAATATATGGTTAAGTAAAAGGGATTAATGATAGTATTTGCATATGTATGCCTTTTGTTTATATGAAATGATATATGTTTTATATGTCTCACTAAGTCATCGACTTAGCAAGTGATTGTTTCACACGTAGGTTTGGAAAGAAAAAATAGAAGATTGATAAAAGTTATGCAAGACAGGTCAGATTCTCCTTTCGAAAGATCAGATCAGAAAAGAAGCTAATAGTATGTATTTTGTAATACTTATAGTGGTTGGCATGTAAACAATGCTTTGAATACGATATGTTTTAATCAGTTTTGTAAAATCATATGATTGAATTTTGTAATGTTTTAAACGTATATTTGTAAATGGTAAATGAAAGATGATGAACGTTTTAAATTTTATGAATTTATACGTATTTTACAGAAGTACTGTAGCAGTACTGTAGCAGGGTATCGATTCCCTATTTTACTATAGCAATACTGTAGTAGTACTATAGCAATACTGTAGTAGTACTATAGCAATACTATAGTAGTACTATAGTAGGGTATTTTACTGTTCATAAATACGTTTTTGCCTCAAAATTTTATAACAAACACAATTCAACAATATATGATATTATTTTTCTTAATATAAGTTCAAATGTTCTATTATTTTGCAAGTATAAAGGTTTTGAAACGTCAATGTGACATCTCGAACTCGTATTTGGGATGAATACGGGTTGGGGTGTTACATTTAATGGTATCAGAGCTACAGTTTAGCAGATTCTAGGCTAAAAACGAAGTCAAAAGTGTTTTAAAAAGTATAAATGGCAACACAAAGTAAAAAATTTTCTGATATGATAGTGTAAGGAGTATATTGTCTTGATAATAGAGTTCAAATGTTATGTTATATTAGATGTATGATAATGAGAGTTTCCAAAGTGAAATACAAGGTAATAGCATTCACCTGCCCTGGCCAGTGCCTATACAAGATTAGAGAATGTTGAATGATGTTGAATGATATTCTGATGTGTTTTCAATTTTATACTTCTATAATTCATGGAATAAATGTATCAAAAAGAGTTGAGAACACCCGAGTTCAAGGGTGAATTTGAGAAATGTTCCATTGTTATGGACATTTGATTAAATGATAGGAAGATAATGTTAAAAGGTTTTCATTTCTCCAAAGTGAAGAAGTTTAATTGAGTAGTTTCGTTACTGCATGTGCAAGTTAGAGTATGTGAACAAATGTCACCATAAGAATGTTAAGAGATCAAGTGACGTGGTTATTGTTTGTAGAAGAGTTCAAGAATAAGTACATCGATCACCAGTTTATAAGAAAAATGAAGCTAGAATATACGAGCTTGAAGCAAGGGAATTACACATACATGTGTATGAATGTAAGTTTAATAAGTTAAGCATATTTGTTGCTGAGTTGATTTCGATTAAGAAGAATACATGTGATTGATTGTTTAGGGCTTGCGCCTTAAATTAAAAGAGTGTTACTGGTTTTGAATTTGTTCTCTTTTCAAGAAATGGCTAATCGCGCTAAAGCTTTAAAGAGAGAGAACTTGGAATAAAAGGATTGGAGAATAAAAATCTCAAATGATTAAGAGAAGTAGTGATTCATAGAGTTAAGCACCATCAAAGAAAGGTAGAGATTCTGGTTTTCAACATTAAACCATATATGAATTAGTTGTATTCTCCGTCAGAGAATCAAATCAGGTGAGAGTTCGATAGACTCCAGCAGTAGGGTTTGATCTTGAAAGATTAAACAAGGATTTAATTGATAATAAGTTAAAGTTAAAGACAACCTTTGTGAATTGGGTTAAAAGCTTTATTTAAAGTTAAGTAAATCGAATATGAAAAAGTATTTTAAATGAACTAGATGAGTATTGAAATCTGGTGATTGTTGAAACAAGTGGAGAAAACATAAGTATAAGAATGATAAATAATAAGGTTTTGTGCAAGTAAAGTTGACTATCAAAGTCATGAAAATGTGATAAGGAGTGATAGTTAAGGATAAATATATGTGATATAAAAGAACATGGGAGTACATGGGAGTATGAATGACATGATATAGTTTAGTTATGTATAAGACAAAGGTAAATGGAATGGTTGAATTCGAACCAAAGGAATTGTATTATGAATGAGTGAGAATGAAGGTTTGATAAGTGAAGGAAATAGAGGATGAATTATTTTTACTGGAAAGAATATATATATGGATATTTTGATGAAGGTTTACGTTTTGATTGAAAAAACTAAGTTGAATAATAAAGTAGTGTGATAGTGAATGTATTAAAGTTAAAGGATTTATATGTTTGACGGAAACTAAGGATCGATAGAAAGGTTAAAAAGGATAAATAAGGAAAAGTATAAAGGATATGAAAGGAATGTAAAAACATAAGGGAAAAAGGTAATGAAAGAATTAAAGTAATGAAGTGAAGATTATGATAGCACGAAAGATTTATTGAAGGGGTGATATGTGAAAAGGAATATTAGAATTGTAAATAGTATTATGTATAAGCAAGAGTGTGGATATGATAAGGGATTTGCATTATAGATGGAAAGAGTTTGCAATGGCTAACAAAATTATGTGATGGAAATGTATTGGAATTATAAGATATTATCAGGTTATGATAAACAAATATGAAGTGAATCCGAATACAGTGTATATCTTAGTTATGTAATGTAATATAGTGAAGGAGATAAGGATTTGAATGTTCAAGAGAAGATAAAGAGTAATAGAAAAGTTTGAGAATGAGTATGTCGGTGAATAATTTATAAGATAAAGGAAGTTATAACATTTGATTTTGAAACAGAGGAATAATACTGTGTGTGAGTAAGAGTCCAAGTTTGAAAAGTTGATTAAGATACCGTTGAGGAAAATTTTGACGGAAAAGAAGGTATATGATTGGGTTGATAAGGGTCGTACCCTATATTAAAAAGTTAAGAATTGTGTTCAGAAAAGTGAATGTGCAAACGAATAATATTAAATGATATCCACTATTCTAAAGTAGAGAATTTAGATGAACTAATTTAGTTGCTATGTGGTTGAGTTAAAATATGGTAAACAAATGTTATAATGGGAATAATGGAAGATTCATTAATGTGAATATTGTTTTGGAAAGAGTTTAAGAAATAAGTACGTTGGTGATTATTTTATAAGATGGAAGACGTTGAAATGTTGAGTGTGAACAAAGAAAATTACATGGTGTATAAGAATAAATGTGGATTTGATAAGTTAAGTAAGCTATTGTTGAGATAATTTTGATTGGAAAAGGGGTACATGATTAATTTATTAGGGCATGTGCCCTAGATTGAACAGTTGTTATTGATTAGCTGTAAGAGTAAAGATGATAGAGTTATAAGATTGGAAGAAAATATAAAGTGAATTAATCAAGTATAATATGGATCTAGATATGGTTATGTATTTTCACCATATAGATATGATGAAGGCAATGAGAAAAGTATTTATAGGTCTTAAAAATGAGCTTTGAGGAAGAAGAAAAAAAATACAAGTACAAGAGATGGTAAAGAATGAGGTTCTGTATAAGTGAAGATGCTTATCAAAGTTATAAAGATGTGATAAAGATCGATAATTAGAGATGAATAGAGTATGAAAACACTGGTGAAAGATATGATTTAGTTGTGGATAAGGGGATTTTGATTATAGAAAGATATAGTTTAAAGGATCTGATATGATAAAGATTATATGGAAGTGTAGATTATAAGTTCGATGGAGAAGTAAGAAAAAATGTGCAAGGCAATGTGAAAGATTGTTTGATTCCGTAAAGTATATGTTTAATCACAATTGAAGAAGATGTAAGGTTATGTTCTTGGTCAAACGATGATGGAATAAAAGTTTGGTTATTGTTGCAAGGTAATTAAAAATTTATAAGGAATTTGATTGATTTATGATGCTAAATGATGAAAATGAGTAAATGAGTGTTATTGTCTACGTGATGAGTAACATCATATGAATTTTAGAAAGATCAAAGGAAAATGCAGAATTGAAAGAGAGAAAATACAGAAATGGATGAGGTTACTGTTTATATGATAAACGACAGTAGATGAATGAATAAGGGGAAAAGGTAGTTGAAGAACCAAAGGAAGGAAATATTAAATAAAGGAAACAACCTGAGAGTATTAAAAGATATGTTTTTGTCAAAGTGTGCAATAAAAATTCGAGGACGAATTTTCTTAAAATGAGGGGAGATTTGTAACATCCCAAATTACGGGTTAGTGACTAAATTGTAAAATTTTAGAATTTGGTAATCAAAGTAGAATAGTTGAATAGTTCAATGATTTATTTGGGAATATTTTCGGAAAGTTGTTAGTAATTATCCAATGAATTAAAGGGTAAAATGGTCAATTGACAAGGAAAGATATTTTTTATCCCTTTAATAAGAGATATACACGTGGGGGGAAAGTTAGATGAAAACATTTCATCTTCTTCTTCCTTTCTTCTTCTCCAACCGTGGAAGCTAGGCAAAGGTAAGAGTTTATTTGGTTCTTGATTATTTGTTAAAGTAAAGGTTAGGTTTTGATCATTAGATGATAACTAAGCTTAAGGAAAGCTTAAGTTATCTTAAAATCAAAAGATAAAGGAGTTATGACAGATTAAAGAAAATGGGTTTTGAAGTGAAATTTTGAATAGGAAGGTTTAAATGAATTTGGAGGATGAATTTGACTTGTCATCTATGAGAATAAGAAGTTAGAAGTGTCAGAATTAAGATTGTATAACATAGAAAATTTGGTATGATTATTGATTTCTATATGAAGAATAGAATTTTGAGGTTTAAGATGAAATAAATGGATATAAATTAGTTTAAGTATGTATATTTGAGTTAAGAATATGAAAGGGAATGAAACATGAAGAATTTAAGTTGATATAGTGAATTTTCATGCATGAACAGTAATTTCTGGGCTTGAACGAAAAATTCCAGATTATGCAGGGGGTACAGATTCCCCCTGGGGGTATCGATTCCCCCTTAAAGAAAAAAAATGGAATTTTGGTTTATTAAACCGGCTTAAGTTATTAACATCAAGTTTAAGGTTTAGGCTTCTGATAATTGCTTTGAAATGTTATATTTATGTAGATATTGAGCCTAAAAAAGTTTCAGAATAATCAAAAGATTAGGATCGAATCAAAGCAAGGCTAAGGTGAGTGCAATTTTAATTGTACTTATGATATTGAACAAACATTGGCTTGTGATGAGCCAGTGACGGAGTTACTATGGTAAGAAGTGACTCCTAAAATGTTATATGATTGATGTGATTCTTATGTGTGCATGAGTATATGAAAATAGGTATATTTTATTATATGTGACATGACCTGTATGATTATATGAATATGCAATATGTGATATTTGAACATAAGAGATTAAGTGAATGAACATAGATGATATATATATGATGATATAAGAATAAGACATGAATTACATGAAAGTAAACTACGTGAATACATGCACCTGTGATACATGTGATATGATATGAGATATACTGTTACACATACATGTGGTATGTAACAGAAGAGAAAGAACTAGTGATATGAAATATATAAATGATAGTGCCCATATTATATGATACGAGAGCTATTGGTATAGTTGGCATGCCAAGAGTAGAGGTTCTACGCGGTCCTTCGGAATAATTCTACGTGGTCTTTCGGGACGTATATATATTCTTTGGAGCATGTATGAGGTCTTTTGAGACACTTACTTGATCTTTGGTAGATGTATATGATTCTTAAGAAATTTATATGTGGTCCTTGTGGACAATCTTATATAGTACTACGGTGCATTTCTACGCGACACTTCGATGCAAATTCTATGTGGCACTTTGGCACAATTTATACGAGCTGTGGTGACAAAATTTGTGCATAACCTCAATGTACTCACATACCTTAAGTTCTCAACAGTGTACATGGGCTAATAAAGAAATTTAATAAGTATAATGAATATGATATGTATATGTGATTTGTTATATGGAATAGATCACCGGATTTATGTAATGGTGTATTGCTTGGTTAATGCATAATATGTTATGTATAAGTGTATTAAATTATAAGAATTAATGATAATGAATGTGAAATGTTAAACGTGTTGATAATGGTATATGTGTTCCATGATCTGTATAGAAATTTCATGATGATATGTTTATTCCTTGGTATAGTGATATATATGTTATATGATGAATATATGGTAAGTAAAAGGGATTAATGAGAGTATTTGCATATGTATGCCTTTTGTTTAAATGAAATGATATATGTTTTATATGCCTCACTAAGTTATCGACTTAGCGTGTTATTATTTCACACGTAGGTTTGGAAAGCGAAAAAGGGAAGATTGATAAAAGTTATGCAAGACATATCAAAGATCATATCAGAAAAGAAGTTAATAGTATGTATTTTGTAATACTTATAGTGGTTGGCATGTAAACAAAGCTTTGAATCCGATATGTTTTAATCGGTTTTGTAAAATCATATGATTGAATTTTGTAATGTTTTAAACGTATATTTGTAAATGGTAAATGAAAGATGATGAACGTTTTAAATTTTATGAATTTATACGTATTTTACGGAAGTACTATAGCAGTATTGTAGCAGGGTATCGATTCCCTGTAGTAGGGGAATCGGTTCCCCTTTGATAATCAAGAAAATTTTACTGTAGCAGGGTATTGTTCATTATTATTCACAATATTGTTCAAATCGTATTTTAATGTTCATAAATACGTTTTTACCTCAAAATTTTATAACAAACACAATTCAACAATATATGATCTTATTTTTCTTAATATAAGTTCAAATGTTCTGTTATTTTGCAAGAATAAAGGTTTTGAAACGTCAATGTGACATCTCAGACTCGTATTTGGGTCGAATATGGGTTGGGGTGTTACAGTAAATAAGAGTAGTTTTACCTTGTTGTTGGTTCTTCGTCGGAGTATAGGTTGCCGGCAAAGCGTAAGTTGAAACGTCGATGAAGAAAGGCTTGAGTTTTTTCAAGTCTTGTGCTTGGTAGTTTAGTCCCAAATCGGGACTTAGAGTTTTTTTTAGGAAAGTTTTAAGTTCGAGTTTTGTTTGGGGTGGTCGGAATAGTGGATGGCCACCGATTTACGGTGGTCGACGACAAGATGTGGGGTTTTTATGGCTCTTGACCATGTAAAAATGAAGAAGAAGGGAGAGGTTTTTTCTCTCTGTTGAGAGAAAAAGATGAAGAAAAGAGTGACTAGGTTACCAAATAGGAAAAAAATATATACATATATAACTTACGTTTTGGGTTATTTACCATTAAGTCACTCCATTTTATGCCATGTTTTACACTTCGGTCACTGAATTGAAGGTTAAACTATGTTTCAGTCCCCGTATATTAGATGTGTTTTGCTTTTTGGTCGCTGAAGGGTTTATTTAATTTTCGGGATAAATCACGCTAAAGTCTTTGTACTTTAAGCGTGGTTTTTATTTAAGCTACTAGTTAGTGGGTTAATCATCAATAAGCCATCCTAGTTTAGGCTTTTTTTTATTTTGATCACCGATATTTTTATTTTCGATTTTTACATGTTAATTTTTATTTTATTTCATGTTAGTCATTAATTTATTCTGTTATTATTTTATTTTTAAATATGATTCTATAGTTTTAATTTCTTTTATTTTGGTGATTGTTTAATTATAATTTTATTTTACTTTTATTATTGTCCTTTATTTTTAAATACGATGCTATAATTTTAATTTCTTTTATTTTAGTCATTGTTTAATTGCAACTTTATTTTTATTTTTATTATTATCCTTTATTTTTTGATATGTTTAATTTAGTACTTTAAATATTTTTTATTTTTTTATTTTATTTTAGTTATATGAACATATATATTTAATTAAATAATAACATTTATTTATTTTTTAATATTAAAGAAAGGGGTTGTCTTAAAGTAACTAGATATCCTTTTATGATATTTTTAAATAAACAAATATCCTACTTAAAAGTATATATATATATATATATATATATATATATATATATATATATATATTCAAATTATTTTTTTCTAGAAAATTATTATATTTTATTTATTTATTGAAGAATGGGACTATCTTAAAGTAACTAGATGTCAGTTTCTAATATTTTTAAATAAATAAATACCCTATTTATAAAACCCTAAAAATATACTTTAATTTTATAAAAAAATATTTTAATATATTTTTCTTAGAATTATCCTAGTAAATTTGAAATAACATGATTGTAAATTTAATTTATATTAGAATTCTTAAATTTCTACTAATAGAGACATTTTATAATCGAAGGGTACCAATTTTGGGCATTATAGGAGTGTTAATCCTTTCCTAAATATAACCGACCATGAATCCCTTTTTATTACTAAAAATAATGATTTTTTTGTTAAACGTATACCAGTTTATCCTTTAACTGATGTTTTCTTAAAACCTCTTTTAAAAGATGATTTTTATGTATTCGACCAACCTAACTCAAAAGGTCGATGGCGACTCCAAAACATTTCCAAAAAACCATTCATTTATTCACATACTTTCCCCGCCAAGAAAAATTCATACCTGGGCGAAAACCGGTTACGACAGCTTGGCGACTTTGCTGGGGACCCTGGTCAACCTAAGTCTATTATATATTGTATATTTATGTTTGTATTTAATTGCTTCTTAGATATTAATTTTTGTATGAACATTTCTCCTTACACACAACACGTGCATTGCATAACATAAGTTTTATACTCGAGCTTCTTTCCCTTTTAAGTGGGAGTGAAAGCGACGTCTTCGTGAGAATTTATTCTCTTTGTCAGACTTAGCAAGTAGCTTTTGGGGTTTATATATCCTATGTCTTCGTGAGAATTTATTCTCCGTATCAGACATAGGGAAGTGTGTCCCCTCGAATTAAACTCGATCCGCTTAAGTTTGTAATATACCAAGACTGAGGGTTTGGCAGCCCAAGGGGGCACCAACAAGGACAATTCGAGTATCTTTACTCTTAGAACCAAAACTCTGCATATAATAAACCCTATAAATTCATCTAATCTAAGATAATATTGAAACCCTGTCCATAGGTATACACAAAGGAGAAATAAACTCTAGCTTTTAATTTATTTGATTTTATTTTTTCTTCTAAATAAATGTATGTGAACTAGTAATTATGCGGTTAGGTTAATTTTTCCAAACAAAGCATGGAACTATAAAGCATGAGGTTAAAATTTATATATAGATACCATGATAGATAGAATCTTTTCTTTCCATTAATTGGTACTAACCATTTTATTTTTTTCTTATTTTATTTTTTTTATATATATACATTCTATTTTGCTCTAACTTGTTTATATTAGTTTTTATTGTGTGCATTACATTTATATTGCTCAATACATTTCCAAATCATATATTAAAACATTTATTCATTAAAATAAGGATTTCGACCGAAGTGATCTTGGTTCTTACTTGTAGCAAGAACGCTTAGCACGACACAAGAAAAATGTCTAAAGAAACCGAGGATAGGCTAGCCAAATTTGAGATAGATCATAAAGAGATGTAAGAAGAATTGAGGAGCAAGCTAATATCGCAAACTCTCATATCTATCTACTGAACAATATAGAATAAATGATTGGGAAGCATTTGACCACTGCGGAAAGACTTGTTGAAAACCCCACATACCTTCTTGGTGTTACACCTGATTACATTCCGAGGCACACTTCTGCACATCAGGAAATCCAACCCATATTTAAGAACCCACAATATCAGGCTGGAGCTTCGTTCCCCATTGACTGTCTTAGTGCTTCTAGGTTGAAGCCAGATGATTTTTGTACTGATAATGAGGTCCCTGACTCAAATGAATTAGTTGAGAAGAAAAAATTAATCCAACGACTAAAAAATATAGAAGATGTGATAAAATCTAAAGAGATGGCCGAGTCATTTTATGGGTTTGATGCTAAAGAGCTAAGTTTGGTCCCCGACCTAGTTCTCTCACCAAAGTTCAAGGTTCCAGATTTCGAGAAGTATAATGAGACCACATTCCCTTCATCTCATATCACCATGTATTGTCGTCGCATGACTGGCTATGTGGAGAATGAAAAGTTATTGATCCACTGTTTTCAAGACAGTTTATCTGGACCTGCTACCAAATTGTATAATCAGCTAAAACGTACTCAAATACGTTCTTGGAAAGACTTTGCTCAAGCCTTTTTGGGTCAATACAAGCACATGACTGATATGGCCCTGATTGAACAATGTTGCAAAATATGAATATGAAGTGCAACGAGAATTTTTGACAATATTCACAACGATGGAGGGACGTTGCTTCTCAAGTGCATCCACCATTAACTGAAAGGGAGTTCACTACTTTGTTCACCAATACATTAAAATCTCCCTATATTAATCACATGATAGGGGTTGCAACTAATAATTTCTCTGACATCGTCATATGTGGAGAAATGATCGAAATAGCTATCAAGAATGGCAAGATAAGAGGCTCCGACAGTACTGACATCGAGAGAGAAGTCAAGATCAATATAGTGAGGTCTTATTCAACTAATCATAGGACCAAATCTTATATAATGACCCGAGAGAAGGCTCATATCGATAAAATTCCAATGACATATGAAGAACTACTCCCATTACTAGTTCAACAAAATCTCGTGACTCCAGTTCAGTCTAAACCAAAAGAACCCCCAATTCCTGAAGGGTATGAAGTTAATGCAATATGTAGCTACCACAAGGGAAGCACGTGGCATACTACTGAGAATTGTGGGGCATTAAAGTGCAAGGTTCAACATTTAATTGAATCAGGAGCATGGACATTTGAGGAATGATAGGGCAAGCCTAATAAACAAGTGGAAGTTGTTATCTACCACTGTAGTACTTTCTATTTTCAGCATCTTGTTTGAACTTGTTTTTGTTCCTTTACACACCTTTTTTGCAATAAATAAATTTGTGCTGCTTTTATGGTTATGAGCAAGGAATCGAGTTTTAATCTTAAAGGTTTTGAGTATCAAATAAATTAAATATTCTTTTAATTTTTCAAGAGTCATATATCTTTGGCAAGTGGTTAAATTATACTTTCTATATCCCATCCAATGCCAATTACTTGATCATTACAAAAACCAAATCCTGACACTACAATTATCTGAGACTCTGAAGTAATGTCTCTACCTATTTTTAAGACACCAAATCCATATATTTACCTTCTTGGGTAGAGTTGATTAGTTTATAGCATTCCACCATATACACGACTTCAGAAGTCACACATTTGTCCTTCCAGGAAAAAACCATCATATCGGTAAAACCAAAAGACCTCAAAAGAATCAAACTTTCAATTATCTGTGAATCTTCATGTAAGAAGAGATGAGGCATTATGGACCAACTTATTGAAGATAATTTAGATTGATTGGGGCATACTCAAAGCAAGAAGAAGAAAAAAGAAAAAAAAGGGATTGATTTAAATAAATATATCATTCATTAATTACATTGTTTTCATATAAATAAAGTTAATCTTGAATATTCATCCCCCTGAGGATACCTCTTTTTACAAAGACTTTTGTGTATGAAATGCTTTTTCTTCTGATTCAACCCTAACCAAGGATCACCCTCCACACTGAGGGGCAAAGATGAAGGACATCTGCTCGCATGAGTGAAGATCATCAATCCAGAAGTAAATCATGGTGAAATAAAGTGAAAAATATCAAAAAACCACAAGGTATATCAAATACAAAGTGAGTGAAGATCAATCCATTCAAGAATAACGAAAAAATTTCTGAAATGCAAGAAGAAAATGAGGTGCTCAATGCAATTGAAGTCATATACTCATTCATCAGAAAAGAAAAAAAGAGATGAAAAAGAAAAAAAAGAAGAAAAAGAAGAAAAAAAAAGTAAAAAGAGAAAAGGAAAGAAGAAAAAAGAAATTGAATCAAGATGTGTGACTCATTGAGCCTCAAGTTACAAGGTTGATCAAGTGCAATTAGTTTAAAGATTCATATTCAACAAGAAACACAATAAATGTTGGTGATATAAGAGGGATCTAGAAAAAGAAATAATGAAAGACAAGTAGCAAAGCAGATCTAAGTCAAGCAAGGAAAAATTGAAGGCATCATGGATTCGAGTCCATTCTAATCATACATGGATTTCTAATTAAAAGAGACTATCTTCAGATTTCATTCCGCCTCTCAGGATTGATTTTTATTTGCAAAAATTGGTTTTTTTTAAAATCTTTAATGCATGATATGAAAAATGATAAAAGGGGGGTTCAAGATGTAAAATTTCTAAATAACATCTTGAAACCAAAGGAGGATTTGAGTTGAAAACCTGAAAATGCGATTCAAATATTGAATGGTAGAACAACAACATAAGAGGCGATCTTAAGCTCTTGATGAAGCACCGCACATCCGAAAGACATTCTTGAGATTCTGGAATCAAGAAGTATCTCTATAAGATGAATACAACAACCATTTCTTCAAGTCAGAGAAAGCTCAAAGAGACATATATGCTGACTTTACCAGAATCAACCTACACCTTAAATCAGTCAATAATTTTGACATTTGCCATAGGACTATGATTTTTTTATTTAAAAGTGTAGTTGATTTATTTGATATTCATTAAATTCATGTTTTATGATTTTATTCAATTGTGAAGTTGTAATGGGCAATACTTTACAAAATTCTTTTATTATTCGATAAAGAAATGAGGAAAAACATTTTCAAACAGGACAATCTCAAATGAGAAAGGTTCTTGAAGCAAGTTGTTGCCTATTCTACCTCTATTGTAGAAAAAGAATAAATGAGGCCAAAATGATGAAGCATTTCACATTCTTAAAAGCAAGTGATCCAAGAAGCCATAAACCTGAAGAACTAAAATTGTAACACTCTCTTGTGACATTAGCAACAACCTGATAAGAAGAAGATGATCACGTCATTCAGAAGATGCACATATCCCAGATATTTCTGTTCGAAAGATTATTCGCTTCTTAAATTTATAACAACATGAAGAGAACTCCTCAAATTACTTGACAACAGTGCTGTTTAGTGACACCAGAATGAGAGAATTCAAGATTAAAAGATTTGTTCACGAATAAAGCCACAAGTATTCATAACAGTGCATTGTCAAAATTGGACCTCGTGGGGATCATGATATTCAAACCAAACAAACATTGAGAGTAAGCCTCACAGTTTAGAATGTTGGGGTATTTTGAACACTCAATTCAAACAGATCTATGTGGAACATCTCGAAGGCCCATTTCAACCAGAAATAGAATATTGGGGCATTTTGAATGCCCAATTCAAACAAAAATGATCCATGTGGGGCATTTTGAAGGCTCACAACAATATGAATATTTAGGCATTCGTGGAAGCTCATATTAGCAAGAAGAAAAATTTTGGGGCATTTTGAAGGTCTATTTCAGACAAAAATAATTCATGTGAGGCATTTTGAAAGCTTATTTTGAGGGCTCACACCATCAAGAAACAATTTTGAATGCATTTTGAACGTTCATATCAACAAATGTTGGGGCATGCTGAAGACCCATATTATCTTATGGAAAAATCATTGATTTGAGAAAAGATTTCCATTGAGACAGAAAGATGTGAAGAATGGAAAAGGTGAAACATTGACAGTGGAGCTGATTATACATAATGATTTGTTCATCATATAGTTGTATTATTCTGGTGATGTTAACTACATTGATGCTGAAAAGCCAAAGCATCTCACTTGTATTCCAATTAGTTTTGTTTTTACGTATCCTTGTGACATCATACAAAAGCTCTAAACACTATGCAAAGAGTTCATTGATTGAGAAATCTGGGCAAAACCACAAGAAAGGATGAATGTTTTGTCAAATGTTTTACGAACCAGTGATTATGGTGCTGAATCAATGTTATAATCATATGGTATTTCCATTTATTGATCTGAGATGAAGTTTGACTTCTTCAACCCTAAGGTTAGAAGCGAGAAATGATGAATATTTCCTTCCACAAAGAGGCGCTGGAATTTTAACAACAAGAAACTAGTGGAGCCAACTAAGGTTAAATAATAGGATGTTGTTAAACATTTGGACATGATATGGTCTGAATGGCTTTGTTCGAGATCCAATTAGATGTGGAGATATGAAAGGAATTAGGATAAATCCTCCTTGTGATGTGTTTCAAGAGTCAAATCAGAATAGACAGTGCTCTCCTAATTAATCTCTACTGAGTTGAGCATATCTACATCTACATTCTTCAAAGATGATAGATTCATTCTTCAAAGATGATAGATTCTCTCTTCAAAGATGATATATTCTCTTTTTAAAGATGAAATATTTATTGGATTTCTACACAAGTCCATACGAAGAAAACCAGTTTTATCAAAGACAAAATGGGATATCAAGGTCATGATTCTGATTATAGCAAGAGTTCCATGAATGAAACATTTCTTCTAAGACTTTAATGAAACAAAGAAGACATAAAGATGCAAGTGGATCAGATGGTTCATCAGAAATGCCAGCCTGAAATGACATTTTGGCTAATTAAAGGAAGACCTAGTTCACCACTTTGAAGTCAAATAAAGATGGATTCAACATTCATGCATTCATAAGAACATCATTTGCATAATAGAAAATGCATTACATTGATACATTTGATTGCATTCAAACACGAAGTTTTACAGGTTTTCATATGAAAAAAGAAGATTCATGATGGAAAATATCTTACAAGTGTAAGGTAGAATTCAAGCCTCGAGTACAAGAATCATGCAAACAACTGAAGAATAGATGGATGCAATCCACAAATGAAGCATTATTTTAAAGTTAAGGCATGTTATCCAACTAAAAAGTTATTTTGAAAAATGAGAAAACAATTTCCAAAGTTTCTCATTTAATCTTTTCTGAAAATGAAATTGTTGAATAGTAAGAAAACGATTTCCAAAGTTTCTTAATTAATAAACTATTTCCCAAATCTGTAAGTCCTACGGGCCATCCATAAGACCTTCAGTGTAGGATGTTTTCAAATAGCAATTTATCTCACTTGAGATTGTTTTTCTTAAAACAAATTGTTTCTCGCTGGAGAAAGTTTCACTCGAAATAGCAATTTATCTCACTTGAGATTGTTTTTCTTAAAACAAATTGTTTCTCAATGGAGAAAGTTTCACTCGAAATAAAAATTTATCTCACTTGAGATTGTTTTTCTTAAAATATTTCCAGATAGAGTTCATAATCTGAAGAACTCATATGAAGAGGAAGAATGAGTTCATAATTTGAAGAACTCATCTGAAGATGAAGAAGAAGTTCATAATCTGAAGAACTTATCTGAAGAGGAAGAAGGAGTTCATAATCTGAAGAACTCGTCTAAAGAGGAAGAAGAAGTTCATAGTCTGAAGAACTCACCTTGAGAGGAAGAAGAAATTCATAATATGAAGAACTTATTCAACCTTTTGCTCATTTCATCACAGAGGCAAATAAATCAACATCAACATTGTTCAACCTTTTGTCAAATCCATCACAGAAGGAGATAGATCATCATTCCTAGTGGAAAAAATTGTAATAAGAAGAACTCATCTGAAGTGAGTGAAAAATTCATAATGAGAAGAACTTATAACTCATAAGTTTGAACAATTCAAGCTAAAAATGGTGTTTTATGTCTTTGCTCAATTCTTGTTCTACAGTAATGAGCAAAGAGAGGCAGTTGTAATCACCATTTTTAGCTGTAGTAGCCCTTCCATCCAGCAGCTTCCAACACTGCAGTAGCCCCCTCTATCCAGTAGCTTCTAGCACTACAGTAGCCCCCTCCATCCAGCAGCTTCCAGCACTGCAGTAGCCCCCTCCATCCAGCAGCTTCCAGCACTGCAGTAGCCCCTCCACGTTACAGTTCCAGCAGCTTCCAGTAAATGACAGCAACCCCTCCATGTTACAGTTCCAGCAGCTTCCAGTAAATGACAGCAACCCCTCCACATTCCCGTTTCAGTAGCTTCCACTAAACCAGTTGTCCCTCCACGCGCACCGACAGCAGCCACACATGCAAGGAGAAAGGAAAAAATCATATTTGATTCTTATTTTGTAAACTGGGTCTCTAAAAACCCAAGACCAATATGTAAATTTTTTACGAGAAAATATTAGAATACAAAGAGAAAATCAGAAATAAAATCACAGCAAA
The DNA here is from genome assembly GCF_006381635.1 of Hibiscus syriacus. NCBI lineage: Eukaryota > Viridiplantae > Streptophyta > Magnoliopsida > Malvales > Malvaceae > Hibiscus > Hibiscus syriacus. The sequence goes on from NW_024063295.1 coordinate 2,429,599, forward strand.
GGTTCTTTTCCATTTTGTTTTTCGTTTATTTTTCAGTTTTATTTTTCATTTTTTTTCTCTTCGAAATCAAACATCAAGTTAATAAAAAAACAATAAATAAGAGTAGTTTTACTTTGTTGTTGGTTCTTCGTCGGAGTATAGGTCGCCGACAAAGCGTAAGTTGAAACGCCAGGGAAGAAAGGCTTGAGTTTTTTCAAGTCTTGTGCTTGGTAGTTTAGTCTCAAATCGGGACTTAGAGTTTTTTTTAGGAAAGTTTTAAGTTCGGGTTTTGTTTGGAGTGGTCGGAATAATGGGTGTCCACCGATTTACGGTGGCCGACGGCAAGATGTGGGGTTTTTATGGCTCTTGATCGTGTAAGAAAGAAGAAGGGAGAGGTTTTTTCTATCTGTTGAGAGAAAAGATGAAGAAGAGAGTGGCTAGGTTAGCCAAATAGGAAAAAATATATACATATATAACTTAGGTTTTGGGTTATTTACCAATAAGTCACTCCATTTTATGCTGTGTTTTACACTTCGGTCACTGAATTTAAGGTTAAACTATGTTTCAGTCCCCGTATATTAGATGTGTTTTGTGTTTTGGTTGCTGAAGGGTTTATTTAATTTTCGGGGTAAATCACGCTAAAGTCTCTGTACTTTAAGCGTGGTTTTTATTTAAGCCACTAGTTAGTGGGTTAATCATCAATAAGCCATCCTAGTTTAGGCTTTTTTTTTATTTTGATCAACGATATTTTTATTTTCAATTTTTGCATGTTAATTTTTATTTTATTTCATGTTAGTCATTAATTAATTTTATTATTTTATTTTTAAATATGATGCTATAGTTTTAATTTGTTTTATTTTGGTCATTGTTTAATTGCAATTTTATTTTATTTTTATTATTGTCCTTTATTTTTAAATATGATGTTATAATTTTAATTTCTTTTATTTTGGTCATTGTTTAATTGCAATTTTATTTTATTTTTATTATTATTCTTTATTTTTTTGATATGTTTAATTTAGTACTTTAATTTTTATTTTATTCTATTCATATGAACATATATATTTAATTAAATAACAACATTTATTTATTTTTTAATATTAAAGAAATGGGCTGTCTTAAAGTAACTAGATGTCATTTTTTGATATTTTTAAATAAATAAATAAATATCCTACTTATATATATATATATATATATATATATATATATATAATTTTATTCAAATTATTTTTTTAGAAAATTATTATATTTTATTTATTTATTGAAGAATGGGACTATATTAAAGTAATTAGATGTCATTTTCTAATATTTTTAAATAAATAAATACCCTATTTATAAAACCCTAAAAATATACTTTAATTTTATAAAAAATATTTTAATATATTTTTCTTAGAATTATCCTAGTAAATTTGAAATAATATGATTGTAAATTAAATTTAAATTAGAATTATTAAATTTCTACTAATAGAGACAGTTTATAATCGAATGGTACCAATTTTGAACATTATAGGGTATTAATCTTTCTCTAAATTTAACCGACTACGAATCCCTTTTTATTACTAAAAAGAATGAATTTTTTGTTAAACGTATATCAGTTTATCTTTTAACCGATGTTTTCTTAAAACCTCTTTAAAAGATGATTTTTAGGTATTGGACCAACCTAACTCAAAAGGTCGATGGCGACTCCAAAACATTTCCAATAAAAACCCATTCATTTATTCACATACTTTCCCTGCCAAGAAAAATTCGTACCCGAACGAAAACCGGTTACGACAATGTCAAATTTACGGTGATGCGTGCATTGTCTCATTACGGTGCTTGGCGTGACCGGAACAGCTCTTCAATTAATTCATCTTACGCTGACCAATAATTCATGCATTGCAGTTCCCATATTGAACTGTTAGCATCTGATTGATGTTCATTACAGTCTTCAAGCTGACTACTACAAAAAGCCAAGAAATGGTCCACAAAAAAGTCAACTCATCAGCTGAAACTTGATCGCTAATTAAGACAACAAGGGATAGAGGTGTTGAGGGATCGTGCTCATGAAAATTTTAAATTTATTTATAATTTAAATATTTTTTATATTTTCTATTGATAATTTAATTTCGTACTTCCTGAACTTTTGTAATTTTACACCTCTAAATATTTGAAATAAATAGAATAAAATTCTACGTACATTCCCGCAAACAACATGGTGATGTAGCTTGAATTAATAAATTGAAACCTGCACCAACTTTTGGAAACAGTTGCAGGATCCACAAGCTACATGGTTTGACTTTTAGCTAGCTGCATGTGACACAAAGCTCCATAAGGTTTAGGATCCAAGATTCGCCTATCAAAACTCGCTGAATTTGATGATTTTCATATTACAGTCGACGTAAGATTTTATGTTAAAAATTATAAAATTTTAAATTTTCTGATTGTATAAAAAAGTTTATAGAAGAATCTTCCCATATCTAAGGAGCTGTTATTCAACACTCCTATCCATTCCGGTTATGGTATGAACACCGTCTTAGCCAGTGAAAGTATTGGGTTTAGAGCTGAGACAATTCCCCAGATGAGAAGTCAACTTTCGGCATCAAAATAGCCGACTTTTTTTCCTTTAAGCCCTTCAAACGAGGGGGCAAAAAACAATGAAGCTTAATGAATGGTTGTAGTTTCAACATCAGAGCAGCATCGGTCTGTAAAAGCAATGTATTTTTATTCCCCCCTCATCTCATTCAATTCAACTCGCTCAATTATTAATTCAGTTATATATATGTCACTTTTTCCTTAAAATTACAATTTAGCCTGTCAAATAAAATATTATTATAAACATATCATTGATAGTTAAATAGTAAATGAAATAATGATGTAACTTACTATAACTATAACTCGAATCCTTAAAATCTACGTGTAGACATTAATTTTTTTTCATAATAATAATTATAATTATAAATTAATATAATATATTATTATTATTATTATTATTAAATATATATATATATTACAAATTACATCAGAGGCCCAATCCCGTTTACAAGCCCAAATCCCAGGCCCAACCAGAACCGGCCCAGACCAAAATGAAACCCTAAATATTTAGGGTTTCAGCTAGGGTTTCTAAACCCTAGCACTGCTGCCGCGCGGCGCCGCCTCATGTTTCCAGAAGAGCCCAGCTGCCACCTCCAGGTGTTCCACCCCGCCGTAGCCACGACATCACCGCCTCTTCGAAGACTCCAGAAACATCACGCCGGCCATCCACGTCTCAGCTATGGGGTGAGTCACCACATAGTTTGGTGACTCACCGAAGTTTCCGCTCTTTAACCAGTCCGAGAGAAACGTCGTGGTGGCTATAAAAGCCACCGTTACCTGCAAAATAAAGAACACACACAGCAAGAACAGAGAACAGAAAACAGAGAGGAGACCAACAGCCACGGAGCAACCAAACAGAGAGCAGAATACGAGAATAAATCAACACCCAATAACCAGAAAGAAGAGGAAAATGAGCATCTTACCATCATAAAAGCCTCCAAACCGTTTGGAACCACCGGAATCATTGTAAAACCGAAGGTAAAACCTTCGATTTATTTTAGATCTAGAACGATCTAAAGCGTTTTAGGACAAGCGAAGGTCATATTCGGCCTTAGGAGGTCGAGATCTACACTCTAGGGTAATTTGGGAATTCCAGCCACCGTTGGTGGCGGCCGGCAGTGGTGATCGGCGCCGTTGGTGGTGGCCGGCCGGTGACAGAAATCTAGAGAGAGGCGAGAGAGTTTTTCTTCTCTCTCAGCTAGAGAGAGAAGAGGAAAGATGAAAATGAGAAGCTGGCCCTTAAGGGCCGACCTTTTGGGGATTTTAAACCCCTCTCCAAATGATGCCGTTTTGGGGGAGAGGTATATCTGTAATTTCTCGCGTGGGTAAACTATACCCGCTGCCACCACAGTTTTGTAACTTTTCATTTTGGTCACTGATATCAAATCTTAAACCTTTTAATTCGGTCTTTTGATTTTATTTAGTTTATAATTTAGTCCTAGCCTGTATACTTATATATATTTAGGGTAAATACCATATTTAGTCCTTATAACTTTAATAACTTTTTTTTGACCTCTAATTAATAAGGATTAATTACATTAGAAACACCTAGTTTTCATAATATTTCAAACTAGAGCTTTTAATCTTGATATGTCATAATTTAGTCACCAATTTTAATTATAAGTTTTATTACTTTTTAATTTTAATTTTATTGTTTATTTATATTTTAATTTTAAATGTTTAAATTATTATTTTCATAATTATTTTATTATTATTATTATCTTATTCATATAAAATATATACCTATATTCTTTTAAATAATAATGTTTATTTATTTTCAATATCAAAGAAAAAGGCAGTCTTAAAACATTTGGATGTCCTATTCTGGTATTTTAAATAATTAAACATTATAAAAATTATAATTTAGTTTTATTTAAATTATTAAAATTTTAATATTTATTTTTTAATATCGAAGAAGAGAGCTGTCTTAAGGCACCTAGAAGTCATTTTTTGATATTTCTAAATAAATAAATATTTTTATAAATATATTTAAATTAATATATTTTCTCAAAAATTATAGTAATAAAATTTGAAATAACATAATTATAAATTAAATATATTTGAATTCTTAAAATTCTATTATTAGAGACAATTTATAATTAAAAAGTACCAATTTTGGGCGGTGTAGGGGTGCTAATCCTTCCCTAAACGTAACCGACCACGAATCCCTTTTTATTATTAAAAAGAACGAATTTTTGGTTAAAACGCAGATCAATTTATCTTTTAATCGATGTTTTCTTAAAAACTCTTTTAAAGGATGATTTTTAGGTATTCGACCTACCTGACCCAAAAGGCCGATGGCGACTCCCAAATTATTATTCACATTATTTTTCCCGCCAAGTATAAAAAAAAAATCGTGCCCGGACGAAAACTGGTTACGACAGCTTGGCGACTCCGCTGGGGACTGTCAAACTTTAAAATTAATTATAAATTGTCTCTATTAATTAGAAATTAAAAAATTCATTTATTTAATTTTTAATTCTTTTCTTTCAAATTTTTTATTACTTATTATTTTTATATTATTTTATTAATATTTTTTTATTTTTTTTATTTTTATTCAGATATTAATTATTTTATTTGTCTGTTAGAGGTTTGAAAATTTCTCCTCACACACAATACTTGCATTGCATAACATAAAGCTCTATAATTGAGTTTGTCCCTTTTAAGTGGGAGTGAAAGCGACGTCTTCGTGAGAATTTATTCTTCGTGTCAGACCTAGCAAGTAACTTTCGGGGTTCATATGCTCTATGTTTTCGTGAGAATTTATTCTCCGTGTCAGGAATAGAGAAATGTGTCCCCTCGAATTGAACTCGGTCTGTTTAAGTCTGTAGTGGACTATGATTGAGGGTTGGCAGGCCAAGGGGGCATCAACAAGGACAATTCGAGTACCTTTACTCCTAGAACTGAAACTCTGCATATAATAAACCCTAGAAATTCACCTGATCTAAGACAATACTGAACCTCTGTTCATAGGTATACACAAAGGAGAAATAAGCTCTAGCTTTTAATTTATTTTATTTCCTTTTCTTTTTCCTGAATAAAGGCATGCGAACTAGAAATCTTGCGGTTAGGTTAATTTTTTCCAAACAAAGCATGGAACTAGAAAGCATGAGGTTAAGATTTATACCTTGATAGATAGATTTTTTTCCATTAGTTGGTACTAACTATTCTATTTTTTTTCTTATTTTTTTCATGCATGTTATATTGCTCTAATCTGTTCATATTGATTTCTTTTGTTTACATTGCATGATCATGGCATAACCAAAAGGTGTTTACTTGAAAGACTGTTCATCATATTGGAAAGAAATCGTAAATGGATAAAAAGTTCTATGATCAAACAAAATATGATGCGGCCAAGAAAAGACATCCTGAGGGAACTCTGAAGATAGAGAAGAGCTATGCACTCAAAGATCGTATGCCCATTGAAGAGCAAAAGGAGATACGAGAAATAAGAGAGCATATGTCCAAGATGATGGATAGAATATCTGTTTTGGCCAAAAGAGAAGAGATTCATGCACAGAAAGAGAGAAAGCTTAATTAAGATAATCATGCAATTTCAGATATGCAAGGGACTTCTGATCCTAACCAATTTAAGAAGTTGCAGACAATCATCATTTGTATTCACAAATCGTCTGGAGATACCAAAGAAATGGTGACCACTGTAAAAGCTCCCAGAGATGAGAAGAAATCATGTAATCATAAATCATCAAAGTTTGGTCTGCTCCTGACGTCTAAAACGCAGGTTCAATCCAAGACAAAAGGTGGTTCTCATCTTGATACTATCCCCATATCATATAAAGAGTTGTATGAGAAGTTACTTGAAGCACGAGAAGTGGATCCTTATTATATAAAATCGTTCCAACCTCCGTATCCGAATTGGTATAACATCAACGTTTATTGTAAATATCATGCCGGAGCTCAAGGACATACCATTGAGAATTGTCTTGCCTTCAAACGTCGAGTCCAAAGTCTTTTGGATCAGGGAATCTTGAAGTTTATGATAAATGATCAACCTAGTTTGGTAATTGAAGATCCTGCCAGATCAATACCAAATGTATTCAAAGGTAATAGCATCAGTAGGGGCGTCCAGAAGGAAGAAGATTTGTTGAGATTCGAAGCCCAAATATGTCATTTGAAGGATCAAAACAAGGAATTAAGCACCAAAATGAAAAACATGCATGAAGATTTCCAAAAGATCAGTCAAGCCTTTCGAAATGTCGGCATAGGAAACACCCTAGAAGAGTGGATCACAGGGGTCACCAAGCTAAAAAAGAATTGTAACATATATGAAGGTCAAGCCAAGAAGTTTTATCATAACTCACGAGTTGCAGAAGAAATACGCAATGCATCTATCAGAGAATTGAAAAGATGTCAAGTCGAAAATCAAGTGTTGAATAGTGCTATGACCAACATGGAAGCATCATATCTGATCAATCAGCATGAGATTGATACTGAATTAGAAGCCACTATAGACAAGAACAAGACATTGAAGAAATGTTTAGATGATTATGGAGATCTTGTATGAGAACTTTTTGAACACAAAGATTCTCTCACAAGAAAAAATGAACAACATTTTTTACAACTTCGAGAATTGACACAAAGGATGAAGGAAAAAAAACAATGTCATGAATGAAGCTGCTATTCAAGCAAACAATGTGGCTCATAAGCTGGTGGACTTAGCTGGCTTCACAAGAGAATTAAAGCAGATGGATAACTCCACACCTGAGTATGAGTGGAAGCTAGTTTGGCTTTTAAGTGAAATAGAGAAATTAGGAGTGAAAGCTATTCCCTACATGTAAAAGTTTTGTTTGATGTACCGAAACTTTTGTGTTCAATGAAATATGTTCTAAGATGATCACTCTTGAGTAACACCTTTTCATACATGCATTTCCATTTTGTATTCTTACTTTTTACATCTTTACATTACACAATTTGCATTCTTATTTTTGCATTTATGCATTTTTGCATTTACATTACATTTTTTTAGTATTGTTATATACATTAATTATAAAAACATGTTAATAATTAATGAAAGGTTTTGTAACAGTAAAACCAAGGTCATTCATTCATTTTACTTTACCATCATCATGAAAACAATGGAGTAATCTTATGAGGGACTACAAGATCAGTGGCTAGAACAATTGACAGGGTTACCTTAGGATATAAGGAAAGAAACATCAGATTCAGTACCAGATGGATCAAATCAAATTATTCAGTGTGTGGCATCTGATAAAGAAAAGATAACTGCTAAAGAGCAACCATGCTATCAGAATGAAGAGTTAAGAAGGATCTACTCTGGGGCATCCCACTTGAACCCAAAGAATAGCCTCGTTCATTATTTACAATATGAGGAAAGATTTAAGAGGATGGATGAAGCAATCAAAAATATGAAATGTGTTGATACTTCCCACAAAGAACTAAAAGCAAGAGAACTCAGTTTGGTTCCAGATTTGATTATTCCCCATGAATTCAAAAGGCCTGATTTTGAGAAATATGATTGCACCAGTTGTCCCTTAATCCATTTGAGAATGTTTTACAGAAAAATGGAAGGATATTTGAGTTCTGATGATCTATTAATTCTCTCTTTCCATGATACTCTTGTTGGCCCAACAGTAGTCTGGTATAATCAGTTGACCCAAGAACAGATCAAGAGATGGGTAGATCTAGCTGATGCATTTTTGGGACAATATTGGTATGTTAAAGGCTTAGCTCCAACACGTATGGATCTTCGAAGAGTAAAGAAGAAAACCAATGAAAGATTTCAAGAATATGCCTTAAGATGGAGAGGAGTGGCAGCACAAGTTCAACCTCCCATGTTAGAAGAAGAGATATCACATATGTTTCGGGATTCCATTCCCGCTCCTTTCTGCGAGTTAATGCAGGCAAATCCGACGAAGGAATTCAAGAATCTTATGACAAGTGGAGATTTAATTGAGAATGTAATCAGTGAAGGAAACTCAAAAGTCACATCCAATAGCCCGATTGATCAGAGAGCTAAAGTTGGTAATGTGAATGAGTATCACATCCAAAATCCCCGCAATTGCAAAAGAAAAGGTGCAAATAGTTGTTCAGATCGACCAAAGAAAGTCATGCGATCAAGAAATACTTTGGAGGTGTTCCAAACCTCCATTTCAGGCTTGTACCCTCATTTGATTAAAGGTCAATACATCATACCAAGACCAACGAAAGTAACACCAAACCCTTCTGCTCATAGCTATGATCAAGATAGTGTTTATAATTTCCACTTGGGGGTATCTGGACACTCTACTGGCAATTGTAGGCCACTGTTGAAAGAAATTGAGATGCTTATTGACAAAGGGGTTTTGAAACAAGAAATGATCAAGAAATGGGGGGCAAATGAAGAAAAGAACCCTGATCCTATTACATACCCAACATTATAGGAATAATGAGGCATGATGCATAAACAAGTGGAAGTGTTATCTACCACTATAGTACCTTTATACTTTCAGCATCTGGTTTGAACTTGGTTTTTGTTCCCTTTCTCCGCCTTTGTGTAATAAATAAATTTGTGTTACTTTTATAGTTATGAGCAAGGAATCAAGTTTTAACCTTGAGATTCTTGAGTATCAAGTAGATTAAATATTCTTTTAATTTTTCAAGAGTTATAGATCTTTGGCAAGTGGTAAAATTATATCTTCCATATCCAATGCCAATTACTCGACCCTTACCAAAACCAAATCCTGACACTACATTTATCTGAGACTCTGAAGTAATGTCTCCACTTGTTTTTGAGACACCAACTCTAGATGTTTACTTTTTCGGGTAGAGTTGATCGATTCATTATACTACCTTCTACCATATATACGACTTCAAAAGTCACACATTTGTCCTTCCAAACACAAAACCACCATAAACCAAATAACCTCAAAAAACCAAACTTTCAATTATCCGTGAATCTTACTACAAGAAGAGACGAGATGAGGCATCATGGACCAATTCATCGAACATAATTTCGAGTGATTAGGGCATACTCAAAGAAGAAGGGGAAAATGATTGTTTGAAATAAATATGTCATGCATTAATTACATTTTTCATGTAAGTAAAGTTAATCTTGAATATTCATACCCCTGGAGATACCTCTTTTTACAAGGACTTCTATGTATGAGATGACTAAACTTAGCGCACAGATCAAGCACGCCAACTCAGTGTCATATCACCCAAAGATGAATGGGGCATTTGCAGGAGCAAATAAGAACCTTAAGAGGATCATTACAAAGACCACTGAAGCTTACAAAGATTGACACGAGAAGCTAACTTTTACCTTATATGCATATTGAATTACTGTGCGAACATTTACTGGGGCAACACCTTATTGTTTAGTCTATGGGATGGAAGCAGTATTACCAATTGAAGTTGAGATCCCATTATTTTGTATCCTATGGGAGGACAAATTGGAGAAGACTAAATGTATCCAATCTCGATTAGAATCAATTGAAAGCTATTTACCATGAGCAAATACATTAGAAACGGATAATGAAAGATCACATCCTAGAGAGTTCCAAGAGGGTGATTTAGATGTGATATAGTGTTTAAAAAGATCTTGCCTACATAAAGATTTCCGTTAGAAATGAATGTCTAATTGAGACGGGTCAAATATTGTAAAAAAGGCCTTTTCCCAAGAAGTGTTAATTTTGGCAAAAAACGGGTGGGAAAGTTCTGAGAAACCAAATAAACTCAGATTCTGTCAAGAAATATTATACTTGAAAAAGAAAAAAGGACAAAAAGGAAAAGGAGGTGTTCAAAGCAATTGAAGTCTTATACTCATCCAGCAAAGAAAGAAAAAAGAAAAATCCAGCAAAGAAAAAAAAAGATGAAAAAGGAAAAATGAGGAAAAAAAGAAGAAGAAAAAAAGGAGAAATTGAATCAAGATGGGTGACTCCAGGGAGCCTCAAGTTACAAGATGGATCAAGTACAATTAATTCAGATATTCATATTCAACAAGAAGAGAAAGAAATGATGAAGATATGAGAAAATGGAAATGAATCCAAAATTTGGCAGTCTAGAGGGATCCAGATGATAGAAAAATCCCCAACAAAGCAGATCCAAGTCAAGCAAAGCAAAATTGAAGGCATCCAATTAAGAGAGAATATCTTCAGAATTCATTTCGCCTCTCAAGATTGATTTTTATTTGCAAAAATTAGTTTTTAAAATCTTTAATGCATGATATAAAAAATGATAAAAGGGGGGTTCAAGATATAAATTTTTAAATAAACATCTTGAAACCAAAGGAGGATTCGTGTTGAAAACCTGAAAATGTGGCTCGAATATTGAATGGTGCAACAACGACATAAGAGACGATTTTAAGCTCTTAAATGAAGCACCGCACATCCCAAAGACGTTCCTGAGATTTTTGAAACGAGAAACATCTTTACAAGATGAGCATAACAACCTTTTCTTCAAGTTAGTGGAATCCGAAGCGACATACTGAACCAACTTGAAAGAACCTACTTTACCAAAATCAACCTACACCTCAAATCAGTCAATAATTTTGACACTTGCCATATGACTATGATTTTTGAATGATTTAAAAGTGTAGTTGATTTATTGGATATTCATTAAACTTATTGTTTATGATTTGATTATATTGTGAACCTGAAAGGGGTAATACTTTGCAAAATTCTTTCATTCTTCAATAAAGAAAGGAGAAAAAACATTTTCAAACAGGACAGTCTCAAATGAGGAAGATCCTTGAAGCAATTGTTGCTTATTCTACCTCTGTTGTAGAAGAAAATGAACGAGGCCAGAATAATGAAGCACTTCACATTTTTGAAGGTAAGTAGTCCAAGAAGCCAGAAAGTCTGGAGAATTGAACTTGTGACACTCTCCTATGACATTATTAGCAGCTCATCAAGAAAAGTTATCTTTTATCTCATGCTGAGGGTGATAAGCATCACCACACAGATTATTTTCCCCAACCATCAATTCAGGTTCTCTAGAAGATTACATCATAGAGCCATGAACAAATAACTACCTGCACTCTGGTTATACCGTGATGCTGGCTCAAGTCTTGATACAGCATTGCTGCCTTTTCCATGCTGATCAATTTCCTTGACAAGATTATATCCATTATGTCCTTCAGAAGATTGTTGAATTCGAATTTGAGAACATATGGCACAGAATAAGACATTGGAATAAATTCAACATTTGTATGCCGTACAGGATTCCAAAAGTTGAGGAAGAGTGGGAAATGACAGTGTGTATTTTGGAGCAGCCGAAGAGACAGTCATTACAATTAAATGCACCAACAAAAATCTTCAAGCCCATCACAATGATGTTTAGTACTTTCATTAAGGTTGTTACACGGGATGCTACCGACAACAAGGTCGAATTCGACAAAACTACTCATCAATTGCACCAACCGATCATCATTCAGTTCTTGCACATCTGTTTTCAAAAGTATGCCAAGACAGTAAAAGGCAACTTCTGCATCATTGATCCCAGAGAAAAGAGACAGGACATTGATACCACCATGGAACATGTCTCTATACAGATCCTTGTGTATGGTTTTTAAGGAAACCTAGAAGCATTTCCACCTCATCAGGTTCAAGTGGAACAATTTTATTCCTTCCAACCCATACCAGATTCCATTTTCAGCACTCATCAAGAACATACTTCTGGACACTCGAAGATGGCTCATTGTCATAAGCTTCAAGAGCCTTACAGATCCTTTCTGTCAATTTGGCACTTCCTGTACATATTTATAAACAGTTCAACTTTGTTCTTGGATCCCAGGAAGGCCATCATTTCTTTGTCAATGGAAAAGCATCATGTATGGCACATGGAGGAAGCAAAATAAGAGGAAATCTGTTCTCAATTGGCAGATTATGAACATATCCCATTTTCAGTGTAGCAGTATGAAAATACTTTGAATCTACAAGTTTTAGTTTTACAACATCAGTACTGTGACATTTCAGTCCAAACATTAACTGGAGCAAGTGCCACGTTCTCATAATAGAAATAAGGAGACCCAATAGCATCTTCTGGAAGTTTTCTTTGAGTTATCTGATCTGATTCGGTAGGAACCCCAGAACCAATCATTGGATTTGAAAGATGAACATGATCATCTTCATTAAGAAGCTTCTTTTCAAGCTTCCTCTGCTTCTTCCTTTTCCACAAATCATTGCCCGAGTTTCACCTTTTCCTGTAATTGGGATCATTGTGTAATGGCTTCCTATCTTCTACCGGAAGAAGTGTGTCAGCAACCTTAGCCATTTGATCAACACATATAAAACCTGTCAATTCTGTAATTGATGAATCTGGACCACATATCCCCATGGTTATTGAAGCCTCAGCCTCTGAGAACCCTATTTTCGTCAAGAATAACAGTTTATTCTCCTCATCATAATCAGAATTCAAGATTTCCTCGGTATCAGAAAGAACTATCAATATCTGTGAAATCATCCTGAAAGATTGCTTCATAATCAGATAAGTTGTTATCAGAATCAACATGTTGCATGGGTGTGGATTTTTCAAAGAGCGTGTACCATTGTATATGTAGTCTTGTCAGTACATCAGATTACTGTTTGCATAAATTGGTTTCTCTCCTATGGAAAAGTATACTTCAGAGATGGGCTTCACTGAAAGATAATAATCCACTGTGTCAGCTTGGAATAGATTACCAAGCTATTTTTACTGCTCTGTCTGACTAGATCCCTCCAGATACAGAAAATGGTCACCTCATTCAAAAGACACATATCTCAGTCATTTCCGTCAGATTGTTTGAGCACTTCTTAAGTTTGTGACAACATGAAGAGATTTCCTCAAGTTACTTAACAACTGCTGTTTAGTGACACCAGAATGAGAGTATTCAAGATAAACATATTTGAGGCATGAATAAAGCTACAAGTACCTACAACAGTTCATTGTCAAAATTGGACCTCGTGGGGATCATGACATTTCAGTCAAACAGACATTAAGAGTGAATCAGACAAATCTAGAGAGACATCTTGAGGGCCCATTTCAATCAGAAATAGAATATTGGGGTATTTTGAAGGCTCACAACAATATGACTATTTGGGCATTCTTAAAGGCTCATCTCAACAAGAAGTAATATTGAGCACACTTTTAACATCTGTATCAGCAAATGTTGGGGCATTTTAAAGGTTCCTTCAGACAGATCCATGTGGGGTATTTTAAAGGCTCATATTAACAAGAAGCAAATATCGGGGCATGCTGAAAGCCCATTTCAATCAGAATCAAGAATGTTGATGTATTTTGAACGTTCGTATCAACAATTGTTGGGGCATGCTGAAGGCCCATATCATCCTGTGTCAAAATCATTGACTTGAGCAGATATTTCCAATGAGACAGAAAAATATGAAGAATGAAAATGGTGAAGCAATAACAGTCAATTTGACTACACATAATTGCTTCGTTCATCAGGCAGTTGCATTAGGGTCCTGTTGTTGAACAAATATTTATTCAGCAAGTATGGTTTCAAATACCCAATCTTCTTAAACCATGTGTCACATGACAGTGTGTTCTTTGTTAAGCTACATCATGGTTGCATGAATAAAGATGGTCCCTTTGTAGACCATTCGATCCAAGGATCAGTTCCTCGAGACCTCGAAATCTGAATTTGGCCTTTTGTGTGTCGGTGATAATTGAAAATATTTCTTTGAGATTCTTGTCAGTTAGTTTCAACCATACTGTTGAGGTTACGAAGCTGTTTTTCACATCAGTTTTGTTTACTTGATGACATTGAAAAGAGAAGCTCATGTATATTGCTCTTTCCCGATGTTACTGGGTTATCATTGCCAGCTAGACTGAACTGAGTTTTCATCTATTTGGTTTATCATGTGCGTTTCATCCCCAGTTACAAGAATTCCACGGATATTTTTCTGTACATTGATCCTATAGCTGAAGTGTTTCTACTTTCTACAATGCTCATTATGAAAGAAAGCATGATCAGTATCACATTTGTCTTTTCCAGAGATGATATCAAGATTTGTTGGTATCTCTTATTCAATTCGACACCAGCACATTTTGTGAATTTGACTAACTTTTTGGTCATACCAACATTACACTTGAATCCCCACTGAGTTTTGATCTCAAATGGTCTTGTGACATCATTCAAAAGCTTTGAACACTAGGCAAAGAGCTTCAATGATTGAGAAATCTTGGCAAAAGCCACAGGAAAGGATGAATGTGTTGTCAAACGTTTTATGAACATCTGAGCAGAAACCACATGAGATGATGCATGTGTTGTCAAATGTTTTACGAACCAGTTATTCTGATGCTGAACCAATGTTGTGATCATATGGTTTCCACTTTTAATCCAAGATGAAGTTTGTCTTCTTCAACTTCAAGATTATAAGTTGAGATATGATGAAGATCTCTTTCCGTAGAAGGAGAGCTGAAATTTTAACAACAAGAAATTAGTGGAGCCAACTAAGGTTGAACGACAGGTTGTTGTTAAGCATCTCGGCATGATATGATCCAAGTTGCCTTGTTCAAGAACCATTTAAATGTGGGGACATGAAAGGAATTGTGATAAATTCTCCTTATGATGTGTTTCAAGAGTCAAATCAGAACAGACTCTACTCTCCTAATTAATCCCTGCTGAGTCATGCATATCTACATCTACACTCTTCAAAGATGATAGATTCTCTTTTCAAAGATGATAGGTTCTCTTTTTAAAGATGATAGATTCTCTTTTCAAAGATGAAAGCCTTATGGGATTTATACACAAGTCCAAGCAAATAAAGTTGGTTTTATCCAAGACAAAATGGGGCATCAGGGTCATAATTTTGACTACGACAAGAGTTCCACAAGTGAAACATTTCTTCTGAGACTTAAATGAAGCAAAAAAGATGCAAAGATACAAGCTGATCAGATAATTCTGTAGAAATGCAAGCTTGATAGCATAAGTTTCTACACTGATATCCAGAGGTAACACTGGCAATAAATGATGAAGTGAAGGAATACCAAGTTCACCACTTTGAAGTCGAATGAAGATTGCATCAACATTCATGCATTCATAAGAATATCATTTACACAATAGATAATGCATTACATTGATACATTTGAGTGCATTCAAACATTAAGTTTTACAGATCTTCGGAAGAACAAGAAGATTCATGGTAAAAAAATATATATATATCTTACAAGAAGAAAGTATTCAAAACCGAAAATACAGGAATCATGCAAACATATGAGGAAGAGATGGAAGCAATCCACAAAAATTAGTATTATCTTGAGATTGGGGCATGTTACCCAATCAACATGTTATTTAAAAAAAACAGAATGAGAAAACGATTTTCATAGTTTCTCATTTTATCTTTTCTGAAATGAAATTGTTGAAAAGTAAGAAAATGATTTTCTTAGTTTTTTTACTTAGTAAACTATTTCCAACAGCCTTATCTTGAGATTGGGGCATGTTACCCAATCAACATGTTATTTTGAAAAATAATGAGAAAACGATTTCCATAGTTTCTCATTCAATCTTTTCTAAAAATGAAATTGTTGAAAAGTAAGAAAATGATTTCCTTAGTTTTTTTACTTAATAAACTATTTCCCACATCTGTAAGTCCTACAGTGCATGATGTTTCCAAAAAGCCTTCGGGAGCTTTTTGATGTTTTCAAAGCCTTAGGGTCATCTGTAAGTCCTGCAGTGCATGATGTTTCCAAAAAGCCTTCGGGAGCTTTTTGATGTTTTCAAAGCCTTAGGGTCATCTGTAAGTCCTGCAATGCATGATGTTTCCAAAAAGCCTTCGGGAGCTTTTTGATGTTTTCAAAGCCTTAGGGTCATCTGTAAGTCCTGCAATGCATGATGTTTCCAAAAAGCCTTCGGGAGCTTTTTAATGTTTTCAAAGCCTTAGGGTCATCTGTAAGTCCTGCAGTGCATGATGTTTCCAAAAAGCCTTCGGGAGCTTTTTGATGTTTTCAAAGCCTTAGGGTCATCTGTAAGTCCTGCAGTGCATGATGTTTCCAAAAGGCCTTCGGGAGCTTTTTGATGTTTTCAAATCCTTAGGGTCATCTATAAGTCCTACAGTGCATGATGTTTCCAAAAAGCCTTCGGGAGCTTTTTGATGTTTTCAAGCCTTCAGGTCATCTGTAAGTCCTACAGTGCATGATGTTTCCAAAAAGCCTTCAGGAGCTTTTTGATGTTTTCAAAACCTTAGGGTCATCTGTAAGTCCTACAGTGCATGATGTTTCAAAAAAGCCTTCGGGAGCTTTTTGATGTTTTCAAAAAAAAACCTTCGAATCATCTGTAAGCCCTTCAGTGCATGATGTTTTCAAACATTTTCATCCTACTCAATAGAGGCCAAAAAAGTTATTGTCTTTTTCGTCTTTACTCTATTCTTGTTAACACAAGAATGAGCAAAGAGGGGCAGATATAGACATTAATTTTTTTTCATAATAATAATAATAATTATTATTAATATAATATATTATTATTATATATATATATATATATATATATATATATTACAAATTACATCAGAGGCCCAATCCCGTTTACAAGCCCAAATCCCAGGCCCAACCAGAACCGACCCAGACCAAAATGAAACCCTAAATATTTAAGGTTTCAGCTAGGGTTTCTAAACCCTAGCACTACTGCCGCGCGGCGCCGCCTCATGTTTCCAGAAGAGCCCAGCTGCCACCTCCAGGTGTTCCACCCCGCCGTAGCCACGACATCACTGCCTCTTCGAAGACTCCAGAAACATCACGCCGGCCATCCACGTCTCAGCTATGGGGTGAGTCACCACATAGTTTGGTGAGTAACCGAAGTTTCCACTCTTTAACCAGTCCGAGAGGAGCACCGTGGTGGCTATAAAAGCCACCGTTACCTGCAAAATAAAGAACACACACAGTAAGAACAAAGAACAGAAAACAGAGAGGAGACCAACAGCTACGGAGCAACCAAACAGAGAGCAGAATACGAGAATAAATCAACACCCAATAACCAGAAAGAAGAGGAAAATGAGCATCTTACCATCATAAAAGCCTCCAAACCGTTTGGAACCACCAGAATCATTGTAAAACCGAAGGTAAAACTTTCGATTTATTTTAAATCTAGAACGATCTAAAGCGTTTTAGGACAAGCGAAGGCCATATTCGGCCTTAGGAGGTCGAGATCTACACTCTAGGGTAATTTGGGAATTCCAGCCACCGTTGGTGGCGGCCGACAGTGGTGATCAGCGCCGTTGGTGTTGGCCGGCCGGTTACAGAAATCTAGAGAGAGGCGAGAGAGTTTTTCTTCTCTCTCAGCTAGAGAGAGAAGAGGAAAGATGAAAATGAGAAGCTGGCCCTTAAGGGCCGGCCTTTTGGGGATTTTAAACCCCTCCCCAAACGATGCCGTTTTGGGGGAGGGGTATATATGTAATTTCTCGCGTGAGTAAACTATACCCGCTGCCACCACAGTTTTGTAACTTTTCATTTTGGTCACTGATATCAAATCTTAAACCTTTTAATTCGGTCTTTTGATTTTATTTAGTTTATAATTTAGTCCTAGCCTGTATACTTATATATATTTAGGGTAAATACCGTATTTAGTCCTTATAACTTTAATAACTTTTATTTTGACCTCTAATTAATTAAGGATTAATTACATTAGTAACACCTAGTTTTCATAATATTTCAAACTAGAGCTTTTAATCTTGATATGTCATAATTTAGTCACCAATTTTAATTATAAGTTTTATTACTTTTTATATTTAATTTTAATTTTATTGTTTATTTATATTTTAATTTTATGTGTTTAAATTATTATTTTCATAATTATTTTATTATTATTATCTTATTCATATAAATATATACCTATATTCTTTTAAATAATAATGTTTATTTATTTTCAATATCAAAGAAAAAGGCAGTCTAAAAACAACTGGATGTCCTATTCTGGTATTTTAAATAATTAAACATTATAAAAATTATAATTTAGTTTTATTTAAATTATTAAAATTTTAATATTTATTTTTTTTGATATTTCTATATAAATAAATATTTTTATAAATATATTTAAATTAATATATTTTCTTAAAAATTATAGTAATAAAATTTGAAATAACATAATTATAAATTAAATATATTTGAATTCTTAAAATTCTATTATTAGAGATAATTTATAATTAAAAAGTACCAATTTTGGGCGTTGTAGGGGTGCTAATCCTTCCCTAAACGTAACCGACCACGAATCCCTTTTTATTATTAAAAAGAACGAATTTTTGGTTAAAACGCAGATCAATTTATCTTTTAATTGATGTTTTCTTAAAAACTCTTTTAAAGGATGAGTTTTAGGTATTCGACCTACCTGACCCAAAAGGTCGATGACGACTCCCAAATTATTATTCACATTATTTTTCCCGCCAAGTATAAAAAAAAATTCGTGCCCGGACGAAAACCGGTTACGACACTACGCATTCTATTAGTTTATATTATAAATAAGTACTTAAAGTATATCCTATTTTACCAACAGGAGTTAGTTCAAGTGGTAAGCAACTTAATATCAAAGTAAGGTCTCAAGGTCAAGTTCTTATGTATGCAAAAAATTCCTACTGGGAGACTCGCCTATTAAAGATAGGTATGCGACGCGGATCGATCTGGATTAGTCAAGGCGAAACCTTGGAACTAAGAGGGAAACAATATATCATATTTTCATCTAAGTACCTAAAGTTATTTTTTTTTCATCAAAACATGTACATAAAATATTTTTTTGGATCAAAATAGAAACTTGAAGTATTCAAAAAATTCCATCTAAGTACTTAAAATATTCTTTAATTAATGTCACGTGTTAAATTTTTCATAACTTGTAAAAAAGATTGAATACTTTATATACCTATTTTTGACAAAAACACTTTATCAATAGATTAAAAAAATTTAAACAGATATAATCACTATCATTCCTTTTGGAATTTTTGATTAAATTATATTTTAATTATTTATCTATTTAAATTTAAATTAACTTTCGTATTCCTATTATTTTAAATTTAAAGATATTAACTTTATCACTGATAGATACGAATATAAATGGTAAGTCTCTATACAGTCAATCAATTATCATTTAATAATTAAAAAGTAATCTTGGAGAAATCCAATTAAAAGTTAACTTTTTCACATATAGTTTCTTGGGTAGAAACCCTAGGTGCTCAAATCAAGAATTCAAACACCGTGCTCAGGCTGTCATGTGATTTACTCATCACATCTTATACTCTATGTAATTAAGCAAATCAAGTTATTATATATATATATATATATATATATATATATATCAAACTGAAAGTTCGGCTTAACTTGTTCTTCAACATGCAGATGCAGCCGACAATGTCTTCCTATTGGAATCACCATTGAAGAAGACAAAGTGAAGAAATATTTTCAGGAAGCCATGGTGGGAACCTCAAGCTGCCATGTTTTCTCCTTGTTTTTTCCAGCTTTATTACTTTTTCTGCTTCTTCTTCTTCTTCCTTCCTCTCCCCTTAACAGCAACCGGTTACCCCAAGTTTTGACTTCCTTCTCGCCTTTCCGTCGCGACGGGACCGATCACTCGCCGCATTCTTCGCCGGCTCCACCGCATGTTTCCCTGGACGGGGTTCTGTCGACTTCCGTGTATAAAACCAATAAACTTAATGTTGCAGCAATTATTAAAGTGAGCATTGTAATAATATATGAAGGTTTGCTGGTTGTTTTTGAATTGTCTGAATGAACATTGAGTGTGTGTCTTTTTATGTTGTCTATTGGAAGAAGAAGAGCAACATGGAGAAGATTGAAGATGATTTGGCTAAAGCACGAGTAGCCATTCTCAAAGCAGTTCAATTGCAGAACTTTACATCAGAGAAAGACGATAACTTTGTTCCAAAAGGATCCATTTACAGAAATCCATATGCATTTTACCAGTTAAGTACTTAAATCAGTTTGATGTTATTCGAATATTCGTATATCGAATAATCGATGTTATTTGAGTTCGGATTGATTAACGGTTTCTTTTTTTTTCCATTATCAGAAGCCATGCAGAGATGGTGAAAAGGTTCAAGGTATGGACATACAGGGAAGGTGAGCCACCATTGTTCCACAATGGTCCATTGAACAATATATATGCCATTGAAGGGCAGTTCATTGATGAAATGGATAGCAATAAAAGCCCTTTCAGGGCTCGCCATCCGAACGAAGCTCACGTATTCTTCCTTCCGTTGAGTGTAACCGGAGTGGTTCACTATGTTTATCGGCCTATAAACTCGGTTAAGGACTACTCTCGTGATCGACTGCAACGATTATTGACTGATTATATCGATACCGTATCGACGAAGTACCCTTACTGGAACAGAAGCAACGGTGCCGATCATTTCATGGTTTCGTGCCATGATTGGGTACCATTCGAACCTCGATTTTTCATTTGTTTCATCGGTTTCGACAATGTTCAAGTCCACATGTGAATGTCGCTTGTTTTTCGATATTGCAGGCACCGGAAGTATCGGATGCAAACCCTGAACTGTTCAAGCACTTCATCAGAGTCCTCTGCAATGCAAACACTTCGGAAGGATTCCGGCCAAAAATCGACGTCTCGTTACCTGAAATTTACCTACCCTTTGGGAAGCTTGGTCCGCCAAATCTGAGCCGGGGTCCGGACCATCGAACTATACTAGCATTCTTTGCTGGTTCACCACATGGATACATCAGGAAGATCTTATTGAACCATTGGCAAGACAAAGACGGTGAAGTCCAAGTGTATGCTCGGCTTCCCAAGAACCTCAATTACACCAAAATGATGGGGCAGAGCAAGTTCTGCCTGTGTCCGAGCGGGTTTGAGGTGGCTAGTCCAAGGGAAGTCGAGGCCATTTACGCAGGGTGCGTCCCGGTGGTGATCTCGGACAACTACACATTGCCCTTTAGTGATGTGTTGGATTGGAGCCAATTCTCGGTTCAAATACCGGTGAGGAAGATACCTGAAATCAAGAGTATCTTGCAAGGGATACCGGAAAGCAAGTACTTGAAGATGTACAAGAGGGTGAAGAGAGTGCGGCGACATTTCGAATTGAACCGGCCGACGAAGCCGTTCGATGTGATTCACATGGTGCTTCATTCGGTGTGGCTAAGGAGGCTGAATTTTGGGCTGCCATCTTGACCCCTAACGTAGGAAAGCAAAATGTTTTGACCCCCATGAATTTTTAGGTTCTCATTTGGTTTGTTTTATGTCAGTATAATTATGTGGATCGGTGTTTAACTATGTTGTAACTAACGAAAATATTAGGAAAAAATAAAGTGTAAAACAAGAACAAAAGAAACTTTGTTTATGCGATTTAGACCGATCAACAATCATGCCTTACACAGATGAGATTGAACCGGCTAACGAAGCCTTTTAATGTGATTCCACATCCTTCTTTATATTACCTAAAGAAGAACCATTGGATACAACAGAAAAAACAAAATCTTCTTTAATGACATCTTATTATATCTATAATTATTTTCATTAATGACAGAAAAAATTATATTCATTAAAAAGTTGAGATTTTATTCCATGAAAAATCTCAAAGTTAATTATTTAATTAATAGTTATGGCAAGTTTCTTAATTTTTAAGTTTTTGAAGATTCTTCTATTACTTTCATCAGGTCTTTTTTGAATATATCAAAAATTTTATTATTAAGACAATATTTGTTCGTAATTATTTCTTAAAATAACATCTATTTAATAAAGATGTATATGTGAATCGTACATCGTAAAATATATTTCTATATTACAAGTGTGATAAATCTCTTAAAAACACGTTTGGTAAAGCACTTTTCAGATCTTAATACCATATTTAATTTTTTTCTTTATAAATTCGAATACAAAGTGATATATATTTAAAGATTCTCAACCAATTGACAATGAATGTTCATATCTCTACATGTGCTTGAACCCAAAACCTTTAAAAAGAATATCAAATCCCTTAATCACTAAGATCGCTTAGTTCATACTAATATCACCTCTAATTTAAATACATACTAATAAGTTTATTCTCCATTTATTCTCCACTGAAAATATATATTGTCCACTCAAATTTGATTTGATTCCAGAATTAAAAACTCTCTAACTAATATGATATGAAGATCATTCTTTTTTTATCTGAATTCAAATTAGTCCGAAATTTTAAGATATAAATACGATGCAACGTAAAATAAAGACTTAATTTTTAAAAAATAGTGAAATAAGATATTATAACAATTATCTTTAATTTTATAAAAAATATACTATTATTCTGGTCGGGTTGAATGTTTTTCAGTGTTTTTTGGCCTAATAGGGCAACCGCCTAAATTATTTGGCCCATTAGGGCATCTCAAAAATTAATTTGAGATCTACGATATTTTTTATAGTCCAGATCGAACTCGTCATCTCAACGTCGAGTTCCATGTGATATAATTTTTATATTTCGGGCCCAATATTTTAATATATCTTGTTGAACTTGTCACCAGTTTCACCTCGAGGTGACGAGCTCCATTAAAAAATTATTTTTAGATTATTATGCGAATTTATTGTTGGACGAAAAAAAATTACTGGAACTCGTCACCTCGACGTGACGAGTTCAATTAGATTTTTTGCTCTCCAAAATGTGGTAGATTGTGTTGAAAGTAACAATAAACTATGAACATTAGATTAGACATTTAGAAATGCACATTAGGAAGAAAAAAAAACTACAAACTTAATACATTAACATTAGATTATCATTGATATTTGTAAAATTGATACAACATGAGAATACGATTACAAAGGATTTATCGACAAGCTCGATATCTTGGGAGATATGGACAGTGCTTCCTATTGTGTCTTTCACCTCTGTAGTGGTCACATAGCTTCGGTGGACATTCCTCTCTATAAGGGTCATCCATATTAATATGAATTCAAGTAGATTCAGGACGACCCCTCAACTTCATTCGTAATTACAGATTGTGTAACCATTCTTCAGAGACAATAAGTGACCAATATGCATCGATTGGGAGATACTTAAACTCGTAACTATATATGTTTCCATAGTATACAAGCTATAATAATCATCAGCTTAATTATATGGGTCTACATTCACATGCATACATGCAACAATCACGTGAACGCATGGGTATCTGAAGGTTTGAAATCAACCACAATCAAAATCAACCACAATCACACCATATTCTATTCAGATTACCAGTAAAGGTAGCAGAAGTCCCACCCTCATGTGCATAGACAATAAATCAGATTCCAATCTGGTGAAATTACAAACATACATTGATGTTGCATGAGTTTAATTTTTGGTCACTGCTTTCTCAAAATCTGGAGCCCAATTTCTACATTTGTTGAGCATTGCCTCTGCCTGGGAACTTTTGTCTACCCAAAATTTACCCAATCTGAAGTATGTCTCCCGAACAATACTTGCCACCAGAAGATGTCTAGTCTCTTTTAGCACTGAATTGATACACTTGGCAAGATTGGTTATCATATGACCATAACGTCGACCTTGATCGTCATATGCATATGCCCATCTTTCCTGGGGTATCTCAGCTACAAAGTTATACACCTCTTTTTCATACTTTCTCAAATTTTTCTAGTCTTGCACGAAAGCTCGGTTATAGTAAAGTGTGTAGCCTGAAAACATAGTTACTTGTAAGTATAATAATTTTAAACAAAGACCAAGACCAAAAAATGAAGGGTAAAACTAAATAAGTTACTCATGTTGATAATCTCTTTCTTTATCTTCTTATTCTTGAACCTCGTCATAGCATTTGAAGAAATATGACGTATGCAATACGCATGAAATGCATGCGGAGGCGACCACCTACTTCTCGGTCTGTCAATTATGGCCAACAACCCAGGTAACAGTTTGAGATCATACAAACCCCATATTAAATGACAACATAAGAGCGCAAGCTTGATAGAAAGAAATTCCACGTTTCCTCGAACTCATTTTTAACAATGGCAAAGGCAATGGGGAAGATGTTTCTATCACCATCTTGTGTAACAACTATCATAAGGATATGTTTGTATACGCCGTACAGAAAAGTGCCATCCACTTGAACCATCAGTTTGCAGTAACAAAAGCCTTTATTTTGTGACTTGAAATCCCAGAACAAGCCTCGAAAAACTCTCTTACCAGGGATAACTTGTCCGTTAAATTTGGTTGCAGGATAAGTGTAGAAGCGAACAATGGTCCCTGAGATGAAATATTTCATTACATGAAATAGATGTGGCAGCTCATTGTACGATTGATCTCAATCACCTTACAATAGTATCATAGCTTTTCGTTTGGCTATCCAGAACTTGTAATAAGAAGAAATATACCCAATTACATTCTGTATTGATGCCACAATCATTGATACTGGGATCCTTGGATTTTTCTCCACCAATAGATTCATGTAAGCACAAATGACATCAGAGTCTAAGTGTTTTGGGTCTTGTGTGAAGCAGTTGAACGTGCAACTGTGCTGGTTGTGGAACATTGTCATTTTCTACAACATCTTTCGTTGTAGGTATAAGACATGTATCCTCCACTTATAGTCGGCGTTGTTGTTAATACATCTGACAAAATATGTCTTATGGTTAGACTCCATAATAGTGAATTCCATATGAGCTTTGATACAAAACTCCTTCACAACTAATTGCTCATTTTTCTTACTCTCAAACTGTGATCCAACTCCAAACTCTGTCGATCCTTCTTCCGAGGTCCCATAGTGGGTTGTGCATATATCATACATATCATGAATCTCAGGATTCCTCATGAAATCATAGTTTATCTCATGCATTGAAACTGCATGATGATATTGAGGCATTTGAGGGTGCAAACTTTTTACTTGCATGGTTGTTGGTGGATGTGCCCAAACTGGCGGTGTATTCTGCATTGCTTGGCCACAAGAAACATCTGCCTCCCAAACATCACCCTCTATATCAAAGGTTTGTACATATGAAACAGCCTCAGTGATATCAGATTCATCGATTATTGGTGTGTCATCATCCATCATAAGTGGAACAAAAGTTTCATCGTCATCGCTAAAATCATTAAGGATTTCATCGAATCGCCCGATGAGGTTATATACATCTTCTGATGGTTTTGCTTCTACGATCATCAGTGTAACAATTGATGAAGTAGGAACATTTTTAGTTTCAACAATAATCTCAATCATTTTGATTATTGGAAGATTGATGAAGGCCAACCATAACAGCTACATCGTCATCATCATCGATCAAGATTACTCCATATTTGAGCGGAGTCTCTAAAATGACATGTCGATATCTCAAACTTGAAAAATAACCTCTAATTTTTTTTCGATTTTCATCTCCATTTTCTGATGAGATACATCTACTGGAACACTGTGTTCATGGGCCTCTATGACATGAACTGAATACCATCTTCATTTTCGACGACTTGACCATTTGGGTGGACGAATGTGAAAAACTTGTTCGCAATAGCTTCAGAGAGAGATTGGGTTTTCTTGTTCAATACAATTGTAAAATTATCAGGTCTTGTGAATATTCATCTAAAGTGAGCCAATTTAAAAAAAATACAACCAATCATTAATTATAATTAAATAATTCTCCAGTGAAATGTCATCTCAGTATGCCAAATAATGGTGGTGTATTATCATCTTTTGCAACTTTTCAGAGGTCATTTAATGCATAATTTAAACAACTTTTCAGAAAACGAGTGAAATAGTGGTGCATTATCATCTTCTGCAACTTTTCAGAGGTCATTCAATGCATAATTTAAACAAATTTTCATAAAATGGGTGAAATAGTGGTGCATTATCATCTTCTATAACTTTTCAGAGATCATTCAATGTATAATTTAAATAACTTTTCAGAAAACGGCTGAAATAATGGTGCATTATCACCGTCTGCAACTTTTCAGAGGTCATTTAATGCATACTTTAAACAACTTTTTAGAAAACGGGTGAAATAATGGTGCATTATCATCTTCTGCAACTTTTTAGTTATTTATCAACTCAAATCAGAATTTTTTTGTGGTGCATTTATCAATTCATATCAGGGAAAAACATGTATTTCTCATAGGCCAAATAATGACTTATTTCACCAACTTTTCAATGCTCACTTAATCATCCTCAACAACTATTAATATGTGTGAGTTGAAAGTTATTTTACTCTGCTATTGAAGCAACAAAAAAAAACAAAAAACTTTCAATCTTTCACTTCCAAAGCTTGAGATTTTTTCGAACATGTCAACTATTTGTGCAACTATTTTTTACGATTGCAAATATATAACCATGTGTTTCCCAAAAAACATTCAACTACACAAGTTGAAGTTCAATATAGAAACAAGAGTTCTACTCGGAAGTAGTAGAACAATATCTTCCTTATATTATAGATTTCGACTATCATGCACGATGTTTTATCTAAGCGGTGATGTAGATCTCGTTGGAATTATTGAGACATATTACTATCACTCTTTCTTTAATGTTGATTTGTTTGTAGAGTTCGATAATCTCGACCTTGATCGTACCATTGAAGATGTTGCTTCCAATTCGAATATCCGACCAACTCAGATAAATGACCAAGAAAAAAACATAGATGAAAGAGACCCAGAAGCATGGTTCCAATTTGTATGTGAACGACAACAACAAAAAGAATGAAGAATTGAAGAACTTAATATTACCTCTGGCGAGTCTACTGATTACGAAGATTAAAACTTCTTAATCAATATTTCTATGTTAATGATTTTATTTAATGTTTATGGTGTTCGTAAGGTTAGTCCTACTTACATCCTTATATTAATGTATTCAATTTATAGTTTTTTTCTTCCTAATGTGCATTTTTGAAATTCTAATATAATATTCATAGTTTATTGTTATTTTCAACATGATCTACCACATTTTAGAGAGTAAAAAAAAATCTAACTGAACTCGTCATCTTGACGTGACGAGTTCCTATGTATTTTTTCGTCCAACAATAAATTCGCATAATAATTTAAAAAAATATTTTTTTAATAAAATTCGTCACCTCGAGGTGATGAGTTTTTCATAAAATATTAAAATATTGGGCCCATAATATAAAAATTATATCTCATGAAACTCGTCACGTTGAGGTGACAAATTAGCCCAGGATTATAGAAAATACCGTAGATCCCAAATTATTTGGCCATTATTTTTTGAGGTGTCATAATGGGCCAAATAATTTAAGCATATACCCTATTAGACCAAAAAAACATGTTTTTCATCCTCCACCTCAACCAACCTCATGCCATATGAAACTCAACCCAATATAAACTCAATACTTTTGAAAATATTTCTATCAAATGGAGTGTGATGCGAATCCATGAAGATTAATTTGGTATCTCCGGGCAGTCCCACAGTTTGAGTAGGTTTTACGAGTGGCAACTGGCAGAGCAAAGCGAAGAGTAAAGAGAGAACACAAATCTCAAACATTTCACTGTTTGAGATCCTCACCTCTTCAAATCATTATTTCATTTTAATATGACAAATTATATATAACTAATATAAATTTTTATATATTTCATTTTAGAAATTCAAATAATTATTTATGTATAAAATTACTAAACACATCAAAATATATAGAATCAAATATTGAATATAAATAATATATCCCCCATCAAAATATATCTTCTTCAGTAAAGATGGTTTAAAAAAATTATCAGCTTTAGCTTGATTTCAGAAATGAGTTTGGAGAAGTCTCAAGCAGTTCAAATGATGAGGTGTGTTGCTCTTTCTTCTCTTCCTTTTATTTTCCTGTGCTTTACAATGATCAAATTTTATATTTAGTCCCTATACTATGTCTTAGTTGGATTTAGTCCATATACTCTAATTTGAACATTTTTAGTCCTTGTACTTTTTGTAATTTTTAATTTTCAGTCCCAAACAATACACAGGGACTTAAAATATGATCAAATTGGATTATCGGAACTAAATATACAACTTATGCATAATGCAGAGACTAATAGGAAAATCTGACAATAGATTTCACAACTACTATTTGAATCAAGACCGAGATTTTATATTTTGAAACGCACAGGGACTAAAAATGATTAAATTAGAGTATATGGATTAAATCCAAACTTTTACATGCTACAAGGAGTAATAGAAGGGTCTGACCGTTCACAATTAGCAAGAGTAACAGCTTCTTAAATAGATAATGGAATTTATGGATTCTAATGTGTTGGAATTCGCTCTTTTCTTTTTCTTTCTGAGCATTACTCTTGTAAAGCTTGAAGGACCTATCTAGATAATCCCTATAAACTTTATAAAAAGATGTGAAATTTGGTTACAAATGACCCTAAGTAATCTCAGATTCATAAATGACTGATGTGGTACTTGTTTTAAAAAATGATTGAGACCTCCGGGCCACTTACAGCAAGCACCGGAAAATAACAATATTTTTCGAAAAACTAATTACAAGAAAACAAACCATGTTTGATGCAATAATAGCGAACTTTTCATGGATTTTCTTTGTTCTCTTTGATGCTCGACAAAAATATGCATGAAAATATTCCAACATGTCCTTCTCGGACTTATGTGGGAATTGTTATATTTTAGTGACTGTCAGAGGGCATGATCTTGCAGTCTAAGCCAACCCTGTGTTGTATGTCATCATTTTTTGTGAGTGTTGGGGTCTAAGCTCGATCCATTGTCATTTTTGGCAGATTTCTGAAAATAAGTTGGTTTATAATTGTCCTCAACAAGTAATATATAAACAGCAGATGATGCTCATCTCTCATATTAATATTTTGCTTCAGTATTGTCAACTCATCTTCAATATTCATACGTTCAGTCTCTTTCCAGATGCTTGCTGATTTTGTTGATCACAAAGAAAAATGTTATAAGTTGATAAGCTTTGTGGTGAACAAATTACATAAAAAAAGCTTAATACCAAAGTAAGAATTCCCCAATAAGTGCCTAAAGTATTTTTTGACTCATTCAGGTGTCTAACATTACAAACGTTACCATTTTAGGTGCCTAACTGTCAACGACGTTAATTCCCTCGTTAAATTACATGTGTCACAATATGTTGATTTTGAATATTTTTTTTGAAAATACTATTATATTTATAAAAAAACCCTAATCTCTCTTAAATTATAAAAAAACCTCAAAATCCCTACAATCCCCCAATCCTATCCCCCAATCCTATCCTTAACCCGCCATCGCCGCCCTTTCCGGCCACGATCACTGCCACTGACGTAGTCCCTGCCATCCTCCTAGTCATACGTCGTCGTTGAGATCATGTGGGACAACGATTTTCAACCTAGGGTTCACAAGATATAAAATGTCAATTCACTGTCGATCGCTCACGATTTCATGGGAGGTTTGGGTTGTCAGGGAGGTGAGATCGGATGGAGCTTCGTTGACAGTTAGGGGCGACGGTCGGCATAGGTTTAGGGGTTGAAATGGAGGTTTTCAAAAGTTTTGGGGTTATTTTAAAATGTTTATCTTTTTCTTTAAAAAATATATAATTTTAATTTTGAAAATTTTAAATATATTTTTTAAATAATCAGATTACGACACGTGTCACTTAACGAAGAAATTAACATCGTTGACGTCTGGATACTTAAAATGATACCGTTTAGAATGATAGACAAATGTACAAGTCAAAAAATAATTTAAATAACTATTCAAGAATTGGGGTATAATTTAAATAATTATTTTGATATTAAGCCAAAAGAAAGTTGCCACCAATGTTTTTAAAATCGGACCGGACATTGAACCGGTGAAGGTACTGGTTCACTGGTTCAATCGGGTTCAACCGCGGTTGATCCGGATTTTATATAAAATAATATATTTTTTTAATTTTACATAATATTCAAAACAATATTAATATATATGTAACACTTTTTTTAAGTTTACAATATTAAAAGGTATAAAAATATCACAAGTCATAACATGTATAAATGAGAAACCATAAAATCAAGTGAAACAAAATGATTCAAATCAACTATAACATAATATTTAAGGTAAAACATATTAAATAATAAATATAATTATATAACTATAATCAAAAAAATAAAATTGGGGTTTAAAAAATCATAACAAATGATGTCATTTGGTTTAATTGTTTTAAAAAAACAATCCCACACGGCTAAGAAACATAGAAGAGTATCCAAAAGTTTAAAGAGTAAAAATATGAGAACAAAACAATCTCACATGGCTAAGAAACATAGAAGAGCATCCCAACTTACTTCTATAAATAATAGAGGTAATTCGACATTCAAAATTATGGAGCCTTTTGGTAAGCACAAAGTGAACTATTATTTCGCTTCAATTGAGCTAAATTTTTAGGCTTCAATTGAGCTCAAATTTTAGGCTTCAATCGAACTTCTAAATTTTTTTTGAATTCGAGCCTTTTCGTTTTCAAGTTTTAATATTATATTTCGAGTTGATAATTTTTAGCTCGTTTGTTTTTGAGTCGAGTTGAGCTTACTTTTAAAGTTTTCGAGCTCGAGTCGAGCTCAGCAATACTCGAATTTGACTCGGCTCGTTGAACAAACGACGTTGTTTGGTTTAATTTTTTTTTTAAGAAAAAAAGTAAACCGACGATTCAAACCGGTTTTGCCAGTTTTCAGCCGGTTCTTCCGGTTCTGTGCTAATCCGGTTTTGAGAGTTAACCGGATCGGACAGGCCACCGGTTCACGGTTCAACCGGTCGAACCGGCTGGTCCGATCCAGTTTTAATAACATTGGTTACCACTATATCCTAAAACCCTATGATTTGACATATAAAATTAGTTTATATGTGATTTAACCTAACTTTTCTTATAAGCATGTACTTAACTTTAGTATTTACGTACCAAAATATGACTCTTGAATCAATTTTAAAATTCATATAGTATTTTAAATTAAAATAAAAAATATTCTTAAAATGGATAATATTATAGGTTAGACATAAAAAATATTTTATAATAGATATTTTATTTGGTTTGATTATTTATCTATCTACCTATTTTTGAAGGGCAAAAGTGTCTAGATAATAGTGTTTAATTCCCAAACTAACGTGCTTCCAACATTATTTCTCTATCTAACGTATTTTCTACAGTAATCACCTAAAGACCTCAGGATATCTCGGCGTCTTTGGGCTAAAATTTCCATACATGGATTACTCGGCGTCTTTAGTTAATTTTTTCTGATTACAGTGCATTTTTGGCAATTTTACCAAAAAATCACATTTTCCTTAAATATTTACGTTTCAGACACCCTTTGAGATAATATTCCCAATCTAACACCCTTTGCAGAAATTTTACGTTTTAAACTTTTTTCTAGACTATAAATACGCTCTCAACTCGTAACCATTCACATCAATCCTCTCAACTAGAAGAATGTCGTCTCTTTAGTACAGATATCCAACATCATTGTTTCTGTTAACTTATACAGATTTTCATCCAAACGAAGCAGATCGCTTTCCATTTTATAAATGCAAAAAATAAAATATTTAAATAAAATAATAAAAAAATTAAATAATTAAATAAAATACTAACAAAATATTAAATATAACAAAATATACCTTATAAATAAAATTTGAACGAGGTTTGGTTTTTGAGATGATTTGAGAGAATTTGAGAGGATTTGGTGTGGTGAAAATAGTTGAGAGTGGGGTATTTATAGGATGGGATGGATGGTGTGAACAGTCAGTTGGGTCGGTGGGATGGAAAGTGCATGGGTTACGACTTTCTGTAAAGGGTGTTAGATCGGGAATATTATCTCAAAGTGTGTATGAAACGTAAATATTTAAGGATATTTTACGGATCTAGCAAATTTTTAAATATTTTTTAATAAAAGTATTCCTGCATTAAATTACACAATACAATTATGTCTACCAATTACCACTTGACACTTTCTGATGCGTTTTTGACCCTTTCAAAATCCTATAAGTATGTTATATTCTAGGATTTTGAAAAATAATTTTACAGAAAGGAGCGATACATTCACCGCTTAGGATTTTGAAAAATAAATATTAGTTATAAAACTTTTATAAATATTTTTCAAAATCTTATGCGGTGCATGTACCGCACCTTTCTGCATGTACCGCACCTTTCTACAAAATTATTTTCAAAATGATGATGATGATGATCCGTAATATTTTATAAAATTATTTATATTTTAAATTATTTACCCTCAAAGTTTTCCTAGAATATACTATACGTATAAGATTTTGAAAGTGTCAAAAACGCATCAGAAAGTGTCAAGTGGTAATTGGTAGACATAATTGTATTGTGTAATTTAATGCAAAAATAATTTTATAAAAAGTATTTAAAAATTTGTTAGATCCGTAAAATATTCTTAAACATTGCCTAATAAGTAATTAATTTATGTTAAGGTGATATTTGTGTAAAAATACTAATTTTTTCCTTAGATTTCAATTGAAACGCCTAGAGATCCCAAAAAATAATCAACACCGAAAGATCTCAAAACCTTATAAAAAAACACTTTATATCATAAATTAATCTGATGAGTGCATTAGATTAGGAATTAAATATTCGCACATCCTTATTGGGCACATTTGCCATTTTTGAAGCGTGTTTTAATTGGTGCACGTGTAGAAGCAAAAGTGAAAGGTGTTGTGGAGCCGATTCAACAGCATCAGTTTGCAAGTGGAACTGAATCTTCACTCCTTTTAATGCTCCACCATCCACTCTTTTTATTCTTTAAGGACTACCTTCAATTTTGGAATACTGTGGGCCAGAATTTTTTAAAAAATAAAAATTATTTGTAATAATATACGTGAAATTTATCACGAGAAGGTGTCGAATTATATAATATATATTAAAAAAATTTAACTCATTATATGAGTTTGAAATAAAATCATATAAAACTTATTACTCCTTAATATTAGTTTAATTTTTAATATATTTTATAAAACTTGTTATTCTCTCGTGATAAATTCTATATATACAATAATAAATGATTTAAATTCTTAAACAATTTTTAAACACTTTTATTTTAAAAAGAAAATCTCACTTGCATTGTCTAGTCAAAGCTGCCTAAAGGACTATCTTAACCTAAGAAATTTTATAATATTTAGTATATTTTTAAAACTCAATTAAGACCAATTGGGTGAAAATTATAATAAAAATAAATATCAATCTATGAAAATTAAGTTGAGATGATCATCTCTATAAAAATTTTGTAATATATTATTTAAATTAATTAATTATTGGGTAAATATTGATGATTATTTTAAAATGATATAATATTAAAAAATAAATGTAACATGAATCCTCCAACATGAATTTTTTCCCAACTTAGTCCTTGATTTTTTTTTTCACATTATAGATTCAGAAAATGTGTAGGGAACAAAATGAGAGAAGTTACTAAGCTTTAAGGACCAACGGTTGTTTTATCCCTTGTTGAATAAGGTGACGAGCGAAGAGCCAACAAAACAAAAGCACAAGTAAAAAGCTTACAGTATTTGTAGGACCTACATTTGCTGTCTCTAAAAGAAACTCCACCTACTAATCTCTCTCTCTCTCTCTCTCTCATTTGGCTGCCTCAGGTTATATAACCTCTTTCATTTCTTATATATATACACTATTAACATTAGTCTAGAATTGTTTACTTGATTTTTTTTTTCATTTCCAGTTGTTCAGTTTTTTTACAATTTTTCCCGTTTTGAGTGGCAATTCAGAGGTGGGTAATTTTTGTTTGATTGAATTTTGAAAGATTTCAGCTTCTTTTTCGTTTTTGACCCTGGGAATGAGATGGGGTATTCTTGTTTTTTGCTATCTGGGTTTTGTTTTAATATATTGCTCTATTTTTTATTGTGCAACTGATTTACTTGCAGGGCGTGATTTTGTGGTTTTTTTTCCAAATTTTGTGTTGTGTTTGATGTGAATTTCTGGAAATTTGCTAATTAGAGTTAATACTTAATAATGCTTGTTGTATCATGTGGGAGATTACTATTTTGGTATAATTAGATTAGATCTTAATTGGTGTTCTGCAAACTTATATCATTTCGAGGTTGAAAATTATGTTTTTGGTTACCTGTAGGAAATGTTATTTATGTTTGATGTTCAAATATTAATTTTATTTTTGAGTTGAAGGTAAGTTGGAGTTTATGTGAAGTAATGTTGTTTAATGGGTTTTTTATAGTATTTTTTGATCGAGAGGGAGAGAGAATGTCCGGAGGGGGCACGCAGAAGAGCTTGAGGAAAGCACTTGGAGCCATCAAAGATACCACCACTGTTTCATTGGCTAAAGTCAATAGTGACTACAAGGTAGATTTAGCTGAAAATATTGATGACCAATCTAATGGTTATTTCAAGCATGGATGTTGCTAATCCTTTTTGGTTATGCCGTTTTACTATTTTTTCAGGAATTGGATATTGCTATAGTTAAGGCCACAAACCATTATGAACGTCCCGCAAAGGAAAAACACATTAGAGGTTGTCAATGGTTTCTTGTTTCTAATTTTTTTCCCTCCCTTTGTGGCTGGCGATAGTTTTATTGGTTTGTGTTTTGATTTTCCCCACAGAGAGAGAGAGAGAGAGAGCACTTTATGGATGATTTATACATAAGATTCTTTTTCCCTTTTCACAGCAATCTTCGCTGCCGTTTCAGCTACTAGGCCTCGGGCTGATGTTGCCTATTGCATCCATGCTCTTGCAAGGCGGCTATCAAGGATCCACAATTGGGCAGTATGTTAATATTTCCAATAAAATATTGTGATGGATTAGTGTAGATAGGGATTTACGTATATGAGTCAACATGTGTTGATGCAAAAATAAAATTTTGGTTTAACAAATGATAGAAACCTAGGCTTTGCATCTGTTTCGTTATGTGGTTGATCATGTTACCGTTGACATAAGATTTTGAAAAGTAATTGAAGACAATTGAAGGTTTTAATTCACAAGAAGCTGAGCATAGATTTTGTTCTTGACTAGAAATATATATGATCTGCTTCATGTTTCATTAACTTCTAAATATAGTCTAATTGTGATAAAATCTATATTAGTGTTACATATGTTTGAATTCATTCTTTGACAGTTCATATAGTCTGACAATTTTTATATGTTATCCATGCTTTATGTCTTTACCATTTTAAAGAATAAAATTCTGATTGGTGAGAATTGTAGTTACGTAGTATGCCGGATTACAAACATACTGTAATTAAGATCATTTCATTTGCTAGTTTCAGTAACATATTTCATCATTTAAGCATTACTTTCAAAACTTAAGTTTGGCCTATAACATTACTCCCCTACTCTCATTTTGGAGAGAGAACTTTTCTTCAAGCTTCAATGTCAGGTTACACTTGGCAAAAGGTGCCTTCCTCAAGAGTGATTGACATTTTTCCGGTGCTCACGAATCCATTGATCCTCATTGTAGTTGAATCCAAGACAATGTTATTATGGATTGACATTTGTCTGGTGCCTTTCTGATGGATTTGTGGATTATGTGTTATCTTGATAGTAACTTGAATATTAAGAATAATTCTTGAGCTTGAATGGTCGTTTTGTTAGTTTAATTGGAACTTGATCTCTGCAAACATAAACTATAGTAATTGATGGGTGTTTCTGGATTTGGTTGACTGAATATTATTTGGCATTTAGGTTGCATTGAAAACTTTAATAATCATTCATCGTGCTCTGAGGGAGGTAGACCCTACATTTCATGAAGAACTTGTCAACTATGGCAGAAGTAGAACCCATATTCTTAACATGTATCATTTCAAGGATGATTCTAGTCCAAATGGTAAATTTCTAAATTATCATCTAAGAATGCATGTTATTAATTTCCAGAAAAATGAAGTTCCTTGTTTATGAAACCCTTAACTATATCTTGCACAGCATGGGATTATTCTGCCTGGGTCCGTACATATGCCTTATTCTTGGGGGAGAGGCTGGAATGTTTCCACGTCTTGAAGCATGATATAGAGTTGGACCGCCCAGTAAGAAGCTTATTTTTTAAACTATGTCGTCTATATAAATTACTTATGTCTCTTGGAGTTAGTTCCTGAAAATATACTTCTGCCGTGTTTGATTTCATGCAACCACATGGTACTTTAACTACCATTATCAAAAGCTGCTCTATGTTTCAAGGTTTCTGAAAGCATGCATGCACATCTATAGCTGTGCAGTTTCAGTTTTAACTAAACAGACTACCCTGTGAGGACCTTATTTTTTTCTCTACTTAGAACTATAGCTATGTCTCTTACAAGCTCTTAAACTTTAATGAAACTGAAATATATGGAGAATTCATAGATCTAAAATCTTCTTCCAGAGAACCAAAGATTTGGAGTCTTCAGAGTTGCTTGAGCAGTTGCCAGCTTTGCAACAACTTCTTTTTCGTGTTCTTAGCTGTCAGGTGAGGAATCAGTAATGCATCTTACTGTGCTATACAGACCTATGACATGAAAAATGATGTCTGGTTGTATTAATCGCATACCTCTCTGGACCGCATGTTACAAAATCATTTCTTTAGTTGGAATGTTAATGGAATTTCTGTGCAGCCGCAAGGTGCAGCTGTTTATAATTTTGTAATCCAGTTGGCACTTTCAATGGTATGTTTCTTTTTAAACATACCACCCAATATATACCCCCACATATTTGTAGAGTTGATTTGGAAGTGGCATTCCCTTGTCTTTCTTTTTGTCATTTCAAACAGGTTGCTTCTGAAAGTGTCAAAATTTATCAAGCTATAACTGATGGTACGGTCAATCTTGTAGACAAAGTAAGCTTTGGTATTAGCCTTCTACATAAGGTGCTTTCTATTCAGTATATCATATATATATATATGATGCTCTGAACAATGTCAGTTCTTTGAGATGCAACGTCCTGATGCTTTGAGGGCTTTGGATATATACAAGAGATCTGGGCAACAGGTGAATAGCTGTTCGAGTGCTTTAATATTCGTTTCTTAATGTAAATTTAAGAGGATTTCAAAGTTTGAGGGAACTTAACACTTTGTATTTGCAGGCATAGAGGCTTTCAAAATTTTATGAAGTATGCAAAAGTCTTGATGTTGGGCGTGGAGAAAGGTTTATTAAGATAGAGCAGGTTAGGATTCTCATCTTCGATGCCTTCTGAATCAGATTCTCCCCCTCCTATTGGATTCTCTCAAGTTCCATTAATTATACTAATTTTCTTTTTGGCATTTGTGTTGAAGTCCCCTGCATCATTTCTACAAGCCATGGAAGAGTATGTAAGAGAAGCTCCACAGGCTTCAACAGTTCGCAAAGATCAGGTCTAGAAGTTTAATTTATGAAAATGGTTTTGGTTTGAACTGAAAGATATATATATATATATATATATGTGTGTGTGTGTGTGTGTGTGTGTGTCTTTGCATACATGCAATAGTCTTTACTCGTTAAGTGAATGATGATTTACCCGTTTGTGCAGATCGAAACAATAATTTGTAGTTTGAAGTCCAGTTCCTATATTCCTATGATGTATAAGGATCAAGAAGATGTTTTTTGTTTTTTTGTACATTGAGTTATTATTTATATATAATATTCTAATTTCATCTATATGATATACGTTTTCATAATTGTTTATTGTAGTCACGTATCAAAATTTTACTACTACGTCTTAATCTTGCAAAAGTTTGCAATGTTCACTTCCACATTTTATTTTTCAACAAGCAGGTTGACAAATCCAAGGAAGTGTTGGCCATTGAGTACAAGAAAACCGCAGAGGTGCAGGAGGAACGTTCACCATCACCTCCTCCCCTGAACCAGTAAAAGTGGAAAAAGTGGAAGAGCCTTTTGTTGAAGCGCCTGATTTGTTGGTAATTTTGGTCTCGTTTTGTTTTTTTTACCTACCTTATTGTTATCTAATTTCATTACTGATTTCTTACTCTCTTTTGTTCTTGTTACCTACCATGTCGTTCTATTAGAACTGGCAGTTCATCTGTATTTTGTATACTTTTCGTTATTAGCTCTTTTTTTTTTCTAGGGTTTAAATGATCCATCCCCAGTTGCTTCAGATTTAGATGAGAAAAATGCCTTGGCATTGGCTATTGTTGTTCCCGTTGGTGAGTATGAATCCTTCAGTAATTCAATGATAGACAGCATGAAATTTCAACGACTTGCTTACTCGTTTAAAGTGCATTAAATGAAGTTGAGTACTTTTAATTTGTCTTAATCTTTGAATTTATAAGCTCATAAGCAATTTCTCTTGGGTTTTTCTTTTAAATTGGATACACTCTACTCAATGTTCTATTTCATGTCCGGAAATTCCGTTTATGTTTCCGTGGTGGTGTTCCAGCCGAGCAAAACGACTGCTGCTGCTCCTGTTCCTGTTCAAGCTAATGGTGCTACGGGCTGGGAATTGGCACTTGTCACTGCTCCAAGCTCAAACGACAGCGCTGCAGCTGCAAGCAAACTGGTACTTCTACTTCCATTCTCTCCTTTATGTTGGTTATAAATTTGTGTGTTCAGATATAGGTAATACAGCATATGCATTTATGTGCCACTGACAATATTTTAATTGTATTCATCAAAAGGCCGGAGGACTTGAAAAGCTTACACTGGACAGCCTGTACGATGATGCAATCAGAAGAAGCAACCAGAATGTGAGCTATAATCCATGGGAACCTCCAGGTCCCATAAACGGTGCAGCGATGCAACAACTAGCACAGGACCCATTTTTTGCCTCCAATATGGTTGCTGCTCCGCATTCAGTCCAGGAGGCGGCCATGGCGAATCAACAGCAGGCTTTTATGTTGCAGCAACCACAACAGATGATGATGATCGGGCCACAACAGAGGCAACCTTCGAATCCTTTCGGTAATCCTTATGGAGCCAGTGCTCACCCTTACAGCCCAGGTATGCCTGTTCAAGCATACAATCCATATACAGGCCTTATGTAGATGTTTTTTTGCAAAGAATATGGTTCTATATTTGGAAGCACGGGGAATAAGAGACATGCAAATCGTCAGAAAAAATGCTCAAGGAACGGGAAATTGTGTACCATATGTTGTGAATGTGCAATAGTTAGCCAGATTAAGATTCTTTATTACTGAGAGAAAGAGGGCATTCAGTTATTGGTTATCATCATTAACGAAGCTTTGGTAATAATATATATGCTTGTAGACTTGAGCATTCATCCTGTTTTCTTTCTTGTAGTCGATACAAATGATTTGTAATATTTTGAACTGTTCCTACACACTCGATGTATTGAGGCATGAGTTTGAGATATCTGGCTCTTGGTTTGGTTTGTGCTTGTTTACGATGAATGAGAGAAGGTAGGTTAAGTTTTTGCGTACTCCTGTAACTTGCGAGGTGAGAAAACCTTCATTTGTTCCTTCATTTGTTGTTGCACCCTGCTTAATCTTGAAGTTCCTTGTATATCTCAAGCCAGTGATGGCAATTCCCATTGTGGTGGGGACGACAAGGACAAAGAGAGGTGGCCGACCGATCCCATCAGAGTGAGGAAAGCAGATTCGTGGTCACGAATGAACAAAGTACCTCCTCTCTCTCTCTAACATCTCTCACACTGTAAACATGCAACATGCACCCACAGTCACTTGATGTATGTATCGAAAAACTATGGGATGCCACCCAGCCCACTACGACCAAGGTGTCCCCTTGGTGTACTGCTTGTGCTTACCTGTGTCTCTCTTGCAATATTTGGTATATATTAGCTAGCTAACTAAGTCTTTCTCATTTAGATTTGACCACAAGTTGGCCAATCAATTCTGTCATCAGTTGTGAAATCTCTCTCTATTTTGTACAACAAAAATATATTATCTTGTTGTATACAGTGATGTATCTTGGTAATATAATTTGAAGAGTCAAATTAAAAACTTTTAAAAAAAATTTGAAGGATTTAATGAGTAATATAGAAGGAAAAAAATGAAGGTTTAGTTAGACGAGATTTTTAAATCATTTGAGGGTGTCTATCTAAAATTATTAGAAAATGACATTTATTTTAGTTCTGATCCAGTTAAAATAGTAGCCTAAAAAAACAAAAAACCATGTTTTCAGGTCAAAACCCATACAATCTATTTTACAACATTTTTTTGGTGGGGGGAATTGAAAGGCACGGATTGGAATGAATGACTTTGGGATTTAAATCCAAAATGAATAAAAAAGAACATTATCTGTCTCAAGGGATTGACCACTAAAACACAAATAATTAACCCTGATTTAGAAAGAAAGAAAGTGGATCTAAAATCCTCACAGGTGGGGGGCAGTAGATCTTTACCACTGAAGAATGAACCCTACGTATGGGGAAATACAAAAAAGAAAAGTTGATCATCTGAATTTGAACTATATTTTTAAATGTACAAATCCTTTAAAAAGGCTTTTGCTGATCTACCTGCTAATGGGATTGAATTAGAATCTAGAAACCCTAAACCCCACACCATCATAAGAATGATTTGTTGAATTGTTGACTGCCGGGTAGGAACCGGACATGACCGCAATGTTTTAACTTGGACACTACTTCTCGTGTCTTACCGAGCATGAGATCAACATATATTGCGGTCATAGTGGCTTCGCTGCTGCTTGGTATCAGGGATAATGCTTGTCTCACGAATTGGCAGTCCCAGTCAAGGTCACCTTGTATTGTGGACACCGCAGCAAGGTTTGCGTACAGCGTTCCGCGTGCCTCTTCTGGCTTGAGAAACATGAAATCCCGTAAGCCCTCGAGGGAAGGATTCTTGGCAGGTGCTGCTCCTCCGTTTGCTTCTTCAAAATCAGCATGTTTTTCCACTCGCCACTGCACACAGTCTTCTAGACCAAACGATAATTCAACGTCACTTTCCTCGAACAAATACATGGATAAATGTTCCGCAGCTTCAGTAGGTTTGTTCAGCAAACAGAGAGCCTCTGCCACATAAACATGACCTAGAAAGGCATAAATTCTTGAACACCCTGGTAGCTCTAAGAGAGATCGTGCTGTAGAGAACGCTTTCAAAGGATTTTCCAGTTCTAGTTCTATATATGCCAAGTTCGCCAGAAGAGCTTGCTTAATCATCTGACTTTCTCGTCTGCAAATATCTTCATCATAAGAGATGGAATTCTGAATATTCTCCTGATTGGTTCCCCCCTTTGGCTCTTTCTTTTTTTGATAGAAGTTTGAGGTCTTATTAAAAACTCCCTTCGTATTCATCCACATACTAAGAAGTCTGTTATCGAACATTGGAAGGAAGAAAAAAGTATCTCATATTTTATTAAATAAACACCCATTACATATGAAAACACGAACTACCCTCAAACGGGGATAAACACCATTACAAAACACATAATCACCTAAAACTCTCGCCTTCTCGACCACAAAGATCAAGAGGCAATCACAATATACCTAAGATAAACCTCCATCAAAAGGAAAACAACCCAACAGTAACTGACATAACATACATAAAAACAACACCTGCAACCATTAAACCAAAAACATCCGCCTCTGAAGGGAACTCCACAAAATACCAACATGATTCACAATCACCAACAAGTTAGCTCGATAAGTTATCTTCACTGAGACAAAACCACCTTTCCTTCCCTTCAATCAAGGCACTACTGGGGTATCTGCCTTTAAATGTATTGCATCACAAGTTGAACCATGAGAAGTAATGAGACCCATCATAAGAACATCTTTTGAGGCCCTAAGGCTAACTCCATCAAAATGGTCAACTGATTTATTAGGTAGATTCTCCACGAAAAGATCATCCTCACCAAATTTGTTACTCGGATTCTCATCACTTTTGACACTTTATGGGTGACACCTTCCCTAAATGGGGACATTCAATCACATCATCTTCAACAGGGCAATTACAACCTGAGGATGGCACTGACGATCCTGACAGAGAATCCTCTGATGTAGTCTCGAGAGAACAAATCAGGTCTGGAGAGTCATCGACTTCCTCAGGGGTCCAAGAGTTTGGTTTGAAAGAAGGCTCAGCTTCATGCACCATGATTTTAAAAAAATTAGAACCGACCTTCAAGCTCAACGACTCATCAATTCTACCTGTAGTCTCTGTGAGGATTTGCAGTTTTGCACGATCTAAAGATGAGGGAAACTGAGAGCTTTCATCAATTGATAATAATTTGCCCCACCTAGCCTCAATGTTCTTGAAAGTACCTCAACTCCACGCGTGAAAAGGAATCCCTTCGCAAACTACCCATACTCGACGGCACTCTACAACTAGACTCTCCGACCAAGCTTCAACTCTGGAAAACCACTCTGCAAGAGTCTCTGAATGTTCATTCTTCACCCTTCTCAACATAGTAGAGTCCTCGAAGATCATGAGAACTACATTCCCAGCAGCTCTCATTAACAAGAAACCATTGAGTCCTTTATCTTGCATTTGGCTAGCAAGATTGTTGATTTTGGTATAGTTCTTGCACCAACCCATTAGGCAGTTATCCAAAACTTGAAGTTTAGCTTCATCAACAACACTGTCTACTGAATAGAGATTCTTTCTTGTAGCAGCATCCCTCTCGGGCTTTTGGTGAACAACCGACGAAGACT
The DNA here is from genome assembly GCF_006381635.1 of Hibiscus syriacus. NCBI lineage: Eukaryota > Viridiplantae > Streptophyta > Magnoliopsida > Malvales > Malvaceae > Hibiscus > Hibiscus syriacus. The sequence goes on from NW_024063295.1 coordinate 2,472,479, forward strand.
TTCTCCAAAAAGAATGTCTTGGGTTGTACTTAGCAAAATAGACTCCAATTTTACAACCATCAATGCGAGCTCCATTCATCTTTGAGATCGCTTTTCTGGCTTCTCCACTTGTTGCAAAGCGAATGAACCCGAAACGTACCCCCTTTTGAATTTATTTTGTTTGGAATAAAGGCATCCAAAACCTGACCGTAAGGACATAATAAAGATCCAAACCTCTTCCAATGGATCTTCTCTGGTAAGTTATCAATGTATAACGTAAAACAACCAGTTCTATGCCCCATATTGATTTTTGGATAGTCTTTCTTCCACTAGTAATTAAAATCGTGGTGATCCGGTTGTAGGATTTCCGCCTCAGAAATCTGCGCAATGGTCTCATCCACGCTCCTTGCTTCAACCAACGAATCATCCCTGTTCTTGTTAGTCACCAACACCATCCTCTCAAACTCTTCCTCCGCCACAGTCCAACTCTGCTTCTTCTTTACTTTCTTCGCTATCTGCAATGTCGTTGCCTGCTGCCCATCTCTTTGCTTTTGTAGCTCCGCTTCAGTTGCCTTCGATAGTATAAAATCTATGCGCTTCGCCTTATTATCCAGTTTATCCAAAGGTTCTGCGATCTCCTTTTCCTCAATCACGGACTGACGGCGAGTCATAATCCAACGAGAGGCAGCTACAGCCCGTTTCTCAGATACTTCCTCTCTTATCTTGGCCGCTCTTTTTGAAAGCAGAAACTTTTGCTGTTTCAGACCTTTGGATGGATTTTTGTTTTCGGCGTGGGGTATCAAGACCTGCTTCAAAATCCAGGGAACTCATATCGTTTCTTATTTCCTCTTTTATAACTGCCGGCTAGAAGAAATAAATACCTCCTTAATCAATATAATTTGATTCAAGCATCTGAATCTACGTATCACCCTTTGTAATTAAATTCCCAGAAAATAGCTCAAAACAGTGTCGGAGGAGATCCACCAATAGTTTCGTGTCTGAAGACTGGGATGGCAGTGGAGAAAAACAGAAGGTTTGGAGGTCTGTACGTCTGTTCTTGCCGAAACTTCTCACTGCAAAATCATGGTAAGATGCAGCGATTCTCGACACTAAGATAATGGGTTATGGTCGCAAAGAGGCTCTGAGCACGGTGGAGATGCGATGTCCAGTGTACGATCGGCGGGTGGAGGCAAAAACGGTAGTGAGCGGCTTGAAGATCTGCGTCGAATCAGAGTCTTAATCGCAAAACCAAGCCCAGATTAGGAAACACCTTGATCTGGCGATCTTCCCACTAAAAAACGACGTCCAAACGGTGGTCAGAGTGTGGCGGCGGACACCTGACGGCGGCGGCGGGTGACGGACGATGTTGGCAGACAATGGGTGGATGGCGGTGGAGAGAAAATTTTTCAAAAACGCCTGTGCTCGTGGAAATTTGAAATTTGAAAAATGCCTGGGTTAGAGAGAAGCTAGAGCTTCTCTTACTAAAACACAATATGATGTTAGACCCCCTTTGGCTCTTTCAAATCCCTATTCGAGTTAATTAGCGCCGCTGACATAGTTGAAGCCTTGGAAACGGGGCCAGGTAAGTTCTTATGGTTTGAGTTATTGGAAAATGCTCCATCATTTGATTCATTCTTCTCCAAGGATGAGTTGAAGGGTAAAACAGACTTTGAATTACTCAATTCAGAACAGTTCAACAAGTGCAGTGCATTATAGAGACACTTCCGAGCAAGGGGTAATGAAAGTTTAGGTTGTCCATCACCACCTAAAGCCCAACCATCCTTTTCAATAGAATCTACATGCCTGTTTCTTGAATTCCATTTTCAATTAGAAGTTTCCTCCACCTACCTTTCTGATAACGGTGACTCTAATTTCTGATTTGTCTGATGGAGCTGAAATTCCTTTCACAAGTCCCTTCTCTGCAGCCATTAGACAACACTCAGCAAGACGGAGCCACAAGAGGGGTCTCTTGTAGAAAACTAGACTTGCCTTCTGGAAACAACGAGCAGCGAGTTGTGGTTTCCCATATGGCAAGTACTGCAAACCGCAGTTATAAGTTACGAGGAGAGATTTATCCTGTGATAATGTTAATAGCTTTAGAGGCTTCTCTTTCTGAAGAGATGAACAATTACTCAGTGTCTTGGAAAAGAACACTGCAGAGTCGATAATAAATGCAGCCTAGATTGTTGTTAAACATGCTTGACATTGTTGCGTCTGTCTGATTACGTGATGCCATTAACAATTTGATAGCTTTTCGATGATTCCCACGAGCATACTCAAGCTGGGCCATCAAGAATAGAGCCATAGATGAATCTCTCCCTCGAGCAATGTTTATTGCATTCTTGATTTCACGCTTTGCTAGCTTTACATTTCTAGTGAGAAGCGAAAACCGAACCTTATAAAATTGCAACTAGAGCTTCAGATCAACACCAGAGACAGATTTATCAACTGTGATCCTGCTTAGATCATTTGCAGATGTAAGACCAGCACACCTAGCTAAGTTCTGTCCTCCGATATCCAGTGTTGAAAACATTTCATCCAGTCGATCCTCTGATAAAGTTCGAGACGGAGGACTCTCAGAAGCATTTACACTAGCAGATAAGTCTGAACAAGAAACATATGAGATCAGTGAGCTATTTGAATCTGAAGCTGATTTTCCAACTACATTCAAGGATTGTTCTACGGCTGCATTACCATTTTCCCCTTGGCTCACATTGGCAACATTAAATGCTTTTTCAAAATAATTCAAGACATCCTAAACATGATTAAGGCAGTTTAGGATCAAGGTTATAATATACAAACACTAAACCAGAGAAGAAGAAAAAAATCTACACCCACAATGAATGTCATAAAGGATAATGCCAAAAATTCAAGATAGATGCTAAGAATGATCTTCCTATATGCATTCAAAACCAAGTATGGAGCATAAATGTTAGACCATTCTCACCAATAATTCAGTATAAAATCCTTCAAACAATAAAGTCACTAATAATCTTCTTGCCAAGCATGCTTATCAGTACAAAATAAAGTCACATAGAACCCTTGACTAAGTTAATATCAAAAATCAAGTGACACTTAGGCTTTGCTTGTATGAAGGATAGAAAATTTGTTAATCAAATGGTTAAGATTATGAACCATTTTCTTACTTTGAAACTTAACCATTACTATGATAAAAAGAAAACAAGTCGATGCCAATCCTTGGTGCAACCCTATTGTAATCAGTCTGATCCATCAATCCACCACAAGTTCTCACGTTCATGACCACTCCCTCACACATATCCCATATTATACTAACAAAAAATTCATTGAAGTAAAGAGATCAAATTGGCAACAATACAGATTGCGATAGCCAACAGAACCATAAATAAGGAATTAATTAGTTTGGTTTCAATTTGAAAATCTTAGAACAATTAATTATCTAACCCTCACAACAAGAAAAATATAAAATGTGAAAGAAATATAAAATCAGTATCATAAATATTACTTTATATATTATTTAATATATGCTAATAGTAGAAATGAAAATACAGCATTCCCCGCGTCGTTTAATACATGCTAATACAAACATAAGCACAAATCACAAAATATATGATCTAAAAAAAGGACCGAGTGGAATCAAAAGTCATATCATAACCTAAGAGCATTCCTTGTATCATTTAATACACAAACATAAATGCATATTGTAAAAAATACACACACACACACACGTACACATACGGTTGCTAACAGTTTTTGGTTTCCAGATAATTGCGACATGTTTTATGAGCTCTTTGGAATACTAATAACTAAAAGAGGTGTTTGCTGACAGTTTCAAGGTATTCAACAGGAAATGCTGAAAGGGAGTAGGAACATGCATCGTATGGTAAGGACGAGCATGAACGAACATGTTCCTTTAAATGTAACAATTAGAGGAGAATTTGAATATGAATTGCATCATCTGGTAAAAATATATATTCACTAACAATTATAATAGTAAAGATGTAAAATTTCAACAGTTGCAAGGAAAACAAAATAACCCAACCACCAAGAAAATTATAGAAAAAAATTCCTAAGGAAAACAGAAGTTGCCTACTATTCTTCAGTGGGTTAGAATACCAAAAAATAAGAATAGTTTTATTCTAATATAGAAATAGAAAAGTACCTTGTACATGAGTATTTATACAAGGAAGTAGCAACAAACGCTTAAATAAATTAATAAGACAATTCATATATGAGGGATCTAAGTGCAAAATCAGTTTAGATCATAGTCACATGGATCGCGGTACGCTCCGATACGAGAACGTGGAACGGGATCGCAATTCGCTAGGTCCCTAAAATTCGGTACGAGGGGGGTATACTCATTTCGGATCGCTCCGGTACGATGTACCAGTTTCTTAGGTTGCTATTTTTCTACCCTACACAAAGGTATTAAACAAAGAGTACAAATTCCTTGTTTGTATCCTACAGGTATCGGTAAGCATTAACGCCTTGAAATTGAGTTCCAAGTCCATAACTAATGTGCCATTTGTAATTTGCTCATTTTCCCGCCAAAGCCCAAATCGGAGTTTGTGAATTGCTCATTTTCACCCCTTTACTTTGAAAAGACCCCTGCCAGTTTGCCTGCCACTTACCCTGATACTTTACAGCAGATCGTCAAACTTGAAAGCTTCTCAAGCACTCTTTGAAAGTTTTTAAAAACTATTTTTTTTCATCGTCAATATCTGTAAATTCAATATTTTGGGTCATCAATGGAGGAAGAAAATGATGCTTTTTACGTTGTCCAAAAACACGGGCTTATTTTCATTTTGTTTCATTTCTCAGTTTTGAGAGAGAGAGAGAGAGAGAGGGGGGGATATAACCGGTGCCCAGATTCCGGTGGGTTTTCTGCCGCGTAATCGACGGCCTCCACCGTACGCCAACGTCGAAATTAAAAGAGAAATGTCACCCGAAGCGTTTCCTCACCCTTGTTTCAGATCCAAGGTTAGTTTCGCCTAATTCATTATCTTCTTCAGCCTTAAATCGACCCTCGTCGTTCCCCCATTTCCTCTCCCTCAAGCTCCTCTTTAACACTCAACGAAACCTAAAGCCTCCATGGCATCCGCCGTCCTCCGCTCTGACGAGGAGCTAGGACTCCATCTAAACCCAAAGCTCGTACCGAATCGCGATTTTGAAACGATTGGAACGCGTTTGTACTGCGTTTTGGATCGCATCGTACGGTACGTAGATCGTGGGTTGTTGAGCAATTTCTATAACTATGGTTTAGATATAGTAACTCACATACATTTTTTTTTATAGAAGTTGGAGGTCTCATTAAAAACTCCATTCGTATTCTTCCACATACTTAGAAATATGTTGAAGAACATTGGAAGGAAGAAAAGGGTGCCTCATATTTTATTAAATAGAATACCAAGTACATGTGGTAACACGGAACCCTCATACGGGAATATACACCATTACAAAAACCATATCACCTAAAGATCTTCCATCTTCAAACAAAAAGCCCCTAAGACAATAAAACCCTATTTCTAAAATACACCTCAAGATGTAAGATAACATAGCAAAATAAAAAACCAACAATTACAACCACAAACTAAAAACATGCCTCTGAATACAGCTGCCGAACAGTCACGACCCAATTGGAGGAACAAGTTCTAATGAAACATCGCAATCTTCAGGGACCCAAGAATTAGATTTGAAGGAAGGATCAACTTCATGCACCAAGATTTTGAATAAATTAGCACCGACCTTCAACTCCAATAACTCATCAATTCTCCCTTGAGCCTTAGTGAGTATTTGAATTTTAGCTCGGACAAAAGACGTTATTGTCGACTGTTATTAACTTGCCCCCAGTTAGTTGCAATGTTTTTGAAGGCATCCCAATTCCATGCGTGAAAAGGAATACCTTCGCAAACTACCCACACACGACGACACTCCACCACTAGGCTGTCCGACCGAGTTTCCACTCTGGAAAACCATTCTGCTAGAGTCTCTAACTTATCATCCTTCACGCTTCTCAACGAATAAGAGTCTTTAAAAACCATTAGAACTACATTTCCAGCAGCTCTCATTAGCGTGAAACCAGCTAGTCTTTTAGCTTATATCTGGTTAGCAAGATTACCAATTTTAATAAACTTCTTACACCACCCCACAAGACAGTTACTCAACACGTGAAGTTTATCTATGTCCACAACACCCTCAACTTCACAGTGTTTATTCCTCGAAGTATCTTCCAACCCAGACTTACGTTAAACAACTGTCGAGGACTTTCGTCAGTAAGACTGTCGGGGTTTATATTTAGCTAAAGTGACTCTAATTTTGTTGCCATAAATAAGATTATCATTCATCATTGAAATCGCTTTCCTTGCTTCTTCAATTGTAGCATAGCGAATAAACCCAAAGCGAACCCCACTCGAGTTTCTTTTTTTAGGAATGAAGGCATCAATAACTTGATCGTGTGTGCCAAATAAATATTCAAGTCTCTTCCAATGTATCTTCTCTGGTAGGTTCTCAATGAATAACGTGACGCATCCACTTCTATACCCATTACTACCATTTGAATAACCTTCTTTCCTCCAATTTTGAAATCCGTTTCTTCTCCTTCTCGCTACTTCAGAAGATTTTTCATTGGAATGCCCCTTCGCGGTTAACTCCCTTGTTTCATGGTGATCTACATCATCAGCAGAAAGAGCGGGTGTTGCCTCCACTAACAGAAGCCTCTCAATCCTATAATTCCCACCTTGCAAAGGAGACATACCACTTTCATCAATCATAACAGCAGGTGGTTGACAATCTAAGGTTCCTTTAACAGAACATTTTTTCAGAGAAATGGTTGAAAGAGGACATTCACCCGACCTCGCAGAAACTAATCTTAAATTTTGCTGATTTTGGGGCGTAGGAGAATGCCTGTATGTAGTGCCGTCGGCCCCAACTGTCCAACCTGCCTCACGGGCCAAGGCGGCCAGTACCTCGTTTATATTAGAATGCTCTGAAATATGGAAATTAACGTATTGCCTCAATCCGGCCAGCATACGTCTGGTGAAGGCTCGCCTGTTCCGTTTTCGAAGTTGTGTCCTCACCTTTTCATTCTCCCTCTCACGTTTTTCCTTGCCGGAGTAGGAAGAAGATGTTGCGTCGTCGGGTTTAGAGGGAGTACGAGTGGGGTTCACAGCAGCTGCACCTACCGCAACTGTTACAGCAGTTGCACCTGCCGCGACTGTTGCAACTAACCCACTAGTTCGCCTGTGTTGAGACGGTCGTAGGGGTTCCATGGAGAGATCTGGGTAGCTGGAAAGAGGATTTATTAGAAAAAACAGAAAGTTTGGAGGATAGGGTAATTTCTTGCCGAACCAGTTCACTGGAAATTAATGGAAAAAAGAACCGATTCTCAACACTAGAAAAGGGGGTTTTGGTCGCGAGAAGAAGCTGAGTCCGGTGGTGAGGCGATGTCGACCACGAGCGGCGGGAAGTTGCGTAAATCGGTTGTGAACTTCTTGAAGATCTGCGTCGATTGAATGACTCACTCGCAAATCTAAGGCTAGATTTGGAATCACCGTGAGACGGCAATCTTCCCTGGAAAAAACAGCTTCAAGCGGTGGTCAGAGTATGGCGGCTGACGGTAGACGGCGGCAGCGGACAACGGGTGGATGACGGTGGTGAAAATAATTCAAAAACGCCTGGGCTCTGGGCTCTAGAGAGAAGCGGGACCTTCTCTCACTACCGAATATAGTAACTCACATACATAAATAAAATAGAAAACATACATGCATTTAGAAGATGACTTGTAATAATTGATTATGTTGGACCAAAACCAATCTTTGTAATTTAACTATTACTGTACTATCACAAAAGAGAAGATGGGGATACCAAAAACCTAGGAGAAAATGGTTAGCTATACTCTTGCAAGAACATCTTGCATGTTTTTAATGTTTTCATTTTGATAGAAGTACCCAATACCTTTAAGAGTTGACACTACATAAAATTCATTTTTAAAAATATCATTAGGAGGTATCTTTTTTAATGGTTTGTCAAATAACATTTCAAATCACCCAGTAGAGGCTGTGCAAGAGAAGACAGGAACCCTTTGATGGATAATCATTCCTAAAATCAGAGGGGGAAAAACATTTAAATAAATTAGTTCATCTATTTGAATGTTCATACAGGGCAAGCACTCTGGTCTCCTCTAGCATTATGTTTATCAGAATAGTAAGAGCATAAGTTAGCCCTTTATCTTCCTTGAAACCCCCAAGTACAAGGCTAGTAATTAGGCACGCTGATATCCATCTTAAAGTGGTCTCTAAAGTGACTGCAACCGGAATTAGCAAGGAATATATTTAAATGGATTGAATTCCAAGTATCACATCACAAATATTTAGAACTTACCGCAGATGTTGAAGCATCACGGCAGGCTAGCACAACATCCAGCAACAAGTGGTAGATATGAAGAGTTGTTGTCTGTAATGCATATATATATATATATATATATATATATAAAGGGAAGATATTAAAACAATCTAACAGATGAACAGATGTTAAAAAATTTAAAAAAAATACAAAGATAAAATACCTCATCTATTGGTCCAATGTTTTAGTAAAGAGGTTCAAGAATTGACAAGGCCTTCGCATATTCAAGAAGATGGAACCAAATGATTGCCTATATTAGATCAAATCAGAACAAACGTGTCAAATGTTACTCCAAGCTATGGATGAAAAGGTTAATGCTCCGGAAACTCTTGAATTAAAAAAGAGGGCATACCATGTTTAGAGAAGCCACAGAGGTATCAACTTCATATGTGTAAATAATACTGGCACTATTTGTACCACTTCCTTTTGAACCTAAAGTAACTTTATTTCCAACATTACTACCAGACTCCACCTGTTCCCCAGATGTAAAAGCAAGCTCCTCGCTTCTATTCTGAACCAATACATAAAAACCATTAGTGCCCGTGTAAATAAACTTAAGTCCTGGACGCGAAGCAACGAAAGTTCCTCTCCAAACAGTAATACACCCTCTACTCAATTATGTTTTACTTGTTTGAGCAACTGGGAAAAAGTAATGAATCCATCAGTTCTATTAGAGTGCAACACAAATAATCACACAAGCTCGGGCTCAAAATGTCCCATGTCCATTAAATGGTGCCACACACATAAACCATTTCAAACAGAAAGAAATTTCTAGACCAAATACTAGATAGCAGTTGTTGCATGCTAAAGCTAATCATAGTTCAAATTGTAAATGCCTAACATGTTGAGATCAGTATATTGCAATTGAAAACAGCAGAGAAATAACTCTGTTTTAAACTGAGAAAGGTTCTTCACCCAAAAGATGACATTTGAGTATTAAGAGATGATATTTTTTTCTTTTCCTTTTTTGTTTAAAGCCTTGCAGTATCTGCAGCACAGTTCATTGCCCACAATCATTCCCAAATGAAGGCAAGCAAACAAAACCACAAAGTTATGAAATCGATGAAGGCAGGACTATGATTCTTCCAGGAGCATGACTAGATTTATGAGAGATTAGGATGGAGATCACAGCCAATCAGCCACATAACTAAAGGGAGGTAAGAAAAAGGTAGTACCTTGACATTGTTAAGGACTTCAAGTAACTTCTTTGGGTCTGAGCAACCATCCCGAAAAAACTCCGCAATTGCAATATTATGAAGAACCTGTTGAGAATCATTGGAACCAAAACTTAGACTGTGCAAACAGAAAGGAAAAACATGTAAAAGATGTCAAAAGTATTGAAGGGAAGCAATTGTCAGTAGCGCAATTTCAGTTAAGGCAACAATTATACGATAACAATGGAATACAACACCTGCAAACAGGATTATAAGATCAATCTGCAAACAAGAATATAAGAACAATCAAGTAATCAAAATTCAGTACATGACAAGCACATTTTATAAAGTCACATTCACTTGCAAGACTAAAATCTATTTGAACTTCGTAGCTACCTTAGGTCGTTTTAAGGCTCTAGTTTTTTTGTCAAAGTTAAGTTCATAATAATAATAATAAAATGATGGTATTAGGGGAGCATTCAAGCTAAAAGTTCGTACAGCAGCTGAACTTATGTATGATGACACGATTTGGGTACATAATATTACCAAGCTGAACATATTGACATTGTTTAGTAAGTGCAATGAATAAAATTTGTAAGCTGTATGATCATCATTTTATCCTTTACAGTCATCACATCTTATAATAATAAGTTAACAAGCCTTTGTGTATGTGTTTGATACTCTTTATCTATTCTTTGTAGCCGGTTTAGTTTTTGAATTAAGACATTCTTTGGCTTGGAGATTTAGATGCATCTTTGAGACGGCCTAAAATGAAAAAAATAGTTTCATGATAATTCTAAAACTTAAAAATATTCCATTTTGCAAATAATTTATTTATAAGTTAAAAATGTAGGATTTTAATTAATATAGTTAGGCAATGAGCCTTGGTTTAATATTAACCAACACTCAACAAAATTAGTTCCGAGATAACATTTTCAACACTTTATAAAGTTAAAACTTTTATGTAATCCCAATATGAGTAATGAAACATAGATAGTAGATACTTAGATTTTCAACAATTTACAAGGCCAATAAACATCATTGTACTCTGCATCTAGATAAAAGCTCAAGGAAATGCAACTTGATTTTCAACAATTTACAAGGCCAATAAACATCATTGTACTCTGCAGCTAGATAAAAGCTCAAGGAAATGCAACTTCTCTATACCATATGTTTATGTTTAGTAACATACATACATAAATAAAAGGCTTAAGGGTCACCTTTTCCCCTGTAGTAGACCCAATTTATCAATTTCGTCCATATCATGTTTTCGCATCAATTTAACCCTTGAAGTTGCTCAATCGCTTCACTCTATATCCTACCTATGACTTAAAACCCTAAATTATAAACCCTAAGTTATAGTTTATGGTTTAAGATTTATGGTTTACATGTTACGGGTTTATGATTTAGGGTTTAGGGTTATAGTTTAGGGTTTAGGGTTTATAATTTAGGGTTTTAAGTTAGGGTAGGGTAATAGAATGATGCAATTAAGCAACTTCGAGGGCTAAATTAATGCGAAAACACGATAGGGGTGAAAGTGATAAATTGAGTCTACTATAGGGGCAAAAATTACCCTTTTGCCTAAATAAAATAAGCTTCAAATATATAATTCTAATAATAAACAGTAAAAATGGTTCCATATATTCTACAAAGCATGAAAATATTTTATGGACAACATACATTATTTTATTAAGGTCTTGTGCTTTTTATTGAATACACATGCATCGAGAAGTACAAAATTTGATTTGTTCACCCTTTTTTGACTATTAAAAGTAAAATTAATAAAAAGAATTAGGAGAGAAAATAAAAGAGAATTTCCGCCAAACATTTTTACACCTACTGCCTTACAAAAGAATGTGCTTAAACGCACCAGACATAAGCCTCTCTCTAAAGGGTTAAAGCCCTGGTCTGGCCTTGAGGTGCAACCTCTAAGTGCACGCCTTAAAAACATTGTTCAACATTAGTCTTTATGGGCATTGGAACAAACATCTATATATCATGCTAGTGGTAACGTTAAACCTACTCCTTACAAAAGAATGTGCTTAAATGGAAACCCGACATAAGCCTTGTTCTAAACGGTTAATGCCCTAGTCTGGTCTTGAGCTGAAACCTCTAAGTGCATGCATTGAAAACATTGCTGAACATTAGTCTTTCTGGGAATTAAAACCAAAATTTATATATCATGCTAGTATTAAGTAAAACACACCGATAAATTTTTTCTTGGAAAATAAAATTTCCACCATTTCCTCTCTGAAAGAGATCACCAATATCTACACATCATTTAAAAGAAACACATGTACTACGTACATTTCTCCGCCCTATCTTAGTAGTAACAAGACAACCATGAAAGAAAATTTCAACTTTCCAGCAACTACAGATTCCATTTTTGACGAGTATCCTCTAGTCTAACTCCATAAGTTTTATAACTACAGTAGATAAATAGAATTTGTGCTGCCATGAAAATAAATCCATAGTCCATCTGTCCTACATTCTTAACCAGAGCCTAAGGACATTGTTGCAATGGAATAAACTTGTTGGTAGTTCAGTAACATAAAAGAATCTAAATCTATCATCACCAAGAAAAAAAACTATCACATGATACACCACTGGTTAAAAACTCTACAAGCAACTATATACATTTGACTTGTGATGAATATGTATTAAGACTATTATATCCTATATACAACGATTGAGGAGTACAGCTACACCACAAACAATTTTATTGATTAACCGTTGCCCATCTTGGTATGAATAAAGAAATCAACAATTGGAATTATTAAGTTAACATATATACTGAAATCGCCACGTGAAAATAATTAAACCTTGGTACGGGATTTCAAAAATTCGCCATGAATTTACAGAATGATAATCAATATTGGATTAAGTTAATTGTTTTAAGAAATCAGCAGATATTCAACTATTAGTGAGCCAGAAAATTACACAACAAAAAGGAACTTATCACTAAAAAAATAAGAAAAAGAAAGGATCTAAGAAATGAATCGATTCAATCGCATTCGTGAAAGGAACCAATGCATGCATACGAAAAAAATGGAAATAATTTACCTTGGGGTCGTTTTCTTTCTTCGACTTGAGCTGATTCAAGACATCGACGCACTCGGCGAACTTCCTAGACTGAAAGCAAAGGGCAGCGTCTTTAGCGAGGGAGGAGGTGACGGAGATGACGGCGTTTTCGTCGCGGGCGGCGGAACCATCTCGATTCGGAGTGGATGACGGTGATGAATCTCGCAAATCCATTAGCAGATCAGGGCAATCGATCAGGCGTAGCGGATGGTAACCCCCTTAGCTTCTCTAAACAAGGAAATGATTAGTTCTTTAATGAAAACACAATTGGGATAATTATCTTTTTGGTCCAAATATGAGTTAAACTGATAAGTAAGCATCAATTATGGAGGGCAATTATTCGATGATAACGTCAGTTCTTTTATAAAATTTTTTATTTTAGGTTGGATCCATCTTTAAATTTAATCGGATCAAATTTGAATTAAAAAAAATTATCTAGATTCACTTGATAATTGTAAAAAAAAACATATATTTTTATATTTTTGTTAATTAAGTTTTGATTAAAAAAACTAAAAAATTAACATATAAAGTACTAGAATTATAATATTAAACTAATATTTATATTTTATGTTATTAAATTAAATAAATTAATATTTAATGTGAATGATAAAAAATATATGAAAATTAAAAATAATATTAAATTAAGATCTATTAATGACTTAGTGATCAAGGATGTTCATAATGCCCTGTCTCCTACGGGTTCAAATCCGAATATTAACTTTAAAATATAATATCTCTTTATAAAAATGATATTAAATAGATCAAATCACAATTAAAATTTTAGATCAAGTTCAAAATAAGAAAAGTATATTAATACTTTAATTAAATTAAAATCAAATCTTATTTTTATATTAAAAGCTACGTAATAATTAGATACGGGTGTAATTGCTTGTAATTATACAGATATAATCATTGTAATTTGTAGGTCTCACTAAATTAAGTGTAATTGAAGAACTCCAATTATATTCTTTAAATCTTAAAGGAATAAATGAGAATGAATTATTGTGATTAAACAAGTTATTATACTCTTTAATAATAATAACTATTACTATCATTGTTACTGCTTTTACAAGTTACTGCTTTTACAAGTTACGAGATTTTTATGACATGCTAATATTTGCATTTTGTAACAAATCTGCTGTGGTTGCAGGCGGCATCGGAGGCCATTTGGAGTCTTTTTTGGACATCCAAGTAATAATCCGATACCATGAGGAGGAGCGCCGCCCGCAAAGGGAAGGGCAAACATCTCAACCCAGTCCGAGTAAACAAGACCATGACTTAAAGAAACTCCTTTCCCCAAGCGTTAATGGGGTTCTCGAAAGGTTATGCTCAGGTCTCTGAGGCCGGTCACGGCCGCCCAGAAATTCGAACTCCTTGTAATGAATGGTACATCAGAGAACTCAGCAAAAGGTTTTTGCATTGCATAAACATCTAGATGTATGTATAAGTGAAGTTTTAGTATAGGTAACTAACTTCGTATATGATCTCAGCATGGCACTGCAACTGACCTGGAAAAGTAGAAGAAAATTCCCATGTTTTTTTCGATTTCAACTTCACTGAATTATGGCCCAAATTTGAAGTCTTGTGTATGTTTTAGAATCAAGAGGGTATCATCTAACAGGAAAACAAAATGGACTTCAGATTCATCGGCACTAGACTGGTTCTTCAAACTACATATAGCAAAGGTTCGAGATTGTTCTTGATGGCATATGAGACGTGTGCTCCCCGAGTGGGATTGTGCGGATATGAAGCTTTTGAATATCGTCAATGGTGCCGATAGTAAAGTTCACCTTCTTTTGCAATAGCGAAGCTGGTCAAAAGAAACAGGAATAACAACTCTTAGCCCAAGTTTTCATTTCAGAAAGGTTTAAAAAGAGAACCAGATAACCAGCTAAACCTTGTCAACGCTATATCTGGTCATCAGCCAGCACTAATTAGCCACTTCTGAGCATCAAAATTTCGGATTAATGGGATAGTTTAGTCTGTTAGCCTTGAATATTCACTAAAGCAAAACATAATTTTGCATGCAAATTTAGACCTAGTGAATTATGGGTTAAAAGACTTGTCTCGGAAGAAAATTCCTTTCGAGTTGGAGAACAATTATAGGAAAAGAAATAGGGGGAGCAAACCTGTCTGGAAAAGCAGCAGAGTTAGAAAGGCACATGGCTCCCTTCAGATTGACATTGCTGTAGAGTAATTTCTTGTTACAACTATACATATGAAAGCCACCCACTGAAGCTCATAGCTCAGAAGAAACTAATTATACATATGAAACACCTTCAGCTTTCTTTGAATGCGAACTATTAGGCTTTAAGCTTTTCCAGTTCTCCTTGTTCACTGCTCCTTCAATGCAGTGACTTTCCTTTTTGTGGTATCTGGTATCAGTCCCTGGTTAAAATGTTGGCAGCAGCTGATAGGTCCTCATCGGATCTCCAATTATCCATTCCTTTCGCCTTCATTTCCGAGCAGATAATCTGAGCCTCTTGCAACTTTCCTTTCCCTCTAAGGCCAGTCACAAGTTCCTTACAAGTAGAGATACGTGGAAGGAAATCATTCTCGAGCATTTCTCGATACCAAAGGTATGCTCCAATGAAATCCTTATGTTCACAATATCCCTTAATCAGAAGTTCATATGTATCAGCTTTAGGAACCAATCCCTTGGCCTTCATATCACCAACAAGATCCCTTATTTCTAACAAGTTTCCCTTTTTAAACTGCCCCATAATCAAGCTATTGTAGGTCATTTTGTCGGGACAAATTCCCCGATCTACCATCTCGTGATGCAAGGAAGCTGCATTCCTAACATCTCCGTGCTCCGAATACAAGTGAATCAACACATTATATACAAGTCGATCAGGAGTCAAGTGCATCTCTTTCATTTCACGAAACAGTCTCTCTGCAAGCTCAATTCCTTCCTTACTGCATCCACTAATGAGAGGATGATAGGTATTCAAAGTCGGCTTGATGGCCAAACTCTTCATGTTTTCATACAATTCTAGACATTTATGAACATTTCCTTCATTAGAATACCCTGATAATAAGGTGTTGTAGGTAATAACATCGGGACTACACCCATTACTCATGATTTTGGGAAGCAAAGATTCAGCTTCAGTAACCTTTCCCTTCTTGCATAGTCCATTGATGAGTGTATTGAATGTTACGATTGTCGGTCTTGTTTCGCCCTTCACCATTTCATCAAAGTACTCGAAAGCATCATTCAACTTCCCGGCAGCACAATTTCCAGCAATGAACATGTTATATATCTGCACGTTAGGCAACACCCCTCTACTTATCATATCCCTGAAGGTCATTTTGGCTTCGAGAAGCATGCCATCCTTGCATAAACAATTTATGAGGGAACCATAACTTACAATATTTGGCTTAATCCCATCCTTTTCCATTTCTTCTATAATTGCAAAACACCTATGGAGTTCATTCATTTTCCCATAACCATTAATTAGAATGTTGTATGTCTGGACGTTGGGTGAAACACCCTTTTCACTCATCTTTTTTACCCATTCTTCGGCATTTTCCATATCTTTCATTTCGAAGAACTTGTCTATCAAAGTATTGAATGTAACACAATCAGGCCTCAAGCCCAACTTTTCCATACGCTCAACTGTAGAAATGGCTCGATTCATATCACCAGTTTGGCAATATCCATTCACAATGGTATTAAACACTACCTCATTCGGCACAAACCCTTTCCCAATTTCATTCTGCAAAACCTCTTCCGCTTTTTCAAAGCTCCCTTCCTTGCACAAATGATTCAACCAATTGGTTAATGTATATCTATTGATCCCAACTCCTTTTTCACTCATTTCTTCATACAAAGCCAATACACTTTCAACATTCCCACTCTTCAAAAACCCAGAAAAAAGAATACTAAAAGTATACCCATCAGCAGCAAATCCTTGGGCTTCCATTTCCTTCAAAACCCTTTTTGCCTCATCTATTCTACGGACATGACAAAGGCCACTAGCCAATGTGTTGAAAGTAACAATGTTAGGCTCCACATTCTCCTTTACCATCCTCTCTTTTAAATCAAAAGCCTTTTCTAACTCCCCAACCTTACAATATCCATCAATAAGAGAATTATATGTAACCAAACTTGGCACCAATTTTCTCTCAGAAATCTCATTAAAAGCTTTCTCTGCATCCCTAATTCTCTTCTCTTTACAAAATCCACTAATCAGAACATTATAGATAAACAAACTTGGATTCACCCCTTTGTTCTTCATACAATCCAAAAACTTATAAGCCCTTTTCAAGTCCCCCAATTTCACCGCAGCTTGAATAGCTTTTCCATACATGAATTTATTAGGTCTAAAGCCAGACCCTATTATTTCTTCAAACAAATCAAGGGCTTTACCAAACTTATTTAAAGACACCAAAGAGTCAAGCAACAAGTTCAGAGAAGTTATAGAAGGTAGCATACCTTCCTTCCTTATAACCTTATATAACTCCATGGCTTCACTGTGCATTTGGGATTGAGCTAGCAAGGAAAAGAGAATATTTGAGAAAACAAGTTTCAACGAAGGTGAGGTAACAGAGAAGAGGTTGAAGAGATCAAGTGGTGATTTTGAACAGAGAAGAGACTTTGTGAGGGTTTGGGCAGCTTCAGTTTGGCCATCTTGGAGTAAAGCTGAAAGCTTTTGAATATGATGGTAGCATTCATGGTGATCAAGAGAGGTTCCATTTTTGTCGTTGATTTTGGCTATTGGGATTTCTCTTGTTTGGGTTATTTCAGGTGAAGACAGTGTGGAGAGCGGTTGGGGAGTTTGGAGTTTCTTCCCAGAAGTTAAGGCCAATTGAGAGAGAAGAGTGACACGATTTACCACCGTAGACAAAGTGACACCCATCTCAAAGTTTTCAACCAATTTCACAGCCACACCTCTATATTCCGCAGCCATGAGAGCCTTGAAGGCATTTTTATTTGTTTTTCCTGCATGCAAAACCTGCATTTAAAACCAGCAAACAGGTTACATAAAAAGCTAATTCCAATATCAAACACCACAGCCAAAACCTACAAAAGATATGCTACTAATCCAAAACAAATGCTTCCCTATAAATTACTATAAAGATATTTCAATTTCACTTTATTAACTACTTGAAGAAAAAAAAACATCAGCAACTCCATCTATGATGAACATTTAATCTCTAGTCACCAATCTTTCTCTAGTA